>NC_090397.1:17113828-18404001 GCF_036365525.1 Heterodontus francisci | reverse complement strand
TTCTCTCTCTCTGTCTCTCTCTCTCTCTGTCTCTCTCTCTCTCTGTCTCTCTCTCTCTCTCTGTCTCTCTCTCTCTCTCTGTCTCTCTCTCTCTCTCTGTCTCTCTCTCTCTCTCTGTCTCTCTCTCTCTCTGTCTCTCTCTCTCTCTCTGTCTCTCTCTCTCTCTCTCTCTGTCTCTCTCTGTCTCTCTCTGTCTCTCTCTCTCTCTCTCTGTCTCTCTCTCTCTCTCTCTGTCTCTCTCTCTCTCTGTCTCTCTCTCTCTCTGTCTCTCTCTCTCTCTCTGTCTCTCTCTCTCTCTCTGTCTCTCTCTCTGTCTCTCTCTCTCTCTCTGTCTCTCTCTCTCTCTCTGTCTCTCTCTCTCTGTCTCTGTCTCTCTCTCTCTCTGTCTCTCTCTCTCTCTGTCTCTGTCTCTCTCTCTCTCTGTCTCTGTCTCTCTCTCTCTCTCTCTCTGTCTCTCTGTCTCTCTGTCTCTCTGTCTCTGTGTCTCTCTGTCTCTGTGTGTCTCTGTCTCTGTGTGTCTCTGTCTCTGTGTGTCTCTGTCTCTGTGTGTCTCTGTCTCTGTGTGTCTCTGTTTCTGTGTGTCTCTGTGTGTCTCTGTCTCTCTGTCTCTGTGTGTCTCTGTCTCTCTGTCTCTGTGTGTCTCTGTCTCTCTGTGTATGTGTGTGTGTGAGAGAGAGAGTGAGTGTGTTGAGCTACTTCGGAAGGCAACTTTTATATTTCAATCTGTGTGTTAATGCATTGCATCTTTACTGAATATGTCGTGTTTCATAATAAATTGATAATTTCATTGTATATTAAAGAAACCTGACTGGTGGTGGATTTTATTCTGAAATAAAAACAGAGTATATAATTGGCCGTATCAGTAACTGGGTAAATATTTAAATATATGTTGTGACCTGTGGAGAAGTGGAACTAGAAAAGAGAGTGCACTTTCCCTCCCCCTCCCCCCACCCACCACGATCTGTCTCACGACAGAGACTGTACGCCCTTAACTGGAATGGGCCTTTCGTAATGTGTTTTTTTTTTAAATATGGTGGTTGTAAGTAGAGTTTGTCCACGCAGCAGCCTTTTCAAAAGAGAGACTTCCGTCACACTTTTAATTTTTTGAACGAGAGATCGCTTTAGAAACAGTTTTGAAACAAAATACAGATTCCTTTCAATTAAGTATTTCACATATTTATGCCATGTTCTATATATGAAATAAGGGTTAGTAACTTTGAATTTTGGTAATTCACCCAGAACGAAACACTTGGAAGACTGACTGTCAAAGAATTTGTCACACTGCAAAGTGATGTTTAAATCTCTGGAGCTTAGCAGCTGGAAGAATTAGCAGCAGTTTTATTTTGCCAGACAAGGGTTGGTCCGCATGAAAGCAAATGCTCTTAAAAGGAACTGATCACTGGAGTTCATGTCTGGCCAAAATAATAGAAAAATAAATCAGATTATTTTGTTCCTATTTTAATCAGCTTTCCTTATGTGAAAAATTGAATTTTTGGTATAGCTGAAATTTCCACATTATTAAACAAAGTTTCAGCTGACAAACTGCTGCATTGCTGGATAAGACTTGTGCTGTAGTATTTTACAATCACTTAATTTCAGCTGGATACAACAATGCTTAAAGTCCTTATGTCATCAATCCTGTATCCAACAAGGAAGCTAATAGACGCCGATGTCGCCTGCTATTACAGCATGGCGTCTTGTACAGTCAGTTAATGAAGGTGAATATAATTGATTCTGAAATTGTAATAGATTCAATTACTATGCAGTATCTTTAACTAAACGCGTTCTGTTGTGATTTTTTTTATTGCAGTTTCCAGGTGTATTGCTGCAAGTCACATAGCCAGCAATATTTGAAAACTGATGAGCAAAATTAAAATCTACAATTGCATGCTTGACCCAAAAGATATTTCTCTTTATTGCATTCTCTTATTTTCTGTTATTTCTGTAAAAAAAAAGAATTACTGGATGGAAATGTCACTGGAATTTAAAATTGGTCATAATTGAAAAACTGTTCTTCCTGAAGAAAAAGGAAGTATATAATGAAAGCTCAAAATACTAAGAAGATCTGGCAGCATCTGTGGAGAAACAGAGCTAATGTTTCAATTCTGTGGCCATTCATCTGAATGGAGAAAAGTTAGTAGTGTAATAGGTTTTGAGCAAATGAAAGTGAGGAGGGTGGGATAAAGAGAAAAAAGGGAAGGTCTGTGATGGGCAAGAGAGATTAAATGACAAAAGTATTAATTGTGCAAGACTGGATGTGTTTGGTGGTGGCAGAATGGCCGTAGATAGGTTGAATAAGGAGGCTGGTGGGTTGGAAAGTGAGGATAAGGAGGAATCCTATCGTGATTCTGGGAGGGAGGGAGAAGGGGTGAGAGCAGAATTGCATGAAATGGAACAGTCAAGGCCGAGGGCCCTGTCAACCTTGGTAGTGGGAAATCCCTAGCTGAGGGAAAAAGACATCAGAAGTGTTAGTATGGAAGGTTGCATCGTCAGAACAGACCCGACGGAGAAACTGGGAGGATTGAATAGAGTCCTTACAGGAAACTGGGTGGGAGGAAGCGCAGTCAAGGTAGCTGTGGGAGTCAGTGGGCTTATGGTGTTGCAACCGAGGCTAGAGGAGTGCACTGTCTTTCTCTAGTTCCACTTCTGCACGGGTCACAGTATATATTTAAATGTTTTACCCAGTTGCTGATACGGCCAATAATATACTTTATCTAATTTAGTTCCAGAATAAAATCCACCAACCAAGTTTCTTGAATATAAATGACTTGGATGAAGGAACTGAAGGTATGGTTACTAAATTTGCTGATGACACAAAGATAGGTAGGAAAGTAAGTTGTGAAGACATAAGGACGCTGCAAAGGAATATAGAAAGGTTAAGTGAGTGGGAAAAGATCTGGCAAATGGAGTATACCGTGGGAAAATATGAAATTGTCCATTTTGGCAGGAAGAATAAATAAGCATATTATCGAAATGGTGAGAGATTGCAGGGCTGTGAGATGCAGAGGGATCTGAGTGTCCTAGTGCATGAATCACAAAAGGTTAGTATGCAGGTACAGCAAGTAATTAGGAAAGCTAATAGAATTTTATCATTTATTGTGAGGGGAATTGAGTACAAAAGTAGGTAGGTTATGCTTCAGTTATACAGGGCAATGGTGCGACTACATCTGAAGTACTGTGTACAGTATTGGTCTCCTTATTTAAGGAAGGATGTAAATGCGTTGGAAGCAGTTCAGAGAAGGTTTACTAGACTAACACCTGGGATGGATGGGTTGTCTTATGAGGAAATGTTGGACAAGCTAGGCTTGTATCTGTTGGAGTTTAGAAGAGTAAGAGGCGTCTTGATTGAAGCATATAAGATTCTGAGGGGTCTTGACAGGGTGGATGTGGAAAGGATGTTTCCTCTTGAGAGAATCTAGAACTAGGGGTCACTGTTTAAAAATATGGGGTTGCCCATTTAAGACAGATGGCAGTGAAAGCAGAGTCTTTAAATATTTTTTAGGGCAGAAGTAGATAGGTTCCTGATAAGCAAGGGAGTGAAAATTATTGGAGCTAGGCAGGAATGTGGAGTTGCGGTTCCACTCCGATCAGTCATGATCTTATTGAAAGGCGGAGCAGGCTCGAGGGGCCAAGTGGCCTACTCCTGCTCCTAATTCGTATGTTCTATTCTAGTAAGGGTTTGTTTTTAAACAAAGTCCTTAGTCTTTTCAGTGAGTTTTTTTCAAAAACAAAGTTCAGCATCTAAGGAATCTCCCCAGTCTTTCAAATGAATCAGTTTCCACAATTTTTAAACGAGTCCTCAAAAAAATAATTTAAAAGTGGAAGCACTTTCATAACAATAGTGAATATTGGTTGATAGCCTATCCCTAGAAATGGAGACAGAGAATTCGAGGAAGGGAAGAGTCTGAGATAGACCATGTGAAGGCTAGCAAAAGGTGGAAATTGGAAGCAATGTCAATTTAAAAAGAAAAGTTACAGTTCAGGGCGAGAGCAGGAAATTGCACTGATACAGTCATCAATGTATTGGAAAAAGCAATGAGGGAGGGGGCCTGAGCAGGACTGGAAAAAAGAATGTTCCACATATTCCACAAAAAGGCAGGCATATCTAGGATCCATGTGGTACCCATCATAACACCTTTTATTTGGAGGAAGTGAGTGGAATTAAAGGAGAAGTTGTTCAATGTGAGAACAAGTTCAGCCAGAGGGTGGAGGTGTATGGAGACTGGTTGGACCTCTCTTCAAGGAAGAAGCTGAGAGCTCTCGGATCATCCTGATGGGGGATGGAGGTGTAGAGGGATTGAATGTCCATTGTGAAGAGACGGTTAGGACCCAGAAACTGAAAACTGTTAAAGTGACAGAGGGCATCAGAAGAGTAATTAATGTAGGTGGGAAGAGACTGGACAAGGGAAGAAAAAAAGAGTTCAGTGGGGTAGGAGCAGGCTGAACAATAGGTCTACTGGGCCAGTCCTGTTTGTGGATCTTGGGAAGGAGATAGAAGCAAGAGGAGCATAAAGTGAGGATTACAAAATGCCGTTTAATCCAAAAATCCTGTTCCTTCCATAGATCTTGTTCAATAAATGTAGAGTTGCGCTCATTAAATAACAGTGCTGAGGCAAGTGCTTTCTGGGGAAAAAAAAAGTTAAACAAATTGGTGTCCTTCGCGGAAGCAGTCGTAGATTTCTCATGAGATAACTCCTTCCTTTGCGTATCCCTTTGTCTAATTATCCCTGTGTTAAATATATCCTTGATTTTTTTATAGTGACTTTTTATAGTGACCCAAATACAGTTACTTTATTTATTGAAACATTTGGGATTTTCACAAATTACAGCTGTTTTGATATGGTTGGGATCGCCCACAAATGTGCTCAGATTCTACATAGTTACAAAGTACAAGTCTTTGGGGCTGCAAAAAGAAATCCTTATACTTCATTTGAAATGTTGGATCTCCTAAACCAGCTGCAGAGATAATTTAATCTGCACTGCAGTGTTCCAGATTTTTAAGTTCGGTCCTTTTTTTGTAAAATGTTTGAGAAAAGCATTCTAACAGTTTTAGAACGACTCCAATCAGTACAGGAAGCATTGACGTGCTATGCAGGTTTTTATTGATTGCTGATGTGAAGCAACATCTTAACAGTCAGTTAAATTCAGTTTTAGTTAATCAGACAATGTAAAAGTACCAATTCTAACATTTGTGTGGAATTTTTTTTGATTAGGGTATGAAGCCCCTGTATCATCATCCTTTCCCTCTTCTACAGATCTTGTGCCATTGCCATCTATGAATTAGAGTTAAGTGTATCCTGCTGTCATGCTTATTTCAGTAAGCCGCTAGGAGGTTTTGCATCCAAGATAGCAATCCTACTCTCTTACTCGGCTTTCCATCAGCCTCAGCTTTTCCTTCTGCAAGCTGTTTTTAAGTTGTTTCTTTCACATAAGCTGTTACATGCCTGCAGTCAAGAGTCTCATTCTCTCTCGTTGTTGATGTCTTCTTCCTGCTGAGACTTGATAGATCATCCAAGCAGCATTTGCTGCATCACATGGCACATTGTTACATTATAACATGGTCAGTTACTTCCACTAAAGTATGTGTACATGGAAGGAATCTATTTTGGTCCTATGTTCGAGATCAAACTTCACTTAGCAGTTAGTTTATCAATTTAGTGATTATTCATTGTGTGTTTTATGATGAATAATATATATATATTAAATTCTTAGTTTGCTTTTACTTTGGATGGAAAAAAAATTTCATTCATTCTTGTGTAAGCTGAGTTATAGCTTACCAAAATTACAGAATTTAGGCTATGATGTAGAAAGAATAGTAAGTTCAAGTGAGTTTTTTTTAAATCGTTCTTGGGATGTGAGCAAGGCTGGCAGTTACTGCCCTCTCTTTGCCCTGAAAAAGTGGTGGTAGACTTTCTAGCACAGGGTTGTCCAACATACGGCCCACGGGCCAGGATTCGGCCTACCAAACGTTTCCATCCAGCCCGCAGATGGGGCCCTGACTGGAGATGTGAAATTTCCCTTTGTCTATTGCATTGTCAGTTTCACAGCTAACAGCTGCTGACATCGAGAACAGCAGTTTCCCAACAGACTCTGGGTTTTCTGACGGGTTCTGACTTTTTTTAAAAAGAGCGCCGGAAAACCCCAGGTCTGTTGGCAAACGGCTGTTCCCGATGTCAGCAGCTGTCAGCTGTGAAACTGATAGTGATATTTTTTGAAAGAACTGACCAACCATCTGCTGAGCGTTTCACTCTCTGCAACTGTGAGCGAGAGGCGCGGGGGGGAGGGAGGAGAGTGGAGGGGGAGCGGGCGAGGGAGGGGAGCGGGCGAGGGAGGGGAGCGGAGGGGGAGGGAGAGGAGCGGGGAAGGAGGGGAGGAGCGAAGGAGGGAGGTCGAGGGAGGTGAGCGGGGGGCAAGGCGGGGAGGGAGGGAGGGGGGAGCGGAGGGAGAGCGGAGGGAGGGGTGAGTGAGTGATAGGGAGGGGAGACGGAGGGAGGCAGATAGCGAGGGAGGGAGAGAACGAGGGAGCGGGGGGAGCAGAGAGCAAGCGAGTTAGGGCAGTCGAGAGAGAGAGTGCGTGAGGGGAACCGAGCAAGAGAGAGCGCGGGGAGCGGAAAGAGAGAGTGCAAGAGGGGAACCAAGCGAGAGGGAGCGCGGGGGGGGCGGGGACGGTGCAGGGGAGAGACAGGGATGGGGGACAGAGAGCGCGGGGAACACTGTTTGGGGAGCAAAGAACACTGGTGGAGAGGGGAAGAGATACAGAGAGAGGGAGACAGAGACAGACGGACAGAGAGGGGGAGAAACAGTCAAAGCGTCATTTACTTACGGCACAGAGGAGGCCATTCTGTCCATCGGGCCCATGCCGGCTCTCCACGGAGCAATACAGTCAGTCCCACTCCCTGGCTCAATACCCGTAGCCCTGCAAGTCTATTTCTTTCAGGTGGCCGTCCAGCTTCCTCTTGAAGCCATTGATCGTCTCCACTTTCACCACCCTTGTGGGCTGCGAGTTCCAGGTCATTACCACCCGCTGCATAAAAAGGTGCTTCCTCGTATTCCCTCTGCATCTTTTGCACAAAATTTTCAATCTGTGTCCCCTAATCTTAGAGAGGAGTGGGGAGGGAAGAGAGAACCCCCCCCCCCCCCCCCCCCACAGAGATACACACACACACACACACACACACACACACACGCACAGGAGAGAGATCAAGATCTCTCCTGAAAGAAGGACATCTCTCCAGAATACTCTGCATCGCTGCATCAAGTGTGCGGGCAGAGATTGACTACTTATGCAAATAAAAGCAATGCCAAGTATGTCACTAAATCAGTTTTCAATATAGTGATGAAAAAGTAAGTCAATAAATTGGTCTTCTTATTTAAAGCTTCTTCACAAAAATGCACATTTGTTGTTTTTATTATTAAGATAAATTTTTAATGCCTTTATCTTTCAAAATTTGCTCACTGCCCCCGCCCCCGGGCTGAGCAAAAATCATAATGCAGCCCTCCATCTGAAAAGGTTGGACAACCCTGATCTAGCAGTTTTATACAACGGCGTGGCTTGTTAGGCCACTTCAGGAGTTTTAAGAATCAACCGCATTGATGTGGGACTTAAATAGGCCAGACCAGATGAGGATAGCAGCTTTCCTTCCATAAAAGGAGTTAGTGAACCTGTTGGACTTTTACAGCAATCCAACAGCTTCATGGTCACTTCTATTGCTTTTTGCTTCTAGATTTTTTTTTTAAACTGAATTCAAATTCTCAAACTACTGTGGTGGAATTCTCCGCATTATTTCCAATTCTCCAGATTGTTCATTCCTTAACCTAACTATCACACCACTCTTAAAAGAGAATGTTGCTATTTCAGCTTCAGAGAAGCAGAACTGCTGAAAGTAACATCAAAGAGTTGGAAGCTGCTGTTCAAAATGATAATTGTGATCAACATCGAGAAACTGCAGCAGAGGAAATTGCTCGTTTAAAAGAAGGGAATGTTGAACCAAATCAGCAAAAGTTGGAAAGTGGAAAAGATGTGAGTACAGATCATTTTGTAATACATATTTGCATCCACTGTAGACTAAGCTCAAGTGTTCTGGGGAAACTACACCTATATAGCAAGCTGTGTACTTTTAGGCATGACATTATTGAAAGGGTATAAAAACAATGGAAAGTATGCAGCTTAGATTCACTAGGATGTTAGCAGGGTTGCGGCTTACAGTTATGAAGAGGGAGTTGAGAGGTTTGAGGTTTTTTTCACTAGAATTGAGATGGTTAAGGCATGACCTTGTGAGGCCTATGTGATATTGAAGGATTATGAAGGGGCAAGTAGTGATAGATTGTTTCAATTAATTAGTAAAATGTTAGGGTACAATTATAAGATAATTGTCTGAAAATTAGACACACCCAAATAATAATGAGGCCCATGGTCCTATTTCAGGCCAGCCTTGGGCCTCCCAGTTAGGTTGTGCATCCTGTTCATGGTGCCCATTCCCTTCCATTTTCTCCTTTGCCTAACCTCCATTTTGATGCAGCTAAAATTGGAACTCAGCCTATGAGCATTTAAAGATGTGAAAACACTCTTCACCACTTCACGTTGCCACTTCTTTGTCTTGCAATTCATGGGCCTTTGATAACTAGCAAACCTTTAACACACTTTTGTCATCCTTAAAGCTATTGCCTTGTTTTTACAATTCCATAGTTCTCAGGCCAAGTGCTCATGTCTGAAAAGTGCATGGAAGCCGAGTGTGAAATACGAAGTCCTGACGCAATGGTGGATAAACCGAAGGATATTGATGGAGTAAAATCTAGAAGCAGGTATGTTATTGCTTGTCATGTGGGAAATGAGGCAAAAGTGAAATATGTTTATATCTATTTAATTCAAGCAATTCTTGCTGAATGGCATGCATGTGAACAGCAGTCAGACTATGTTGCAGCTCTCTATGCAGTGAATAGACTTTTAGCTAGTCTAAGAGGCTCAGCGAGGTTTATCACCTGTCACAATGTACAAAAGGGCAAACTGGAGAGTAGGCCAAACCATCTTCAATTGACAGAGTCTAGGGAACAGGTTGTCTGCCTGCTATTTTGACTGGAGTACAGGGCTCCGTGGTGGGAGACCTGAAATGAAGAGAGGGAAAAGCTTGGCAAAGAGTATGTTTTTTTTTCCTCCAAAGCTGTCATAATATTCAACAGAGAACTCAATATTAAAACAAATGTTAAAGTTACCACTGCATTCTGCTCCACGTGTAGCACACCTTGGTTTAAGTGACTTTGACCAAAATTGAAAATTCCAAACCAAAGCAATAGAGAACAATTGTTAAGAAATTGCTTAAAACTCTGTGACTACACTTCAAATGTACGTCATTGGCTATAAAATGCTTTGGGACATCCTGAGGTTATGAAAGGTGCTATATAAATGCAAGTCCTTTCCTTTACTCCTAAAACTGAGATTTTTATGCTCATTTAATCAGGCAACTAGTGACTTTGCAAACTATTGATTTGTAATCACATAGCTCCTAATCCAAAATAAATAAAATGCAATAATTTTTAACAGTGGCAGGACATGTTGATAAGGTTGTTAGAAAAGGGATTCTTGGCTTTATAAGTGTAGACTACAAAAGCAAGGAAGTTATACTAAACCTTTATAAAATACTGATTGGGCCTCAGGTGCAGTATTATGTCCCTATCTGGGCAGTGCACATTCAGAAGAATGTTGAGGTCTTGGAGAGGATGCAGAAGAGATTAAATAGTATGTCATGCCAGCCCCCACCTGCCAAGAATGAGGCACATTCATTTTGTCATGAGCATTCATTTTAAACTGTTACTGGAGTGAAAAAAGGACTTGTTAAACAGATCAGCCATGGCTGGAAAAGACATTTGCATAGAAACAGATAGTGCTTGGAAGGCCAAAGGACCATTCCCTGACACATTCAACCCACAATGGACCTTGATCACCTGATATTGTGTGTAAGAGAAGCATTCCAGAGACTGCTAAGGTGATGCAATCCAAGACATGGTCAGACCAGTTAGTCACATGACTAACCTGCTTGGCAACCTGGATTTTTCTGAATTGTACAAACAGTTTGAAGGTAGTATCTGTTTGCTCCTGGAGTGAGAAGATCTCTCCTGTCTGCTCCCATCTCTTTCTCACAAGCCTCTCAATCTACTGAAAACACATGAACCCCAAGAGAGAACTCCTACAGCGAACAAGGTTTAAGAAGAATACTGGGCCCCAACGAAAAGCAAGATCTACCTACAATCAAGGACTGTACAGTGAGCTTGAAGAACCGTAACAAAAACTCTTTAGATGTTGCCTCAAACTTTTCCACTTTGTTTCTTCTGCTCTTTTCTGTCTCTATTTGCATGTGTGTATCGCATATGTATGCTAGTGTGGGCACATCGTGTATCCATAGGCGTCAGCCAAATTAAAGTTTAAGTTTAATAAATTTCAGTGTTTCTTTGCCTTATAATTGAAAAGCGGTGAACAAGGATTCACCAAGGGGGAGCTAAAAACACGGTGTGTGTAATATTTTCCGGTAAGACCAGATTAAGGCTGAGAGGGACCCCTAGACACCTTTCTCACCTGGTCGTAACATGTTATACCAGGGATGAGGGACTTAAGTTATTTGGAAAAACTAGAGAAGCTGGGAATGTTATCCTTTAAATCAAAGAAGTTCATGAGATTTAAGAGAGGTGTTCAAAACTGCAAAGCCTTTTGATAAACTTCTTTCTTTTCTTTTAACTGTTCCTGCTGGTGTTTAGGTTTGTTATGCAGAGGGCACAGATTTAAGATAGCTGACAAAAAAAAAAATCAGAGGGTAGATGAGAATTCATTTTACACAACCTGATATGTTCTGGAATGCACTGCCTGATAACTAAATAATAACATTCAAAAGGAAATTGGATATACGCTTGAAAAGAAAAAAATCAAGGCTATGGGAAAAGAGCAAGGGAGTGGGACTAATGGAATAGCCCTTTCAAAAAGCGGCACAAAAATGTTCAACTGAATGGCCTCCTTCTGTGCTATATGATTCAATGTGTGCCAGGATCAACTGAAATGTACCCAAAGAATCTTACCATGTTAGTGAAATTACTATCAGGGCCTACTGAACACAAGGCACCAAAAGAGATAACTGATGGCCACTTATGACTGATAAGTTGTCCATGTATAATTTACTCCATTTTCAGTGGTTTGTGCTCTATTAGAAAAGAAAAAGGGCTTTGTTGCATTTTAAAAGCACAATGCTGCCTAATTTAGAAGTAATGGAATCTGCAAATAACGTGCAATAGAATAAGGTGTTGTCTCACTGAATAATTTGCACTTTTATGCAGATATGTGCTGAACTTCATATCCCAATGTTACTCTTTTCTTAATGTTAATGTATTTTATTCTTTCCACCCAATATTATTGATGTGTTCATTGTTGAATGCCCTTTATAAAATATCCTTGGCTTTGAATTTAATGCTTCTGTTATAAAATGATGAAAATGGGTTTCTCTTTAGTTCAAGAGCTTATCATAAACTTGCTAAAATGCTGCAATGCTGTGGTTCATTGCTGACAAATTTCTTTCAGTCCTTCGCACTCAGTATCTAAATGAAAGTTCTCAAGTCGGCAAAAATCATCTTCACTAACTTCTTTTGAACTGCAATGATGTTTTCTCCTAACTAATTTCTTTTTTCGTTTAGTGTGCAAACTGTGGTCTCTGTTGTTAACCGCAAAACCAATATCAAGACTGATGAGGAAAATGCTCAGGAAGGAGTAAAGATGATTAATATCTCCAATGAACTTGCTGCAGATGCACCGAGAAGCAAACTTGTAGCAGGTAGGTTGAACTTAAATTTTGAGTCAGCAAAGGTATAATATTACATCAAAGCACAGTGATACAATAATACTAGGTTTTATTTTCACTATTCTTGACAATATGGTTCTGTAGAGTTTGTGGTTTTATTGTACCAAGAGCACCAGGATAGATATTAAACAGGAAGTAGCAAATGAAATATTTTGCTTAGCAGCAAACTATATTTTAATTTACTCCTCTTCCCATATCAGAGTATTTTTATAGTATTCAGTTCATGCTACTTCAAACTGCATATAAGACTTTTATGCTTAACACTGTTACTGCACAAGGATACAGGGTTCTGTATCTGGTTGCTTTGTGGTTTTAGCATAAATGGCAATCTGAATGACCTAAATATATGTAGGTCTGCAGTGCTATTGTGAGAAACCACACTGAATTATACTTGAATTCATTTCACTAGTTTGTGCATTCTGCTCAAAGGTTAGTGAGGGGCAGTTCAAGTATATTCTCCCTCCACTCTGACAGCATCGTTATGTGATATACTCGGGATGAGAAAAGGCCATTCTTCCTCCTCGTGCCCGTCAAAAATTCCTCTCTGACCCCTAAATATCGATCAGGAAAAACCCAATATGTGAGTAGTTATCCCAAATCATACTTTCCTTTTACTGCGACGTTGTGGTTTTCCTAAAATGCATCTAGTATTTTCTTGAAGGCCTGCAATTAGCCAGTCCTCACTATCACCTTCAGACTGCTGTTGCACAGGTTTATTACACTTAGGAACCTTGGGGCGGCACAGTGGCGCAGTGGTTAGCACCGCAGCCTGACAGCTCCAGCTACCCGGGTTCAATTCTGGGTACTGCCTGTGTGGAGTTTGCAAGTTCTCCCTGTGTCTGCGTGGGTTTTCTCCGGGTGCTCCGGCTTCCTCCCACAGCCAAAAGACTTGCAGGTTGGTAGGTAAATTGGCCATTATAAGTTGCCCCTAGTATAGGTAGGTGGTAGGGAAATATAGGGACAGGTGGGGATGTGGTAGGAATATGGGATTAGTGTAGGATTAGTATAAATGGGTGGTTGATGGTCGGCACAGACTCGGTGGGCCGAAGGGCCTGTTTCAGTGCTGTATCTCTAAAACTAAAAAAAAATTAAGGTCAGATACAGAATGGAGCCGTACAATTCAACCAAACCCTAAATTCCGTGAGTACCTTTTCCATTCTGCTACCTAACCTATTCACTTTTTTGCCTGAAACTTTTTATTTTCTTTCCGTTTATCATTTTCTTCTGTTTTGCTTTCATACTTATTGCATATTCTTTTTCCTTTATCTTTTCCATATTTCCTCTTTGTTATCTCTGGATTTTATTATCCCCTCAAATTTATTGAATGTTCTGGCACTATTCTCTCATCTCTATTCAGTATACAAATATACAAAAAGTATAAGACTGTCTGACCCATTGAGCCCACCCCATCCAGACACCGTGCAGCCCACATGTAACATCAACTCACTTCCCCCACCACCCAAGTCAAACAAAAGAGAAAAAACATGAGGCCAATTAAGGAACAAATAGAGAAGTTCCTCTCAAATGCCAAAAGCAATCAAGCTAGTTCCAGGAGACTACAGCATCTTATAACAATAATCAAGCTACTCCTCACTTACCTTTTATAATTTGAGATGTTCACTTTCAGGAAATCGTTCAGCAACCTTTTCAACAACTACACTGAACTTGGACTTAACAGAACTTTTTTTAGAGATGGATGACTTTCCATGAAAAGAAATACTTCCTCATATCTAACTTAAGTTCTTTAATTTTTAAAAAAAATCTCTGTTAAAATCCACTTTGCCTTCCTTGTCTTAGTGGAAATAGTCCCAGTGCCTCAAGTCTCTCTTCCCCGGTATCATTCAGGTGAATCTATGTTGGGTATTCTCTCTGCTGCTTTAATCTCCTTTCTATAATAATTGGGCATCTAAAGCCACACAGAGTATTCTAACTGTGACCTAACTATTGCCTTATACTAACTTATCACTAGATTTTGGGCATTGTACTCTCTGCCCCTATTTATGAAAGTCAAAGTGCTGTTGACCTATTCGATCCTACCTGTCCTAACACTTTCAAGGAGTTAGGTATTTGCACTTTTGCTGTGTTTCTGTTTTTCCACACCCCCAAACATCTTTCTGTTAAATTTATATTCTAGTGTCTTGTTTTCCTTTCACAATGTTATTTCAGCTATTGCATAGTTTCCTATGTCTACAAGAAATGCTGCCAGTAAAGCTTCATGTACAGTTGTGTTCTCCCAGACAGAGTCTCTCCCTGAAATTTTCTCCTGTTTATCCACAAGTTAAAACACTGCATAAAGTGGACCACAGAAAACCTGATTTGCCCATTTGGCCACAGTGCAATCTATATATCAGCGCTTCTATATTCTGGCAACTTTGAAGGCCATACCCGGTGATATAGATGTTGTCCTTTTGTTATTATGGTGCTCTTATAAAAATTCTGTGTTGGGCTATAGGCTACTCTCCTTTTTCCACTGTAGCTCTAGAGATTGGAGCTGATAATTAATCTATTTATGTGTGCATATGACAATGCATTTTAACATAATTTTTTCAGACTCACTGCATGGATGGTGATGTTTAATTTAAATGCAACCTAAAATTTTTTCCAAGTGCAACTACTTTAATAGCATTTGAAAGTGTTATGTTTAATTTCTTAGTTTTTAAAGAAAAATACCTTTGCTCTTTCAGAAAAGCGCTCATAGCCTGTAAAATATCTGTCAAGTGGAATTGTCAACAGTATATTGTCTTTTTCATGATTGATTCCCACCCTTAGCCCTTAGAAAGACAAACTTATGTTTGTAGCTGGACCAAAAGCAGTTGAAATGCTCTACACCCCAGCTACGGCTTTGATAGTTCTCACCAATGCCACGTATTAATGTGATGGAAGGAGTGGGTGGCACAAACAGAAAGGAAAGATACTGTGGATTTTTCTAAAGCAACCGTCAATAATCAAAGAGAAATGTGGTAGCCGTTATCCTGGTTGTCAGTCTGTTACTTTCACGCATGCATCGCCTTTGAGCATCTGGCTTTAAACAAATAAAGTGCAAGCTTCATCAAGTTCATCAGGCAGCAAAACTTGAAAATTTTAATTGTGTGGGACCTTGCTGTGCACAAATTGGCTGCTGCATTTCCCTGTAGTACAAAAACAAGTACACTTCAAAAGTATTTGATTAGCTTTGAAGTGCTTTGGGACATCCTGAAGTCATATAAATTTAAGTTCTTTCTTTAACTTAGAGTTAGAGATCTACTAATTAGGCTATTAAATCATCGTTTTTTCAAAGCTTTTCCCTCATTATGGTCTTCTATATTGCTCTACCTTCCATATATGAACTGAGAATGCAAGTAGTTAGCTGACCAGGACTCATTGCTCTGTAACAGTATAATTAGCATGAGTGAATCAGCCTGACTGACTCATTTCAGTTTTGCCTGAATGCTTCAGCAGAATCACTTTCAACTGGCATTGCCTTTAGAGAGATTGGACACTTTGTAGGGATTCATCTGTGCTTTGTTACTATGTGATAGACTCACTAATACTACTTTGCGTTGCAAATTTTATAAGCTGCCCTTCCAACCCAGATACAGCCCTTAAACTTCTGAAATCTCTTATTTCCCTATCATGCCTAACTCACTTTCTGGTCCTCTATTTTGTTTCGTAAGTTAACCATTGTTGGTGTTTGCCAGTTCAGCATGTTATGTTTTTGGCTTGCTGATGAGAGAAGACAATACAATTAGAAGAAAGAATTATTTCAACCCCCTTACATAAGTGAAAATTCTTTAACAAATGGTACCAGTTACAGTAATAAAGCCTTTTCACTTGTGCTAAGAAAATGCCAGGATAACCTTTTCAACCATGAGGATTCCCTTGTTGGAGAGGGAAGCATTGGTAAAATGACAAAGGCAATGAGAAAATGGATAGGATGCACTGTTGGAGGTGGGCTGTGGCAATGAGCAAGACTCTGAATGGGAACCAGATATAAGTGGGGAGCAGAAAAGATTTCCCCACCAATTTGTTGTTACACCCAACCCCATCTTCCTTTTCAAAAGGTACATAAGTGCTGAAAATACTCAGGTCAGGTAGTATCTGTGGAGAGAGAAGCAGAGTTAATTTTTCAGATCTGTGACCTTTCATCAGAACTTGCAAAGGTTAGAAAAGAATTAGGTTTTAAGCAAGGGAAGGGGGTGGGGGTGCGGTTGATGGGGAAGAGAACAAAATTGAAGGTGTATGATAGGGCAGAGGGCAGGAGAGATTAAATAACAAAGCTGTCCTGGGACAAAGGTAAAGAGTATGTTAATGCTTGTGGTGAAAGACAAACCATTAGTCCAGAGAGAGTGTTAATAGTGGAATGATGAGCAGCTCTATCTGCATGAAAAACAGGCACATGGTTAAAAAATAAAAGAAAAGAAAATAAATAACATTAAAAAAGGCCAGTCATGCTCTGAAATTATTGAACTTGATGTTCAGTCTGCAAGTGCCTAATTGAATGATCGGATGCTGCTCCTCGAGCTTGGGTTGATGTTCACTGCAACGCTGGAGCAGGCCAAAAACAGAAATGTTGGCATGACAGCAGGGGAAGTGTTGAAATGATGAGCGGCTGGAAGCTCGGGGTCATGCTTTCGGACTGAGTGGAGGTGTTCCACAACGCGGTCACCGAATCTGCGTTTGGTCTCCCCAATATAGAAGCAACCGCATTGTGAGCAGCAAATACAGTATACTAAATTGAAGAGAGGTGGTAAAAGGGCAGGTATTACACCTCCTGCAATTGCATGAGAAGGTGCTTTGGGAAGGGGACGTGGTGGTGGGGGTGATGGAGGAGTGGACCATGATGTTGCGGAGGGAATGATCCCTTTGGAATGCTGATATGGGAGGGGAAGGGAAGATGTGTTTGGTGGTGGCATCACTCTGGAGGTGGCGGAAATGGCGGAGGATGATCCTTTGGATGAGGAGGCTGGTGGGGTGGAAAATAAGGACAAGGGGAGCTCTGTCGCGGTTCACCTGCCCTTTTACCTCCTCTCTCATCACCATCCAAGGCCCCAAACACTCCTTCCAGGTGAAGTAGCGATTTATACGTAAATTATAAATGAGCTGCCCTATCACACACCTCTTTTGTTCTCTTCCCACCAACTTCCCCACCCCCCACCTTTCACTTTACCAGTTTTGATGAAAGGTCATAGACCTGAAACGTTAACTCCGTTTCTCTCTCCACAGATACTGCCAGACCTGCTGAGTATTTCCAGCACTTTGTGTTTTTAGTTCAGATTTCCAGCTTCTGCAGTATTTTGCTCTTATATTTGTATCATAGTTTGTCCAACAATGCATTGTTCCATTGTGCCACCATTTGCACTGTTTAATTTATAGCATGCTATTTCTCTTTTAAATGTAAGTAATCAATTTCAGAAACATGTAATGCTATCATAAAACATCCATATTGCCAGGTCTTGAGAGGACGTGTTCAGGGATAGGCACCAACATGTTGCACCACGGACATTTGAGAAAATTATAAACTCGGACACGGGGGCAATTAAGCTGTGTATAAAATGTATAGCCAACCTAATGCAATCAAAATGCAGTCCAATTTAAAACACATTTCTCCCTATAAATAAAGTAGCTACGCATACAAATATCAATGGAAAGCAACACAACAGTATAGGTTAGCTAGCAAGCAACATAGTATACAATGCAAATGGGAATTACTTTTGTTGACAGAATAGAGCTAGCTACACCATATCACAGGGACCTTATCAGATTGGATTTGTGCAGTGTCAGGAGTGCAAATTCATCCAATAAACCATGAAACTCGAGGTAAGGATTGTTATTATGATCAGCAATAGGAAGACAGACTATTTCTCTCACTGCTATTGTCACAAGACAATTTAACCAATGATGGTCAATGTTTATGCAACTTCTCCATCTTCTTATAGTATGTGCCTGAAGACAGGGCATCCAATAAAAGGGCAGTGAACTCCAAATCAGGAGAATTTTATAGAATACTATATCAGATAGTACTTCACAAGAGTCATGTAAAACAGAAAAGCAGAGTGGGACAGGAAGGGACAGAGAGATTAACGGTAGGTAGCCAACACTAAATTATTTATCCTTACGGGCTGTTAAACCAGGTCCTGGATTCTGAAATACAGAAACAACAGAATCTCTAACGGACAAAATGTCATTTGCTCACCAAATCTAGTGCCGAAATTAGATAAACATAATTACAAATAAAGAGCGCCCTTGAGTACCTCCAATAAAGCAATTCTCTCAAATTCACATGTCTATATCTCAGTCTATCATTGTTTATTCCAATTCAGCTCTGACAAGATTATTTTTAACAAAAAGCTTTTCTGCAAAAGGTTGTGCAGTTGTTACTGCATGTATTATTCAGTTACAAAACATTTAGTCATGATCTGTAAGACAGTACTCCAGACTAACCAGTTTATGTCCAAGCAAAATCTCTTATCTTTTAGATGCACTTTTAATGTGATGTAATTATATGATACAAGCAACTTTCAAATGAGATTGGCCACTCGGGTTATCTGCCCTCAAACTGGATAGTAAATGATGCACATTGCAGTTACAGATCTTTGACATACTTGTAAAACTTGTCCTTTAATCCAATTCGCAGCAAAAAAAAAATTAATGACTGTTTATAACATGGTCATTGAAACACCATAAATTTTTACTGTGTGTTCCCTGACAGTTTTTAAAACTGCAAATGCAACATCGATTTTCAGGAATCATACAGTTCATTGTAGATAAAGGTATATTAAAGCTATCTGTTACATTGTATTTACTAGCTATTGTATATGCGTCAGCAGCATCTTGTTTTTACCAATATCCCTCAGCCCCAGTACACCGTACTCTTGTATTCGTGAGGAACTTACTGTGCTGATTTGGATTTTCTTGCCTGTTTTCCCCTCAATGTAAGTTCTGGAACAATGTGATTCCAAATGGATAGCAGCGGAATTGTGAAAAAAAAAAATATATATATAGAAGTAAAAGTCCAGCAACTTTCAATTTGTCACTGAGCTTGCGTACCAGGTGAAAGTATTGCATGCCAGAGCGTGGAAATTGAGACATTCCCTAAGTGACTTTTCTATTATAAAATTAGTTTACATAACACAAGCCTTTAAACATTGTTTAAAACCCAGCTGCTAGGTTATTTTAAAACAAGGTAAAAGGCTTGAAGCAGGAGTGTCTAACCTTTTTACATATGGGCCACATCACAATTTTTGTCTTAGATAGGGGGCAGGTGAGGCAAGTTCAGAAAGGTAAAGGCATTAAAACATTTTCTGAATATCAATCAAAACAACAAAAAATGTGCATTTTTGTGAAGAATTTTTAAATGAGAAGACTAATTTATTGACTTACTATGTTGGACTTACTATTCGTCACTATGTTGGACACCGGTTTACTGACTTGCCTGCCATTTTTTTGCTTGCACAAGTAGTCAGTGTTTACCCGCACACTAGTTGTAGCAATGTGGAGTATTCCAATTGTCAAGCGTGATCGTGATCGCTCCCTCTCCATCTTCTCTCTCTGTCTGCGTCTCGCTTTGCGTGTCTCTCTCCTCCCACCTTTCTGTGGTTCCCGCCCGCTCTGTGGTTCTCCCCACCCCCCTCTGTGTGGTTGCACCCCCCTCTGTGTGGTTGCACCCCCCTCTGTGTGGTTGCACCCCCCTCTGTGTGGTTGCACCCCCCTCTGTGTGGTTGCACCCCCCTCTGTGTGGTTGCACCCCCCCCTCTGTGTGGTTGCCCCCCCCCCCCCGTGTGGTTGCCCCCCCCCCTGTGTGGTTGCCCCCCCCCTGTGTGGTTGCCCCCCCCCTGTGTGGTTGCCCCCCCCCCTGTGTGGTTGCCCCCCCCCCTGTGTGGTTGCCCCCCCCCTGTGTGGTTGCCCCCCCCTGTGTGGTTGCCCCCCCCCCTGTGTGGTTGCCCCCCCCCCTGTGTGGTTGCCCCCCCCCCTGTGTGGTTGCCCCCCCCCCTGTGTGGTTGCCCCCCCCTCTGTGTGGTTGCCCCCCCCCCTCTGTGTGGTTGCCCCCCCCCCTCTGTGTGGTTGCCCCCCCCCTCTGTGTGGTTGCCCCCCCCCCTCTGTGTGGTTGCCCCCCCCCCTCTGTGTGGTTGCCCCCCCCCCTCTGTGTGGTTGCCCCCCCCCCCTCTGTGTGGTTGCCCCCCCCCCCTCTGTGTGGTTGCCCCCCCCCCCTCTGTGTGGTTGCCCCCCCCCCTCTGTGTGGTTGCCCCCCCCCCTCTGTGTGGTTGCCCCCCCCCCTCTGTGTGGTTGCCCCCCCCCCTCTGTGTGGTTGCCCCCCCCCCTCTGTGTGGTTGCCCCCCCCTCTCTGTGTGGTTGCCCCCCCCCTCTGTATGGTTGCCCCCCCCCTCTGTGTGGTTGCCCCCCCCCTCTGTGTGGTTGCCCCCCCCCTCTGTGTGGTTGCCCCCCCCCTCTGTGTGGTTGCCCCCCCCCTCTGTGTGGTTGCCCCCCCCCTCTGTGTGGTTGCCCCCCCCCTCTGTGTGGTTGCCCCCCCCCTCTGTGTGGTTGCCCCCCCCCCTCTGTGTGGTTGCCCCCCCCCCTCTGTGTGGTTGCCCCCCCCCCTCTGTGTGGTTGCCCCCCCCTTCTGTGTGGTTGCCCCCCCCTTCTGTGTGGTTGCCCCCCCCCTCTGTGTGGTTGCCCCCCCCCTTCTGTGTGGTTGCCCTCCCTTCTGTGTGGTTGCCCCCCCTTCTGTGTGGTTGCCCCCCCCTTCTGTGTGGTTGCCCCCCCCTTCTGTGTGGTTGCCCCCCCCTTCTGTGTGGTTGCCCCCCCCTTCTGTGTGGTTGCCCCCCCCTTCTGTGTGGTTGCCCCCCCCTTCTGTGTGGTTGCCTCCCCCCTTCTGTGTGGTTGCCCCCCCCCTTCTGTGTGGTTGCCCCCCCCCTTCTGTGTGGTTGCCCCCCCGCCCCTTTGTGTGGTGGCCCCCTGTGCTGTATTCTCAGCTCCCCACCCCCCCCCCCCCCACCCCGTGATGTGGCACTTCCAGTACTGTGTCCCCCTCCCGTGCTGTATCTCCCTCGACACCCCCCCCACCACCACACTCTCTTGCCCCCCTCTCCACCCCTCTCTCGCCCCTCACACCTCACTCTCGCCCCTCTCTCCCCCCCTTCTCTCCCTCTGTCTCCCCCCTCCCCTCCTTTCCCCGTTCTCTCTTCCCCTCCTTTCCCCGTTCTCTCTTCCCCTCCTTTCCCCGTTCTCTCTTCCCCTCCTTTCCCCGTTCTCTCTTCCCCTCCTTTCCCCGTTCTCTCTTCCCCTCCTTTCCCCGTTCTCTCTTCCCCTCCTTTCCCCGTTCTCTCTTCCCCTCCTTTCCCCGTTCTCTCTTCCCCTCTTTTCCCCGCTCTCTCTTCCCCTCCTTTCCCCGCTCTCTCTTCCCCTCCTTTCCCCGCTCTCTCTTCCCCTCCTTTCCCCGCTCTCTCTTCCCCTCCTTTCCCCGCTCTCTCTTTACCCCCCCTTTCCCCGCTCTCTCTTCTCTTCCCCTCCCCTCTCTCTCTTCCCCTCCCCTCCCCCCTCTCTCTCCCACCTCGTCCCCCCTCTCTCTCTCTCTCCCACCTCGTCCACGTCCCTCCCAATCCCTCTATCTCCCAGGTGCAGGGAGCCAGAAGTCTCAGCTGAGCAGCCTTGTGGTTGGTCAGTCTTTTCTGAAAAAAATCGCAGCTGTCAGTTTTACAGCTGACAGTTGCTTAGAGCAGCGACAGCACTTCTGAACCTCATACAAGTTTGGAGTGTTCCATGGGCTTTAAAAAAAAATCTGAACCCGCTGGAAAGCCCCGAAGTCGTCCACGGTTCGGAAACGCTGTCTCTGCTCTGAGCACCTGTCAGCTGTGAAACTGACAGCTGCGATTTTTTTTTAATCTGACTGGTCTGGAAGAAGAATCCAATTGCTGTTCCTGATGTATGACCATTTGGAACAGTCTTCAGACTTTGTGAATAGTTTGTGAATTTTTCTATCACTGTCAATGATTTAAAGATTTGGAAAGCTTAAACAGAAAAGCACAACTGCTTTCCATTTTCGCTGAATTTGCCATCAGACTTTCGGAATAATTTAGGATTCAGGCATTGATCCAATAGAAGTAGTGAGATTTCCTGTTGCATGTTCATTTCAACTGTTAAGGAGCCATTAGAGCTTTAAAAATGCTTTTTGTTCAGACAATTGGTCTTTTTGAAAATGTACCCATTGCAAGTCCCCATGCTCGGTCCATGGTGGGAATTTTACAAATTCACGCTTTTTACAGAGAGGTTATGCTGATGGAAATACATTTTCATATATATGAAATACATTTCAGAAATTAGGACACCTTCCCCAGCAACCCAATTTTACATCTTTTAAAATTCATACGCATAAAACTGTGGCGGAAGGGAATGTTCTCAAACTCCCATTCTTGGACCCATGGCAGGCATTGCTGCACCTTAAGTGTGATTTTGTGCACCTTATAGGTCCATAAAAAGTAATGTCCCTTCAGTAGTTTTCAAAACTCATTTTTAGATCTTCCACCAATTGGATGCTCACCCTTCTCTTAGCTTATGTCTAGAACTTGTTACCGCATGAGCTGGAAGGAACAGTCTGTGCTGTATCCCATGTTATAACATTTGTGCCAAATAACCTGTTTCAATAATTTCTAAAATATTTCTAAAGTTTCCATGATTCAGCATTAATTGGTGCTAAACTGCCAATGACAGTCCACAAGAATGATGATATGACAACTGGAAATGTCGTTTGGTCTGTAGGCACAGCTGCCAACATTGGAGATGCGATAGGAATACGAAATCATCAGAAAGGATGTGACAGATTGTGAACTCATTTTTGGGTACTGAATTGACTTCAGTTTTTAATAGTGAGATGTATGGAAAAGCTCACATTTGTGCAACAAAATCAGTGAGAGGTGATGGCTTTTGACTGGTGCTTTTCTAACTTTGGTCAGATTAGGAGTGTTATTTTGCATTTGATCTGTGATCCACTTACTATGGAAGCATTTGTCATTGGCTGCTAAATATATTTCGGACCTGGGCGTGCAGAAAGTTAATCCAAAAAAGTATTAACTTTTTTTTTTAAAGCATTAGGTTTTCTCTCATTGCATAAGATACCTTTCCTTTCTCTCTGCTAATAATCTCTCTCACATTTGTATCCTCAGTAAGTTGATGTGTAGGTGGCAGTATCTCATCTGATGCTATATTGACTATTTTCAATTTGTGCCTTGTCCTAATGTAATTTCTTCTTCCACATCGTCCCATGGAGAAAAAGAAATAGCCTCTGCAACGTAACTGACATGTCCAAATCCTTGTAATTCAAAAACAAGTGTGACAGCATGCAAATAATGAAAATCTATTTAGTACTAAATAATAGTACTGGAACACATTTATGTTGGTACCACATTTTAGAAAGTCAATCTCTTCTAGCTTTCCATGTTTGTCCACCTTTCTATGAATTGATTGTTTATTCAGTGGCTTTCGCCATTTTAGCTGTATGTACTTTGCACAGGGGGATTGTTTCTGTTTCTTTGTCCAAGTACAGTAAAATTGCAGACAAATGCAACCTGGCGATCTTAACTAATTCAGTCATAGCCTTATATATTAAAATATGTATTTCTGTGATTGTCAAGTTTGCATCTTCAACCTTGTGACTAAATGTAACTTTAATTTTAAAAATGTATAAATGAATATTGTTTATTTGACATTTAGGTTGCATTGTCTTAAAAATGTAACATTAGCCAAGAAACATGTTTCTTGTGCTTTTGCTTGTGATCTTAAGTGGCTGTCAGGTTTTTTTTTAAATTGTGTGCTTATTTTTTTTCCCACATTCACCGTTGTTTGCAGAAAAACGTCTGTCTTCTCCACGTCAGTCCCCAACATCTCCATCGCACCCACAGCTCACAGAAGGATCTCACTTTATGTGTGTGTGATGTAGAAAAATGTAAGCTTAATTTATTTCGACAATTTTTGTCAACTTGCTACTTATTTTCATCCCATAAACAATGTGTGAGCAATACGTTCTCATCTTGTTTTAACCAACAATGTGCTGCCTTAGTCTTGTCTTGCTAAATTTTCAGTGCAAATTCTCAATGAGCAGTTTGTGTTTTGTCCTTTTGCCCCTCCTGCCAAGAGGTAGCTGATACATGTCCAGAAAACTGACAAGCTCACCAGCATCAATGCCATTAAATTATTTGTCCATCAGGCACTTAAATTACAGTGCAGGATAGAATCTTCCTTTTCTACTTCATAACAATTTACTTGTCTATTGGCCTCAACAAAAATGCCTTTTGTCAGTGGCGTAGAAGACTTGGCTCTCAAACCCGGAACCACCAGCTTTTAAAGTTGGTTAAACAAATTTTTTAATTTATTTTTTATAAAGTTCTCCATGATGTGTGTCTGATCTCTGAGAACTGGACACCCTGGAGCAGTGCAGTATAAACTGCTAGAAATGTTCAGGTCAGGTACCATTTGTGGAGAAACAAAGTTAAAGTTTCATGTCTGGGACCTTTCATAAGAACTGGAAAATGTTACAGATGTAATAGGTTTTAAGCAAGCATGGAACCAGGAAAATGGGGGGAGGGGAGGAAAGAACAAAAGGGACGGCTCACTCAGATTTTGATTTTGTAACAAAAGGGAATTTCTGCAATAGCAGAAGGGAGGAGTGATTTAAATGATAAAAGGGTTGTTAGTGCAAGGCGAAAGGGACAAGTAAATGGTACAATTAACAAAGGATGGGTCCATAGGAGCTGTAAGTGGCAACAGCAGAATCATTATTAGTATCTGCTGTACAGAAAAATGTGAACAGTGGTTACGATTTGAAATTGTTGAACTTATTTTTGGGTCCTGAAGGCTGCAAAGTGCCTAATCAAAAGATGAGGTGCAGTTCCTCAAGCTTAGGTTAAGCTTCATTAGAATAGTGTATGAGGCAGAGGTCAGAGTGGAACCAGGCCAGAGAATTAAAATGGCAATCAACCAGAAGCTCAGGATCATGCTTGCGAACTAAACGGAGATGTTCAGCGAAGCAATCACCCAATCTACGTTTGATCTCCCCACTGCAGAGGAGACCACATTATGAGGAGCAAATACAGTATACTAAAATGAAATAAGTACAAGTAAATTGCTGTTTCACCTGGAAAGAGTGTTTGGGGCCCTGGGCGTTAAAGGACAGGTAATGTATCGCCTATGCTTGCGTGGGCAGGGGAGTAGTTGAGGGAACAGTTCCTTCAGATTGCTGAGAGGGGAGGGGGAAAGATGTGTTTGGTGGTGGAAATGGCAGAGGATGATCTGTTGAATGTGGAGATTGGTGAGGTAGAAGGTGAGGACAAGGGAAAACCTATTGTGGCTCTGGGAGGGAGGGGGAAGGGGTGAGAGCAGAAGTGCAGGAAATAGGATGGACACAGTTGAGGACCCTATCAACCATGCTGGAGCAGAACCCTCAGTTGATGAAAAAGGAAGACCTATTGGAAGCACTTGTGTAGAAGCTGGCATTATCAGAGCAGATGTACCAGAGAAACTGAGAGAATGGAATAGAGTCCACAGGAAGCAGGGTGAGAAGAAGTGTAATCAAGGTAACTGTGGGCATTCATGGACTAGTAGATGTTCGAGACAGCCTTTCCCCAGAAATGGAGATAGACAAGTTGAGGAAGGGCAGGGAAGAGTCGGAGATGGACCATCTGAAGGCAACGGAAGGGTGGAAATTGGAAGCAAAGTTGCTGAAATTTTTCAGTTAGAGGCAAAATGAGGAAACTGCATCAATGTACCAGAAAAAGAGGTGAGGGAGGGGACCTGAGCAGGACTGGAACAAAGAATGCTCCACATATCCCACAAAAAAGCAGGCATAGCCAGGACTCATATGGGTTCACAAAGTGACATTTTTTATTTACAGGAAGTGAGTGGCGTCAAAGGAAAAGCTAGTCGTTGTGAGAACATGTAAAGCCAGATGGAGGAGGAGGGTGGTGGTGGGTGGACCTCCATTCAAGGAAGAAGCGGAGGGTCTCAGGCAGTCCTGGTGGGGGATGGAAGTGTAGAGGGACTGGATGTCCATGGTGAAAAAATGATTAGGGCCAGGAAACTTTTAAAGTGGCAAATGGTGTCAGAAAATTAGCAGATGTAAATTGGAAAAGGCTGGACCAGGGGAGAAATAAGTCCTATGTGGAAAGAACAGGCTGAAATGATCTTGGGGATGAGGTAGAAGTGAGGTACTGAGTTTAGAGCTGGTTGGGTGGGGGAGAATTGCCAGAAGAGGTCAGTGACGATCTGGAAAACAATGGCTTGATGTTTGGTGGTGGAGTGGGGAAGTAGGAGGAGGTGTCAGAGAGATAGTGTTCAGCCTCCACAAAGTCGAGGTCGGTTCACCAAACAACCACACCATCTCTGTCAGCAGGTTTAATGACAATGCTGGTGTTGGGCTGTAAGTGCTGTAAGTTCATAGGGCAATAGTTTAGAGTGAGTTTTATTTCTTCATGGGACATGGGTGCTACTGGCAAGGCCAGAATTTATTGCTCTTGAGAAGGTGGTGGTGAGCTGCTTTCTTGAATTGCTGTTGGTGATGTTCCCATGCACCTGCTGCCCTTATCTTTCTAGGTGGTAGAGATTGCAGGTTTGGAAGGAGATGCTAAAGGAGCCTTGGTGAGTTGCTGCAATGCATCTTGTCGGTGGCACACTGCTGCTACTGTGCATCAGTGGTGGAGGGAGTGAATGTTGAAGGTGGTGGATGGGGTGCTAATCAAGCAGGTTGCTTTGACCTGGTTGGTGCCAAACTTCGAGTGTTGTTGGAACTGCACCCATCCAGGCAAGTGGAAAGTATTCAATTGTACTTTTGACTTGTGGTTTGTAGGTGGTGGAAAGGCTTTGGGGCCTCTGGAGGTGAGTTACTCACTGCAGAATTCCTAGCCTCTGATCTACTTTTGTAGCCACAGTAGTGATGTGGTTGGTCCAGTTAGGTTTCTTCTCGATGGTGAGGGATTCAGTGACACTAATGCCGTTGACTGTCAACGGGAGATGGTTAGATTCTCTCTTGTTGGCGATGGTCATTTCATGGAATAGAAAAATTGAGAAGCTGGTATCATGCCAGCAGTTCTTAATGAAAAGATCTGGAAAGAGTAGGAGGCCAGAGGAAAGGGTCCAGGTAGAATGAGAATTCTAAAGACAGGAAAAAGGGTCCACTGTGCTGGGGGAAGACTCCTGGTTTATGAAGTCGGCGCAAAGGCATTGTGCTGAGCTCGAAATTCATTGAGGTGTGAGTGTAAGGGAATGAAGCTGAGGAGTGATTGTTTAGGGTCAGAGAGGTAGGTAAAGGGCTGGTGAAAACACAGTAAAAGGTGAGATTAGAAGGAGGGATGGGGTCAGAGGAAAGTGAAAGGGAAGAAAGCTCCAGAGCGGTGTTGGTATTCAAGAGTTGTTGAGGCGCCTGTCCTTGACACCTAAAAAGCAGAATTTTTTCTGTCAAGACATGAATGAGGCAAAGGATGAAATAGAACTGGGGTTGTTTTTCTTTCTGATCTCCTTGTGGGGAATTCTCAAAGTAAAGGATCTCTGCTAGAGAATTAAACACTTTTCATGCCTTGAGCATTCCCAGTCAAGTAGCTGTATGCAGAGTAAAATTTTGCTTACTATATCTGAACATTGTGCCTGAGCTCACGTTTCCAAAGTGCATCCTCTGTTGACAACAGAATGTATCCACTAGCTACTGCAGCCACCTTTATAGTCTGTCTTTAAGTTTAACTGTGCTACTTTGTGGGAAATCTCTTGTTGTGGATTTGTGTCTCCTGAGAGCTGGGTTCATGTTGCCAAAATATTTTCATGTAAGACCAATACAGCTGTTACAAAGGGGAAATTGTCCTCCTGTCATTCTCGGCTAGAGTCAAGTTCAGGATAGAGGGGCAGTGTTCTCACTCATTTGGCATTCAGTCCTCCATATACTGTTCTTCACTGTAAAGTTATTTAAAGAAGCAATATACCATGACCATGATGACAATCAAATTAAATTGATAGCATCTTGCAGCAGGATCCATTTATTTCAGCAAGTTCAGAAATCAGGGTCTGTTTAAAAATGTTATTTTAGTGCTTGCTGAGATAGATGGTAGCTGCTTGGGACCCTTCCAGTGTTGAAAAGAGCAAATTAATCAAATGGATTTTTAAAAAAAACTCAGTAATGTCAAATAAAAGTGACTTCACCTCAGACAACACATTGCTGGGATTTTAATTATGGCATATTGTGCCTGTAATCTAACACTCATTTTGAATTAAGCTAAAAATGATAATTGTGTGCATATATGGTGATCTTTTGGTGTATGCTGAACTAAACTTTTCACTGAAAAAGTTTTAAAAATTTCTTTTTGACAATGCAGCTCAGCTTGTAGCCACAGGTAAATCATACACATCTACACAAGGCTGAGACTTGAAGGACTTTGCATTTGGAAGTACTGTGGGACTGTGGTCAAAAGTCAGCTTCTGTATGTGGAAGTGGAGTGCACCAGAGCACAAGAATTCAAGCAAGTGCTGGCAGCGACACTTGACTCACTATTAAACACTCCTTATAGGAAATACCTTCTTGTTGGATATAATGCCGATATATTTACTTCAGGAGCACGGATTACTCCAAGGCATTTTTTTTTAAAAACTTACTCTTTTTAAATTGTTCATATGTGGAGACTACGGTACATTAGCACATATGGTGATTAGGGTCTTAATTCGGTTAATGTCAGAATTTAGTTTGCATTTTGAATTGTGTAGTATATTTGATTTAATGCCTGACTTTCAGTTTACCAGTAAGTGTCGCCATATCCTATATGAAATAGTTCACTAATATTTGATGTATACAATAAGAAGTGGTTTCACGTTTGTTTCCTTACTACTTTCAATGATTGCAGTGCCATTGTACTGGTGCAGGTTAATGCTGTTACTTAGTAATACCATCTGCTATAACTAATTATACTTGGTGTTGTAATGTCTGCAGTTATTGCCAAACTGCTCTCAGCAAATGTAAAAATGTCACACTTATCATAGTTGCCCTATGTTCTCTGCCTTTAGTGAACTTTTCATACAAGCTTTGTGGAGTAATTTGCTCCAACTCCAGTGTAGCTCAAATGCAAAGCAATATGTAGAGGGCTTAATATTCAGTACCCCATTGTATGTAAAAAGTGTAATTATGTTCATTGTGTACATAGCGTACAATGAGCAGAGGCTTTAATTAAAAATGCTACTTACAAGTGTTAATATGCAATGTTCATATCACATTCTGTTTTATATCATGTTATAATAAATGGTAATGTTAAATTTGGTGGTATTTTAATATGCATTTATTGCTGATACATACCAATAAGAAAAATTACCTAAGGAAATATTTACTTGCATTGTAATGTTCTATCAAACTTGATTTTTGACTCTTCACGAATATTGGAAGTTTTTTCATTAAATCTTAAATCCTAAGTATTGTTGATTTCTAATTTATTTGTTGCACATCTTACATTTTTCTTTATCTATTATTCTCATTGGAACAGGGCACATTTTTGAAGAGTATTCCTTTAATCTTAATTTTAAATTTCAACCCTAAGGATCCGGTATTTATGCACTCAGGAAACATTGGAGACTGATTTTCTGCATGTATCTAAGTAAGTTACTTAGGAGACTATTTTTTACTGAGTTTATGAAGTTGGTGTATACAACTACTGTAGTAGATAGGATATATTGGTTTCCATTTCATTATAATAAATGTGTCATTGACAAAGACATTAATGCTATGCCCACCAAGGACAGTCTTTGCAGATACTTACATTGACCCTAGGGATCGACAGTAAATGTCTGTTCTTTTCTAACAGCCCGTAACTTTGGCCACACTGTAGTACAGGAGCAACAGAAGGATTAAACCAGGGGCCTGAGTCCTTTGTTGTATTAAACTATTTAATTGGCATTTTCCCTGGTTTAGATTGTGATTGGAGTACTTGGTAAGCAAGCAATCTCACTCAACAATCCTTTTTCAAGTACAAAATTAGTGAGAATGGGGATTAGGCTGCACAACAAATGAACATGCCAACCTTTCACTGAGACTGACTCTTATCTCAAACTAATGAGCTAAGAATATTCTTCCTCCCTGGGAAATATTTGAGCAACCTCAACTCATTACCTCTTGGGCATGGATTCATAGCTCAAAATACTTCATTAATTTGGCACAAATTAGTAATTCCACTTCGAGTGCTGAACATTGTGCAATCATCCACGAACATTCCCACTTCTGACGTTATGATTGAAGGAAGGTCATTGATGAAGCAGCTGAAGATGGTTGGGCCTAGGACACTACCCTGAGGAACTCCTGCAGTGATGTCCTGGAGCTCAGATGATTGACCTCCAACAACCATCTTCCTTTGCGCTAGGTATGACTCCAGCCAGAGGAGGGTTTTCCCCCTGATTCCCATTGACCTCAGTTTTGCTAGGGCTCCTTGATGCCATACTCGGTCAAATGCTGCCTTGATGTCAAGGGCAGTCACTCTCACCTCACCTCTTGAACCAAGGCTGTAATGAGGTCAGGAGCTGAGTGGCCCTGGCGGAACCCAAACTGAGTGTCACTGAGCAGGTTATTGCTAAGCAAGTGCTGCTTGATGGCACTGTTGATGACACGTTCCATCACTTTACTGATGATGGAGAGTAGGCTGATGGGGCGATAATTGGCCAGGTTGGATTTGTCCTGCTTTTTGAGTACAGGACATACCTGGGCAATTTTCCACATTGCAGGGTAGATGCCAGTGTTGTAGCTGTACTGGAACAGCTTGGCTAGGGGCGCGGCAAGATTTGGAGCACAGGTCTTCAGTACTATTGTCAGGGCCCATAGCTTTTGCAGTATCCAGTGCCTTCAGTCGTTTCTTGATATCATGTGGAGTGAATCGAATTGGTTGAAGTCTGGCATCTGTGATGCTGGGGACTTCAGGAGGAGGCCACACAGGAAGTTCCCACAAACAGCAATGTGATAGTTATTAGTTAATTTTTTTTTGAGATTGGCACATTCACGAGAAGTGCAGCGATGAAAAAACTGAAGTTATAAAAAATTGAGACTTCCTTTTAATAAGTGAACAATGTGCTGCAAAATGGCTGCCTAAAGTCAGCTGACTTGGCCTGTATATTCAAACTGTCTCACTGTCCTTTAAGGACAAAAAGGGTACATTGCAGGCTAGGAGGTGTCAATTACTCCCACCCTGAAACCATCAAGAGATATTGCTGAATTGAATGAGTTCTTCTGAAACAAAGGTGTGAAGTCGCCACATCCTGGTCCATCGTTGGTCACAACAGGGAGGGCCATCTCCTTTAGAGGCTAATGTGAGAGGTTCTTTATCCCTCTCTCTCCAGAGAGCTACCTTTTAAGGTAGAGATCATAAAGACATTACAGAAAAGCAGTTTAGCCAAGAATTGTGAAAAGCCCAGCAAAAAAAACAAGGAATGGGCCCAGCTGTGAATTCTACACTTCAGCTTGGTGCAGCAGAGAACTTGAAGTGACCATCACCTCCATTCTGAAGTCTTAACCACCAGAAAACTACAAACACCCAGGCCTGCAACTTGAAAAAGAAATGTCCTCAAGATTCTATAGATTTACTGTGCACCCTGAAGACCTATCTCACTTCAGACCAATTACCCTTTTCCTATCTATCTATCTATTCTTGTGTGCGGGTGAGTGAATGCCTGCGTGGGTGCAGTTCCAACCATTTTGAGAATGAATATTGTTCAATAAATAGTTAATCTGTTTTAAACCTTCAGGAAAACCTGTCGCTGTCTGTATATTTGACAAAACACAAGGGGTTAAAACCCTAGTAACAAAAACACTGGCTGTGGTCAGTTGGGCAATGAACAATGGAAACAAGCCACATCATCACCAACCTACCCATAACATGATATTGATTGAGATAAATATTGGCCAGGACACCAAGTTGAATTCCCCTGCTCCTCTTCACAATGGTGTCGTGGGATCTTTTACATCCACGTAAGAGAGCAGACGTGGCCTCTGGGTTTAACATCTCATTCGAAAGACAGCATTCTCTGTGCTGCAGTGGAGTATCAGCCTAGCTTTTTGTGCTCAAATCTCTCGAGTGGGACTTGATCCCACAGCCTTCTGACTCAGAGGTGATAAACTTACCAACTGAGCTATGGCTGTCTGTCAACACTTTTTCCACTCATCATTATTGGCCTCTGCTTCCTGATTGCCAAGATCATTTTCACAAGAATTTGCTATTGACTTTCCACCCTTCACTCCCTCTGCATCGCCATCAGTTTGTTTAGTCACTGCACTCCTGCCCATTGCAATTCTCTACCCAGTTTCCTTTGCCATACTACCTCCCTACTTTCAAAAACAACCTCAAAATCCCTCACTGACTGTGCCTTTGAATGCCTATACCCTTTTCCATTCCCCAGGTGTCCAAAGAGCCACTTTTGTCGATTGCAAAATACTCTCATGTTCGTGAACGTGTGTTACATAAATGCAAGTTGTTGCTCATGAGCTTTTGTTTTCAGTGCGTTCTGCCAATCCAAACTATTACATGACACTTGACCACATGATCCAATATGTGGCTATATGTGAAAACAGCTGGCCGCCCATCCTCTGAGGTTCAAAACATTCTTTTGCAGGCAAAGCAACTTTTCCATGCTGGGATGTAAATGACAGGACAGGAATAAGCTAAACATATTCTGACAGTCTAACTTTATTTGTTAGATCACCACCTCCCAGTCAATTTTGTGATCGTTCTTTTCATCGCCCTTGCAGCTGCTATTCCAGCAGATGAAAAAATCAGTGCGCAAATATCCCTGTTGTAAAAGTTCATGCAAGTTGCCTACTACTTTGAGGCTGTGAATCTGTTGCAAAACTGTATTTTAATGGATTCTCACAATGAGGAATGTTAAATGCTCATATGGATACTATCTACAATGCTGTAAACATTTGGGAACCCTGCCACCTAGTACATGTTCTGTGCCTTAACAGCTGTTTTCTCCTTTTCCAAAGACAAAGTGAGGGAAGGGTTTCCTTGCAAATATTGTTTGTCATTAGCATCAATGGACAGCACACTGGCTAATTTGGCAGAGACTTTATAATGCAACAATGACAGTTGCATGGAGTGCTATACCCTGTGACAATTTGCCTGAGGGCCACTTTGAAGGAAATGGCATGGCTCTGCAAGCCTCCCCCTTGTGAAGTGAAAGTGGTGAAGACAAATCTCTGGGCTGCGCAAGTATTACTGCCTAGGTCCTTAGAGACAGGTGTGGAGATAATTGCTCAAGTACTGCCAGACATGCCTTTGTTGTCCCATCATGAGTTCATTCCCATTAAATGAAAGACTGCTGTTGGAACTCCAAAGGATTTGTCACTGAGCACTTGCTTGCTTGGTGCAAGTTAAATACCAGCTGCAAACAAGAGTGCTGTTGGAGAACTATCAGGAAATAAAAATTCTACCCTCCAGCTACAGAAGTTAATGCAATGAGGAAAATGAACAAAAAATGCTTCATGAAATACTAAATAAAATTCGAACCAAGCTTGAAATTTGATAGCCAGGTATGAATGGCCTGCTCCTGCAGTCCAAGCCATCCAAATAACTCGTGCACTGATTTTATATACTGTGTGATGAGGGCACAAACTGAAAAAAGTACATTAAGTCTAATATGGGGCCAATTAAAATAAGGCTAGCAGAGGGCTCCAGCATACCTTCCTTCTACTTACTGGTTCTTCTGGCTGCACAATGTAGTGGGCAGAGGATCGGGAAGCTAGGCTTGTGCACTTTGGGAGCAAACAATGAGACTCTACCCAACGAGCAGTGCTTTATAAAATCAGTCATTGCACATTATACCAAAAGCTGTGTATAACTCTTGATTGTCAATTCTATTTGTTTGATAAGTCCTGAGGTAGACTTTAGTAGCGAGGGTTATGAAATGTGCATCTTTATTAACTGATTCACAATGGCCAGATGTAGGTGCCAGAAAAGATCTAGAGGGGATAAGATGAGAAGGGAATTTTTTTTCCCCACAAAGTACCTGAAAAAAGGTAGTGGAAGATGAATCCATAAATAATTTTAAAAGGGAGTTGGACAGTTGGCAATTAATGTTTAGTGTGGTCAGATTTCTGATCATTCAAAAGGAGGAATGTGCTGTTTCACAGAGGGAGAAAAGTAAGCCTGTGAGTATTTCAGGTAAAGACTGTGTTATAAGGCTTTATGGATATATTTGGAAAAGATTTTAGAGATGGCATTATTTGACCAGTTTCTGTAGTTCAATAAATTAATGTGGCATGGGCAACAAATTGAACTTGAATTTCTGAAGTTGCAAACTGGTAAAGGAATGATTTGTTAGTACAAAGTGTTACAACCTGTTGAAGTGATCTCAAGCTCCCCTCTTGGCCCTTTTCTAGTTTGGCCATAACAGGGTTTAAACTTTTTAAAGTATTTTTAGCCTCACTGTTCTCCAATTGTAATCAGATAGGTTTCCTTCTGTTTAAACAAGAAAGGTGTACATTTATTAGCCTTAACACTACCTCAGTTGAAATTACTAAAAATATACTATATGACCACACTAGCATGCATACACAAAATACACACACAAAATAGATACAGAAGAAAAGTAGTATTAAGAATGGGGGGTGGATTGGAGTAGTAAATGGAATTCAGTTACTGTCGTTGGTTTGGATGTCAAAACTTTGATTGGAGTTAAGTCTTGCAGTTCTCGCTGTGGCCCAGTGCACACTTTCAAAGTTGTTTCACTGGTACCAGAAAGCTGAAACAGCGTTCTGTCTTGAGGCTTAAGTTGCTTCCATAGATGGAAGAAGAGAGAGGGGCGTTTTCTTCCTGAAGTACAATTGGAGTCTGCCCCAAACCTTTGAGAGGCACAATTCAATCATTTTGCAGGTTGGCCAGCAGGTTAGTCATGTCACCAGTTTGGTTTGAAACAGCATCTCCTGAGAGGGTTGTTGATTCTTCAAAGCTTACTAGACACACTTGGTCGGGGGTGGGGGGTGGCGGTTGGTGTTGTTTGATGGAGTGCTGGCTGTTACATGGACAAGGTGTAGATCACAGTTGCCCAGCCCACTCTTACTAATTGAATCAGGGAGCACTTCCATTGTGTCTCTATTCAACTGTCTCAGAATGACACTGTGTAGCCATGTTTTCAGCTGTTCAGCTGTGGTCTTTTTAAAGAAGTTATGTTCAATGTCCACTAAAAGTTCAAATTGTGGTCCCGTTGTGACCAGGTGAGAAAGAGGTCTAGGGTTCCCTCTCCACCTTCACCCACTCTTCCTGTAATATATATACTCACTTTTTTTTAATCTCCCCTTTAGTGAATCCTTGTTCACTGCTTTCTAATTGGATAGCAAAGAAACCAGCCTAAGAAGTTTTTTTAGGTTTAAAGAAAGGTTGAACTTTATGAAACTTAAACTCTAATTTGATTAACACCTACAGATATGCAACTTGCCTATGCTAGCATGCATATGCAATACACATATGCAGGTAGAGCAGAATAAAGTGGAAAAGTTTGAGGCAATATCTAAAGATAGTTTGGGTTACTGTTCAAGCTTGCTGTAGAGTCCTTGATTGTAGGTAGGTCTTGCTTTTTGTTGGGACCCAATATACTGCGTAAACCTTGTTCAATTTCGGATACTTTTCTCTTGCAGTTCATGTCTTCAGTGGATTTGGGTCTCTGTACATTTCAAAAAAACTCAGGTTTCCAGCAAGTTAGTCCTTTGACTAGCTGGTTTGATGACATCTGTTTTTCGATTTGGCCATCTTAGCAATGATCTGAGAATGTGAGCTTCCTCACCTTCAATGTCTGGTGCTCAAAGGCCATTGTGGGTTGAACGGACCAGGGAATTGTTCTTTGTCTCCACAAGCACTGTTAGGATGCAAATGTTTTTTCCAGTCACGGCAGTTCTATTTATCAAGTCATTTCCTCACTCCAGCAACAGCTTAAAATCAGTGTTCATATGTCAAAATTAACATGCCTCATTCTTGACATGGAGGTCTGCATGACAGTGCCATATGATGAAATTGATGTGGTTTCATCACAAAAGGAATAGTCATGTTAATGTCTTTAATGACAAATAGATGCAATATTTTTTTTAAATTCTGACCTAGTCAGCTAAGCAGAGTCATGCCTGGTTAAGACTTAGATGGCAGACTGCCTGTGCATACCAGGTGCAGTAGGCTTTTGCTGCCAATAGAGGCTGTGTACAGCTCTGCACATTCACACTGCTGTTTAATCAACCAACCTTTTTACTGCTTACTCCTGCACATCCAGACATACTCTCACCTTTTCTGATCATTTCTTTGTGTAGCAAAAGAACATGCAGAAAAGGAAGGAGGTAAAGACAGTAGGAAAAAAAAAAGGTAGAAGAAAATAAGCTAAAAGACACCAAGCAGGAAGCCTTTAAGAGAACCAAAGCAGCCTGTCAGCTATTAACATTACTATGACAGTACCCCATCCTGTTTGATGTCAGTAACTAAACAGGGACTGGCCTGGTTTGTACCCCCCACCCATGGAGATAAGTGAGAAGAATCAGAGCTCCAATGAATGGTTTGTCTCTCCAGCGGTCATTAATGAGCTAGTCTAGCTGGTTAATCAATTGTGCCCTGGAGTGCTACAAATCTGCCCATCAGGCAATACATCCCCAAATCTGCCAGACAGCATTGATTTGACTTCAATTGCCTATTGCCTATTCCCATATGTCATCTTGGAGGCTGTCCAACCCTGAAAAGAACCCTGCTTCGGTCAGAGTGCCCCACCATTGCCCTCCCAAGGGGGATAATCACCAGTTGATCATTTGACAGCCAGGATGGAGAGCAGAAACCTGAATTTCTCACATGTGGCATTGGATAGCAGGACAATTCAACTTAACACAAAATATTCATCGTGCTTTTGTTAAGCAATGTTTTTTGGAATTATTCTTCAGACCAAAGCAGAATAGGGAGGGCAATTATTTGGGATGCTTTTCATCAAAATGTGTCTTTGAATGCAATTTGTCCTCCAAATACATTCTTGCCACCATTCTTCTTGGATTCTAATTCAAATTTGCAGGAGTCAGACATTTATCACATTTTGCAAAACCTATGCTGCAGAATCCCTTCATGAAACATAACCGAGTAGGCTGTGGAAAATGCTGTTAAGAAATGCAAGAACACCAAATGACATTGGACATGGTATAAAACTCCTGGATAAAGACCGTTTTTCCTTCACCTCCTCTACCCCCCCCCCCACCCCCCCCCCCCCAATCGTGATGAAGTTTAATTTCCTTGAGTGTTATTCTCAGACCCACAAGTGGAAATTACAGAGATGCAGACATTCATTTAGCATAATTAGCAGCACCAAGATACAAGAACAAAAGAAATAGGAGCAGGAGTAGGCCATATGACCCCTTGAGCCTGCTCCACCATTCAATAAAATCATGGCTGAACTTCTAAATCAACTCTACTTTCCTGCCTTATTGATTCCCTTAGAATCTACCAGTTATTCTTGAACATATTCAACAACTGAGCATCCACAGCTCTCAGGTAGAGAATTCTTAAGATTCACGACCCTTTAAATGAATGAAGTTCTCCTCATCTCAGTCCTAAATGCCTCACCCCTTATCGAGACTCTGACCCCAGTTCTACACACTCCAGCTAGGGGAAAAACAGCCTTTCAACATCTACCCTATCAAGCCTTCTAAGAGTTTTATACATCTCAATGAAACCACCTCTCATTCATCTAAACACCAGAGAATATAGGCTCATTCTACGCAATCTCTCCTCATAAGAATCAATTTAGTGAACCTTTATCGTACCCCCTCGAAGGAAAGTATATCCTTCCTTAGGTAAGGAGACCAAAACTGTATACAGAACTCCAGGTGTGGAGTTGCCAAAGCTCTAAGTAATTGCAGTAAGACTTCCTTACTTGTATAGTGCAAACCCCTTGCAATAAAGGCTAGTATGTCATTTGCCTTCCAAATTCCTTGCTGTACCTGCTTGTTAACTTTGTGATTCATGCACAAAAGGACACCCAAATCACCGAGTCCCAACATTGGAGTGTCTCACTTTTTAAAACAAAAAATTCCACTTATGCATTCTTCCTATGAATGTGGATAATTTCACTATTCCCCACCTTCTTGCCCACTCACTTAACTGGTCTATATCCCTTTGCAAACTGTCTCCTCCTCACAGCTTACTGAGTGATCTAACTTTGTATTGTCTTAAAACTTGGAAATATTACACTAACAAGCAAAATACTACAGATGCTGGAAATCTGAAAAAACGAAGTGCTGGAAATACTCAGCAGGTCAGGCAGCATTTGTGGAGAGAAGCAGAGTTAATGTTTCAGGTCTGTGACTTTTCATCAGAACTGGCCAGTTAACTTTGTTTCTCTCTCCACAGATGCTGCCTGACCTGCTGAGTATTTCCAGCACTTTGTAATATTTTTGATAAATCTGAAATAAAAACATTTGGTCACCTCATCTAAGTCATTGATATAGATTGTAAACAGCTGAGGCCCAATCACTGATCCTTGCGGCAATCCACTGGTGTGGCAGAGAAAACGACCTGTTTATTCCTACTCCATGTTTTGTGTCTTTTAACACATCCTCAATCTATGCTAATCTATTACCTGCAATCTTGTGTGACATCTTACAGATCCAAATATACTATATCCACTGGTTCCTCCTTATCTTTACTAGTTACATCCTCAAAAAACCTAATACATTTGTCAAACTCAATTTCTCTTGCATAAAACGGTGTTGACGTTGCCTGATCATATTGCGATTTTCTAAGTGTTCTGTCTGAATAGAAAAATGCTAAAAGCTACTATTGCTGTCAGGCTAACTGACCTACAAATTCTGTGTTTTCTCTCTCCCTCCTTTCTTTAACGGCAGGGTTATATTTGCTATCTTCCAACCCATGCGGACAATTCTGGAATCTAGAGAATTCTAGATCAAAACCAATGCATCTACCATCTCTGCAGCCTAGGATGTAGGCCATCAAATCCAGGGAATTTGTCAGCTTTTAGTCTATTAACTTCTCCAGTATGTTTTTTTTTAAAAACAAATATTACTTTAAGTTCTTACTCACATTAGATCCTTGTTTCTCCAATTTGTATTTTGTGAAGACAGATACAAAATATTTAACATCTGCCATTTCCTTATTTCCCATTATAATTTATCCAGTGCCACTTGAATTTCTGATAGGATGCTTTGCCTACTGAGAACTTGGAGAACAAAGGCAGAAAATGAACTGTTAAATACAAACATCAGCAATGCTGCTTGTTCTACAAGTTGTACAGTATTTGCTTCACTCAATTTAACTCCACTTCAAATTAAGGCCAGATGACTGGAGTACTGGAAATTAATGGAGAGCAGCATCGATGGAACTGGTGAAGCTACAACTCAAGATATAAATGGCCTGAACTAGTTTGACAGCAGCCGCAAAAAAAAGTGCAGTCTTTATTGAAATGAGAGCTAAAAAATTCCAACTGTTGTTGCTCCTACCTTAACTTTGTGCCAAGCATAGCATTACAGCAGTGAGCACCAACCCCAAATTGCAGCAAGGAGCTTTTCCTAATGCCACTTGTCATTCTGACCTCAGGTATGGAAATCCTATTTTTAATTCTTCTGTTGTTCCTTACATCAATGTTATAAGTAAATGTGTGGCAATGGCTTCAAACAAGATGACACAATATATATCTTGATAAGTGAGGCTGACCGTATAACTCACAAGTAAGGAAGACACGTGCATGCTAGATTTGGATGAAACCAGGCAAAAGAAAAAGGGGTCTTCAATTTTGAAAAGTTGTATTATCTTAATGTAACTGATTTTCTTTACTCCTGCTTTTCAGCATGCAATATTACTTTGGAATTATAACAGCACATTCCATCACATTTGTAATACCATGGATACAGTAAATATTGATTGGGCTTTTGGAGCGAGCAGGAGAATTTGTTTAGTGCTGATGGTAATTTAGAATTTTTAAAAACTGGTACATCAAAAGTAGCGTCAAAAAAAAAATCACTGATTCCCATAGCAGCACAACTATTGGGTAAATGAGTTGTACAATACAACAGAAAAGGAAATGTGATGTACAATGTTGATGTATTACAATGATTTCTCTGAAGTTAAATTATCAAAAGCATTAACAAATGACCCAACATCCTTTCATCTGTGACCCAGTTAAAAACCAGCCCAGAGCAATGCAATGCAAATTTGTGCCATCTGCTGACATCCTACATGAAAAAGAGTTTGAAAAGCCTCAACCCTTTGGCAGTAGCAGTGGAAATATAAAAGCAGCTTTGGTAAGTGCATTTGTTCATAAATTGGAGGGCCAAATGGTAATGATTTGATTGGACTGCTCAACACAACTCATGTTCCGACTTCATTTCAGCTCTGTTGTTAAGTAAATGATTGAGTGATTTACCATCAATTTATAGCACTTCATTCAAGTTTTACAAATAGTATATTGCAGCACTTGTCCCAGCACTATTCCCTCACCTTGTTCAAAATGCTCGCTGTCTGCAACTGTGGCTACAAGAGCAGGTCAGAGGCTAGAAATTCTGCGGTAACTCACCTGCTGACTCCCTAAAGCCATCTACAAGGCACAAGTCAGGAGCATGATGGAATACTCTCCACTTGCCTGGATGTGTGCAGCTCCAACTCTCAAGTTTGACTTCATCCAGGACAAAGCAGCCCCCTTGATTGGCACCCCATTGACCACCTTAAACATTCGCTCCCTCCACCACCGACAGTGGCAGCAGTGTGTACCATCTACAAGATGCACTGCAGCAATGCACCAAGGCTCCTTCGACAGCACCTTCCAACAGTTTGCCTTCATTCAATATTGATAAATGACTGTTTGCTTTAAGTCATGAGGCAAATTGAATACTGCCTTCATTTCAGGATCTGTGGGGTTTGTTCGAGGCTCTGATCAGAATTCAAAGAGGCCGTAGTCTGGGATAGTGAGTGACTTGATTGGCTAGAGCTCTGTGATTGACAGCTTGTGGACAGACACTTTACAGTATTGGTAGCCCACAGACAGTCTTGACTCTGTTTGGAACTGTCAGCCACAAGCTGTAAGGATGAATGTTGTCTTTAGTTAGAGCTAACCTAACCAAGGGAATTAGGCTACTGCAATTTTGGAGAAAGTGAGTTGTATGTTTTATATAGAGGACTGTAGGATTTGTTTGCTTATCTAAAACCAATTATTGGTTCAAAGCCTGTGTCAAGTTGGTGAGTGTTTATCCTGTCTATGTTTGGACAGAGGAGATTTCACAAGGCTGCATATGATACATTATACCAAGCAGTACAGAGTAAGGGTTTACAGTTATGATCCTGGAGTTATGCTATCTGAATTACCTGGATATTGGGTATGAAAGGGTACACTTCAAAGCAAAAACTAACCTTCCCCTCCTCGAGTCCCCACCTCCACCCCCCCCCCCCCCCCCCCCCCCAAGTTTTTAGGTTCTAACATTCCACTGGCACCTGGACTGATCTCCACTGCTTCTTGGGTTTCTTCTGCTCGGATGGCTCTTGGGGCTCATTTCTACTATCCTGCTGGCTTTAACATTCATTCTACTGGCTTCATCTAATGTTAGTTTGCTACTATGTGGCTTTTCTGTTCAAAATTCACTGGCACGCTGGTTTCTTGGCCCTACATCCTCTTCCTGCTGGCTCCTGGTTTCAGCACTGTTTGTTTTGGGTTGTGCTTGAACAGTTTGGAATGCTAGATCAGTTTAGAGATTGTGTCACTTTGGGGTAGTGGGTTAATTTGAGAGTGCAATGGTCAGTGAGCTTTGAAATGCCATGGCCAACTTGGTATGCTGGGTCAGTTTGTAGTGAGTTATCAGTTTAGGGCGTTTGGTTTGGGGTGCTTTGTCAGTTGTAGTGAAATGCCAGTTTCAGGATTAGTTTTGGTTATTGAGTCAGTTTGGTTTTTTGGGTCATTTTATGACCATTCATCCCCTTGGGCTAATTTTTATATGGGGGAAATTGATTAATTTGGGGTGCTAGTAATTTGTGCAATTTCAGAAGAGTACATGCTGAGTTTTCCCATTGTGTTTTCCCCTGTATCTTATATTTTTGGGAGAAGGGGAGGAGCAATGGAAGGAGACCAGGCTGGTCACAGATGGTGAACAGCACTTGCTTAACAAAACAGCAGTGGTATAGTGGTACTGTCACTGGACTAGTGACCCAGGGTATTGCTCTGGGGACATAGGTTCAAATCCCAGCATGGCTAAAGTGGAATTTGAATTCAATTAATAAATCTGAAATTAAAAACAAGTCTAATGATGTCCATGAAACCATTGTTGTGAAAACCCATCTGGTTCACTTATGTCCTTTAGGGAAGAAAATCTGCTGTCCTTACCTGGTCTGGCCTACATGTGACTCCAGACCCAGAGCAATGTGGTTGATGCTTACATGCACTCTGAAATGGCCGAGCAAGCCACTGAGTTGAATCTGCTACAAAGTCAATAAGAATGAAACAGGACGGACAACCTGACATCAACTGAGGCATCAGACAATGGCAAACCCAGCCCTGTGACCCTGCAAAGTCCTCCTTACTAACATCTGGGGAGCATGTGTTGGGAGATCTGTCCCACAGACTAGTCAAACAGTCTGACAGTCACACTCATAGAATCATACCTTACAATGTCCCAGACACCATCACTATGCCCAGGTATGTCCTGTCCCATTGACAGGGCAGACCCAGCAGAGGTGACTGCACAGTGGTATACAGTTGGGAGGGAGTTGCCCTGGGAGTCCTCAACATTGACTCCAGACCCCATGAAGTCTCACAGCATCAGGTCAAACATGGGCAAGGAAACTTCCTACTGATTACCACCTATTGCCCTCCCCCCTCAGCTGGTGTATCAATACTCCATGTTGAACAGCATTTGGAGAAAGCACTGAGGGTGGCAAGGATGCAGAATATATTCTGGGTGGGGGACTTCACTGTCAATCACCAAGAGTGGCTCAGTAGCACCACTACTGACTGAACCCTAAACACAGCAGCTAGACTGGGTATGCGGCAGGTGGTGAGGGAACGAATGAGAGAAAAACATACTTGACCTCATCCTCATCAATATGCCTGCCACAGATGCATCTGTCCATGACAGTATTGGTAGGAGTGACCACCTTACAGACCTTGGAGACAAAGGACCATCTTCACATTGAGGATACCCTCCGTGCTAAATGGGATAGATTTTGAACAGATGTAGCAATGCAAAACTGGGCATCCATGAGGCACTGTGGGCCATCAGCAAAATTGTACTCAACCACAGTCTGCAACCTCATGGCCTGGCATATCCCCCATTCTACCGTTACCATCAAGCCAGGAGACCAAGCCTGGTTTGAAGAAGAGTGCAGGAGGGCATGCCAGGAGCAGCACCAAGCATACCTCAAAAATGAGGTGTCAACTTGAAGCTACAACACAGGACTACGTGCATGGCAAACAGCATAAGCAGCATGCAATAGACAGAGCTAAGCGATCCCATAACCAACAGTTCAGATCTAAAATAAAAGCAAAATACTGCGGATGCTGGAAATCTGAAACAAAAACAAGAAATGCTGGAATCACTCAGCAGGTCTGGCAGCATCTGTGGAAAGAGCAGAGTTAACGTTTCGGGTCTGACCCTGACCCGAAACGTTAACTCTGCTTCTCTTTCCACTGATGCTGCCAGACCTGCTGAGTGATTCCAGCATTTCTTGTTTTTGTTTTAGTTCAGATCTAAGCTTTGCAGTCCTGCAACCTGTTGTGAATGGTGGTGGACAATTAAACAATTAACTGGAGGAGGTGGCTCCACAAATATCCCTGCCCTCAATGATGGGGGAGCCCAGCACATCAGTGCAAAAGATAGGGCTGGAGCATTTGCAATAATATTCAGCAAGTTCCGAATGGATGTCCCCAGCATCACAGATGCCAGTCTTCAGCCAATTTGATTCACTCTGCGTGATATCAAGAAATGACTGAAGGCTCTGGATACTTCAAAGGCTGTGGGCCCTGACAACTGAAGACCTGTGCTCCAGAACTGGCTGGGCCCCTAGCCAAGTGGTTTCAGTACAGCCACAATACTGGCAACTACCCAGCAATGTGGAAAATTGCCCAGGCATGTCCTGTACACAAAAGGCAGGACAAGTCCAACCCAGCCAATTACAATTCCATCAGTCTACTCTCAATCAGTAAAAGTGATGGAAGGTGTCTTCAACAGTGTAATCAAGTGGCACTTGCTTAGCAATAACCTGCTCAGTTTGGGTACTGCCAGGGCCACTCAGCTCCTGACCTCATTATAGGGAGAGGGAGAGGAGTTCCTTCACTGTCACGGTCAAAATCCTGGAACTCCCTTCCTAACAGCACAGTGGGTATACCTACCCCACATGAAGTGCAGTGGTTCAAGGAGGCAGCACACCACCACATTCTCAAGGGCAATTAAGGATGGGCATTAAATGCTGGCCCAGCCTGTGATGTCCACTTCCCATGAACGAATAAAAAACAATATCCAATCTAAGGCACTAGTTACTCCAGTTGTCTCAAGCATTCCAGATTATTAAAGCAATTTAAACTGATGCAAAAGTAATCCCATCCTTTAAAATTTACCAGTTATTCCAGCTCTCCCAACTAAAATTTTGAATTTGTGCACTATGGAGGAATACAATTATATTGTAATAAGCTGGAGAGTGATGTTAGAGAAACTTCCAACCCTGTGAGAAGGATGCTTTGGTGAAGAGTTTATTGCTTACTAGAGCTCACTACTCCACTCTGAACAATCTTCACTGGCTCTATATTTTATATATCGGAGTACAATTAACTAATCAACACCGGTTACCTTCAACTACTAGGTAGTAAACAATCAACAGAACTTTTTAGGCAGTAATAGATTCCCCTCTTTAAATTGATAGATATACATATACATATAGATATATACACACACACGAGACAAAGTGATATATTTGTCTTTATCTTGCATTATACCAACAGCAGCCAACATACTGTATAATCCCTTCTAAAAAAACTTGTTGAATTATAAAGCAATCTTAAAAATTTCCACTGTCTACTCGAGATCAATCCTCAGCCTCTTTTCTGAGACTGTTGAATGGACATTGTCCGAGAGAATGGTTATCTATATAGCATTCTAAAGGAATTTATTACTGATTGCCCCTGATGAGTGTTCCTTTAAAATACTTAATACATACTCATATCTAATCGCTTCTACAGTGCAAGTGTCTCAGCAGCTAAGGTGCTTTTAACCACCTTTATTTTCTTTGATTCCCAGGCTAATGGACAACATTTATTCCTTCCCACCAAAAATATAATGATCCCTGCTGTGCTCGAAAAACCATTGGGAAGATGAGCATGCGAGGAGTCATTAAAAATGACCAATACATTTCTTCTGGGTCACCCAAGGCTGGAAACTGGTGTACATTTGTGCAAACTCGATTTCTTCAATGTCTTATTTTCTTTCAGCACTTTCCCAACAGTAGCATGTGTCAGCATGGTGCTCAATTCTAATACATCATAGCAAGCGTCCAGTCTTGTTTGTGTGCACAACCAGTTTAATTGCCTTAAGTTCCTTAACTGGTCTACTTCTTCCTTGGTTGCAGAGTCTTCCTTTGTGAAGATCTGGCCCAATTTATCAGGATCCTATTAACATTCTCTAGGTAAGACTGTTGATTTAGGGTTACTCCCAACTTAGTCTGTCTAATATCCAACCCTATATATTTAAAAGTTCTGGAAGCCCAACTTCCAACTTAAAATTCCTTTGCAAATTTCTCAAATGCTGCAGATCCTCCCCATAGAAAATCATCTAAGTGCATCAAGAAAATGCCTACTAGTTTTTCTTCACAGTACCAATAAAACATTGTATTCAGCTAAAAGCAGATCCAGCAACCAGCTTTTAGTAGGACAGACCCAACTGAAAAATACCACATCCTTTCTCCTAGCAAAAAAAAAAATTGCTTTGATGTCAGTAGACATACATTCCCATGAATGTCTTGCTAAAAGGGCTAGGAAAATCCTCAAACTCACTTTTCTTGCTGTTTTGGGGGGCGGGGGTGGAGGAAAGAGTGGGGCAGAAGTCTGCTCTAACTTTTTGGTTGCCTAGTCATTCCTCAAATCCCTCAGCACAAGTCTGGCCTTAGCAACCATTGGGAAGTACTTTCTCTGTAGATTCATCTATGGTGCAACGCTGGTTGTCTTTTATTAGGCACTTCAGTATATACACTGAATTCTCTCCAACAGTCAAGCTTTTTGTTTTACATCTTTACCAACTTACCATCTAAGTTGTTAATAGCCACTAAAGGTTCTCTATCGGCAGGGCTCCTACCTGCAGTGTTTCTTGCCTGCTCTTTGATCCTCACTCTTGTGAAACCACGTCCCCTACTAGATTTCCTGTCCCTTTCTGGACTGCTACTACTCGACGCGTCCCTCCTACGACCAGACTTCCTCTCAAAGTCCAAGGAAAAGCTCATGAACATGATTATCTTCAGGCCCACTGTCTGAACTTAAACTAAGTTTTCTCACCTTCCACAGTTTCACTTCCTTCTGCCAAACTATAGGTCTGATATCCTGTCCCTTGTCTTGCATAATCAGCAAACGTTTGAATTTCCTGCCCTTCCTGTAATAGTGGCTTACCTCCATTCCCTATCCTTTTCTGGCATATACGTCACTCTAGTCCCAACTTTCAGTGGTTGGCCTTTGGGATAAATGGCCTGATCTCAATCTTCACTTTCACTTTGTCCACTCTCAGTTAGCCCATTATTTGCTACAACCTGTTGCTTGTAAAGGTCCAACATGTGTATGTGAAGTACATGGTGCATCATCAGTTTCAATAATTTGTTTAGATTCTGTCAGTATATCACAACCAATAAGCTGCGAGGAATGTACTTGAATGGTTTGGTTGCCATGTTGCAAAGCTACTGTTTTGCCATCAGTGCCTATAACTTGTAGGCCTCTCCCTTCTTTCTACCCTTCTCTTTTGTATTATACCATGTCCAGTATGGAAGTTTTCCAATGGCCTGGTACAATACCTCAAAGCTGATTTTTTTTCCTGAAACCTCAGCCTTAATAAATGCTCTTCTCCCTGCATGCATGGCCTTCAAATCTTTTGCAAAAATGGAACTAATTGTACTTCCATCTAAAGCCAGGGGATGATCCCACATTACTGAAGGCATTTTCGGATTCCTGCCATAAACTAATTGATAGAGGCTGTAGCTCCCAACCATTTGAAGTGTGTTTTTCTACATGTACTGCCCTCACTAGAGCAGTTTAAGAAAATTTGTTCTTGGGATGCGGGCGTTGCTGGCTAGGCCAGCATTTATTACCTATCCAATTGAGAATTCACAATTTGGTTGGTCAGCTAAAATTTGAGCATTTAGTCAATCACAGCATGATTTCTCACAAATCCCATTACTAATAAGACTTTCTGCTGCTGTGTGCTACAATATTCATATTTTCACATTCTCCTCCATTGTCAATGATTTCAGGAGTATTTGCCAGTTAGAAATCTAGCCAGTGCTCCCTGTGCCGTTTCTATCCATCTTTCCGTTATCTTGCCCACTAATATCTTTCTCTTCAGTATAAGAGACTGTTGACAGACTGAATTTAGTTACCATGTCTATAAAAAGTGAAGAAAAATGTTTGTCTTTATCCCATACCTTCAAGTCCATCTCTACAGTTTCATTAAGGTCTCTTGCTAAGGGGAGACTCACTACAGGTCACAATGCTATCATCCTGCAATTTCTTTTCTAAAAAAAAAAACAAATACCACTTTTTCACTGACATCCTCCAAGTTTAGTAAAGTCATCATCTATTACCCCTGCATCTTAGACTCTTCAACCTATGACGAGACTGGATAGTTTTGAAATAATCTGCCATTTCTCCTTTTATCACAATCCCCAAATGCCATTAATACTTCAACATTCTGATTACAGATGTTGAGTCTTGTTAAAAGGAATACAATAATGTCCTGACTGTGTAAACCACAAAACTACAGATTTCCCAAAGACAAAGGCAATCACCTTATGTTTCATATCCAGTTTCAATAGAGCCTTCTTCATAGACAGCTTACTTAATAGCAAAGCTATTTCATTGGATACCACATCTGTATAAAAGTAGTTTATCTCAGCTATTTTGGCTGGAATTACCACTTTAGTGATCTCTACACATAGTCATCCCCAAATCTGAAACAGGTAGAATTGTCATTATTTGACCTTACTTCAGTCTTCCTTAGTTAAAGGATCTATGTAACCAGTCCATTTTACATACCTTGAACATATAATCTAGTACTGCATAATTGAATGAATTTATAACTAGAACAGTCATTACCAGACTGAAGCTTCTCAAGAGGAGAGCAATTCCTTCTGATTGATCATCCTCACCTTCTGAACCTTCCACATCACAACTCAAAAACTATGTTATTCCTTTTTGGACAATGCAATGCATAATGATACTTTGAGTCACATCTGAAACAGCTGTTGACCACCCCTTCGTTATTACTGGGGTTCATTTTTCTGCCATAATTGTCCAATTTCTGCTGTCTGTTATAGCTGCCAAAAGGGTCCCTATCCTCAGTCTTTTTGGTCATGATCATTCTTTCATAGAGATCCAGGCCCCACATTGGGACAGCCTTGAAATGCTGCTAGAATTGTATCCATCATCTTGGGTGTCATTGCTGATGAGCCCATCTGTGCCATGAAAGCAGCCAGAAGTTAGTGTTTTCCAAAAAAATTTTTTTTATATATATATAATGGCTTCAGACATCAGATCAGAAAACATCTCTTTTTGAATTTAACTCCAGTCAAGATTGAAGAGCCTGTCCACATTTGATATCCTAGCATAATCCAACAATTTGAAGGCAAGTATTGATTTAGGAATTTCCAATTAGAATCACTGCAATTTTGCATATAGTAGGCTAAACACCATGATATATTCTGTGAAAGAACCATCCATTTTTCTAAATTTATCAAAGTCCAACCATACAATGTCATCTTTCATTGAAATGTTATCCTTAAATTTTTTAAGAGATTGTCCAAACCTTCCTCATTGTCCAAATGACAAACCTCCAGCTCAAAGAATACTTTGCCTCTGGACTTGCTTCTGGTAGGAAGCAAAAGTGCAAGGGCTATTCCTTGCTTTCTCTTTGTAACCTGTGTTCTTGGATCAACTTCATTCTTCCATTGCTCATAAGGTTCAACTTCACAAAAGTTGACACTTTACCCCTGCTTTTAGTCACTTTTTTTCAAAAAAAAACCTCCAATTACAGTCTTCTCAAATAAATAGCTCCAAGTCTAATCTCCTGCCTGAAAATAAATCTCAGTCTCCAATCTTCACTTTCAGACAACTATCCTCTGCTATCAATGTTAGAGAAACTTCCCAAACTGTTTGTCAAAAAGATACAGACCAGGATGTTTTGGTGAAAACTGTTTATTGCCTAGCAAAAACCTTACTTCTCCATTCTTAACCATCTTTAGTCAGTATTAGCTGGCTCTTCTTTATGTATATACACATCTGAGTACAATTAATAATCAACACCTGTTCACCCTATTACCCTCAACTACTAGGTATTTAACATTCATCAACAGTATGCTAATGAAAGATATTGGTGGAGGAATTGAACATTGTTGTTCCTGTTTTTTGAGTGTTAAATTACCTCTGAGGTGACAAATTTTGAGGCATGATTTCCTGAGCCCAATATCCTCTATAAGTGTGGTGGCTGGTGATTTTTAGGTCTGCAGGGTGCCCCTAACACAGGCATTAAATGCCCTTCACGTGGAAATTTGGATCCTAAATCCAGTTGTAGGACCCCGATCGAAATTGGTCAGCAAATGGGTGGAATTAGCCCCGCCCATGCTCTGTACGGTTGTTCCAGAAAGTGCTGCTGGTTTGAGTACTCCACTTCTAGGACTGACCTCCAGTGGCCCCTTTCGCCACGCCCTTTCTGCACCCACTGACACCCCATCTCCCACCAGCCCCCGCCCAAAGCCTTCCAGGACCTACCTGCAGCCCGGCTTGGTGTCAGAGCCAGATGTAATTGGCTAGGCTGCTGAGTGGCAAGCAGCATCAGGACCACCAATTGGTATCCACAACAGTTCAGTTCAGTGCAAATGAAGCTCGAGGCCTAATTTTCCTGGTCTCATAGGCCTCAATCTTTAAGTGCACATTGGAACCCCATCACCCATTTCATGCCAGAAACTGGCACAAATTGAATTTCTCTCCCATTGTATCTAATTCAATTCAACGTCTTTCCATTTTTAACATCAAAAATTACACCGAGGAGACGAATTGCAAGAAGTACTTTAAGGGTGCATTTACACTAGAATTTGTGTGAAATAGTTTGTTTTGCACTCATGCTGCAGTTATAACGTAAATGCAGCTTCAAGCCAAAGCTTGGGCCCAACATGGGGAAGAGTGTTTTGCTGCATTCTTTAGATTCAGTTCAGGTCTTGACACCTGATTTATATTACACAAGATAAGGTGTGAAGCAGGAATCGTTTCTCACTGCTGCTAAATTTGTCGTGTAAACACACCATGTTTATTTTGTCCCTTTCAGTAGTTCCAAATCTGTAGCTGTCTGTAATTTGAATCTTAATGCTTTTTGAAGGTTCCCCATTGAGGCCAGAAACAATCATTTTGCCTGAAGTATCATGAGCTATTCAGTACCTTGCTCAACTGCAGTGGCCATCAGTACGCCATGATTTTATAATATTGATGCCTTAATTAACTAAAATATAGTTACACGGCGATACGATTTTGATAGTACTTAACATGCAACATTAACACTACACAACTTCACTAAGGCGATGCTTCTGATGAAAGGTCACAGACCTGAAACATTGGGCTGGATTTTACCATAGGCGGACGGGACTTCACCACCAACGTAAAAGTCGGTGGCAAACCCACTTCCGCCTAGCCCGGGGATCCGATCCGCATTCTATGGGTCCCCGGGCTTTAATTGTCTTGAGGTGGGAGTTCCACCCGCCTGAGGGAGGTGGTCCTGCCTCAGTGAGCTGTCAGCCAATCAGCGGGCTGGCAGCTCTTCATCCCAGCAGCACCACCGGGAGCGGTGGCCACTGCTGGGACTGCAGCCCAGCGATTGAGGAGGATGCCATGGAGCTGGGATCCAAGGTAGCTTGTCAATGCCTCGCCGAGGGAATCGGGCTCGCCTCAGCGAGGCAAGGGCGGTCGTTTGGTGGGAAGGGGGTTGGGGGGGAGCGTTGGGTCCCGGGGATGGGTTGGGAGGCAGGGGCAGCCCTCAATCGGGCACCCTGTGCCCGACTGCCATGGCACCCCCCACGGCACACAGAAAGGCCGGCAGCTATCCCTGGGCGGCCTTTCATGTCCCCAGCATGCCCGCTTGCCACGGGTAAAATACCTGTGGAGGCGGGCGAGGGCCCTTAAGTGGCTGTTAAGTGGTCACTTAAGAGCCTTAATTGGCCTTGGGCAGGCGGGCCATTTTCCCGTCCCCCTCCCCCCTGCTTGACCGCTGTAAAGTTGGCCGGAGGCGGGAGCAGGGTGGGAAGGCCTCCTGGAGCCTCCCACTCAATTGTACACTGATTCCATCTGCCCCACGCCACTATCTGATCCGCTGGGGCGGCGTAAAATTCGGCTCATTAACTCTGTTTCTCTCTCCACAGATGCTGATAGATCTGTTGAGTATTCCCAGAAATTTCTGTTTTTATTTCACTATGGCTAATCTTAACATGATTACCAGAATAACTTGAACATATCTTTTACAATTTGAGTCATTTCTTCATTGTTTACCTGTTGCATTAGAATCTGTGAGATTTGGCAATGAATTCTGTCAAAAAGTTACAAAAATTCTTCAAGATGATGCAGTATTTTCTTTAGAAATTAGTTTCTTCCTTTGAAACTGGAAAAACTTTGTCAAAAAGCGAATTCACCAAAAATCTGACAAAACATCATCAAAATTGACTGACCACTTACTGGAGTTAGAGACAGGTTATTGTCAATTGTTTTTTTGAAAGGGCAAACACAGGATTGCGAGAAACATCTTCTCAACAGCAGCCTTTAAGGGAGTTGCCCCACAAAAGGTATCTCATCAAGGTGCTTCTGAGGGATTCTTCCAAGTGAAAGTGAAGTGACTACATTGAGTAGGGAACCATCACTGAGCACGCTCGCTAGTTGGGATTTATTTCCAAGTGCCATAGTCACTCTGTTTATCACAGAATTGTTACAATGCAGAAGGAGACCATTCAGCCCATCGTGTCTGCACCGGCACTCCAAATGTGCAATTCTCCCCATAGTCCTGCACATTCTTCCTTTTCAGATAACTGTCTAATTCCCTTTTGAATGCTTCAATTGAACCTGCCTCCACCACACTCTCAGGCAGCGCATTCCAGACCTTAACCACTTGCTGCGTGAAGAAGTTTTCCTCATGTCGCGTTTGCTGCTTTTACCAATTACTTTAAATCTGTGCCCTTTTGTTTGCGACCCTTTCATGAGTGGGAACAGTTTCTCTCTATCTACTCTGTCCAGACCCTTCATGATTTTGAATACCTCTATCAAATCACCTCTCAGCCTTCTCTTCTCCCAGGAAAACAGTCCTAACTCCTCCAATCTATCTTCATAACTGAAAATCCTCACCCCCTTCCATTCTCATGAATCTTTTCTGTACTCTCTCCAATTCCCTCATGTCCTTCCTAAAGTGCAGCACCCAGAACGGAACACAATACTCCTGCTGAGGCTGAACTAGTGTCTGATACAAGTTCAATATAACTTCCTTGCTCTTGTACTCTATGCCCCTATTAATAAAGCCCAGGATACTGTAAGCTTTATAAACTGTTCTCTCAACCAGTCCTGCCACCTTCAATGACTTATGCACATAGATACAGTTGTTCTCAGTTAAAAACTATTCATACATTTTCTCATTGGTATATACTGATTTTAATAATAAATATAATGCACACATACCTATCGCATATGTGCATACGTACACTTAGGATTCATAGGAGCAGTTCTAAGTGATCTGGATCATGCTTTACATTGAGACATAGAGATACCCAAGGGATTGTTTTGGAGAACAGTATTTGTTTTTAAGATATACCACTATGCAGTCACATCAACAGCCTTTGGATCTTTCTGACAGTATTGCTGTGGCTAGTAGATTAAAAAAAAATAATTTCCAGCTGAGTTTCTCAGGGAGGACTCATCAGAGAGATTGTCATTTTGGAAAGGATGCTGTTTGCGATTCGAGTCAATGCACATATGGGTCACTCAGAATCTACTGAATATAATCTGCTTCTAAAGTGGCCTTTTCACCTTTTTTCTAACTCTCCTATCATGATTGAAGTATATTATATGATGTTTACAGTGAGTACGTCTTTTATGCCATCTGTGTAGGTTTGGATTTTTTCCCTTTTGTATATAGAATCAAGTTATGTGAAAAAGGGATTTGTTTTTGCAGCAATGCAGGAGGTAAGTGTGTATTAATGAATGCAACACAGGCTAATAATGCTTCACTGTAAGCTATTGGTCTTCCTGTGAGTTTAGATCCCAGTGTCAGTTGACATTGCCTAACAATGCCATTAGATGGAGCACTGGACTTGTGAACAATGTGCCATTGTACATCTGAAGGCACTGGATACTGCAAAGGCCCTGACAACAATCCGGCAATGGTACTGAAGACTTGTGCTCCAGAACTAGCTGCGCCCCTAGCCGAGCTGTTCCAGTACAACTGCAGCACTGGCATCTACCTGGCAATGTGGAAAATTGCCCAAGATTGTTCTGTACACAAAAAACAGGACAAATCCAACCCGGCCAATTAGCGCCCTATCAGTTTCCTCTCGATGGGGTATCACCTGAACTAAAAATGGTGACTACACAAAATTCTCCTGGAAACATCAATTCTTCACTAGTTAAAAAAGGAAGCATGAACTCCAAAGATTCTTCTGGATTGTTCAGCGAGCAAGTTCAAACAGAAATTGTATCTGGACTGTCAGAAAGTGGACTTTCTGGAGAGCAGAAAAATGGTAATGAAAGTAATTTAAAGTGATGGAGGGGTCATCAACAATGCTATCAAGTAGCACTTGCTCAGCAATAGCCTGCTCACTGACGCTCAGTTTGGGTTCCACCAGGACCACTCAGCTCCTGACCTCATTACAGCCTTGGTCCAAATATGGACAAAAGAGTTGAACTCCAGAGGTGAGGTGAGAGTGACTGCCCTTGACATCAAGGCAGCAGTTGACTGAGTATGGCATCAAGGAACCCTAGCAAAACTGGAGTCCATGGGAATCAGGGAAAACTCTCCCCTGGCTGGAGTCTTACCTAGCACAAAGGGAGATGGTTGTGGTTGTTGGAGTCAATCATCTCAGTCCTAGGACATCACTGAAGGACTTCCTCAGGGCTGTGTCCTAGGATCAACCATCTTCAGCTGCTTCATCAATGACCTTCTCTCTGTAATAAGGGCAAAATTGGGGATGTTCGCTGATGATTGCACAATATTCAGCACCATTCACAACTGCTCAGATACTGAAATGGCCCATGTCCAGATGCAGCAAGACCTGGACAACATCCAGGCTTGGGCTGATAAGTGGCAAGTAACATTCGCACCACACAAGTGCCAGGCAATAACTATCTCGGCGGCACAGTGGTGCAGTGGTTAGCACCGCAGCCTCACAGCTCCAGCGACCCGGGTTCAGTTCTGGGCACTGCCTGTGCGGAGTTTGCAAGTTATCCCTGTGTCTGTGTGGCTTTTCGCTGGGTGCTCCAGTTTCCTCCCACCTCCAAAGACTTGCAGGTTGATAGATAAATTGGCCATTGTAAATTGCCCCTAGTGTAAGTAGGTGGTAGGAGAATGGTGGGGATGTGGTAGAGAGTATGGGGTTAATGTAGGATTAGTATAAATGGGTGGTTGTTGGTCGGCACAGACTCGGTGGGCCGAAGGGCCTGTTTCAGTGCTGTATCTCTAAATAAATAAATCTCAAACAAGAGAAAATCTAACCATTTCCCCTTGATGTTCAATGGCATTACCATCGCGAAATCCCCCATTATCAACATTGCGGGGTTACTATTGACCAGAAACTGAACTGGAGCAGCCCCATAAATACTGTGGCAGCAAGAGCAGGTCAAAGGCTAGGAATTCTGTGGTGAGTTACCCACTTCCTGACTCCCCAATGCCTGTCCACCATCTACAAGGCACAAGTCAGGAGTGTGATGGAATACTCTCCACTTGCCTGGATGGGTGTAGCTCCAACATCACTCAAGAAGCTCGACACCAACCAGGACAAAGCAGCCCGCTTGATTGGCACCTCATTCACCATCTTCAACATTCACTCCCTCCACCACCGACGCATAGTGGCAGCAGTGTGTACATCTACAAGATGCACTGCAGCAATTCATCAAGACCCCTTCAACAGCACCTTCCAAACCCACGACCTCTACTACCTAGAAGGACAAGGGCAGCAGTGCATGGGACCACCACCACCACCTGCAAGTTCCCCTCCAAGTCACACACCAATCTGACTTGTAACTATATCGCCGTTTCTTCACTGTCGCTGGATCAAAATCCTGGAACTCCCTTCCGAACAGCACTATGGGTGTACCTACCTCACATGGACTGCAGCGGTTCAAGAAGGTGGCTCACCACCACCTTCTCAAGGGCAATTAGGGATGGGCAATACAAGCTGGCCTAGCCAGCGATGCCCTCATCCCATGAATGAATTAAAAAAAAGGGGACAGGGTTGTAAAGCTGGTGGGTTGGTTTGATCTAGAGAAGTGGCATTCCCATCAGCACGCTGTGGAAGATCAATAACAGCAGATCTTCAGATGTCTAGCCTGAGACCAGTGATCCTGGAGGGGAAAACAGAGCATGCAAAGAGGATTTGCTCCTATCAAATGGAACAAAAATGCAAAGTCTAACTTCATATGTTGCGTATAGCAATTCCAAGTATAGTATAATCAGCTATAGATTAATTATTTAGATACAAGATTGTAATCCAATGAAGGTGCTAAGAAATGACACAAATGGAAACTGCTACATTGCAACATACATTCAGCTCATGCAACCAACAGTGGGGAAAAACAAATAACACCACAGTCCAGGTTCTCCAGTACAAACGTTTATTGTGGAGTTTGCAAGTGAGAAAATATCACAAAACTGAATCGATCTGCTCCTATGAACTTGAACTGCATGTATATTTGTGTATATATGTCTGTGCTGTGTGTGTGTGTAAAAATGTATGTATATGATACACGCATGTGTATTATCTCTAAAAGAAAAGGAAGATCTTGCAAGTCTATTGCACCATTCATGACCTCTGGCCATGCAGAAACAGTTTACAGCCAATGGGTACTTTTGAAATGTCACTGTTGTGATGTAAGAAATACAGCTGCCAAGTTGCACACAGGTAAATCCCACAAACAGTGAAACAAATGTCCAGATCATCTGTTTGATTAAAAATATTAAAATCAGTATGTTCTGAATTCTCCACTCAGTTTCTTCCCCACCCCATCTCGAAACTTCTCCCTCACCGAGGTAGTTTTCTAATCTTCCCACCCCTGCTGAGATTGCTTCCCTTTCCTCTTACCCATCTCCCTTTCTGTCGCTCTCCCCCTCTTCTCTCCAGCCCCATTTCTCTTCTGCTATCTCCCGATCCTAAGTTAGCTAATCACAACAGGCACTTGTAATGGTAGCTAGTTGTCATTTACTGTCTAGGTTTACATAAGAAAAATGCTACTTGGATGAGGTATTTGAAAGTACAGTGATAACCACTCCACAAAAGAGTCAATGACTTCAATTTTCCTGCCCTGAGCAGGAAAATGAGGAGCTGTAGCCTACTTTTGCCTTTTCCCCTATCACCCACAAGACGTCCACCTCTAACCCACTCACCATATGCAAATTAAAGCTTGGATACAGGACCTGGGAAGCTGACCCGTTTTCCTACCTGGGGTAGTGGATCGGGGGTGTGGGGAGAAAAGAGGGAGACTGGGAGTCAGGAGATTGGGGCTTGTGTGGGTTGGAGAGACGGAGATTGGGGGATGGGATGGGTGTGGGGCCCAACATTTTCTTTAGTATCGGAAGCAGCAGCAGCAACGTGGTGAGCAAGAGGAGCAGCCAGTAAAGGGGTGAATGAAACCTGGAGACATTACTATGGGTAAACAGTGGAATATTGTTATGGAACAGTGGGTGAATGGGGAGCAGGAGTACTGACACTGAGGATTCTAATTGGAAGAACCAAAGGGAAAATGAAAAGGAAGGTTCTTGAATTGAGGGCTATTAGAGTGTGGAACAATTCACCACATGTAGCTGCTGAGGGAATAAAACAAATATTTGAAAAGGAGGAATACAAAATGAACTTGTGAGAAAGGGGGTTACGAAGAAAACAGGCACTGGGCCACCTCCTATGCTGTAATTTTTGTCATTCTATAACTCTTCTTTTACCAAATTGGAGCCCAGGAGGTCAGTAGTTTGGAAATGTTGGTGCTGAGCTGAGTGTAGGACAGTGTGACCCAAATATTAAGCCAACTGTCTCTTTGTGCAATCTTGGTTTGGTTCAGCTTGGCCTGTAACAGATGGTTTTAACGTGTGAAGTCCAACCACAGATTGGCTCTGACTAAGGCTTCCAGAGCAGCATTGTCACCTTCACACAGAACCTAAGTGCAAACTAGAACCCAAGGAGGTGGGAAGAGAGATTGAGCCTATTAAAAATGACACTGGCCGGGGAGCCTGACTGCACTTTGTGCAATGCAGGATGAAAATCAGCAAGTTATTGGATTACTACTTGTTATAGGAGTTACACTTATTACTATCAGTGAGTTATTGCATTAATGTTATGAGTGGAATCTGAGTGTTACCAACGTTGCTAACTAGCAGAGACCTGCAAGACATTTGAGGTCAAATTAGTATCTTTATTACTACTACTTCTTTAAATATTAACACTACTTCTTTAAATACAGGATTTCTAGTTATTCTTTCACCAAAGACTTTAACAGAATCAAAACTTCTCTTTCTGGAAAAAGCTGCATAAAATTGTCCAAGTGTAAAAACAGGCCTAGGAATATAAATACAAATTTTGTCAAAAGTCTGGCCTGTTTATAGTGACTTGTTTATCGTCATAGGATATGAAAGTCTAATTGGGAATGGTTTTCACCTGAGTTGAAAAAGCAGGTTTACATCTGATGGGCTCAATATTATTTGAGGAATAAACACTCTATTTCCTTGAAATCTACCTGTTATAATTTCTGTAGGTACCATCGAAGATGCAGTAACATTTGTAGATATCACGTGCCACATGATCAAACCTCCAGAAACACCTCCAACCAGAGTTGGTAACCATAGTTGATATTGCTTTTGTGGAAATGTGCAAACAGGAGGTCAAATGCTTCCCCATTTGGAAAGAGAAAAGTTGGAGGGAGAATGATCTTGAGATGCTATTATCTCCTCGCAACTGAAACCTTAATTCACATTTGTGATCAACTCAAGCTGGGTTTCTGCAATCACTCCCTTTTGGTTGCCCCACGTCCCAAATCCAAAAACTATAGCAGTTCCTTGGACACTGCAACCTGTGTTCTTACCTGCACTAAGACCTGCATCCCCAGTTTTTGCTATCTCCATCAGTCCCTTGCCCCTCAGAATTGACTTTAAGATACTCATTCTCATCTTCAAAGTCCTCATGGCCACATCCTTCCCGACTCCACCATTTCTTCTAGTTGTATGTCCGTTCAGTCACCCTCTGCTGCTTGAACACTAGACATTCATTCAAAAGTATTTCATTAGCTGCAAAGCACTTTTCTGAGGTCATGAAAGATGGGATATAAATGCAAATCTTTCTTTCTTTTACTTTTCATTCTCAAATACTTCTGCTCCAAATGTTAGCGACCCTCCTTCAGCCTTATGTCCCTGCTCTCAGGAGATGCTCACTTGATATCACTACTTCACGTCCCTTCCTGCCTTCAAAAACATCCTAAAAACTCTTCAACTTTGCTTTAGGCAACCCCCACCCCCGCCCCCATCCCCACCTTGTTCCTCGTGATCAATGCCCACTCTTTAAAGCAGCTGGAAATATCGCTTTGTATGTGAGGAGCACTATAGAAATGCAAGTTATTGTACATAATCCTGTAAACATCAACTGGTTCACCTCAAAGTATGCTTTGGAACAGATCTAACTTTGGAATCCCCAAATTTTCTAAAAGGGAATCCCAAAGTTTTCCATAGACATATTAATAGTAAAATGGTGGTAAAAGGAGGAGTGGGGCTGATCAGGGACCAAAAAGGGGATTTGTGCATGGAGGCAGAGGGCATCGCTCAGGTATTACTTTGCATCTGTCTTTACTAAGGAAGACGATGCAACCCAGGCAATGGTGAAAGAGGAGCTAATTCAGGTTTAAAATTGATGAGGAGGTGGTATTGGATAAGCTGTCTGTAGTTAAAAGTGGACAAGGGACCAGGACCAGATGAGATGCATCTAAGGATACTGAGGGAAGTGAGAAAGAAATTGTGGAGGCATTGGCCATAATTTTTCAGTCTTCCTTGGACTTGGGGGTGGTGCCGGAGGACTGGAGAATTAAAAAAGTTACACCCTTGTTCACAAAAGGGTGTAAAGATAAGCCCAGCAACTACAGGTCAGTCAGTTTATCTTCGGTTGTGGGGAAAATTGTAGAAAGAATAATTTGGGACAAAATTAATAGTCACATGGACAAATGTGGGTTAATTAAAGAAAGCCAGTGTGGATTTATTGAGGAAAAATCACGTTTAGCTAATTTGCTGGAGTTTTTTGAAGAGGTAACGGAGAGGGTTGATGAGGACAATGCAGTTGATGTGATGTACATGGACTTCCAAAAGGCGTTTGATACAGTGCCACAGACCAGACTTGTGAGCAAAGTTATAGCTCATGGAATAAATGGGACAGTAGCAACATGGATACAGAATTGGCTGAGTGACAGGAAATGAAGAGTAGTGGATCTCTTTTGGGCTGAAGGAGGGTTTGTAGTGGAGTTCCTCAGAGGTTAGTGTTGGGACCCATGCTTTTCCTGTTATATATAAATGGCCTAGACCTTGGTGTACAGGGCACAATTTCAAAGTTTGCAGATGACACAAAACGTGGAAGCATTGTGGACTGTGAGGAGGATAGTGTAGGACTTCAAAAGGATATTGACAAGTTGGTGGAATGGGTTCAATGCAGAGAAATGTGAAGTGATACATTTTGGTAAGAAGAACATGGAGAGACAATATCAAATAAAGGGTACAATTCTAAAGGGGGTGCAGAAGCAGAGGGACCTGAGTGTTTTTGTGCATTAGTCATTGAAGTTGGCAGGACAGGTTGAGAGAGTGATTAATAAAGCATACAGTATCCTGGGCTTTAGTAGTGGGAGTATCGAATGTAAGAACAAGCAGGTTATGTTGAACTTGTATAAGACACTAGTTCGGCCTTGGCTGGAGTATTGCGTCCAATTCTGGGCGCTGCACTTTAGGAAGGATGTGAAGGTGTTGGAGAGTGTGCAGAAAAGATTCACGAGGATGAATTCAGGGATGAGGAACTTCAGTTATGAAGATAAATTGGAGAAGTTGGGTCTGTTTTCCTTGGAGAAGAGAAGGCTGAGAGGAGATTTAATAGAGGGATTCAAAATCATGAGGGGTCTGGACAGAGGAGATAGAGAGAAACTGTTGCCACTCGGGAAAGGATCGAGATTGAGAGAGCACGGATTTAATGTAATTGTTAAAAGAAGCAAAAGCAACATGAAGAAAATCTTTTTCACGCAGAGGGTGGTTAAGGTCTGGAATAAACTGCCTGAGAGTGTGGTGGAGGCAGGTTCAATTGAAGCATTCAAAAGTGAATTAGACAGTTATATGAAAAGGAAGAATGTGCAGAGTTACAGGGAGGAGGTGGGGGAATGCCACAAGGTGAAATGCTCGTTCGGAGAGCTGGTGCTAGAATCATCTGATGAAAGATCATAGACCTGAAACGTAAGTTCACTGTTTTTCTCTCCACAGATACCAGCATTTTCTGTTTTTATTTCAGATTTCCAGCGTTCGCAGTATTGTACTTTTGTTTCTACTGAGTTTGAATGTGGGTTGATGAATCATTGGACTGTTCCTTAACGATGTTTAAGATAACCAATGAAGGGATCCCGTTTAAACCAACCTCACTCAGTTATAAATTTAGAAAGGGTGATGATGATGAGAGCTTGTGCTGATTGAAGTGTAAACTTTATAAGTCAAATTTGAAACGAAGTTTATAAAGTTTGATTAAAAGTTTCAAAATGGGTAGCGATGCCCATGCAATTGAATTCACAGGCTCCTTCCACCTGTGATGCTCTCCCTCCAGCCTCTCCGTTTCGACACGGTTGGCGGTCGCGTTTAGCAGCTGAGCCGCCGTAGTTTCCCCCGCGCATGCGCGGAGGAGACACGTGACCCGCTGGGCCGAAGCCGCGCGGAGAAATGGCCGCAGCCGCCGCTCCGTCCGCCACCTCGCTCAGCGCCATCGACACTCCCTCTCACAGCCACAGCGAACAAGTGGCCGCGGCAGCCGCCCTACTGAACGGCGTGGCGACAGCGGGAGGGAAGAGCTGCCGGTCGGAGGCCAAGTGTGGCGGCGGCCGTTCGCAGGCCAGTAAACAGCAGCAGCAGCGGCGGCGGGAGGAGGAGGAGGAGGAGAGCCAGCCCGAGGCCGGCAGCGGAGGCTCCACCGCCCGGGCCCACAGTCAGAGCGGCCCGGCCGCCTCTCCGAGCACGCACAGGCCCCTGGGTCCGGCCCGCAGTCTCCAGGCGGCCAGGAGCGGCGTCCGGGGCGGCCAACAGCAGCAGCGGGGTCGGGAGGAGGCAGCGGCGGCTCCGGCTGCTGGCAACAGGAGGCAGAGTTTGGAGAACTCATCGGACGGGGAACCGCTGAGCCGCATGGACTCGGAGGATAGGTGAGGAAATATGGGGTGGGGGTAATAAAAACAGGGGCTCCCTTTCTGCCCCCCCCCCCCCCCCCCCCGCGTTCCCTAACGCCCGCATTGCCCTATTTCATTTACCGGAGAGAGTAGCCACGGCTTGTATACCAACTAGCTCTCTCCCGTTTCAGTGGTTTTGAGGGACAGAGAGATGAGACTGAGTTGTGAACATTTAGTCTAAGACGAAGTCCCCAGTTCTGGCCAGAGGGTAAGACGGAGTCGATTCTCCCCAGTCGATTCTGTTTTGTTCCTCGGTTTTTTCCTTCCCGTATGTTGCAAGCATCGATATAACATTTATCTCTATTCCCAATGCCTGTTGCGCCTCTCTCTGAGATAATTAGCAAAAAGTCTTTGCTTTTTAAAACGTACTTCATTGAAAAGTATTGTCCCCTGTCGCTTAATTCAAACGGGTACTTGTAGATTTTGTAAAGCAGATGCAATAAAAAGCATAATTACTAAGCCCAACTTCTGGGTAATCTGCTCATTTGGTGCTAAACTTACACGACGCGTTTTTGAAATGTATTTTTCATGTTTATTATGAGATGGCGGTTTCAGGGTTTTGGATGGAAAATCACCTGGAAAAGCCCAAGTTTATGTAACCGTAATATCAGTTGTATTGGTCATACCAGTGACTTTTTAACGTCAGACATCCAGTAACTAAAACATTAGTCATTGTCGTGTATAAATCATACCATCGTCCTCTCATTGTGTTTGTTTCAAGAGGACATGCAGGTGTGATTTATTTATACACCAGCTTTTGTGTTAGATGTATACTGTTGTATCATGTAAGAATCGAAATAATGGAGAACAATTGTCATTTGTGACCTGTTTGCCCCCCCCCCCCTTAAAGGGGCAGGTCTTGTGTTCTAAAATAGTGTTTCGTGCACTTGATAGTCAGAGTTTGGATCTGAGGTAATCTGCATTTTGAATATGAAAGGCCAGCTATGTGTCAGCTTGGTTCAGTTAGTAGCACTTGCATCTGACTCAGTCGTGGGCTCAAAACCCACTCCAGTACTTAAGCATATAATAATCTAAGTTGACACGTCAGTGCAGTATAGAGGGAGTGCTGCATTGTCAGACTGCTGTCTTTCAGATGAGATATTGAATCAAGGCAGAAAAGATCTGGGGCTATATTTGAAGAGGAGTAGGGACTTCACCCAGGATCTAAGCTAAAATTCCTTCCTCAAATGACACTGTACAAACAGATTAAATAAATCTAACATATGTGACCATGTTTCAAAATTAACGTGCTGCACGTGAGGTGCCTGGTGATATCCTGAGACCCTGCGTGCTGCCCAGGAGGACGTTGAGAGCGACTCAACCGGGTCCCAAAACAGCTACAGGTTGTCCTGGCAACTTGATGAGGTCCTAGATAAATGGTACCAATTTTCTTTATATCTGTTGCGTCTAATTTTTGGGACAAGTTACAGTTTACAAACGCAATATAAATACCAAATAGTTGTAAACTCATCAGTACTGTAGGTAAATGTAGAAAGTTGGTGTTGCATTTTTGCCATTTCATGATTAATAGACTATTTCAGAAAAGAGTCTAATGGTGAATAGTTTGACTGTTAGTAATTGATTTGTACCATGCATTTTGAAATATAATTGAACCAAATTATTGTAAAACTTTGTGTAATGTATTTTGCAGTTCCCAGATCATATGTGGTGAAAACAATTCTTTTAATTGGTTTGCATTTTAAAGGCTGATTTCAACCGCAATGATTACCAATATTGTGATTACTTCAACGGTGCAGCTTGCTTTTTTTTATTGCTGCAATCATTTTAACATTTCACATTACTAAAAAACGAAATTAATGTGTAGTAACTTGTATTTATATGTCTAGATATAAGGTACTTCACAGGTGGGCATGCAAATGTTGATGGATATTGCCTGTATTTAGCAGCATTGGGCAAATTGCATAGTGAAAGGGTATATGAAATTTTATGTATAAAATTATACTTTCCATCTTATTACTCCAGTTGAATATTTTTGTAAGTTACTACTGCTGAGAATTTGAAGTGATGTAATCAATCATTTGCAATGAATTTTTAATGCAAGTCTATAATCCAATAAAGTTGCCTGTGTATTAATGTCCTGTCATTCCAAAGCTATTTTATATCTGTTGGTTACAAAACCTATTTGTCTTGTACATTCTCACTCCAGTTGGTGTCTGGCTGTTTCAGGCAATAGTGATTGCTTGGACCCCGCCAAAGAAAAGAAAACATTTACTAATTCAGTTTTCATTCTCGATATATTGGCATGGCAGTACAGGTAAATGTTAATTTGAGAAAATTGTCATGATCAGAATTTTACTGAAGTTGGGCATTTTGCAAAAGCTCTGTTTAATGTTCAAGGATATTCTTGAAATCAGTATTGCACTACAAGACTTGCAGTTGCCAATACTTGCAAAACTGAAGAAATACCATTTGCACTTAGTTTAGGCTTCAGAGTATAATTGAATTCAGTGTGGTTATAGATACTATTGACATTGTTCTTCCCCTTGTCCATCAATGCTTTGTGTCTGGTGCTTGCTACTTACACTCTGACTAACTAAAGGTGAGGTGATGCTGACAAGCCACTGTTAGTCATGGTGATACTTGATTGGTGCATATGTCATGCAGTCTCATTTTGATGTCAACAACTCACTTCCATCCTGCATAATTGATGGAAAATTTCCTGGTGGACATATTTGCAAAATGAAACAGATGTTCTCTGGAACTGGGCTACTGTGGTAAGCCTTGAGTCTAAAACATTCCAAGGAGCAAAAAATGTAAACCTATGCATTATTAAACTTTGCAATATGCCATCCTGAAGCTTTATGGTGTTTTGGTCAGACCACACCTTGAGAACTGTGTTCATTTCTGGTTGCCAAGTTACAAGTCCTGAGGGCAGTGCAAAGAAGAGCCACAAGCTAACATCAGAAAACGAGTGTGACAAAAGACTGAATGTACTTGGCCTTTTCAGTCGAGAGAGGAAGCAAGTGGTCAACAGTCTAGTTTATACTGTTAAAATGGCATTATACCAGGGGTCACAAATTTGAAATAGTGAAAGGCAAATTTGGTCTGCTATCAGGAAACGTCATCGAATGATGAACAAGCAGAATCAACTTTGGTGTTGGAGGCAAAAGTTGTGGATTGATACAAAACAAACTTGGATCTTGTGATGGAAATAGCTGGGAAGGCAATCGTTCTGAATGGATGAGTCAAATAGCCTTCCATATCTGTTCTTGTGGCCTTGACACTTGTCTTTTGAATAACTCATCTGTTCCATACATCCTAAAAAGTCCCTGAAACTTAAGTACTTGAATTTTTTTATGATGGATGAAATCTGATGTGGAGAATTGACTCTCAATACTAGTGTCATCTTGAGGTAGTGCTGCAGGTACCAGTGCACGCACAGGCCATGTTTTTATGTGCACATTTTTTTTATGAACGCTCAGTTTTAATTTATTCTGTCCAGTTTACTTCATATTAACAATGTAGTCTACTGTTAACTGCTTGATGAAAAATACTGGATAATTTAAATTTTGTGGACAAATAGTTTAGAAGTATCAGGGCTGTACTTTCTCTGAAACTTGAATGAGCAATCCATTTACCTTTCTACCGATAGTGATGGTCGCAAAACTCATTTTATGAGTGTTGTAATCACTAAAATGTTCAGCTGAAGTCATTGTATGCTAGCATTTCTACGGGCCATTTTTTGAGGTGGATTTTTTCCAAACCAGTTTGTCTCGTACATAAAATGTATATTTTAGGCATGTTGAAAGTTTTCTTCGAATTGATTTGGCTACCTGAAAATCAGTACTTTTCCATGTTTGGAAAGGCAGCTTGCAACAGCGGTAATTTTCTTTTCATATTACAGAAACTGTAAATTGGCACCCACTCCCCCCCCCCCCCCCTCGCCCCCCACCAGCATCATATCCAGCACCTTGTGCACTGACTGCTACTCATCTTCAGTCAGTGATGCACCTACATAGAAATTGGCCAGTTGTCATATCAGTTATGCAATTGTACAAGGCTTAAAAAAAATTATGCATAGGTTTACATTTGCTCCTTAGAATGTTTTAGACTCTAGGCTTATGATCTATATAAATGTGCTATATATAACGTTACCCAGGTGTCACTATATCAGTAATCTGGTTCTATAAAACGTTTGTTTCATTTCACAAATGTGTTCACTTGGGAAATTGTTACAAAGAATGCCTGTCTGCGCTTCAAACAGAACGGAAGCAACAATGTTTAAAAAGCAAACCTTTATGCAAGATAGAATGATAAGTGGTGGCTTTTTAAACCTTTTTCAAAGAAACATTACAAATTTACATTTAACCATTGAAAAAATTAATATATTTTTCCTGACTCACCAAAAACGACTATCAAAATTTCTGTTACCTTGTTTCAAGGTCAAAATTAATTTGTCTTTGGATTTAAGGGATGGGAGCTGCAGCTGATGGTTTTGATATGTTAGATGCCCAGGGACAGGATCGATGTATCTATTGCTGTAAATTAGAGATTTTACTTTAGCTAGGGAATTAAGAGATGATGTTGAAGGATTAAGTTAGTGCATGTGATTTTATTAGGATTCTGTGGCTAATTTTAAATTGTGTAGAATTATAGTAGTTGGCAGGAAAAAAGACAGGCGCAAGGGGAGAGCCAACTGTGCAACAGCCCCGACAAACAAATTTCTCTGCAGCACCTGTGGAAGAGCCTGTCACTCCAGAATTGGCCTTGATAGCCACTCCAGGTGCTGCTTCACAAACCACTGACCACCTCTAGGCACGTATCCATTGTCTCTCGAGATAAGGAGGCCCAAAAGAAAGAAGAATTATAGGATGGAAGGATTGTGAAGAACCCACCATGTTTTTTGGGTGGAAGAATGTTATTTTTCAGGAAGCTAACATATGACTAAATCTTTAGGAAAGTGAAGATTCTTTGAGTTATCAATAATATGGTGAAATCTTGGCTTTTGAAAGAAAGGGGTGGGTGGTGGAATTACAACTAGTGACAGACTTCCAGCAACCCTCATCTTAACGTCAGTTTATAGTTTTACTCTGGATACCTGTTAGTGCACAGCAACCATAATAATCTGCTACTTGGTCAACAATACACAACAAAAAATCTTGTGCCACAGTGCTGACAGCATGCTAAATAATTGAATCCAGTCAGAATTCCCTATGTCCTTGTGAAGTTTGAAAGCCTCTGTTTTAAATGTACTCTCAAGAGAAGGACATTGTGCAAGTTCCACAAATAGCTTTTGGAAGTTGCAGTGTAGGAATTGGTGTGCATCTTGTTTTGGACAGTTGATCAGAAGCTTTTAATATTTATATCCAAATATAGGAACTTATGGTTTACCTTGAGCTTTGGTTGCAGCCCATTTTTAAAATAGTTGCCAAGAATAGTTGAATTTTTTTCTGGTCAGCCTTTTTTTGTAGGAAATTGTGATCATCAGCCTGCTTTTCACCCCCACCATTTCCTCTAGCTGGCTGCATGCAATTCACATGCTTGGAGCTAGTATCGCTGACAAAACACAGCCAATTTAAAACCACTGTGGCAGTCGCTTTTCCTAAGTGACTGATCAGATTGGTCGGTACCAAACATTGAAGAAAAGCATCTAACTTTGGTTCGTGAAGTTGATCAATAATGTGTGTGCTTTCTCTTTTGTTTCATTCAGTGGTGGCCTGTTTACTTTCAAACAGTTGTGTTTTACCTTTTATTAGCCTGAGTTCTGATACTTTTGTTTGACGTGGAACATGGTGAATAGAAGACCTTGGTTTGGGGATCACAGTTAACATTGCATCTGACTTTATTGCCAGCAGAAATATTTGAAGAAAGCAAATACATTCATTTTATAAATTATCGCTGAAATTTCCAGGCAGTTGCTGATCAGTGGCATGTTATATGGGGTACTCTGTCCTTTCCCATGGAAATTGTTGTAACCTTTTTTACTCTTTCTGCTGAATATTTCAAGATTCTTGGGTTGGTCTCCTCAGACCTGAAGATGATTCTCCAACTTATTTGAATACTAAGATTTTTTTTGTAATTGTAATGGAGTGTGTACAAACCTTTTAAGACTAGAATTTGAAATCTATATTAAAAATTGAAATTTAAAAGGCTTCTTAATGTTTTTAAGTAATGCAGATAATTATTAGAGGTATAAGTTGGGACTCAACACACTGGAATTGAAAGCCAGTCAGGGATCCACTTGGATATTCAGTTTACTGACACTAGCTTGTCAGGGTAGGTATTATGTTGATGCTAGCTTGAATAAAACTGTCAGAGTTTAATGTCGTCATTCCCCAGAGACTCTGCTAAAGAAGGCTGTGACTTGGAAGCGAACAGCCGCTTTCATTTTACTTTCTTACTGTTTTCCTTCAGTTGCTGCTTTTGAGCTGATTTAAATTCTTCATTTTCAAATTTCTTCCCGTCATGCTTTATTTCTCATTTAAATTTGCATTGAGTTTTCACATACATAGAGGTTTTCCTCTACTTAGAATCAGTTATAAAACTGCTTTGTAATCATCGTTTATGGAGTGACTTGGCTCTCACTGGGCAATACAGATCAAACACTTCCAGCAGTGAACTTTCACCTGGCCCCACCAGTAGAGGTGGCAGGATAGCAGAAGATTGTGCGAATGACATGGCGAGAGGGAACAGAAATTCAAGTAGTTGGCAAATGTGATTGGACAAGGGATAGACCACCTTTTCTTCCTACAATGAAATCTCCTGATGGATTTGGATGATAAACATTTGGCCCAGCCACGAAAAACCCACTCATCAAAACATGAGTGGTTAAATTATTGCAGGGTTTTTGTTTTCCATCTCTCAGTGCTCTTTGATGAAATGACTGGCTGTTCAGTTGATTTTTAGATGTGGGAAGTGTGCAAGAAGAGGAAAGTGCAATCCTGGACATTTACCATTTATGCCCTTATGTTGTGGGCTGCACATGATTGGCTTGCTGAGGTTGAGTGGAATGCTGAGAGGCTGAGTTAGTTGGAGGAGTGAGGTCAATCATGGTGGCAACAGAAACCTAAGGCATGTAGTTGAATTTGGAATAATGTAACAAAACAGCAGTGTTGCTGAATCTTGAACAAAAGATATCTACTCATGCTTAATCAGAAAACTCTCAAGGGGAAAAAAAATGGGTAGGTTCCAAGTGACTCTTGTGTATTCTGCAAGGAATCATTGGACTGATTTAAAGTTCCAGTGCTCCAGATTTGGTCATTGAGTTGTTGGGATATTTTTCTACATGAGAGACAATTATAAATGCAAGTTGCTTTCTCTGCAATTGGGTAAGATGCACAATCTAGTGTTGCAATGCATTGGGTAGTCTAGCATATGGACAGTACGCTGCTGTAAATATTGATTGTAAGAAACCGGACTGATACAAGAAATATATAATTTCTCATTTTTGTTTGTGATGAGGTTGGAAAAATAATTTTGCAGTGGCTTAGAGGGTTTCTATTTCAAGCCAAGCTAAGTTGAAAATTAGCAATGGCAAACACAAATATAAAAGGAAAGTTAATGAGAAAATACTGCAAGGAGGCAAAGGAAATATTTAAAAAAAATAATTTTGTGATGAAGGAAAGACTTTTTATAATCACACTCCACCTAACTCTGGCTTGCTCAGGCCAGGGGTTATGATGAAAGGCAATCATGGGCACAGCCCATAAAGGCATAAATAGTAAATACCCCCACCTTAACTGTGTTCCTTGGTTGCAGTCAGCTCAGTTTTGTTTTATGGAATGTGAATTTCACGACTTCTGCTCTTGCTCGAGGACATTGCTTTTCTCCTCCATCCCAAAATGAAATAGATTTGTTTGTTTTCCTTTTTTTCATTTTTATTCTCATAGCTTTCCTTTCATAATTTTTGTTTTGCCATTGTTAATTTTCCATTTAGTTTGACTTGAAGTGGAACATGATGGAAAAAAAAGCTTACTACTACCTTTTTTACCTTTTCAGCTCCCAAATGAAATAATTGGCGTAGGTTCCAGTTGCCAGTTATGTCATCAGTACAGATTAAAGTTGGTTTATAAGTAATATTTGAAGGTATTGTATTTATCATTATTTTTCAAAAGTGTATAGATGTGAATAATCATATCAAGCTTTTTCATCTTCCATCAGTGTTTTTCTCATCATCCAAAAACACAGCGTTTAGTTTTCACACATGCACCCAGCTCTTACCCACTACCCCTCTCGACTCCTGTTGCTAAACTGAGACTGCTTATCCAACATACAGTACTGGTTGAGCAGAAATTTCCTCCAGTTAAATATTGGGAAGACTGAAATCATTGTTTTTGGTCCTCACTACTAACTCCAACTCTCCCCTGGCAACTGAGAGACTAAACCAAACTCCCAACCTTGGTGTCATATTTGACCCTGAAATGAGCTTCCGACCACATCTGTGCCATCACCCAACCAACACCTATTTCCATCTTTAACATTTCCCGACTTCACCCTGGTCTCTGCTCATCTGCTGAAACCCCCTCATGCCTTTTTTCCTTTTAGTCTTGACTATTCTAACTCTATCCTTGCTGGTCCCCCACTTTCTACATTCTGTAAACCTGAGGTCATCCAGAACTCTGCTGCCTGTGCCCCAACTTCCACCAGGCCCAGTTCAGCAACCACTCCTGTGCTCACTGAGCTATATTGGCTATTGGTCAAGAAAAGTCTTAGAATCATTAAGAATGGTTACAGCATGGAAGGAGGCCATTCAGCCCTTTGTGTCTGTGCCGACTCTCAGCAAGAGCAACTCAGCTAGTCCCACTCCCCTGCCCTTGCCCTGGAGCCTGCAGATCTTTTCTCCTCAGACAATCAACTGCATTACCCTCATCAGCCCCCCTCTTTTATCTCAGCAAAAACTCAAAGTTAATTAAACCTGATTTGCCTTCAACAAATCTCTGCTGACTTTCCTTAATTAATCCACAATTTTTGAAGTGACTGAATTTTGTCCTGGATTATTGTTTCTGAAAGTTTTACAACCACAGAGGTTAAACGGACTTGCCTGTAGTTGCTAACCTTATTCTTGCACCCTTTTTTTGAACAAGATTTGCAGTTCTCTAGCACCATGCCTGTATCTAAGAAGGATTGGAAGATTATGGCCAGTACCTCCACAATTACCACCCTTCCTTCCCTCAGCATCCTCAGATGCATCCCAGCCTGTTGTGACTTATTAACTTCAGGTTCAGCCATCATTTCCCATACTTCTTTATCAATTCTTTTAGCCCATCCAGTGTCTCAACTACCTCCACTTTTATCAAAATCTTGGCAGCATCTCCCTTGGTAAAAACAAATGTACTGTATTTATTTAGTACCTCAGCCTCTTGCACCCTTTAACTGTTTCAACTTTCTCTCTTTCGTCTTGATTTAAAAATTCTCATCCTTGTTTTCAAATCCCTCCATGGCCTTGCCCCTCCCTATCTCTGTAATTTCCAGCCCCTCAACCCTCAAATATCTGACCTCATTTAATTCTGGCCTCTTGAGCATCCCCCAGTTTTAATCACTCCACCATTGGTGGCAGTGCCGTCAGTTGCCTAGACCCCTAAGTTCTGGAAGTCCCACCCTACACCTTACTGCCTCTCTTTCCTCCTTCAAGCCACTTCTTAATACCTATCTCCTTTTGACCAAGCTTTTGGTCATCTGACCCAAAATTTTCTTATGTGGCTTGGTGTCATATTTTGTTAATGTTTCTGTGATGTGTCATGGGATGTCTTAATTCCTTTAAAGGTGCTTTTTGAGTATAAATTGTCCTATTCTGCATAGAATTGCTGGTCAGGAGGATGCAGTAGTGAATTTTGCATTCATTTTTACAGGGCTGATCCACTAACAAATACCATTTTACATTACTGTATGAAATGATGCCGGAAAATAGTTAGTGTAATTGAATCTCATGCTTCTGATCATCAATAAAATATTAGTGTTGTGGCCTTGTATGTGCCTTAAATTGTTGTAGGGCAGATCAAAAGAGCATTTTGGCATGTCTCCAGACAAGACCTAATAGTAGTCATTTTGCACATTGGTGCTTGTTTAGGTTTCAGCCATAGTTTCTGGTTAGTTAATTATACAGGGAAACCGGCTGCAGCCTTTAGTGTTTTTTAATGTGCGAGAACCATGAGCTGAATTGTCTGCCCACTAGACCATGTTTGTTGTTTCTACAAGAACCTTTTGAATTGTATGCTTGCTTCAGACTACATAATGGTTTGTTTTACATAGCATGTCTGCAAGAGCACCTACTAGTGCACAACTGAATTGAACACTTATTGTTCTTGCGTCTCAAAGGCGAACAATAATACAACCTAAAGCTTGCAATGTCATGGTCTTTTTAAGTCACATTCATGCTCTCTACCATTCTAAAGTTGGTTTGTGCAAAGCAAATAAAATGTTTATTAGCCCATTCCTTTTGACTATGTTGTATCAGTCATAAAATCTTGATTTAATGGCTTTAATTTAGTTCTGTTGACATTTGCGATGCATGGTTCTAAAATTACAAGCCTGTATCTTTTCCATTGGTACTGTTTTACATAGTTAAAACCCAAGTAATTAATGTTGTTTTCTCAATTATCTCATTGGAAATATTTGTAGGTGATATAAAATGTTAGTTAGTTGAAAAGCTGTTCCATCACAATTAGTGAAATAAATTGTCGGACAGAATAGTTGATCAGATGAGCAGCATAAATCTGTTGTCGAGGTTGTGAAAAGCCCTGTTGGGACATGTCTCTTTCTTTCAATAATTCCATTTTGGGATTTCCTTGGCTGGACAGCATTTTTTTTAAAAAAAGACAGGGATTTTGAGTGATTTGATGAAATGCTACATGGAATTTTCTTTGGTAGTATATGGGGAGAGCATTATGATTAAATACTGGTGGTTATATCATTTGCAAGTAATTGAGATCTAAATTGAGTAAAATGTCAGTCACATTAGCACATTACAGCATATTGGTTTTTTTTCTTAGTATCTTAATACAAATAACTAAAGCTGAGTGACAGGCTGGCAAACACATTTTCAAAGTCCGTTTGTATAGCCACTTTTTTTTTGATGAATTAGTGAATGGTAGGTCATGTCTGACTAAACCATTTGAATTTTTTTTTACTAGGTCACTAGAAGAGTGGATAGCCGTGTCTAAAGATGTTGTCTGTTTTGACTTCAGAAAAAATTTAATGTTCTGCACAAGAGACTATTAACAAAAATGTACATAGTCCCCAGATCAGGTCCCAAGACTATGTTCAGTTTTGGGCACCACACCTGAAAAGATATATTTGCCTTGGTAAGAGTACAGCACACTCATTAGAATTGTGGTGCTGTAGCTTAAAGGGTTAAATTGAGAACAGATTGCGTAGCTTGGCTGGTTCCGTTGAGCCTAGCAGATTGAGGGTGATCGAATCAAAGTATTTCAAATTATGCCCCCTTAAGCATTTTAAAGTTAGAACTAGACCATTTACGAGTGAAATTAAGAAGTGCTTTTTCCAGGCATGAATTAAATTTGGAACTAGCTCCACGGAAAGGCTTTGGATGCTGGGTCAGTTGGAGCTTTCAAGACTGACTAATGGATTTTTGTTGGTTAACAGCAACAAACAGGAGCAAAGAAGAGTAAGTGGAGTTGAGGTGTAGATCAGACATGAGCTAATTAATTGGCAGACAGGCTTGAGGGGCTGAATATCCTATTTCTGTTGCTATGATTTCTTTTAAAGTCACTGTGCCATGTGTGTATAATGGCCTGAATTTTGTGGTTAGCAGATAACAAATGGTGTCGGTCCTCGATTTGCATTTGCACTTGCTCAGACTTCCTTTGAGATTTTGCATTGGAAGTTGTGATTGGAGAGCCAGAACAGCGCAGTGCTCTCTACAAAGGATTTGGGACTCTGAACAGGCAAGCAACTGTGTATCTCCTTAACCAATCAGATTGAAGAATCCTTATCAAGGCAGTCTGAAGTCACAAGTGTAAGTTAGAATAATTAATTCAATGCCAAATCATATCCAGAAAGCAAAATAGAGGGGAAATGATGGGATTGAGAGAGACCAAGAACAAGTTTTTAAAGTTTACTTTTTAAGATTGCCAACATTAATGAGTCTCCACATTTGTGAAAGTTGATTTCCAGTGCCAAAGATTGTTTGGCAGTAATTGAGACTTAAAATGCTTTTCCGTGAATAAACAATCCCTAGCTTTTATTCTGACAAATTTATTGAGTATTATGTAAGTGCAGCAGCTTCACGCACATCCATATGTTTCAATGCCGAGGTTTAGTGGCATATCAGTGTCGCAAAGCTTCTAGAGGAGTAGGACAACTCGGAGAGCAAATTCTTGCTTTCTGTATTTAACTGCTCATGTATGAAAGTGCAATACATTGCATGCAGTGGAAATACAGTCATTAAGATTATCAGTAATACAAATATGCTTAATAGAAAGGTGTCTATGGAAAATAAGTGGAGCAAGTGCTAGGCAATGACCATCTCCCCTTGGCAGCTAATAGCGTTACCGTGGCTGAATCCCCCACCATCAATATCCTGGGGGTTACCATTGACCAAAAACATAACTGGAGTGGCCATATAAATAGCATGGCTGCAAGAGCAAGTCAGAGGCTGGTAATTCTGCAGCAAATAACTTGCCTCCTGACTCCCCAAAGCCTATCCACCATCTGCAAGGCACAAGTCAGGAGTGTGATGGAACACACTGCACTTGCCTAGATGAATGTGGCTCCAATAACACTCGAAGCTCGACACCATTCAAGACAAAGCATCCCACTTGATCGGGCGCCCCATCCACTGCCTTAAATATTCACTCCCACCACCAACACACAGTGGCAACAGTGCGTATCATCTGTAAGATGCATTGCAGAAACTCACCAAGGCTCCTTTTGACAGCACCTTCCAGACCCCTGACCTCTACCACCTAGAAGGACAAGGGCAGCAGATGCTTGAGTGCCACCTGCAGGTTCTCTTCTAAGTCTCTCTCCATCCTGATTTGGAACTATATTGCCCTTCCTTCGCTGTCTTTGGGTCAAAAGCCTAGAACTCCCTTCGTCATCGCTCTGGGTGTACCTATACCACATGGTGTGCAGCAGTTCAAGAAGGCAGCTCACCACCACCTTCTCGGACAATTAGGGATGGGCAATAAATGCTGGCCTTGCCAGCAATGCCCTCATCCCAAGAACCAAATAAAAAGTTCTATATTAAACCTTTTTATGTAGGAGGTTGTCATGGTTACTGGATAAAATTTTGCTGCTTGCCAGATATTTTTTGAAGTTGTAATTTTAAAGTCTGACCTGAATACCGACTAGAAAATTAGCTTTGTTTATTTTAATGTCCATATTCATTTTGTTTCAACTGACAGTTGCTACTTTTATTAAAATAAACTTATATAATTTGCATGACTTGAATTGAATTTTGGGAGTGTGCAAAAAAAATCTAGCACCCCTTAATATTGTCAGGGGTATGTATTATGCAGGTACTGCACTAGGAGGAAAAATGTTGAAATATAAAAATGAATTTTTTTTCAAGAAATTTCCCCCTCTCAGTTGAGCAGGATTATCACTTTTGGGTTAGGTTTTGTGTTTAATGTGAATGTTCTGGAAGAATTGCACAATTTGATAAGTAAAATTATTTGACCACCCACAGATTCAGTACTTTGGGTCTAGGGCAGAATTTGCATGTCAAGTTTTAGGAGTCTTTCAGATGGCATCATAAAAGTCCAGCAGTTCTTACACCATCGCTCAAATTTACTTCTTGGTTTGTGATGCATAACTATTTTGCTTACAGATTCAAGTATGAATGAATGGGGAGAACCAAATCAGATTTGTTCTGCTTCAGTGCTTTTATTAGTTGGTGACTGTATACTTGGTGGAAAACATCTTATGACAGAGGTACTGAAACTTTGAATAATTAAGTCAGTTTTTAATTCTAGAAGTTCACCGTACCTTTAAGTGCAACTACTGAACATTATCGAGACCAGACTAAAATTTAAAATGAATTCCTTGTTTCCAGTCCACAAGGCAACATTGTACCACTAAATAATGTCTTATGCTGTCTTTCACTATATGTTTTTATTTACTGTGTATATATGTAGATCTTTGGCATTCTCACAGGAGTCAGATTAAGTTACTGATTTATAAGGCTTGCCCATCCCTGCTGAGGGGATTTATTTAGTGACTATCAAACAGTGGCCCTAACAATAATAGGCTTCCGGAATTTACTTTTTGACTGCTTGCCTGCAGTTTTTGATCACTCTTTCCATGTTAATTTAAAACAATCAGAAACTGAAAGATAAAGGTGCTTCAAGCCATATCTTAAATTGCCAAGACCTAATAAGACAGAAGATCACCAGACTTGGTAAGAATTAGCTTTCCTGCCATCCTGTATTGATTTTCTGCAGCTTTACATTTGGCTTGCAGCAAGAATGATGCTTGGGGAACCTGGCAATGTTTGTTTTGTATCCAGAGGATGTGAAAGTGCCAAATTTTGTCATTGCCCTGCAGAAGCAGCAAGGTGGAATTGACATTGAAGTTATCTAATTTTTAGGTTGATTTTTTTTTACGCTAAAAGGTAATAGACTATCCAGCCACTCGAGCCTGTCTCGCTGACTGACTGTGATCAATTCAGCATTTTCAATTGTACTGAATCCCATTGTATACAGGTGTATTATTGATCAGATTCAGTGCAGGAAGTGATCCTCCCACCTTCAAACAGCTTGTATTTGTGAACGTTATCGATGCACAATCTGTTAATTTGTTCAGCTTGCTAGATATTTATCCCACAACTGCAAGCTTGTCAAAAGTCTTTTCTAATTGAATAAATCACTGGTGCATTTCGCACTTTTCCAGTGCCAAACATTTTTCGAATTTCATGAATTCTTGCGCACACTGTTTTGAAACTGCTTTAAAATTTTCTAAGCAACTTAGTGGCACATTTTAAACCATTGCAGTCTTTTTGCTATTGGATTGATTCTGGCAGACATCTAGAAAAGTTATTTTTAAAACCTTTGCGACTATGGTATTTAATTTATGATATCACTCTAGTACTTCTGTTTATTAGCCAATTAAATCCTCTGCCGTTCTGTTTTTGGTCCAGTAGATTGCACACAATTGTGAGCCAACCATCTGGTGTTATGCCATTATCACCAGCAGAAACCACAGTAAAGCAAACATGGAAAACTGATTGGAGGGTCACTGACCTAAAACATTGGCTCTGCTTCTCTCTTCACAGATGCTGCCAGACCTGCTGAGTATTTCCAGTATTTCTTGTTTTTATTATGTCTGCAAGAATACATGTTGTTTCTAGTGATGCTGATAGTTCATCCTAACTGTTATAGTCATGTGGTCAGCACCAAACAGGTTGTCAAACAAAAAAAACTGAAACCCGTCATAGTTCCCTGTCAATTATGCACATCCAACCATGACTGTTGCCACCACCTATTCAGTCTGCATTCTACCTTTTGTGCTGTGTTTTGGATCCTGCCCATTCCTCCCACCCCTCACCCTTGGATTGTTCCTATTTTTGTTTTTGAGTCTATAGATTGTGACAGATACATGAACGATGTCTGTTCTTCCAGAGCAGGGACAGAGGTTGCACAGACCTGCTGAGAGTAGAGGTCATCTGTTTTTCCAGCTGTTGATCATGCTGCCTAAAGAAAACTTTTTTAAAAAAAAACTTAATTGACATTCCCTGAATTGGCTTATCAATACTAGCACTGCAATCAGTACTGTTTGAAGTTAGCGTGTAATGTAAAGTTAAATAGAAACTCTCTATAGTCAACCATGGGCTAATGGCTAGACATTAATGACTTTGTGTGCTCTTACTGCTTTTATGAAATGGACATTAATACTAATGGCTAATAGAACATTTGTTCCTTGTTGCACCTTTTGCTGGTAGTGTTCTGATTCAAACAAGGATCTTATAGTGGCATGGTTTGTTAGTGTGCACTTCATATCTCTTTTACCCCAAGGTACATGAAAGACTTGAATGGGCTGTACTGTGTGGTTCAGTGTTGAGACAGCATTAGTAACTTTTCTGTTACTGCTTTATAATAGTACGAACATCTTAATGTGCGTATGCAAAGCATTTGTGTAGAATTTCTTCATTGAAGAGCAGAACTGCTCATTTGCAGGCATATTGAGAATTGCAGTCCAGTATCCCATTCTTAATTTAAATATTTAATGTTATAACTGTCTGATTATTGTGACTATCATTCAGTGCAGAGAAGACCTAAAAGGAAAAAATCAATGTAAAGCAGTCTAGAGATAAATTTGGAGGCATATCATTACAAGCCAAAAGACTTGCAGGTTGATAGGTAAATTGGCCATTATAAATTGTCACTAGTATAGGTAGGTGGTAGGGAAATATAGGGACAGGTGGGGATGTTTGGTAGGAATATGGGATTAGTATAAATGGGTGGTTGATGTTCGGCACAGACTCGGTGGGCCGAAGGGCCTGTTTCAGTGCTGTATCTCTCTAATCAAAAAAAGTAGAGGAAAATGTACAGTTTTGAGAAAACTAATGAACACTTTTGAACCTGCCAAGCTATTTAAATTATAAAAATAGTGTGTCCCAGGTCCTGCAGTATTGCAATGCCGAGTTTCTATTGAAACCAGACCTTAAATTTCATTCTTTATTGATATCTTGCCTTCTAGGGATCAGAGTATTTCTCTTGTCTTTTGGTTGGGGAGAAAACTGGGGGTTGGTTTCAGTCACAATGAATGCATTCTTTTGTTTTTACCACAAAATAGTGTTTATAACTTTGACGAATGCCTCTGAACTAGGCTGTCCACTCCAGTGATGGAGAGAAATATTAAAGGGAGGTGATTTGATGGATTCTTTCTTTCTCTTGGTTTTTGATTCACAGACTTTGCATTTTGAAATTGTCCATGGATCATGTTTTACATGAGAAATTTACAACATTTGTAGTTGGGAACTGTATCTCCATAATTGGGCAGTGAAGTATACAAAATCAAAAATTTGGAACAACAAATGAAAGTGCTTGGCACCTGCCTAGCAGAGAATCTAAAGTTTAAAAACTATATTAAGAGGCTGTATTAAATTGAGGATCATGTGCTTCATACTGCAACATCAGAAAAACCTTGGATCTGGGCCAGGATAAAAGGAGAAACCAGAATCATTTCTGGGTCAAAATGATTGAGTGATACTGATTACTGATATTGAGCCTGTTACTCCAGAATTGGCCTTTATAGCCACTCCAGGCGCTGCTTCACAAACCACTGACCACCTCCAGGCGCGTATCCATTGTCTCTCGAGATAAGGAGGCCCAAAGAAGAAGAAAGAAGATACTGATTAACCAAAGAAAAAAGCATACAAATTGCAATCAAAAGATTTATCCAGATCATTTTTTTTTGGTAAGGAACCAATCCCAGTTTTCCCTTTCCTTCAAGATTAGAAGGGGGCAGCACTCTAGTCATGTCTCTACTCTTGTCCCAATTTCTGAAGTCAGAAGTCAATAGCAAAACTGAAATTGGAATTCTGGTTTAAATATGAACCCAGCATTGTAATACTACAACTCATAGCTAAGTGGTTTAGCTACTCATAGCATCTATAACGTTCTCCCCAACTTGCATATATTCCACCTCTGAGTGATAATTAACTCTAGAAATAATGTCAATATGCAACAGAGCCCATTCTAGAAAATCTAAATTTTGTAGTACACCATTGGCAAATAACAGACCAGAAGTGGCAATGTGGTATGTGAAAACAACTTGATGCTTCAACATTTTTGAGAAACTGTCTTGTTCACTGAGTGACGAAAGAGGTAACTAAACTCTACATCAATGGTTAACTTTTTTTGGGGAGATCCTCTGCAAATAATTAAACACATCTGGATGCCCTAGTCCCCCACCCTAATTTCTCAAACATTATCAAATACCCAGAGGAAAGTAAAAGTATCATTGCAGGCTTTTAGTAATATACAACATATTAAGCCAACTAATATATAGACACTGCTAATTGTGTACAATATCCTTAACCCTAGACAGTGTATAAAGTTTATCACTTTGTTGCAAAATGTTTCTATTGAGGAAATAGTGCTTTAAACTATCTCTAGGAAAGAACTCTGGTGCATTTATACTGTTGTTTCCAGTCTGAGACCAGTAACTGCAGCATAGCATCCAGTTAGGCCCTGATTCAAATTGTGCAAGTGATTTTAGTTTTAACAATGTCAGTACTTGCAGAAGTACCACATGCTATAAATATTTAAATAAAGTTTGGAAAAGTGCTGACAAGCCCAAGTGACCACCCTGAATGTATTTTGAATCTGGTTTGACTCAGCACTGGAGTTTAATTCCATTTTGGCACCCAAGGGGCATGAGACTGTTGCTGCAGGCCTCACACCATTCACTTTGAGTTGGGCCAGAAGCTCTACTAATACTTAATACTAACACTGAGCAGCGACGCTTTTAACAATTTAGATTGAAAAACAGATGGTAGCCTGTAACCTTAAGCTTCTGTACCCTTTTCCTGGCATCATTGGAATGTGCAGTGTGTGTGTGTATGCTTTTTGTTTTGAGTTGCAAGCTTTCTAATAACATGAGAAATAGGAGCCGGCATAGGCCATACGGCCAGTTGAGCCTGCTCCGCCATTAAGTAAGATTGTGGTTGATTACCTCAACTCCATTTTTCCTGCCCTATCCCCATATCCATTGATCCCCTTAGTGTCCAAAAATCTGTTGATCTCAGCATTGAATGTAGTTGGTGACTGAGCATCAACAGCCCTCTGGGATAGAGAATTCCATGATTCACAACTCTGAGTGAAGAAATTTTCCCTCATCTCAGTCCCAATAGATGTGACATTTGAGTATTTGCATTATGTTGTGATCCTTTGCCAAGTGGGAGGATTTACAGAAGTATTGAGTAATATTTTCTGTTCTGTCAAATATCTGCAGAGACTGAAACAAAGGAGTCAGTGGACTTGAAGATTTTATTTAGTGTTTTAGTTTTCAAAATGAATGCATATTGGTATTGTGGCTGGTTTCTCAGAGGAGCTTCGTATATCCATCCGTTTTAAATTTTGTTTCTAGATGTATTGGTTTGTGGGATGGTTTGCAACAATCCTATAGAATGTCCTTGGCAACCCTTGAATCAGTATCTACGCAATTCTTTGTGGGTATGAATCTGGACCAGAGAAGTGTTAAATGAATTGCTAACTTCACTTGAGTCACAAGAATAGTTGCTATGGGAACTTTCTCTTTGTTGCATTAGGGTGTGCTCATTTGAATTTGGGATTAAAGCATGTAGCAGGAAGTTTAATCTATGTCTAACTGTACTGTTGATGGCCTAAGGGGGTACTGGGTATTAAGTACTCTAATCCTCTAATACCTTCCATTTGAACACTGAAAGGGAACCACTAATTTAACTCCTGCCCCTCAACATGCATTTAAAAGTAGAGTATTAAAATAAATATTAAAATACTTATTTGTCAGCAAAGGGAAATGACAGGTATTGAACTTTTCACATTGTACATTAACAGCAGTTTTGTATACAGTTGACAAAGCAGATTTGCTTTTAAAATAAGCAGACTGGTTGATGAATTACTAAAGTCATCGTCATTTGAGAGATCTGACCTGACCTCGTTGATAAATGAAGAACTGATCAAAGGGTTTGTAATTTTGTGGATTTGGGGCTTGTCATTTGGCAAAGAGTGTGATCAGACTTGAATGTGACAATAATATAACCCTGATTTCGACAGGTGATTACACCTGTCTCTAGAAAGTATCAATAACCTGGAAAATGAAAAGCTCTGTCTGCATTTAATGGTGATCCATGGTAAAACTCAGAATGAAGTGTCAACTTTTCCTGCAAAGATTTCACCTGAACAGTAATTCCTCATTATATATAATATTTGATAATCTGAATGCTAAGCAAGTGGGGTGTGTAATAAATAAATATGTATATACACACACATACATGGTGTGCAGTACTTAATAGCAACCTCCAGTTGGAGAGAGTAAATGTTCCATGCCTAATAACCATTTGAATCTTTGTAATGCAGTGATTTTATTAGGACCTATAGTGATGCACAGATGTGAATTTTGAATTTCTAGGAAGCAATTTTATTTTGTGTAGTTTTTCTTCTTGCTCTCCTCTTGAATGGGATGTGCCTGTATGTGCACCTGGTCAAAAGAACCATGTTAGTTCCCACTTCTGCCACTCAACTTGTCAGAAATTAATGTCAGACCAGGACTCGGTCCTTTGCTGTTTCGTTCAGCTATTCATGGGATAAGCACACTGAACCATTGTGAAGCACTAAAATGTTAATTTTTTTCCTATGCTATTTTACATGCACTACTAGATTTATAAAAATGCTTTTGAACTGTGAATGCTACTTTACAATTATGCTAAATGTGTTGCCAAACTTTCATTTAATCTTAATGGAGGGTGCCTATTTCCCTTACAAATCTAGATTCTTGATTAGGATTCACTGATTCAGAAATCAGAGAGGAATATTAAAAAAATATTGTCCATCAGAATTGCTGAAGCCCATTGTTGAAGGAGAATAGATACTTCTCGTTTCCCAAAATTAAATTTCTTACCAGACTGAATTGCTGTTATATGAAGCTGATTAGTTCTCAATTTTTCTTGTTTAAACATTGCATGAATGTTTAATTTGTTTCTGTCTTGCTATTTTTTCCAGCACACCAGGCTTGTGCATCATCATCTGCTGTACTACTTTGTCTTTAAAATTCCTTGGTCTATTTATCATATCCAATTTATGCAATTAAGTGGAGCTTGGAAACCTGGTTGAAGAGCAATCATTGAAACTTAATATACAAAATCCCGTATCAAATGTTGCCAAACTTTCTGAAAATTCACCATGCCTTGCTTTTTTGTCCTTTTATCCACCCCTGCACTCTGAAATACTTCAGGAAATTTTCTATGTTAAAATATGAGGGAGAAAGGAATAGAAGGAAATGCTGTTTGGGTGCAATGAAGTACATAAATGTTACAGAAGAAACAGGCTATTCTGCCAAACAGATGCTTGTGTTTATGCTGCACAAGAGCCTCCTCCCACCCTAATTCATCTAACTCTTATCAACATATGTTTCTTTTTTCCCTCGTCCATATCCAAGTTCCCCTTAACCACGAGTTGCTGGCAAATTTGCACCACTCTTCGTCTCAACCACTCCCTGGTGGTAGAAAGTTCCACTTTCTCCCCAGTCTCCAAATAAAGAAATAGGTACGACACAAGGAGGAGGCCAATTGGCCCATCATGTCATGTCAGCCCAAAAACAGTTATCCTATCTAATTCCACCTTCCAGCTCTTGGTCCATAGCCCTTTAGGTTAAAGTACCTCAATTGCATATCCAAGTGCTTTTTAAATGAGGTTTGCCGCCTCTACGACCCTTTTCAAGCAGTGAGTTCCAGACCCCCACCTCCTAATGAAAAACGTTACTCCTGAACTCCCCTGTAATCCTTCCACCAATCACTTCAAATCTGTGCCCCCGATTATTGATCTCTCTGCTAACAGAAATAGGTCCTTCCTTTCCACTCTTTCTAGGCCCCGCATAATTTTTATGTAACTTAATTAAATATGCCTCAGCCTCCTCTGTTGCCAAGAAATAAACCTCAGCGGGTCCAATCTTTCCTCGTGGCTAAAGTCCTCCATTCCTCGTAATATCCTTGCAAATCTCTTGTGTATCTTCTCTAGTGTGATCAGAACTGTATGCAGTACTCTATCTGAAGTCTGTCTCGTGTTTTATGCAGTCCCAGCATAACCTCCTTGCTTTTGTATTCTGTGCCTTAGCTAATACAGGCAAGTATCCTGTATGCCTTTTTGACCACCTTACCTACCTTCAGGGATCTGAGGACATGCACTCCAAGATTCCTCTGTTCTTCAACACATCTGTTAGGGAAGTAATTTTTTTGTTAAAATATTTTTAAAGGAATTTATAGTTAAGCTGAGTAAATGTTGGCTCAGTTTTTTTTTAAAGAGCTATCAAGAGGACACTGAGGAAGCCGGATTGGCAACAGTGTTGGTTGTCATGTGGCTTGGGTTAGGCTTGGAGCGGAAACCCTGGTAACGGGCAGAAAAGTGACCAGCGCTCCTTTGGACAAGCCCAGTAGTAGCAGAGCACCTGGAAGGACAGAGAAAACTGACGAGCTCTCTGGTTGCTGGTTAGTGTGCCTATATTTCTCCTTCTGGAAGGAGATAAAGTCAAGCAAGAAGAGAAGACCACGACCCAGATTTGTTTTCCAATATTGCTGAAGGATCCTGTGAAGCCCACTGTGTTGATTCATCTGAAGAAAGCCTGCTAAAGATAATTGTTTTACTTGATTACTAGTTAAGACGTGTTTTATAATCTGATAATTTTGTTCATTAAAGAAACCTGGTTAGTGTATTCTATTCTGGGGGAAAATAGCGTACATGATTGACCCCATCGATAAATGGAACAATTTAAATAAATGTTGTGACCTGTGGAGAAGTAGAACTGAATTAACAGTGCAGTCCTCCCACCTCGGTTGTAATACCTCCCCAAATTTGCAACCATCTTCAGCTGGAAGTGCCGAGTGGATGATCCATCTTAGTCTCCTTCTGAGGCCCTCAGCATCAGAGATGCCAGTCTTCAGCCAGTTCAAATCTCTCCACATGATATCAAGAAATGGCTGAAGGCATTGGATGCAGAAAAGGCTATGTGCTCTGACAACATCCCAGCAACAGTAGTAGAGACTTATGTCCAGAACTAACCATGTCCCTACCCAAGCCATTCCAATATAGCTACAACACTGGCAATGTGAAAAATTGCCTAGGTATGCCCTGTCCACAAAAAGCAGGACAACTTCAATCCAGCCAATTACTGCCCCATCAGTCTACTCTCGATCATCAGCAAAATCATGGAAGGGATCGTTGACCATGCTATCAAATGGCACTTACACAGCAAAAACCTGCTCACTGATGCCAGTTTGAGTTGTGCAAGGGCCATTTGGCTCCTGATCTCAGTACAACCTTGCTCCAACTATGGACAAAAGAGCTGAATTCAAGAGGTCAGGTAAGAGTGACTGCACTTGACATCAGACAGCATTTGACCATGTGTGGCATCAAGGAGCCCTAGCCAAATTGAAGTCAATGGGAGTTGGAGGAAACTCCACTGGTTGGATGTTTGTGGTTGTTGGAGGCCAAATATCTAAGCCCCAGGACATTGCTGCAGGAGTTCCTCAAGGTAGTCTCCTAGGCCCAACCATCTTCGGCTGCTTCATCAGTGAACTTCCCTCATCATAAAGTGGGGATGTTCACTGAACACTGTTCAGCTCCATTCACAACTCTTTGGATCCCGAAGCAGTCCATGTGCAGCAAGACTTGGACAACATTCAGGCTTGGGCTGATAAGTGGCAAGTAACATTAGTGCCAGGCAGTGACCATCTCCAACAAGAGTGGGTCTAACCATCTCCACTTGACATTCAACAGTTTTACCATCGCTGAATCCCCCACCATCAGCATCCTGGGGTTACCATTGACCAGAATCTTAACTGAACCAGCCATATAAATACTGTGGCTACAAGAACAAGTCAGAGGCTGGGAATTCTGCAGTGAATAATTCACCATCTGACTTCCCAAAGCCTGTTCACCATCCATAAGTCAAGAGTGTGATGGAATACTCTCCACTTGCCTAGATGAGTACAGCTCCAACAACATTCGCAGCTTGACACCATCCAGGGCAAAGCGCACTACTTGATCAACACCCCATCCACCACCTAAAACCTTCACTCCCTTCACCACCAACGCACAATGACAGCTGTGTGTACCATCTATAAGATGTCCTGCAGCAACTCACCAAGCATTCTTTGCATTTAAGGAAAGATGTGAAGGCATTGGAGATGGTGCAGAAAAGATTCCCAAGAATGGCTCCAAAGATGAGCTTCATTTACGAAGATAGATTGGAGAAGTTGGGACTTGTCTTGGCGAAAAGGCTGAGGGGAGATTTGATTGAGATTCAAAATCATGAGTGGTCGCGACAGAGTAGATCGGAAAAACTGTTCCCACTCGTGAAATGATTGAGGACGAGAGGGCACAGATTTAAGATAATTGGCAAAAGAAGCAATAGCGACATAAGGAAAAACTTATTTTGCACAGCGAATCGTTAGGATCTAGAATGCACTGCCAGTGTGTGTGGTGGAGGCAGGTTCAATTGAGGCATTAGAAAGGAAATTGGATAGTTATCTTTTAAAAGGTAGAATGTGCAGGGTTATGGGGAGAAGACGGGGAATGGCACTAAGTGAATTTCTCACTTAGCTTGTGCAGACAATGGGCCAAATGGCTGCATTCTGTGCTGTAACGGTTCTGTGATTCTGTGACAGCACCTTCCAAACCCACGACCTTTACCACCTAGAAGGACAAGGGCAGCAGTTACGTGGGAACACCACCTGCAATTTCCCCACCAAGCCCCACACCATCTGTATCACTCTTCTTTCATTGTCACTGGGTCAGAAAGCTGGAACTCCCTTCCTAACAGCGCTGTTAGTGTATATGTAGATAGACTGCAGCAATTCAAGGCAGCTCACCACCACCACCTGAAGGGCAATTGGGGATGGGCGGCAAATGATCTTGCCAGCAACGCTCACCCCATGAAAAAATAAAGAAAAATGCATTACTTCACACTGCACTAGAATTCCTTTGGTCACTTTTCTGCCCACCTAACCAGTCTATTGCTATCTTCCTACAGAGTACAGCTTTCTTCCTCACGGTCAACCACATGGCCAATTTTCAGATCATCTGCAAACTTCTTAATCATGCTTCTCACATTCTAAGTTTAAATCCTTGATATATGTCATGAACAGCAAAGGATCTAGTGCTGAGCCCTGTGGAGCCCACTGGAAATAGTCTTCCAGTCACAAAAGCACCTGTCAACCATAACACTTTGCTTCTTGACACTGAGCCAATTTTGGATCCAACTTGCCACTTTCTCTTGGATTGAATGAGCTTCAAATTTACTACAGCCTGTCATAGACAAAAGGCAGAGGGCGTAGTAAAAGACAGAGCTTTTGTCCAGAGAGTGTTGTTGCTGACAGAATAATGAACAGCTCTGTCCGAAAGCAAAAACATGAAAAACCAGTTTAAGACTTTTTTTTCAACCATGTACCAATCAAAATGGCTGACATCGTCTGAAGTTGAACTCCGTGAGTTCAGAGAGCTGTAGAGTGCCTCATCAGAAGATAAGGTGTTTCTCGAGCTTGTGTTGAGTTTCACTGGAACACTGCAGCGGGCCAAGGACAGAAATGTGGGTGGGAGAGCAGGGTGGGAAACTAAAATGGCAAGCAACTGGAAGCTCGGGGCCATGTTTGTGGACTGAGCAGAGGTGTTTCTTTCCTTCCCTTTAGTGTGGGATGCATTTCATCTGGACCTGGTGTTTTATCCACTTTCAAGGATGCTAAATGTTTAATATTTTTCCCTCACTGTTTATCCCTTCTACTATTTCCTCAACTACAGTGTTTGCATTGTTCCTCTCTTCTGAAAACAGACACAAAAACTTTAGCTCCATGCCCACTTCTGCCTCCACACACTATACCTTTTTGGTCTCTAATTGCTCCTGTTCTTCTCTTATCTTTTTGTATATTTATAAAATATCTTTTTTTCTTGATTTTACTTGCCAATACCTTTTCATGTCCTCTCTTTTTGATTTCCTAATTTTTTCACCCCCGCACACTCTACTCCTCCAGGCTTTCTGCAATATTGAGCTCTTGGCATCTGCAAAGCTTTTTTTTTTGTGAATTCTACCCTTTTTCTTGGTTTAGATCAAATATTTTCCCACACTTTACAGCTCTTCCTTAAATGCTTCCCACTGCTCTGATGCTGATTTACCTTCAAGTAGCTGTTTCCAGTCCACTTTTGCTAAATTGCATCTCAGCTTAGTAAAATTGTCCTTTTCCCAATTTATAACTTTCACTCACTCTTGGTCTATCTAACTGGATTATGATCTCTACCACTAAAATGCTGTCCTCATTCCTCTGTTGGATTTATTAGTGACGACCTTATGTTTATGGCCCCTAGTTCAGGTCTCGTCTGCAAGTGGAAGCGTGCCTACATCTACCCTATCAAACCCTTTCATAAACCTCGAAGACTGCAATTAGACCACCCCTCCATCTTTTCTCTTTTCTAGAGAGAAAAGTCCCAGTTTGTTTAGCTTTTCCTGATGGGTAGAACCTCTCTTTCTGGTATTAGTAAATTTGTTTTTTGCAACTTCTCCAGTGCTTTTATGTTTTTGGATGCTAGAACTTTTCACAACACTCCAAATGTGATCTAAGGTTCTATTACAAGCTTAACATAAAAGTTTTGTTTGAGCTACCTTAATGGCTAGGGCAAACTTGCAAATTTTTCATTTTCTACCTCTTCAAGATTGTAGTCTCATTAAACCTGGCTGTCCTTAATTGAATTTGATTTGCTCATTTCCTTATATAAGCATTTGCCTATTTTTGTAGTACAGTATTTTGGCAACTTCATGATTAAACTGCCTTTAATTAGGTATTGTCTGCGAAAGGCCTGCTCGGGCCAGCAAATGAAGCCCGACTCGGCCCGGGTCCTGTCATTTTTTCCCCGCAACTGACCCGACCACCAGAATATAATCACCTTTTTATTGAATAGGTTGTGTTCTACCTTGGATGGAATCGCTCACTGCAGACTGGTGTGGAGTGTTTCCTGCTTTGACGTCCTGGTTGTCACTGTTCGACCTGAGCCCGAGTGCCCAACCCGATTCGAACCCGACACATGTTGTCGGGTAGCCATGCTCTATTGTCTGCACGTTTGATCCATTTGTGCTGAGATTACAAATTGGCTCAGATTTTGCTGGATGGGGTATCTTGCAGCCTGCTCTGTAAGACTTAAGTAAAGAAAAAATGTACAATTTGACATTTTTGAAGTCTTGAGTCAATAGCGGTTAATGGTTATCATGTCATTGAGTACTTATAGTTAATTACTAGACTTCACTTTCTGTGAGTTTAATGGGCAATTAATGTGCAAGTGCAACAACTTCATGAAAATCAAAAGTTCATGGTGAGATGCTGTTTACGCAGAGTGGCACAAATTGACCAACTTGTGGCAATACGCAGTTCCCAGTTGTATCTTTTTCTCGCCACAAGTTGCTGACCGATTTGCACATTGATAATTTCGAGTGTTGGTCTGTTTTTTTTTCCAGCACATTTTGTGCCATTATTGTGAATTGGAAACAGAGCCCCTAACAACAATTAAAAATTGGGTACCCCACTTGTCTCTATCCTATCATAACTGATGTTGCATGTTTGTGCTTCTCTTGTCCTTTGATCAGTTTTTTTTCTATATTTCCTGCTGCTTCGATAGGTTTTCATAAAATCTGTCCATTGCTTTTTGGACGTCAAGCAAGTGGTCAGTGAGGGTCTTTCACTTCTGTTACATTTCTAGCAGATAGCAGACGACATGAAACAAGTTGCTGTCAAATTTGCTCCTGGTTATTTCTATTAGTATTAACATTTAATAGTATATTCATTACTATCCTTCAGTTTCAGCCATGATATTTCCACTACATTGCAGTCCCCTGGTACAAACCTCATTTTAGCAGCTTATTTACACCTGTCACCTGGTGTCTGGTTCCTATGAATTTAGTATGATGTAAATGTAGAGTTGAGCCTCATCTGCCTCTGGAGTAAGCACAGACAGACTCGTACTGCTCTTGTTTACACTGCAGGCAATGCCAATCCAGTCAGTGTCAAATCCAGCACTTTTTAAAACTGCACAACCTAAGTTTAAATGTTGAGCAGCATTTACCCCTCTTGGCTGCCTTAACATTGACATTTTTAACTATTTTCAGACAAGTATGTATCCAGACATCGGCATACTTTTTTGCTGAGCAGGCTCTGGATGGTTTTTATTTGCACTGTAAATGCAGTATGAGTCTTTGTCATGCCCCTGTTGCCTAATTTCCTCTCTTCAAAAAGTTGTCTTTGGAATCCAATGGCCCCTCCCCACCCCTCCCCGAAACTAGTATAAATGATTCTTAATTTCCTTAGGTGCAGTACATCTTTACGCCAATCCTCGTCTTCCTGAAAATATTCCACGTTGTTCATGAAAAAGGTATAATTTTCTCACAATTTGCATCCTCAATTTTCCTTATGAATTGCTTCCTTTACTATACACTCAGGAAATGGGTTTGTTCTCCTTTAGAGCAGAGAGTAAGGGGAGATTTGATGTGTTCAAATCTTCAAAGGGTTTTGATACAATAAATAAAGCAACTTTTTCAGTGACCGGTTTTGTAATCAAAGGGCACAGCCTTAAGGTAATTGGCAAAAGAGCCAGGGGTGTCATGAAGAAAAAAATTCGTTATAATCTAGAATGTACTGCTTGAAAGAATGGTGGAACCCAATTCAATAATTTTCAAAAAGGAATTGGATAAATACTTGGAAAGGAAAAATTTGCTGTGCTATGATGAAAACAGCAGGAGAAGAGGACTAATTGGATAGTTCTTTCAAAGAGCCAGCTTTGACATTATGGGCCAAATGGCCCCTGTCTGTGCTGTAACATTCTATAATTGTGTGCTATGAGTGAATGTTATTGCATAATGTTTTTAGGAATCCTTGCATGCATGCTGTATACAATATATCACTTGTACCATTTATCTGAATTATCGTCACTGTCTTTTCCTCTCCCCTGCAGTAATCCTTTTAACCTTTCCTCAGTGTTCATTGCTCTAGTTCTAAATGAACAACTCTCAGTTGTATAGATGTTGTCCTCATTGTACGCATGGTTATTGACCCTGAGCAAGGATTCCCTTCCAACTGACTTTCCTGCCTTTTCAGTTTGGATTTTTGTTCCAGCTATCATGTTCTGTCAAACTGAAACTCACCATTTGAGTTCAACAATTTTAGATCATAACCTCTCCATTTTTTTTATTTCTTTACTTGCCCCATTTTCATTACTATTTTCCGTCTGCCTCGCATTTGTCATTTAATTTCTCCTTTACCCTATCACAGGCCTTTCCTTTTTGTTTTCTTCCCCCTGCCGCCCACCCAAACTCCTTTTCCCTGCCGCTGTACTTGCTTAAAACTAGTTATATATCTCATTTTCCAGTTCTGATGAAAGGTCATCAACCTGAAATGTTAACTCTCTCTCCACCGATGCCACCTGACTGCGTATTTTCAGCATTTTGTTTTTGAGATCCCAGCATCCACCATATTTTACTTTGGGGGATTTGTGGCTTTGGTGCTGTTTTGGAATACATTTTCAAGGGAAGAAAAAGCCATTTTGAAATTGGAATTTTGAACATACTTTTCAAACTGAGTTAGACATTAGCAAGTTATCAAGCAATCTTTTTATTTTTAAGAATCCTGTTTTACTACATTTTTGGATGGAAGTAAGCTTGATCAAAACTTATGGGAGCCAGATTTTCATGTAGCCGAATACTGTAGTTTGTGCTCTGTCTGCTTTTCTAGATGCTTGCCATGATGTATCTGCAGTTGAGCATAGACACGATAGCTGTCACATACATTATAGTGAATTATAAACTAAGCTGTGCAGGAGCAAATGCTTAGTTACAGTTAACTATGGTGTTGCACTCAGCTGCAACTATGAGAGGAGGGATTGGATCCATTCTCATACTTTCAGAATCTGTACTTGTAAAAGTAAAATTTCTTCAGTGATGCTGAAGTAGCTGTTTTGAACTTGAGTTGAATATAGACTTTTCAAAAGCCTAGTTCAATCATTTTTGTATTAGAATAAAAATGAGCAGCACTTTGCCTGCATAAAAGTAGAATTCTTATTCAGTTTACTGATATTGCCTTGAGCACCCTTTTGACTTGATTTCTATTTGAGCAAATTGGAGAAAATGATGGATGTGCAAGTTTTCAGACAACTAGGTAATAGATTTTTCCCAGTTTCAGGATATGGAGGGAAGAGAACAATAACTCGCGTTGTATGCTAATACTATTCTGTCAAATTGAGCATAGGCTTGAAAAAGAAACCATTCATTAAATTAAGTGAACACAATGAAGCTCAAAGTTGGCACTGAGCTATAATTAATCAACCTGTGGAGCTATGCAATAATTCTTCTTTGTACAGGTGAGGGATGGAATCCGGAAAAGAAGTTAAAAGCTGCAATTTTTGCTTCTGTATATGCTGCAATAAAAAGTTGCTGCTCTCGCTTTGTGACTGAGGGATCTGGAGCCAGTGACCAAATCTGTGACGAGATGCAATGCCAGAAGCATTTCAGAAACTTGTTGAGCGCAAGTATTGTGTAACATTGAAAAAAAAGTAGCATAATTTTTGACTGGTCAACAGATCATAAGAGCAAGAGGAGGCCATTTGTCCCCTGAAGCCTGCTCTACCATTCAATCAGATGACTGATCTGATTGTCGCCTTAACTCCACTTTCCTGCCGTTCCCCCAATACCCCTGACTCCCTTGTAGATCAAAAATCTAACTCAGCCTTGAATATAGTCAATGACCCAGCCTCCTCTGCTCTCTGGGAAAGAGAATTCCAAAGATTAATGACCCTTTGAGAAAAGAAATTCCTCCTCATCTCTGACTTAAATGGGAGACCCCCTCATTCTAAAATGGTGCCCCTTAGCTCTGGGCTCTCCCATGAGAGGAAACATCCTCTCAGCATCTACCCTATTGAGCCCCCTCAAAATCTTATATATTTCAATAAGATATTTTAAGGTGCCTGACACTGGACATCCTATTTGCATAGTGTGACAAAGTGACTTGTACTACAGAATGGGATTAGTGCCACACAGAAGTGCTTATGGTCCAGCTGCCCACTGAGTTATTTTTTCTGAAGTATGGCAATAGAGAGGTAATGTTTAGTTTAGTTTAGAGATACAGCACTGAAACAGGCCCTTCGGCCCACCGAGTCTGTGCCGACCATCAACCACCCATTTATACTAATCCTATACTAATCCCATATTCCTAGCACCTGTCCCTATATTTCCCTACCACCTACCTATACTAGGGGCAATTTATAATAGCCAATTTACCTACCAACCAGCAAGTCTTTTGGCTTGTGGGAGGAAACCGGAGCACCCGGAGGAAACCCACGCAGACACAGGGAGAACTTGCAAACTCCACACAGGCAGCGCCCAGAATTGAACCCGGGTCGCTGGAGCTGTGAGGCGGCGGTGCTAACCACTGTGCCGCCCTGGTGTGGTTATGTGGTTACACTGGTGTCAAATGAGCTGAGTGCACTAACAGGAAAGGACATGCTAGACCTTTCATATTAAAAACTGGAAATGTTGGAAATACTCAGCAGGTCAACCAGCATCTGTGAGCGGATGGAAGGCAGGAGTGGTTAAATGACAAAAGAAGTTGTGGTGCTAGACAAATTGGCATGGTTATTGGACAAGTAAAGACATACAAGATGGGTCTCGAGGAGGTGTAAATGGCAACAGGATCGCAGGATCATTGCTGCCCGGAAAAATGGGAGCGGGGGGTTCTGATATGAAATTGTTGGAACTGAGTCCAGAAGCTTGTAGAATCATAAAATGGTCGCATCACGGAAGACCATTCAACCCATCGTGTCCATGCTGGCTCTGAGAGCAACTCAGCTGGTCCCAGTCCCTGCCTTTTCCTTGTAAATCATAGAATGGAAATAGAATGTAAAATGCCTAATTGCCCGATGAGGTGGTGTTCCTTGAGCTTCATTAGAACAGTGTAGGAGACGAAGCACAACAGTTTGAGTAGGGAATAAAATGAAAATGCCAAGCAACTGAAAGTTTGGGGTTATGTTTGCAGACTCAATGGCGGTCTTCAGCAAAAAGATCACCCAGTCAGCGTTTGGTGTCCCCAATGTAGAGGAAACTATGTTGCGAGCAGCGAATACAGTGTTCTTAATTAAGTAGAAGTAAATCATTGTAGTCCCCGAAGGAGTGTTTTGGGGCCCTTTTTTTTTTGTTTCATCACTCCTGCCTTGCATCTGACTGCAGACTTTTCCTTTGTTCCCTCACCCAACCTTCTCTCCTCCTACATTTTTGCAAGTTAGCTTTGATTTACGCAGGTTTGTGTTATCATTCAAGCTGCTGTCCAAAAAGTGTGGAAGGCGGTCATTAAGTTTGGCACAATCTTCTGTCATTCCCAGATGCTGTCAGAAGCTTTGTGTGAGTGCATCAAAGTGGATATTGATCTACTGAGATGTAGAAACTGCAAATTAGTCTGGCCATGTCATGGTGTAGTTTCTATTTTTGATATTGTGGTAAACATGTGACAAGCACTTAGTACTTTTTTAACTGCAGTAAGAGCAACTAGACTAAGCATGAAAGGAATCTGTCTCTGCAGAGGGTATCTCCTCCAATTCATGCTGGGATTGATGCAATGACCTAGTGTGTGGAAAAGATTGTGGCAAAGATCTCTACGTGAATCCAGCTAGAATACCTGCTGAGAAGGCAATTGCAACTGTAAACATCCAAGGCGCCATACAAAGGAGTGTTGAGAGAAAATATAAAATTCCTGAAAAGGGTGAATGAGAGATTATTGGCAGCCATAACCACAACTATGATTAGTGTCAAAATCCAAGGGGAAGAGCAGAAGTGCTGACCTTTGCTTTGTGATGGAGGTTGAGGTTCATGAATATGCAAGGCAGCTAGCTGATTTGGTTGAAGAGACAGAATTATCGATGATGGGATAGTGTAGTTGTGTGACACGTGCATTCTCTTTCTGTTTGATGCAAGACGTGTAATAAAACAGCATCGATGTATGGCACCGCATCAGACAACTGATTTGAAGTTTCACCGAAGAGGATGTGCAGTCCCGAACTCCTTTACTGTTGTGAAGAGAATTTTAAAGAGTTTTACTTGTATTTAAGTTTAAACCTTTTTAAAAAATGGATCCTTGTAAATAAACTATTGACTTGATTTGAGTGGAAAATCAAAGGCATAGATAATGTTTAGATGAAAGGACAAACAAATTGTGAAACCTACCTGATTATGATTGCTATGCTGTTCTGAAGAAAAATGAAAAGTTTACTGCATCCAGTCAGCCTTACAAGAATTGGATGCTGCGCTTGCACTGGTTAACAATGCAGAATATATAGTTACTGCCATTAATATTGTAAAGTAATACATTTAGTTGCTGACCTTTTCTGGTTTCTTGACCAATGATAACTCGTCTAGTAGTTTTCGTTTGAGGGTAGAGACTGATGTAAAAGTTGCCTGTTAAATATCATTTCTTCCCCTAAATTTTATCAATTATGCACAAAGAATGGTGTTGACAAGTTGTGATCTTTAATCAGTGTAAGGTATCCTATCTATTCTGAGAGGCTCAAGTACTGTACTTCTGATTGAATACTAAGTTTTCCCTATGTTGATCCTATGTTAATGCTATGCGTTTCCATGTGCATCCTTAACTTGTTTTAAAAATCTTGAATTAAGGCATTGTGATGCCATTGAATTAGGCAACAGATGGATAAATTAAATAATTCAACAGGTTAATTTTCCGGAAGTTTACATTTTGAGAAGGTGTATATTTTCATTGGAGCCTTGGGTAGGGGGTAAACCCCTATTTTATATCTTTGTCAGTAGTGTTGAGCCAGTTAGTCATTCCTTAACTCTTCTGCCCAATTACATTGGTTATGGCTTTCAGCAATGCAGAGCTGCAGTTCCCACTATAAATGTGTTTTTGAGTAACCTGTGATTTACAGCCATAATTGTGAAGCATCTAACAAAATATATCTTCAGCCTTATTTAACTTGACTCCCAACAGTAAAAAGTTTGAACATTAGGGCTAAAGGCCCTCTTGGTATTTTAAAATTTGAAATTGGATACTGAAACGTTTCAATTCACACTGAATTAGTTAGAATTTAAGTCTTGTTATTTCAGCTATCGGGTGATAAGTTCCTAATGGACACTAGCATTGGCCATGTGTTCTAAAACTTTGCAAATTTTTGTTTGTCCCAGTCTGTGTTGGTAATTGTTATCAACACAGTCCTATTTGCTTGCTCTGATCCTCCATCCCTTTTTACTTGCTCACCACCCTGCCTTTCCCTCAACCACTGAGCTATTCTTGACAGTTGACAGTCTCTGCTTCAATTACTAACTCCAGTTGTACAACCTCCTGTGGAAAAAAAGTTCTCTGGCTCTTTGCCATAAAGCTCTTCATGTTTAATCTTTTATCTATTACTCCTTGTTCTAGGCACTTCAATCACATGGAAACAGTCTATTGATATCTACTCTGTCCCATTCTTTTGTAACTTTTAAGCGTTGAAATTGCCCTTAACCACCGATTATCTAATGAAAACCGCCTGAATTTTTCAAGTCTTCATATTTGCATTTCCTCATACCTGGCAGTATCTTGCTGAGTCTGCTCTGTGTCCTCAACAGAATTCCTAGAGTGTGGAGTGCGAAATTACGCACTACTCCAGCTGTGATCTTATGCTTTTATATAGATTCCCTCATTAAATTTTGACATTTAAATTTTATGATTGCCATGGAACCCATTTTCCAAATGCTTTTTTTAATGACCAGACCACTTGAGATTACTCTGGCAAGTCTACTAAGAGAGTCTCCAGTGCAGGGTGAAGATCTTTATACAGTGTTTCATTGTGTATTGTAGATGGATGTTATCTTACACTTTATTAAAAATACTGCTTTTTCTTCAAAGTATCAGCAGCACCTTAATGGATATGGACAGTACCATCTCCAGTGGACGCTCTACTCCTGCGCTGATAAATGGTCATGGAAGTACTACTTCTTCAGGAAAGAATATCACTTACAACTGCTGCTGGGACCAGTGCCATACCAGTTTCAGCTCCAGTCCAGATTTGGCAGATCACATCCGTTCAATACATGTGGATGGGCAACGTGGAGGGGTCTGTTTTTTTCTCTTTATTCCTTTAAATTTAGTTAGCTGAGTGCCAAGATAAAATATGAATGAGGTATAGTAGTGGTTACTTGACTGTGCATTTGTTAGAAATCGGGTACTTGTCAACCAAGCTTGTCCTTTTGAATAGAATTGTTTTATTCCTGTTAGATGTAGTTTAGAAGGACATGTATTACTGACTATATTGTAGATTGCTCGTTTGGTTTTGATTTTTATTATATCTGTAGTAATGCAAGTAATGTATCATATTTGTACTGTATGAACTCTTTACCACATTTGCTTGGTGCTTAGATTACAAGTATTCAATGATCCAGCATGGCACGGACTTTTTTCTGTGTACTCTCTCTTTCACCCCTCTCTTCCCCCCCCCACCCCCTCTCTTCTCCCCCCCCCCACCCCCTCTCTTCCCCCCCCCCACCCCCTCTCTTTCCCCCCCCACCCCCTCTCTTTCCCCCCCCACCCCCTCTCTTTCCCCCCCCACCCCCTCTCTTTCCCCCCCCACCCCCTCTCTTTCCCCCCCCACCCCCTCTCTTTCCCCCCCCACCCCCTCTCTTTCCCCCCCCACCCCCTCTCTTTCCCCCCCCACCCCCTCTCTTTCCCCCCCCACCCCCTCTCTTTCCCCCCCCACCCCCTCTCTTTCCCCCCCACCCCCTCTCTTTCCCCCCCCACCCCCTCTCTTCCCCCCCCCACCCCCTCTCTTTCCCCCCCCACCCCCTCTCTTTCCCCCCCCACCCCCTCTCTTTCCCCCCCCCACCCCCTCTCTTCCCCCCCCACCCCCTCTTCCCCCCCCACCCCCTCTCTTCCCCCCCCACCCCCTCTCTTCCCCCCCCACCCCCTCTCTTCCCCCCCCACCCCCTCTCTTCCCCCCCCACCCCCTCTCTTCCCCCCCCACCCCCTCTCTTCCCCCCCCACCCCCTCTCTTCCCCCCCCACCCCCTCTCTTCCCCCCCCACCCCCTCTCTTCCCCCCCCCCACCCCCTCTCTTCCCCCCCCCCACCCCCTCTCTTCCCCCCCCCACCCCCTCTCTTCCCCCCCCCACCCCCTCTCTTCCCCCCCCACCCCCTCTCTTCCCCCCCCACCCCCTCTCTTCCCCCCCACCCCCTCTCTTCCCCCCCCACCCCCTCTCTTCCCCCCCCCACCCCCTCTCTTCCCCCTCTCTTCCCCCCCCCACCCCCTCTCTTCCCCCCCCCACCCCCTCTCTTCCCCCCCCCACCCCCTCTCTTCCCCCCCCCACCCCCTCTCTTCCCCCCCCCCACCCCCTCTCTTCCCCCCCCCCACCCCCTCTCTTCCCCCCCCCACCCCCTCTCTTCCCCCCCCCACCCCCTCTCTTCCCCCCCCCCACCCCCTCTCTTCCCCCCCCCACCCCCTCTCTTCCCCCCCCCACCCCCTCTCTTCCCCCCCCACCCCCTCTCTTCCCCCCCCACCCCCTCTCTTCCCCCCCCACCCCCTCTCTTCCCCCCCCCACCCCCTCTCTTCCCCCCCCCACCCCCTCTCTTCCCCCCCCCACCCCCTCTCTTCCCCCCCCCACCCCCTCTCTTTCCCCCCCCCACCCCCTCTCTTTCCCCCCCCCACCCCCTCTCTTTCCCCCCCCCACCCCCTCTCTTTCCCCCCCCCACCCCCTCTCTTCCCCCCCCCCACCCCCTCTCTTCCCCCCCCCCACCCCCTCTCTTCCCCCCCCACCCCCTCTCTTCCCCCCCCACCCCCTCTCTTCCCCCCCCACCCCCCCTCTTCCCCCCCCACCCCCTCTCTTCCCCCCCCACCCCCTCTCTTCCCCCCCCACCCCCTCTCTTCCTCCCCCCCCACCCCCTCTCTTCCTCCCCCCCCACCCCCTCTCTTCCTCCCCCCCCCACCCCCTCTCTTCCTCCCCCCCCCACCCCCTCTCTTCCTCCCCCCCCACCCCCTCTCTTCCTCCCCCCCACCCCCTCTCTTCCTCCCCCCCCACCCCCTCTCTTTCCCCCCCACCCCCTCTCTTTCCCCCCCCACCCCCTCTCTTTTCCCCCCCCACCCCCTCTCTTTTCCCCCCCCACCCCCTCTCTTTTCCCCCCCCACCCCCTCTCTTTTCCCCCCCCACCCCCTCTCTTTCCCCCCCCACCCCCTCTCTTTCCCCCCCACCCCCTCTCTTTCCCCCCCCACCCCCTCTCTTTCCCCCCCCCACCCCCTCTCTTTCCCCCCCCCACCCCCTCTCTTTCCCCCCCCCACCCCCTCTCTTTCCCCCCCCCACCCCCTCTCTTTCCCCCCCCCACCCCCTCTCTTTCCCCCCCCACCCCCTCTCTTTCCCCCCCCACCCCCTCTCTTTCCCCCCCCACCCCCTCTCTTTCCCCCCCCACCCCCTCTCTTTCCCCCCCCACCCCCTCTCTTTCCCCCCCCACCCCCTCTCTTTCCCCCCCCACCCCCTCTCTTTCCCCCCCCACCCCCTCTCTTTCCCCCCCCACCCCCTCTCTTCCCCCCCCACCCCCTCTCTTTCCCCCCCCACCCCCTCTCTTTCCCCCCCCCACCCCCTCTCTTTCCCCCCCCACCCCCTCTCTTTCCCCCCCCACCCCCTCTCTTTTCCCCCCCCACCCCCTCTCTTTCCCCCCCCACCCCCTCTCTTTCCCCCCCCACCCCCTCTCTTCCCCCCCCACCCCCTCTCTTTCCCCCCCCACCCCCTCTCTTTCCCCCCCCACCCCCTCTCTTTCCCCCCCCACCCCCTCTCTTTCCCCCCCCCACCCCCTCTCTTTCCCCCCCCACCCCCTCTCTTTCCCCCCCCACCCCCTCTCTTCCCCCCCCACCCCCTCTCTTCCCCCCCCACCCCCTCTCTTCCCCCCCCACCCCCTCTCTTTCCCCCCCCCCCACCCCCTCTCTTCTACCCCCCCCCCCCCACCCCCCGAATGTGATGCGTTTTCATTATAGGAGGCAATAAATCCACATGTTATGGGCCTGGTGAGCAGCATGCTCTGTGGCTGCTTTCTGTTCTGCTCTGAGATGGCTGCCAGCTGTTTTGGTGTAATTAACTGGAAGAATATCAAATCCTCAATTAGATTTTAGGACTGAACTTTTAAACTGATTTCTTCACATGCATTGATTTGTATTTGTTACTGTTTCTTTCCTTTCTTCCTCCATAACACCCACTCCAAATTTTCCTCCTTTTGGGTTTTGACTGTCTTGCATCCATGTCCCTGATAGTCTACCTATAGCCACTGTGTGCATGAATGTGGCTTGGCTTGCTTCCATCTCCATGTAGGGGAACTTCAAAGCATTTTGACTATTCTCCCTTCTCTTTCTGAATGCACAGATGTATGATGTCTTTTTTAAATAATAAGTAGTAACAATCTGAGTTTTCCTTAATTGTGCTGAATTCCTGAGCATAAAGTCAAATGTCTGTCATCATATAGGCTATTGAGAGCTCTTGCACAGCATTGAGACAAAAAACATTTCTGCACTATTTTTTGTTTTTACTTGGAAGGATTTAATTCCTGTTTTTAATTGTGAGACTTTGAAGATAGTGAATACTAAATTGTTGGATGTGTTTTACTAAATCAATGTAACAATTGGTTCATACTACTTCCCTTTGCAATGAAATGGTGCTGCAGTTTTTTTTTTAATGCTGTCTATATGGCATTTCAATGCACAGCAACAGTTAATACTTAGTTTGCAGCGGTTGTTAGGCTGGTATTTGACATTTGTGCAAATACTGCTTAATCTCAGTTATCCTGTGCTCTTGGGCTTTTACTTCAAGCTAATTTTTGCGATATGTCTGTGTTCTCGTCTTGTCTTGTCTTGTCTCCAAAAATCATTTCTTGAAATAACTGGCTTGTTTTTCTGTCTCTTCACTGGTTTCTGTCTAACCACTTGCCCAGTTTCTATATCTCAGTCGTACCTACCCACACAGACCAGAAAAACAGACTAATGTTCCATTAAGATTGTTACTCAAATCACAAGATGTATTAAGCTGTTCATTCAACATCGTTTTAAAATAGATTGTTTTGACTTGAAATTCACAAAAATATAACAGGCTTGCATATTAGCAAATCTCTAATGATGTTGCTCGTGGATAGTTTGGAAACTAGACTAGCCTAAACAAAGTTGTGATTCATGCATTGTGATGTAGTAAATTTACTTGAAACATTTGATTTGAGATACAATGTTGTGTACTTCACTGATCGTGAAAAAATACAGGGGCAAGCATAAGGTATGTAATGCTACTTACCATTTTACAAAACTTGCTGAAGCTGTGAGGAACTCTTCCCCTCTGAGCTCAACCATCCCCACCACCAAAAACTTACAGTATTTCCTTCCTTTCTATTATATTTCATGACTTTTTTTTGTTTTTCCTCTTGGCGTTTAATGTTGATTTGTAGTTTTTGTTGATCATTATTGTTGTAGTCATACAGTAGGTGGGACAAGTGCAGAAGGGAGTGTTTAAATCTCCAGTGGCAAACATCTGAACATATGGCTGTTTTCCATACATCGGGCCTGGTTGACGATGTCCACAATGTCAAGCTCACATTGTAAATATTGTCTTGCTTTACATTTGGTCAATCGCATATACGTTTGGCATTATTTCAGCCAATTGCTGATTTTTGCCCTGCAGGTATGTGGAGCTTAATGAGACACCTGAGACTGCTTTTGAGTTTGAGAATTGGTAAAAACCCAGAACAATATGATTCATTGAATTTAAACTTTTTGCCCACCCAAATCTAGTACATAGAACATTACAGCGCAGTACAGGCCCTTCGGCCTTCGATGTTGCGCCGACCTGTGAAACCATCTGACCTACACTATAGAACATAGAACATTAGTATTTAATTTTATTTGTTTGCGTGTGAAATTTACTCTCTCTCTCTCTCTCTCTCTCTCTCTCTCCACCCCCCCCCCCCCCATAGACATTTGGGAGTTTCCACTCTGTTCTGGTTTTCTCTGCAGTTTGCCCAAACCAGCATGGAAGATTGCAGGGTTTTAAACAACAATTACATTCAGTGCTAGTTTTAAAAAAAAAAAATCATGTTAGAAGTGGGCCCTGCCCATAAACCTGGCCAGACCCCCGGGATGAGTTAATCACCATTGGGACTTTCCTTTTAATTGTGCTTGTTTGTGGGCCTTTTGCGGAAGTTGGCATGGTTCTTTTGGGTGCAAGGACACGAATAGGAATGTTTTAACATCTTTTGAATACATTTTTTCTAATTTTATTAAACTTGGCTGCTATACTGCAGTAACTAATTGTTCTGTTGGGTGGTGGATTGTCACAGATTAAAAATACTTATTTTTGTGACTAGTGCAACTGAAAACTGGTTTCATCAGCTGCTTCTAATGTGATTTAAAAAAAAACTAGCACTGAATGTACTTTGTGTTTAAACTCCCATGATTGTCTGTGCTGGTTTGGGCAAACTGCACCAAGAAAATCAGCACAACAGAGTGGAAACTCCAGGTACAAATGTCTATGGGAGGGGGAAGCGATTTCACATGAAAGCAAATAAAAATAATTAAATACTACTACATTTGGGTGGGCAAAAAGTTTAAATTCAATGAATCATATTGTTCTGGGTTTTCTACCAATTCTAAAACTCAAAAGCAGTCTCAGGTGTCTCATTAAGCTCCACATACCTGCAGGGTAAAAATCAGCAATTGGCTGAAATAATTGCCAAACTTGTATTTGATTGACCAAATGTAAAGCAAGACAATATTTACAAGGCACTGATGCCTCTTAAATATAGCAAGGAGTATTTTTAGTGTCATTAAAAAAAAAATGACATTTTAAAAATGCCCAATCATGCTGGTTCATTGCAGATTTGGTGATATGCAAATGCATTGTGCAAACACTGTCAACACTGTTCTGTGTAGCCGATTGTGCCCAAAGTATAAAGTCAACCCCATAGATATATTTTTTTTCCTCATGTGACCAGCCCATGTCCACTCATTAATGAAGGAAATTACAGGCTGGTGAGGACAGAGCTGAGAAACCCCAGGCTAATCTATCAGAATATCAACTTAGTCGAAAACTTTGTAAAACATAATGAGATTGATGTATGTGAAAATAAATTTGTAATTTAACTCTACTTTTGATATAAAAATAGACTTTAATGTACAAATTTGTCTGAATCTTCACCATTTTTTAGGGCAAGATTACTAAATTCCATGAAAAATATTTTTACCACAGTGTTTTGGGTTTATGTTTTGTCTCGATCTTATTTGTGGTTTTCAGATGGACATATACTCTGCTGAGTAGCAGTACTCCCATTGATTGCACTAATTCTGTTCCTGGATTTGTCTTTTGCTTAGGTCCCACCACCTTTCCACTTGTGCTCAGTGTAATGTACTGCATCCTTCCCTTGTTCTGTGGTCTCTGGAAATTAGATGATGTAGTTAGCAAAGAAATGCAGAGGAATTGATTTACCTCAATTTCTCTCCCATTTCTCACCAGAATTGCAATATTATCACCCCATGTGGGTTTTAAGCATTTCATATGTAAATATAATTTGCTATAATCTATGAATTGACATGTAATTTTAAATACATTATCCTGGTATGTGATAGATTCCCATTAGGAATCCAAGTAAAAATGTATGGAACATGGGCGGCACAGTGGCGCAGTGGTTAGCACCGCAGCCTCACAGCTCCAGTGACCCGGGTTCAATTCTGGGTACTGCCTGTGTGGAGTTTGCAAGTTCTCCCTGTGTCTGCATGGGTTTCCTCCGGGTGCTCCGGTTTCCTCCCACAAGCCAAAAGACTTGCAGGTTGGTAGGTAAATTGGCCATTATAAATTGCCCCTAGTATAGGTAGGTGGTAGGGAAATATAGGGACAGGTGGGGATATGGTAGGAATATGGGATTAGTGTAGGATTAGTATAAATGGGTGGTTGATGGTCGGCACAGACTCGGTGGGCCGAAGGGCCTGTTTCAGTGCTGTATCTCTAAACTGAACTAAACATAAACAAACCATGTTATTGAATATTAACATCATTTGAGCCATTGCAACTTCAATCTATAGGAGGTTGAGCAGGATTGATTTTTTTTTTAATGAATTTGTGAAGTGTACTAGTAAAATTTCACCTCGTATTCAAATAATTAAAATAAATTAATTAATTATAGAGTTATTAACTTTGGTCTCCTCAAATTTGGTTTGTATCGAGAGAGAGGACTTTGAGCTATTTAGTGCCAGGTGAAGTATTGGCGAAACAAATCTCACTAGTACCTGTTATATTCAAAGCAATTTCAGGTAACTTAAACTCATTAGCGATTTGACCTGTGGGATTTTGTTTTCTTTCCCCTCTGTGCCTAAAACATTTTACTGACACGCTTAACCTAATGGTAATACTGAAACCCAATTTACTGACAGATTGATTTATCTTAATGTTATCTACAAATTGAAAGCATCTTTTGGACATTATACTCCTTGGTGTATGTGTCTAAAGAAAGTAATACAGAACATTACAGGAGGTAGAAGAGAAAAAGCATTTTCCAAAAAGAAGATGATGAAGTAAAGTTAGAAAATGAAATATGAAACTTGTGTTGCTAGAATTGGTCGTTGTGACCTGGTGGTGTTTCAAGCTTGATTGCAATTAGTTAACCTAAATATGTATATTCTTCCAGATTGATAGTTATCCTTGGCTACTTAGCCCTATCCTCAAGCTGTGTTGCTTGCTGCTGAGAAATAGATCAATTTTTCACTGTTGCCAGTACTAGGGGCCAAAATCACTTAGCAATTGGGTTAATTAGGAGCCAATGCAGAGTGAAGTTAATTTTACTGTGCTCCACAAGTACGTAAACCCAACCTAGAAAAGCAATCCCACAATACTACAGTATCCAATTTAGTTCCCACATTAATCATCCCTGAAGCCTCGTTGGGACTTAGTTTGGACTGCGGCAAAACTATGGGCTGTTTTTGCTCTAGGCTGAGACTGCCCTAACATCATAAGACCTGTGTAGGTGGCAGAGTGTAAGCTAAATTTAAACTCTGGCCTGAAGGATAAAAGGGCAGATTGTAATCCAACTAGCCATTTAGTTCCAGTACAGGTCCTAGATTGAGTGTATTCTGACATTAAGCCATGTTTTTCTCGTGTTTGTAAAGCTTAGATATGACTTTGATCAGTGAAAGATTTGTTATCTTGTCTCTTCAGATTCAGGAAGCCACACATGGTGGTAATGTGCTCTTGCCGTGGAGTGGTAAGACTGGTTCACATGGAATGTTTCCCATCAGGCAGGTTCCCGACCTCTGGTTACTAGAGAGGCACTTATCTTTATAAAAGGAATGAAAAAATGTGGTGACTCACCGTATAAGATAGCTAGACTATTGCTATTGTCTGCCACATTGTTTCATTTCATTGCACAATGATGGCACCATTTCTCTTCAAAGTGCAAATTACATGATCTGTTTGTTTTTCTTCTCATTCCAACTTCTTCAAGCACGCAGTTGAATTCCAAATGGAATTCTGTTTTTTTCCTCCAAAGAGTGGTGTAAATTGCCTAAATACTGGAAAGAAATTAATTCTAGGTGATTACAAGATAACTTTGGTTGCAAAAATCCCTTCAGCCCATTTGATCTTCTGGAATACCAGTCCTAATGCAGTATTGAGCTGGTTCTTAAACAAGTGCAGTGTTCCTGTATCAGTCACACTTTCTGGCAATTATTCCATCATGCTTTGCACAATTATTTGGCACATGCACTTTTGACACCTTGTTTTTTTTCCACCCTGGTGTATTTGAAAGTCTGGTCACAGTCTTACCTTCTCTATCTCTTTAGACAACTTGTTTGGCACAGTAAAATGTTTCTCTTTCTCTCCCCAGTTATCTCTTTGAACTGAAGCCCCAGCTTATCTTGCTCCTCAAATTCATCCCTTTAAACTGGGCATCAGCCTCATTATTGATAGCTGCAATTTCTCTTGGGCTGGATGCCTCCCTTTTTGTTGCGCCATCAGTATTTTTAGTTGCCACAGTGGTTAGCACCGCAGCCTCACAGCTCCAGTGACCCGGGTTCAATTCTGGGTACTGCCTGTGCAGAGTTTGCAAGTTCTCCCTGTGTCTGCGTGGGTTTTCGCCGGGTGCTCTGGTTTCCTCCCACAGCCAAAGACTTGCAGGTTGCTAGGTAAATTGGCCATTATAAATTGCCCCTAGGATAGGTAGGTGGTAGGGGAATATAGAGACGGTGGGGATGTGGTAGGAATATGGGATTAGTGTAGGATTAGTATAAATGGGTGGTTGATGGTTGGCACAGACTCGGTGGGCCGAAGGGCCTGTTTCAGTGCTGTATCTCTAACTAAATAAACCAGGTCACTGTTCCACCATAAATAAAAACAAAAAATGTTAGAAATACTCAGCAGTTCTAGCAGCATCAGTGGAGAGAGAAAGAGTTAACATTTCAGATCACTTCATCAAAACTGGGAAGAGTTAGAAATGAAATAGGTTTAAGACCCAGCTAGATGCTGCATTCGGGTTGGTATTAGAGAAGATCAAATGGGCTGAAGGGATTTTTGCAACCAAAGTTATCTTGCAATCACCTAGAATTAATTTCTTTCCTGTATTTAGGCAATTTGCACTACTCTTTGGCAAAAATACCAGAATTCGATAGGTTTTAAATAAGTCAATGCAAGAGGGTGGAAAAAGAACAAAAGGGAAGGTCTGTGGTAGGGCGGAAGACAGGAGACATTAACTGACAAAAGAGATGGTGAGGCAGAGTCATACGGAGTGATGATGGGGCAAGTAAAGAGACAAAAGATATGTCCAGAGGTGGTGTGAATGGCAGAATAATGAACAGCTGCCGTCCAAAAGCAAAACTAGATTAAGACTGAAACGTGCAAGCAAGAAACTAAGTGACTGCTGACAATGCAGTCCGGTGTCGACGTCCTCAGGGTGCTCCCAGCTTTGCACATGCGCAGAATGGACCGTTGCTGTCAGTATGGTGTTGTGCATGCGCAGCCTACGTCACCCGGCTTACCAGGACTAATTCGCACAAAAATGCCATTGCATACTGCAGCGTCTGCTCGCCACTTCTCCCCCCTCGGCCACTGCCTCGCTGCTTCCTGCCCTCTGCTCTGTGTCCAGCCCCCTCCTGCTTCTGGTCCACGTTCCCACCTGCAATTGCTGTCTGTCTTCTCTGCACGGGGGTAGTGGGGCGAGAGAAAGCGACAAGATAGGCAGGGGAGGGAGACTGCGAGCGGGATGAAGCAGGGGGCAGAGCAGAGGGGATGAAGCGGTGAGGTCAGGGGCGAGTGGCTCACAGGTGGGGTGGGGGGTGTGGTGGTGAAGTGGGGGGAGGCGTGGCATGGAGCAAGTGGCGAGTAGACTGGCATGGAAAGCAGTGGCGAAGAGAAGCACGCTGGCAGGAAGGAGCGGGATACTGTGGTGGGGGTGGGATGGAGGCGGCGATCGCAGCCACTGTGGGCATTTGGGTTTCATTTTGTTTTTGAGATACATTGAACAGTGCTGTCTTTACTACTGGCAGCTGCCAAAACATTGTAGACAATGACGTTTCAGTGCATGAGGCTGCATTTGAGGATGTGCAAGTACTGCACTGCCTAGTGGTTGTGTTGTCAGCAAACACAGCCAACAAGAAATGGAAACAAAATGGTGGGCAAAGATTGCAATCTGAAATTGTTGAACTCTATATTGAGTCCAGAAGGTCTAGTTGCGAGATGAGGAGCATGTTTGTCTGTTACTCATCTCGGTCAGCACAGTGAACTTTATTCAGCAAGTTTATAAAAGATGTCCTGATTGTTGACCTGAAACTTGAATCCATTTTTTTAAAGATCTAATTTGTGCGTATGAGATTCCTCTTGTAATGTCTTAATATGTAGCAGATTAAGAAAAAGATTTGATGTGTGTTCTCAAATTTGGAGTGTTCATGGCTTGAATCCAGAGGGTGTGTAATGTTTTTGCAATGCTTGCAAATAGTCCCTTACCAAAAGGATCAGTATTATAAAGATCAGACTCAAAAGCAGCCCAGACTGATGGAATGAAAGCTCTCCTCTCCCAGCTGTGAAAGTCTTGTGAAATTATCACTTCAGTTTTTAGTGGGTGTGAGTTCTTGGCACAATAAGTCACAACTTTGCATAAATAATACAAAGGTCAGTTATCTGATTATAAGGATGATCGATATGTAAAAGATGTCAGACTGGTACTATGAGTGCTTTTCCGCCCTTTGGACACATTGGGGCAGTGCAGATGGAGCTTTACTTTGCATGTAGCTGTACTAAATTGCATGTCAATGCACTGTGGTTGTAGTGGTAGCCCAAAATAGAGAAGTGTTCAGTTACTGAACCTTGGCATCCCTTTATCTTGTCTGTTTCACCAAAAATAGTTTTTATTAAAGGAGGGAAAAATTCCTCACATCTTGAGTAGTGTGTTCTTAAAATAGTAGTTCAAACATTTGTCAAATTTGTTTTTCAGGTATTTGTCTGCCTATGGAAAGGGTGCAAAGTATACAACACACCGTCTACTAGTCAGAGTTGGCTGCAGAGGCACATGCTTACACACAGTGGAGACAAGCCCTTTAAGGTAAGTGTGAAAACATGTATTACAAATTCTATGCAATCATGACTTCAGAAGAACACCGGTGCAATTTTGTAGGGAATGAGTCGCGAGTCATGAATGTTAAATTGTGGAAATACAGAGCTCCCAAAATACTTCTGTTTGGCTTGAGTTGCAGACTACATTATTGGGTTGAAATGTGACTTTGGAGACCAGTTGTAGCAGAGATTAAGGCTGAATATACAGCTGTCTTTGGACTCTGGCCAGTATATCTGTAGCATGATGCATAGCTGGCAGACTGCTGCTAGCTGCATATAATCTATCCAGGTTGCAATTAATGTCACACAAAGGAGCTCTGCACCTGAGCCCTTGTGTGAATGGAAAACAGAGCTAATTTTTATAATTCAGAGTGGGGGTTCTTGGTCACTTTCAAAAAGCACCTTTTTCACCAGCCTAGAGTAAGACTGCAGACTTGATCTTGAGATGCTGCAAGACTGCCTATTGGCAGGATCTCACTGCTTGCCTTTGGGCATGAAATTGGAACTTTGACACTTTCAAAGTATTGCAGTGCATTGATATGAAATGACAGCATAACTGCAGCTTAATTGGTTTTCTGAACATGATATTGGAAAGTGGTATTAACTACAGAGCATTAGATCGGTTTATAATGTAGCACCAGTATTTTCACTGGATACTTGGATTGAAGGTTAGAATCTGATATAGGTTATTAGTGCACTCATAACTGTTAAGCAACTAACATTTTAATAAAATGCAGTGCATAATTTGTCCCTGGAATGGAGTTCCTCATCTTAAATAACTGACACACACTTGTGATTTGACCAATCAGGTCTTGCTGGTGTTTTGTCCATTGTCTCCAATAGCGTAATCAGGACATGAAAATGTATGTTGAAACTCAACTCAAATTGACAACAGTTGGACATTATTAACGATATCCATCTAACACACAATTAGAACATCAGTAAGTAACCCATTTAGTAAGTTAGCATTAATTGTGTTGTCTGCTTCTGTTTAAACCGAGTAGTGAGTTGCTTCTTGACAGCTGCTAAGGACCAAGGGAGGAGGAAAAGCCCAAACAGGCAGCAGCTGAAACTCATCAGGTAGTAATTAATGCACTGAGCTTTGTACTATGGAACTGAGGGTAGGTAGGTGAGACTGGTTTGGATCTCCTTCAGATTTGCCTTCTCATCATTATGTTCAGGCACTTCAGTAGGCACTTCGCTAATGTTGCCGTCCCACCATTTTCATAGGAATTTAGGAGCAGGAGTAGGCCATTCAGCCCTTCGAGCCTCCTCCACTGTTCTATTTGATCATGGCTCATTGTACTTCACCTCCATCTACCTTATCTTTGCTCCAAATTACTTAATACCATTAAATAACAAAATCCCTTGTTCTGGATTCCCTCACCAAAGGAAATGGTCTGTGTATCTACAGTATTGAATGCCTTTATCATTTTAAAGATCATGAAATCGTACTCAACCTTCTAATCTCAAGGGAATAAAAACCAAGTTTATGCAACCTGCCCTCAATTAGCCATTTAAATCCTAGAGTTCTAGTGAATCTGGGCTGTGCTCCCTCCAAGGCCAATATATCTTTCCACTAAAATGTTCAAGAGGAAGGAGTATTAAGCTCTTGGTCCTCACCAAAGCTAAAGTGTATCTCCATTATGACTACTATATCTATCCCTCAAGAGTTATTAATGCTTTTAACTCCAATTTTTTTTGAAGACTTGGTGCATTTGCAAATAAACCACCTAATCCCATCTCTGACTTTTTTGGAATATTCATTTTTTTTTTGCTTGTGTAGGGAGCTGATTTAGTGGATAAATGCATGAAAATGAATGGACATCCTGGCGGTATCTGGAATCTTGAAAATCAATACCTGAATTCTTCATGAGCAGTTAACTTAAATCAGAAAACCATTTCTTTTTAAAATAGCAATTTGGTTTGCATGGACTGCAGTACTTGCCAGTTACTCGATATAACTGCAACAGTTACATTTGCTCAATGTTCTGCTTGCAGTACAATTGTGATTTTCTGCAGTGATTTACTCTTGATATTGCAATGTGAAATATGACCTTTTCTGTTGTATTTTCTTTCAGTGTGTTGTTGGTGGGTGCACTGCTAGCTTTGCATCGCAAGGTGGCCTTGCTCGTCATGTACCTACACACTTCAGTCAACAAAACTCTGCAAAAGTCACTAGTCAACCGAAGGTTAAGGAGGAGTCACCTTCTAAAGCAGTTATGAACAAACGAAGGAGGCTAAAAAATAAACGACGGCGCTCACTACGTGAGTTTTCATCTGATTTTTAAACTAATTTATTTGCAACCAGCATCTGGTTGTCATGAATAATCTTGTTTCCAACTCTGGCTGATGGTTTAAGATGCAATGATTTGCTTCCACAGTTTTGTATTCAACAGTTGATATTTGGTTGATGGAGCTGGAGGGGGCATGTGCATAATTGTACTTTTTTTTTTCTCCATTTGACTTCGGTTTTACTTGTGTCCAGACTGCTAGGATGATTTTCTTTACTTGATAGCTATTCATAATAGGTCTTGGGTGATATAAGTTTAGGTACTCTCAGCCTAGTTACTTTTGGCCTGTAATTGACTGGTATAGGAAATGAAAATATTCATAGTGATAAAGGGGTGTTCTGGTGCAGTTGAAGACGGGCAGATGAAAGGAGATTTACTTTGGATGTGCCTCTTCGTGGCCTGATAATTTCAGGTTCATGTCCTTCAGGAAATGGAACCTGTTACTCTTACCTGGTCCAGCGTACATGCAACTGCTGTCTCGCTTGACATGGTTTACTCTTCCTGCCTTCCTTCTGAAGTGGCCTGGCAAGGCACTCGGTGTACAGTTATTACAACATCTCTGACTTCAGATGGATTTTAAAAATGTCTTCAGTTGTCCTGTCGAATGGGGAGGAACTTGTGTAGGTCAGTAATCTGAGGATCTGTGGCAATTAGTTTGTTCCCAATCCAATAAGCAATGCTTGTACTTGGTTTTCAACTGCAGGCCTCGTGATGAAAAAAAGTGCTTCATGAAAAACAATGCTTCATTTGACAGTCACTTCTCATTCAGAATGATGGCATGGTATCATCGAGCTCCTCTTGATAGAAGGAACAGACATTGTGCTCTTCAAAATTGTTCTTTGTCAGATGAAAGAGATGATCATTTGGAAGTAATTCAAATAGTGATGCACAGAGACTGACTAAAGCAAGCTTTAATATGTCAACATTTAATTGGAGGGGCAGTATTGCTATGGGACAGAACACTTTAAAAAGGATGTCAAGGCCTAGGAGAGGATGCAGAGGAAATTTGTTAGAATGGTATCGGGGATGCAGGACAGTTATATGGAGAGACTGGAGAAGCTGAAATTGTTCTCTTTTAAATCAGAGGTTTAAGGGGAGATTGAATAAAGGTTTCAAAAATTATGAATGGTTTTGACATAGCAGAAACAGTTTCTGTTGGCAGGGTTGCTAACGAGGGCCCAGATTTAAGGTAATTGGCAAATAAAACCAGAGGGGAGATGAGAATTTTTTAAAATTCAAGTTATGATGTGAAATGCACTGCTTGAAAGAATGTAAACCGATTCAGTAATAACTTTCCAATGGAAATTGATGTATGCTTAAAAAGGAAAAATTTGTAGACATCTGGGAAAGAGCAGGGGTGGGGGAGGTGGTGAAATTAATAGCTTTTTCAGAAAAAGCACAGGTGCAATAGACCAAATGGTGGCCTCCTATACTATATCATTTTAACAATAATGCTTATCTGGTATAATATGGACACACAGTACTGGAAAAAAATTAGTGAGTGAATCGGTATATTTTGAGAATCCAAGTTAATGCTTAGCCATAATGTGGAAAATCTCATTGCTGTCTTGAGGCCAGAGCCAAAATTGTCAGTTACCGTCGCAAGGTTTGCACAACATTACCTAATTTCTGAATTACGTGGCAGTGCAAAGTTTTTTTCTTTAACCACTGACTTGAAGGTGACTGTACATCATAGTCATGTAATAGTTTACTCCTGCGAAAGTCAATGCAGAACATTTTCTGAGCTTTGCGTATAGAACAATTCAATCCCAAGTATTTTTCTGAAGATGGATCTTTGAAATCACTTTAGTTACGTGTAAACAAAGGCTCGTCTTTGCATTACTGTTCATCTTGCTTTAAGTGACATGATTGCAATGAGCACAATGCATAGTACTTTTGTGTATTGAATGATCTTGGATTTTAATAACACTCGACACGGCGAGGGAGTCTAGTGGATGATCTGTGTTCACAAAATTCAAGTGATTACTAACTTGACTATGGTTTAATTTTCTTCTCTCATTGGAACACTGGGTAACACGTTTGCACTGTGCATCTTTTCTTTATGGAGAGGCACGAATGAGTAAACATGGCTAAAGTGCGATTTGTTTTATGTTTTACAATGGTTATTACTTGAACAGGAGGGTTGTTGTATAAGGGTTTGGATGATGAATCTGCCATTAGTTGCTCCAAGCTGAGACTGAGCCCTGAAGTGGTTTGTCTTTAGTGGTTCAAGCTGCTTTATAGTGGTCAGCTGTAGAAATTTTGCCATGGACCAAGGTCATTTTGCTGATTATGATGAACAAATTATTGAGACATAACTCGTGCATGTCTGTGGATGAGAATTTTATCTTTACTCTCCATACTGCTGGTGGAGGTGTTCTGCTGAGATTGGTTCTGCCCTCCCATTGCACAATGCCAAATATGGGGAGTGCAGCATAGGTGGGTCCTAAGTGGACGCAGCAGGAAGAGAATATAGCATTTCTTTGGAAAATGGCTTTTTTGTAACTCTCTGGCCCATACCAATTAGTTCAGGTTTATGACCTAACCGCATGAAAAGTAGGCACAAAATTGACACTTCGTGGAATTAATTCTCCAGATATGATTGGCTATGTTAACACAAGGGGCAGTGTTGACCAATCATTTGAAGCTGTCAAAACACATACAACATTACATCGCGCTGGTAATATTTATAGTGTCAACAGAACAACTTTTAGTTTGAACCATTTGCAGTGGAATAAACATACTATTCTCTTATTGAAGCAACTATGTAGAATTTGAAAACTGCTGCGATTACTTCTGTATATCTATTATACATGAATTGCTTTTTGATGGTCTTGGGAAGGCTTTCTATATTTGCTGCTGATTTATTGGTTACAAAAGCTTTATTTTTTTTCCCCTTGGAACCCAGGATATAATCCATAACCTGCCCCTATGCTGGTAATTCTCTTATAATTGTACCTTTAGGATCAAACACCTGTTGGTAACAGATGGTGCAGAGATACATTACAGGTATTATAACAGATGAGTTGGAGTGTGTTGAAGGGCTGTAAGGAAAATACGTTATGTTTGGGCTAAGGCAATGACAATTGAAAGTTTACATAGTTGTCAGAAGCTGGAGATCGAGTTACAGACTGTAATTCATTACAACTGAATGTTATTTTTGGGTAGTATAAATGAGTGAATTTGTTCAATTACAACTGGCTGTTGGAGCTGAGGGAAGCTTTTTTGGGCAGGAGGAGGAGAATTGAGTTTGCATATGAAACCTTTTTTGAGAGCTGCTTCAGTTCTTACAAAAATTGTAGCACATCACATGAGCATATAATTAAAGACTCAACAGTATTGGATCCGCATACACTAAGTAACCGGTCATGTTGTAAAGCTATAATGTAGCCACTTTGCACTCTTCACGCAACTTGAGATGGCATGCATAGCTTTAACCACCTAACTTTGTTTGATTCAGTGTGTTTATACAAGTGTAGGTTTTACCTAAACAGTTGAGGTATAATTGACGATAGAATTCTTTAGTACTGTGACCATTTTTTCCAATTTCTGTAGCATTGCCACTATTGCCTTTTTTACATTTTCAGGAAAGGTATATTGAGAGCAATTTTTTATTTAATTGCTTTTGTATATTTTTCCTTATGACTTTAACTGGATAGCTTAAAAATTGCAATAATGCAAATGATATGTCCACTGGTGAATTGCCCCTTCTGATATTTTTTGTTTTTTTACAGCAAGACCACATGACTTTTTTGACGCTCAAACAATGGATGCCATAAGACATCGTGCCATCTGCTTTAATCTGTCGACCCATATTGAAAGTCATGGAAATGGACATAGTGTTGTGTTCCATAGCACAGTGAGTAAGCCTTCCCAGTAGACTGCACTTCCAATCATGAAGCTGTTAGTTACTTTCATGGTTTAGTGGGTTAGACAATGATTAGTATATTAATCCATAAAAGCCTGAATTATTGATGTCAAGTTGGTTGAACTTAGTCAGGTAGCAATTGGGTTTCCACAGTTGGCCTCTGCATCCTGGACTGGAGAGTGGCAAAATCAAATATTTACTATTATATTTATTGTTAGAAAGTGCATGTGTATGTACACTGGGTAAGGATTTGGAGTGCACAGTAATATGATTATCTTGATTCTAAGTGTCATTAGACACTTGCTGTTCAGGATTACATTTGAATGTCCAGTTGGGCAAGGCACTGCAGCTGCCAGCACACATGGAACTCCTCCTGAGCAAGGGAAATAGAGAAACCAGGGAGAAAATTGGTGCATAAAAAAGAACGCAGCTGGTCCAAGGGCTTGAACTTCCACTGACGAGCACAGGGTAATTCTATTTGTTTTTATGCCAAATTGGGTCAGATTCTACAGTGTTGACTCCAGCTGTTGTGCTGAAGCTCATCTCTCCTCTGAGCTAGATGTTTGGGTCTGTCTCGGGAAGGCAGTGCAGCTAAGTGCAAGCAGTAGCCAGTTTTTTCAAATGCTTTCGTGACCTTGTGCTTCACAAAAATCGAAGCAAACACAAGGGTTGGAGTGGAGAAAGATTAAATGCCTGATCAAAATGGACCAGGGAGTAAGCAAAAAAGTTAAATTCTTTTGAGTGGCTCCTGTTAACCTCATGCCCTTCCCCAATTATTCAGTTGTTTGGAGACATGTTGTCCTTGTGCCTCTTGGAGGCAAATACCTACATCACTTCCATGCAGTTTCTATATTGCTGGCTTGTACAGTCCACCCACAGCATCTGAGATCAATGGGGAGCGGCATAGTCCGCATATGCAATTTTCAACAAAACCATGCGCTGTTCAGAAGTCACCAATGTTATCTTGAGACTGTACTTTTGGTTGTCCTGGCCCTACCCTCTAAAACATCCCACTTAGCTTCAATCTCCCTCTTGGGCTGTATTTTTGGTCATCTCTCCTTGCTGTCTATTACTGTTTCTTATCCATTCATCACCTAAGATATTGATTACATTAAAAGTGTCATGAATTTAACTTACTAAAATCAGTAAACTTGCCTCATGGCAACAAAGCAGAAATATAAATGAACTGATGCAGCCTCTATCTGAGATGACAATACTTCCAGAAGTGGAATCTTCTTGCTGATTTTCTGACCCAGTCACCAGCAGTGGCAAGTACAAGATGCACAACCACACAAAGCATGCAGTTCAGTTCTACTGTTTTAGATCTGGCCATAAGCTGGGTAAATTGTTAGCTAACCCATACAGATCAGCAATTCACTTCCAGTATTTATCAAGCTGTGTGAAGAAGTCGTCATTTATGGCATAGAAGGAGGCCATTCAGCCTATTGAGTCCATGCCAGCTCTCCACAGAGAACTCCAGTCAGTACTACTCTCCACGTTTATTTCCCACCCAATTTCCTTTTGAAATTGTCTCTTCCGCCACCTTCATGGGCAGCAAGTTGCAGGTCATTACTGCTCGCTGCGTTAAATAAAAAGTTTCCTCGTTCCCCTGCATCTCTTGCCCAAAACTTTCAATTTCTGTCTCCTAGTCCTTGTACCATAGGTTAATGGGAACAGTTTTTCCTTGTCTAACTTATTCAAGCCTGTCCGAATCTTGTACACCTTTATCAAATCTCCATTGATCCAAGAAGAACCCCAGCTTTTCCAACCTAACCTCATAACTAAAATCCCCCATCCCTGGAACCATTCTGATAAATCATCTCTGCACCCTCTCAAGGGCCCTCACATCCTTCCTAAAGTGTGGTGACTAGAACTGGGTGCAATACTCTAGTTGGGCCCCAACGAGAGCTTTATAAAGGTTCCGCATGACTTCCCTGTTTTTTGTACTCTATGCCTCTATTTATGAAGCCCGTGTTCCCCAAAGTTGTAGAAAAAGGCTGACTGCATTTCTCATGGAAAGCTAGAGTCATGTATAAATCTTTCACTTGTACAGTTCCTGTTTACTTGCCAAATCAATTTAAAGTATAAACTGGACAGCTGGTGCAACATTTATGTATCCTAAGGAGTGTGTGTCAGCTGTGACTGTCAGTTTTAGCTTTGCTAGCATTCTTCACCTCTGAGGCAGAAGTTTGTGCGTTCAACTCCCAATCCAGAGACTTGAGCACAAAAATGAAGGCCAGCACTCCAGTGCAGTACTGAGGGAGTGCTGCACTGTCAGAGTTGCCATCTTTTGGATGAGACATTAAACCGAGGCCCCTTCTGCCCCTCAGATGGATGTAAAAGATTCAATGCCGCTATCTCAAAGAGGAGCAGGGTATTTATCCCCAATGTCGTGGGCAATATTTATTCCTCAATATCACCCAAAACAGATTATCTGGTTATTACCGCATTGTTGTTTTAGGCGTTTGTTGTGCACAAATTAACTACCACGTTTCCTACATTGCAACCGTGCCCACATTTACTATAAAGTGCTTTGGGCCATCTGGTGGTCATGAAAAGTGCGATATAAATGTAAGTCTGTGTCTCTTTATGCCAAAGGATTATTAGTGTTGCCTCTTATGAATCCAACTTGCACAGTAAAATTCAGAGCCCTAGCAGCCCACTGCAGATTGCTTCTGCTGGAAGAGATTTCATGGTACAATGTAATTGTTTTGCTTTACTACTAGAGTTAAGTTCTAACACTTGCAATGATCTTCACCATAATGATTTAATGCTAATTTTGCATCCCAAAGAAGGGATCAATTATCTCTAAAAATTCACCTCATTAAAAAGTCAGTCTCACACGGTATATAAAACCTTTTGTTTCAAAAAGGAACACTACTACTTAATCTTTGGGAATTTTATGCAAGGTCTGAGTACTGTCCTTTCACTAGTTCAAAGACAACACAGAGCAGTTGACTAACAGCTTGTCTGTGGCCTTCATGGAATGGGCTTGGGCAGTCAAACTACTTTTCTGTACATCAAAGTCTACAACAGAAATGACACTAAATTGCCATTAACCTGTAAAGAGCACAAGCTGAGGGCTTGTGTGGGAAGTAAAAATATCACCATGGTGAAGTAAGGATGTTCTGAGGTTAACTTGTTGAGACTGGGGCAATCTTTGCTCTCATTCATGTGCCTGACTTCATGCAAAATCTTTTGGTGGTGGGGGTAGAATGTTTTTTTTTCTCGGTGCAGAATCTTGATAACTAAGCACAAAATTACACATGCCAGTCAACAGCACTTAATTTATACATCCCCACTTAATCATAATTGGACATTGGTTATAGGAGAGGTTGTGCAGAGTTAAATGGCAATATTGTACCCCCATGCATCAGTTCACTTTATCTGTAAAACTTGGTAGTTTATTTGGCAAAAATTTCCATTTCTGTTTGTTGTCTACACAGGTAAGCTTTGAAATCAATTTGTTACTTGAGTCATGTTCAGTACTTTGGAGACAGATTGGTATGTTGACTGAAAAACTAAGTCCATTCAAACCTCAAACCTTGAAAGTTTGCCCATTGATCTTTTAAGTTGTGAAAAAAAGGTTTGACATAGTGAAAATGAGTCGATGTGACTACAAGGAAATGATGTTCGGGGGAGTTCACTCTAAGATGACAAACTTTGAAGCAAGAAAAGAACTTTTAAAAAAAAAGATCATTTATAAAGTCTTTAAGGTGCCAAATTATTGAGTTGCTTGCCTGCAGCTATCCCATTCTATCTTCATTTAAAAAATTGTAAAAAGAATATTTGAATAAGTACTGATGTAATGTCAGTGCTGTGATTAGTTTAGAATATAAAGATTATGTTCCTGCTAGTATGTATGCATCTTTAGCAAATGTCTAATCTTGATCCAATTAACTGACATTTATTATCTCTGATCTATTTGTAAGTAATTACTAGAATTCTGCTTAAGATGTCAGACTTCTTGGATGAAAATTTTGAATTTTTATTCACTTAAAATTAAAACTTGAGTTTGTTACGGAGATTTATCTTTTAACTTGAGGAAATTAATTACAAAATGGAATGAAATGCAGCTTCTGTTAGGGATGTGGAGCTCCTCAAGGGCGAGCTTTAACAGACAAAGGAACTGGTGGAGAAAAACATGCTGCAGTTGCTGCAAGTGCAAGCTGCTGAGTTTTTTGTCGTTTAATGCATTAACGCCTCAGCATAAGTCACCCGGGGTAATTCTGCCAAGTTGGTGAGCAGAGTGATTTAGCTCTGCAGTAAATTGCCGTGCCCTCATTTTGAGAGTCTGTTTCCAGGTATTTATTATCCCTTAATTCTGGCCATTATGCTCCCATAATAGCTTTGATACTCTACAGCTGGTGGAAACACAAGTCATTCTTTTGACCTTTTACTCGGGTTCTGTATCTGATTAAAGAAATATCTGGGAGCCATCTAGTGGTGGCACTTAAGTGTGGCTCTGTTATATCCTTTCTGGATGAACCAGAAATAAATTCTGCAGTGGGGACAGGAACCCAATAAATGTTTTATAGCTTGTGTATTACATGGGTGAGTGTTTTATCAAAAGGAAATGGTTTGTTTTAGTTCTCTTTGTAATTGCACCCCTATTTTTAATCCTGTATTTGTTTCCCACTTCCATGTATTCCAACTTGGAAAATAGTCTGAAATATCCCAAGGGTTTTGACTACTACTCTTTCCCTTTCTGACTAACTCACCGCAAAATGCCACTAAATTGGCTATCTTACCTGTAAGCGACAGGATGGCTGGTGCAGAAAATGAAAAATGTCGCTGCTGTGGTTGGGAGTGAGGAGTATTGTTGGAGCAGTGGAGATGGGACTATGCTCTGTATCTTCCCTTCATATTTATAAAAGCTTGCACTGAATGGCTCAACATCCATTTTCCAAAATATCTGCAAGGCAAAGGGGGCTTTTTTGGGGGGGGGAATTAAAATTAATTTTTTTAAAATCCCAAAACTTGACACACTTATCCAGGAGTGCATCCCTAGCTTATTTTCCGTTCCAATCCCATACTGGCAACAACATCAAAAGGGGGCAGTGGGAGAGGAGGGAATTGTAACTATCTGTATAGTATGTGCGAATTGTATCTGTGCTTCTGATGGTAAGATGCAGCAACCTTTGCTAGCCGAATATAGCATACCATTCGGCCTGGAAGATTCTGAGAGCTCCTGTTCTGTAGCCTCAACAGTTATGGGCAGGCATATGATAAGCAGTGATAGACAGACATTTAAGGAGATATTTTGTAAGTTGCGACAAAGATGTATTCCATTGAGAAAGAAAGACTATGAAAAGGGTAAACCATCCGTGGCTAACTAAGGATGGTATCAAATTGAAAGAAAAAGCATACAATGCTGTAAACATCAGCAGTAAAAACCAACAATGGATGACTTAAAAAGGGAAAACTTAGAATACAAGAGTAAATTAGCAAGAAATATAAAAACAGACAGTAACAGCTTTCACAAGAATATAAAAAGGAAGACTAGATAAAGTAAATATTGGCCTCTTGGAGGATGAGACTGGAGAATTAATGATGGGAAACAAAGAAATGGCAGAGATTTTGAACAAATATTTTGTATCTGTCTTCACCGTATAAGACACTAAAAGCAACCCAATAATAAAAAATCAAGCAAAAGAGAGGGGTGAGCTTGAAACAATCACTATCACTAGAGAAAAAGTTCTAGGTAAACTACTGGAACTAAAGGCTGACAAGTCCCCTGGACCTGATGACCAGCATCATAAAAGTGACGGCAGAGATCATGGATGCATTAAGTTGTAATCTCCCAAAATTCCCTACATTCTGGAAACATCCCAGCAGATTGGAAAACCACAGATGTAACACCTTTCTTCAATGAAGGGCAGAGACAGAAAGCGGGAAACTATAGGCCAGTTAGCCTAACATCTGTTGTTGGGAAAATGGAAGCCATCATTAAGGAATAGTAGCGGGACATTGTTTTATGATTTTTTAAATCCAGCAGAGTCAATATGGTTTTATGAAAGAGAAATTGTTTGCCAAATTTAGTTTTTTGAGGATGTAACAAGCAGGTTGGATAAAGGGGAACCAGTAGATGTAGTGTATTTGGATTTCCCAAAGGCATTCGATAAGGTGCCACTTAAAAGGTTACTGCCATGGTGTTGGGGTTAATATATTAGCATGGATAGAGGATTGACTAACAGGAAACGGTCAGAATAAATGGGGCATTTTCAGGTTAGCAAGCTAACTAGTGGAGTGCCACTGGAATCTGTGCTGGGGCCTCAACATTTTACAATCTGTATTAATATCTTGGATGAAGGGACAGTGTATTGTAGCCAAATTTGCTGACGATACAAAGATAGGAAAGCAAGTTATGAGGTGGGCACTGTCTGCAATGGGTTAGAGATAGGTTAACTGGGCAAAAATTTGGCAGATGGAGTAAAATGTGGGAAAATGTTTGGAAGGAAGAATGGAAAAGCAGAATATTTTTTAAAATGCAGAGACTACAGAATGCTGTGGTGCAGAGGGATCTGGATGTCCTTGTACATGAATCTGAAAGTTAGCATACAGGTATAGCAAGTAATTAGGAAGGCAAATGCAATGTTAGCATTTATTGCAAAGAATATTGAAAAGAAAGGGAAGTCTTTCTACAGCTGTACAGGGCATTGGTGAGACTGCACCTAGAGTTTTGGTCACCGTTTATATAAAGAGGGACGTATTTGCATTGAAGCTGTTCAGAGAAGATTCACTGGGTTGATTCCTGGGATGAAGGCATTGTCTTGGGAGCAAAGGTTGATTAGGTTGGGCCGATACTCAAAGTAGTTTTGAAGGATGAGAGGTGATCTTATTAAAACATATAAGAATCTGAGGGGCTTGACAGAGTAGGTGCTGAGAAGATGTTTCCCCTTTGTTGGGGGGTGGGGGGGGGGGTGGAGATCATAAGGGTTTCCCATTTAAGATGGAAATGAGGAAGAATTTCATCTGTAGGTCATTTAATCTTTGGAATTCTCTACCGCAGAGAGCAGTGGAGGCTGGTCATTGAATATATTCAAGGCTGAGTTGGGCAGATTTTTGTTCTACAACAGAGTGGAGCGTTCTGGATGCCAGTAGGCAAGTGGAGTTGAGGCCACTATCAAACCAGCCATGATCATCTTGAATGGCGGAGTAGGCTCGAGGGGCCAAATGGCCTACTCCTATTTCTTATGTTATAGGATAATTCTGCGCCATATTTGACTCTAGGCTCCTAAACTCCCTTTAAAGGAAAAATCCAAGCTGTTAATTCTCCAGAATATACAAGTGGAGAGTTCAGTGGATTACCTTGCATCATTGGTCTGATAAACCTGCACAGGAAATACCCAAGTTTTATTGCGGAGGAGTACGTTACGAATGCAAAATTCTCCTGTTTGGTTTCACACCAAGTACCCTTGTTTGGTGCTCACAGTTTTCTACAGCATGCTATCTAGTTTCAGCCATTAAGAACTGTCTTTTTTTTAGTGAGCTAGCTTATGAATTGAAAAGATTGTCACTTGCAGCCTGTGCAGGACCTTATTCTACAGTAGTGTACAGTTGGCAGTGAGATGAGTTGACTTCCCACTGAGCCCTGTTTAAGTTGGTGTAATCGGGGATGTACTGTGTTTGAGGCCTCCTTTTACATTATACGATCCAGTTTTTTTGGTACAGTATCGATAGCAAAAGCTAGAAAAATGGTGAAGTAAAGCAAACTTAATGCAGTGCATAGATTACTGTAACAATTCTCTACACTAGTTTGCAATAAACTATAGGTTATGGAAAATAATTCCTCCAATCTTTGAGGCTATGACATGGGGGATAGCTAATATGTCAGTTTTTGTCCACAAGAGGGCAGTCCACACACAATTTTTAAAGTTTTTTTTAAAAACATCACCGTTACTTTTCATAGTTGCAGCATTATTTGTCCTCTGTTGTTCAGTAATATAGTTGAAAATTGAATAGAAAGAGAAAACTTCTATTTATATAACACCTTTTTAATCTCAGGATATCCTACATTGCAACCGTGGCGCAGTGGTTAGCACCGCAGCCTCACAGCTCCAGGGACCCGCGTTCAATTCTGGGTACTGCCTGTGCGGAGTTTGCAAGTTCTCCCTGTGTCTGCGTGGGTTTTCGCCGGGTGCTCCGGCTTCCTCCCACCGCCAAAGACTTGCAGGTGATAGGTAAATTGGCCATTGTAAATTGCCCCTCGTGTAGGTAGGTGGTAGGGAATATGGGATTACTGTAGGGTTAGTATAAATGAGTGGTTCTTGGTCGGCACAGACTCGGTGGGCCGAAGGGCCTGTTTCAGTGCTGTATCTCTTTTTTTAAAAAAAAAAAAATCCCTCCAAAGTACTTTTTGAAGGGTTACTATAGTAATGCAGGGAAACACATCAGCTAACTTATGCAGTCGTCCTAAAAGCAGTGAGATAAATGACCATATCTCTCTGCTCTTGGTTGAGGCAGAATTCCTCTTCTGTTCTTCAAATGGTCCCATGGAATCTCGAACTCACCCAAGAGGACAAATGGGAGTCTGTTTAATATCCCATTTGAAAGGCAGCGCCTTTGATAGTGGAGTGTCTGCCTAGGTTACATATTCAAATCTCAGGAGTGGGCCTTGACCCTACAACCTTGTGACTCAGGCGGGAGTGCTGTCAATTGAGTAAGACTGACACCTTTTTAGAATTTTGAGTGCCAGTTGTATCCCATGCAAGAATGCTTCATTATACAGTGTATCCACAAAACCAGAAGTGGTGATATTTCTGGTCTGGATGGTTAAGCCACTCGAGTACACCTCATGACATTTGATTGTTAAAACCAGTGGGTATTTATACCATTTAGAGTATTGTGTACAATTTTGAACACTCCTTTGGAAAGACCAAGGTTAAGTTTGTAGCAATGGAGTGATTCCCGGACTTGAACTCTCGAAAGGTTTCACACCTGAGCTGCTATTTTGGAGCTTATTTGGGGCTGAGGTTGCTACTATGCTGATTCATGTTGAATAATTTGTGATTATACGTACATGTAACTCTTTTCTTTTTCTTTTGGGCCTCCTTATCTCGAGAGACAATGGATACGCGCCTGGAGGTGGTCAGTGGTTTGTGAAGCAGCGCCTGGAGTGGCTATAAAGGCCAATTCTGGAGTGACAGGCTCTTCCACAGGTGCTGCAGAGAAATTTGTTTGTTGGGGCTGTTGCACAGTTGGCTCTCCCCTTGCGCCTCTGTCTTTTTTCCTGCCAACTACTAAGTCTCTTCGACTCGCCACAATTTAGCCCTGTCTTTATGGCTGCCCGCCAGCTCTGGCGAATGCTGGCAACTGACTCCCACGACTTGTGATCAATGTCACACGATTTCATGTCGCGTTTGCAGACGTCTTTATAACGGAGACATGGACGGCCGGTGGGTCTGATACCAGTGGCGAGCTCGCTGTACAATGTGTCTTTGGGGATCCTGCCATCTTCCATGCGGCTCACATGGCCAAGCCATCTCAAGCGCCGCTGACTCAGTAGTGTGTATAAGCTGGGGGTGTTGGCCGCTTCAAGGACTTCTGTGTTGGAGATATAGTCCTGCCACCTGATGCCAAGTATTCTCCGAAGGCAGCGAAGATGGAATGAATTGAGACGTCGCTCTTGGCTGGCATACGTTGTCCAGGCCTCGCTGCCGTAGAGCAAGGTACTGAGGACACAGGCCTGGTACACTCGGACTTTTGTGTTCCGTGTCAGTGCGCCATTTTCCCACACTCTCTTGGCCAGTCTGGACATAGCAGTGGAAGCCTTACCCATGCGCTTGTTGATTTCTGCATCTAGAGACAGGTTACTGGTGATAGTTGAGCCTAGGTAGGTGAACTCTTGAACCACTTCCAGAGCGTGGTCGCCAATATTGATGGATGGAGCATTTCTGACATCCTGCCCCATGATGTTCGTTTTCTTGAGGCTGATGGTTAGGCCAAATTCATTGCAGGCAGACGCAAACCTGTCGATGAGACTCTGCAGGCATTCTTCAGTGTGAGATGTTAAAGCAGCATCGTCAGCAAAGAGGAGTTCTCTGATGAGGACTTTCCGTACTTTGGACTTCGCTCTTAGACGGGCAAGGTTGAACAACCTGCCCCCTGATCTTGTGTGGAGGAAAATTCCTTCTTCAGAGGATTTGAACGCATGTGAAAGCAGCAGGGAGAAGAAAATCCCAAAAAGTGTGGGTGCGAGAACACAGCCCTGTTTCACACCACTCAGGATAGGAAAGGGCTCTGATGAGGAGCCACCATGTTGAATTGTGCCTTTCATATTGTCATGGAATGAGGTGATGATACTTAGTAGCTTTGGTGGACATCCGATCTTTTCTAGTAGTCTGAAGAGACCACGTCTGCTGACGAGGTCAAAGGCTTTGGTGAGATCAATGAAAGCAATGTAGAGGGGCATCTGTTGTTCACGGCATTTCTCCTGTATCTGACGAAGGGAGAACAGCATGTCAATAGTCGATCTCTCTGCACGAAAGCCACACTGTGCCTCAGGGTAGACGCGCTCGGCCAGCTTCTGGAGCCTGTTCAGAGCGACTCGAGCAAAGACTTTCCCCACTATGCTGAGCAGGGAGATTCCACGGTAGTTGTTGCAGTCACCGCGGTCACCTTTGTTTTTATAGAGGGTGATGATGTTGGCATCGCGCATGTCCTGGGGTACTGCTCCCTCGTCCCAGCACAGGCATAGCAGTTCATGTAGTGCTGAGAGTATAGCAGGCTTGGCACTCTTGATTATTTCAGGGGTAATGCTGTCCTTCCCAGGGGCTTTTCCGCTGGCTAGGGAATCAATGGCATCACTGAGTTCCGATTTGGTTGGCTGTATGTCCAGCTCATCCATGACTGGTAGAGGCTGGGCTGCATTGAGGGCAGTCTCAGTGACAGCATTCTCCCTGGAGTACAGTTCTAGGTAGTGCTCAACCCAGCGGTCCATCTGTTTGCGTTGGTCAGTGATTATGTCCCCCGATTTAGATTTGAGGGGGGTGATCTTCTTGATGGTTGGCCCAAGAGCCAATGTAACTACAATGTTGAAAAAAGCAAGAACAGAACTTTAGAGAATTTTATCAGTTGAAACTAAGATGTCCGCTATTTCTTGTATTTTAAGGGAGCTCTCTGTTACTTGAACTTTTTGGCAGAAAGTACCAATTATGTAATTCAAGCATGGCCTGCCTACAACTCAGTGGATTTTTTAAAATAAAAAGTGCTCCTGCGTTTAAATATGTGGAGAGGATGAATAGCCTTGCTCTGCATTTCTGCTTACCTGTAAACTCTGTTTCCAGGGCAAAGTGCTCTAATGAATAGATACTGTTGTGCGTCATGAAAGCTGACATGGAGGTAATGGCCAGGTAAATCTTTTGGGGGGGGGGGCGGGTGGTGGAATCTCAAAGGAATAAGACTAGTTTAACCCCAAGATTGGGTTATTAGCAGTGTTTCTAGAAATCGGACACATGATTAAATATGGCACAAATTGTACAGGTGTTAGATTAGAAATTGTGTTTTTGAAGCTCCCCTATCTTTCATTGGCACAACCCAATCCTGCAGGTCCAGGTTATTGACTGCATTTTATGGTTACTGTGGATACACTTCAGAATGCTTTTTATATTCTCTCAAAAGATTGTTTGGAACCTATTTACCTATTGGTCTCCTGCATATCAAGAATCCATTGTGAAATTAAAATTATACAAAAAAGCTGAATAAAATGCGGAGATTTTTCAAACCGTGCAATGCGTTGTACAGAAGGCAACTCTTTTTTTAATTTGGCTGCACATCCAGTGAGATCTGTAACTGTTTACTAATTGGTCAATTTATTCTAAGTAAATTGCATTTCTGGGCATTGGTCATATAATGTGTCCATGTACCATTCAGTGTTTGGGTTATGAGTATTATAGATGCACAATTATTAGTACATGAACAATCTCAGATTCTGGAAAGGGTTGCAAATATTAGGTTTGAATGTGTAGTTCCATTTTTTTGTTAAATATGCAGCACAACATCAGTCTAGATGTTGAATATTGCTGGTACTTGATGTTTCTGTTTAGTGAGGTGGCCAGGGCCAGACGACCAGTGGTATGCCCAAAGCTCCACTTCAAGGATGACAAGTGTGACATGAAGGCCCTAAATGTTGACTATTGTACCTGGGAGTCACTAGCTGTTGAAAGAGGGAAATGGCAACACATCCTGTGGGCTGGTGTGCATTACCATGATGACCAGTTGCTACAGCAGCTTGGCAACAGGCGTCAACATCAAAAACAACAACTCGCAGCTTCACTTCGTAGCTTCATGTGCAGCACTTGTGACAACCTGTCTCGCGAGGATTGGACTTCACAACCATCAGTGAAGTTGCACCAAGAGAGGGCACCCCACCTAAATGGGTTGTTTGAGTGTTCATCTTTTGTAGATGGAAGGATGCCAAACTTGTACATCTCTAGTCCATTTTTTTTGTATCTAGGTATTTTAGCACCATCTTCAGTTGTAGAGAATTGTATACATTGTTCCAGATTCCATTGCCTAATTACATTTTTTTAAATGCTTCAGTCTAGTCTGTTAAATTTACAGATGATTGCTTAGGTTTTGGCATAAAAACTTATCACAAGACTGATAAATCCATTACTGAGACTAACAACACATCTGGGACCCCAGTATGTTAAATTATAAAGTAGATGGGGGTGAAAGGTTGAGGGCAGGCGGTGGGGGGGGGGCAGATGAGCAAAATTAAAAGAATTCTTCTCCAGTTTCCTTTGCACACCAACTTGGAACCATTTGCATACGAGCAGGAGTAAGCTATTAGGCCTCTCGAGTCTGCTCTGCCATTCTATAAGATCATGGCTGATCTACTTGTAGACACAACTCCACTTTCCTGCCTACCCCCGATACCCTTTGACTCTCTTGTTTGTCAAAAATCTGTCTATCTCTGCCTTAAAAACATTCTGTGACTCTGCCTCCACTGCTCTCTGGCCAAGAGTTTCAAAAACTCGTGATCCAATGAGAGAGAGAAAAAAAATGCTCATCTGTCTTAAATGGGAGACCCCTTTATTTTTAAACTGTGCCCCTAGTTTTAGTGTCATACAAGGGGAAACATCCTTCCAACGTCCACCCTGTCAAGTCCCCTCAGGATCTTGTCTGTTTCAATGAGATCACCTCTCATCCTTCTAAACTCCAGTGAATACAGACTCAACTTTTCCTCATAAGATACCCTCTGATCCCAGGAATCAGTTGAGTGAACCTTCTCTGAACTGCTTCCAACACATTTATATCCTTTCTTAACTTTGCTCTAGCCAGAGACCCAAAGGACCATAGGCATCTCTCCCCATTAGTGAGACAGTTGGTGTTGTATAGCTCGAGGGGCACCGCTTCTCAAGCGTGGGGCAAGGCAAGGAGGCAGGCCGCCATGAACTAACACAGCTGGTGTGGGGATTGAACCCACGCGGTTGCTGTCTTTCTGCATTTCATGCTAGCCATCTATATAACCAAACGCCCATCCTTTCTTAACTAAGGAGACTAAAACTGTACATAATACTCTAGATATGGTCTCACCATTGCCCTGTACAACTGTAGCAAAACATCTCTACTTTTATAATGAACGCTAGAAATAGTCAGCAGGTCTGGCAGCATCTGTGAAGAGAGAAGCAGAGTTAACATTTCAGGTCAGTGACCCTTCATCAGAACTGGCAGATACAAGAAATGTAAGATTTTAAGCAAGTAAAGCGGGGATCGGGCAAGAGATAACAAAAGAGCTGTTGATAGGACAAGGTCACAGAATAGCTGACCAGAAGGTCATGGAGCAAAGGCAAACAATATGTTAACGGTGTGCTGAAAGACAAAGCATTAGTACAGATAAGGTGTTAATGATCTGAAAACGGAACAGCCACAGGCGCAAACATGAAAAAAAAATGGATAGGCACAGTAGAAACAAACTAAAATAAAATAAACACACAATTAAAAAAACTAAACGTAAAATGGTGGGGGGAGGGGGCCGTCATCATATTTTTTGTTATCTCTTGCCCTACCCCCACTTTACTTAAAATCTTTTGCATTTCTTTATATCTGCCAGTTCTGAAGGAGGGTCACTGAGCTGAAAAGTTAACTCTGCATCTGTCTCCACAGATGCTGCCAGACTTGCTGAGTATTTCCAGCATTTCTTGTTTTTATTTCAGATTTCTGGCATCCACAGTATTTTGCTTTTATCTCTACTTTTCTATTCCATTCTCCTTGCACTAAATGACACCATTGCATTTGCTGCCTTAATCACTTGCTGTACCTGCATACTAACTTTTTGCGTTTCGTGTACTAGGACACCCAGATCCCTCTGCATCTGAGTTGCGCAATATATCTCTAAATGCTATTTTTCCAGCCAAAGTGGACAAGTTCACACTTTCCCACATATACTCCATCTGCCAAATCTTTGCCCAGTCACTTAACATTTCTATATCCCTTTGCAGACTCCTTATGTCCTCTTCACAAGTTACTCTCCTACCTATGTTTGTGTCATCAGCAACTTTAGCAACCATTCTTTGGCCTCCTTGTCTCGAGAGACAATGGGTAAGTGCCTGGAGGTGGTCAGTGGTGTGTGGAGCAGCGCCTGGAGTGGCTATAAAGGCCAATTCTAGAGTGACAGGCTCTTCCACAGGTGCTGCAGAAAAATTTGTTTGTCGGGGCTGTTACACAGTTGGCTTTCTCCTTGCGCCTCTCTTTTTTCCTGCCAACTGCTAAGTCTCTTCGACTCGCCACACTTTAGCCCCGCCTTTATGGCTGCCCGCCAGCTCTGGCGAACGCTGGCAACTGACTCCCACGACTTGTGATCAATGTCACACGATTTCATGTCGCGTTTGCAGACGTCTTTAAAGCGGAGACATGGACGGCCGGTGGGTCTGATACCAGTGACGAGCTTGCTGTACAATGTGTCTTTGGGGATCCTGCCATCTTCCATGTGGCTCACGTGGCCAAGCCATCTCAAGCACCGCTGACTCAGTAGTGTGTATAAGCTGGGGATGTTGGCCGCTTCGAGGACTTCTGTGTGATGCCAAGCAGCCATACATTCTGTCCTTTCATCCAAGTCATTGATATAGACTGTAAATAGTTGAGGCCTCAGCACTGACCCCGTGGCACTCCACTAGTTATAGCTTGCCAACCTGAAAACGACCCATTTATGCTTACTGTTTCCTGTTAGCTAACCATTCCTCTATCCTTGTGAATGTTACCCCCAATGCCATGGACTCTTATGTTGTTTAGTCACCTTGGATGTGGCACCTTGTCAGATGCCTTTAGAAAATCCAAGTATACCGCGTTCACAGGTTCCCTTTTTCTCCACATTGCTTGTTACTTTCTCAACTCTAATAAATTAAACACTATTTCCCTTTCACAAAACCATGTTGAGTCTGTCTGATTGCATTGAGATTTTCTAAATGACCTGCTATAACCTCCTTATAAAGTCATAGAGTTACACAGCACAGAAACAGACCCTTCGGCTCATCGTGTCTGTGCCGGCCATCCAGCACCCAACTATTCTAATTCCATATTCCTGCACTTGGCCTGTAGCCTTGTATGCTATGGCGTTTCAATTGCTCATCTAAATACCTCAATGTTGTGAGGGTTCCACCACCTCTTCAGGCAGTGCGTTCTTGAGTTCAACCACCCTCTGGGTGAAAAAATTTTTCCTCACATCCCCCCCTAAACATCCTGCCCTTTACCCTAAATCTATGCCCCCTGGTTCTTGACCCCTCCGCTAAAGGAAAAAGTTTCTTCCTATCTAACCTATCAGTGCCCCTCATAATCTTGTACACCTCAATCATATCCCCCCTCAGCCTTCTCTGCTCCAAGGAAAACAACTCTAGCCTTTTCAGTCTCTCTGTAGCTGAAATGCTCCAGCCCAGGCAACATCCTGGTGAATTTCCTCTGCACCCTCTCCAGTGCAATCACATCCTTCCTGTAGTGTGATCAGAACTGTACACAGTACTCCAGCTGTGGCCTAACTAGCGTTTTATACAGCTCCATCATAACCTCCTGCTCTTACATTCTATGCTTCGGCTGATAAAGGCAAGTATCCCATATGCCTTCCTAACCACCTTATCTACCTTCTCTTCAATGATCTATGGACAAGTACACCAAGGTCCTTCTGACAGTCTGTACTTCCTCGGGTCCTACCATCCATTGTATATTCCCATGCCTTGTTAGTCCTCCCAAAATGCATTACCTCTCATTTCTCAGGATTAAATTCCATTTGCCACTGCTCTGCCCATCTTACCAGCCCATCTATATCTCCCTGTAATCTAAAGATTTCTTCACTATTTACAACTATATTTACACCTCCTGACTCCCCAAAGCCTGTCCACCATCTACAAGGCACAAGTCAGGAGTGTGATTGAATACTGTCCACTTGCCTGGATGGGTGCAGCTCCAACAACACTCGAGAAGCTCGACACCATCCAGGACAAAGCAGCCAGCTTGATAGGCACCCTATCTACAAACATTAACTCCCTCTACCATCAACGCACAGTGGCAGCAGGGTGTACCATCTACAAGATGCACTGCAGCAATGAACCAAGGCTCCTTTGACAGCACTTTCCAAACCAGTGACCTCTACCAACTAGAAGGACAAGGGCAGCAAATACATGGGAACACCACCACCTGCAAGTTCCCATCCAAGTCACACACCATCCTGACTTGGAACTATATCGCTGTTCCAGCACTGTCGCTGGGTCAAAATCCTGGAATTCCCTTCCTAACAGCACTGTGGGTATACCTACCCCAAATGGACTGTAGCAGTTCAAGAAGGCAGCTCACCACCACCTTCTCAAGGGCAATTAGGGATGGGCAATAAATGCTGGCCTGGCCAGTGTTGCCCACATCCCATGAATGAATTTAAAAAAAAAAAATCCCCCCCCCCCCCCCCCCCCCCAATTTTCATGTCATCTGCAAACTTACTGATCATACCTCCTATATTCATGTCTAAATCATTAATGTACACTACAAACAGCAAGGGTCCAAGCACCGATCCCTGTGGTACACCACTGGTCACAGGCTTCCAATCGCAAAAACAGCCCTCGACCATTACCCTCTGCCTCCTGCCACTAAGCCAATTTTGGATCCAAATTGCCCTGGATCCCATGGGCTCTTACCTCCTTAACCAATCTCCCATGCGGGACCTTCTCAAAAGCCTTACTGAAATCCATGTATACTACATCTACTGCTTTACTCTCATCACATCTAGTCACCTCCTCTCAAAATTCAATCGTTAGATAGATATGTTCTCCCCCTGACAAAGCCATGCTGACTTTCCCTGATTAATCCCTGCCTCTCCAAGTGGAGATTAATCCTGTCCCTCAGAAATTTTTCCAATATTTTCCCAACCACTGATGTTAGACTCACCGCCTGTAATTACCTGGTTTATCCCTACTACCCTTCTTGAATAATGGTACCACATTCGCTGTTCTCCAGTCCTCTAGTACCTCTCCTGTGGTCAGAGGGGATTTGAAAATTTGTGTCAGAGTGCCTGCTATCTCCTCCCTTGCCTCACATAACAGCCTGGGATACATCTCATCTGAGCCTGAGGATTTTATCCACTTTTAAGCCTGCTAAAACAGCTAATATTTCCTACCTTTCAGTGCTAATATGTTCAAGTATATCAGTCCTACTCCCTGATCTCTACACCTACATCGTCCTCCTCCATAGTGAACACAGATGAAAAGTAAACATTTAAAACCTCACCTATGTCCTGCTGCACACAGATTGCCACATTGGTCCGTAATGGGCCCTACTCTTTCCCTGGTTATCCTCTTACCCTTAATATATTTATAAAACGCCTAGGGATTTTCCTTTACCTTGCTCGCCAGTGTTTTTTCATGTCCCCTCTTCGCTCTCCTAATTACTTTTAAGTGCCACCCTACGCTTTCTATACTCCTCTAGTGCCTCCACTGTTTTCAGTGCTTGGGATCTACTGTAAGCCTCCTTTTTCCTGATCCAATTCTCTGTATCCCTTGACACCCAGGGTTCCCTGGGCCTCTTAGTCCTACTCTTCACCTTAATGGATACATGTTGGCTCTGAACTCTCTCACTTTCCTCTTTGACTCCCACTGATGTGATGTAGACTTTTCTACAAGTAGCTGCTCCCAGTCCACTTTGGCCAGATTCTGTTTTATCATACTGAAATCTGTCCTCCCCCAATTCAGTACCTTTATTTCTGGTCCATCTTTGTCCTTTTCCGTAACTATTTTAAATCTTTGAGTTATGGTCACTATCCCCGAAATGCTTCCCCCACTGACACTTCTACCACTTGTCCAGCTTCATTCCCTAGGATTAGGTCCAGTACCGCCCCTTCTCTTGTAGGTCTTTCTACATACTGACTCAAAAAGCGCTCCTGTATGCATTTTAAGAATTCTGCCCCTTTTAAGCCTTTTGCACTGACTATCCCAGTTGATATTGGGGAAGTTGAAATCCCCTACTATTATTACCCTATTATTTTTACACCTCAGATTTGCCTACATATCTGCTCCTCTATCTCTTCCTGACTCTTTGGAAGCCTGTAGTACACACCCAGCCAAGTGATTGACCCCTTTTTTGTTAAGTTCTACCCAAATGGCCTCATTTGAGGAACCTTCTAAGATGTCATCCCTCCTTTCTGCAGTAATTGACTCCTTGATCAACAGTGTAATGCCACCTCTTTTATCCCCTCCCCTGTCGCGCCTGAAGATTCTATACCCTGGAATATTGTGCTGCCAGTCCTGTCCCTCCCTCAACCATATCTGTGATAGCAATAATATAATATAATCCCATGTGCTAATCAACGCCCTCAATTCATCTGCCTTACTAGTACTCCTTGCATTGAATTAGATACAATCCAACCTTGCGTTTTTCCCTTGTGCCTTACCAGGTCTATATTTGCTCTGCCTTCTAGGCAGACTCACTTTCTGTTCTATATTACCCTCTACTATACCTCCACTCTGTATCCCATTCTCCTGCCAAATTAATTTTAAGCCCCCCCCCCCGCCCCCCTGCCCCAACGGCACCGGCAAATCTCCCAGCAAGGATGTTGGTCCTATTCTGGTCAGGTGCAACCCGTCCAACTTGTACAGGCCCCACCTTTGCCAGAAACAGACCCAGTGATCCAGGAAACTAAAGCCCTCCCTCCTGCACCATCTCCTCAACCACGCATTCATCTGCTCTATCCTTCTATTTTTAAACTCACTAGCACGTGGCACCGGGAGTAATGCAGAGATTACAACCTTAGAGGTCCTGCTTTTTAATCTGCTACCTAGCTCCCTAAATTGTTGCTGCAGGACCTCATCCCTTTTTCTACCTATGTCGTTGGTACCAATGTGTACCACGACCTCTGGCTGCTCGCCCTCCCCTTCAGAATGTCCTGCAGTCGCTACGTGACATCCTTAACCCCAGTACCAGGGAGGCAACATACCATCATGGAGTCACGTTTGCGGCCACAGAAACACCTATCTGTACCCCTTACGATAAAATCCCCTATCACTATAGCTCTTTCACTCCTTTTTCCCCCTGCTGTGCAGCAGAGCCATCCTTGGTGCCACGAACCTGGCTGTTGTTGCTTTCCCCTGGGAAACAATTTTCTCAGTACCCTTTTCCTGGTTTTGGTAATTGTTTTAAGTTACTCCCTCCCTTTCAACGCCTTGATTCCAGAAATAATTGTAATGTTGTTTGTATCCTCTGACAGATGCAAAAAATCTGATCTGTTCCTCCACTATGCCTTTATTTTCATTATTAATTCCCCAGACACACTCTCGAGGACCAGCACTCACTTTATTTACACTTTTCCTTTTTAAATACCTGTTGTTATGACCTAGGCGGGAAGAGTGCACTATCTTTCTCTAGTTCCACTTCTCTCATTATGTGTATCCAGTTACCAATATGGGCAATTATATACTCTATATTTCAGAATAAAATCCACCAACCAAGTTTCTTAATTTGATAATTTTGTTAATTATAAAACAAGAAGTATTCAGTAAAGATGCACAGCATTAACACAGATTGAAATATGAAAGTTCCCTTCTATCTTAGCCTAACACACACTGAGGTTAAAGAAAAAAATAAATTTTCTCTGCAGAAATCTTTTTACCAAAAAGAATACTTTGACCAAATACTTGTTAATTCTTGAAGGAAAAGGAGAAGATATGGAATCTCAGTTGTCCCTTTATTCTGCAGCCCAAATACATGTAGACGGCTGTTACTGGGATCTTTTTGGAGCAGTTCTTTTCAGGTGGCGTTGAGGTTTAATCTGGCAGGCTTTTTAGGAGAAACGTGGCATCAAGGGTTTCCGCTATCTCACACGGAATTCACAAAGTTTCTCTGAGGTGGAGAAAGGAAGAACTGGTGTCTTCTCTCTCAGCAGGCTGACTCCCAACTGACTCAAAACACAAAACTAACTCTTGACCACCATAAATCTTGACATGGCACTTCTCTGTAAACAACTCCCCCTCTCTCCCCCCCCCCCCCCCCACCGCAGTCACCAAGGCTTTTGCTGTTTACTTAGCTGAAGACATGTGACTTCCAGTATGTGTTTTTAAACAGAAATTTCAAGTCCCAAAGTCCTTCCAGTGACTTTTTAAAAAAAAAAGCCCAGCATCTACGTAATCACTTCAGTCCTCCAATGAATCCATCTCCACAATTTTAAAACACGAGTCCTCAAAAAAATATTACATGGAAGCACTTTCATAACACCACCATCCTTGGAGAAATGAAATGTCATTTTTAAATGAATGGGGAAAAAAGATGAAAAAAATATTAACGCATTCTCATTCACACTTTACCCGTAACTAAAACAGTTATGCTGTGTACCATCCTAGTACTCAGATAATTCAAAGCAAGGTTAAATTCTAATCAAAGCATCAGCAATTGCAATATTTTTCCCTGCAAATAAACAGCAGCAAAATATAGATGCATGTGGAATCTCGTAATGGTGGATCACCAATTAATGCAGTTTCTTTCGTCGTAAAATTACATTGTCTCTTTTTTGTTCAGTTTGGTTTTTTTAAATCTCCAGGTAATAGCACGAAGGAGAGAGGATTCTGGGAAGGTGAAAGTGCTGCTTCACTGGACCCCAGAAGACATGTAAGTCATTGAACCTAAAGTTCCACCATCCTTTTAGGTCAAAAGTTGATTCATGTTCAAATGTCATCAGATTTTTACACAGTGTAGCTGTGCAGGTATTCTACTAAAGTTGGGTATAAGCATATTTACTTGCTTCCGGTTTACAGCCATGTTGAAGCAAGGGTACTTTTGTCTCCAAGACCAAATAAACAGCTTTGCATGGGAAACCTGGATGCCTTTAATGTGCTTGAACATGGGTTGTAGGGCCAGCATTGGATCAGAGGTCATAGTATCTGCCTGGGCTCAGTAGCTGCACTCATGCCTTGGTCAAAAGATTATGGGTTCAAGTCCTGTGGTAACATGACTGAAGTGCATTGCAACAGCCTGAGAAAGTGAAAGGGACTGAATTAATGTATGCTCGTTTATTCCTTCCATGAAATATTGAAGCCTTCAAATGAATCATTTGACCAGGTATGCACTGGTATTATTCTGAGATGCTTTCAGTTTGCAGAGATTCCAGTTTCTAGTTTGCTCCTCATACCCTTTAGATACTCCTTTCATTTCAAACAGTCGTCGAATTCCCATTTATAACTTCTGTTTGTGGCAGAGAATTTCACATTCGTTCGTCCTCATGTAAATTTGTCAACTTTCCCTTTTAATTTTTTGTGATGTATTGTTTTCTGGTTGATGTATGGAACTTATTATTTTATCTACTTGTATGTTTTGGCCTAGTTCATGATCAAGATAGGAATTGCTAGGTGAAAAATGACTACAGTCCATCTTGTTCACCTTGACAGTCTGGGTAGTCACATGATATAAAGATAGTGGAGTTGTTGGCTACTCAAAGCAATCAAGTTCTATCAGTTAATCTACAACAGACCCAAACATAGCACGAGCAGTGGTGGAATGCTTTAGGAAGCATGGGTCACCAGTTTCTCCTTGAGCATGCTACGCTTGCCACGCATCATGATTCAAATTACTCATACTGTGACCCAAAATATTTTCTGAAAGAAATCCTTATGATTTGCATTTGAATGAATCAGTACTAAGGGAGTATGAAAAAAACTTGCAAGGGATATCAGAATTGAAGCTGTCAAGCAAACCTGCCAAGAATGAGGCGCACATTATTTCGCCACCTGAACAAAAACTTAAAATTGCAAGCCCTGACTGGAAGGACATTTGCATAGTACCAGACAGTGTTGAAACAATGGGGACCCAGTAGTTGCTTCCCCAATACACAAGTGGTCAGACCAGTTTTAGCCACATGACTAACTGGCTGTTGCAGAGTTTTGAACTGAGTTTGAAATTGGAGAAAACAGGATTTGAACTGAGACAAAGCCGTGTGCTCATGGAGTAAAGATCTCCCCTGGAACTGAAGCAAGAAGACCTGTCTCTTGTCTGCTTCCATCTCCTTCCCACAGAGCTGAATCTTGTGAAAACACGTAAAACTCAGAAAAGTTTCCTACGTGAACAAGGTTTTAAGATGACTACTGGGTCTCAACGAAAAGCAAGACCATATCTTCAAACGAGGACTACAGCGAGCTCGAGAAACAGTAATAAGATTTTGCCTCAAACTGTTCTACTTTACTTCTCTTTTCTGTCCCTATTTGCAAGTGTGTATCACGTGTGCATGCTAGCGTGGGCGTGTCGTATATCCGTAGGCGTTAACCCTATTAGAGTTTAAGTTTAAGGTTTAATAAATTTAATCTTTCAACCAAAGAAAACCTGTTTGTGCTCATTTCTTTATCTTATAATTGGAAAGTTGTGAAAAAGGATTCACTAAGGGGGAGCTCAAAACACTGTTTAAAATTAAACCCTGTTACAATAAGATCAGGTGAAGCTGTAGTAACAGACCCCTAGACACATTTCGCACCTGGTTGTAACAAAACACACTAAGAACACTAATAGAGAAATTAATGGCACGGAAGGGTGACCGATCCCCAGCACCAGGTGGTTTCTCCCAGGGTTTTAAAAGTAGTTGAAAACATAGCAGATGCCCTAACTATAATCTTCCAAGTTCTCCGGATTCGGGAACTGTTCCTTTAGATCGGAAAATTGCTCAAGTCACTTTGCTATTTAAGTAAGGTGACCCGAAGACAATTAGACTAACATCTGTAGTCGGGAAATTGATAGAATTGAGGCAGGGTGACTGAAACTTGAAACCTGTTCAGAGAGAGCCAGCATAGAGTTGTGAAGGGTAGATCATGCCGTACAAATCTGATTAAATTTTTTGATGAACTGTCAAAATAGTGGACAGGGGAATGTGTATGGATGTTATTTATGGACTTCCAGAAGACATCTGATTAAGTCTCAAGAAGCTAAAGTTGAAGCCCATGGAATTGAAGGCAAATTATTAACCTGGTTACGAAATAGGTTAGGAGATAGGCAGATCGGAAGGAAACAAGAGAGGGAAAATGGGCAGGTACTGGCAGGATGTGACTAAGTGATCTGCAAGGATCTATTTTGGGGCCTCAACTATTCACTGTATTCATTAATGACTTAGGTAATGGAATAGAAAGCCACATTTCCAAATTTGCTGATGACACAAAGATAGGCAGCATTGTAAATGGTACGAATGGAAGCATAACATTATAGAAATATTAATAGATTGTGATTGTACAAAGCCATGGCAAATGGATTTCAGTGTAGGCAAAGGTGAGGCCATCCACTTTGAGCTTAAGAAGGATAGAACAGGGTACTTAGTAAATGGTGAAAAGCGAGAAACAGTGTAGGTCCAAAGAGATGTGGGAGTCCAGGGACACAGATCACTAAAATCTCAGGTACAGAAAATAGTCAAAAAGTTTAATGGAATGCTAGCCTTTATAGCGGGAGTAATAGAATACAAGGGAGTAGAAGTCATGTTTCAGCAGCTATACAAAGCCATAGTTAGACCACAATGGGTATACTGTGAGCAGATCTGGGTACCACATCATAAGAAGGGTATGTCTATGGCTTTGAATGGAGTGGACCATAGATTTACCAGAATGATACCAGGACGCCAAGGGCGGCACGGCGGCGCAGTGGTTGGCACCGCAGCCTCACAGCTCCAGCGACCCGGGTTCGATTCTGGGTACTGCCTGTGCGGAGTTTGCAAGTTCTCCCTGTGACTGGGTTTTCGCCGGGTGCTCCGGTTTCCTCCCACAGCCAAAGACTTGCAGGTTAATAGGTGAATTGGCCATTATAAATTGCCCCTAGTATAGGTAGGTGGTAGAGGAATTGAGGGAAGGTGGGGATGTGGTAGGAATATGGGATTAATGTAGGATTAGTATAAATGGGTGGTTGATGGTGGGCACAGACTTGGTGGGCCGAAGGGCCTGTTTCAGTGCTGTATCTCTAAATAATAAATAAATAAATTGAGAGATGACCCATACCTGGGTTGTATTCCCTGGAATTTAGATGGTTAAGGGGAGATTTGATCAAAGATTTTAAGGCATCAGGGGAACAGATAGGATAGATCAGGGTTGTCCAACCTTTTTCGCATTGGGGGCTGGTGGGACAATTTTGGAAAGATAAAGACATTAAAAATTTATCTTGCAATCAAAACAATAACAAATGTGCATTTTTATGAAGAAGCTTTAAATGAGAAGATTAATTTATTGATTTACCTTCTCATCGCTATGTTGCACACTGATTTAGTGAGGTAGCTGGTATTTTTATGTTTGCACAAGTAGTCAATATTTTCCCGCACACTTGTAGGGTCTAGCTTTGCGGAGTATTCCAGATAAATGTCCACCTGTCAGGAGTGATCTCTCCCTCGTTGCCCCCCCCCCCCCCCGGCACACTCCCTCTCTCTCGCGCCCTCTCACAAATAGGAGCAGGAGTAGAGCATATGGCCCATCGAGCCTGCTTCGCCATTCAAAACGAACATGGCTGATCTTGAGTTTAAACTCCACTTTCTCACCCGCTCATCATATCCCTTCATTCCCTGAGAGACCCAAAATCTGTCTTTCCCATCCTTAAACTTATTCAACGATGGAGCATCCACAATCCTTTGGGGTAGAGAATTCCAAAGATTTACAACCCTTTTGAGTGAAGTAATTTCCCCTCAGCTCAATCCTAAATGATCGGACCACTATCCTGAGACTGTGCTGCTGTATTTTAGATTCCCCGACCAACGGAATTAATCTTTGTCTGCCCTATACAGTCCCTTTAGAAAAGATATGTTTCAATGAGATCATCTCTCGTTCTTGTAAACTGCAGAGAATGCAGACCCAATTTACTTAGCTTCTGATCATAGGACAACGCCCTCATCCAAGGGACCAATCGAGTAAGCCTTCGCTGTATCACCTCCAATCCAAGTATATTCTTAAATGTGGAGACCAAAACTGCGCGCACTACTCCAGATGTGGTCTCGCCAAAACCCTGTACAATTGTAGCAATACTTCATTATTCCTGTACTCCAATCCCCTTGCAATAAAGTCCAACATGCCATTTGCCTACCTAATTGCTTGCTGTACCTGCATGTTAACTTTCTGCATTCCTTCTGCAAGCACATCCAAGTCTCTTTGAACATCAACACTTACAAGTTTCACACATTTGAAAAAATATTCTGCTTTTCTATTCTTACGACCAAAGTGAATAACCTCACACTTCTTCACATTATACTCCATCTGCCATCTTGTTGCCCTGTGACTTAACCTGTCTATATCTCTTTGCAGCCTCTGTGCCCTCCCCACAGCTTATCGTTCCACCTACCTTTGTATCATCAGCAAACTTAGATACATTACACTGTCTCTTTTTCTAATTCATTGATATAGATTGTAAATAGCTGAGGCCCCAGTGCTGATCCTTGTGGCATTCCACTATTCACTGCCTGCCAACTTGAAAATGCCCCGTTTATGCCCACTCGTTAAGGGACTGGAAGCAATCATCTATCCATGCTGATATATTACCCCCAACTCCATGAACCCTTATCTTGCCTATTAACCTTTTGTGTGGCACCTTATCGACTACCTTTTAGGAAATTCAGGTGTGCTACATCTACTGGTTCCCCTGTATCTACCCTACTACTTACATCCTCAAAAAATTCTAATAAATTTGTCAAACAGGATTTCCCTTTAGTAAAACCATGTTGACTTTCTCTAACTCGACTGTGCTTTTCTAAGTGCGTTGTTAAGACTTCCTTAATAATAGATTCCAGCATTTTCCCAATGACTGATGTTTGGCTAACTGGCCTGCAGTTCCCTGTTTTCTGTCTCCCTCCTTTCTTGAAAATCGGTGTGACATTTGTCAACTTCCAATCCGATGGGACCATTCCCGAATCTAAGGAATTTTGGCAAATTTAGCTAGCGCATCCACTAGCTCTGCAGCTATCTCTTTTAGAACCCTAAGGTGTAGGCCGTCAGATCCTGGAGATTTCAGATTTTAGTCCCTTAAGTTTCTCCAATACTTTTCCTCTACTGTTATGAATTTCCTTAATTTCCTCTTTTTGTTTTAGTCCCTAGGTTACTGTTGATTTCTGGTATGGAACTTGTGTCATTGTCTGAAGACAGACACACAGAATATTTCCCCCCACTGTGGTTGACAGGGCCCTCAACCGTGTCCGACCCATTCCCCGCACCTCTACCCTCACCCCTTCCCCTCCCTCCCAGAACCGTGACAGAGTTCCCCTTGTCCTCATTTTTCATCCCACCAGCCTCCATATCCAAAGGATCATCCTCCGCCATTTTCGCCACCTCCTGCATGATGCCACTACCAGTCGCATCTTCCCCTCCCTTCCCCTGTCAGCATTCCGAAGGGATCGTTCCCTCCGCGACATCCTGGTCCACTCCTCCATTACCCCCACCACCTCGTCCCCGTCCCAGGGCACCTTCCCCTGCAATCGCAGGAGGTGTAATACCTGCCCATTTACCTCCTCTCTCCTCACTATCCCAGGCCCCAAACACTCCTTTCAGGTGAAGCAGCGATTTACTTGTACTTCTTTCAATGTAGTATACTGTATTCGCTGCTCACAGTGTGGTCTCCTCTACATTGGGGAGACCAAGCGCAGACTGGGTGACCGCTTTGCGGAACATCTCCGCTCAGTCCGCAAGCAGGACCCTGAGCTTCCGGTTGCTTGCCATTTCAACACTCCCCCCTGCTTTCATGCTCACATCTCTGTCCTGGGATTGCTGCAGTGTTCCAGTGAACATCAACGCAAGCTCGAGGAACAGCATCTCATCTACCGATTAGGCACACTTCAGCCTGCCGGACTGAACATTGAGTTCAATAATTTCAGAGCATGACGGGCCCCCCATTTTACTTTCATTTTTAGTTAGTTTTTCTTTATTAACATTCTTTTTTACATTTTTTACAATCCTTTTTTTTGCATTTATTTCATTTCATCTTAGTTTGTTCAGTTTGCTTACCCACTGTTTTCAGTTTTTTTTCAGGTTTGCACTTGCTGTTCAATAATCAGTGTATTTACACCTAATCTGTACTAATGCTTTGTCTTTCAACACACCATTAACATATTGTTTGCCTTTGCTCCGTGACCTTTTGGTCAGCTATGTGGCCTGGTCCAATCTGCATCTTCTCCTTTGTTATCTCTTGCCCCACCTCACTTGCTTATAATCTGTGACTTTTCTAATATTTGTCAGTTCCGAAGAAGGGTCACTGACCCGAAACGTTAACTCTGCTTCTCTTTCCACAGATGCTGCCAGACCTGCTGAGTGATTCCAGCATTTCTTGTTTTTGTCACACAGAATATTTGTTCAATGCCTCTGCCATTTCCTCATTCCCCATGATAATTTCTCCTGTCTCTGCTTCGAAGGGACCAACATTTACTTTAGCTACTCTCTTCCTTTTGATATACTTATAAAAGCTCTTACAATCTTTTTATATTACTGGCTAGTTTACTGTCGCACTATTTTTTCCTTTTATCAACTTTTTGGTGGCCCATTTGCTTGTTTCTAAAACACTCCCAATCCTCAGACTTGCTACTCATTTTGCAACATTGTAAGCTTTTAATCTAGTACTATCCTTAACTTCCTGAGTGAGCCTTTCTGGCTGAGTTTTTGTTTTTCAAAGGAATGTATTTTTGTTGAACATTTTAAATTATTTCTTTAGAGGAGTTCATTTACTGCCATACCTTTTAGTCTGTTTACCCAAGTTACCTTAGCCAGTTCTCCCCTCATGCCTACGTAATTGGCTTTGTTTAGGTTTAAGATTCTTCTTTGTGATTGGAGCATGTCACTTTCAAACTTAACATGAAATTCAATGGTATTATGATCACTGTAGGAAGAACATGGAAAGACAATATAAAATAAAGTGTAAAACTCTGAAGGAGGTGCAGGAACAGAAGAACCTGGGTGTATATGCGCATAAATCATTGAAGGAAACAGGACAGGTTGAAAGAGCGGTTAGTAAAGCATACAATATCCGACGCTTTATTAATAGGGGCATAGAGTACAAGAGCAAGGAGATTATGTTGAACTTGTAACAGACACTAGTTTGGCCTCAGCTGGAGTGTTGCGCCCAGTTCTGGCTGTTTCATTGAAGGAAAGATGTCAAGGCATTGGAGAAAGTACAGAAAAGAATCACAAGAATGGTTCCCGGGATGAGGAACTTCATTTACAAAGATAGATTGGAGAAGTTGTTGGGACTCTTTTCCGTGGAGAGGAGATTTAATAGAGGTATTCAAAATCGTGAGCAGTCTGGACAGAGTAGATAGGGAGAAACTGTTCCCACTTGTGAAAGGCTTGAGAACGAGAGGGCACAGATTTAAGGTAATTGGCAAAAGAAGCGATGGTGACCATGAGGAAAAACTTGTTCATGCAGCAAGTGGTTAGGATCTGGAATGCACTGCCAGAGAGTGCAGCGTAGGCAGGTTCAATCACAACATTCAAAAGGGAATTAGATAGTTATTTGAAAAGGGAGAATATACAGAGTTATGCGGAGAAGGCGAGGGAATGGCACTAAGTGAATAGCGCACTAGGAGTGCTGGTGCAGACATGCTGGGCCGAATGGCCACCTCCTGTGCTTTAACAATTCTGAGATTCTGGATCTTTTACAATGACAGTGCTAATTAACCCTGCTTCATTACACAGTACTCGATCTAAGATAGTTTTATCCCTGGTTGGTTCCATAACATATTGCTCCAAGAAACTGTCCAGAAAACAGTCTACAAACTCATCTTCCAGACCACTCCTGCCAATTTCATTGTCCCAGTCTATATGAAGATTAAAATCCCCCATAATTGTTAAGTTGCCTTTTGTTACAAGCACCAATAATTTCTTGTTTAATGCTCTGTCCAACGGTGTAATTGCTGTTAGGGGGCCTATAAACTACTCTCAGCTAAAGGCCGCCTCAGGTCTGCAAATGAAACCCGACCCGGCCCGTGTCCTTTAATTTTTTTTCCCACGCCCGACCTGACCCAACCCGACCATCAGTTAACCTAGCTTCCGTTTTTCACTTTGTTACTTATCTGCACAAGCTTTAAAAAAAACTGTAACTAAACGACCTTTCTAGTCCAAAAAGTACATTAACACTGGCGCCACTTACCAGAGGTGGTGATCGAGTGCGTCTCACCTGACCCGACCCGAGCCTGAATGCTGGACCCGGAAGTGCAACCCGACCTGAACCTGGCACATGCTCTACTCCTAGCAGTGTTTTCTGATTCTTGCCATTCCTTATTTCCACCCATACTGATTCTACTTCATGATCTTCTGAGGCCAGATCCGTTCTCCCTTTTTAAAAAAAAAGTCGGAACCTGCTGTCATGGGAGTTTTTTTTTCTGTTTAAAGCAACTAAAGGGGTCTGTGTGCTTTCAAGACTGAGCAGTTTTTATATTCTCTGGGAACAGCGTGTGCGAGCTACAAGCCTGTTCTTAAACAACAGCGAGAGAGAGAGGTCACATGCCATATTGTATCAGTTTGACTGTGTAAAGAACTGGTTTGACCTGGCAGACCAGCAAAGCGTGCTCTCCTTGAAGGAAGGATTTCTCTCTCTCTCTCAGTAGAAAATCTACATCGGCCTACAAGCTATGTTTTGTTTTGAGGAAAAGACCCCTTGAAAGCAATCTTTGCACTGTAGAGGTAGCAAATTCCTTTTTTACTCCTGTCTATAGGAAGTCTCTGCCTCAGAAATGACTTTCTGTTGTCTTTTTGTGTTTCTGGGAGTTTTGGAAACTCAGTAAAGTTTCTACTGATAGACTGCTAATTCAAAATCTAATTAGACCTCTTATACTCACTGAAAGATGTGTGGTGCCTTGAACATCTATCCATTACAGACTGTTCATCAACTCGCCTGGGGACTTCAAGTGGCATCTGACTATTCAACTGTGGGGCACCTCACTGCTCCAGGAAAGTAACCAACCAGGACTTACAGCCCAGTTTTATTCCTATGAAACAGCTCTAATTTTAAAACATCATTTTAGAACTGGTTAACTGTTAGTTTATGAATGTATGTGTGTACATGAGGGTTAGGAGGAACAAGAAGTTATAAAGTCTTTTCAGACATAGATTTCTTAATATTGTTTGATAGGGCGGTGCAGTGGTTAGCACTGCAGCTGTGTGCGCAGTGGTTAGCACTGCAGCCTCACAGCTCCAGCGACCCGGGTTCAATTCTGGGTACTGCCTGTGCGGAGTTTGCAAGATCTCCCTGTGACCGTATGGGTTTTCGCCGGGTGCTCCGGTTTCCTCCCACAGCCAAAGACTTGCAGATGGGTAAATTGGCCATTATAAATTGCCCCTAGTGTAGGTAGGTGGTAGGAGAATGGTGGGGAAGTGGTAGGGAATATGGGATTAGTGTAGGATTAGTATAAATGGATGGTTGATGGTCGGCACAGACTCGGTGGGCCGAAGGGCCTGTTTCAGTGCTGTATCTCTAAATAAAATAAAAAATTAGTTTTATTAATATAGTTAATTAGTTTCAAGAAACCTGGTTTGGTGTGTTTTATTCTGGGGTTTAATGAAGTGTCTAATTTGGCTAATTTCCTGTAGGTGGGAAAATTTAATAATATGCTGTGATCTATGGAGATTAGTGGGACTGAATTGGTAGTGCATTACTCCCGCCTCGGTTATAACACTGTCGGAAAACCCCGAATCTGTCCGAAGTTGGGAAACCACTGTTCCAGATGTCAGCACCTGTCAGCTTTGAATCTGACTTGCTTTTTTTTTTATTTATAAAGCCAGTCTGAAGGAAGAAGACAATGGAAAATTTCTCATCTCTGAAATACTTCAGGCCGGATGGAAACCTTTGGCGGCCAAATCCTGGCCCGTGGGCCATATGTTGGACAAACCTAGGGTAGATAGAGAGAAACTATTTCTGCTTGTTGGGGAGCCTAGTCTAAAAAAAAAATTAGTCAGACCTTTCAGGAGTGAAATCGGGAAACACTTCTACACGCAAAGGGTCTAGAAATTTGAACTCACTTCCACAAATAGCAGTTGATGCTAGATCAATTATTAATTATAAATGTGAGATTAATAGATTTTTATGAGGCAAAGGTAGGTATATGGAGTTTAGGTTACAGATCATCCATGAGCTCGTTGAATAGCGGAACAGGCTGGAGGGTTTAAATGGCTTACTCCTGTTCCTAACTGCTTCCACCATCTCCTTAGAGATTCGCTTCCATAGTTTGATCACTTGCTCACTGAAATGTTTTCTCTCAGCCTATAGTTTTTGCCAAGATAATTTTCTTGTTTGTTCTGTCATGCCATGTGTCTCTTAACAGCTCTTGAATCATTTAGTAAATACTGAAAACTCTGCATTTCTGAACAAATTAACACATGACCTGCAACCAAAGCTGCATCTATGTCTACCTCCTTTCTTCTCAACTCACTCTATTTGTTTGGGAGTTGGAAGCTCATTATCTGACTTCCTGCTCTCCAATCTTCCTATCCCCAGGAGGCTTGCACTGCAATGGTTGAATTACGATAATTTAATTGCACTCAAAGAAAAGATTTGTTTCATTGCCCAATTCTTTGAAGACCCACTTTGCTTCTCAGCCCTAGGGGAACACAGACCAACAATTGAGAGCCCCTGATTGAGGAGGTAGTATGTCCTAGTTAGATAGTAAAAATTTATCCATGTGGGAACTATCATCCCTGATTTCTCTGACTGAGAACACTGGCAAACCTTATCTCAGACTAAAATTACAAATAGGAACTTAAATAGTAGCAGGACGAGGCCATACAGCCCCTCAAGCCTGCTCCGCAATTCAATATTGTAGATGATCAGTCACCTCAATTTCATTTTCCTGTGTTTTCCTCATGGCCTTTGATTCTTTTAGTGGACAAAAATTTATTGATCTCAGTCTTGAATATACTAATCGACTGAGCATCCACAACCCTCTAGGTTTCCCTTTTCAAACCCCATTTCCCCCATTACCCCCTCCCTCTAATCCCCACTCCTGAGGCCTTCACTGACTCTCACTGGTCTCTATGACGTCCTCACGCTCATGCTGCAGCTTCCTGCAGATCTGGATTCAGAAGGTAGGTAATGTGAACAATTCCGGTGGTCGGGTCGGGGTTGGGCTTGGGTCGGCCGTGGGAAAAAAATGGAGGGGGCCGGGCTGGGCTCGGGTCAGATGTGGTTCTGTCGGGTTTGGGTCTTGTTTTTTTTGCCCTGACCTGAGCAGGCCTTCAGTGCACATATTGCACTGGTGTTCTGCAATTCAGTAGTAACCCATATAATGGAGTTTGCATAAGTTGTAGTTGCCAGTGCATTGTTGGCGTCCAACTCGTGTCTGAGTACTGAATTGGGGGCATTTAGCTTGGGGGAAAAGGAGTAGCTTTGTTGCTTGCTGTAAGTTTTTGACAATTTCTCAATGCATTTGTGTTGAACTAACCAAGTTTGACACATGCTGTTGTAAAAAATGGTTTGAAATGAGATTGAATTGTTGTCAATCGATTGACTAGAAAATATTTCATCTAATGCATTTGAATAATTTATTCAGCTGTAATGTTTACAGTGATACATTAATAAATGGGCTTTGAATTTGATAGAATAGGTTTTTTTTCGAACTATGAAGTACAGCCAAATCTGATTAGAGTTTTGAAGGAGCGCGGGTTGAGGTTCATTGTTAATTTTAACTATTCGTGTATGATGCCTCAAAGAACAAGTATTTCAGACTGAAAATAGGTTGTGACTGTAGATGTAAGTGTAAATATTTGTATTAAGTAATTGATTTAAGTTAGTATTATGTAACCAGTGATCACTATGCAAAGTTAATTTTAAGCTTTTTATTAGTATGCATAGCTTTTCCAAAGACTAATTTGTGGCATTTTAATATAAAACGATTTTTGGTTGAAGTTCTTAGTGACTAGGAAATAGGAGCAGGATGCAGCCATTTGGCCCCTCGAGGCTACTCCACTGTTCAACTAGATCATGGCTGATCTCCCTCAACACCATTTTCCCGCACTATCCCCACATCCCTTGCTATCTTTAATATCTAGAAATCTATCGATCTCTGTCTTGAATGTACTCAGACTCAGCCTCCACAGCCCTCTGGGGTAGAGAATTCCAAAGATTCAACACAGTGGAAAAAATTGCTCCTCATCAGTCCTAAATGGCCTACCTCTGAGACTCTCTTCCCTGGTTCTAGACCCCCGCCCCCCCACCTCCCACCCCCCAAAAAAAAAGTCAGGGAAACATCCTTTCTGCATCTGCCCTTTCAAGCCCTGTAAAAATTGTGTATGCTGCAATGAGATCACCTCTCATTCTTCAAACTCTAGAGAATACAGGCCTAGTCTGCTCAAACTCTCCTCATAGGACACTCTCGCCATCCCAGGGATCAGTCTGGTGAACCTTGGTTGCACTCCCTTTATGTCAAGTATATCCTTCATGGATGAGGAGACCAAAACTGTACACAATACTCCAGGTGCGGTCTTACCAAGACTCTATACAATTGCAGCAAGACATCTTTACTCTTGTGCTCAAATCCTCTTGTGATAAAAACCAACATACCATTTGCCTTCCTAATTGCTTGCTACAGCTGCATGTTGGCTTTCAGTGACTTATGAACAAGGATATCCAGGTCCCTTTGGACATCAACACTTCCCAATTTCTCACCATTCAAGAACAGGGCATTTCTGTTTTTTCTAACAAAGTGGGTAACTTCACATTTTTCCACATTATATCCTATCTGACATTTTCTTGCCCACTCACTTAGCCTGTCTAAATCCCCTTGCATCCATCTCACAACTCACATTCCCACCTAGTTTTGTGTCATCAGCAAACTTGGAAATATTACATTTGTTCCCCACATTCAAATCATTGATATAGATTGTGAATAGCTGTGGCCCAAGTACTGATCCTTGTGGTCCCCCCTAGTCACAGCCTGCCAACCTGACTATGACACATTTATTCCTACTCTCTGTTTTCTGTCCATTAACCAATTCTCAATCCATGCCAATATATTACCCCCAATCCCATATGCTCTAATTTTGCTTACCAACCACCTGTGAGACCTTATCGAAAGCCTGCTGAAAATCCAATTACACCGCATCCACTGGTGCCCATTTAATCTATCCAGCTAGTTACATCCTCAAAAAAGAACTCCAACAGGTTTGCCAAACATGATTTCTGTTTCCTAAATCCATTCTGATTCTGCCCAATCATATCATTATTTTTCAAGTGTCCAGTTATCACCACCTGTACAATAGATTCTGGCATTTTCCCTACTACTGATGTCAGGCTAATAGGTCTGTAGTTACCCATTTTCTCTCTCTTAAATAGTAAGGTTACATTTGCTACCTTCCAATCTGCAGGAACTGTTCCAGAATTTTAGAATTTTGGAAGATGGCCACCGATGCATCCACTACCTCTACAGCCACTTCTTCGAACACTCTGGGATGTAGATCATCAGATCCAGGGCGTTTATCAACTTTTAGCCCCATTAATTTCTTCAGTACTACTTTTTTACTAATACCTATTTCTTTCAGTTCCTCATTCTCGCTAGTCCTTTGGTTCTTTAGTATGCTGGGAGGTTTTACGTTTCTTCCTCCATGAAGACGGACATAAAGTGTTTAGCTTCTCTGCCATTTTCTTATTCCCCCATTATAAACTCTCCTGTCACTGCCTGTGGTGGGTCCACACTTGTCTTTGCTAATCTTTTCCTTTTTATATACCTATAGAAGTTTTTACCGTCCATTTTTATATTTCTCGCTCATTTACTTTCATATTCTATTTTCTCATCCTTTATCAGTTTTTTGGTTCTCCTTTGAATTCCAAAATGCTCCCAATCCTCAGGCTTACTACTTTATTTTGGCAATTTAATAAACCTCTTCCTTTGATCTAATACAATCTTTAACTTCTCTTGTTAGCCATGGTTGGATCACCTTTCCTGCTGGGTTTTTAAAACATGTATTAATTTTTAAAATGTGAGCCATTGCCTGTTTATCATATCTTTCAATGTTTCCCAATCTACCACAGCCAATTTGCCCCTCATATCGTTGTAGCTTCCTTTGTTTAGATTTAAGACCCTAGTTTTGGATTGAACTACATCACTTTCCAAACTAGTAATGCGTTATGTACAGTATGATGCAAGTTAAGTTCGCTTCATGGTAAAATAGATGTGTTGATAGCTGTTGGGCAATCTGTTAAAAGGATAGAAGATTATTTTTCCAATAGGATTCCATCTATCCTAAAAGATTTCTTGTTACTGCTGGACATGTTTGGGTTCCTTTCGAGTAAAATGCAAGAGATGCAGAACCCAAGCTAAGACACTATACAGTCTTGAAGTACTTGGCAGAGTTAAGATAAGCTTAGCACACAGGCACACAAAGAAATGGACTATGGAAGAGTTCAGAATGCAGCTGAATTATAATTTAAATGGCAGTTGATTCTCTTTCCCTTTTTGTGCATTGTGGAGTATTTTCAATCTAGTCTGTATATTTAATTCTGTTTAATAAAAACTACATCACACCTCCGATATTGCACGTGATTAGCTGTTATATCTTGTAGTTCTTGAAGCATCTGTTTCCTCAGTTAATAGAGTTTCTCTGAAAATTAACCAATTTCGGACATTTGTAATATTCAGGGCCTGTTGGAATGACAAGTTCACCCTGGACTGAGTTTTCGACCCCATATCTTTTCCAGCAACTAGACTGCCTACTTCCACTTCTAATATTGCTCATTTCAGCACCTGCCTCAACTTATTTGCTGATATAACCATAGTTCATGCTGGTCAGACCCTAAACTTTAGCTCATCCAAAATGTGTATCTTGAAAGTGTATCCTAACTCATACCCTCCCGCTCAAGAACTTGAATCTCCCTTGTATCTTGCTGACCAGAAAAAAAACTATTCAAAGTATATTTGGACCAGAATGTTATACAAGTTGTGACCTGTAGCTAATATTCTACTGTTTGGTTGAGCATTCTATTTCTACAAGTTTTCTCTTAAAATGGCAATTACTGCAGGATTAATTAGAAACGGAAAAGGATAGAAATGTGTAGCAGCGGGTCCATCACTTGTAAGACAGGTTTACATTTTGGGTGTAGCCTTTGTGTCAGACTGCAACGCCTTCAACCAAAATGTTAATGTCCTTTTAAATTTCAGCATTCTGGTCATCTTGATTGCTCTGCGGTGGTTGGACATGATTAAGTTTGAGGTACACTAAAATCCCTACATCTTTCAAGTTCATAAATTACTATTTCAATGCTATTCATAAAATAGTCGCACTACTTTTTTTCCCCCTTGTCTTTAATACTTTACACTTGTTTGTATTAAATTTTACCCACCATAGATAAGCCAGCTTGCATATTTATTTTATTTATTTAGAGATACAGCACTGAAACAGGCCCTTCGGCCCACCGAGTCTGTGCCGACCAACAACCACCCATTTATACTAACCCTACAGTAATCCCATATTCACTACCACCTACCTACACTAGGGGCAATTTAGAATGGCCAATTTACCTGTCACCTGCAAGTCTTTGGCTGTGGGAGGAAACCGGAGCACCCGGCGAAAACCCACACGGTCACAGGGAGAACTTGCAAACTCCGCACAGGCAGTACCCAGAATTGAACCTGGGTCGCTGGAGCTGTGAGGCTTCAATGCTAACCACTGCGCCGCCCCAATCTTCACCTTTTATAATTCTGGAGATAGAATCAACATCCATCCTCATCGTTTTGTGAATTTGAACAATTCATATTGAACTTCTGGATCCAAGATAGTGGGGATTGCAGCACTGATACTTGCAGCTCTCCATTCGGCACTTGCTCACATAGGAACAGGAGTAGACCATTTAGTCCCTCAAGCCTGTTCTGTCATTCAGTGTGATCATGGATGATTTGTGACTTAACTCAATATACCCACCTTTGCCCAACAAAAATCTCTCACTAACAGTAATTCCCCTGCCAGCTACCTACTGTTTAAGATTGTACAGTTTGCACTGTCACAAACTATACCCAACTTGTACAATCTAAAAGGCATTAATGAGCACAATGAGTGCCCATTTGTGGGTAAAACATTAATTTCTCCTAGACACCTGAAGGTAGAGTTATCTATTAAACCTCTGAGCAGAAATATTCCATAGATGTCATTCTTGTAATCTCAGAACTGTTCCTTAAACATAGATTTATTTTTGTCCCAATAATCAGCATTGCCTTTAATCTGATAGTACCGTAGCACTTTATTAAAAGAGCATATTGACTTACTACCAATTGGGAATGTTCTAGATAACTGAAGTTACTTTCTCCTTGTGCTTCTTTGAGTGAAATGGAAGCTACCCAATTTGCTGAAGTTCTGCCAGTCGCTTGAAATATAAAATGCACATCTTGGCATCTGGTTAGCTGAAGTAATTGTACAAAATCACTGGTTAGTGTAAAGGAATGTGCAAAAGACATTAGTGATTCTTGCTGGGGAGCTGGATTAAATTTTTACTTGTAGTACATAAATATCTATCTTTGAACAATTGCAAATGAGTGCTATAGGGAAGCAAATTTAGATTTTACTTTCTTTCTGAATTATATCTCGGTGCCCAGTTTTGTCTTTTTCCCACTCTTGTTTATAAAAAAAAAGCTCTGAACTTCACACAATGCCCCTAATGTTGGAGACTATATTTTGTGCAAGATACTGCAATACATTAGAGCATATCATGTGCTATATTTTGTAGGACGAATAACTCCACATATTCCTTGGAAAATGTGTCCAAATGTGGTTGAGGAACAGGGACATCTGGAGGTAAAATACAAATCACAAATACTGGCAACACTGGATAACAAGGCCCTTTTTTAAAACAAAAAGCACTGGGCGCCAACAAGTTGCATTAGGGACATTTGACAAAAGTATTGACTCAGCCACGAACATGGGGACTGTATATAATGTGTATAGCCAACCTAATGTCAATGAAACAGTCTGATTTAAAACTCTGTTCTCCCTATTTAGAGATATCTGGCATATTTTTGCTTACGTAAATAGTCAATGCCCACCCGCACACTTGATGTAGCGATGTGGAGAATCTGGACAGAGTGATCCTGATCTCTTTCTCTCTCTCCCTCTCTCTCTCTGCTCCCTCCCTCCCCTCCCCCTCTCTCCACCGCCTTCCCCTCTTTCCCGCTTCCGCCCCCGACCCGCTCTCCTCCCTCTCCCTTCTCCCCTCTTTCTCTCTCCCCCCCCCCCCCCCCCTTCCCTCTCTCTCCACCGGGGCTCTTCTGGTAAAGAGAAGACTGAGGGGTGACCCGATGGAGGTCTTCCAAGTGATGAAAGGGTTTGAGAGAGTAGACTTAGTTGTTTCCAATTGCAAGTAAGAACAGAACTAGCGGTCATAAATATAAAATAAAAACAAAAATTCTGGAAATGCGCAGGTCAGGCAACATCTGTTGTCATGAGGTTGCTTCCATTATTATTTTTTGAGGACTTGTGTTTAAAAGATTGTGAAAATTGGTTCATTTGAAACACCAAGGAGATACCTGGATTAGTTTTTTTTTTCAAGGTTACTGGAAGGACACTTTGGATTTTTTTTTTGAAACACATACTGGAAGTGGCAATGAAATGCTAAAATAAACATAAGGAGCCTTGCTGGCTGTTGGAGTTGTTTACTGAGAGGTCACATGTCTAGGTTTATGGTTGTCAGGAGTTTTTGGCTTGGATTGTTTTGAATGGTCAGTTGGTATGTAACCTGCTAAAAGAGAAGCCACCCAAGTCATCTTTTTCCAACTGTTTTGAAAATTCTTGAGAATCCAGTGTGAGGGCTGAATACACTCATGCAGTAATTCTCCCGAAAAGCTGCAAGACTACTCCTCGACATCTCTTGAACAGAACTGCTCCAGAAAGATCCCAGTGACAGCCGTCTGCATGTACCTGGATGCCAGTGTGTGTCAGATTATTTTAGAAGGGTAGATATTTATACTTTCAGATTTCAAACTGTTACTTTGCATCTATATTGAATAAATCTTGTTCTATAATCAATAATTTTGTTTAAGAAACCTGGTTGGCGGATTTTTATTCTGAAACTAATATAGATAAAACATATAACTGGCCGTATTGGTAACTGGGTAAAACATTTAAATGTATATTGTGACGTGTGGAGTCATGGAACTAGAGAAAGAGGGTGCATTCCTCCAACCTCGGTCGTAACTCTGGAGAGAGAAACAAAGTTAATGTTTCATCCAAACTGGGAACAGTTAGAGATGTAAAAGGTTTTAAGTAAGTTGCTGTCAGCTGCCCCTCAATTCGAGGATGGTGTCTACTCAAGGTCACTAGTTTCTGCTGGGGGTCTTCAGGTGACTGGACAGACTGATTCTCAACTCGCAGATCTTTGGGCACATGGGCTGGATGTCCCATAAGGTAGTGGGATCCGGAGTGCAGGATTTGCTTTCTTTTCTTCCCTTCTCTGCTGCTGCTTCTCTACCTCATCATTAAGACATTTGGACTCGAAGCATGTTACAGCTTGATGAAGAAGTTGTCATCATTTTGAGCGATTGGTAGCAAGCTCCTCCCAGTCATCAATGTCAGTGCTTCTGCGCTTCAGAGTGCCTTTGAAGCATTTTCTTTGTCCTCCCCTGGAATGCTGGCCATTTGAGAGTTGAGAAAACAGGATCTGGCAGGGGAGACGTTTTTCTGTCATCCGGACACAGTGTCCAGTCCATCGAAGTTGGTTTTGCAGGAATTTTGCCTGAATGCTTGTGGAGCTGTCTTCAAGAAGGACACGTGTTTGTTTAAGCAAGTACAGAGGCAGAAAAAGGGGAAAGAACAAGAGGAAAGAATGGTCTGTGATGGGGTGGAAGGCAGGAGAGATTAAATGGCAAAAGCGGATGGTAATGGGACAAGTAAAGGAGCAAATGATGGGTTTGGAGGAAGTGTAAGAAAGAATAGCAGAATTATCAACAGGTATTGCCCATAAAATTGGGGCAGTGGTTATGAACTGAAATTGTTGAATTCAGTGAGTCCAGAAGACCATAAAGTGCCTAATGGAAAGATGAGGTGCAGTTCCTTGACCTGACATCGCACTTCATTGGAAGAGTGTAGGAAACTGAGGTCAGCGTGGGATTGGGGCAGAGCAGTAAAATGATAGGCAGCCAGAAGCTTGGAGTCGTGCTTGCAGCCTGATTGAGGTATTCCACAAAGTGATCACCCAATCTGAATGATCGAATCATCAGTTGCAAACAGTGAGCCATGCAGCACTGTATAACCTTAGATATCCTCCTTCAGGATGAGGAATTTCTTGGAAAAATCATTGACAGTCTCTAAATTGCAGTGCTGATTGTTACTGACTGTTGAATATGCTGTCTCTCACCATCCAGCCACCTTCATTTTTATTCTCTAACATTCCTTTCTATTGCCACACTCCTGCTAACAGTGATTTGGTATTAGAAAAGGTGACCTGTCAACTTTGAGTCAACGAGCTCCTCCAGCTGTCTGACTGGACACGAATTCAAGAGTGCCTGGTCAAACCAGCTCCCTGCTGGAAAATGGTGTGTGCTACATGTACTGGCAGCTAACTACAAGGGGTCAGTTTTAAGAAAGCTTAATCTCTCCATATCTTATGTCAGTAGTTCCATTGAGGGTGCTGATGAAAATACTGGTGGTGAGCATTCTTTAGTATTCTCTTTAGGTGGTGGGGGGGGAGGGGGGGGTGTGGGTGGGGGTTACTGTTGGAACATATTTGTCCACTTGTCTGGGGTCTTTAAGCTTATAGGAAATAGGAGCAGGAGTAGGCTGTTTGGACCCCATGAGCCTACTCCACCATTCAGCTAGATCATGGCTGATTTTCTACCTTAATGCCATTTTCCCCACACTATCCCCATATCCCTTGATAACTTTAATATCTAGATGCTGGATTCATGAGCCAGCAGAGCAATTGATAAATTGGTTGTTCCAAGCCTAGCTAACTTTGCCAGCAGGAGGAGTGCAGTGGTGGTGACTGAAGAAAAAGAAATGCTGACAGCCTCGCCATTGAAAGATCAGTGGTCCAGATAAATGTTCGTGTTGCTTTAACTGTGCCGTGCTTATTCTTTCCTTAGCATGCATGTAGTTTTAATTATATTTTAACACTTTTCTAATAGCTGCTCTTTTATCTCCATTTAGTTCTGATCCTAGTATATGTGTTAATTTGATGGTGGATGCATTTTCATTTAAACTTGCAAAGGTGTTTAGTGAGCATTCTGTTGCATAATTTTTTTAAAAGACTTGTGCTGAAATTAAATTAAATGCAATATACTGCAATTTTTTTGAAGTCTGCTGTGATATCTAAGAAAGCAAGAGTGAATCAATTTAAAACCAGTCTGGGCAAAGGTAAATATCCCTTTTTGAAGTAATGTCTTGATGTTTTCTTTTGCAGTCTGCCTGATGTGTGGGTGAATGAAAATGACAGATCTCAACTGAGGACAAAAGCAGTTCACTTGTCAAAACTACCACAGGATGCTGCTTTGCTCCTTGATCCAAACATATACCGGTAAGATTGAGGTTTAGTTTCTTGGCTAGATTTATTTTTGGAGCATGTATGTTCTCTCATTTTTAACTTGCATAATAAACTACAGCAAGATTTTGATGGTGATTTTCTAGATCAGTGGATGCAATTGTTAGCACCTATGTACCTTAATGTGCCAAACTCTTCCTCCATTGAAAGGTCAGTGGTCCAGATGAATATCCTCATGTTGCTTTAACAGTGCCATGCTTATTCATTCTTTTCCTAGCACACGTAGTTTTAATTATATTTTTCTTAATAGCTGCTTTTTTATCTTCATTTAGTTGTTAAAACAAAATGTGAGAGGGCAGTATCCTTTGAGGTGTTTCATTTAATCCACTAAGTGCACACATCAGCAAAAATAATGATTTTTGATATGTAGAGATCCTGGTCTTTGTTGAGGGAAAAATGGCTAAAACTACTTGAGCGGTAATCCACTGAATGGATGTGTTTCCTGTTTGAAGATGAGGTCGCTGTCTGAATTTTTATTTAAGTTGCTGCAAAGTGAGGCATTCTTAAATCTAGCTGCATATTGTCGCACTTTAGCTTTTTAAATTTAGTATCGGAAGTTAACTACTTGAGTTGAAGTATTTTTGTTTGGCTATCAAGTCCAGGTGAGGAAAGTTGTTGTGGGTTCTGAAGTGTTGAGTGATGCAAACTGTTTTCTTAAAGGGAGGTCTTCAAGCATTTGTCATAAGTGGTTGTCATCTGGTGTCTCATCATCCAGAAAATATACAATTAAACTAACAAGGTGAGGAACTTGTGGATTAAGACTTACTTTTTCTATTACTTCTTCCTTCTCCCCTAATTGATAACACTTAGGTTGCATTTATTTGCTACCACATTCTACCACCTCAAGCGCCCTTGATCACTTCTCCCACATCTTGATCAACTGTTAAGCACACTATTATCTTTCCTAAGTACAATGTCCACTGACACTTCCCCACTGTGTCGCTTTCCTCCATCCCAGACTCCGTGTGGCTCAGTGGCGCAGTGATTAGCACCGCAGCCTCACAGCTCCAGGGACCCGGGTTCAATTCTGGGTACTGCCTGTGCGAAGTTTGCAAGTTCTCCTTGTGACTGCGTGGGTTTTCGCTGGGTGCTCCAGTTTCCTCCCACAGCCAAAGACTTGCAGGTAATAGGTTAATTGGCCATTCTAAATTGTCCCCAGTGTAGGTAGGTGGTAGGGAATATGGAATTACTGTAGGGTTGGTATAACTGGGTGGTTGTTGGTCGGCACAGACTCGGTGGGCCGAAGGGCCTGTTTCAGTGCTGTATCTCTAAATAAATAAATAAAATAAAATACTCTTGTCTCTCAAAACAGCTGTCGTAGGCGCCTTCCCCGCGCCCCCCACCAACCTTCAAAAAATGCACCAATGTCCTGTGGATCATTTCCACACCCCCAATGTCATTGCATCTGTCCTGGCCTCATCCCAATATCACCTAAACCGTTGTCATTTCCAAATTAGCAACCCCAGTGCTAATTATTGCAATCTTTAGCATCTATATGCAACCTAAATTTCCTGGTTATTTAAAAAGGTCTTGCTGTTGGTTGAAATTGTTCATTGAGCTGATTCTGATCCATTTTCATTTTAGGCTTTTTGACAAAACAATAGCTATTTAAATATTTAAAGTTGAAATATTCCATGGCAGACTTAACTTTCAATGTGTAAGAGGAAAACTTTTTAAATTAGTGGGATGGCTGAAAAAATGCCCAATACATATTTCTTCTATCTCAATCCTGATTGGATGGTTAGAAATGTTTGATAATTTAGGTTGCAAAACTGAGATTAAGTAACTGCCTGATCTCATTGCAGTTCTGTTTGAAACCCTACCATGTGAAAATAGTCTTACAGACCTTGATCGTTTGGAGTGGGCGAGTGGCAGAGATGCACCAGGACTTATGTGGAATTATATTTGGAGGAGGAGTGACCAATTTTGAGATACCTCACATTTAATGACGTGACTTCAAACTTTTGATCTTGGCGTATTTTAAGTATTTTCATTTCAGTCTTGTGCACATTGCTAAGGAAAGGGTTGATAACTGTAGGAAAGTAACGTTTTTGTTCAGTGTACTTGATGGTACAAAATGTACCAGCCAGCTACCGCACAGCTTGTAGCCTTCTCTATCTTTGCATTATGTTTGAGTTGTGTCAGTTTCAACTTCAAGACGTGCCTAAAACAATTTATTTCTATTTCCTGGGTTTTCTTTGTCTCTTAAAAATCTTGATATTTCAAAGTAGATTTCTGCCCTTCAACAAGATTAAAACTGCTCAAGACTATCAGTTAGGACAGGACAAAAAAAGCCATGTGTGTGTGTGGAGGCTTTTATCTCAAATGCTTGTGTGCAGATTTAAACCCTGATTCCAGTGTGAAAGGCCATTACTACTGCACGTTCTATAGTTCTGCCTACTGCATATAGTTGAAAGAAAAGCATTGGCAGCAACTAATTACAGCTGGGATGAAAACTTGTAGGGCATGCACATGTGAACTTGCATCCTTGGCAGACTTCAGCTTCTTATCACAGAAATAGACTACTCGCCCATGTAAACGGTCACAATTTTAAGAACTCTTTTAAAATAGGTAGAGGCCTGTTTGTAACATTTAATATGGAGAGTGTCAACATTATAAAATCTTAAAATTACAAATGAGATTCCCATTTATTTTTTGCCTCCAGTCGTCACTGCAAGTCAACTAAGTGTCTTCCCACAGTGATGCTGTAAGGTCATGAACTAAGCAGCTGAGGGATTGTGGGTAAAAATTTGCTTTCTGCATACTCTGGTGCCAAATCATTTTTTTATTATAATGGCTTTTTGAATGTGACCTTTGAACTCAATTTTTTTCTTAGATATTCTCATAAATCATTGAGTGAAAGCTCTAAGTAATGTAACTTTAGTGAAATACAGCTGAGGCAGAGAGAACGCAGTGTTTCCTTGGACACTTCCTTTTAAGAGTGTGGGCTGAATTTTACGCCCCCTCAAAGAGCGGGGTGGGTGGTGAGTAAAATGGAGCGGGAGGCTTCGGAAGCCCTTCCTGACCCGCTTCAGTTCAGCCTCTGCTGCCACTTTACATGGTGGTGGCTGCGAAAAACGACCTGTCCGCCCCAGGCCAATCCAGGCCCTTAAGTGCCTACTTGACTGCTTAAGGGCCTCTGCCCACCTCTGGGGATTTTACCCGTGGCTGGTAGGGCGGCCAGGCCCGAGAAAAGCCGCCTGTTAAAAGCAGGTGGCTCTCTGACGGCCTCGGGGTGGTGGGGGGGTCCCCTCATGATCAGGTACCCTGTGCCTGATGGAGGGCTACCCCAACCAACCCCATCACCCAACACTTCCCCCCCCCCCCCCCCCCCCCCTCCCCCTTCTCAAATCGACCACCCTTGCCTCGCCGGGGCCCGACTGATCACCCCCGATGAGGCAACCTTTGTTCCGGGCTCCCCAACATCATCAAGCTGGGCTGTAGTCCCAGCAGTGGCCACCCCTCCCAGTAGTGCTGCCGGCCTGCTGATTGGGACTCACTACCTCAAGTGGGTGGAAGTCCTGCCTCACACCAATTAAAGCCCGGCGACCTGCAAAATATGGGTCAGATCCCCAGGCGAGGCAGAAGCGGTTTTGTCACTGACTTTTCAGTCGATTGCCGACTCCCGTCTGCCCAGGGTTAAATTCCGGCCTGTGTTTTTTTTAATGATGCATTGGGCACTGATATTTGGTGTCGCAAAGAATTCAGTTCAACTACACTGCATTGGGAGGGGCCAAACGGATGGCTGATTTTATCGGTTTTTGGTTTTCATGTTCACTGCTTGCTAAGTTCGACTTGAGAAATAAATGTACAGTACTAATGCAAAAAGCTTCTTGATTGTGGGAATATTTTTCTTCGGTTCCAAGCTATGGAATGTTTGGCTCATGTGCCATGGTCATAATACAAGCAAAAGCCTGATTGAGGAAGACTGAAAGGTGTGGCTGCATACTAGAATAAATGTTGAGTGGTATTGCAGTGGCTTAGTTTTTTGGAATAAGAATACTTAGCGAGATATGGAACAACATGTATGAAACTAGTATCCAGACAACATTTTGATATGGTACTGAAGGCTGGGTTGTAGATGAATGCTTTTGGAAATATTGTGCAAGAAAGATGCTGCATAGCAGCAGCAGAAAAGCCAGCACTGAAGTAATGGAAGGCCTGCATGCACTAAAAGGGCATATTTTGTGATGGTTGTGCTTGGAATGAATACCTTGGAAGATGCAAAAAAGGTAGAATAGGAGATTCTGTGACTATACAGCAAAATTAAATTGAGTCAGTGAGCTGCGAGCTCAGTGTTGGTGACATCTTGCATTTGTGGCTGGAGTGGTTATGACCATTTAATCTGTTCCTCAGTCTCGTACAGTCTAAAGAGATTGTACTGATAGACCCTTGATGCTAACATGTTTTTGATTGAGTGGTTCCTTGAGAAACCAAAACCCTCATCAAGCCTTTAGACATGACAGAGAGCGATCAGTTATACACTTTCCTCTGAATGCTTGGGTCCTAGTCCAAAGCAGTGTCTCTTGCATTTTGGCAATAGTCAATTTAGTATTATCATAATTCATGAAAAGAATGTATGTTCTGGTAGATGAGTATTAGTAACTTCTGAATGCCACTGTTTCAGGCATTGTTTGGTTTGAAGCTTATTCTTGGTAAAGTAAACCACCACTGATGTGATGAGAGGTCTGTGCCTACTATCTGTAATCATAAAATTTTATTATTTTGGGGTGCAGTGGCTGGCCTAGTAATCCAGAGGTCTGAACTAATGATCCAGAGACCTGAGTTCGAATCCTGCCATAGCAGCAGGAGAATTTTAAATTCAATTAATGAAGTAAATGTGGAATAAACAACTAGCATTAGTAATGGTGACTGTTGCAAAAATTAATTTGGTTCACTAATGTCCTTTCTGGGAAGGAAATCTGCCCTTACTCGGTCTGACCCATGTGTGAAACCAGACCCACAGCAATGTGGTTGACTTATAACATTCCTGTGATATGGTCTAGGAAACCACTCAGCTGTATTCACAAAGGAGGCTCACCACAACCTTGTCAAGACCAATAGGGATAGGCAATAAACGCTGGCCTTGCCAACAATACTGACATCCTATGAATTAATAATTTTTAAAACATCAAAATGTGGGTTTAAATATTGGTGGCTCAACAATCTTTGGAAAACAAAATGACACTGTAAATAAAAGATTTGTAAATATTCTAAATACCCCAATTCTGCATTCTGTGCAGAATAGTAGGCAAAGAATGCTACTGGAAATGTTGCAGTTGTTCGGCCCACTGAATTACACTTGCGACAAAAAGATTTTTGCACTTTCAAAATTGTATAAGCGTCAGGCAATATGCATGGCTACAAAAAGAGTAAAGCAATATCCATTCTTCATTGGCTTCATCAGTGCCACTTCCAGTCCTGCACATTACATAATTTTTTCAGGTGAGGGCTGAATAGGAATAAAAGCAATCGTACTTAGTGTTTCAGTAAAACAGAAGATAGGGATTTTTGTAAGAATTTGGTTGCCACTAGTACTGATTTTAAAAAAAAAACTATTTGGGCAACACTTTTTGAAGTTCTGTATTGTCGGTCCAGGTAAAATTCACCTATGTAATAAAAAATCTAATCATCTATATATCATGTTTTTAAAAAAAAACACTCATCACCTTGTACTTAAGATTCAGGTTTTTTTTTTATAAAACCTTACTTTCTGACATGTTCTTTGTTGCACCTTCATGCCACCTTTTTCTATGATAAATTCTTATGCCGATAAGCTTGTAATTACATTAGACCTTCCAACCAGCAGTGCCTGTTTTTACAGCTCCTAGCTCCTCAGTTTGTACTACAGAATAAATTCCAGAATCCAACCAGTTAGGCTTCCCAAATTGGTAGCTAACTATAATGTCAAAGTTTTTTATAAAAATGACAGTGTATAACTTTAAAATGGGGACCAGATATGTATATGTATTTGTATATCTTTATTTCTTTTTAAACACTTTTTCACTGGTCCAAAGATCCCCTGATCTCTTAAGCCATTTCAACAGAAGACTACACTTGATCTTGACATGGTATGCAATACTTAGGGAGATGGGCTAGTATTTAAAATAAAATTCATCCAGACTACCAATCTGTCTGACAAAATGCTTGTTTTCTAATGGGGACTGGATTTCTGTTAACTATTCAGCAAAGCTGAAACTGTAGTAAGTTGATCAATTTTGACTATTATAATTTGTCCAATCACACTAAACTGTAAAAACAAGCATCTTTGATTAACCCTTAGACATTTGATGCCCTCCCTTTTCTTCTAATCCTTTTGTGTTTTCAATTCTCTCTTTATATTTTAACTTTTTCTTGTAAAATCAATTACTGTTCCTTATGTTTAACTACAAAATCCTTTACCCACCTGTTTTATTCTTCTCTGCTTAAAAACTATCTCCAAAGGTTGGTATTCACGTTGTTAAATGTAAATATTGATATGGTTGCATCCATGAAACAATCAGTCCAATGCTGATGTAGAGAGAACTGCAAAACATAGTTCTGATGGATGACAATCCTGGGCAGCTTATCTCTAGCATATTGTGTTAACCTGTTTTTGTAGACCTAGAAAGTCCCGATAATGAACTGGTCAAATGGGCGGCGCAGTGGTTAGCACCGCAGCCTCACAGCTCCAGTGACCCGGGTTCAATTCTGGGTACTACCTGTGTGGAGTTTGCAAGTTCTCCTTGTGTTTGCGTGGGTTTCCTCCGGGTGCTCTGGTTTCCTCCCACATGCCAAAGACTTGCAGGTTGATAGGTAAATTGGCCATTAGCAATTGCCCCTAGTGTAGGTAGGCGGTAGGGAAATATAGGGACAGGTGGGGATGTGGTAGGAATATGGGATTAGTGTAGCATTAGTATAAATGGGTGGTTGATGGTCGGCACAGACTCGGTGGGCCGAAGGGCCTGTTTCAGTGCTGTATCTCTGAACTAAACTAAATCCCTTTGAACCTGGAGTAAGATGTTAATTATTTCATGCTTGAGCTTTGTGATGGAAAGGGAGATTTGTTGTAGTCCAAATCGTGGTTACTGCGACTTAAATTCCCAGGTTCAGGTAGTGGAAATCAGGAGTTGTTGCACTTGAAATGCTGCATTCTTGTGCTTAATAGAAAATACTTCTGTGTTTTCTTTCAAGCTTTATACCAACATGTTCTAGTTGAGTAAATCTGATAACTTTAAAACGTAGTAGATGGTTATAGATTTGTTGTATTTAGTAGAGAACTGTGTTCTTGCGACTTATCTATGCAATGGTACACACTGCCATCCTTCAGGTTTAAAGCCAGTCTACTCACTGGGTAAAAATAGGAAGGAGGTTTTAACTACACATCAAATAGTACAATTTTGTGCTGTAGCAGTGTACTGTACTTCGGAATAATTCAGCTTTGAGCTGTTTTTACTTGTACTGACAGGCCGACTGGCTCCTTACAACATTATGAACATGGCTCCATGGTTGACACATGACAACTAAACTTCACTTAAGTCTAGAAGAAGCAGCACAGGTAGGGCTAAAAATAAAACTCAATATGCATTCTACTAGTATTGTTGCAAGTGTACCTTAAAGACAGATCAAATTTTACACAATTAGGGATTTTGTTCTTGATTCTTTTTAAAGAGCAGTGTTTTACACAATACAGTTAACCCTACATGTCACTGAAAACAGCTTCATCATAGCCTTCGATGAAGTGTGATAAATATTGTTCATTTGCTTGCATCCTCCACTTTTTGATCTCTCAAATAAACCAAGGGGAACCTATAAATTCACATCAATCACTGGACTCTAAATGGCTTTTAAGTATAGGATAATAACTTTACAACAGTGTTTCAAGAATATTAACTGAATTTAAAAATTAATTTTCAATCAAGATACTGAAGAGCTGTAGGCCCAAGCATCAAGAATATTGAAGTTTGGGTTGTATTTATAAAGTGCTCACATTTTGCCTTTATGGTTTTATATAATCAGAACTCATAGCTGTGTAATTTGTAAAGCAACCCATCTGTTAAGTTTAAAAATTGCTGGGTATGTACTGATAAATATTATGTGCAAGCAATATTTGGCTCTTAGTGAAGGAGGTTCAAGAAAGAGAAGTTGAAAGAGTAGAAACAAATGCAAGGGCCCAGTTTTAAATATTGATGAGCTTTAAAAACTGTTTGCCTGTTAGTGAGGACTTTACAATTTGTTGTTAATTGCATCTTCTACTTAACTCATAATGAAACAATAATATTGCTATTTTTATGAGGAAATGTAGTTTTATCATGCCATCTATCTTCACTCTGTGTGTGTGCGTGCGTGCGTGTCCTCGTTCTACACTTCTCCCTTTTCCTCTTCCTGACAGTAAGAATCCTAACGTTTTACTAACCTTAGAAATAGGCGATGCTGTTAGGCACTCTATGATCTTGGTATGTCTGGCTCTCTCCTACCTTTCACACCTTCAAGTAGTATGGCCTTGGTTTTGTAATTCTCGGCTTCAGTGTCCTGTGCCCAGCCCCTTTTTGGAGGTGCAACGAGATTTAGGGGTCCATATATGCATTAAAATGTAGTAGTAAATGGGTGCAAGAAAAACCAAGAAGGCTAATGGAATGTTGGACTTCATAACTAGAGGTCTGGAATATAAAGGGGTATTTTGCCACAGCTTTGCAAAGCCCGATTAGATTACATCTGGAGTAATGTGCACAGTTTTGGGAACACACCTTGGAAGGAGTCCAATGCAAATTCACCAGAATGTTACCAGGGCTCCATTGGTTAGATTGCGAGGAGAAATTATTAAACTACATTTGTATTTCCTGAAATATAGAAGATTCAGGGAAAGGCATTTGACAAACATGTCACACAGGAGGCTTATTAAGATGGAAGCCATGGAATTAAGGGATGTGTGGTATGGATACAAAATTGACTGACAGGCAACACAGGGTGGTGTTATGTATGTTTTTCAGACTGGGAGGTGGTTTGCAATGGTGTTGCCCAAGAGTCAGTTTCAGGTCCGTTATTAATTTTGATCAACAACCTGGACTTAGATGTAGGGAGCAGCATTATAAAGTTTGCAGATTATACAAAACTTGGCAAAGTAGTAGATCATGAGGATAGTTACAGGCTTCAGAAAGATGAAATGCATATTGAAGATGGAGTTCATTATGGAGAAGTGTGAAGTGATGCACTTTGGGATAACTCATATGGAAAGATAGTATACTATAAATGACACGATTTTGAAAAGTGTAGATGAGCAGAGAGACTATGGTGTCCATGTGCACAAATCCTTAAAGGTGGCAGAGCAGGTTGATAAGGTGGTTTAAAAAAGGATATGGGTTACTTGGGTTTATAAATGGAGGAATAGAAAATAAAAGCAAAGAGATCATGCTAAACTTTATAAATCACTAGTTAGGCCTCAGATGGGGTATTGAGGACAATTCTGGGCACCACTTCAGGAAAATACAAAGGCCTCAAAGGGTACAGAGGCGGTTTGTCAAGAAGTTATCAGGGATGAGGGACTTCAGTTATGGAGAGAGGTTGTAACGGAGATAATAAAGATTTTCAAGATGTTAGGTTTTGATAGAGTAGTTAGAGGAAATATTATTTCATCTGGCACGTGGGTCAGTAACTGGTGGTCATAGATTCAAGATCATTGGCAAAAGGTCTAGAGGGGAGTTGAGAATTTTTTTTTTCCCACAGTCATTGGTAAGTGGAATGTTCTACCTGAAAAGGTAGTGGAAGTTGATTCCATAAATTTTAAAAGGGATTTGGACAGGTACTTGAGGATTAGCAAGTTACAGGGTTATGGACAAAAAGCATGGATGTAGGACTAAGCATGACTGCTCTTTCAAAGAGTCAGCACAGGCACAGCGGGCTGAATGGCCGCCTCCTGTGTTGTACGTTTACATAATTTGATGAAGGGTTTTTAGGATTTTGGGAGGAATTGATGGGGTAGATGGAGAGAAACTTTTTTTCCACTCTTGTGTGAATCTAGGACAAGGGCATAACTTTAAAATCAGAGCCAGACCATTCAGGAGAGAACTTGGGAAACACTTCACATAAAGGGCCATAGAAGTGTGGAACACATTTCCACAAAAAGCAGTTGATGCTAGCTGAAAATCATTTTAAATCTCATATTTTTTGCCGGACAAGAGTATAAAAGGATATGGAGCCAAGCAAAGCAGGTGAATGGAATGAAGATACAAATCAACCATGATCTCATTGAATGGTAGAACGGGCTCGAGGGGCCTACACCTGTTTCTATGTTCCTCCCAGTTAATAACTTGCGCTCTCTCAGCAACTGAAAGTTGTGCAGATTAGAGTTGCTGGAATAGAAGTATCGTGCAGACCCAGGAGCATGGGGCTTTTATACTTCATATTTGCAAAAATAATCAATATCGAGCAGTCCAAATCACCAGTGCTAAACTCAGTCATCCTAAAGGAACATTTAAAGGTAGTAACTTTCTCTTAAGACAACAACAGGGCCAAAATATTTTACCCAAGGAGCTGTGCTGTAATTATGTTATACGAACATATGAATTAGGAGTAGGCCACTCAGTCCTTCGAGCCTACTCTGCCATTCAATAAGATCATGGCTGATCTGATTGTAACCTCAACTCCACATTCCTGCCTACCCCCAATAACCTTTCACTCCCTTGCTGATCAAGAATCCATTTACCTCTGCCTTAAAAAGATTCAAAAACTCCTCTTCTATCGCCTTTTGGGGAAGAGTTCCAAAGACTCAAGACCCTCAGAGAAAATATTTCTCCTCATTTCTGTCTCAAATGGGCGATCCCTTATTTTTAAACAGTGACCCCTAGTTCTAGATTCTCCCACAAGGAGAAACATGAGTTCCACATCGCACCTTGCCAAGATCCCACAGGATCTTGTATGTTTCAATCAAGTCGCCTCTTACTCATCTGAACTCCAGATACAAGCCTAGCCTGTCCAACCTTTCCTCATAAGAGAACCCGCCCATTCCAGGTATTAGTCGAGTAAACCTTCTCTGAACTGCTTCCAGCACATTTACGTCTTTCCTTAAATAAGGAGACCAATATTGTATGCAGTACTCCAGATGTGGTCTCACCAATGCCCTGTATATCTGAAGCATAACCTCTCTACTTTTGTATTCCGTTCCCCTCGCAATAAATGACAGTTAGCTTTCCTACTTGCTGTACCTGCATACTAACCTTTTGCGATTCATGCACTAGGGCACCCAGATCCCTCTGCATCGCAGAGCTCTGCAATCTCTCACCATTTAGATAATTGTTTTTTATTCTTCCTGCCAAAATGGACATTTTCATATTTTCCCACATTCTACTCCATTTGCCAGATCTTTGCCCCCTCACTTAACCTATCTATATCCCTTTGTAGCCTCCATATGTCCTCTTCATAACTTACTTTCTTACTTATGTTTGTGTCATCAGCAAATTTAGCCCACCCATACCTTTGGTCCCTTCATCCCAGTCATTTATATAAATTATAAAAAGTTGAGGCCCCAGCTCTGATCCCTATGGCATACCACTCGTTACATCTTGCCAACCAGGAAATGACCCATTTATACCTACTCTCTTTCCTGTTAGCTAGCCAATCTTCTATCCATGCCAAAATGTTACCCCCTATCCCATGAGCTTTTATTTTCTGCAATAACCTTTGTGGCACCGTATTGAATGCCTTCTGGAAATGTAAGTACAGTACATCCACCTTTATCCACAGCACATCTTACTACTTCAAAGAACTCCAATAAATTGGTTAAACATGATTTCCCTTTCACAAAACCATGTTGACTCTGCCTGATTATTTGAATTTTTCCAAGTGCCTTGCTATAACATCTTTAATAGCTTCTAACATTTTCCCTATGACATATGTTAAGCGAACTGGCCTATAGTTTGCTGCTTTCTGTGTCTCTCCCTTTTTTAATAAAGGGGTTATATTGGCAATTTTTCAATCTAATGGGACCTTCCCTGAATCTAAGGAATTTTGGAAAATTAAAACCAATACATCAATTATCTCACTAGCCACTTTTAGGACCCTAGGATAAAGTCCATCAGGACCCAGGAACTTGTCAGCGTGCAGCTTCAACAATTTGCTCAGTACTGCTTCCTTGGTGATTGTAATTTTCTTGAGTTCCTTCCTCCCTTCCATTTCCTGATTTACAGTTATTTCTGGGATGTTACTTGTATCCTCTTTGGTGAAGACTGATGCAAAATACCTGTTCAATTCATCTGCCATCTCCTTATTTTCCCTTATTAATCCCCCAGACTCACTTTATATAGGACCAACACTCACTTTAACTTTTCCTTTTTAAATATATATAGAAATTCTTACTATCTGTTCTTATATTTCTAGTGAACTTTCTCTTGTACTCTAATTTTTTCCTCCTTGTTAATCTTTTAGTCGTTTGCTGCTTTTTGTGCCTTCATGCGAAAAACCAAGTCCATGTTCAAAGCCAGAAAACCCAGTTTCTCTAACGTTTTGTTTCTGACTCAATGGGCTGAATTTTCTGTCAGGGAGGTAGGAAACAGGAGACAGGTTTATTTTCGGGTCAGAAACCAGTCTCCAGTGGGAAACTGGTTAAAGTTAAGATTTTTGAGTGCGGGAGCCCTTAATTGGTATGGACACAAGTCTGCTGTCCACAGAGCCTTTCGATGTGGGTACAGAGGCGGCTCAGATGAAATGTGGGACTCATTTGGACTCTCTCCGCTGAGATCACTGAGGCTGCTGGTTGTCAAGGCAGAAAACTACTGAGTGTGACAAAGGCTTCCACTGGACTAGAGGGAAGCAAGATGTCACAAGGGAGCCGGAGGCCTGGCACCAGGGCAAGGCTGCTGCTGGCGTCATCGATGCCGACCTGGATCTAATGCATCAGGACACCTCCGTTCAGTGTCATCTCCCACTGCCGCTCGTCACCTCTTGCTGCTCCCCCGATGAGCTGTCTCCTTCCAGAGCCTCAGTGTTCTCAAGGTCCACACCTCTCTGTGGGTCAACAGCCCACCGCAATGACAGAGACCCTTGCAGGAGGGTTTTGGAGGGCACCATCCAACCAGTCCAGGCACCAGAATCACATCTTCAGAACCCTGATGGGATGCTTAATGGTTGTCCTACTAAGCAGTTGCATTGGTTGGATCGCCTCTGTGCCTCTCTGGGGCTCCCATAGAGGGGTCAGTAGCAATCTCTTAAGGGATTTCCCTTGTTCCCTCTGATCCATCCATACACTTTGGGGATTGGAGTGAAGATCTGAGGCAGCCTAGACTGGCAGAGGAATAAGGAGTCATGGAAGCGGCCAGGAAAGCGAGCGCGCACACAGAAGCAGCTGTTGTGGTCGCAGACCAGTTGGACATTGAGGGAGTGGAAGCCCTGTTGATGAATCTCACTGGCTGGTCGCTGGGCACCTTGATGGCCATGTTGGTGCAATTGATGCCCTGCACCTGGACAATTCAGCGTTGAAGGCAAAATCCAATGCTCTCTGACCCTGCAAGGCTGTGTGTGTCGTGAAATGAATGTGTTGTCCAGCTCCTGGCAAAGAGGGCATCAGTGACCAGCGCGATGCACTATTGCGCAGTCGTTCTTGATGTTGCGAAGGTCTGAGATGATCCTTGGAAGGAGCCAGAAGCAGAGAAGTTCAAGGCTGCACTGACTTTGACGGCCACTGGCAGGGCATGGCGACCAGTGGTGCGAGGTCTTTGGCAACAAGGGCAAAGGTGTCTGTGACCGTCGCTTGGAGAGTCACAGTTTCCTGCGGCACTGGTTCTCTGTCATCTCCAGGTAGCTCCTTCTTTGGCAGTGGATCCTGTATTGAGGGTTTGGCCACTGTTGCCTTCCTGCCTTCTCTCATGCCCTCCTGATGCCCAGGGTTCTACCCCTAGTCATCGCTGGGCCCACAATGAGTCGTGCCCACATTGCCAGCTGAAATCTTGCTTCTGAGCAGGTGGCTGCCCAGTTGTCCTTGGTAGTCTTGCTCCCTGTTCTGCCTCCACAATGCCAAGAGAGTGCCGACCCCATTCAGTGCCTGAGTGCTAAGTGCCCACTCTCCCTGCTGCCTGTGCAGTGCCAAGGGCACCCCCTCACCAAGTACCAAGTCCCCCTTTGCCCGCTGATCCTCGTGGGACTGCTCTGGGGCAGCCATGACTGGCTCCCCAGTCTTTCCTGCTTCATTTCAGCTGATCTGTTTATGAAGGCATGGGTAAGCCATGTGATCCTTTCAAAATTTCAACATCCAAACTTGACCATCTCTTAATGAGATTTTAAACTGCTTTAATTGGGAGGAGAGCAGGATTCCCTCTCGCCCTGGTGAATAATGCTGGCGCTAGGATTGGTGTCCTGCAACTGGCCCGGCGCTGATATTTCGAGTGCTCCTCCGCCTTCATTTCTGCCTTCCAGGGGCCCTGAAAATTCAGTCCTATGTCTCTACTGTGCTACCTTGAGGATGGGAAAACACATAGCAATAGGCTGATTTTCTTTTTCCTTGCTCCCTCCCCTTGGCTAACAAGGTGTAAAGATAAAAACCCTGGCTAGTTTGCCTGAGAATGTTCTATTTGTGATTTTTGACTGAAAATGTACCAGGGTATAGCTTACTCTCTCAGGCAGTCCCTCAGGAACAAGGGTCACTTTCTGCCACTCCAGGGTTGTAGGCTCTTAGGTGACTGAATAGTCCAATTCTGGATCACACTCTGCCACAGGTGAGGCAAGTAAATGGGATGCTCGAACGTCCAAATGCTCCTTCCACTATTTGCACTTGGTCACTGCCTGGGCATGTCAACGTTGTTCGAACTGGCTGGCACCGTCACGGATGCTTCTCCATTTTGGATGGTCTCGGGCAGGAGATTCCCACGAATCGGAGATGTCACATTTTTTCAAGGAGGTTTTAAAGACATCCTTGTGTTTCCTTTGCCCTCCTGGTAGCCTCTTGCCGTGACACAGCTCGGAGTAGAAAGCTTGTTTTGGGAGTCTTGTGTCAGACATGTGGACGATGTGGCCCACCCAGCATAACTGACTGGCCATGACCAGTGTCTTTATACTGGGGATGTTGGCCTGAGAGAGGACACTGATATTGGAGTGCCTATTCTGCCACTGAATTTGCAGGATCTTGCAGAGGCACCGCTGGTGATATCTCTCCAGGGCTTTGAGATGTCTGCTGTACAGTGTCCATTTTTCTGTGCATACAGGAGGGGAGGTAACACTGCGGCCCTGTAGACCATGAGCTTGGTGCCAGGTATGAGGTGGTTGTCATCAAGCGCTCTTTTCCTCAGACAACCAAAGGCTGCACTGGCATACTGGAGGCGATGCTGAGTTTCATCGTTGATGTCTTCCCTTGCTGAGAGGAGGCTCCCAAGGTATGGAAAGTGATCAACATTGTCCAGTGGTTTGCCGTGGATCTTGTTAGTCAGGGGGCATTGTTGCGCTGCAGGAACAGGCTGGTAGAGGACCTTTTTCTTCCGGATGTTTAACTTAAGGCCCATTCTTTCATACGCTTCCATGAATGCATTGACAAGGGCTTGAAACTCTGCCTCTGAATGTGCGCGTATGCAAGCATTGTCAGCATACTGCAGCTCAATGACAGGTTGGAGTGGCCTTGGTTCTGGACTGGAGGCGACCTATTTACCAAGGGGATAGCACTATAACAGGGCCTTTAAGAGCCTTGGAGTTTGTACCCAAATGCGCAGTTGTTCCAGGTTCAATAAAAGTACTGTTATCTCGGAGTTCCAGCAAACAAGTGATCCCAACAATCTCCCGTGTGAGGAATCAACTAGAATTGAAACAAAATGTGTGAAGTAGGAGCTAAAAGTTGATTTTGGTTTTCCTAAAACAAGCCAATAACTGGAGGGCTTGATTCAAAAGCCCAAATGATAATGGCACTTCATCTGAGGCTTGTCGATCACTTTATTGCATCTTTTCGGAAAACTTACATTTCTTCCTTGCTTTGGATATGCAAGTGGAATGATTTGCATTGACTTTGAGTGCAGCAGTCATTCCTTTATGTATTGGACATGCTTTTCTTTCTTTTGCTCTCAGTGGATTTGGTTGGTCCCCTGTGAGGCGAGCTACTCTTGACGATTGCATGGGTGTAGTCACCCTTTAAGTCAGTAGGTGTGCATGTATGTGTTGGGAAGGAGGAGGGAGCTGTGCAATTTATTTAACATTTTTGATATGTTATGGAAAAACATTACAAAAGTCTGCCTGCATTTATTTATTTCCCTCAAATTACTTTGCGGATTTTATTTTCTCATTCCAAAGGTTTGTAGGCAAAAACAATTCTGATTTAGAGATCCAGTTTGTATATTAAGTTGAATTTCTTTGGACCACAAGCTTACAGATGAGCATTAAATAAACTGGTCCATGTCTGTACTGACTGCCAGAGCAATCCAAACCAAATCCACTATCCTGTTCTGTGCCCTCATGATAGTTTCCGATGCTTTAAATGTTTGTTCTATCTCCCCTTAAAAGATGCAGTGATCTTCCCTATGGCAAAGCATTCCATACATAATGAAACAAGTTTACCTCAGCAAAATTGTATTGAGAATAATAAATATTTGGCATGGGGCACAGTAAACTTTATCAAGTGGTTACAAATTCATGCCATGAGCAAGGGTATATATCATAATTAGTTGCTTAGCTCCTGCTGAATTTGTTTGAATATTTTCTGACCGTATCGCAACTGACTTTTGAAGCAAGTTTTTGCTTTTTAAATAACTTTTGGATTTGTTTCCACCTACAGGACAATGCCACAGAAAAGGTTGAAAAGGAGGTAAGGTCCAATCCAGGAACCAGAATGCTGTCAAATTTAGCCGCAGTGACTGGGATAGAATATTGCACATTAGAATCACTTTTTTTTTCTCCCAGTGCTAGCTGATTATTTGTACTAAAAGCAGACTTTGGGAGAATGGATCTGAAGCTTCAGTTGGATTCGCACTCCACCTTTTCGAGTTGAAACGGTACAATGAAAAACGCTCTACAGGGAATGTTTGGCATCTAACAAGGGGGAAAGTGCAATGACAAACTTCCTCCTTGGGACTTGTTTGCTCGCTGCTTCAGGCTGTGCCCTTTTCTAATCTAAAATCAGGATTTCAAATTTCACTAGGGTTTTAAAAAGAATCAAAAAAACCTAACTGTAACTTCTGGACGAAGTGCAGACACTTTTAATTTCTTCCCAGTTGCTACATATGGCGAATCAGTCTCAGTTTAACTTGATACATTGTAATGGTCTTTCTTTAATCTATATCTTTTCTTTTCAGTATCTTTTACAGTGAAAGTTCATGAATTAAGATTTGTGAACATTAAATATGAATTCAGTGTTTAATATGAAACTGATCTCAAATATTGAAAATTGATTGATTTCTGCTGCCAATTTAGGATACTAATCTTTTGGGGAATTAAGGCTGGAAAGTTTTATTTCAATGCACCAAAGCTTGCTACATAGAAGATCTTAGAGACGAGATTAGCCCCGTGATCACATTGTTGATAATCTTCATGCTTGCGTGTACATCACATGAAAGAGAACCTGTATTTTTACGTGTACGAAGATGGGAAAAATTCTAGATTATTCTGTAACATCCTAGTCTTAGTTTCAGAAGGCATAAAGAGTTGCATATAGATAATAGTAAATTGCTTGTAAATATTTCTGCAGATTTGTAATATATTTTTATACTTTAAATTGTACTGTAGATTTCAATTTTGGTTTACCTTTTAGAAGCATGGAAGCAAATTTTGAAATGTATATATTATGGTAGAACAAATGTTGAAGGATAATGTAATTTTCTTGAGCTGCCAGAATAACTGTTAACAAAAGCCCCCCACAAAAAGCACCTTTCCTAATTATAAATATAAATGGCATTTGCAGTTTACTGCAACTGCCTATTACTACTGCTAATATCTTAATGTATTGTGCAGGATGTAAACAGCATGACTTCGATTGTGTCTTTAAACTGTACAGATGGTTATTAGATTTCCTGGACAGAAGCGGGCTTTTTAAAAAAGCCTGTAGTACCTTTGTTTCGCACAGTTGTAAACCCTTCATGCAATGTATCCTTACCTGAGCACTTCGCCTGTATCCATTGCTTCGTTCTGCGTCTTAAATCAACTTGCTACTGCTTTTTCGCTACTTTTTTATAATAAAGTATGAAATTGAAGATTTTGTTTCCTGTCATCTTTAGTTTACAGGTAATCGTGATTTTTATATATGTATATATTTTGATGGTATAATTGATTTATACAAATAAATGAAGACTAGCCCATACAAACCATGGAATGCATGTTATTCTATGAAAAAAGAAGCCCTTACATAAAATGAGTTAGAATTTACAGCACTGAAATCGGTCATTTGGCCTTACTGGTCCATCTTTATACTCCACCCGAGCCTCTCCCTTCATCTCATCCTTTCAGCATAACCTCTTCCTTTCTTTCTAATGTTTATCTAACGTCACTGTTACGACCAGGTGAGAAAGGTGTCTAGGGGTCTTTTTCAGCCTTCACCTGGTCTTTTTGTAACAGGGTTTTATTTTTAAACAGTGTTTTGAGCTCCCCCTTGGTGAATCCTTGTTCACCGCTTTCCAATTATGAGGCAAAGAAACGAGCACAAACAAGTTTTCTCAGGTTTAAAGCAGAAAAGTGAAATTTATTCAAACTTAAACTCTAATTCTGTTAACGTCTACAGATCCATGCTGCGCCCCACACTAGCATGCATACGCGATGCGCATCTGTTAATAGAGACAGAAAAGAGCAGACGAAAAATCAAGTGGAGAGGTTTGAGGCAATCTCTGAAGAGGGTTTTTTTTTAAACTGTGCTTCGAGCTCGCTGTAGGGTCCTTGATTTTAGGTAGTCTTTTTGTTGGTGCCCAGTATTCTTCTTAAACCTTGTGCATTGTAGGAGACTTTTCTCTCTTGGGGTTCATAGGTCTTCAAATGGTTTCCAAAGCTGGTGAGAAAGAGATGAGCAGACGAGAGAGAGGCGGCAGCAAACCAGCTTAGAGAAGTCTTTTTCCAGTCCAGAAGCAAACAGCTTTTCTGAATTCAAATTATCTGTGGCAAATTCAGATTCAAGAAACTCCTACAGCCAGTTAGTCACGAGACTAAACTGGTCTGACTACGTCTGTTTGTGTTTTCGCCATCTTAGCGGTTAACCTGGAATGCTAGCGCCTCCACCTTAAACGCCTGGTAATCAAAAGTCCATTGTGGATTAAATTGGAGCAGGGAGTGGTTCCTTTGTTCCAACACTGTCCGCTAGTATGCAAAAAAGGACTTTCTGGCGAGGGGCCTGGCAATTCCTTGTGATAGGCCCTCTTCTTCCCAGCAACAATTTTAAGTTTTAATGTTCATGTGAAATTAATGTCTCATTCTTGGCAGGTGGGGGCCTGCATAACATCACCTTAAAGGAATCAGTGACTTATCAGTTACGAGTTTATGAATGTCGTCATTATGACACTCATTGTGTTCAGTTGTTCCCCAGTGAATACTTAGGAACATAGCCGGAGTAGGCCATTCAGCCTATCAAGCCTGCTCCGCCATTCAGTGCGATCATGGCTGATCATCCACTTCAATGCCTTTTTCCCACACTATCCCCATATCCTTTTGTCATTGGCATTTAGAAATCTGTCAATCTCTAAACATACTCAATGACTGAGCTCCCACAGCCCTCTGCAGTAGAGAATTCTAAAGACACTCTCAACCCTCTGAGTAAAGAAATTTCTTCTCATCTCTGACCTAAGTGGCTTCCCCCTTATTTTGAAATTGTGTTCCCTGGTTCCAGACTCCCCAACCAGGGGAATCATCTTACCTGCATCTACCCTGTCTATCCCTTTTAAGTAGGTTTCAATGAGATCACCTCTTATTCTTCGAAACTCTAGAGAATACAGGCCCAGTTTCCCTAATCTCTCTCCATAGGATAGTCCCGCCATCCCAGAAACGAGTCTGGTGAACCTTCGTTCCACTCCCACTCTGGCAATAATATCCTTCTTACGGTGAGGGGACCAAAACTGCACACAGTACTCCAGGTGCGGTCTAATCAAGGTTCTATACAATTGAAACAAGACTTCAAGTTTAAAAGTGCAGCGGCGGCGGGAAGGAGCGAGACTGAGTGAGACTGGCACAGGGAGTGGAGTTTTGAAAAAAAAGTCAAGTGACATCAGAGGAAAGCTGCAAGGTGATTGGTGAGTAACCGCTGTTAGGGAATAGCTCTAAATAGCTGGCTTAGTAAATAAGCGAAGAAAGGTCTACAGTTTATTTTCATATATAGTAAGTAGTGTTTTTTAGGGAGCTGTGTAGTAACGAGGGCCAGGGAAGAAGGGCCCTAGAGTAATTGATATTCATCATCTTCCAAAAGGTTTAATTTAAACGGTTAAGTCATGGCAGGAGAGCGCAAAGCCGTGGTGTGCCCCTCGTGCTCTGTAGGAAGCCGGGAACAATTCCAGTGCCCAGGACCAGCATGTGTGCGGGAAGTGTCTCCAGCTGCAGCTCCTGGAAGCCCAGGTTTTGGAGTTGGAGCGGCGGCTGGGGACACTGGAGCATCCGCGAGGCGGAGAGTATTGTGGATAGCACGTATAGAGAGGTGGTCACACCACAGGCTCTGACTCCAGAGGCAGGAAGGAAATGGGTGACTACCAGGCAGAGCAAGAGGACTAGGTAGGCAGTGCAGGAATCTCCTGTGGCGATTCCCCTGCAAAACAGATATACTACTTTGGATACTGTTGGGGGGAATGGCCTCTCAGGGGAAAGCAGCAACAGCCCAATTCGTTGCACCATGGTTGGCTCTGCCGCACAGGGGAGGAGTAAAAAGTGTGGGAATGCAATAGTTATAGGGGATTCAATTGTAAGGGGAATAGATGGGCGTTTCCGTGGCTGCAAACGAGACTCCAGGATGGTATGTTGCCTCTCTAGTGTTAGGATCAAGGATGTCTCAGCTGTTACAGGACATACTGAAGGGGGAGGGTGAACAGCCAATGGTTGTGGTACACATTGGTACAATCGCTGTAGGTAAAAAAAAAAAAGGATGAGTTCCTAAAAGCAGAATATAGGGAGTTAGGAAGTAAGTTGAAAAGTAGGACCTCAAAGGTAGTGATCTCAGGATTACTACCAGTGCCACATGCTGGTCAGAGTAGAAATAGGATATATCTGATGAATACATGGCTGAAGCGATGGTGTGAGGGGGAGGGTTTTAAATTCCTGGGACATTGGGACGGGTTCTGGGAGAGGTGGGACCAGTACAAACTGGATGGGTTACACCTGGACAGGACCGGGACTGATGTCCTGGGGGAGTATTTGCCAGAGTGGTTGGGGAGGGTTTATACTAAAATGGTAGGGGGATGGGAACCTTTACAAGGAGTCAGAGGAGGGGGGATCGAAGACCAGAACAAAAGACAGTAAGGGGAATAAGAAAAGTGATGGGCAGAGAAATCAAGGGCTAGAATCAAATAGGGCCACAGTGAAAAATAGTGGGAAGGGGACAAGTAATGTTAAAAAGACTAGCCTTAATGCGTGGAGCATTCGCAATAAAGTGGATGAATTAATCGCGCAGATAGACGTAAACGGGTATGATCTAGTCGGGATTACGGTGACATGGCTGCAAGGTGACCAGGGATGTGAAATGAACATCCGAGGTATTCGGTATTTCGGAAGGACAGACAAAAAGTAAAAGGCGGTGGAGTTGCATTGCTGGTTAAAGAGGAAATTAATGCAATATTAAGGATATTAGCTCTGACAATGTGGAATCTGTATGGGTAGAGCTGAGAAACACTAAGTGGCAAAAAACATTAGTTGGGGGTTTTAGATAGACCCCCAAACAGTAGTGATGTGGGAATGGCATTATCAGGAAATTAGAGACGTGTGCGATCAAGGAACATCTGTAATTATGGGTGATTTTAATCTGCATGTAGATTGGGCAAATCAAATTAGTTACAATACTATAGAAGTGGAATTCATGTAGTGTATACGGGATGGTTTTCTGGGCCAATACATTAAGGAACCAACTAGAGAACAGGCCATCCTAGACTGGGAATTGTGTAATGAGAGAGGAATAATTGACAGTCTAGTTGTGAGACCCCTTGGGGATGAGCGACCATAATGTGATAGAATTCTTCATCAAGATGGAGAGTGACGTAGTTGATTCTGAGACTAGGGTCCTGAATCTTAGTAAAGGAAGCTACGAAGGTATGAGGTGCAAGTTGGCTATGATGGATTTGGAAATGTTACTTAAAGGGATGATGGCAATGGCAAAGAGCGCATGGATGAATTGCAACAACTCTTTATTCCTGTCTGGTGCAAAAGTAAAACTGGAAAGGTAGCCAAACCATGGCTTACAAGGGAAATTAGAGATCGCATTAGATCCAAGTAAGAGGCATATAAATTTGCCAGAAAAAACAACAAACCTGAGGATTGGGAGCAGTTTAGAATTCAGCAAAGGAGGACCAAGGGAGTGACTAAGAAGGGGAAAATAGAGTATGAGTAAGCTTGCGGGGAACATTAAAACTGACTGTAAAAGTTTCTATAGGCATAGAACATTACAGCGCAGTGCAGGCCCTTCGGCCCTCGATGCTGCGCCGACCTGTGAAACCATCTGACCTACACTATTCCATTTTCATCCATATGTCTATCCAATGACCAATTAAATGCCCTTAAAGTTGGCGAGTCTACTACTGTTGCAGGCAGGGCGTTCCACGCCCCTACTACTCTGAGTAAAGAAACTACCTCTGACATCTGTCCTATATCTATCACCCCTCAACTTAAAGCTATGTCCCCTCGTGTTTGCCATCACCATCCGAGGAAAAAGACTCTCACTATCCACCCTATCTAACCCTCTGATTATCTTGTATGTCTCTATTAAGTCACACCTCCTCCTCCTTCTGGGAGAGGTGGGACCAGTACAAACTGGATGGGTTGCACCTGGGCAGGACTGGGACTGATGTCCTGGGGGAGTATTTGCCAGAGTGGTTGGGGAGGGTTTAAACTAAAATGGTAGGGGGATGGGAACCTTTACACTGAGTCAGAGGAAGGGGGGATCAAAGCATATGAAGAGAAAACGATTGTTGAAGACAAATGTAGGTCCCTTACAGTCAGAAACAGGGGAATATATTATGAGGAACAAAGAAATGGCTAACCAACTAAATGCATACTTTGGTTCTGTCATCATAAAGGAGGACACAAATATCAAACCAGAAATGTTGGGGAACACAGGGTTATTGAGAGGGAGGAACTGAAGGAAATCAGTATTAGTCAAGAAATGGGATTGAAGGTCGATAAATCCCCAGGGCCTGATAATCTACATCCCAGAGTACTTAAGGAAGTGGCCCCAGAAATAGTGGATGCATTGGTGGTCATCTTCCAAGATTCTATCGACTCTGGAACAGTTCCTACAAATTGGAGGGTAGCTAATGTAACCCCACTATTTAAAAAGGGAGGTAGAGAGAAAACAGGGAATTACAGACCAGTCAGCCTGACTAATATAGACCAATCAGGCAGTGGGGGAAATTCTGGAGTCCATTATCAAAGATTTTATAGCAGAGCACTTGGAGAACAGTGGTAGTATCGGACAGAGTCAGCATGGATTTACGAAAGGGAAATCATGCTTGACAAATCTACTAGAATTCTTTGAGGATGGAACTAGTAGAGTTGATGAGGGACAGACAGTGGATGTGGTTTATTTGGACTTTCAGAAGGCTTTCGACAAAGTCCCACAAGAGATTAGCATGTAAAATTAAAGCGCATGGGATTGGGGGTAGTGTATTGCGATGGGTAGAAAATTGGTTGGCAGACAGGAAACAAAGAGTAGGGATAAACGGGTCTTTTTCCGAATGGCAGGCAGTGACTAGTGGGGTACCGCAGGGATCGGTGCTAGGACCCCAGCTACTCACAATATGTATTAATTTAGATGAGGGAACTAAATGTAATATCTCCAAATTTGCAGATGAGACAAAACTGCGTGGGAGGGTGAGTTGTGAGGAGGATGCAGAGAGGCTTCAGGGTGATTTGGACAAGAGTGAGTGGAGGAGTAAGTGGGCAATTGCATGGCAGATGCAGTATAATGTGGATAAATGTGAGGTTATCCACTTTGGTAGCAAAAACAGGAAGGAAGATTATTATCTGAATGGCTATAAACTGAGAGGGGAATAGGCAACTGGACCTGGGTGTTCTCGTACACCAGTCGCTGAAGGTAAGCATGCAGGTGCAACAGGCGGTAAAAAAGGCAAATTGTATGTTGGCCTTCATAGCGAGAGGATTCGAGTACAGGAGCAGGGATGTCTTGCTGCAATTATAAAGGGCCTTGGTGAGGCCACACCTGGAACATTGTGTGCAGTTTTGGTCGTCTTATCTGAGAAAGGATGTTCTTGCAATAGAGGGAGTGCAGCGAAGGTTTACCAGACTGATTCCTGGCATGGCAGGACTGATTTATGAGGAGAGATTGAATCGGTTAGGATTATATTCGCTGGCGTTCAGACGAGTGAGGGGGGGATCTCATAGAAACCCATAAAATTCCAACAGGACTTGACAGGGTAGATGCAGGAAGGATGTTCCCGATGCTGGGGGAGTCCAGAACCAGGAGTCATAGGCTAAGGGTATGGGGTAAACCTTTCAGGACTGAGATGAGGAGAAATTACTTCACCCAGAGAGTGGTGAGCCTGTGGTATTCGATACCACAGAAAGCAGTTGAGGCCAAAACAGTGTATGTTTTCAAGTTAGATATAGCTCTTGGGGCGAAAGGGATCAAAGGATATGGGGGGAAAGTGGGAACAGGCTACTGAGTTGGATGATCAGCCACAATCATAATGAATGGCGGAGCAGGCTCAAAGGGCCGAATGCCCTACTCCTGCTCCTATTTTCTATGTTTCACTACTCCTGTAGAGTCCTCTTGCGATAAAGGCGTCGGCGTTACCATTAGCCTTCCTAATTGCTTGCTGCACCTACATGTTAGTTTTTAGTGACTTAACGGTCCTATATAAATAAGATGTTACTGAAGAAAACCTGTGGAGCTAAAACAAGAATGATTAAAATTTGAAAAAATAAAGAATACTTCAAGCAATTCAGATTTTTAAAATGCAGATTTGTAATCGTTTTGTTATGGTTATCACAAAACAAGGGCCCTTCCCAAAATTGAAAGCAAAGTCAGACTGATTTTCACCTTTGCAGAGGTGGATGGCTACCTGTGTATAAACAAAACTAATGAAGATGAAGGATTTGTGAGCTGCCACAAACCCAAATAAATATTTTGCAGAAATGAACATTAAGCTCTGTGACTGTAGAGAGGAGAATTCTTTAAAATTTTGCACAATTGTTCTGATTTTTAAAGGTAACTGCTAAAATTCCCAGATTTTAATTGAGAGTGTTTTTAATTTTTTTAAAAGTTCCTTGCTCTGAATTTGTTCATTTAGGTCAAGATGCTAAATTCTTCATCTCGCTCAGGGAATTTTTGAGATGAATGCCGAAGAAGAGAGTGTGAAAATTGTTTGGACCCGCTTAATGCAGTATGTTTATCAGGAGTCAGGACTGTCTGCTTCAACAATGAAACTAGTCTGTAAACTGAAAGTAATGCCAGCAAGCTGTGCAAAGGAAATTATTTCATACCTGTGGCATAATATTTTATTCATGGATATTTTTGGCCACTTGAGTTTTCATCTGATTAAAATAGTTGGCAGTGGAGCCAATTTTTTTTATTCCTTCATAGGATGTAGGTGTCACTGGCAATGCCAACATTTATTTCCCATCCCTAATTGCCCTTGAAGGTGTTTGTGAGCTGCACCAAGTTGAATACAACTGAGTGGTTTGCTAGGCCAGTTCAAAGTCAGCCATGTTGCTCTAGGCGTCGAGTCACACAAGCCAGACCAAGCAAGGACAGCAGATTTCCTTCCCCAAAGGACATTCCCGAACCAGATGGGTGTTGATGACAATCCAGTAGTTTCATAGCCGCCATTACTGATTCTAGCTTTTTATTGAATTAGTTGAACTTTTTTCCCCTGCTGCTCTGCAGGAATTTGAACTTGTTTCTGCATATGTAATCCAGGCCTCTGGGTTACTAGTCCAATAACAACTGTTATCCTGCGGTACTGCTTGTTCATGTTTTTAAATCATTTGTTCATGGGATGTGGGTGTCGTTGGCTAGGCCAGCATTTATTGCCCTTGAGAAGGTGATGGTGAGCTGCCTTCAACCACTGCAGTCCTTGGGGTGTAGGTACACCCACAGTGCTGCCAGGAAGGGAGTTCCAAGATTTTGACCCAGTGACAGTGAAGGAACGGCGATGTAGTTCCAACTCAGGATGGTGTGTGGCTTGGAGGGGAGCTTGCAGGTGGTGGTATTCCCATGCATCTGCTGCCTTTGTCCTTCCAGGTGTTAGATGTCACAGGTTGGAAGGTGCTGTCGAAGGAATCCTGTTCAGTTGCTGCAGTGCATCTTGTAGATGGTACACACTGCTGCCTTTGGTGCCATTATTGCCGACAACTCAAAGTCTGTACCAAGCAAATGTTTATGACTTGAATCTACAACAGGTATTTTTAAGAGCACTGTCCCTGAAATTATTTATGGGTTTCACTGAGTGCCACAGAAGAACTTCAGAGAAAACCTGGAATATTGAGCTTAAAAAGGAGCCTAATGGGCTCTAATCTTTTAGTTACATCATCAAAGGTGAGATTTTTTATGGCAAACTGAGGTTATCAATAACATTATTACTTACCAACTTTAGTTAAACTAATTATCAAAAATACTGATTTTAACTGCACACCAAAGTTGCCACTTTAAACTACTCCATAAGCTGACACAAGGCAGGCTAGGAATGAGACAGGCCAAAAATTGATGGAAAACTTCTTTGTTACGTGGTTGCAGGACTTAAGGTAAAATGTCAAACAGATCATTTGAAAGCAGAATTCCAGTGTCCAATTTACACTTGAGCCTACAGACATCTTGCTCAAAATCAGGACTGTTCTGCTCATATCTACTAAAATGGAATAGATTTTTAGTAGAGTTGAGCAGCAATCTTTGATCTGTTGGAAGTGTTTAAAGCAGTTATTGGAGAAAGTAGAAATAATTTTGAAAGTGTCAAATGGCACAGTGGTTCTTCAAAGGACCATACGTAACAAAACCTAATGTTGGATTAGCAGGCAAATGTGTTGTGTGGTGTTGTCATGGAATCGTATTTATTTTCTCCTCAGATTAAAACAGTGTACCTTTAAGACGGGGAGAAGTTTTGGATTTCTGAGGCACAGTGTGCCAGCTGCGCCTGCTCCTAGGCCACAGCAGGAGTGAGAGGTCTCATGGTGTACTGTAACAATTTAAATGTGGGTTAAAAACTGGCTGAAAGCAGTTTTTGAGAGACTCACCAGCAAAGCATGCTACTGAAGAAAAGAGCTTTCTATTTCTCTCAGTAAAAATTCTACAAGGAGCTACAGGCTGAGTTAATTGCCTAAGAGAGAAAAAACCCTTTGCATAGAGTGTTTGTATTGCTGAAGTAAAGGTTCGACTGTGAGACTGTCAGTTTTAAAATTCAAGTAGACCTGTTGCTGTGCTCATCATTGAAAGAAGTGTTTGATGCCTGCTGCAGCCGAAGTGTTTTGAATGCTTATCTACTAAGAGACTATTTCATCAAATCCGTGTGGAGATTTTGAGTGGCGTTTGATTATTTTCACATTATAATACCTCACCCATCAGGAACGTATCCCACAAAGACTTGTATGGCAATTATTTATTTATTCTTAAGAAACTGCTAATTAAAAAAAAACACCACTTCTAAAACCGGTTAACTGTTAGTTTTGTGTTTGTGTGTGTGAATGGGGGAGTTAGGTTAAAATAAGAAGTTATAAGGTCTTGAGACGTAGGTTTATCTTAATAGTTCTTAAGATTTAGTGTTTAATAAATAGTTAATTTGTTATCTAAATATACCTGGCTTGGTCTGCTTTATTCTTTTGGCCGGGGGGGTGGTGGGTTTAATTTGGCTGTTTTCAGATTGGGTGGAAAAACACCAAAAACTTTAATAACATGCTGCGACCTGTGGAGTGATGGGACTGAATTGACAGTGCGTTGCTGCCATTGCAGATACAGTCCAAGATGTGATGGTCTGTGCTGACTTCAGCCAGAGCAACAAGTAGCTCCAGCAGCCAACAACATAGGGAGAGGAACAAATGTGATGGATATTAATTGAACTCTTCCGGAAGTGCTTAAAAACCATGATTATCTCGAGGTCTATGAAGATGCTTAGATGTCAGGTGTCTGTTAAAGATCCTATTGGTACAATTCAAAGCAGCACAGGGAAATCTCCTGCTGCCCTGGCAGCATTGTTGTGGCTCAGTGGTATCTCACTGAGTCAGGTCATGGGTTCAGATCCAGCTCCAGAGACTTCAGCACAAAATCTAGGCTGACCCTCCAGTGCAATACTGAGGGACTTGTCTTTTGGATGAGATGTTAAGCCAAAGCCCTGTCTGCCCTCAGGTGGGTGCAAAAAATCATGGCATTGTTTTACAGAGCTGGAGAGTTCTCTCTTATGTCTGTTATTGTTTATATCGTAACCAAAATCATTAAAACCTATTTTCTGGTTATTAGCATTGTTTTAGTGAGACCTTCCTATGTGTAAATTGGCTGCCAAGTTTCCTACATTACAACAGTGACCACACATCAAAAGTGCATCATTGGCTGTAAAATGTCTTGGGACATCCTGAAAAGCAATGTATAAATGCAAATTCTCTCTATTCATTTTGAGTTGTCTTCTCATTATGACCCAAGTTATAACTTATGATAACAGTCGGCGAGACATCGGCCGTCTCAATTTCTCTGCCCCCCTCACTCACTCTAACCTACTCCCCTCTGAACTTGCCGCACTCCATTCTCTCAGGTCTAACCCCGACATTCTCATCAAACCTGCAGACAAGGGTAATGCTGTTGTCTTGCGTACCGACCTCTACCTTGTAGAGGCTCAGCGCCAACTCTGAGACACTTCTTCCTACTTCCCCCTGGACCATGACCCCACCACCGAACATCAAGCAACTGTCCACAGGACTGTCACTGATCTCATCTCCTCTGGAGATCTTCTCTCTGCAGCTTCCAACCTCATAGTCCCGCAACCCTGGACATCCAGCTTCTACCTCCTTCCCAAAATCCACAAACAGGACTGTCCCGGCAGACCTATTGTTTCAGCCTGTTCCTGCCCCACTGAACTTATTTCTTCCTATCTTGACTATCTTTTCTGCCCTGGTCCAGTCTCTTCCCACCTACATCCGTGACTCTTCTGACGCCCTACGTCATTTTGACAATTTCCAGTTTCCTGGCCCTAACTGCTGCCTCTTCACTATGGACGTCCAATCTCTCTACACCTCCATCCCCCACAGGACAGCAGTTTGAGGGCTCTCCAATTCCTCCTTGAACAGAGGCCCAACCAGTCCCGATCCACCACCATTTGGTGCCTGCCTATTTACATCCTCTCCTCACTATCCCAGGCCCCAAACACTCCTTTCAGGTGAAGCAGCGATTTATTTGTACTTCTTTCAATGTAGTATACTGTATTCGCTGTTCACAATGTGGTCCCCTCTACATTGGGGAGACCAAACGCAGACTGGGTGACTGCTTTGCGGAACACGCTCAGTCCGCAAGCAGGACCCTGAGCTTCCGGTTGCTTGCCACTTCAACACTCCCCCCTGCTCTCATGCTCACATCTCTGTCTTGGGATTGCTGCAGTGTTCCAGTGAACATCAATGCAAGCTCGAGGAACAGCATCTCATTTACCGACTAGGCACACTACAGCCTGCCGGACTGAGTTCAATAATTTCAGAGCATGACGGGCCTCCCATTTTACTTTTATTTTTAGATATTTTTTTCTTTTTCCTTTTCTAATATATTTTTTTGTTTATTTTATTTTATTTCATCTTAGTTTGTTCAGTTTGCTTACCCACTGTTTTTTTTCATGTTTGTACTTGCGGCTGTTCAATTTTCAGTCCATTGACACCCTATCTGTACTAATGCTTTGTTTTTCAACACACCATTAACATATTGTTTGCCTTTGCTCCATGACCTTCTGTTCAGCTATTCTGTGACCTTGTCCTGTTTACACCTTCTCCTTTTGTTATCTCTTGCCTCAACCCCGCTTTACTTGCTTATAACCTTTTACATTTCTAATATTTGCTAGTTCTGAAGAAGGGTTACTGACCTGAAAAATTAACTCTGCTTCTCTCTCCACAGATGCTGCCAGACCTGCTGAGTATTTCCAGCATTTCTTGTTTTTATCCCATCCACCACCACCCTCCTCTGCCTGGCTGAACTTGTTCTCACATTGAACAACTTCTCCTTCAACTCCACTCACTTCCTTCAAGTAAAAGGTGTTGCTATGGGTACCCGCATGGGTCCTAGTTATGCTTGTCTTTTTGTGGGATATGTCAAACGATTCTTCTTCCAGTCCTAATCAGGCCCTCTCCCCCAACTCTTTTTCCAGTACATTGATGACTGTATCGGTGCCGTTTCCTGCTCCCGCCCAGAACTAGCAAACTTTATCAACTTTGCTTCTAATTTCCAACCTTCTCTCACCTTCACATGGTCCATCACCAGACATTTCCCTTCCCTTCCCTTCCTCAACTTCTCTCTCCATCTCCAGGGATAGACTGTCTACTAATATTCATTATAAGCCCATCGACTCCCACAGCTACCCTGACTACACTTCTTCACACCCTGCCTCCAGTCGGGACGCATTTCATTCTCCCAGTTTCTCTGTCTCCGACGCATCTGCTCTGATGATGCTACCTTCCACGACAGAGCTTCTGATATGTCTTCCTTTTTCCTCAACTGAGGATTCCCCCCCCACTGTGGTTGACAGGGCCCTCAACCATGCCCGGCCCATTTACCGCACCTCTACCCTCACCCCTTCCCCTCCCTCCCAGAACCGCGACAGGGTTCCCCTTGTCCTCACTTTCCACCCCACCAGCCTCCACATCCAAAGGATCATCCTCCGGCACATCCAGGGTGATACCACTACCAAAAGCATCTTCCCCTCCCTTCCCCTGTCAGCATTCCAAAGGGATCGTTCCCTCCGCGATACCCTCGTCCACTCCTCCATTACCCCCACCACCTCGTCCCCTTCCCACAGCACCTTCCCCTGCAATCACAGGAGGTGTAATACCTGCCTATTTACATCCTCTCTCCTCACTATCCGAGGCTCCAAGCACTCCTGTCAGGTGAAGCAGCGATTTACTTGTACTTATTTCAATGTAGTATACTGTATTCGCTGCTCACAATGTGGTGGTCTCTACATTGGGGAGACCAAACGCAGATTGAGTGACCACTTTGCTGAACACCTCCGTTTAGTCCATAAGCATGACCCCGAGCTTCTGGTTGCTGGCCATTTCAATAACCACCCCCCACCCCCCACCCCTGCCACCTTGCTCTCCTCCTGGGATTGCTGCAGTGTTGCAGTGAACATCAACACAAGCTCGAGGAACAGCATCTCATTTACTGATTAGGCACACTACAGCCTGCCGGACTGAACATTGAGTTCAATCATTTCAGAGCATGATGGGCCCCCCCTTTTTATGTTCAGTTATTTTTTTCTTTTATTTGGGTATTCTATTTTAGTTTTTGTTTTAGTGTGTTTAGTTTATTTCTACTGTGCCTACCAACTGTTTCTGTTTTTTAAAATTTTTCTAATGTTAGTGCTCGGAGTGCTTTGTGCTTTACAGTCTACTCACACCCTCTCTGTACTAATGCTTTGTCTTTCACTACACCATTAACATACCTTTTGCCTTTGTTCCATGACCTTCTGGTCAGTTATTCTCTGTGACCTTACCCTATCAACACCTCCTCTTTTGTTTTCTCTTGCCTCACCCCCCTGTTTACTTGCTTAAAATCTTTTACATTTCTAATATTTGTCAATTCTGAAGAAGGGTCACTGACCTGAAACGTTAACTCTGCTTCTCGCTCCACAGATGCTGCCAGACCTGCTGAGTATTTCCAGCCTTTCTTGTTTTTATTTATTACAATTTATGATATCTTTTTTTGGTCTTGTTTACATATCTTAAAATTGCCGATGAGGGTGGCTGGCAAAAGAGTTGCATTAGATGTTGAAGCATTTTGGGACATGAAGTGATGCAAGGTGTAAATGCAAGTTCTTTGAATTGAATGAACGTCGGAGTAGATATTGGTTGGATCAGCGTGCCATGCAGGCCCCCTCCAGCCAAAAATGAGGCATATTAATTTTGTCATATGAACATTGATTTTAAACTGTTGCTGGAGTGAAGAAATGACTTGTTAAAAAAAATCGCCAAACACTTGGCTGGAAGGACATTTGCATACTAACAGACAGTGCTCGTGGAGACAAAGGGCTATTCCCTGGTCCACTTAACCCACAATGAATTTTGATCAGACAGTGAAGGCAAAAGGAAGAGTATTCCAGAGACTGCTAAAGTGATACAATCCACAACAGCCAGGACTGGTTAAACCAGCCGGTCACATGACTAACTGGCTGGTCCAGGGATTTTTGAACAAGCCGCACAGAGAGTTTTGAACTCAGGAGAAAGACTGTTTGCTCCTGGGCTGAGAAGACTTCACCGGTCAGCTCTCATCTCTTTCTCATGGAACCTCAAATCCACTGAAGACGTAAAGCACAAGAGAGAAAAGTCTCCTGCATCGAACAAGGTTTAAGAAGAATACTGGGCCCCAATGAAAAGCAAGATCTATCTACAATCAAGGGCCCTACAGCGAGCTCGCAGAACAGTGACCAAAACCATCTTCAGATATTGCCTCAAACTTTTCAACTTCATTTCTTCTGTTCTTTTCTGTCTCTATCTGCATGTGTGTATCGCATATGCATGCTAGCATGGGCACGTCGCGTATCCGTAGGCGTTAACTGACTTAGAGTTTTAGTTTAATAAGGTTCAACCTTCTTTAAACCTAAGAAAACCTGTTTGGCTGGCTTCTTTGCCTTATAATTGGAGAGCAGTGAACAAGGATTCACTAAGGGGGAGCTAAAAAAAAAAAACGCTGTGTTTAAAATTAAATCCTGTTATGGTAAGACCAGGTGAAGGCTGAGACAGAACCCTAGAACCCTTTCTTACTGGGTCGTAACAAGAGAGAGACCTGTACTTGCTATCTATCCACATAACAAGGTCTCACAAACAAGCAGGGCCAATTCCTTTGTAATATTAGTGCTAATCCTAGAATTTTAGAATGGTTACAGTACAGAAGGAGGCCATTTGGCCCATTGTGTCCATGCTGGCTCTGTGCAGCTCATCTAATCCCACTCCCCCACCTTTTCCCCATAGCCCTGTACATGTTTTCTTCAGATAATTATCTGGTTCTTTTGAAAGCTACACTCTCTCAGGCAGTGCATTCCAGATCCTAAACACTCGCTGCATAAAAAAAGTTTTTCTCATGTTGCCATTGCTAATTTTGCCATTCATCTTAAATTGGTGTCCTCCAGTTCTCAACCCCTCTGCCAGTGGGAACAGTTTCTCCCTATCTACTCTGTCCAGACCCATCATGATTTTAAACACATCTATCAAATCTCCTCTGAACCTTCTCAAGGGCAACAACCCCAGGGTCTCCGATCTATCCACTTACCTGGAGTCCCTCATCCCTGGAACCATTCTTGTAAATCTTTTCTGCACCCTCTCTAATGCACATCCTGGCTAAAGTGTGATGTCCAGAATTGGACACAATACTCCAGTGTTTTATAAAGGTTCAGCGTAACTTACTTGTTTTTGTACTTTATGTCTCCATCTATAAAACTGAAGATCCCATTTGCGTTATTAGCTGCTTTCTCAACCTGCCCTGCCGCCATCAATGTTATGTCCACATACAACCCCAGGTCCCTCTGCTCCTGCATCCCCTTTAGTATTTTATGTTGCCTCTCCTCGTTCCTCCTACCAAAATATGTCACTTCACACCTCTCTGTATTAAATTTCATCTGCCACGAGTCTGCCCATTCCACCAGCCTGTCTATGTCTTGAAGTCTATCACTATTGTCACGGAACTATGTATTTTCTCCTCTGTTTAAAATAGTTTACCTTAAGACAGAGTGAGAAGCTTCAAGACTGAGAATGGTGTGTGCAGCAGCTGCACCTGTTATCTCGGCAACAGCAGGAGAGTGGGGAGGTCACATGGTGTACCATAACTTTTAACTCTGTAAAAACTGGATGAAACCAGTTTTGAGAGACACACCAGCGAAGCGTGCTTGTCTTGAACGAAGAGAATTCTCTCAGCCGAAATTCTACAATGAGCCACGAACTATGTTAATTGCCTAAGGAGAAAAAAAAAAACCCTTTGAAGAGAACATTTGTATTGCTGGAATAAAGTTTTGACTGAAAGACTACCAATTTTAAAATCCAAATATAGACCTGTTGTTATACTCCTTGTTGAAAGAACTGTGTAATGCCTGCTGCAACCGAAGTGCTTTGAGCGCCCATCTGTTATAGACATTCAAATTTGCATGGAGACTTCAAGTGGCATCTGATTATTTTTACACAAGGATACCTCACCCATTGGTAACGTAACCCACAAAGACTTACAACCCAGTTATTTATTTATTCTTAAGTAACAGCTAATTTTTAAAACACCATTTTTAAAACTGGTTAACCATTGATTTTTTAATATACATGTGTGAATGGCAGAGTTAGAATAAATCAGAAGTTATAAGGTCTTTGGACATAAATTTATCTTAATGTTTAAGATTTAATTTATTAATAAATGGTTCATTTGTTGTTCAAAGATACCTGGTTTGGTCTGTTTTATTCTGGGGGTTAATAAAATGTTAAATTTGGCTAATTTCTGGTAGGTGGGAAAACTTTAATAATATGCTGCGACCTGTGGAGTATTGGGACTGAATTGACAGGGCATTACTCCCACCTCGGTCGTAACATGATCGTTGCAGTTCACAAAACTTCCAAGTTTTGTATTCTGCAAATTTTGAAACTGTGCCCAGTACACTCGAGTCTAGGAGATTTATTATAGATCAAGAAAAGCCCTATACCGATCCCCGGGGAACCCCACTGCATACCTTCCTCCAGTTTAAAAAACAATTGTTCACCACCAGTCTCCTGTTTCCTGCCGACTTCATATCCATGCTGCCACTGTCCCTTTTATTCCATGGGCTTTAACTTTGTTGACAAGCCTGTTATGTGGCACTTTATCAAACGCCTTTTAGAAGTCCACTTGCACCACATCAACTGCATTACCGTCATCAAAAAAACTCAAGTTAGTTAAAAATGATTTACGCTTCAGAAATCTGAGCTGGCTTTCATTGATTGATACACATTTGTCCAAGTGACTCTTAATTTTGTCCTCATTATACTATAGACCTACCACTGTACAAAACATCCTGAAGGTACAAGTATCTTTGTTTTGTCGAGTTATTTACAACATACATTATATTTTGTTGCCTTACTTCCTAAATTTGATTATGTATTTGCTTCAGATGCATGTTTCTTTTCTCCCCTCATGCTCCAAAACCTTTCCCTCAGTTATTTACATGATTTCTCCTCCTGTTGAGAAGAGCTCACTGGAATAGGAATGGACTGAGAGGTTCTTTTCCTATTGTTGAGTGTCCAATCAAGTAGGACTTTAAATAGGTGCTCATTAGTCATGGTCTAAGCCTGGCTATCTGACTGTAGCTGCAGTGTACGAATGCAGCATCAAAGTGCTTGACTGGAACCTCAGTTTGCATCACAGATACCTTATCCTAAATAACCCAGCTGAAATTTCTGTTTTATAGCTGAAACTGTATAAAGTATTGGGGATGGGAAAATCTTTGTGATTTTCTTTTCTGTTCTTTTCCCCCAGCACCCCACACCCCAGTACTTAAGGTTCAACTGTCATGATGCACTTTGTGCACTTTAGTTCCACAAAAGCAAGACAAAAACTACAACTCCCAAGATGTACCTCTTTCATACACAAGCAATCTACAAGAGCTAGGAATCCCCACTCTACAAGACTTAACTTGGAGACAAGTGGGAGGACAGGTTGATTAAATTAATTTCTATAACATGTATCAAAGTTAAGAGGTAAAGCTAAACCAATGCAAATTATTAGCTAGGTTGTGGGAGAATATTGTGTCTAGTTCTGGACATCTTATTTCAGAAAAAAAGGAAATAATTGCATTTATATAACACTGTTCAAGACCACCATTACAGTCAATGAAGTACTTGTGAATTTTAGCCACTGTTGTAATGTAGGAAAAATATTAAGGCCATGGAGATGGTGTGAATAGATTCATTAAGATAAAAAGAGGCTTTAGCTCTGTGAAGCTAAAGAATTTGGGGTCTGTTCATTAGAGCAAAGGAAGTTAAAAGGAAATTTGATAGAGGAGTTCAAAATTATGAGGCTTTGACAAGTTAAATTGGGGAAAAAAATCTATTTCCACTGGTTGGTGAGTTGGTAGGTAATTCATGGGTATAAATTTTCGATAGTGAAAAGAATGAAGTAAGAGATTTTTTTTATAAAGGGTTTTTTGGATTGGAATTGCCTACCAGAAATAGTATGAAAGCAGAATCTAAAACAGCTTTTGAAAGGTACGGGATAAATAGTTGAAAATAAAGAGAAAAATGGTATGGAGAAAGACAGGGTAACAGCATCAAGTGCTTTTATATTATATTTCAGGGAGCCAGCACAGATGTGCTTGACTAAATGGACAACTTCTGTGCTTTTTTTATTAATTCACAGGATGTGAGTGTCACTGGCAAAGCCAGTATTTATTGCCCTTCCCATATTGATCCCTTGTTAATGGTGAACTGCTTTCTTCTTGAATACAACTGAGTGGCTTGGTAGGCCATTTCAGAGGGCAATTGTCATGGGTCTGGAGTTACAAATAGGCCAGACCGGGTAAGGGCAGCATCCAGAATAAGGTGGGTGAGCTTGCAGCATGGGTTGGTACCTGGGATCTCTGTGTAGTGGCCATTTCGGAGACATGGGTAGAGAAGGGGCAGGAATGGATGTTGCAGGTTCCGGGATTTAGATGTTTCAGTAAGAACAGAGAAGATGGTAAAAGGGGGGGGGGGGGGGGGTGTGGCATTGTTAATCAAGGAGAGTATTACAGCGACAGAAAGGACGTTTGAGGACTCGTCTACTGAGGTAGTATGGGCCGAGGTTAGAAACAGGAGAGAAGAGGTCACCCTGTTGGGAGTCTTCTATAGACCTCCGAATAGTTCCAGAGATGTAGAGGAAAGGATAGCGAAGATGATTCTCGACAGGGGCGAGAGTAACAGGGTAGTTGTTATGGGGGACTTTAACTTTCCAAATATTGACTGGAAATACTATAGTTCGAGTACTTTAGATGGGTCAGTTTTTGTCCAGTGTGTGCAGGAGGGTTTTCTGACACAGTATGTAGACAGGCCAACCAGGGGCGATGCCACATTGGATTTGATACTGGGTAATGAACCCGGCCAGGTGTTAGATTTAGATGTAGGTGAGCACTTTGGTGATAGTGATCACAATTCGGTTAGGTTTACCTTAGCGATGGGCAGGGACAGGTATATAACCGCAGGGCAAGAATTATAGCTGGGGGAAAGGAAATTATGATGCGATTAGGCAAGATTTAGGATGCGTAGGATGGGGAAGGAAACTGCAGGGGATGGGCACAATCGAAATGTGGAGCTTATTCAAGGAGCAGCTACTGCGTGTCCTTGATAAGTATGTACCTGTCAGGCAGGGAGGAAGTTGTCGAGCGAGGAAGCCGTGGTTTACTAAAGAAGTTGAAGCGCTTGTCAAGAGGAAGAAGAAGGCTTATGCTAGGATGAGACGTGAAGGCTCAGTTAGGGCGCTTGAGAGTTACAAGCTAGCCAGGAAGGATCTAAAGGGAGAGCTAAGAAGAGCAAGGAGAGGACACGAGAAGTCATTGGCGGATAGGATCAGGGAAAACCCTAAGGCTTTCTATAGGTATATCAGGAATAAAAGAATGACTAGAGTTAGATTAGGGCCAATCAAGGATAGTAGTGGGAAGTTGTGTGTGGAATCAGAGGAGATAGGGGAAGCGTTAAATGAATATTTTTCGTCAGTATTTACAGTAGAGAAAGAAAATGTTGTCGAGGAGAATACTGAGATACAGACTACTAGGCTAGATGGGATTGAGGTTCACAAGGAGGAGGTGTTAGCAATTTTGGAAAGTGTGAAAATAGATAAGTCCCCTGGGCCAGATGGGATTTATCCTAGGATTCTCTGGGAAGCCAGGGAGGAGATTGCAGAGCCTTTGTCCCTGATTTTTATGTCGTCATTGTCGACAGGAATAGTGCCGGAAGACTGGAGGATAGCAAATATTGTCCCCTTGTTCAAGAAGGGGAGTAGAGACAGCCCTGGTAATTATAGACCTGTGAGCCTTACTTCGGTTGTGGGTAAAATGTTGGAAAAGGTTATAAGAGACAGGATTTATAATCATCTTGAAAAGAATAAGTTCATTAGCGATAGTCAGCACAGTTTTGTGAAGGGTAGGTCGTGCCTCACAAACCTTATTGAGTTTTTCGAGAAGGTGACCAAACAGGTGGATGAGGGTAAAGCAGTGGATGTGGTGTATATGGATTTCAGTAAGGCGTTTGATAAGGTTCCCCACGGTAGGCTATTGCAGAAAATACGGAAGTATGGGGTTGAAGGTGATTTAGAGCTTTGGATCAGAAATTGGCTAGCTGAAAGAAGACAGAGGGTGGTGGTTGATGGCAAATGTTCATCCTGGAGTTTAGTTACTAGTGGTGTACCGCAAGGATCTGTTTTGGGGCCACTGCTGTTTGTCATTTTTATAAATGACCTGGAAGAGGGTGTAGAAGGGTGGGTTAGTAAATTTGCGGATGACACTAAGGTCGGTGGAGTTGTGGATAGTGCCGAAGGATGTTGTAGGGTACAGAGGGACATAGATAGGCTGCAGAGCTGGGCTGAGAGATGGCAAATGGAGTTTAATGCGGAAAAGTGTGAGGTGATTCACTTTGGAAGGAGTAACAGGAATGCAGAGTACTGGGCTAATGGGAAGATTCTTGGTAGTGTAGATGAACAGAGAGATCTTGGTGTCCAGATACATAAATCCCTGAAAGTTGCTACCCAGGTTAATAGGGCTGTTAAGAAGGCATATGGTGTGTTAGCTTTTATTAGTAGGGGGATCGAGTTTCGGAGCCACGAGGTCATGCTGCAGCTGTACAAAACTCTGGTGAGACCGCACCTGGAGTATTGCGTGCAGTTCTGGTCACCGCATTATAGGAAGGATGTGGAAGCTTTGGAAAGGGTGCAGAGGAGATTTACTAGGATGTTGCCTGGTATGGAGGGAAGGTCTTACGAGGAAAGGCTGAGGGACTTGAGGTTGTTTTCGTTGGAGAGAAGGAGGAGGAGAGGTGACTTAATAGAGACATATAAGATAATCATTGGGTTAGTTAGGGTGGATAGTGAGAGTCTTTTTCCTCGGATGGTGATGGCAAACACGAGGGGACATAGCTTTAAGTTGAGGGGTGATAGATATAGGACAGATGTTAGAGGTAGTTTCTTTACTCAGAGAGTAGTAGGGGCGTGGAACGCCCTGCCTGCAACAGTAGTAGACTCGCCAACCTTAAGGGCATTTAAGTGGTCATTGGATAGACATATGGATGAAAATGGAATAGTGTAGGTCAGATGGTTTCACAGGTCGTCGCAACATCGAGGGCCGAAGGGCCTGTACCGCGCTGTAATGTTCTAATTCTAATTTCCTTCCTCAAAGAATATTAGTGAGCCAGATGGATTTTTACAACAATCCAACATGTTATCGTCTTCACCATTACTGATGCCAGCTTTTTAATTCCAGATTTATTTAATTAATTGAATTTGAATTCACCAGCTGCCATGGTGGGATTTGAATTCATGTCTCCAGATCATTAATCCGGGTCTCTGGATTACTAGGCCAATAATATAATCACTCTGCCACTGTCCCCGTATAGTGCTGGAAAATTCCATGATTGTGTGTCAGAGGTCAGGTCCCAGGGAGGAAGAACTGTACAGTGGAACCTTTTGTTGTTGCAGGGAATTTGAACAGTTAAGCAATGCCTTGATTTTAAACTTGTTATCCTCATTTTTAAATCCCACCATGGCCTCGGCCCTCCGTATCTGTGTGATCTCCTCCAGCCCTGCAACTCTCCCAGATCTCTTAACTCCTCTTGTACATCCTTGATTTTAATCGCTCCACCATTGGTGGCCATGTTTTAAACTGCCTAGGCCCCAAGGTCTCGAAGGTACTCCCTACACATCCCCACCTCTCTATCTCTTTCTGCTCACTGAAAATGTTTCTTAAAATCTACCTTTTTGATCAAGCTTTTGGCAATTTGCCCTAATATCGCCTTATGTGGCTCAGTGTCTTATTTTGTTCAACAACATCCTGCGTAGCACCGTGGGATGTTAAAGGTGCTAAATAAATGTAAGTTGTTGCTTGCTTTTAATAAGTAATGTTTTTGCACAAATTGTTTAATTCCTTTTAATGTTTTATGCTCTAAATGTTAATGCATCTTCAGATATAAAGATCATACTTGGAATCATTTTGGAAAAAAGATTGAGCAATATGATGGGGACCAATTCGAGTGTTTGAATCATTTGCTATTACGTGGGATTTTCTTTTCCAGATCCGTGTTTCAGTGAATCAGTGCATTTCTTACCTGAGTCGATCTTAAAAAAGTGACATTTGCATTTTGTCTACTACAGACAGATTTATTTGACATCATATTTATTTAAGGTGTGACACTACACATGCATAGAAGGATTCAATTGAACAAATAATATTGTGTAGATTTTTAAATATTCTTAGTGAAAGGGTGAGGGAAGAAAGTCTGAAATCCAACGTTAAAATATTTGGTGAAGGAGTATCTTTGAGACAATCTCTTGTTTATTTGTGGGGTAATAATTTGACCTTATTTTGCAATTTTAATCCAATGTTAATTCACATTTAATTTGAGAAGATTGGGAATAAATTGGTTGCAGTTATATCTAGGTGCTAATAAAACAAATCATTAATCAGACGGATTTCATAGCAACAGAAAAAGTTTATTTAAAGTATAATAATTGAATGATTCTGGTCAGCTGAGCCAGAGGTTTTACAGTAAAAATCCTCGAGGTTTGTTGGCTAATGTGTAATTAAACCGAAACGTGAAAGACAACGAAAAGCTATGAAACACTTGTTCTTAACAGATTACCATAAGGTGAGACATTTTTGCAGCAGTTGTTCAACAGAAAACATGTTTTTATGTTGGACTGTGGTTAAAATTGTATGACTTATATCTGGTACCGGTCAGCCCTACCCAGATGGTGTGAGAAAGTAGTGGCATTTCCATAGAGAATGTTAGTTGGCTCGGATCAGCCAATCGGAGTATACCACTGTATACACGCATTGTGTTTCACGATCTCAAAAAAAATTTCAATTCTTTAAAAGTGGAAATTTCAGCACAGAGGTGGTCATTCTGCCCATCATGCTTGTGTTGGTCAAATACTTAGCCAGTTCCCTCAAAACCACTTGCAGTAATGTGTTCCTTGCCCTAATAATCCTCTGTGAGGGGGTTAAAAACACAGCAAGGTCCTACAAACAGTAATGAGATAAATTACTGGATTTATTTTAGTGATGTCAGTTGAGGGATAAATGTTGGCCAGGACCCTGGGGAGAACTCTCCTGCTCTTCAAATAGTGTCACAGGATCTTATACTGAGAACCTATGATGGCAGCCTTGACTTAAGATTCTCCCTTAAAAAGAGATTTATTTAATAAGCAGTAAAAGGCCATTTGAGCCTAAACACGCCAATCCTGTTTTTACAGATCAACCCCACTTACCATTACCTTGGCAGGAAACAAAGCGTAGGAATAAATGGGTCTTTTTCTGAGTGGCAGGCAGTGATGAGTGGAGTACCGCAGGGATCAGTGCTAAGAAACCAGCTATTCACAATATGAGATAGATGAGGGAATTAAATGTAGGAGTGTAAGCTGTGAGGAGGATGCAGAGAAGCTCCAGTGTGATTTGGACAGGTTGAGTGAGTGGGAAAATACATGGCAGATGCAGTATAATATAGATAAATGTGAGATTATCCACTTTAGTGGCAAAAACAGAAAGGCAGATTATTATCTGAACGGCGATAGATTGGAAAGGGGGAGGTGCAGCGAGACCTGGGTGTCCTTGTGCACCAGTCGGTGAAAGTAAGCATGCTGGTGCAGCAGGTAGTTTAAGAAGGCAAATGGTATGTTGGCCTTCATAGCGAGAGGATTCGAGTACAGGAGCAAGGATATCTTGCTGCAATTATACAAGGCCTTGGTGAGACCACATCTGGAGTATTGTGTGCAGTTTTGGCCTCCTTATCTGAGGAATGATCTTGCTATGGAGGGAGTGCAGCGAAGGTTCACCAGACTGATTCTTGGGATGACGGGACTGATGTGTGAAGAGAGATTGGGTCGATTAGGCTTGTATTCGCTAGAGTTTAGAAGAATGAGGGGGGATCTCATAAAAACCTACAAAATTCTAACAGGACTGGACAGACTAGATGCAGGAAAGATGTTCCCAATGGCGGGGGAGTCCAGGACAAGGGGTCACAGTCTAAGGATAAGGGGTAAGCTATTTAGGACAGAGATGAGAGATATCTTCATCCAGGGTTGCGAACCTGTGGAATTCCCTACCACGGAAAGCAGTTGAGGCCAAATCATTAAATATATTCAAGAAAAAGTTAGATTTAGTCCTTAGGGCTCATGGGATCAATGGATATAGGGAGAAAGCGGGAACAGGTTACTGAGTTTGGATGATCAGCCATGATCGTATTGAATGGAGGAGCAGGCTCAAAGGGCCGAATGGCCTACTCCTGCTCCTATTTTTCTATGTTTCTATATTAATTCGAAATTACATTGTTATTTACCTCATTTTTTTTAATGTTCCTTATGTAAACACCCTTCCAGTCAGTTGTTTTGTTTACCTTTCACCCATAGCTTAGTTCTCAATGGAAGGATGGGAGGTTCTTTTAGGAACTATCCCTTGTTTTGTGTTTAGATTCTGTTTTTGAGTGTCTTCTGTTCTATTCTACTCATGATGAAGGACAGCACTTTGCTTCCTCTTAACCGTAACAGGTTCTCAAATTGAATTTTAAATACCTTAAATATTATGTTTTGATTATATAGGACAGTGGGAGCTGGGCTTTATGTGTTTATGTAGGACAATGTGAGTCATGCCCTATATATTTATATAGGACAATGGAATCATGCCTATATGACTATATAGGACAATGTGAACTTGATCCTATATGATTATATTGGAGAATGTGAACTTGGTCCTAATATTATATAGGACAATGTGTACTGGGTCCTATATGATTTATCTAGGATATAGGGATTTGGGTCCTATATTATATAGCACAGAACAAACTGGGTCCTATATCTTTACATAGGACATTGGGAGCTGGGCCCTATATGGTTACACAGAATAACAAGCTATGTCCTATATCTTTATGTGAGATAATGAGAACCACATTCTATATAGTTATATAGGACAATGAGAGTTGGGTCCTTTGATTATATAGGATTGTGGCCTGCTGAAGTGTGTGTGATATAATTGTCTCCTATTTCTTAACAGTGGCAGTCTAAGCCTGTGGTAAAGTATGTCTAAGGATCAGGGAAAAGAGGAATTCTGTTTCAAAAAATTAAATTATCCCTGGTAAGGTTCCTTAATTCAACCATATTTCATTGCTTTCTAAATGACCTAAAGTTGTTTATATTGACTGCATATGAAATATTTGCAGAATCATTGTGCTGGCGATTGAGAAATTTGAGGTAGAAACTTGCTTTTGGTGTATCATTGATTCAATAATGCTGTCAACTCATCAACAAGCCAGTTATTTACTGTTGTAGCAAAACAGCCTTGACAGCATTTTCAGGAGCATTATTCTGTAACTAAAAGACCCTGAATTGCCTTTTCAGCTTTGCCAGAACTCTGGTATGAGGACAGAAAGCCTTGTTATGTGTTTTTTTTTTCTGTCACGCACAGACTAAAGTGCATCGATTCTGACAGTCATAAATGTTTAATTTTTGCAGACCCCATAGCACAGATGCTGTCTCACTCTCTATCTCCAGTTCAGGAGCCTGAGGAGAAAGGCCTTCACCCTGTTAGGTCACTCAAATAAAGGATAAAGAGCTACAAGCATCTATTATAGAAGGACTGCAAGTCCAGTGGAAAGCTGCATGACACCAACACATCAGCCTGTTATTTTTTATTCCTTTTTTTTTTAGTGAAATGCAATGATAAAATCTTCATTATTTCACATTCAAATGTTAGTCCCACAGCTGTCCCGTTGATTCAGTGAGGTATTTGTTCTAAAATTGCAATCGTGGCATTTATTGCGCCAATCATGAAAAGCTTGTTCATTCAGCAAAATTAGGATTAAGCTAATCTATATCTCAAAGAGGGAGATTCATATCGAGAAAGATTGACATGAATAGTTGGTGAAGAGCATCTGTACCACATCCAGCATGCAATTTTAATACACTTGAAAGGACATGTTTTTGATTGACATTTTGAAGGTTGTGACCTTTCGTTCTAAATAATTGAGGACTCCTCGACAACAGAAAAAGAGGAATCGGCAGCATTTTTACTGTGTTTTTTTTTTAAGTGCTGTTGCTTCACTTAAAACTCAGGTTTTGTTTTTAAAACATCCTGTTTTTGTTGGTTAAACTGTTCTTTCAGACTTCCATGTGTGCCTGGTTCAATTGCTGAACAGATTTATAAATAACCGTTGCAGCCATTTAAAATTAGATGGTAACACATGAGAAGACAGAGACTATGGACTTTGTGTTTTATTTTATAAACCCACTTTGTTGACTGCTGAGTGTGGCTTAGACCTGTATTTTAAGAGGCCATCAATTAAAAAGAAAAGGATTTGGGTGTCGATGATGACATTTAGTCTTCTAAGTCAAATTGCTGTACTGTGCACAAGGCTACATTGAAATACCCTGATCAGGTTTGCTGTTTTGTATAGAATGCATGAGGTAACAATTGTGTACAGAAAATAATCAAAAAGGCTAATGGAATGCTGGCCTTTATATCTAAAGGACTGGAATACAAGGAGCTAGAAGGCATGCTTCAGCCATACAAAACCATGGTTAGACCACACCTGGAGTACTGTGAGCAATTCTGGGCACCAGAATATACTGGTCTTGGAGGGAGTGCAGTGTAGATTTACTAGGATGATACCTATACTCCAAGGGGTAAATTACACAAAGTGGTGTTGCATTCCCTGGAATTTAGAAGCTTAAGGGCTGATTTGATCGGAGTTTTCAAGATATTAAGGGGAACAGATCAGGTAGATAGTGAGAAACTATTTCCTTTGGTTGGAGAGTCTAGGACTTGGGGGGCCTTGCCTAAAAATTAGAGCCAGAGCTTTAAAGAGTAAAATTAGGAAAACATTTTTACACAAATGGCAATTGATCCTAGATCAATTGTTAATTTTAAATCTGAGATTTATAGATTTTTGTTATCCAAAGGTATTAAGAGATATGGGGCAAAGATATTTAGTTAGGTCGTAGATCAGCCATGATCTCATTGAATGGCAGAACAGGCTCGAGGAGCGAAATGGCTGACACCTGTTCCTTTCTTCCTAATTACATTTTTATAACAAACAATAGTCTGTTGAGGTTACAAATCATATGTAGTTGCAGAATGAACTGTAATCAAAAATTGACACTCATATTGCAATTATTAGATTTAACAAGGCTGGATGTAGATTCAGTATACATAAGATATATTTCCATATGTTATATAATTCCTCATGTACAGCATAACTGTGACCAACTGCAAGATTGTCACATAATTGAATCATTTCATTGATGCTGAGAGGATGTTTGCCCTTGTGGGAGAGACTAGAACTAGGGGACACAGTTTAAAGATTAGGGGTCTCCCATTTAAGACGGAGATGAGGAGAATTTTTTTTCTCTGAGGTTTGTTAGTCTGTGGAATTCTCTTCCCCAGAGAGCAGTGGAGGCTGGGTCATTGATTATTTTTAAGGCTGAGTTAGACAGATTCTTGATTGACAAAGGAGTCAAAGATTATAGCAGATAGACAGGAAAATAGAGCTGAGGCCGCAATCAGATCAGCCATGATCTTATCAAATGGTGGAGCAGGCTCGAGGGGCCGAATGGCCTACTCCTCCTCCTAATTCATATTTCACGAACCAAAAGGGCAAGATTGAAGAAGTTTCTAATAATCTCTGTTAGGTAGCATCTTGAGATCACATCCTTCTGCTAGACATGCATTTCTTTTTGTTATTTGGAACGTAAATATGTTTTCTGCGTCTGCAAGACTGTGAGGCAAGAAAAGTATTCCAGAAGTTTCCGTCCTTGCAGTTGCTTTGTGTGGTTTTGCATCTGTCCTGTTGGTGGATGTAAGCTCAGGCTTGTCGCTGGTGTTTTAACTTGTTAACTATGTCGTTTTAGTCTTTCTCAGATTTCTGTGGCAAATCAACAGCACAATATGAAGTTCGATAGCCTACTATAGTGTTGGTCCCATTACTCCAGGTTTAATCAGAGAAATTTGTACCAGTACATATTCTATGAATATCGGTTTATCAGATTGTTATAGAATTCCCTCAATATTCCGAATCGATTGATGCTTCAAAAAAATCAAGAAAACTTTGTTTCTTATGATTCTCTGAGCCCCGTACAAACATTTTTTTAAACTCCCATTCAGTTCTTTACTTAAGCCAACAGTTTATGAAAGTACAGTGGTTTCTCTTTTCTAAATGGAATATGCCAAATTACTGGTACGAGTAATTGGCTTGCAAACAGAGTAATTGATAGTGTAGTAAATTGTGGTTTCAAATAGGCACTGGGTGATCTGAAGCAAAGCTGCAGCACAGCTATTGGATACAGCTGTTGTGTCTTATTTTGTCATAAAGCTGAGGAAGAGGAGGGGAAATTCCAAGTACCTGGGGGGAAAAAAACACCATAATTATCCTTGTCAGATTGAATGCAAATGTGATTTAAAAAGCTGCCTTGTTTCATTGAAAAAACAGCTCTCCTGGCTAAGTCATTTTGCAGAATAAATTGCCACTGTTCGCACTCAATTTTAGATGCTACAACTAAAGCAACATGCAACCCACATGCAAATGTGTCAGTTTCACCAGGACCCATGCCTTACGTAGATGTGACCATTTGCAAAAATCTATGAATCTGAAGTCCTGCCAGGTCCTGAATATTTAAAAGAAAGCTGTACAAGTAGTTCAATGGATTGATTCTGAATGCATTGCTGCATGGAGTTGGTTTCTGGAGCTGACAACCACACAACCAGTTTCCAATCTTGGCCAGACAGCCCGAGCACACTGAGAGGGGAAAGAGAGAAGATGAGTTACAATGAATCCTCCTCACTAGGAGTGAGTTCACACTAAAACTGTAGTGTTGAGGTGAAGCATCAATCCTGCAGTTAGTGTATATATGGAGTCTGAATGCAATGCCTAGGACCGACAAGAATTGGGGGTCAGGTAATTTAGAGAAGGTGGTCCAACTACGAATCCTTTCAGGTCTTGATGCCTGATTACACTCTAAGCATAAGTGAGAACCTGTTTTCGCTTTACACTGTTGCTAAAGTTGCAAATTATAAATGCATTGGTTACAAATGGATATTTACTAAAGCCTGAGATTAAGTTCTCCCTTCACATGGTGAATAATGGGAAGACTTTCTTTTATCTTTAACTTTTAAGTTGAGCCACAGCAGACTTATCCTTTTTGTTTTCTTTATGTGACCATTATGCTCACTTAACTTAATCTTTCACTTCCCAAAATAAACTCTAAAATTGTAGAAGTAAAGCCTGAAGGGGTTAGAGAGGATTTTCCCAGAGTACGTTTTTGCTTATTAGCCCTGGGTTTATAGTTTTATTGTCTCCCGCAGGAGATTAGTTACATAGCTACATGCTTTAGAGGATGGGGAGTGGTAGGTAGGACGTATTTAATCACAGTGCAACAGCCAGCATGAGTGTGGGGCAGGTTTGATGGGCCAGCTAGTCTTTTCCTGCCCATCATCTTTTTGATTACTGATAAATTTTAACTTAAAAAATAAATTTTGCGACCAAGAAACCCCAGACAATATTGTAAATAATGGCATTGAGGCCTTTTGTTAATTGTGGATCACTACAGAGAATGGCAATCCATTAAATTGTCTCCAAGTAATTGCCAACTCTCTAATTTATCAGCTCGATAAAAACATTTATCAGATTGCCATGAGTGAGGCAGGTTTAGAGTCGGTGCAAAACAGTTTTGGCTTTGCACAGATACTGAACTTAATTAGCATAGATCAGATGTTGAGGCCTCAATTGCCTCTGAAATTGAAAAGAGTGAGACTACTCCTTGCAGGGATTCTCGCTCTGCTTCATTCCAGTGTCTGGTTAGGAGCTGACTCTTAAATTTAGACTGCATTTATACCATAACTGCAGTGTAAACATGAAGCAAACCACATCAGAGCAACATTGCAGTTGTACTGGAAAAGCACCCTAAAAGACATAAGGGACTTTTTAGTCAATGGACTATCAGTTCTTGATATTTGGCAAACTGGAAGCTATTACTGTATACATTATATTTATACAAGCAAAATGACTGATTTAGAATGTCAAAGTCAAGACTCCTCTATTTTTTAAGAAAACGTATTCTTACTTTTCTTACATTAGATCCACTTTTATTTTTTTTTAAAGTACTGTAACAACTTTATGGCTGGGATTTTATGAATCCCGTGGCGTTCCTGACAGCGGGACTGGAAGTTGGCGTAACTTCCGCTTCTGCCATTTTTCCTATATCCCGCACAATTTTATATGAACGGTGCGGCGATGGGCACATGAGACACATACGATCATGTGGCAAAGATGGCCTTTCATTGGTGGAACCCACCGTCACTGGCTCAAGCACCATGAGCGCCACAGTAATAAAGCATTCTTTGTTTCAGGCCTCAAGGAACAGCAGCCTTCATGTTATGTAAATCTCTTCAGAGTTACCAAAATTAAATATTTTACTTAGTTGTAACTGTTTTTTTCAGCCTTAATTTAACACACCCAGCATCAACTCCCCATCATTATTTTTTTATTGAGCAAGAGCAAAGAAAATAGCCAGCAGGCAGCATCCCGCCACACAGTTCAGTGATGCCTCCTTGCAGCTTCTCCTTCATGCCATCCAGAAAAGACAGGGAGTCCTCTTCTCTGCAGATCGAGTGCAAAGACCCTCCCACCTGATCGAGGCAGCCTGGATGGAGGTAGCAAAGAAGGTCTCATCGTGGGGTGATGCGGCGAAACAGCAAGTGACTTGCTCAGATTGGCAAGGGTTGGCAAAGCTGTTCCATTGTTTTTCTCCCTGACTCCATCCCTTTAAGACAGAGGGTAGACAAGGCATGGAATGGAATGCGTGAGCATTCTTGGTGCCATACACTTCCTGATTGTGCGCAGTGTTGATGACTGGCATTGCTTCATGTGCTTCGATGTGTTGTGCGAAAGCCACTCCAGAATGAATGATGTTGATGCAGGTTTACAATGGTTGTGATTCATCTTTTGACACGTCATTAAATCTGCACTGTCTCCTGCAGGACAAATGCACCCACAACCAGCATGAGCGAGGTGGAGGTGTCCCTGACATCCGAATTCTGACACCGGCTGAAGAGGAGGCTGCAGAAATTGCGAGAGAGGAGCGAGGCATGGTGATTGCAGATAGTGAGGCAGGGTCCTCAAAGCGTAAGGATGAAGTATCATCTTCAGTCTTGCAGCCATAGGAAAGAGTGAGATCTTATGTTCAGCTGATGCTTAAAGTGCCTCTATTTGTGTCTCCACTACAGGTGCCCGCACTCGAGTCACAGAATGCCACGTGACCCGAGACTCCTCCCCTGGGGAGGAAGATGAAGCCAACGCCCCACAGGGTGCATCGTCACCTGCCTCTTCTTCCACCTCTGCCAGCACAGATACATCCACATGGTCCACGGGGAGTTTGAGATTACAATCTGGGTCACAAGCTGGTGGTCACGACACAGACACGCCCCAGCAACTGTGGGAGCATGTGCCAGTCAGGTCCCCTGAAAATCGGAGGACCGCTGAGGATCAGGCCCCTGCTCAGCCCCACACTCATGATGATCCTCTGTTTGTTGCTATGATGTGCATGTGCATCAAAGCCATGTCGAAAAGATGTTAGAAATGCCTGAGATCATCCGTGGCTTTGCATGTGCCATGGAGGAGTCCATGCAAGTCATGATGTCTGCCATGTCCCAGACATGGGCGGCGCAGTGGTTAGCACTGCAGCCTCACAGCTCCAGCGACCCGGGTTCGATTCTGGGTACTGCCTGTGTGGAGTTTGCAAGTTCTCCCTGTGTCTGCGTGGGTTTCCTCCGGGTGCTCTGGTTTCCTCCCACCACCAGAAGACTTGCAGGTTGATAGGTAAATTGGCCATTGTAAATTGCCCCTAGTGTAGGTAGGTGGTAGGGGAATAGTGGGGATGTGGTAGAGAATATGGGGTTAGTGTAGGGTTAGTATAAATGGGTGGTTGTTGGTCGGCACAGACTCGGTGGGCCGAAGGGCCTGTTTCAGTGCTGTATCTCTAAATAAATAAAAATAAATATGAGCTTATGGTGTTTCGAAAATGCTTCCATTTTTAATATATATTTTTTTGATTTGTGTTGAAACTGAAAAGATTCCATAGATATGTTTATTTTTACCAAGTTCACTGAAAGGACACTTGAGATGTTGTTTGAAAACAACCTGTGTTGGAAATCATGTGCCTTAAGCTCAGTAAACAACAGAAACCTTAGTGACCTGGGGAAGATGTTTACAGAGAAGCTGCATGTCAAGGTTTATGGAGGTCAGGAGATTGACTTTCTGTTGGGGTTTGGATATTGTTTTCAGTTGAGTTGGGGTGTGAATGGTTTGAAGACAGTTGGTGTTTTGCCTGCCAAGGAAAAAGAAACCACCAAGCTCACCTTTTTCTCTATATCTTTGAAGAAATCCTGCAAAGATCCAGTGTGAGACAGCTAAAATCCCTGGTGCTGCATCTCTCCTGAGAAGCTGGAAACACCTGCCAGATTAATCCTCAACGCTGACTGAAAAGAACTGCTTTAGAAATGATCCCAGTGACCCATCTCCGTATACCTGGATGACAGACCATAAGGGACAACTGACTTCTTTCCATATCTTCTCTTTTTTTCTTCAAGAATTAGCAAGTATTTGGCTAAAGTATTCTTTTAGAGTCATAGAGAGATACAGAACCAAAACAAACCCTTGGGCCCATCGAGTACATGCCGACCATCAACCACCCATTTATACTAATCCTACATTAATCCCATTTTCCCTCTCACATCCCCATCTTCCCTCAATTCTCCTACCACCTACCTACATTAGGGGCAATTTTTTTTTTAACAATGGCCAATTTACCTGTCAACCCACAAGTCTTTGGCATGTGGGAGGAAACCCACACAGTCACAGGGAGAACTTGTAAACTCTGCCCAGGCACAGTACCCTTTCTTGTCATTTTTTGTAACAGACCTCTTTAGAGAGAATTTCTGTATTATTTTCAGAGTGCGTGTGTGGGGAATTTTAAAAGGGAACTTTCATATTTCAATCTGTGTGTTAATGCTTTGCTTGTTTGATAATGAACTGATAATTTAGTTGTTTATTAAAGAAACCTGGTTGGTGTATTTTATTCTGGGATAAAGAGTAGAGTATATGATAGACCAAATCGGTAACTGGGTAAACATTTTTAAAATATATGTTGTGACCTGCAGAGAAGTGGGACTAGAAAAGCAAGTGCACTCCTCCCACCTAGTTCATAACAATGGCTTCCTTAGTCGAGAATTTGGCGAGCTCCATGGAGAGTCTGGTTGAGCACTCGAGCCATATGCGATCTGACCTGTACTCCATCGTTGTGGCCATGGGCTCCATGCAGCAGAGTCTGAGCGAGAGGGGAATGAGGAGCCTAGACCTCCGTCCAGGTGCTCCTTCCCCTCAGGGAGACTGGCATGTGCCATATTGCACACAGATGGAAGAGGAGCGCGTGGCAGCTGCCCTGGAGCCTTCCTCTCGGAATACCCCAGGGTAAGCAGCATCCTGTCCTCCCACCCCCCGACATTGATCCCCTTACCTCCAGCAGGCAAGCACATGGGGAATACACACACACATCAGTGTTGCAGACCCCCTCGTAGCATGGAGTCATCAAGGCTCTGTTCCTCCAGAGGACGCCCGCCATGGTCATCTACAGCAATGGGACAGGGCACTGAGCAGACTGCCTCCATCTCAGCTGCTAATGTCAGGGTAGCACCTAGACATAGAGGTAGAAAATGGAAAAAGGAACAGTTTTGAGCATGAGGGTGGCACGGGTGCTAGAAGTACTGTGCACATATTACAGAAGTTTAGAAACATCTATTTAATACTTAATGCACTCTTGTAAATCATTTGCTTTGTTTCAGATGAAATGGAAAATGTTTACTGGAGGCCTATGGTAACAATGCATTGATGCATTTCAGAACGTGTTCATTTTCCATTTATCATTGTTATTTGAGGCTTCAGTCTTCAATGATGGCTGTCTGTCGTTTGCAGATTTCTCACTTTTTTCATTACCAACATGCCTTACATTTGTGGTTCTGCGGTCACACCCTTACTTTCCCTGCATTGGTGTCTTTTCGGTTCCGTCGCAGCCCAAAGAAGATTTGATCTGCCAGTCACATCAAAGTGTAGCAAAGTTGTAGCTTCCTATGTGTGTAGGTTAATACCTTGATGCAGGACAATTTTTCCAATGGAGAAGCAGGTCTCTTTTAATGATGTTAATAGTGTACAGGCCGTTAGGCACATCTCCACTGCAGGTTCATGTGCCGTTGTCAGAAGAGCCCTTCTTTTTCATTGTAGTAATGAATAAGATCTCAGGCAAATGTGAACATATTTGGAGAATTTGTTTTTCTCCTACTAATATTCCTTTATGAAGTGGCTTAATGTTGGCTGAAACATGCAAATATGAGGGTCTCCCTGATGTCCCTCGCACATCTCTCCATGGCCCTTATATCGATGATGGCATCATTGTCCTCCTCCTCACCCTCTTCAATAGTCATGCTCATCCGAGGAGGCCTGCTATTCCTCCTGTTCCTCCACCTGCAGGATGTTGCCGCGTCTAATTGCAAGGTTGTGCGAGGCACAGCAGACAACGATTTTTCATGATTCCATCTGTGGCACGTACTGAAGAGCCCCTCCAGACCGGGCCAAGGCAGCAGAAGTGCATTTTCAGCATGCCCATGGTGTATTCGATGATAGCTCTCGTGGATGTGTGAGCAGCATTGTACCTCTCTTCAACAGTGCTCTGGGGATGCCGTACTGGTGTCATCAACCATATACAAAAGGGGGTAATCCTTTTCACCCAGGATCCAGTCATCCACTTTGGCTGGTTCATCCAAAACTCCTGGCAGCTGTGAGTTCCTCAATAGGAGTTGTGACAGCTCCCTGGGAAACTTGCGCAAACCTGCATTATTCTTCTCCTATGGTCGCAAACTAGTTGTACATTCAAAGAGTGGAAGCCTTTGTGATTCACAAATACAGCAGGTTGGTCCCAAGGAGCTCTAATGGCCACATGAGTATAGTTGATCATCCCATGTACTCTATGGAATCCAGCAATGGTGCCGAAGGCCACAGACCTTGCTGCCTGGCTGTCCTCATCTTCAGGTAAGTAGATGAATTCATTGGCGCAATGAAATAGGACACTGATCGACTCTTTGATGCACCTATGGGTCACAGACTGTGATATGCCACATATGTCGCCCATTAAACCCTGGAAGGCACCACTAGCAAAAGAATTGAGTGCAGCAGTCACCTTGAGGGCAACTAGCATGGGATTCCCACCAAACCCAAGTGGTTGCAGGTCATGCTACAAATTTCTGTGATCATTTCACGTGACATCCTGAGGCATCTCTGGCATTGCCTCTCCAACATTTGAAGGTAATTTGTTCTTGTCCTGAGGATGCGATGACGTGCCAGAGCCCGTCTTCAATAATGCCATTCCTGGATGTTATCATTCTCAGTATCCTCACCTTCTTGTTCTGCCTGCTGCTGGGTTCAGGCATCATGCCTCCTAAGTCACTCCCTCTGCTCTTCTTCCCGTGGTAGTAGACAAATCAGGTGCAGGAGACCCATGTTACTGCAGCTTTACAAATAATGAAATGAGCAGAGTATTCCAATTCAGCCTCCTGTTCCCAGTCAACTGAACCATTTCAGTAATGAGCAAATTGCTTTTATGTACCTTAGAATTGCAGCCAGGTGGAAGTCCCCCACACCATCATTGTCTCCTCCCACTCACCTTGCAATCCTTGAGTGGCCACATGGTTTGCATTATTGTTTGAGAAAATGGTGCGTGTACAATTTAAGGCACATTTCTCCACCTTCCAACCTTCTGCCACCTTCCAGCCTACACCCATCACCCTTGAACCACCCAATGTAACCTTACCTCTTCCCTCTGCAACCAGTGAACCTCCCCCCATTACCTCTGCCAGTGTCACAATCACTTTATTCATGCCATCCCTCCCCCTGTTCCTACTCCTGTTATCATCAACATGCCAACTCTGATCCTTGATCCTCCTCAAATCCACCTTAATATTATTGCCAAGTCCCATTCCCCTCCCTATGATGTTGTAGAATACCCAACCCTATTTCTTGACCTTCCCCCTACAGAATCCATTGACTGTGACCATTCCCTCTGCCAGCCAGTGCCCTGAAATCGCCCCACAGGTCCCTGACATTGACAGCTCTCATCCCTCCTTTTAGGACCCTCGTGACTATCTGTTGACTGTAATGCTCAAATCAACCCACCAGCCGCCCACGTCCAAGTTCAGCAGCAATAACAGCTACTACACACCCTGGACGCTCCGCTCCTCCCTGCTCTGCTCTTCCATGCACCCGATCACCCCACCCTGTCCTCCCCGAGTGCCCTCCCCCGCTCCTCCATATACAAATCATTTGAAAGGTCCACCCCTAAGAGAGTGCTCATTTAAAGGAACAGGCCAGGGAAAAGTTCAATGTGGACTTATTGTCAAATATGGATGGGAAAGCATGTTGACAGCAGCAAAGATGATGGTGACCTTGATTGTGAGATCCCACTGAATATTTTTGTTAAAGAATTTATTAAAATTTAAATGTATTCCTCCATAGTTATTCAAGGAGCTGAAGCATTAAGATTACATTAATCTTACATGCACAAAGATATATCTTGAGTACTTTTCTGAGTGACAGTTATTTTCTGCTAAAATGTGTGGGCGCCAAATTAATTTGCCTCGTTATTTGGCCACGGGGACCATGATTTGCAGTGTGCCTGCACCCTTGTAAAGGAGGTAGGTGAGACACCATATTCGTCTAGCTATCTTGTTTTGCTGGTAGTTGCATGGCCATGAGCCCTAGTCTCCATTTTAGTGCAGGCGTCCTCTGCGCACTCCAGGGGTCCGAGTCATGTTATGACGAAACCACGTACTCCAGGCAGACTTCCTTTCTTAAAGGCACAGTCCCTAAAAGGGGGAGGTTGCAGCAATGCACTGCAGGATACTGGATAATTGGTTTTCACTATTGAGGGAGGGAAGGGAGACCTCCCAGGTTTCGTGTCGCCTCCCTCAGGCATGTACTGCAGAGATCCCCATGAGCGATTAAAGCAACAAAATCTCTGCTTTAGGAGACCGATGGCTTGCTTCACGGTATTCTGGGTGGCTCCATGGCTCTCATTGAAGGCCCTCTGACCTTGTACGGCTGTATGGCAAAAGGGGGTCATGAGCCATGTGTGGTGTGGGTAACCCTTGCCACCAAGTGCCATCCTATGGTAGGTCTTGGAGGCCTGAAGACAGTGGGAATTGCTCACTGACTGGATGCACCAACAGTACGTTGGCTGAGTGGTAGCTTTTGCAGCCGCCATGAGGTGGGAGGCCTGTAGAGCCACATACGTGCAGTCGATGGAGTCCTGCACCATCAGGAATCACGCTACCCTGGCAGAATTACGTGCCCTTGCATCCTGGTCTTCCCTCTTCAGGGAGCACTCTGATGAAAAGTCATTGAGTTGAAATGTTAACTCTGTTTCTCTTTCCAAAGATGCTGCCAGACCTGCTGAGCATTTACAGTATTTTATGTTTTCATTTTATTACTAGCAAAGACCCGAAAATATTTGCAGTGAAATTAGTATCTTTATTTTCATCCCCCATCCCACCCCTTCTTCCTATGCCATCCCTATCCTCCATTCCATACCTCCCATGCTGTTACCCCCCCAACTCACATGCCATTCCCCCCACCAATGCTGTATCCATCCCTCTTCCTGTGCCATCCACCCCTCCCATGCCATTCTGTCCCTCACTCCTCATCCCCAATCTTTCCAGCCGGGGTAGCCTTGTTGTTGGGCTCCCCTTACCTTCTGTTGTTTTTGTTTTGTTTTCCACCAACCGCATTCCCCCCCTCACTATCACCAGCTGCTGGCAGCTGCACATGCATCATACACTCCAGTCCTCTGCCCGCCCCTCATGCCTATGTGTGCACCAGGCTATGCCCACCAAATCAACCCACGGACCAATCAGATCAGTATGGACAAACAAAACCTGTTTATTATTATAGATTAAGTACCTCATGTCACACCCTTACCTTCTGCTGGTTTTGTCATCACCGCCAGCGCCACCAACCATTGGCAGCTACATGTGCATCATGCGCTCCAGTCCGCCACGGACCCCACAGGTCTCTGCATGGGCCACAGCAGAGACTGGCAAAACATTTGTGGTCAAAGTAATATCATTACTTCTTTAAATACAGGATTTCTAATTATTCTTTCACCTAAGACTTTAACAGAATCAAAACTTCTGACCCTGGAAAAAGCTACATAAAGCTGTGCCTGTGTGAAAACGTTGGAATTAAAATGGCACCAAAAAGTAAACCTGCCCCAGGTGAACAGGGCTCACATATTTCAAAGTTTAATTGAATACAATTAACAGAATCGTTTTTTTTAAATTACAGTTTTAAAATTGCAGTTAGCTACCACTTCAGTGAAAACTTTATTCTTCACCTCCATCAGTTTAACACATAACTCTGAAGCAATTCTAGGGCTTTTGCACTCAGCTGGCCAATCAGTGCCTTCCTTCCTAAAAGTGTTATTACTCGTGTCATGAAGACCCCACCTGCCAAGAATGAGGCATATTAATTTTGTCATATGAACGTTAATTTTAAACTGTTGCTGGAATGAAGAAATGACTTGTTTCAAGAGATCAGTAGTGGCTGGAAAACATTTGCATACTAAGAGTCAGTGCCTGGAGACAGTAGAACGGCTCCCTGATTCAATTAACCCAAATGGATTTTGATCACCAGACACTGAATGTGTAACAAAGCCAACATTCCAGGGTGTCTGCTAAGATGGAGAATCCACAAATGCAGGAGTTTGTTAAAAACAGCTAGTCACATGACTAACCTGCTGGCCCAGGTTATTGTTTGAACTCTTCACAGGACAGATTGGGTCAGATTACAACTGAACTTGGAAGAAGAGAGTCTCTCTCCTGGTTAGCTCGCTCGCTCTCTCACGAATCTTCAGATCCACTGAAATCGCTTAAATCTCAAGAGAAAAGACTCATACATTGAAACAAGTTTTAAAACGTGCACTGGGCCCCAATGAAACAGCAAGACTTACCGGCAATCAAAGACTCTACATCGAACTCAAAGGACTGTAAATAAATTCCAGCTATTGCCTCAAACTTTTCCCCTTTATTCTTTCCACTTTTCTGTCTCTATCTGCGTGTGTGTTTATCACGTATGCATGCTAGTGTCGTCGCGCCGCGTATTCGTAGTCCTTAACCGAATTAGAGTTTAAGGTTAATAACCTTCCACCTTTCTTGTTTAAATCTAAAACCTGTCTGGTTGATTTCTTTGCCTTACAATTGGAGAGCAGTGAACAAGGATTCACTGAGGTGGGGGGAGCTAAAAACACGGTGTTTTAAAAATTAAACCCTGTTACAGTTAAACCAGGCAAAAGCTGGGAGGGAACCCCTCGACCCCTTTCTCACCCGAATGTTACGATGAAGTTTTAAAATATCTAATTTACTTACTGTCATCACACAGGTGCAGAACAAATCACTGACCAATCAGAAAAGTGCGGACACACCAAAAACTGCTTATTATTATTATAGATTCTTCTGTTGCATCAGCCTGTCATGATCTCGCTCCTTCAACTTCTTCGGGCGCGTGCAGCTGTCACGCCTGCGTGAGCCACTCCAGTTGTCTCACGGGCAGTGCAGTAAGTGGCCAGCGATGCTTCCTGTGCTTCAACTCTGCAGGTATGCCTGTGTAATGCCACTAGAAGTGGTGCTATGTGTATGAATTTCACAGCCTGTACATATATGTTTGATTTCTTTTACATGCATTCTTTTTGAATGATTTCTACAAGATTCTACTGGACCATTTTCACTGGGAGTTTTGTGAACTCTGTTGACATTTCTTAGTTTTACGTCATTTTTGCTGCATGACCTTAACATTCCTGCTGTCCTCTTGTGTTCTCCCTCAGGGGAAAAAAAACGTCCAAGCAAGCATGAAGGGAATCTTTATCCTGTCACGTAAGGTTTCTATATCTGGCCAAAGACCTTACTACCGTCTGGTCAAAACTATAGCTACGTTCCATTAGACAGCTGCTTCTTCCAGTATTTGGCACTTGCGGAGAGTCTATTTGGAAGGACTTGGGTTTATTGTTGAGGTTTACTGCGAAAGTTACAGACAAAAATGATGGTCAGGAAAAGACCAGCTAAGTTCATCAAGCCTGCCGCATGCAATGATGCTGGGGCCATCGGAGTTAAATACTTTTTCATTCACCCCATTTCACACCCACCCCTGCGGCCATGTAACCTGCTTGGAGAGGCAAGAAAACAGAAAAACACCCAGGACCAATAAGAGGAAAAAAAAATACTCTGTAGAATTCTTCTCTGATCCCGTCAGACGACCAAACCCAGTCCACAAGATCACATGGACCAAGGTTATCTATAAAGACACTTACCTTTGATGTGATACAATCACTGTCCCAGTCAGCAACTGGTCCAGCTGCCTCTTGAAGGCAATGCATAATTAAAATTGTGTCCCCTGATCTCCCACCACCACCCCCCCACTCATCCCCAATTCAGCTAAACTGGGATAATCTATCCACAGGGACATTATTGTCTCGCTGTTTCAGAGAGTTCTGTGTACTTCAAGATTGAGTAATTCAAAAATCAGAAAAACTCATGAAGCTGGGCTCCAATCCTCAATCTAAAGCTGGCAGGAGTGGCTCTCTGCTCTCTACTGGTTTGTGGGAACTCCCCTATTTATATTGGTGATGTTTTCAGGAAGCGGGAATGGAACAAGTATCACTGCAGCAGCATTGCCCTCTGAGTAGTTTTCCAGGTGCTTACATGGGTTGTCAGATATCCTCCTGCTATATATAATAAGTTACACTTCGAAGCCAGCACACTGCCAATGCAAGAATTCAAGTCTGCTACTGGCAGCGTTTTGGGCACAGCAGGTTGAAGGATCAATGTGAGAGACCATGGCAGTGAGGGAGACAGGTCTCATTCCTTGAGAACACCAAGTGTACACCAGACACTTTTCCACAAAGAGGAAGGAGCACAAGGTCCAGACTGTGATTGAATGATTGTGGTGTTGCCTGTATTGCAGAGGGATGGCCCTGAAGTTTATCTATATGCTTCTAATTGATTCAACTTTCTTCTTATTTGTAGAAAAACAGCTACTTGGAGGTAACCTGCACAGACCTGGCTCAAAGTACCATAATGAAACCACATGAAACCAAAGCCTCCATAGAATTTTCATTCATCCTCTGAGGGTAGTTTCCCCCTTTCTTTCCTTAATGAAAACCTGACACTTGGTACGTGAGTCAGAGCTGTCCATTCAGCAGAGTGGTCAGTAACAAGAAGGAACTAGCCAGATCGCAGTATGACAGAAAGAGCATTTCACATTGGAATTTCAAGGGCACATGAAATATTTAAATTTAATTTTCAAAAAGCTGGGAGAGGTTAAATTATCTTGTACACGCCACCAATTAATAGTTTATATTCATCACTTTTAACTGAGCTTATGACGCGAATCGGCAATTTATTCACATTACCATGGTATCTGTGAGTGTAACGAATTCAAGAATTATGCAGGTGATGACGCAGAAGATCTTTTATGTGAGCAGCACCTTTTCAGAGGAGGTCTCCCTTGGAAACAGTGGGTGATGCTATAAACAAAGACATCTGGCTCATTGGTTGAGTAAAGGTGAAAGCAGGAGCTGTGTGGGGCCACTTTGAAGAAGAGTCCTTATGTGACAAAACAGTAAGAGTATTTAGGTCATCTTGAGCTACAGAGAGCAGCAGTATTCTTCTGTAAAGTTCTGTATGATTTAAAATTAGTCTACAGACCCTTATTTCCATAAAATTAAGGATATCGCACATACTCTTCCCTTAAGTAAGGTCAGGATGTTCAGTTCATAGGGATTAACCTGAGGAAAGAAGCAAAGGTTAACACCTAAATGATGCTTATTTTAGCAGTACTGCTTGAAAGCCTGGAACTCTTTTACATTTTTAGCCACATACTTTAACTTAGAACGGTAATTAAGACAAGTGGAGGGTTAAATGTACTTCTGTAGAAGATCACTGCAAGATGGTCCCATCAGTTTAAGGCTTAAGAATTTTGTTTGTGAGTGTTTGTGTGTTGCCATGTATGTGAGCGTTGATGTTTGTATGTGGGTGTGTTTGTGAGTGTGTCTGTGGGTGGCTGCATGAGGGCATTTGCCTACAGGCAGGTATTTGCATTGAGGGTGTTTGTATGTGTGCATGTGTGTACATGTGCGGGTGTTTGCCTATCTGTGTATGAGTGTTTGCGTGTTTGCGGCAGATGTCCCGCCTCCAAGAGCTGCCGTCCAATTAGAGGCTGTCAGATCTTCAGTCCCAGCAGCGCCACAAGGAGAGGTGTCCCCTGCTGGGACTGTGCCCAGCAAGAGGAGGCACCATGGACGGTGACCTGGTAAGCAGGTAAGTGGGGTCAGGCTTGCTGGGTCCAATTGGCCAAGCCCCGGAGAGGAGGGGGTGGGGATTCGATTGAGAGGCAAGTGGGCTGTTCCAGCAGGGGTGGTCCACACCTCTGGGGAGTGGGGGGGGCCTCCACGGGGCACAGCATGACCAATCAGTAGGGAGCCCCCCCCCCCAGCCCCCAAGGAGGCCGGTAGGTATTACTGGGCAGCCTCCTCTGGTGGCAAAGTGCCCATCTGCCATTGGTAAAATACCAGTGACGGCCACTTAAGGGCCTCAATTGGCCTAAGGGCGGGCAGGCCACCTGCCACCTCCCCTGCCACTGGTCAAATACCAGCAGGCGGGGATCGGCGATGGGCACGGCACCCGTCACCATCCCAACCAATTTTCGACCCCCGCCTCCCAGACCGCTCTCGGGGGGAGAACATAAAATTGTGGCCTATGCATTGGCGGCTGTTTATGTATGTGCGCGCGGGTGTTTATGTGCATGGTGGGTGTTTATGCATGTGCGCAGGTGTTAGTATGCGTGTGGGTGTTTACATGTGTGAGCGCGGGTGTTTGGCTGTATGTGCATGCACGGATGTTTGTGCCTTCATACTGAACTTTATCACAACCCCAACAATTCTATATAAAAGCTCTTAAACAGAATACAGTGCCAAAATTATTTGGGGATGGATTGCTATTGGCTATAGGCATATGGAAGGGGTCATCAAAAGTGCTGTCAAGCGGCACTTGCTCAGTAATAACCTGCTCACCGATGCTCAGTTTTAGTTCCTCCAGGGCCACTCAGCTCCTGACCTCATTACAGCCTTGATCCAAAGATGGACAAAAGAGCTGAACTCCAGAGATGAGGTGAGAGTGACTGCCCTTGACATCAAGGCAGCATTTGATCGAGTATGGCATCAAGGAGTCCTAGCAAAACTGGAGTCAATGGGAAACGGGGGAAACTCTCCGCTGGTTGGAGTCATACCTAGCACAAAGGAAGATGGTTGTGGTTGTTGGAGGTCAATCATTTCAGTTCCAGGACATCACTGAAGGAGTTCCTCAGGATAGTGTCCAAGGCCCAACCATCTTCAGCTGCTTCATCAATGACCTTCCCTCCATCATAAGGTCAAAAGTAGGGATGTTTGCTGATGATTGCACAATGTTCAGCACCATTCGCGACTCCTCAGATACTGAAGCAGCGCGCGTCCAGATGCAGCAAGACCTGGACAACATCCAGGCTTGGGCTTATAAGTGGCAAGTAACATTCGTGCCACACAAGTGCCAGACAATGACCATTTCAAATGAGAGAGAATCTAACCATTTCCCTTTGATGTTCACTGGCATTACCATTGCTGAATCCCCCACTATCAACATCCTGGGGGTTACCATTGACCAGAAACTGAACTGGACCAGCCACATAAATACTGTGGCTACAAGAGCAGGTCAGAAGCTGGGAATTCTGAAGAGAGTAACTCATTCCCCAATGCCTGTCCATCATCTACAAGACATAAGTCAGGAATGTGATGGAATGCTGTCCACTTGCCTGAATGGGTGCAGCTCCAACAACACAAGAAGTTCGACACCATCCAGGACAAAGCAGCCTGCTTGATTGGCACCCCATCCACCACCTTCAACATTCATTCCCTTCACCACCAACGCACAGTGGCAGTATTGTGTGCCATCTGCAAGATGCACTGCAGCAACTCACCAAGGCTCCTTCGACAGCACCTTCCAAACCCTCGACCTCTATTACCTAGAAGGACAAGGGCAGCAGATGCATGGGAACACCACCACCTGCATGTTCCCCTCCAAGTCACACACCATCCTTGGAACCATATCGCCGTTCCTTCACTGTCGCTGGGTCAAAATCCTGGAACTCCCTAATAACACTGTGGGTGTATCTTCACTCCAAGGACTGCAGCGGTTCAAGAAGGCAGCTCATCGCCATCTTCTCGAGGGAAATTAAGGATGGGCAAAAAATGCTGGCCTATCCAGTGACACCCACATCCCATGAACGAATAAAAAAAAACAGGCCTCTAGCCATTTCTATGGTGTTATTTAAATATCCTCATGGAGCAAATTATGTTTGGTGCACATATTTGAGATTCCAAGCTATCTGCCTTCATAGCATGCCGATTTTGGATCGTATAAAGTTCCGTGGACTGTTATCCCTTAATTAAAATTTATAAAGTACAACTGTGAAAGGGCAACCACTTAACTAAAATACCTAATTGGGAAAAGAGGATTAAATAACAAAAAGCAAATGCCTATCAATGAGGCACATCATATATTCTGATACAAAAATGTGAGAATGTCCTGCTTTCTGTACAGCATTTTGGAGGTAATTTAGATCATGTGGTGTAGCCTGTACGCTATTGTGCCTACATTCTGTCAATTGATGTCAAAGATTGTCGACCTTGTTCTCAGGGTGATGTGCTGCTAAAGTATTCCAGGTACATGGAAACATGATTAATAAAACATGCTCTGAAATAAAGTTTGAATTGAGGCCTTTAACTAGGTGAGTGGCAATGATCATGTAGAATGCAAGCAGCTACATTTTGGTTTAACTGTGAAGATTCAGGATTAGAGTTTACTATGTATTGGAAGAATTATTAGACAAAATTTGACACAAACAGAAAATGGTGTGTAGTAGCTACAGTGCTCAGGATTCACCTTGCTCAGCTTGATACTTCAAAGGAGCTGCACAAGTTCAGAATTCTAAGCCCGATATTAGGACAGATAAGGTAGTTTTGAATGAGTGATCAAAAACTTGGTCAAAGAAGTAGGTTTAAGAAGCATCTTGCAGGAGGAGGGAGAGGCAGAGAGGTTTAAGGAGAGAATTCCAGAGCTTAGATGGCTGAAAGCACAGCTAGCAATGGAGAGGCAAGGGAAATCAGGGATGCACAAGAGGCCAGAATTGGAAAAGTGCAGATTTCTTGGAGAGTTGTATGGTTTGAGGAGGTTACAGAGATAGGGAGGAGTGAGGCCATGGAGGGATTGGAACACAAAGATAAAAGTTTTAAATCTATGGTGCTATTGGATTGGGACCCAAAGAAGGTTAGCGTGCACAGGGGTGATGGATGAATGGGACTCTGTGAGTCGGGGTCTGGGCAGCAGAGCTTTGGACGAGTTGAAATTTAAGGAGAGTGGAAGATAGGAGGCCGGCCAGGAGAACATTGGAATAGTCGAGTCGAGAGGTAGAAAAGTTGTGCATGAGGGTTTCATCAGCAGATGGGCAGAGGTAGGGCGGTGATGGGCAATGTTACAGAAGTGGAAGTAGAAGGTCTTGGTGATGTAAAGGACATGGGATCGGAAGCTCAGCTCATGTTCAAGAGAATGATGAATTGCTGGAAATAGCACATCAGGCAGCATCTATGCAGAGAGAAACAGTTAACGCAATCAAATTCAAAAGGTTAGATTTTCTATGGGGAGGGGGCCACATATTGGCAAATGGCATTTAATTTAGACAAATGTCACGTCATTCATGTGGGTGGGTCAACGCTAAATGCATGCATCAGTTGCAGAGAAGAATAGTGAAAGTGGTCGAGGGAGAAAAGATCTTGGTGTTATTGTGCACAAGTCACTGAAGATTCATAACCAATGTAGATTAACTAATACCACCAGGATATTGACCAAACGCATTTTCCCCTCCCCTCCCCTGTTAGCATTCAGAAGGGATCATTCCCTCCGCGACACCCTGGTCCTTCATTACCCCCAACACCTCATCCCTTTCCCACGACACCTTCCCATGCAATCGCAGGAGGTGTAATACCTGCCCTTTTACATCCTCTATCCTCACTATCCACGGCCCCAAACACTCCTTTCAGGTGAAACAGCAATTTACTTGTACTTCTTTCAATTTAGTATACTGTATTCACTGCTCACAACACGGTCTCCTCTACACTGGGGAGACCAAACGCAGGTTGGGTGACCGCTTTGTGGAACACCTCCGCTCAGTCCAAAAACATGATCCCGAGCTTCTGGTTGCTGGCCATTTCAACACACTCCCCCCTGCTCTCATGCCTACATCTCTGTCGTGGGATTGCTGCAGTATTCCAGTGAACATCAACGCAAGTTCAGGGAACAGCATCTCATTTACCGATTAGGCACACTACAGCCTGCCGGACTGAACATCGAGTTCAGTAATTTCAGAGCATGACTGTCTTCCCCCCACCCCTTTTTTTTAGTTATTTTTATTTCATTTGATTTTAGTTTGTTTCATCATAACATTGTTTTATAACCATGTGCCTGCCCGCTTCTTTTTTCATGTTTTGCTTTTGGCCAGAGCTGTTCATTATTCCATATTTGATACCTTCTCTGTACTAATGCTTTGTATTTCACCACACCATTAACACACTGTTTGTCTTTGCCTTTGCCCCATGACCTCCTTGTCAGTTATTCTCTGTGACCCTCCGTCCTATCAACACCTTTCCATTTGTTCCCTTTTGCCCCACCCCCACTTTATTTGTTTAAAACCTATTACATTTCTAACCTTTGCCAGTTCTGATGAAGGGTCACTGACCTGAAACGTTAACTTTACTTCTCTCTCCATCGATGCTGCCAGACCTACTGAGTATTTCCAACACTTTTTGGTTTTACATCAGGATATTGGGTTGTATAAATAGAACTTTACAGCACAAATCAAAGGACACGATTTTGACACTGTACAGGTCACTGGTCAGTATGTGGCTAGTTTGGACCCCCCACGGTGGGTGAAATAGTGGACTAAGAAAAAGACCAGAGGAAAGCTACAAGAATGATTCCAAGCTTAAAGAACCTCAACTACTCAGGCTCAGTTAAAGGCTTGCTACCCGACCCGATCCCGACGGGACCCGATGACATATGTCGGGTTCAGGTTGGGTTGCACTTCCGGGTCTGGCATTCGGGCTCGGGTCGGACCCGCTCTATCACAGGTAAGTGGCTCCAATGTTAATTTAAATTTTGGACTAGAAAGGTGGTTGGTTACAGTTATTTTAAGCTTGTGCAGATCAGCAACAAAGTGAAAAACAGAAGATAGGTTAACTGATGGTCGGGTCAGGTCGGGCGTGGGAAAAAATGGAAGGACTTGGGTTGAGCTGGGGTCGGGTTTTATTTTTTCAGATCCGAGCAGGCCTTTAGGCTCAATGACCTTGGCCTACTCACTTTAGAGCAGTGTAGACTTTGACGTGACCTGCTCGAGATCTATAAAATAATTAATGGGCTAGATGCAGTTCCAATTGATAGATTATTCCAGTTTAACAGACCAGGGAGGCCCAGTGACATGAGTTTAAACAACGTAAAAGTAGGAATAGATTGGATGTTGTGCAGTTCATCTTTTCCCAGAGAGCAGTGAGTCTCTGAAATGTGTTTCTGGCTGATGTGATGGGTGCTGACTCCCTGCTTTCCAGAGGGAGCTGGACTTATTCTTGACAGAGGTCATATCATATAGAAGGTAAGTGTCTTTATTGAGATCACGTGGACTAAGTGTTATCTTGGACTGATTTCAATTGCCTGAGGGGGCCAGAAAGGAATTTTCCAGAATGTTTTTCCCTTTTTCCCTATATTGAAAAAGAATAAGATCTGGGGATTTCCCTCCAGTGTCCTGTCCAAAAATTCTTCCTCAATCAACATCACAAAATTAGATTATCTGGTTATCAGATTGCTGTTTTTGGGAGCTTGCAGTGCAAAAGGTTGGCTGTTGTGTTTCCTATATTCCGACAGTGACTACACTTTAAAAGTACTTCATTGGCTGTAAACTGCTTTGAGATGTCCTAAGTTGGTGAAAGGTGCTATATAAATGCAGGTCTTTTCCTTTTTTATTAGCCCTAGTTTTTTTTTTCTCTTTCTTTTTTTGCCTCTTCCAGGAGATTACATGGCTGCCAGGGGGAAAAGAAATATTTAGGTATGATGCTTCAGACATGGTGTGTGGGCAGACTTGATGGGCCAGCTAGTCATTTCCTGCCCATCAATTTTGTATGATTGTATTGTGCATGCCTGCAGCTCATCCACAAAACCGAGTAGCTTAAAGTCAGAAACTCAGTGCTGAAGGTCTTGGGAGCCCAATGTTGTTGCCACAGCTTTCCCACCCATTCCTGTTAATTGAAAAGGCTATTGGAATGCGTTTTTGTATTCATTCATGGGATGTGGGTGTTGCTGGCAAAGCCAGCATTTGTTGCCCATCCCTAATTGCCCTAGACAGCTGAGTAGCTTGCTGGGCCATTTCAGAAAGTAGTTAAGAGTCAACCACATTGTTGTGGGTCTGGAGTCACATGTAGGCCAGACCAGATAAGGACAGCAGATTTCCTTCCCTAAAGAACATTCGTGAACCAGATGGGATTTTATGGCAAACAATGATAGTGTTATGGCTCCATTACTTTCAAATCTATGTTTTTATTAATTAATTGAATTTAAATTCCACCAGTTTCCATAGGGGGGATTTGAACCCAAGTCATTAGCCTGGGTCTCTAGTTCAGTGACATTCCCACTATGCCTCTGTCTCCCTTTCTAATAAGAGGGCTAGAGTATAAAGAGGAGGAAGTTTTGCTACAGCTATAGAAAACCCTGGTTAGACCACAACTCGGGTATAGTGTGGGGCACCACACCTGAGAAATTATACATTGTTATTAGAAGGAGTGCAGCACAGATTCACCAGAATCGGCTGCAAGGATTAAATTGTATGGAGTAAATTACATAAACAAGGTTTGTATTCCCTGGAAAATAAAATGTTAAGGGGTGGTTTGATTGAAGCTTTGAGGATCTTGAAAAGAATCAATAGTGTAGATAGAGGGAAACTTTTTCTGCTGCTGGAGGAGTCTAGGGCAAGGAGGACAGAACTTTAAAATCAGAAAACTAAAAGCAAAATACTGTGGATGCTGGAAATCTGAAATAAAAACAGAAAGTGCCGGAAAAACTCAGCAGGTCTGGCAGCATCTGGTGAAAAGAGAAACAGTTAACATTTCAGGTCTGTGACCTTTTTCAGAGCTGATTTTATTACCTTACCTTCAGGTGGGAAGTTAGGGAACACTCCTTCACATAAAGGGTGGTAGAAGTGTGGAACTCTTTCCCACAAAAAGTAGTAGATGCTAGCATTTTATTATCATTTTAAATCTGTGATCAATATATCTTTGCTAGCCTAAGATATAAAAATATATGGAGTGAAGGCATGTGTCTTGAGTCAAGTACAGATCAGCCATGGTCTCATTGAATGGCAGAACAGGTTTGAGGGGCTAAATGGCTTCCTCCTGCTTCAATATACTGAGAATAGACTCAAATAATTATCCCTTATATTATTTTGTCTCTCCACGACAGAATATAATCAGTCCCTTGCCGTGTAATTTCCCCTCCTTCTGGAAGTTTGCAGTAGTTGGAAGCCATTGTGTCAAGAGCTGTCGTGGGTGTTTGAGGACATGAGTCCCCAAAGGTATGGAAGAGACTTGTGAGCTCAGGAGAGCAGCCAGGCAGTGCACAGTTTTTAAAACCCACGCGGAGTTAGCAGATACTGACAGGTGGACACAACTCAGAGAAGTTCTGATGAAGTTCATCAAGTAATAAAGAAGGCTCTTACCCAAGATGTTCCCTCATCTGTATACCCCATAGATGCTGACTGAGCTGCTGATTGTTTCCAGCATTTTCTGTTTCAGATTTCCAGCCTCTGCAAGGTATTTTTTGGCTTTATACTTACAACTCAACAAATGCTGATTGCCAGTGATTCATTTTTCACAACTTTTCAGGAAATTGAATAGATAGGGTGAATGCCGATGAGAGTAGCTTGTACGGAGGAGGTGACGTGATGAGCCAAGTGTCTTCCTCTCATTGCGTGCTTTGTTATTGTGTGTAAAGCTGTGTTGGTATGGGACACCCATGGTTTTTTAAATTCATTCTTGGGATGTGAAATTCACTGGGAAGCATTTATTGCCGATTCCTAATTAACCTTGAGCAGATGATGGTGTTTGGTTCAAAGGGTAGTTAAGAGTAAACCACATTGGTATGGGTCTGGAGTCACATGTAGACCTGGCCAAGGACAGCAAGTTCCTCCCCTGAAGGACATTAGTGAACCACATAGGTTATTACAACAATCCATTAGTTTCATGATCATTATTAATGAGAGCATTTTATTGCAGGTTTATTAATTGAATTTAAATTCCCTCGCTGCTGTGGTGGGATTTGAACTCATGTCTCCACAATATTAATCTAAGCCTCTAGATTACTAGTCCAGCAACGTTACCACTATGCTACTGTCCTCTTGTTGGCATGGTATGGGCTTGTTGTCAGAATGTAATCAATGTTCATGTTAAGTGCTCTTGTATATTAGCAGGAATTTCATGTGAGTGGAGATTTCCTGTAGGAGTCATTGCAGATGACTAATGTAAGGTTATTTAGAACTTATATTGATCGAGATACATAAATGATTTGGAGGAAAGTATAGGTGGTCTGATTAGCAAGTTTGCAGACGACACTAAGATTGGTGGAGTAGCAGATAGTGAAGGGGACTGTCAGAGAATACAGCAGAATATAGATAGACTGGAGAGTTGGGCAGAGAAATGGCAGATGGAGTTCAATCAGGGCAAATGCGAGGTGATGCATTTTGGAAGATCCAATTCAAGAGTGAACTATACAGTAAATGGAAAAGTCCTGGGGAAAATTGACATACAGAGAGATTTGGGTGTTCAGGTCCATTGTTCCCTGAAGGTGGCAACGCAGGTCAATAGAGTGGTCAAGAAGGCATACGGCATGCTTTCCTTCATCGGACGGGGTATTGAGTACAAGAGTTGGCAGGTCATGTTACAGTTGTATAGGACTTTGGTTCGGCCACATTTGGAATACTGCGTGCAGTTCTGGTCGCCACATTACAAAAAGGATGTGGATGCTTTGGAGAGGGTGCAGAGGAGGTTCACCAGGATGTTGCCTGGTATGGAGGGCGCTAGCTATGAAGAGAGGTTGAGTAGATTAGGATTATTTTCATTAGAAAGACGGAGGTTGAGGGGGGACCTGATTGAGGTGTACAAAATCATGAGAGGTATAGACAGGGTGGATAGCAAGAAGCTTTTTCCCAGAGTGGGGGATTCAATTACAAGGGGACACGAGTTCAAAGTGAAAGGGGAAAAGTTTAGGGGGGATATGCGTGGAAAGTTCTTTACGCAGAGGGTTGTGGGTGCATGGAACGCATTGCCAGCGGAGGTGGTAGACGCGGGCACGATAGCGTCTTTTAAGATGTATCTAGACAGATACATGAATGGGCAGGAAGTAAAGAGATACAGACCCTTAGAAAATAGGCGACAGGTTTAGATAGAGGATTTGGATCGGCGTAGGCTTGGAGGGCCGAAGGGCCTGTTCCTGTGCTGTAATTTTCTTTCTTTGTTCTTTGAGAAATCCATGCTGTTAAACCCCAAGATTAATGCTTTCAGCAGTACTCTAAATATCAACTCTGTTTGAGTAAGAAAAATAGATTTTGAGAAAAGGATATAATTTGAAATAAAGAATGACATAATGACATTACATGCACCACTGAAAGTTGGTTTAGTTTCCTTAAAGACTGGCCAATGATTTGATTTAAAAAAAAGTTGTTGCAGTTCCCATCACCATTTTTTCTTTATTTCATTATAATAAAAATGTGAAACATAAATAGGATCAAATCCATCTTCTGATCTAATTACCCTATGGGAAGAAAGAATTAAACTTAACAGGAGGATTCTGTATAATCATTGACGTATCTATAAATGCAATTTATATGGTATGTAAGCATTGTTCAAATATCACTGACTGAACAAAGGAAAGATATGAGGTTCACATTATATATTAAAATTATTTTTGCCTTAACACCCTCTAAAGTCACACTCGCATTATAACCTGTTCGGGTTGAAAGTGATAATTAATCCAATTTCTATTTCTCCAGTGTGTCATTATCATAATACTGGAGACCAGGGAGGAGAAGCATAGGAAATAAGAGCAGGAGTAGGCCATTCGGCCCCTTGAGCCAGCTCTGCCATTCAACTAGATCATGGCTGATCATCTACCTCAACGTCATTTTCTCACACCATCTCCATATCCCTTGATGCATTTAATATCTAGAAATCTATCTATCTCTGTCTTGAACACATTCAACGACTGAGTCTCCACCACCCTCTGGGGTAGAGAATTCCAAAGAGAATTCCTCCTCATCTCAGTCCTAGTTGGCCTATCCCTTATTCTGAGACTGTGTCCCCTGGTTCTAAACCCCCAAGCCAGGGGAAACATCCTTCCTCTATCTATCTTGTTGAACCCTGTAAGAATTTTGTATGCTTCAATGAGATCACCTCTCATTCTTCTAAACTCTAGAGAGTACAGGCCCAGTCTCCTCAATCTCTCCTCATAGGACAATCCCTCCATCCCAGGGATTAGTCTGGTGAACCTTCATTGTACTTCCTCTATGGCAATATGCAAAACAACACTTACTGAAAATTCCACTGAGGAAAATGAATGACTGCTGGTTAATTACAGTTTATTTCCTCTTCCACAGCCCAACCAACTTACACAAAACCGGCACGCAATCCTTTTTTCAAAATTATTGTTAGTAAAATTACTGGCTGGAACCGGCAGTACGTAGCACAAACACATTCCGTGCGAAACAGCATTCATCTTATTGCAGCAACTGGTTATCTAAACTGTAGTATATACAATAGCTGAGCAATTTGTTATACTGCCCTCTCTGTTGGGGAGGTGTCAATAAATTTTGTTCAATAATGGCTGCTTGGTGTGGGTGCACATGTAGGGCAGGATTTAGTGGAGCTGTCAGGGCAACTGGCACTGGGCCAAAAAGGCGGTGGGAAGCCTGCCTTGGCCATTTAGAGGCCCCCCGGCTCTATTTAACAGGACCTGGGCAATTAACTGCTTGGCGCCAGGATTCTCATTCCTTTAAAGACAGGAATCCCACCTCCAAGAGCTGCTGGCCAATCAGAGAGCTGGCAGCTCAGTAGTATCGACAGTACAACTGGGAGCAGTGGTCACTCCCGGTACTGCAGGAGGCCTTGGAACCAGGTCGAGTGCTGGAGACCCAGACCCAAGGTAAGTGAGGTGGGGTTGCTGGGACCAGTCCGCAGGCCCCAGCAATGGGGGGAGGGAAGGTGGACGTTGAGTTCAGGGGGAAGGGAGTTTTCCGCCAGGGGCCCTCTGTCTGCACAGATTGCCCACAGATGAGGGCTTTCCCCAAATCCGCAGGGAGGTCGCCTTGTTTTACTGCCCGTAGTCTCACTCAGTGAAATACACAACATAAACTCTCTTGATTCAGGACTCTTATATTGGAAAATTGCCAATGTCACTCCCTTATCTAAAAAGTGGAATAGAGATAAATTCAGACATTATATGCCTATTAATCTAACATCTGTTGTGGGGAAATGACTAGATTCTATTATTAGAGACAAAGTGACTGAGCACCATTCAGTGGTTAGCACCGCAGCCTCACAGCTCCAGTCACCCGGGTTCGGTTCATTGCCTCTGTGGAGTTTGCAAGTTCTCCCTGTGACCGTGTGGGTTTCCACCGGGTGCTCCGGTTTCCTCCCACAGACAAAGACTTGCAGGTTGATAGGTAAATTGGCCATTGGAAATTGCCCCTAGTGTAGGTAGGTGGTAGGAGAATGGTGGGGATGTGGTAGGGAATGTGGGATTAATGTAGGATTAGTATAAATGGGTGTGTATAAGCTGGGGATGTTGGCCACCTCGAGGACTACTGTGTAGTCTACAGTGGTCCTCGAAGCAGCCAACATCCCCAGCTTATACACACTACTGAGTCAGCGGTGCTTGAGATGGCTTGGCCATGTGAGCCGCATGGAAGATGGCAGGATCCCCAAGGACACATTGTACAGCAAGCTTGCCACTGGTATCAGACCCACCGGCCGTCCATGTCTCCGCTTTAAAGACGTCTGCAAACGCGACATGAAGTCCTGTGACATTGATCACAAGTCGTGGGAGTCAGTTGCCAGCGATCGCCAGAGCTGGCGGGCAGCCATAAAGGTGGGGCTAAAGTGTGGCGAGTCGAAGAGACTTAGCAGTTGGCAGGAAAAAAGACAGAAGCGCAAGGGAAGAGCCAACTGTGTAACAGCCCCGACAACCAATTTTTTCTGCAGCACCCGTGGAAGAGTCTGTCACTCTAATATTGGCCTTTATAGCCACTCCAGGCGCTGCTCCACAAAGCACTGACCACCTCCAGGCACTTACCCATTGTCTCCCGAGACAAGGAGGCCAAAGAAGAAGAAGTATAAATGGGTGGTTGTTGGTCGGCACAGACTCGGTGGGCCGAAGAGCCTGTTTCAGTGCTGTATCTCTCTATGACTCTATGGCAGCTTTGCCCACAGAATGCTTACAGGAAGTGAAACAGGTGCATTTCGGGGAACTGTAGTCAGCTACCTTTTTGAGATTATTTTGTTCAGGTACCAGAATTATCATTCTGGGAAGCCCAATCTTCTCAGTGAAAGACAATCTTCCAATACAAAACATTGCTACAGACATTACAGATACACAAAAAGCAACTGCGGAGATAATTATTTGCTTTCTTCACTTATTTTCAAAGGGAATTGGATATATTCTTGAAAAGGAATCATTTCCATGACGATGGTGGAGAGGGGCAGTGGGACTAACTGGATAGCTCTTTCATAGGGCTGGCAGAGGTACAATGGTCAGAATGGTCTCCTTCTGTGCTCTAAGATTTTATGATTGCAAGGTTTTAGGTAATTATGTCAAAATTTTTAATTCAAAAAATGTTAATGGGTTTTCCTTCTAATACTGGCAGCTGATCCTCAATAGTTTTTGTTCCTGTTTGGCATAGTCCATATTTGACTCTCAGGCACACTGATGTACACTTTCAATTGCAGCATTTTTCAAAGATAAAATTTTTGAATAGTTCCATTGAAGTGAATGGCACTGAATATCGGACTGGACTTTTTTTTGGATGGCAGATGTGATATCGCTCATTTTGTGTCCCTGGCCAAATTCACTCCTGGTTATATTTGAATTGGTAATCTGGAATCTGTAGCATGGTTATCATGCTTAGGTGGCCTGTAATGGCACTTTCCGTGGGGAGTGGATTAAATAGGTTCTGTGATCAACAAGAGGGTAATTGCAACCTTTCCTGCATTGAGAGATGCCTGGGCCCCTCTCCTTTTTATCTCAACAACTTCTTCAGTTTATCCTTAGGGCAGAAATAAAACAGCATTTTCTCTTTTTGCATACTTAAGATTGTTTGATCATTTGTTGCAATGCAATGAATTCCCAGAAGTTTTATATAAAAATATAAATAAATGAATGAGTGACATTGTCAACAGGGTGTGAAAATAAATAGAATAATAAAGGTAAAACTGACCAACTAGTTGTACTTTAGAAGCAGAAAGACACCTCATTGTATGATATCCTCAGATTCATCCCGCCTGTTTGGTTATATTTAACTTCCAAAGGCTCCAGTAGTCTGCAGTTATCCCACAATTGCATTTTAGGAGCATAGGAACAAAGGAGCAGGAGTAGGCCATTCGGCCCTTCGCGCCTGCTCCATCAAAGAACAAAGAACAAAGAAAATTACAGCACAGGAACAGGCCCTTCGGCCCTCCAAGCCTACGCCGATCCAAATCCTCTATCTAAACCTGTCGCCTATTTTCTAAGGGTCTGTATCTCTTTACTTCCTGCCCATTCATGTATCTGTCTAGATACATCTTAAAAGACGCTATCGTGCCCGCGTCTACCACCTCCGCTGGCAATACGTTCCATGCACCCACAACCATCTGTGTAAAGAACTTTCCACGCATATCCCCCCTAAACTTTTCCCCTTTCACTTTGAACTCGTGTCCCCTTGTAATTGAATCCCCCACTCTGGGAAAAAGCTTCTTGCTATCCACCCTGTCTATACCTCTCATGATTTTGTACACCTCAATCAGGTCCCCCCTCAACCTCCGTCTTTCTAATGAAAATAATCCTAATCTACTCAACCTCTCTTCATAGCTAGCGCCCTCCATACCAGGCAACATCCTGGTGAACCTCCTCTGTACTCTCTCCAAAGCATCCACATCCTTTTGGTAAAGTGGCGACCAGAACTGCACGCAGTATTCCAAATGTGGCCGAACCAAAGTCCTATACAACTGTAACATGACCTGCCAACTCTTGTACTCAATACCCCGTCCGATGAAGGAAAGCATGCCGTATGCCTTCTTGACCACTCTATTCACCTGCGTTGCCACCTTCGGCGAACAATGGACCTGACCACCCAAAATATCTCTGTACATCAATTTTCCCCAGGACTTTACCATTTACTGTATAGTTTACTCTTGAATTGGATCTTCCAAAATGCATCACCTCGCATTTGCCCTGATTGAACTCCATCTGCCATTTCTCTGCCCAACTCTCCAGTCTATCTATATTCTGCTGTATTCTCTGACAGTCCCCTTCAGTATCTGCTACTCCACCAATCTTAGTGTCGTCTGCAAACTTGCTAATCAGACCACCTATACTTTCCTCCAAATCATTTATGTATATCACAAACAACAGTGGTCCCAGCACGGATCCCTGTGGAACACCACTGGTCACACGTCTCCATTTTGAGAAACTCCCCTCCACTGCTACTCTCTGTCTCCTGTTGCCCAGCCAGTTCTTTATCCATCTAGCTAGTACACCTTGGACCCCATGCGCCTTCACTTTCTCCATCAGCCTACCATGGGGAACCTTATCAAACGCCTTACTGAAGTCCATGTATATGACATCTACAGCTCTTCCCTCATCAATCAACTTCGTCACTTCCTCAAAGAACTCTATTAAGTTGGTAAGACATGACCTTCCCTGCACAAAACCATGTTGCCTATCACTGATAAGCCCATTTTCTTCCAGATGGGAATAGATCCTATCCCTCAGTATCTTCTCCAGCAGCTTCCCTACCACTGACGTCAGGCTCACCGGTCTATAATTACCTGGATTATCCCTGCTACCCTTCTTAAACAAGGGGACAACATTAGCAATTCTCCAGTCCTCCGGGACCTCACTCGTGTTTAAGGATGTTGCAAAGATATCTGTTAAGGCCCCAACTATTTCCTCTCTCGCTTCCCTCAGTAACCTGGGATAGATCCCATCCAGACCTGGGGACTTGTCCACCTTAATGCCTTTTAGAATACCCAACACTTCCTCCCTCCTTATGCCGACTTGACCTAGAGTAATCAAACATCTGTCCCTAACCTCAACATCCGTCATGTCCCTCTCCTCGGTGAATACCGATGCAAAGTACTCGTTTAGAATCTCACCCATTTTCTCTGACTCCACGCATAACTTTCCTCCTTTGTCCTTGAGTGTGCCAATCCTTTCTCTAGTTACCCTCTTGCTCCTTATATATGAATAAAAGGCTTTGGGATTTTCCTTAACCCTGTTTGCTAAAGATATTTCATGACCCCTTTTAACCCTCTTAATTCCTCGTTTCAGATTGCGCCTACAATCCCGATATTCTTTCAAAGCTTCGTCTTTCTTCAGCCACCTAGACCTTATGTATGCTTCCTTTTTCCTCTTAGCTAGTCTCACAATTTCACCTGTCATCCATGGTTCCCTAATCTTGCCATTTCTACCCCTCATTTTCACAGGAACATGTCTCTCCTGCACGCTAATCAACCTCTCTTTAAAAGCCTCCCACATATCAAATGTGGATTTATCTTCAAACAGCTGCTCCCAATCTACATTCCCCAGCTCCTGCCGAATTTTGGTATAGTTGGCCTTCCCCCAATTTAGCACTCTTCCTTTAGGACCACTCTCGTCTTTGTCCATGAGGATTCTAAAACTTACGGAATTGTGATCACTATTCCCAAAGTAGTCCCCTACTGAAACGTCAACCACCTGGCCCGGCTCATTCCCCAACACCAGGTCCAGTATGGCCCCTTCCCGAGTTGGACTATTTACATACTGCTCTAGAAAACCCTCCTGGATGCTCCTTACAAATTCTGCTCCATCTAGACCTCTAACACTAAGTGAATCCCAGTCAATGTTGGGAAAATTAAAATCTCCTATCACCACCACCCTGTTGCTCCTACAGCTTTCCATAATCTGTTTACATATTTGTACCTCTATCTCACGCTCACTGTTGGGAGGCCTGTAGTACAGCCCCAACATTGTTACCGCACCCTTCCTATTTCTGAGTTCTGCCCATATTGCCTCACAGCTCGAGTCCTCCATAGTGCCTTCCTTCAGCACAGCTGTGATATCCTCTTTGACCAGTAATGCAACTCCTCCACCCCTTTTACCTCCCTCTCTATCCCGCCTGAAGCATCGGTATCCTGGGATATTTAGTTGCCAATCATGCCCTTCCCTTAACCAAGTCTCAGTAATAGCAATAACATCATACTCCCAGGTACTAATCCAAGCCCTAAGTTCATCTGCCTTACCTACTACACTTCTTGCATTAAAACAAATACACCTCAGACCACCAGTCCCTTTGCTTTCATCATCTTCTCCCTGCCTACTCTTTCCCTTAGTCACGCTGACTTCATTATCTAGTTCCTTACAGGCTTTAGTTACTACCTCCTTACTGTCAACTGACCTCAATTGGTTCCCATCCCCCTGCCACATTAGTTTAAACCCTCCCCAACAGCGTTAGCAAAAGCACCCCCAAGGACATTGGTTCCAGTCCGGCCCAGGTGTAGACCATCTAATTTGTAATAGTCCCACCTCCCCCAGAACCGGTCCCAATGTACCAAAAATCTGAACCCCTCCCTCCTGCACCATCTCTCAAGCCACGCATTCATCCTGACTATTCTTTCATTTCTACTCTGACTATCACGTGGCACTGGTAGCAATCCTGAGATTACTAACTCTGAGGTGCTACTTTTTAACTTGGCTCCTAACTCCCTAAATTCTGCTTGTAAGACCTCATCCCGTTTTTTACCTATATCATTGGTGCCTATGTGCACAACGACAACTGGCTGTTCACCCTCCCCCTTCAGAAAGTTCTGCAGCCGATCTGAGACATCCCTGACCCGTGCACCTGGGAGGCAACATACCATTCGGGAGTCTCGTTTTCGACCACAGAACCGTCTATCTACTCCCCTTACAATCGAATCCCCTATGACTATAGCCCTTCCACTCTTTTTCCCGCCCTTCTGAACAGCAGAGCCAGCCACGGTGCCATGAACCTGGCTACTGCTGCTTTCCCCTGGTGAGCCATCTCCCTCAACAGTATCCAAAACGGTATACCTGTTGTGGAGGTAGATGACCGCAGGGGACACCTGCGCTGCCTTCCTGCTCTTTCTCTGCCTTTTGGTCACCCATTCCCTTTCTCCCTCAGCAATCCTAATCTGCGGTGTGACCAATTCGCTAAACGTGCTATCCACTACCTCCTCAGCATCGCGGATGCTCCAAGGTGAGTCCATCCGCAGCTCCAGAGCCGTCATGCGGTCTAACAAGAGCTGCAGCTGGACACACTTCCTGCACGTGAAGGAGTCAGGGACATCAGCCATGTCCCTGAGCTCCCACATTGAGCAAGAGGAGCATAACACGGGTCTGAGATCTCCTGCCAATTTTAATCTTAAGCTTAAACTTAGTTAAATGAAAAAGGAACAAAAAGTTTTTAACCAATCACACGATAAAAAAAAAGAGAAATAGAAAAAGCCTTACCTTATCTACACACCACCGAGTCCTTTTTTTTTGGTTAGAGGAGGAGTGGGGGGGGTGGGAGACATTACAGGTGTAGTGTCTCGGGTTCAGAAACGGCCCATTCAATAAGATCATGGCTGATCTGCTTGTGATCTCAACTCCACTTTCCTGTCTGCCTCCCGCTCACCCAATAATGCTCGACTCCCTTATTGATCAAAAATCTATCTAACTCAGCCTTAAATAAATTCAATGACTCAGCCTCTACTATTTTCTGGGGAAGAGAATTCCACAGACTAATGACCCTCTTAGAGAAAACATTTCTCCTCATCACTGTATTAAAAAGGAGACCTCTTATTTTCAAACTGTGTCCCCTACTTCTAGTCTCCTCCACAAGGGGAAATATCTTCCCAGTATCCACCCTATCAAGTTCCTTCAGGATCTTATATGTTTCAATAAGATCACCTCTCATTCTTCTAAGCTCCAATGGGTAAAGGCCCAACCTGTTCAATCTCTCCTCATAAGATAAGTCACTCATCCCAGGAATGAGTTGAGTGAACTTTCTCTGAACTGCCTGTAATGCAATTATATCCTTTTTCAAATAAAGAGACCAAAACTGTACACAGTACTCCAGATGTGGTCTCACCAAGGCCCTGTACAGCTGCAGTAAATCTTCCCTACATTTATATTCCATTCTCCTTGCAATAAACACCAACATTCCATTTGCCTTCATAATCACTTGCTGTATCTGCATACTAATCTTTTGTGATTTATGTACCAGGACACTCAGATCCCTCTGTACCACTGAGTTCTGCAATCTCTCTCCATTTAAATAATATACAGCTTTTCTATTCTTCCTGCCAAAGTGGACAAGTTCACATTTTCCCACATTATACTCCATCTGCCAGATTTTTGCCTACTCACTTAACCTATCTATAATCCCTTTGCAGACTCTTTACCTCCTCTCGACAAATTACTTTCCTTTCTATCTTGCTGTCATCAGCAAATTTAGCTATCATACTTCTGGTCCCTTCATCCAAGTCATTGATATAGATTTTCTCTTCATGAAAAAAATACACCAATGGAAAAAATTGTGCTCTTTGCTTTACCCTTCGAGGAAATGTAGCCTTTTGTAGTTGAGATGGAAATCCATGATGAATGGCTTCCGACCTCTATTCAGAGTCTGCGGTTCATAAGAACCAAGGCACATAATGTGGCAAGAGTACACAAATTTCGTGTTATTGGAATCAATGTACACTGTAGACAATTAAATACCTGTACAATGAATAGTATGAGCACATTTTTATAAGTAAGGTGATTTCTAAGTAATGTTTTTGTAATGGGATAACTGCTTGGTACTGAAACATTAGGACAGCTTTACTCCTTATTTCATCCACTAGTGTATTCCAAGATTCGTGACAAATACAGGAGAGGAACTCTAAATATCCATTAGCCACCAACAATTTAAAATGGTTGACTGCGGGGATAAATCCAGATCTATCTATTTTGCCTTGCGCATTTGATAATTCTGGTAAAGTTCTGTTGGATAATGACAGTAGAATCATGGTATAATTGAAAACAGGATGTTTTAGAAACACTGATGCATTTTATCTTGTAGCAAAAATTCTTCTACTGCCTAAATTGCTATGTCCACACTTATAAAGAAAACTGCCTATGTAAACGTGGCACAATGTAATTACACCCTAGTCAGTTGTGACGCTGCACAACCTGTTTCTGTCTCCCAGCTGGTTTGCCTGTACTGCAGAGGGACTCCTATGCTCCAACCAAATCTGCTTCACAAATTGCTCTAATTTTGGTGCTTAATTACAAATAATATAACATCAGGGTATTAAATAAAAATAAGGACAGAGCGTATGGCTTTAAAATGGGGACTGAATCATATTGTTATGTCCTGGTGCAATTTTCCCCTGCCCTCCAACCCCACTTTGGATGAAGACTACATTTGGTCCTAACTCTCCCAGTGCAACACTATGGGAGATTGACTAGTACGTTTAAAACATTTGACAAGAGCCATGTTTCTAGTTTTTTTTTGCTGTACTTGTACCATTACTCTGAATGTATTTTGCTTTTTTATTTTATCCCTTTTGTCTATGAATGTTTAATTTCACCTCCCCGCACCCCCCACCCCCTTTATATCATTTCTCTTTAGGCTCATTGTTCTTTGAATTCTGCCACAAGTGCTTTGCTTCAACTGAATGCATCAGTGCCCTTCCTTGGAGACCGTTCATCACATTCTACTTCCATTCAGAAAGCCTCTCGTTCTGAAAAGAAAGATTACATTTTTATCAATTACTGCTTGGTTGGATCAGCCCTGCGTCATTGCCAGCTCTCTGCGTACATTTGATAACTTGCCTGCAAGAGCAATAGCTCAACTCTATCACCCTAACAGAGCATGTCTGGCAATATGAAGATGCTTATATCTTATCACTTCATTTAATCCTTGTTCTTATTTCTGTGGAAGTCTCTTAATGGATACCTCGTGAAAATGTTCCTTTTATCCAGTTGCTACTGTTAAGCACACATGGAAAATAAATCAGGACATCAGCAAAAGGTCCATTCACAGAATTGCTCCCATGTATTTCTGTGTATACATGTTTCTCCAGTTGTATGATCAAAGGAACTTTAGGCTGCCTTTTTTCATTAGACTTTTTTTCCAGCTCAGCACAGATCGAGAAGTTGATTGACCCAATGGTCCTTCATGGCAAAGGGTATTGGATTGTAAATCACACTAACACTTACAGAATGGAAAGTTATTTTGTAACTTGTGTCAGGTAACTGATTAGCTCCAGTATTTGCCAGAGGCTGGGAAGTGAAGCAGTGCAACAGGAATGAAGCCAACCTGTACCTCCTTACAGCATAGAAACACAAAGTGCTTTTTTATGCATCAGTGCAATTTTGGATTGCAAGACAAGGACAGATAATAGCTGGGGATTTTTGAACAGCACGGCCAATCTAAACCTCTGCATTTCGTTTCATTTATTAGAGTGGTGCTTTTTAAATTTCTATTTTCACCAAATTATTAAAAGTCTTTTCTACAATAAAATGCACATTGTTAATCCCCTTTCTATAATCAAAATGTTACCATTTCATGGAATGAAGTAGTACAAAAATTAAACTGCAGTGGTATTACATAAAGCAAATAGAAAACCTGGCTCCCCTCTCTTTGTAAAATCAATTATGTTGCAGTGGATTTCACACAGCATTGACACGAGGTGGTGCAGTGGTTAGCACCGCAGCCTCACAACTCCAGCGACCCGGGTTCAGTTCTGGGTACTGCCTGTGTGGAGTTTGCAAGTTCTCCCTGTGACCGTGTGGGTTTCCTCTGGGTACTCTGGTTTTCTCCCACATGCCAAAGACTTGTGGGTTGATAGGTAAATTGGCCATTGTAAAAATTGCCCCTAGTGTAGGTAGGTGATAGGAGAATTGAGGGAAGGTGGGGATGTGAGAGTGAAAATGGGATTAATGTAGGATGAGTATAAATGGGTGGTTGATGGTCGGCGTGGACTCGTTGGGCTGAAGAGCCTATTTTGGTACTGTATGACTGGAGATATTTTAGTGATGTATCCTATGTAATTCTGGTCAAGCACGAATTCACAGTTTGAAATGAGCTATTTGAGCTTTTCAATGATAGTGCTTTTCCATTGGTGGTCAGGTGGCATTGAAAGCATCATTAAGAGACAACCATATCTGAGGAAAGTTAAACTTGTACGTTTAGGAAGTTTAAGAGAAGAGGTCATCATGAGTTCCACACTAGCTGGTTAAGTGTGAAGATGAGGCAAAAATTATGTAACTTGGTCTAACACCAGAAGTAATCCTGAACATCCCAGTGACTTAAAATGGACAGCATTAAAAATAGGGTTCATATACTGGGCAAAGTGGGAACAGCAAGAAAATTAAATATCACTGTTGCCAGTAGGAGGAAGAAAGGCTTGGCTTGTTCCTATTAAGTAATGAGTAACCCACAGCTGCCCAGCCCCAATACTGAGTCATGATTAAAGTGGAATTTAAGAAGGCAAGCTCCCTGCCCTTCCCTTCCACTCTTAACATTTGCGTAGCTTTCATTCCACCCCTGCAAGGATTGAAACTTTCGTATCCTTTGAACTTAGTGAGCAGCAATAGTATGGCCAATGGTGAGGGAAAACAGCAGCAAGGATGACAGGGCAGTATCTTCAAACATATACCAGCCCCTGTTAAGGATGCTCCCCTGTCTTGGCAAATCCATCGAATGCAAAGACTCCTCCCTCAAAACAAGCACTTCACTTAACAAAATGAACTTTTCCCTGAAATCAAGTTACCTTAATCCCAGCCCCAACTCGCTGTCCAGTCTCAGCTAAGCCCAATCTGGAGCCTCACTTAAAGACCATGTTCATCCAATATTAACCGAAGATGTTATGCTCAGCTACTGGGAGCAATAAAAATGTAGAAATGGCTTCACAAACGATTGCAATAACAAAGTAGTTATGGATGTGGCAGGCCATTTACTTCATCTAATTCATTGATCTAGAAAGAACATCAGGTCCTCCCATTGGAGCGTTCAGTTGTTGCTTAAATGATTGTGTGGTTTTTGCCTGCACTATTCTATCTAGGAGTTGAGAGAGAGAGAGCAATATAAAACAAAACGCACTATTGTGTTCTTGTACAAAATCCTTTGTGAGGCCCCATCTAGAACGTATGTGTTCCAGTCTACTCTCAAGGTGGGACATATACATGCACCAGAAAAAGTCTAGAGACAGGCCATTAGATTATCAGCTTTTTTTTTAAAAAACCCTTAGCCGCCATGACAGGCTCAGAGAACTGTGCCGTTTACCTCTAGAAAATTGTAGACTTTGAGGAGACTTAATTGGAGTGTTTAAAATGATGAAGGGATGAGACTGCATCCATGTGCATAGATTATTTGAATTAGACAGATTAGGGAGAACAAAGGGACATGTGCATAAATTATGCAAGAATTAAACTGGATCAGTTGTCAGGCGGATTTTCTTTTTAAAGAAGGTGTTTGACCTTTGGAATATGTTGGCGGCTTGTGCATTGATTTGCTGCAAATGTTGTAAAGGGAAAAAGGCATGTTCCTACGGGAGGCTGATATCACTGAGTACAAAAGTTGGTGACAGACATTGTGGCTTTTGATATCACCTGGAGCTTGTTCTTGATGGCCTTCGAGGGGTTCAGAGGAATTGCCTGGAATATATTTTCCCCTGAACTGTCCTAAGGTTCTTAAAAATCTGTTTTGTCTTTCTCGTCAACAACAACTTGCATTTGTATAGTATCCTTAATGAAGTAAAATGTCTCAAGATGCTCTCAGGAGATTACATAACTGCTAGTGGATTGGAGATCGTGGGGAATCATGATGCGTAGCTGCAACATGACTGAATGGAACAGACCTGATGGACCAACTAGTCTTTTTCTGTTGACCTTTTTTGTATGTTTGTAATCGTTTCTTTTTATTATTTTGGACCTGAGTCCCTTTGTCTTACTTCTTGCAATTTAATTTAAAGTCATAAGGATTTACCTTTCTCACTCCCTTAAGTGTCTCATTAAAACTCTACAAGATCATCTCTCAGGCACTTCTTTTCCAAACTAAAAGCCATAATTTCTTCTAAATTTCCTCATAAGTCAGACCTTTGAAACTAAGGATCAGACTTGTATGATTTCCTTGTATCTCAGTGACCAAAATAGCTGCAGTCTGATCATAACTTCCTCTGGTCTATATTCTAATGTTTTAAATAAATCATTCAACATGAAGCTGTAAGATCGTCAAAGAGCCCAAATGGTTCATTAAAGTACTTTAGGAAAGGAAAGCTGAAATCCTTACCAGGTCACTCCAGCTTCACACCAACTTGGTTGGCTTTTAACTGCCCTCTGCAGTAGCTTAGCTTAGCGAGTCAGTTATATGAAACTTTCTCAGGGCAACTAAGAGATGGGCAGTAAAAGCTAGCTTTGCCAGCGATGCTCGCATCCTGAGAATGGAAAGAAAATCTATTGGCTTTATTTGTGTTGCAGATTCCCAACATCTGCAGTTCTTTTTTTGCCAATAGCACTTAGAGAGGGCCATAGAGTACAACATCAAAGAGACAATGATAAATTTGTAGGAAACATTGGGTAGGTGGTAATGAAAGGGAATGAAAAAGTGCACCTGTGCATTGATCCAAGGCCACTTAACAATGGCCTCAAAAGTAATCACTACCCACTTTGATGTTATTCTGCCTGAACTAATAAAAGCAAAATGATTCATAATTGTCCATGCAAAGAATTAGTTTTGGCTTGTTGTACTGGGCAAAGATTTAAGCCAACTGACCACCTTTTTCAAAACCACTTGGAAAGTACAGATGTGTTGCGCATGTCCTTCAGAATCTCTACAGCTACCGACGAGTTTCAGAAAGGGCTTGAGGTATTTGATAATTATGGAAGGACTTGTTATTATGGCAGGTGACATTTGAATTTAAGGCACAGGTGAACAGGATTTCTATCATTAGCTGAAAGGCCTATTGAAGTGATTCCAACAGAACAGTATCAAAGTGAACAGAGATGAAATGAAATTCAAAGGAATGATATGAACTATTGGAGCTATGGACCCTGTGAAGATAGTTAAAACCAGAATCTGCTAAAGTTGAAATAGTGTTTAATACCTCTCCCATCGATGAGCAAGGTATCCAGACTGAACTGTCTGCATCAGTTCACTCCAGTGTTACCAGAGGTATTGGGTTCTCTTTGTGATCAACCGAAGAAAGGAATTGATTTTACTGTAAGATGTGCCTGGATGAGGCCAGGAAGACCTTCTCTCAAGCACCAGTATTGAAATACTTGGACATTAATAAGCACGTGCTCATGCAGTGTAGATTTGAAAGCAGCCTAAGGGCATGACACAGAGACAGAGATGAACTATGCTCAGATTAAAAAATGACCTCTTCACCATTGCTTTTGGTTTGGAGAAATTTGAACAGTCTGCTTTTGGAAAGAAACATTTTATGGAAAGCAAGCACAAACTGATTACAGCAATTTTAATAGAAATTACTAACTGCCCGGTGTGGGGGTGGGGATCAGTAAGCTCAGATGGCTAGAATGTGATGCAGAAAGACGCCAACAGCGCAGGTTCAATCCTTATACCAGCTGTGGTGGTTCATGGAGGCCTGCCTTCTCGCCTTGCCCCACACTTGAGGAGTGATACTACTCAATCTATATGTTACCATCTGTCTCTCTCTGTAATAGAGAGAGATGCCTATGGTCCTTTGGGACTACAGCTAGAACAACAGCAACAACAACTAATTGTCCCTAAATTGTTTTTAAAATTACAACTTTGATGTCTACAAGAGGGCTAAGGAGATGTTTCTTGTTGATGTGCCGAGCAAGTGTATCTACCTCATCAGATCAGAAAGACAATGAGAAAGCCATATCAATTGATCCATGTTCATAAGTAGAGAAAGAAATAGAAAAGAATCAATATTTATTCCTATCTGTGGATGGAATGACCAAGATTAGAAAGCTGCTGGGTGAGTTGAAGAGCTGAAATTATTGAGAATGACAATAAAGGTCTATACCAGATTGTTGTGTATAAAAAAGAAACGCTTGCATTTATATAGCACCCTTCATGACCTCAGGATGTCTCCAAAGCACTTGACAGCCAATTATGTACTTTTTGAAGTGTAGTCACTGTTTTAATGTAGAAGACAGGGCAGCCATTTGTGCTCAGCAAACTCCCACTAACGGCAACATGATAATGGCCATGGCAGAAGAACTCAGCATACAGGGTGCACTGATGTTGAAGGGAAATTGTGTAGTTATACAATGCCATATAAGAGCAGGGATAGAGTTTTTATTTCATGAACCAAAGGCAAATTGACACTTGGAAGCTTTACAAGTAAATAAGCTCAGGCTAATCTCATGCAGCTGTAGTTGCCAAGTACCTTGACACAAACATTCTAGTTTATCACAGCCATGCAAATGGCTTCCTGACATAGAGTTTGCTAAGATACTAACCGTGCATTTAATGGTTTGAGCAAAAGTGGGGAGATAGTCACCACTGACAGCTAGGAAATCAGAGAACGGGGCAGATAACATGAAGGGTGAAAGGGGCAGAACTGTTTGCTACGGAGAGGGTGACAGATGTAAATATGGTAGGATGGGGCTCTAATTGGACCATGGTCAAGCCAGGATGACACTATCATTAACATATATGGGAAAGGTGGGAGTAGGTGGTTAAAGACAGAAAGTAAGACTTGGACACGGGAGTAATGGCTAGAATTGAAGGTTTTGAATGAACATTGGACAGGTAGAAGAGGCAAAATGGGCTGGTTGTCTGAAACAAACAATAATGGTCTTCAATGATAAAGGGGCTGATTGAACCCTGACTATAATATTGATTTACAGGTCAAGAGTTAAATCCTTCCGATATACTAAATACCAAATACCTTCCCTATTGAAATGGTGAAATGATGAAACTAGTCTCATTACTTAGTCATCTCTCCTATAAGAATCCTAGGTCATAGTAAGAGTCATTCAAGAGTAAGGACCATATAGAGAAATCTGACTGTAAGTTGATTTTTAATTTATTTTGCAGATACTATTTTCAGTAAAGCTTGAATCTACATCTCTAGAATTGGGAGACAGGGGTAGTTCTGCTGGAAGGTCACAGACCTGAAACAGTAGCTCTGTTTCTCTCTCCACAGATGCTACCAGACCTGCTGAGTACTTCCAGCATTATCTGTTTTTATTTCAGATTTCCAGCATGCAGAGCATTTTTCTTTTGCAGGGAGACTAAGGACTGGATTTTCTGTTTGGGGTTGGGACCCCGACATTGGAATCAGATGTGGGTCCCGACCCTGCACGTGCCGAGAAAAGTCACCTGATACGATTTTTGGCAAGCTGGCCAATTAATGGCCAGAGGGTGTGCTCGCCATCCAATTAAGTATGGCGGGTGGTCTCTCGAGGCTGGAGGTCCTCCAGCAATGACACATGGGCAACCCCAACACTCTGAGGTGGGAGTTGCCACAGGCGGCAGAGAGAGAGAGAGAAAGAGGGTGCCTCACAATGGAGGTGCCCTCTGAAGTAGGTATGGTTAAAAAAAAACTTGATTTAAACACGGTCACAGCTGCTAGGATGCGATCGAACCTCCTCCACTGGATGGTGGCAGCCACAGCTGTGGCCTGACAGACATAGCAGGTGTGGGTTGGGGGTGCTCCCTAGCAGGTTGAAGCGCTGGCCCTCCTGCCGTCACCCGCCTAGAGGCTGCCTCCTCTCTCTGGCTGTGTTTCAGCCGCATTATGGGGCCCGATTTTCCAGTCAGCGCAGGAGAGGGCCTTAATTGGCCTCTTAATTACCTCAGTTGGCTACCTGCCGCTTGCAGGTGGGTTGCTGTTCTGGCCCAGGCCTGGCATTCTCGAAAATGGCTCGGGGCCAGGGATGTACTGGCAAATTGGCATGACGGATAGCGGTGTGAAATTCCGGGCCCACCTACCTCTGGTCCTGCCCCCCATTGGCCTTTGAAAATCCTACCCTATATCTATTGACCTAGCAGTGTGAAGCAAACATTAGGAATCCAATTAATTTTTTCAGGAGCTGATGGATTTGCTAAGAGTAATCCCAGCAATGGTGATCTTGTTGAAACATCTTTTCTATTTGTTTATTTTGACATCATCCCAATGCTACCTCTTAAAGGGCATTACTTTTTGACTGAATTTCTTTTTTTTTTAAAAGAAAAATTTGCAAGGCACACTTGAGCACATCTGCCCCCAAGACACTGTCAGTAACTCTTGGATCAGGATATGTACTTAAATGGCCAGTGTTGACATTTTCTGATTACAGTCTTTCCAAGGAAACATCTTTCCTGCTGAGAGCAAATAGTGAATGAAGGATGTGAACCCACGTCCTAACTCTCCCTCCTGTCAATTTCCATGCCATTAATTGTCAGTTTCCTATCATTTCAGGGTAACCAGAGTCTCGGGATAATGGAAAGTTGATTGATTGAATAGGATTTTTTAAATCTTTGAATCAGCTTGTTATTTAGAGATGACCTTATTTCATTATTTTTGTGATCGATCAGAGGTGCATTTGAGTGAGCCAAATTTGTAAATAAAAAACAATGACGTACAGCTGAAACAGTGAAAACTAAAAAATAGTTCTGTTTGATCACGAGGCTAAAAGGTCTAAATTATGGATACATAGTCCCTGGTGAGCGGAAGTAACCTTAAAATTAGAGCTAGACATTCAGGGGTGATGTCAGGAAGCACTTCTTCACCATGAAGGATAGTGGAAATGTGGAACTCTTCCCCCCCCCAATAGCTGTTGAGTGATGAATTGAAAATTTCAAAGCTGCGATTGGTAATTTTTTTTGTCAGGCAAGGGTATTAAGGGATATGAAACCAAGACAGCTAGATGGAGTTAAGATACAGATCAGCCATGATGGGATTAAATGGCAGTAAAGACTTGAGGGACTGAATGGCCTACTCCTTTTCCTGTGTTCTCCTTTGGATCTGTAACTCTTTTTGCTGTTCAGCCTTCTGGTTATTTGGACTTTTTTCTCCAAGTATTTTAATGCAAATCAAGGTTGCATTCATAACTTGTTAAAGCAGAAAATCCTAATCACAAACACTGTTGCTGTGCTTGACCTTAGCCATTGACTGCAACATATCAATTACAGGTAGATTGAGTGGGAGGTAATTCCCATGGTTATCATGTTATTGCAAAGCTGTGCTGGAACTGGATTTGGAGCCACTAAGAAGTACGTTTTTATTTCGCACTGAAAACCTTTTCTGAAAATAAAATGGCTGGAGTAAATGTGGGGTTTTGAATTTTTTTTAACAAGTGCAGTGGACCTGATACTGTTGTGACCTAAAGTTCACTCAATGGCAGCTGAATGGTCAACGTTCAGGAACTTGATGGTAACACCAAGCTCGAGGGATTGTGGGGTCACAGGAGTTCGAGCGGATTTGTGCCTGAGCTGATCAGTTCTGCAAAGACGAATGAAAAGTACTGTGTAAACTGGAATTAGAACCAGATAGTATGCATTATCTGTGGTATAGAACATTGCCAAGGGGAAGTTAAAGAGAGCTTTGGGAGTGGGGGTGGGTGTTTACTCATTGCTCATCATGCCTAAGTAAGCAAAAAAGGAACAGAGACACTGGGTTATATTGCCAAATCAGTTGAGTTCAAATCCTCAGGGGTACAGTGGCCTGGTCAGGACAGAGCTGGAGAACAGTCTATCATTCTTGTCACCATAAAAGGACCATCCGGGCCTAAGATTCTGATCCCTGCAGCAGAATTTTTCCCACGGGCTTCGAGACCCTGCCAGCAGAGTCGAATGGAGGGTCCGAAGCTTGCACTATGTGGGAACAGTCACCCAGTGGTGATTTTCCCCAAATTAGTCAATTAATGGGCAGAGAGCAAGCTCGCTGACCAATTAAGGACGGGGTGGGCTTTTGAAGCTGGAGGGCCATTAGGAAGCCCTCCAGCGCTGATGAAGAAGCAGGCTGCCTTGTCAGGAAGTAAGAAGGAGGGCAACACCATTTCTGCAACTTACATAAAGTTAAAATTAAAAAGCCCTTAGCAACCGGATCACCATTGTGGAGGGGAAATCCCTTCAGCGGGCAGCCTGCAGCTGAAGGCAGGCAGGCAGGGCCTCTAAGCTAGCTTTGATTTGCGCCCCGTCTGCTGCCAAGGACTGCTTCCAGGTAGCTACACTGTTCCCGGCGTCTCTGGGGACCAGGAGGCTGACTGGAAAATTGCAGTCGGCCTCCAACAATAGGCCTTAATAGCCTTTAAATAGCTGAGTTGGCTTCCCTCTGGTTGTGGGTGGGTAGCCCTGCCACACCTCTCCCCATCCCACCTCTGAGAAAATAGCCTGAGGGTGAGATGGTGGCGAGAAACCAGCACGGTGGGTGATGGCGTGAATTTACGTGTCCGCCCACCTGTGTGCTCACCCCCGTCGGGCTTTAAAATTCAGCCCCTGGTGTTGGAACTAAGGGCTTTGAGGAATGATTTTTTTAAACTAGGCTGGGCATAGGCTGGTGTTCACAATAACATACCTTAATTTCCATGGTGGTGGGGGCGTGGGGCGACCATGAAGTCTTGGTCAGCGACATCCTGTGTGTGGAGGTGGGACATAGACCAATGAACAGGGCCATCAGCATGTGCCATTTTGATCAAACACAAGAACAAAGGCTGCCTCAGATGAAGCACAGGGCTGTGATCATGCAAGCTGTACAAGCCTACATGAGATGAATCTGTACATCTTTTATGGGGCTGGCTCTTGAGAGTGCTGAACAGTTAAGAAGTTGAACACTTCGTGAAAACAGAAGAGTGGTAGAACTTTACAGTAAAAAAAAAAGGCCTGCAGACCAACATCCCACAAATTGGCTTAAAAATCTGTCGACTGTGAAGTAAAATAAATGTGACAAAATTAGTCAATCCACTATTTTTAATGAATTCAACATTTTCCTCCAGATGCTTGCTTCCTGATGGATGTCCACTTTCAACGGAAAGTGTGCAATTTTGAATTTGTTGCCTATTTCCTTGTAAACTGGGGCTCCTCAGCTTTGAAGGGGAGATATTTCAGAGGGGATTTTACAGATGTATATGAGGTACTTACCAGGGTAGAAAAAGTTGTTATATCAGTGCAGCAGGAGATATGGCCAGAGGTAAAGGGCAGAAATGGAAAATTTAGGATTGATGTCAGGAAATATCGCACTACACAAAGGACAACAAACAGCTGGCAGCAGTTTACCAGATCAATTAAGGAACAGAATACCTTGAACTGTTGAGAAACAGATGCTGCAATAGCAAGACAGTATGACAGGTTCTCCAGAAGGATGAAAGCAGATGTGTTGAAAGGCTTTCTTCAACTAAGCCCACCATGTGTTGTGTTGTAACTTGGAACAATTCAAATTTATACACTACCTCCAAATGCAAAATATGGGAATGGGAATAGGAAGTGAACATGAAGGAAGACACTGAACAGTCCACAACTGCTTGAGAATAATTTCTTTGATGGAAATATTTATTGCTCCTTAAATCTGGCAATATAATATCCATCTTTGTAATGTTGTAGCCATTGTATCAATCACTTGTGTTGAGCTACATACCCTGTTTGAATATATTCTATCGTATTGCTATAAGGCCACAGGGGCAATTGTCCAGCTGTTTCACTTTTTTTCTACCAACTTTCCCCCCCTCCTGCACCTACTGGTCCTGAATTGAATGCTTGCTGGGTAAGTCTTACCCAATATTTCAGAGGTGGAAGTAGGCAGTCTTGGTGGTGGCCTAGATGAAACTTACCTCAGGGTTGTCACAATCTTTTAGCTCGGGCGTGAGTGCTACCAGCTGAGCCAGGGCTGACATTTCAGATGCTAACCTCAAATTGTCCCTTAGTGACAGTTCAGGAAAATGGTTGAGCAGAGCAGGGAGATCATGTCTGCATCGGGTGATCAGTATTGCACCTTTTAAAATGATGTGTACTTGAAACATAATTGTAACCATCAATAAAAGGCCTGTAGCAACCTGAGTAACTCAGTACAGTTCAAACCCGCATTGTGCTTTACATTTGTTTTTTTAAAATCTGAGGCTATTTATAATCCTGAGACTAAAAAGACCACTTTACTATTTATAGTCAAAGCTCTTTACAGTTTATGTAATTGGTAAATACTCTCAGTAATTACATCAAAGTACTGTGACACAGAGGAAAATAATAAGAAAAATTTGGATTTACACAATACCTTATCATGTCCACAGGGGCATAGGAATAGGAGTAGGCCATTCAGCCCATCAAACCTGTTCCACCATTCAATTATATCATGGCTGATCTGTATCTGAACTCTATCTACCTGTGTTGATTCCATAATCCTTAATGCCCTTGCCTAACACAAATATATATGAATCTCAGTTTCGAAATTTTCAATTGACTGCCAGGTTCAACAGATTTTTGGGGGAGAGAATTCCAGATTTCCACTACCATTTTTGTGAAGAAATACTTCCAGACCACTGGCCTAGCTCTAATTTTAAGGTTATGCCCCACCTTGTTCTGGACTCCCCCACCAGAGGAAAGAGTTTCTCTCTATCCACAAATCAACTCCTTTAATTATCTTTAAACACCTCGTTTAGATCATCCCTTAATCTTTTGTACTCTAGGGAATGCAAGCTTAGTCTATGCAACATGTCCTCTTAAAGGAAGATGGTTGTGGTTGTTGGAGGTCAATCATCTCAGTCCCAGGATATCACTGCAGGAGTTCCTCAGAGTAGTGTCCTATGTCCAATCATCTTCAGCTGCTTCATCAATGACCTTCCCTCCATCATAAGGTCAGAAGTGGGGATGTTCACTGATGATTGCACAATGCTCAATACCATTCGCGACTCCTCAGGTACTGAAGCAGTCCGTGTCTAGATGCAGCAAGACCTGGACAACATCCAGACTTGGGCTGATAAGTGGCAAGTAAGCATGCGTGCCACACAAGTGCCAGGCAATGGCCATCTCAAATAAAAGAGAATCTAACTATCTCCCCTTGATGTTCAATGGCATTGCCATTGCTGAATCTCCCACTATCAACACCTTGGGGTTACCATTGACCAGAAACTGAACTGGATCAGACACATAAATACTGTGGCTGCAAGAACAGGTCAGAGGCTGGGAATTCTGCAGCGAGAACTCACCTCCTGACTCCCCAATGCCTGTCCACCATCTACAAGGCACAAGTCAGGAGTGTGATGGAATACTCTCCACTTGTCTGGATGGGTGCAGCTCCAACAACACTCAAGAAGCTCGACACCATCCAGGACAAAGCAGCCCGCTTGAAAAAGAACTGTTCATTTTGTACCAGTTCAGCATTTACATTTCCCACAACAGTTGTTCTTCTCTTTGAGTGAGAATGCCAATTTAGTGTCAATTAAAGTTATGTTATGATTTTGTGCGGTGGACCACTGCCCAGTTGGAGCTGGATTAACACTGCCAAAATTCACTTTGCTTAAAGCGAGCAGAGAGAGTCAGGCCTTTATCTGTCTGTACAACTTTTGTATGACATCCTTCAGTAAGGGTTGGAATCAAACTCTCATCCTGTAGATGACAGAATAATTGAAGTCAATCTGAGAAACAGTTGCTTTCATATAACATCTTTCCTGTCTTAAACATGTCCCAAAATGCTTTGCAGCCAATGAATAATCTGTTGTTTTGTAGGCAAATGTGGCAGTGAATTTATCCGTAACAAATAACAATGATTAATCTGTTTTTGACGGTGTTGATGGAGAGGTAAATGTTGGCCTGGAGTCCAGATGAACCTCCCTGCTCCTCTTTGAATAGAGACATGGGATCTTTTATGTCCACCTGAACAGGCAGAGGAGGCTTTGGCTTAATGTCTCATCAAAAAAAGGCACCTCAACAAACTGTATTCCCTGAGTACTGCAATGATGCAAACACTAAAAATGGAAAAATATTAAATTCTTGGGGATCTTCTAATTCAAAGTATCTGATAAATAACACTTCACAATAAATTGGACAGTGCTGTGTTATTTACATTGCTTAATTCAAATTTTGGGAAAATTCCATTTTCTAGGTGCATATAATACTGGCTTCTTGGGTTTATTAGTCTGAAAGCTGATTGAAAAACAAATTCTATTCTTTATGTACAATTAATATAATTACTTTACCTAACATTTTAGGATGATAATCTCCATGGAAGTCAACTTTATTCCCTGAATCATAATAAAAAAGTTCAAAACCATTATTTCAGTGATACTGTTATCTTTTCCATGGATGGAGACATTGCTACCAGATTCTAGAGCTAGCAGAAATGGCCTTTAATCTCTAATTTAATTCTGTAGAGGTGCAATCCAAAATCAGTTATTAATATATGTTTTGCCTCCAGGGTTCTGGCTTTTTTTTAGTTGGCAAGAATTGTGAAATAGCTGGATAGATGTAAGTAAGTAAAGTGATTGTGCTATCCCCTGCTCACACTAACAAGGTGGCAGCTGAGGAGGTACTCCAGACAAAACATAATCTCAGGCAAACGAACAAATGACAACTAGATTCAATTCTTGCCAAAGTTGTTAACAACTTAAGCCCCCTTGAACAAAAGCAGAGCACTGCGGCCCCCGATAGGGAGGCTAAAAAGTGGAGTAATGAACAGCTGCAAAAGAAACTACAACCAACTCATATTTAAATAAAGCAATTGTTTCATCGGTGCAGAATTAGTTCCTCATGGTTAAATGTTGGAAGGGGCAAAATGATCTGATTTGTAAAATAAAAATGATTTCCTCTCCCCCTTTCCTACCTTGCCAGTTTTGTCGTCTTTTGACAGTATTGATTACTTGCTGGGTACATTTCCACAGTCATCTGTAAGCTACTGGTAACTTGCCCAAGTGGATATGAGTGAGTTTCCAGTGGAGGTTATCACCTGATCATCAGGAACAGGGAATCTGGCTTATTGCAGCCCTCTGTGTGCACCCCCCTCCCCCGGCCACCTTTAATAGTGATTGGCTAAGCTAACACAGATGGAAGAGTGGATTTATGCCTTTCCCAGTCTTGGTGGCTCACTTGTTCACTGGTTAAACTTACTGAAGAATCAAGTCAGCTCAGTTTATTTTTTTAAATATGGGATACTGAGGTGAAGAGACAAGATCATGGTCCAGGACTTATACCAATAGCAAAAGAGCTGAGACAATCAGGAAATACTGATTGGTGATACGAAGCTTATTTAAAAAAAAATAAGGTAATAGAAGAAAAGAAATACCTTGGGGTGGGGTGGGGTGGGGTGGGGTGTGGGTAAAAATTCCATGGGCTTGAAGTTCTGGGAAAGTAGAAATATTGGATAGGATAAAAATAGATAGAAATGGGATGGCATCACTCACTGTTAACAAGTCACCTGGTCCAGATGGGATGCATCCTAGGTTGCTGAGGGAAGCTAGGGTGGAGATACCAGGAACTCTGACCATCATCTTTCATTCATTTTGGATATGGGAGTGGTGCCAGAGGACTTGAGGATTGAAAATGTTACACCCCTGTTCAAAAATGAGAGAGAGATAAACATGGTAGCTACTTGCCAATCAGCTTAATGCCTGTTGTTGGAAAATTACTAAAGATCATTTTCAAGGACAAAATTAATTCTCTTTTAGAGAAGCATGAGTTAATACGGAATAGCCAGCATGGATTTGTTAAAAACAAATCACGTTTGACTATACAGATTGAGTTCTTTGATGAAGTAACGGACAGAGAGTGGTGATGAATGTAGTATCAGCATCCTGGGGGTTACCATTGACCAGAAACTGAACTGCACCAGCTACATAAATACTGTGACTACAAGAGCAGGTCAGGGGCTGGGAATTCTGCAGTCAGTAACTCACCTTCTGACTCCTCAATGCCTGTCTACCATCTACAAGACATAAGTCAGGAGTGTGATCGAATACCTTCCACTTGCCTGGATGGGTGCAGCTCCAACGACACTCAAGAAGCTCGACACCATCCAGGACAAAGCAGCCCGCTTGGCTGGCATCCCATCCACCACCTTCAACATTCCCGCCCTTCATCAGTGGCAGCTGTGTGTACCATCTACAAAATGCACTGCAGCAACTCACCAAGGCTCCTTTGACAGCACCTTCCAAACCCACAACCTCTACCACCTAGAAGGACAAGGGCAGCAGAAGCATGGGAACACCACAGTTCCCCTCCAAGCCCCTGCTCTTGTAGCCACAGTTCAGTTTCTGGTCAATGGTAACCCCCAGGATGTTGATACTACATTCATCAACACTCTGTTAGTTACTTCATCAAAGAACTCTATCAGAACGGTCAAACATGATTTGTTTTTAACAAATCCATGCTGGCTATCCCTTATTAACCCATGCTTCTTTCTCTAAAAGAGAATTAATTTTGTCCTTGAAAATGATCTTTAGTATTTTTCCAACAACTGACAGGCTGATTGGCAAGTAGCTACCATGTTTATTTCTCTTGCATCATCCTGACTTGATTCTATATTGCCGTTCCTTCACTGTCGCTGGGTCAAAATCCTGGAACTCCCTTACAACACTGTTGGTGTACCTATCCCCCAAATACTGCAGCGGTTCAAGAAGGCAGCTCACCACTACCTTCTCAAGGGCAATTAGGGATGGACAATAAATGCTGGCATAGCCAGTGATGCTCATATCCCATGAACAAATAAAAAAAAGTAGATGTTGTATAGGTGGAATTGCAAAAGGCATTTGATAAAATACCTCATAATAGATTTATTCAGAAAATAGAAGTGTATGGGATTAAAGGGACAATGGTAACTTGAGGATGGAATTGGCTAAGGGATAGGAGGCAGGAAGTAGTGGTGAACAAATGTTTTTCTGACTGTAGAAAGCTTAGACCACACTTGGAATACTCTGAGCTGTTCTGGTCTCCATATTATAAAAAACGATACAGAGACACTAGAAAATACATAAAATATTTACTAGAATGATACTAGATCTGAGAGGTTATGCCTATCAGGAAAGTTTTAACAGGCTGCGGCTCTGTTCTCTAGAAAAGAGACGACTGAAGAGTGACATGATAGAGGTCTTCAAAGTTATGAAAGGGTTTGATTAGGGTAGAAGTAGGGAAGATGTTTCTACTTGCTGGTAAGACCAGAACTAGGGGTCATAAACATAAGAATAAATCCAATAGAGAATTCGGGAGAAACTCCTTTACCCAGAGAGTGATTAGAAAGTGGAACTCGCTACCACATGGAGTAGTTGAAGAGAATAGCATAGATGCAGTTAAGGGAAAGCTGGATAAACATATGATGGAGAAAGTAACAGAAGGATATTCTGAGGGGGTTAGATGAAGAGGGATGGGAGGAGGTTTGTGTTGAGTATAAACATTGGCATAGACCAGTTATGCCGAATGACAATCACAGAGCATGGAGAATCCAATGATGAAACAGATGCATCTAGAGGACTCTCATCGAGTCACCAATCATCAGAGCCCTCACTTAAAGCAGGAAGCAGCACTGGTTAATAAAAGCCTTTTGTTCTTTGGGTCCTCTGTATCACGATTTTCCTTTCATTTCTTGGAATATGACAGTGTTTCCTCCCAACTGGACAGATGTGAAACTTGAGTCTGCATGTTACCAGACTCTGAATCAGAGAGTTAAAAATCAGGAGTGAGTCCTGTTGGAAAGGAATAAAACTGGAATTGAGCTTCTTAAATGTAATTAAAATATGTCAATTTTTAAAAATGAATTTACAGACTGAATGACTTCCAAATTTTTTTGGATGCCATTTTGGAAAATTATTCATGGGAATTTCAGCACATGGTCCTGGAAAATAGTGGGTTTTGCATTTCCTAATTAAACATTTCCTTTGCTGTTGGCAACATGGAAAAGAGCCTTTTTCTAAATCCTCACAGGTATAGGAATAAATGCCAGTCTTTTAGTAATCTGTTAAACATGTGCGTTACCCTTCATTCATTATTAATTTAGTAACACAATGAGTATTAAAGTTTAGCAAGAGATACCTGGACCATTCGTTCTAAATGTGCTTCATTTTAAAGTAGAAATATTTCTCTATCGGCCTTAGTAAGTGGTTGCTAGGTAGGCTATTAGCAAACCTGAGCATCTGATATAAAAACAGAAAAATCTGGCAACAAACGGCATATCCATCAACATCTATAAAGAGAAAAGACACTTCAAGTGCAGGCACTTCAGCAAGATTGGGAGATATGTGAACATCTTTATAGCACTTAACAAAGAGAGAGGAGAGTGGATCAATGGTAATGGGTGTGAGTTAGTTACACGACCATTATCTCCAAGGCCCTTAGAAATTTTTAGTACAGCGAAATCAATTTATAAGCAGCCTGTGCAGCAAGTTTACTCTGGGCTTGTGAACATCACATAATTTTTAAACTATATAGTGTAGAAACAGTACTAAAAAAAGTCATTTCAGTTTGAAAAATTGTGGATTTGAACTTTTCAAGAGCAGTTTACTGCACTGGCAGATTAAAATGAGAAAAAAAATTGCATGTGATTGAGATTATCTAATCCTGGGTAGAAAGTGGATTCACTCACACATTGATATAAAATAGGTACTGTGGCTCTGTCAGGCCTGGAGGTTTCAAGTCGGCGAGGTCACCGTAGCAACCTATCCCATCCCATCAAACATGTCCGTGAGGAGAGCTGCGGGTATGGAAGCTGTTCAGTCTTTTATTTTGCTTGCGTTTTCAGCAGCGCAAAAATTCTCAGATTGCTCTAAGAAAGGCCTTGACATGAACTAATCCAAATCACCAGCTACATTGAATCCCAGAGCTTCAAGGGAGGTATATTGCTATCTCTGTGGATTCATCCACACATCATATCCCATCATCTTCATAAATGTAATCACCATCAGTACAAATGTTTCAACATTCTGCCCCTTTATGGTTAATATCTTCATTAATCTTCACTGCAGCAGCAGTATAATTAAACTACACCAATGCATTTCCATACGTGCCTGAAAACAGTAGGAGTGGTGCAGTGGTTAGCACTGCAGCCTCACAGCTCCAGCGACCTGGGTTCAGTTCTGGGCACTGCCTGTATGGAGTTTGCAAGTTCTCCCTGTGACTGCGTGGGTTTCTGCCAGGTGCTCCAGTTTCCTCCCACAGCCAAATCCTTGCAGGTTGATAGGTAAATTGACCATTGTAAATTGCCCCTAGTGTAGGTAGGTGAGGAGAATTGAGGGAAGGTGGGGATGTGGTAGGGGACATGGGATTAATGTAGGATTAGTATAAATGGGTGGTTGATAGTCAGCACAGACCTGGTGGGCCGAAGGGCCTGTTTCAGTGCTGTATCACTCTATGACTCTATTAGGTAGTTGGATGATGATGGGAAATTCTGTCATATGAAGTAACAGAATTGTCTTTGACAGTGAGGGAATCCAGCATTCACATGGCTGATGAGGTGATTGGCATTGCACACTATCTGCAGATTAATTGCATGAAAGGCTAATCTGCTCATACAATTGAGGAGTTGTCATATGGAGATTTGAATACCACATGCATTCCATCAATTGCTCCTTTCAATTATGCCACCTCTGCCAGTCACATACTCTGCTTTCATCAGGAAGGATGTAAAGTGCACTGCCCTCCTGAAAAGAGCATTTGTGACCTTCTTCAACAGTAAGCTGTTGACTGACTAATGTGGCAGATAATTTTGCCTGGAAGAATACAGTGGAAAAGAAATTCAAGACAGTGATGAATGTGACTGGTGCAGACAATGCTGCTAGGAGTGGGCCACAGGTCTTCAGCCTACAGTTGACGTATTTCCCCATCAGCCTCTGGGGGAAGAGCAGCCTTCAGAGGGGCATTGACATTCAGAAAGGTCCATGTAAGACCTGCTTGCTCTGTACACTTGGAGGCATGGGTATCTGCGTGCATGGAACAAATCTTGCATGATATTTTACTGCAAACTAGCCTCTTCTATTCTCCGTTTCTTCTTCATAATATAAGAATAGAGGAACTCTCATTGAATTATCCATGTCACCAACTTAAACCGGTACTGTTTGTGGAGCAGTCTAAGAATTGCAGCAAAGGTCCTGATAGAAACTTCATAGACCTAAGCAGATTGATATGCAAGCAAAGTAACCAAAGAAGCAAACTTCTGTAACAGCGAATAAAGTGGCCTCCTCAAAGTGCCTCAGAAATCCCTTAGTGGTATTTTTACATAGTGGTGGCAATAATTTGGGGTGAAAGTTGAATAAAATGGATTGGAAGAAATAGCCTTTCTCACTTAATCCCCATTTAAATGTGATAAGTTAAAGGGAACAGGTAATTTTTGAGGAGATACTTTTAGTATAATTTTAGACTGGCGGTTTTGAGGTGATAAACATTACCACCTCATTTTGCTCCATTCAATGTCCCAAAAGTGCCAGAAATCAGGTGATAATTCGAAGGAAAATCTCAACCCAGTATTGCTTATCTGTTTGGATAAGAAATATTTAAGTCTTAGTATTACCCTTCAGGTAGTATCAAATTTTTAAAGATGCCGCTGCCCTGAAATGACAAATAAAATTTCAGTGATACTTTCAATCCCCTTTTCAACACGCCCCCTCCCCCCCCCCCACTGAATTATCAATTAATAAAATAACCCATCTCCCTGGAAAACTGATTTTTAAAATTACGGACTTTCAGCCCCCAACTTCAGCACCTTTGCCCCTCAACCCCTTCCCACCACCCTCACACCCAATCCGGGCAGTTTTCCCTGCTCCCCCACCTTCTGCCTGAAATTTTCACTCCTTCCCCCCCCCTCCCCATCGGTATCACGCCTCGGAACTCCAAATGGACCCCAACGCTGGAGGGCTAGTAAAATTCAGCCCTTTATAAACTCATTCTACTGTCAGTGAATGGGATTGAATGAGCCATCCATTACTGTGCAACATTTGCCAAATGCAATAACACTGGATGCATGCAATCTCACAAGTTGAGAAGGCAGGCAGTTCAGAGCAGAATGCAATTGTAGTTTATCTCCTTCATTGTTACATATGGAGCCACTGTGAACACTTGTGAGGAATGGGATGGCTGACAGCAATAATTACTGGTGGTGACGATGCTGTTCATCATGGATGTCACTGCCAGAATATTAAAAACAATAATGAAACAAAACAAGCCGTAATTGACAAGTGCAGGCAGGTGATTACCCCCTACTCCCCCTACTCCCCCTCCCCACCCCGCGCTGCTGTCTGGTTTATTGCTCATAAAGGCCATTACAACATACAGTGTTCTTGGTAAACTGTTTTGCATTTAATTCCATCTTATTTTATTGTGACAGCTAACAGAAGTACTTCATGTTTTGTCTGGCTCACTTTGAAGATTGCTTCAGGTTGAGAAAGGGAGATAGAATGCAAATTGGGAGGAGGTGCTGCTTCAGTTATACAGGGCCTTGGTCAGATCACATCTGGAGAACTGTGTTCAGTTCTGGGCATTGCAACTCAGCAAGGATATACTGGCCTTGCAGGAGGTGCAGTGCAGATTCACCAGAATGATACCTGGACTAAAAAGGGTAAATTATGAGCATAGTCTGCATAAATCTGGCCTGTATTTCCTTGAGTGGAGAAGATTGAAGATTGAACTGATCAAGGTGGTTTAAAACGTTAAAAGAATTTAATAGAGTAGATACAGAAATAGTATTTCCTCTGATCTGATCAAAAATGAGGGGAAATAACCTTAAAGTTAAAGCTTGCTCATTCTAGAGGCAAATCAGGAAATACTTTTTCATAGAATCATAGAATGGTTACAGCACAGAAGGAGGCCATTCGGTCCATCGTGTCCATGCTGGGTCTCTGTAAGAGCAACTTACCTAGTCCCACTCCCCTGCCTTTTCCCCGTAGCCCTGCAAACGTTTTCTCTTCAGATGATTATCCAGTTCTCTTCTGAAGGCCTTGATTGAATCTGCCTCCACCACATTCTCAGGCAGTGCATTCCAGATCCTAACCACTCGCTGCAGAAAAAAAGTTTTTCCTTATGTTGCTGTTGCTTCGTTTGCAAATCACCTTAAATTGGTGTCCTCTGGTTCTGGATATTTGGAACACCTCTATCAAATCACCACTTAATCTTCTCTTCTCCAAGGATAACAGACACAGCTTCTCCAACTTATCCACGTAACAGAAGTTCCTCATCCCTGGAAACATTCTTGTGAATTTCTTCTGCACCTTCTCTAACGCCGTTAACATCCTTCCAAAAGTGTGGTGCCCAAAACTGGACACAATATTCCAATTGAGGCCGAACCAGTGTTTTTACAGGTTTATCTTAACTTCCTTGCTTTTGTACTCTATGCCCCTGCTTATAAAGCCCAGGATCCCGTATGCTTTATTAACTGCTTTCGCAACCTACCCTGGAACCTTCAATGATTTGTGCAGATATACCTCCAGGTCCCTTTGCTTCTACATCCCCTTTAGAATTGCACCCTTTATTTCATATTGCTTCTCCTTGTTCTTCCTACCAAAATGAATTACTTCACACATCTCCGCATTAAATTTCATCTGCCACTTCTCTGCCCATTCCACCAGCCTGTCTATGTCCTCTTGAAGTTTATCATTATCCTCCTCACAGTTCACTTTACTTTCAAATTTTATGTCATCCACAAATTTTGAAATTGTTCCCCGTACACCCAAGTCCAGGTCATTAATATATATCAAGACAAGCGGGGGTCCCAATAGTGACCCCTGGGGAACCCCACTATATACCCTCCTTCAGTCCAAAAAAACAACCATTCACAACTACTCTCTGTTTCGTGTCACTCAGCCAATTTCGTATCCATGCTGCTACTGGCCTGTTTATTCCACGGACTCTAACACTGCTGGCAAGCCTGTCATGTGGCATTTTATCAAATGCCTTTTCAACGTTTTCACACAAAGGGTATTATAAATCTGGAATTCTGGCACCCAAAAATTTATGGATGCTGAGACAAATGGGAGCTTTCAAGGCTGAAGTTGATAGATTGTTGTTTGTAAAGATACCAAGGGGTATGGAAAGTGGACGAGGTAAATCAGGAACCAGTCATTAAGTGACACCATCTTTGAGCTTTAAAAGCCTGTGGATGATAGGAGGAAAGGGAGACTGAAGAAGACAGGATGTTCCACTGTTCTGCAGCTTAGGGAATAAATTGCCCAGAATTTCCTGGAGGCTTGTATCATCTTATTGGTTTTATTGGCTTTGTGTTCTGGTGCAATAATTCCAGGGAATTATGGAATAAGTGACTAATGCCATTATTTGCACCACACCATAATTTAATGGGGTCCTTTGTGCGCACTGCCAATAATCTGCACCAGTTGGGTCGTCAGCAGGCCTCAGGTAGGCCCTGTGTGGCGGTGGATGTGATTGCAGGTTTGCAAGCTGGTTCATGGGAGAGCACGGGCTGACATCAGCCCACAACTGTGCTGTGGAGCACACCTGCTCCTTGTGGCTCTATATTAAGCTAAGTTAAAAAGAGAAAATTTACCTCTCAGTTGGTGACATCAGCTGGTCTTTTTCAGGCCTGCTGGTATGACTGCAGAAGGAACCTAGAAAACTAAGCTGAGCATGCCCAGTACATGCTTTGCTCAGTTTCTGATGGATTTAGGAAAAGAGTCCTCAAACAGGCCTCAGGCTTGTATTTCGCATGTGTGATAGGCTTAAGGCCTGTTTAAGGTAGTCACCAGGAATGCCTGAATATCACCCAAGCCAATAGGGTATTGGGAATATTCCAGTCACCCTTGGGATGTGGGAAACCGCTGCCTTACACCTCAGCAACTGGCAAAACTGGGTCCAATTTCACCCCTGGTTTGTTTAATGAGACTTTTGTAGGTATATTAAATTGCTAATATCATCTTCTAAATAAATAGTGCAAAAAGTCCCAGTCCAGAAAATAAGCACAAATATCAGGCTGGCTCTCTAATGCAGTACTTAGGGAGTGCTGCACTATCAGACATGCCGTCTTTCAGATGAGACATTAAACCGAGGCCCCATCTGCCCTCTTAGGTGGACGTAAAAGATCCCATGGTACTATTTCAAAGAACAGCGGTGGAGTTATCCCTGGTGTCTTGGCACATATTTATCCCTCAATCAACATCACTAACAAAAAAGATTCTCTCTCTGTTTCTCTAGCAGCCTCGTTGTCCAAGAGTTGCTAATCATGGTTTATGCCATGACATCATTATGGGGCAAGGCGAGGAGGCAGGCCGCGAGAACTAGCTCAACCGGTGTAAGAATTGAACCCATACTGTTGACATTATTCTGTACCACACTCCAGAAACTAAGCTAACTGACCCCTATGTGACGGAAATCACATCTGCCAAATGGAAGCCTATTAATTTTGTCATATGGGACACTGCTTGAAACCTTTTCTGGACATTGCAAATAACTTTTTAAAAAGCAGAACTGAACAGTTAAAAAATGGCCAAGCACATTTACATTTTGAGAAGACAAAGGCTGGCTGACAGATAGAAGTAAAGTACCAGCATGGCTGGGACAATGGAGATGCTCCCTGATTCAATTAGCGAGATTGGTTTTGCCAATAGGGGTAATCAGAAGACATCGACACTCCTTTGACTTTGTAAGAGCCAAACTCCACCCCTTACTGAATATGTCTGAAAGACTCTGAAATTCTAACACTCCTCCAGGAACTGCTGTTTCAAACGAAGAGATGGTCAAATGACCTCCCTGCTGGGGTAAGATTGAGGTTTTTGAATTGTGCCTCAGGGAGAAAGCTAAGAGACTGCAACTGGACTGGCAGAGAAAGGTCTCTCTCTCTCTCTGTCTGTCTATCTCTCTCCAGCAAAGTCCCAGGAAAACCATGGGGCAGCTTCCAAACCTCAAGACTACAGAACTTTACTGATGACCTCCAAGCAAACAGTTGAAACCTCCCTTCAGCCTTCTGGAACCAGAGAAGCAAGCCTGAAACTGTGCATGTGGCCCCCAGTGAGGACTCCAAGACTCTGACTTCAATTAAGGACATTACAACCCAGTATTTGAATTTCATTTATTACCAACTTTACTTCAACCTCCCAACTCTTTCTTCCCCTCTGTATCTATTTGTGTGTGTGTGCATCTTGTATGAATGTGAACGTGGATCCGTCACATATTTTAGTAATTTTAACCAGTTTAGAATGATAAGGTTAATAAACTTACATCTTTCTTGTTTAAGCTTAAAAAAAACTGTCTGATTGGTTTATTTGTAATTATATTCAAGGAGCAGTGAACAAGGGCTCACTGAGATGGTAAGCTAAAATCAAGGTGTTTAAAAAGATAAACTCTGTTATGGCCAAACCGGAGAAAAGGTGAGAGGGGAGCCTGAGACCCCTTCCTCAACTGGTCGTAACACCTACAAAAAAAAATTACCTGCTCATAATCATATCACTGTTTGTGGGAGTTTGCTGTGTGCAAACTAGCTGCCATGTTTCCTACATTCCAACGATGATTACATTTCAAATAACTTCATTTGCTGTAAAGTGCTTTGGAATGCCCTGCAGTCGTGAAAGGTGCTATATAAATGCAATTCTTTCTTCTTTTAAAAGTATGTGTAACTTAGAATGTTCCTGAAAACTGAGCAACTGAGTGTTTCTCTAACTCAAACAATGTCCGCCATTGGATGTTCTGCTTCTGAAGTCCCTGATTTGGCTTGATGTTCACAGTGGCGTAATTAATTTCCTTTTCCAGGAAATGTGGAAAAGAGGGAAGATCAGGGCATGAAATGGTATAATTAATGGTGGATGACACCATTCCCAGGAATTCTGTGCCAATGAAGAACAAGATAATTAGAGGAGTCTAGATGTCAGTAGAGTGAGAAGATGTGAAAGATAACGGTAATGCTGCCTGTTTGGTCATGTGCTCACTCTGCCGCAGAGAAACACTCTCACTACTGTGTCGTGAGAAAGTACCTTAACCTCAACCTTAGAAGTGTACTAATTTTGATTCTTAGATTTCTATACCAGTCATCCTGTGGCCTTTCACAGTAAGAATGCTGAATGTTCTCCAGTTTTGCAGTGCAAGTTCATGCCTTTCAGAGAGGCCAAAGGATGGCTGGTATTGGAAGTGGAAAAGAAAAATTAAAGTTGCCTTCTGAGTTGGTAATCAAGGCACATTACTGAGGCCAGGCAATGAGAGCTTTACTCTGGAACTATCCAACAATACACCTTTGGTGGGAATACTTCCTGTCGACCCTTGCTATGTAAATGCAAAAATATGTTTTGTCATTAACAGTTAACTTTGTTTCATGTATTTTCTGTGACAAACTGAGCAAGTGCTGGTCTGGATTGGGGTCGCTCAGCGTGGCATGCTTTTATTTTCTCTTTGTCTTTGTTTGTTCAGTTTACTGTTTCTTCATTATCGTGTGCAGCTTTGATCCTTTCACTCCCAGTTATATCCTTTCTATCTGCCCACTTTATTCTGTTATTAGGGCCAGTTTGGAAAAGCCAGAGGTCAACACTTTCAAAACTGATAAATTTGAAAGTTAAAACGAAATTATGAAGTTGTTCTTATTACAATAAAACTAGTTCTAGGTTCAGGATATTTTAAATACATTTAGTCCAGCAGGAAGACAGTATTATAAATTGGCATTTTTTTGTTAGAAACATACATTGTCTATATAACAACAATGACTGCACTTCAAAAGTATTTCTTGTATGTGAAGCTCTTTGAGGAACATGATCAGGTACTATATAGACACAAGTCTATTTTGTAATGCTTTTTGTAGTTGCCAACAATAATTATATACAACTTACATAAGCCTTTTTCAGTTTAGACCAGATTATTTTTCCTTTATATATGTATCTGCATTTTAACTTTTCTGTTATAATGTGAAATGTATCATGGAAAAGTTTGTGCATTATAGAAAACCTTTATAATAGTCACTACCCTTACAATAACGGTAAAAAATATCCAAAAGATTAGAAGAAAAGATATTCGGCCAACCTTACCAACAATAATAGCCAGCAATTAATTTAAGGTAACAATTGAACTGTTGATAAAATTTGGCTTTGTTCCTGTGGTTTATGATGTCGTTTGAACTTTATATGATTGACTTGCTGCCTAGTAACACTGGCAACTGTCTATTAGTTCATATTTTTTGAACCTTCTGTACTCCTTATACTGTATCGTGACTGGCGTATTTTACTCCTGATAATATATTAAGAATGATGCATTTTAAGGTCATTGCACCTTGTCGCATATCTCAGGACCTCCCACAAGTGCACTACAAACAATGAATTACTCTTTGAAGTGCAGCCACATCGTCATGTGGTTAAATGTAGCAGTTAGCTTGTCCGCAGCAAGGTTCCACAAAAAGCAAATGAGATGAAAGATTAGTTAATGAGTTTCTTTTTTCTCTGGAGTTGAGCCATAGTTTAATTGAGGACCTGAATAGTCTACTCCTGTCCCCGAGTTCGTATATTTTTAGGCAGTGTTGGCTTGAGGAAGACTTCCTCCCTGCTTTTCTTTGAATATTGTCATGGGGTCTTTTTTGCCAGCCTGAACACGACCTTGGTTTAATGTCTTATCCAAAGGACAGTGTAGCCTCCATACTACACTTAAGTGTTATCCTAGATTATGTGCTCAAATCCTGAAGTGATTCTTGAGCATATATCATACAGTCAAAGGGCTGCATTTTGAAAGCCCACCACTGAAATAGGCGGCGTGCGAGAAACATGGTGGCCCGCACATATGGGACGCACGTCGCAGAGCTGCTGCGATTCCAAATGTGGCGGCTCATTAGCATGGCTGGGGCAGCCACCCCCATCCCGATGATTTGGAGGAGGCGGGCGAGCCGTCCCTGGCAACGGTGTCTGGCGCGGTGCCATTTTTAAAGGGCTTAGAGACCTAAATGACAAGTAAAATTTTTAAAGGACCAGTTATTTTACAGTTAATAAAAATGAATAGAAAAGTCTTTCCATGCCCTCTCCCCCGCCCCCCCCCCCCCCCCCCATGATGGCATTCCACATCATTCCGGCCCTTTCCATCCCTGGAATACCTACTGTGAATATATGAGCTTCCCCTCCGCTCCCCCCCCCCCACCCCCCCCACCACCTACACAGGAGTTCAGAACCTTTGTCCTTTACCCCTTCCCATCACCCCCCAACCAATTTGAAGTGTTTGACCCCACTCCGCCTCCGCTCCCCGCACTGAGAAAATCACCTCCTTTCCCTCCCCACAGGTGTCGTGCCTCGTTTCCACAAATGGGGATTTGAAGATGCGGTATTGCTGGCCGCTGTAATGAAGATCTCAACCTGCTGACATAATCGTTGCAGCCGGCATGTTAATGAAAGGTAAGTGCTCATCTGCATATCTTAATGCGGGTCCCATTGCTGAGCGGAGGGGGTCTGCCCCGAGGTCTTGCCCCCACTGCTGAGATCAGGACGGGGCCTGCCAGCATCGGGGTCGGTGGTGGGCCTCATCCATTACGATCTTTATGCCCCTCCATCACTATTCCCTGCATTGGAGACCCTTTAAAATCCAGCCCATAGAGTCATTATTAGAATTAGAATTAGAATTAGAATTAGAATATTACAGCGCAGTACAGGCCCTTCGGCCCTCGATGTTGCGCCGATCATCTGACCTACACTATTCCATTTACATCCATATGTCTATCCAATGACCACTTAAATGCCCTTAAAGTTGGCGAGTCTACTACTGTTGCAGGCAGGGCGTTCCACGCCCCTACTACTCTCTGCGTAAAGAAACTACCTCTGACATCTGTCCTATATCTTTCACCCCTCAACTTAAAGCTATGTCCCCTCGTGTTTGCCATCCTCATCCGAGGAAAAAGACTCTCACTATCCACCCTATCTAACCCTCTGATTATCTTGTATGTCTCTATTAAGTCACCTCTCCTCCTCCTTCTCTCTAACGAAAACAACCCCAAGTCCCTCAGCCTTTCCTCGTAAGACCTTCCTTCCATACCAGGCAACATCCTAGTAAATCTCCTCTGCACCCTTTCCAAAGCTTCCACATCCTTCCTATAATGCGGTGACCAGAACTGCACGCAATACTCAAGGTGCGGCCTCACCAGAGTTTTGTACAGCTGCATCATGACCTCGTGGCTCCGAAACTCGATCCCCCTACTAATAAAGGCTAACACACCATATGCCTTCTTAACAGCCCTATTAACCTGGGTAGCAACTTTCAGGGATTTATGTACCTGGATACCAAGATCTCTCTGCTCATCTACACTACCAAGAATCTTCCCATTAGCCCAGTACTCTGCATTGCTGTTACTCCTTCCAAAGTGAATCACCTCACACTTCTCCGTATTAAACTCCATTTGCCATCTCTCAGCCCAGCTCTGCAGCCTATCTATGTCCCTCTGTACCCTACAACACCCTTCGACACTATCCACAACTCCACCGACCTTCGTGTCATCCGCAAATTTACTAACCCACCCTTCTACACCCTCATCCAGGTCGTTTATAAAAATGACAAACAGCAGTGGCCCCAAAACAGAACCTTGCGGTACACCACTAGTAACTAAACTCCAGGATGAACATTTGCCATCAACCACCACCCTCTGTCTTCTTTCAGCTAGCCAATTTCTGATCCAAAGCTCTAAATCACCTTCAACCCCATACTTCCGTATTTTCTGCAATAGCCTACCGTGGGGAACCTTATCAAACGCCTTACTGAAATCCATATACACCACATCCACGGCTTTACCCTCATCCACCTGTTTGGTCACCTTCTCGAAAAACTCAATAAGGTTTGTGAGGCACGACCTACCTTTCACAAAACCGTGCTGACTATCGCAAATGAACTTATTCTTTTCAAGATGATTATAAATCCTGTCTCTTATAACCTTTTCCAACATTTTACCCACAACCGAAGTAAGGCTCACAGGTCTATAATTACCAGGGCTGTCTCTACTCCCCTTCTTGAACAAGGGGACAACATTTGCTATCCTCCAGTCCTCCGGCACTACTCCTGTCGACAATGACGACATAAAGATCAACAACAACGGCTCTGCAATCTCCTCCCTGGCTTCCCAGAGAATCCTAGGATAAATCCCATCTGGCCCAGGGGACTTATCTATTTTCACTCTTTCCAAAATTGCTAACACCTCCTCCTTGTGAATCTCAATGCCATCTAGCCTAGTAGGCTGTATCTCAGTAATCTCCTCGGCAACATTTTCTTTTTCTACTGTAAATACTGACGAAAAATATTCATTTAACGCTTCCCCTATCTCCTCTGATTCCGCACACAACTTCCCACTACTATCCTTGATTGGCCCTGTTCTAACTCTTATCATTCGTTTATTCCTGATATACCTATACAGAAGGAGGCCATTCAGCTGATCAAGTCCATGCTGGCTTACTGTAGAGCAACCCAGTCAGTCCCACTTCCTCATTCTATTCCCATAGTCCTGCAGGTTTATTTCCCTCAAGTGCCCAACCAATTTCCTTTTGAAATCATCGATCGTCTTTGCTTCCACCACCCTCATAGGCAGCAAGTTCCAGGTCATTACTACTCACTGCAGAAAAAAGTTCTTCCTCACATCTCCCCCACCCCTGCATCTCTTGCCCAAAACCTTCAATCTGTGTCCCCTAACCCTTGTAGCATCAGTTAATGGGAACTGTTTTTCTTTGTCTACCTTATCCAAATCAGTCATAATCTATCAAATCTCACCTCAATTTTCTTTGCTGCAGAATCCCAGCTTCTCCAACCTAAAATTGTAGCTAAAATCCCTTATCCCTGGTAGCATTCTGGTAAATCTCCTCTGCACTCTCTTAAGGACCCTCATATCCTTCCTTAAATGTGGTGTCCAGACCTGGATGCAATACACGAACTGTGGTCTAACCAGAGCTTTATAAAGTTGCAGCATAACTTCCCTGCTTTTGTTCGCAATACCTCTATCTATGAAGCCCAAGATCCCATATGCTTAACTAACTATGTCTCTCAATATGTCTGGCCACCTTCAAAGTTCAATGCACAGACACCCCCAGGTCTCTCCTTAGAACTGTACCTTTAAGTCTATATTGCCTCTCCCGATCCCTTCTGCCAAAATGCATCACCTCACACTTCTCTGTATTAAATTCTACCTGCCATTAGTCTGCCCATTTTGCTAGCCGATCTATATCCTGTTGCAGTTGATTGGTATCATCCTCACTGTTTGCCATACCTCCAAGATGGGTATCATCAGAAAATTTTGAAATTTTGCTCTGTATTCCAGTAGCAAAGTCATTTCAAAAAGCAGTGTTCCTAGCACTGACCTTTAGGGAACACCACTGTCTTGCATCCTCCAGTCTGAAAAACAACAATTTACCATGCCTCTCTGTTTTCTGTCCTTAAGCCAATTTTTTTATTCAAGCTGACACTGACCCTCTAATTCCATGAGGCTCAATATTGTAACCAGCCTTTTATGTGGTAGTTTGTAAAGCACTTTATGAAAATTCCTATAGACAACATCCACTGCATTTCCTTCATTCACCTTCTCTGTTGCTTGCCTTTTACAAATCCCTGCTGGCTCTCCTTAATTAACTCAAACCCCTCTAAGTGCCTGTTGATTTTTTTTCTCTGATTATTATTTCTATCCCTCTGTCAGTCTTTGGTTCCTTTTTACCCTGCTAGATCCCCTCTCATCCCATGGAAGTCAGCTCTCTTCCAATTTAGAAGTTCTCTTTAGATTGTTCCTTGCTCTTCTCCATTACTAATCTAAACCTTATGCAACGATGATCGCTCTTGTGTTTCCCCACAAATACTTGGTCCAGTTGGCCCACTTCAGTCCCTAGCGCCAGATCCAGAAATGCCTCCTTCCTAGTTGGGCCAAGAAAGTTCTCTTGAATACACTTCAGAAATTCTACCCGCTCCTTATTCTTTATTCTAATATTATCCCAATCAATATTTGGGCCATTAAAATCCCCCAGAATCACCACACTATAGTTCTTACACATCCCTGATTTGCTCCTCTATCTCTCTCTCACTATTTGGAGGCCTATAGAATATCCCCAGTAACGTGATCTTACCCTTTTTGCTTCTCAACTCTAAGTGGATTCTGTCTTTTTCCAACACAACAGTGTCTTCCCTAATCAGCACTGTCACCCCCACCTCAATTTTCTCCTGCTCTATCTTTTCTGAAACCTTTGCATCCTTGAATAGTAAGTGCAGTCCTTACCATTTTTAAGCCACATTTCTGTATTGCCACTACATCTCTTCGAACACGGCTATTTGTGCTTCTAGCTCACCAACCTTATTCACCACAATTATTACAAATATGCATTCTAAACTTGCCTTTGTATTCCTTGTGATCCTTCTTTGTCTGCTCCTATCTAGTATGGTACTACTTCCTTCTCTAGTTCTATCCAACATTCTCACTTCTTTATGCACCTTATTCCTCTTTTCTACTTCTATATTCTGGTGCCCATCCCCTTCCAAATTCTTGTAAACCCTTCCCAACCACACTAGTGAACTTCCCAATGAGGACATTAGTGCTAACCCTGTTGAGGTGCAAACCGTCACTTTTGAATAGGTGCCTCCTGCTCTTGAACTGTCTCATTGTCCCAAGAATCTCAATCCCTCACTCCTGCACCATGCCTCATGTTACGCATTGATCCTCCCTATCTTCCTATTTCTACACTCACTAGGTTACTACCTTCAAGGCCCTACTTTTTAACTTCCTCCCTAGCTCCTGAAAGTCTGTCTGTCGGACCTCAATACCTGCCTTCTCTGTGTTTTTGGTACCGATATGTACCACAAACCTCTGTCTCACTTCCTTCCGCCTGCATAATATTCTGCACCCTCTCTGTGATGTCCTTTATCCTGGTACCAGGGAGCAAAACACCATGCAGAACTCATGATGACAGTTACAGAAATGCATGTCTGTGCCTCTAACTATCTCCTATAATGACTGCATTTCTATTCTTTGCTTTTCTCTCCTGTGCAGCTCCTTGCCAATTGTTGCCACGGTCTGGACTGTACTCCTTCAAGGTGTCATCACTCCCAGCAGTTTGAGAGTGGCACACACCCTGAAGATTCAGCACCTTGTGCCTCTTCCTACTCTTCTGGATGGCCACCCACCTACTATCCTGAGCTCCCACTGCCTGTGCAGTGACCACCTCCTAGAACATATGATCCAGGAAACTTCCTGCTCTCTGGCACTCCACAGTGACTCCAGCTGCTGCTCAAGCTCAGAAATCCTGAGCTTGAGCTCATGCAACTGGAGGCACTTCCTACAACATTGTTCCCCAAGACCTATGAAGTGTTCTGAAGACCCTACATGCACAGGAATTGCAAGCAACAGGTCTCAGCTGCCTATCCATGACCAGAGAAAACTTGTAGAATGTAGTTAGTACCTTGTTTAAACTAGTAGTTTTTAAATATTACTAACGTCACTCTCATGGAGGAAACAGTGATGAAATATGAAATGAACTGGAGGAATTATGAAATACAAGTAAACTGTTGAACTAAGGTTATAGGAAACATGAAGGGAGAGGTCAGGTGATTCCCTCCTGTACTGCCAATCAACATGTTTGTCTGTTGAAGATGGGACCATTATCAATGTCTGGAATCACCCTGAGGAGGCACATTGATTTGCAAAACATTCCATGCTAATGACTCTTATAATCAAAAATTGGGCTAGCAAAGGCTTTGCAGACAGACTGAATCCAAAGCCAAGGCCAAGATAATAAGTGTGAAATAACACCTATTTATCAAAACAAAGTGATTGATGACAACACTACGTCATCAGGATGCGCCGCGGTGCGCACATGCGCACACGGGCTCCGGCCCTCTGCGCATGCGCTGTGGTCCGGCTTGCCAGGACCAGTTTGCGCATGCGCAGATGACGACATCGCGTAACGTCATCTTCCTCGGGGAACACGCCAGGTTGGCCTCTGCGCATGCGCAAACTGGTCCTGGCAAACCGACCGCAGTGCATGCGCAAAGGGCCTGAGACCGTGTGCGCATGTGCGTCAATCTTCCGAAAGCTTCGGCGCGAGTTTTTGAAAATGGAAGGAGGAGAGGTTTCGTCGGGCATTTTATCTCAATTATTTAGTCATTTTGGACATTTGCTTCATTTTATTAGACAGAGGAGATTGTTCCAAGGTAAGTTGCTCTGAAAATATTTACATTGTCTGGAGCACCGCATGTGCTCCAGTCCCTGTTGTTAAGTTGGTCTGAAAACATTTCAAGGGAGGGAAGGAGGGAAAGGAGGGGGGAAAGGAGGGAAGGGAGGAGGGAAAGGAGGGAGGGAAGAAGGGAAGGGAGGGAAGAAGGGAAGGGAGGGAGGAAAGAAGGGAAGGGAGGGAGGGAAGGGAGGGAGGGAAGGAGGGAGGGGGAAGGGAGGGGAGGAGGGAGGGGGGAAGGGACGGGGGAGGGAGGGGGAGGGAGGGAGGGAGGGAGGGGGGAAGGGACGGGGAGGAAGGGAGGGGGGAAGGGAGGAGGGAGGGGGGAAGGGACGGGGGGAGGAAGGGAGGGGGGAAGGGGGGGAGGAGGGGGAGCAGCGGAGCGGAAGAGGAGTGCCTTTTTCTGTGCATGCGCCATAAACACAAGGACTGGCTGATGAGATGGTGCCAATTAATTTGCCCAACAATTGCCCGGAAGCACCTTCGGATGGAGGTGGCCACGCGCTGGACATCAGTCGCGTGCCACATTCCATGGATCCTGAGCGTTTCACCCCCGGCCTAATGATCTGATGGACCATACATACGCCTGCCTGTTCAAAGCTCCACTTCCCTCACCTGCGGTACCCTCTCCTTGCTGTTCAGTTTCACAGTCACCTGTTCCTGCACCCATCCAAGCAGTGCACATGGACACACAGCCACCTGTTCCTGCACCCATCCAAGCAGTGCACCTGGACACACAGCCACATGTTTCCCCATCCGCCCTTGAAACAACCATGCAGAGCCTTGTGAGACTCCGCAATTGCCAGCTGCTGCCTATCAAGCAGAGAAGGCGTCCAAAGGGGTCAAGCACTTGGGGAACATTCAGCAAGAAGAGACTGAGCACTAAAAGAAACAAGCATGCCGTGTCCAGTGGTAGCACAAATGTGAATGCTCTTGCTGCGTACACAACTGGTGAGGTGGGAGTGCAGCCACATCATTCTCCATCCTCAGTGTTGCTTTAAGGCAAAGGTCGGTAAGAGTGAAAGAAATGGAAGATGATGCTGATAGTAGTAGGCAGGATTAAATGGGAATGGATGGGAAGACGCACGAGTAGCATAACCACTAGCAGGGAACAGCTGGGCTAAATGGCCTGCTTTATGTTCATAGTCCAAAAGAAATGTGCTTCTTTTTCCAGCACCCTCACATCATTCATGTTTTCCCTGAGAGCAGCATTGAACCATCACGAGATAGGGGCAGTTACATCATCCAGACTCCTACAGCTGAGGTGGGTACTAAGTGATTCATTGGCCTATAATGCAGAGCATAAAGCATGCACAACAGTAATTTCATTGGAGGGAGGGAAGCTCTGACACTGATGTTCTTTCATTATTTCCTTTCATGTAAAATGTGCCCTTGAGAAAACAATCCTTGACACTTAAGGATGGCATTCCAGCAAAGGAGGCAGTGCAGGAGATGACGCAAGGATGTGATGATTCCTGCATCTGAGGTGGGTAAGAAGTGCTTCATTGGCGACGTTATCAATTGGTGCCTTCACTGCAGAACTTAAAAAGGTGTGCACAACAGTAATTTCAGTGGGTGAAGGGAGGCAAGCTCTGACTCTGATTTGCTTTTCTTCTTTTCATGTAAAACATGCCGTCGAGAAAACAATCCTCGAGACTTACGGTCAGCATTCAAGCAACGAAGGCAACTGGATCATGCTGCGGAGCTCGTCACGATGTGGAAAGGAACATTGCATTTATGGATGAATTGGGAATGCACATTGGGATGCGCTTGGGGAACATTCACCAAGAATAGACTGAGCTCAGACTCTTGTGACTTTGCCTTCTTCACATGGACAATACAGTAGTGGAATAGAGAGCCAAGCGTTCATTCACCACAAGGTTCTCCAGGAACAATCTCTTTAGCTGTGCATAGCAGAGACTCGGCCTGTCTGTCTCACGGGAATGCTGGACACAACACTCATGTATCCATGCACAGTAGTTCCTCGGATACTTAATGAACTTAATAAAACTTTTCAATAATTAAACCCAGAATTGTTGAGGCTTTGTTTTGCATGCTATTTCCCCGACTTTGCAACTGCACTTCAGATATTCAACTATGGTGGAGGGGTGGAGGTAGGGGGGTAGAGGGGGGGGGGTGGGTGAAGAGGGGCTGGAGGGGTGGGCGAAGATGATGGAGGGGTGGGTGAAGAGGGGGAGGGAGGGGTGGGTGAAGAGGGGGAGGGGTGGTGAGAGCGGGGAGGGGTGGGGAGAGGGAGCATGCAAAATGCAGGGACCAGACAGTTGCAATGCCTGAAGTACAGTGGAGAAGTAGAGAAAGCAACTGGGTAGGGGAGAAAGCAACTGGATTGGGCATCCGCAGCTGGAGGGAACGGCTGAATGGAGAGGGCCGGTAGCGAGAGGCCGTAGAGAGCAGCGGGGAGCGAGCGTGCGAAGACCTTGGTGTCACTGGGTCCAGGGACTGGCCAGTAAGTCTTTTGCTGTTGTGTTTATGGTGCATGCACAGAAAAAATCATTCCTCTTCCGTTCCACTGCTCCCCCACCCCCCCCCCACTCTCTCCCCTTCCTCCCTCTCCCCCACTTCCCCCAGCTCTCCCCTTCTTTACCCCTCCCTCCTTCCCCCTTCTCCCCTTCCCTCTCCCTCTCCCCCTCCCTCTCCCTCTTCCCCCCCTCCCTCTCCCTCTTTCCCCCTCCCTCTTTCCCACCCCCCCTCCCTCTCCCTCTTTCCCCCCTCCCTCTCTCTCTTCCCCCTCCCTCTTTCCCCCCTCTCCCTCTTTCCCCCCCTCCCTCTCCCTCTTTCCCCCCCTCCCTCTTCCCCCCTCCCTCTCCCTCTTCCCCCCTCCCTCTCCCTCTTCTCCCCTCCCTCTTTCTCCCCCCTCCCTCTCCCTCTTTCCCCCTCTCCCCCCTCCCTCTCCCTCTTACCCCCTCTCCCTCTTTTTCCCTCCCTCTCCCTCTTTCCCCCTCCCTCCCTCTCCCTCTTTCCCCCCTCCCTCCCTCTCCCTCTTCCCCCCTCCCTCCCTCTCCCTCCTTCCCCCCCTTTCCCCCCTCTCCCTCTTCCCCCCCTCTCTCTCTTTCCCCCCTTTCCCCCCCTTTCCCCCCCTCTCCCTCTTTCCCCCCCTTCCCCCCACCCCCCGTCACCGCTACCGCTGGTCTCTCCGCGCTGCTGTCCCCGGCCCGCTCCACTCTCTCACTCCGGCCATTGTATTCTGCCACGTGTTTGTTAGGTTTCATCTCTGTGATTCTTTGAGCAGCGCCATCTTTAGTCCTGGCAACTGCTACAGTCGCAAGCTGTGACGTTTTCGTGGCACATGCTGTATTTGCGCATGTGCCAAAACAGCGCCACCTACCGATCGCGTTGTCAACAATTGCGGTCTTATCAAAATGGACCACATTCAGATGCCATTATGTAGTAATAGTCCCTACATCCTGGGACATTGTATAAACACCCCAGGGGACAGCATCTTGAGTCACCTGCCTGAACCCAAAACTTGATATTTTTTTACCTTAAAAGAAGTAACTGGTCTGAGAGAAGGAGACAGGAAGCCGTTCCAGTCAGAGACGCTGTGAGATCGACCCAGCTAAGCAATATGCCCTGCCAACACCAGCTTTAAACTACTGAGGCAGAGAGATTACAAGGTGACCTTGAAAACTCCCCATCTGAGAAATTGAATCAGGACTTCCACCACCAACTTCAGGCTGGGTTTTAACTAAAGGAGTTTGTGACTCTTCATCAATTCCGATACAAAGAACATTCAAGCCTGCATCACAGTTAAAAATTCCTTCCTGAAAAACAAGAAGGTTTCAAATAAAACTCTTCTAACAATTGAACTCTAATTGCATGCTGCCCTCTCTCTCTATCTTTTCTTGTGTGTGTGTATGGGTGTGAATGCATGCATGGGTGAGGTTGCGAATGTTTTCTGATCTTGTTTAATAAATGGTTAACTTTCTTCCTTTAAACCTACACGAAAACCTATTGTTAGTCAGTTTATTTGACCCTTAAACACTCAGGGACTAAAACACTATTTTTAAAACACTATGTGAATGATGAAAAGTGGAGCCACCCATACCTTTTCCCACCAGTCCGTAACACTATTCATATCAATATATAATTGATAAACACACTTTCAGTGTAATTTTCTAAAATCCTACAGGTAAATGTTGCTCAAAGAATGTGTTGGTTTTGCTTTTCCCATTAATTATTTTTGGCTGATGATGGCTGATAGAAAGTCATAGAACTGCAAAATTTTACAGCACAGAAACAGACCATTCAGCCCAAGTCTATGCAAGAAATTGTAAACTGAGTATACCAGATGTAATGCAAAATAAATGTAATCAACTGTAAACTACCATGGCGGTTTGAAAATTTGAATTCATCTGAAAAAAAAAATCTGGAAGTACAAAGGTTGTATCAAGAAAATGCTATCAGATTGTCATATAAACTCAACTGGTTCACTAATGTCCTTTAGGGAAGAAGCTTCTGTCTTTGCCTGTTCTGGCCTATATGTGACTCCAAACCCACACCAATGTGGTTGACTCTTAAATGCCCTCTGAAGCGGTCCAACAATCCACTCAGCTGTAAGGAATCAAGGTAGCCTACCCCTCTTCTCTTAGGCAGTCCCTGGGGAACGAGAATGACTTTCTTCCACCTCAGGGTTGTGGGTCCTTAGGTGAATGAATAGTCCAATCCTGATACTTCAGGTCCCGGAGTTCATTTTGAGGGTGTGGAAGATGCCAGTGCGTGGGTTCTTTTAACGTGGGGTGGCCGCTGCACACCGACTACCACACGGTCCGAGTGAAGCAAGGTCTTTGTCCAATGGCAGGATCTGTCAGGGTGTTCTGGTAGCCTACCACCACCTTCCCAGCCAACTAGGGATGGGTAATAAACAGCAGCCTAGCCAGCAACACCCATATCCCAGGAATAAATAGAAAAAATGAATTTTCTTGTTATATATTATGTCTCCAAATGTCATGTGTAGGAGTTAATGTCATGAATAAGGATTTGTAAATTGATAATATACTATGTGTCTCACAGTAAACGTGACACTACAGTAAGAAAGGCTGGTCAGAAGCTTCCTTTAGGCAAATATCCCTCAGATTAAATTCATTTAGGTTTCCATGGATCAGCCAATGGGAACATTTGTTTAGTGAAAATGAAAACCAATTATTTTGTCCCAGAAGAACCATTTCTAAGTGTTCATGTTTTCTTGTCTTTACTCAAATGTGCCTGAGGGTTTTGTGAGGGATTTACATTATTATAGAGAAAGCATATTTGTTCAGTGACTCAGTTAAGAAATGAGGTAAAATAATGATAAATGGGAACAACTAACACTCTTGAAAGGAGAGTAAGGCAGCTTAAAAAAATAAGTTTTTAAAATTTACCTGGGCGGGAATTTCTGTTAGGTTGCATTGGTCTTTTTCCATGCAATTAGTCAGAAATCGGTCACCATGGCAAAAGATTCAAGGAATTTTAAGTGCAAATTACGTCCAGCACAAAGCAATTTTATGCAATGTTTTGTGCTGGCTTCAAAATCATTCTGCTAGTAGGGTTCCCCACCCACAAATCTGGCCACACTCCCAAAACGAATTAATCACCATAGCACCATTCTGTTAATCGCACCCATTTATGGACCTTTGAAGAGACTCTTAAAATTGAACATTCTTTTTAGGGGAAAGAGCACTAATTGGCATGATTTAAAAGCATTTACATTTTAAAAAACATTATTAAGAAACTGACCAGTGTAACTAGTAAAAGGTGCTGTGCAGTTTTATTAAAAGTCATTTTCAGTTATTTAATATTGGGTTACTCATGGGTGGTGCTCTAGACACTGATTAAAAATGCTTATCTTTTTGTGATTAACCTATTTTCAGCTGTATTAATAAAACTGCACCAGGATGCCACTCTTAAATAAACCAAGAAATATTTTAATGCAATATTTTTATAACAGGTTACGTGACAAAAGATTACCAGATTGCCCTGGTTCATGGAAGATTTTGTTTTTTTTATACACTTGTGGGATGTGGACATCCTGGCTATGCCAGTATTTGCTTCCTATCCTTAATTGCCCTTGAGAAGGTGGTGGTGAGCTACCTTCTTGAACTGCTGCAGTGCTTGGGGTGTAGGTAGACCAACAATGCTGTTACGAAGGGAGTTCTAGGATTTTGACCCAGCAGCAGTGAAGGAATGGCGATATAGTTCCAAGTCAGGATGATGTGTGACTTGGAGGGGAACTTGTAGGTGGTGGTGTTCCCATGCAACTGCTACCCTTGTCCTTCTATTTGGCAGAGATCACAGGTTTGGGAGGTGCTGTCAAAGAAGCCTTGGTGAGTTGCTGCAGTGCATCTTGTAGATGGTACACTCTGCTGCCATTGTGCGTCGATGGTGAAGGGAGTGAATGTTGGTGGTGGATGGGGTGCCAATCAAGTGGGCTGCTTTGTCCTGGATGGTGACGAGCTTCTTGAGTGTTGTTGGAGTTGCACCCATCCAGGTAAGTGGCAAGTATTCCATCGCACTCCTGACTTGTGCCTTGTAGATGGTGGATAGACATTTGGAGACAGGAGGTGAGATACTCGCCACAGAATTCCCAGCCTCTGACCTGCTGTTGTAGCCACAGCAGTTATGTGGCTGATCCAGTTGAGGTTCTGGTCAATGGTAAACCCCAGGATGTTGATAGTGGGGGTTCAGCAATGGTAATACCATGGAGCATCAAGGGGAGATGGTTAGATTCTCGCTTGCTTGATATGATCAGTGCCTGGCACTTGTGTGGCGTGAATGTTACTTGCCACTTATCAGCTCAAGCCTGGATATTGTCCAGGTCTTGCTGCATTTCTACATGGCCTGCTTCAATATCTGAGGAGTTGCGAATGGTGCTGAATACTGTGCAACCATCAGCGAACATGCCCACTTCTGACCTTATGATGGAGGGAAGGTCATTGATGAAGCAGCTGAAGATGGTTGGGCCTAGGACACTACTCTGAGGAACTCCAGCAGTGATGTTCTGGTACTGAGATGATTGACCTCCAACAATCACAACCATCTTCCTTTGCATTAGTTATGACTCCAACCAGTGGAGAGTTTTCCCCCTGATTCCCATTGACTCCAGTTTTGCTAGGGCTTCTTGATGCCATACTTGTCAAATGCTGCCTTGATGTCAAGGGCAGTCACTCTCACCTCACCTCCTCAGCTCAGCTCTTTTGTCCATGTTTGGACCAAGGCTGTAATGAGGTCAGAAGCTGAGTGGCCCTGGCGGAACCCAAACTGAGTGTCAGTGAGCAGGTTATTGCTGAGCAAGTGCCGCTTGATAGCACTTTTGATAACACCTTCCATCACTTTGCTGATGATTGAAAGTAGGCTGATAGCGTGGTAATTGGCCGGGTTGCACTTGTCCTGCTTTTTGTGTACAGGACATACCTGGGCAATTTTCCACATTGACGGGTAGATGCCAATGTTGTAGCTGTACTGGAACAGCTTGGCTATGGGCACGGCTAATTCTGGAGCACAAGTCATCAGTACTATTGCTGAAATGTTGTCAGGGCCCATAGCCTTTTCAGTATCCAGTGCCTTCAGCCATTTCTTGATATCATGTGGAGTGAATTGGATTGGCTGAAGACTGGCATTTGTGATGTTGGGGACTTCAGGAGGAGTCCAGGATGGATCATCTGCTTAGCACTTCTGGCTGAGGATGGGTGTAAATGCTTCAACCTTGTCTTTCGCACTAATGTGCTGGACTCCCCCAGCTTTGAGGATGGGGATATTTGTGAAGCCTCCTCCTCCTCCTGTTAGTTGTTTAATTGTCCACCACCATTCACGACTGGGTGTGGCAGGACTGCAGAGCTCAGATCTAATCCGTTGGTTGTGGGATTGCTTGGCCCAGTCTCTCACACGCTGCTTCTGGTGTTTGGCACGCTAGTAGTCCTGTGTTGTAGCTTCACCAGGCTGACACCTATGTTTAGGTATGCCTGGTGCTGCTCCTGGCATGCCCTTTTGCACTCTTCATTGAACCAGGTTTATCCCTCAGCTTGATGGTAATGGTAGAGTGGGGGATATGGCAGGCCATGAGGTCATGTGGTTGAGTACAATTCTGCTGCTGCTGATAGCCCACAATGCCTCATGGATGCCCAGATTTGAGTTGCTAGCTCTGTATGAAATCTATCCCATTTAGCATTGTGGTAATGCCACAGAACACGATGGTGGGTATCCTCAATGTGAAGATGGGACTTTGTCTCCACAAGGACGGTGCGGTGGTCACTCCTATCAATACTGTCATGGACAAATGTGTCTGCGATAGGTGGTTTGGTGAGGACGAGATCAAGTATGTTTTTCCCTCTTGTTGGTTCCCTCACCACCTGCTGCAGACCCAGTCTTACAGCTACGTCCTTTGTCATACTCACCGAATCATACCTTACAGACAATGACCCAGACACTGCCATCACCATCCCTGGGTATCTCCTGTCCCACTGGCAGGACAGACCCACCAGAGGTGGTGGCACAGTGGTATACAGTTGGGAGGGATTTGCCCTTGGAGTCCTCAACATCAACTCCAGACCCCATGAAGTCTCATGGCATCAGGTCAAACATGGGCAAGGAAACCTCCTGCTGATTACCACCTACTGCCCCCCTTCAGCTGATGAGTCAGTACTCCTCCATGTTGAACAGCACTTGGAGGAAGCATTGAGGGTGGCAAGGGCACAGAATGTACTCTGGGTGGGGCCTTCAACGGCCATCACCAAGAGTGGTTCGGTAGCAACACTACTGACCGAGCTGGCCGAGTCGGAAAGGACATAACTGCTAGACTGGGTCTGCGGCAGGTGATGAGGGAACCAACAAGAGGGAAAAATATACTTGACCTCGTCCTCACCAATCTGCCTGGCGCAAATGCATCTGCCCATGACAGTATTGTTTGGAGTGACCACCGCGCAGTCCTTGTGAAGACAAAATCCCATCTTCACATTGAGGATACCCTTCATCGTGCTATGCGGCACTACCACCATGCTAAATGGGATAGATTTCGAACAGATCTAGCAATGCAAAACTGGGCATCCATGAGGCGCTGTGGGCCATCAGCAGCAGCAGAATTGTACTCAACCACAATCTGTAACCTCGTGGCCCGGCATATCCCTCACTCTACCATTACCATCAAGCAGGGGGACCAACTCTGGTTCAATGATGAGTTCAAGAGGGCATGCCAGGAGCAGCACCAGGCATACCTCAAAATAAGGTGTCAACCTGGTGAAGCTACAACACAGGGCTACATGCATGCCAAACAGCGTAAGCAGCAGGCAATATACAGAGCTAAGCGATCCCATAACCAATGGATCAGATCTAAGCTCTGCAGTCCTGCCACATTCAGTCGTGAATGGTGCTGAACAATTAAACAACTAATTGGAGGAGGTGCCTCCATAAATATCCCCAACCTCACTGATGGGGGTGTCAGCACATCAGTGCAAAAGATAAGGCTGAAGCATTTGCAACAGTCTTCAGCCTGAAGTGCCGAGTCTGCCCATGATCTCTGCCTCCTCCTGAGGTCTGCAGCATCACAAATGCCAGTCTTCAGCCAATTCGATTCACTCCATGTGATATCAAGAAATGACTGAAGACACAAGATACTGCAAAGGCAATGAGCCCTGACAACATTCCGGCAATAGTACTGAAGACCTGTGCTCCAGAACTTGCCACGCCCCTAGCCAAGCTGTTCCAGTACAGCTACAACATTGGCATCTACCCGTCAATGTGGAAAATTGCCCAGGTATGTCCTGTACACAAAAAGCAGGACAAGTGCAACCCGGCCAATTACCGCCCCATCAGTCTACTTTCAATCATCAGTAAAGTGATGGAAGGTGTCATCGACTGTGCTATCAAGCAGCACTTGCTTGGCAATAATCTGTTCACTGACACTCAATTTGGGTTCTGCCAGGGCCACTCAGCTCCAGCCCTCATTACAGCCTTTGTCCAACATGGACAAAAGAGCTGACCTCCAGTGGTGAGGTGAGAGTGACTGCCCTTGGCACCAAGGCAGCATTTGACCGGGTATGGCATTAAGGAGCCCTAGCAAAACTGGAATCAATGGGAATCAGGGGGAAAACTCTCCACTGGTTGGAATCGTACTGAACACAAAGGAAGATGGTTGTGGTTGTTGGAGTTCACTCATTTCAGCTGCAGGACATCACTGCTGGAGTTCCTCAGGTTAGTGTCCAGGCTCAACCATCTTCAGCTGCTCCATCAATCACCTTCCTGCAATCGTAAGGTCAGAACTGGGGATGTTCATTGATGATTGTACAATATTCAGTACCGTCATGACTCCTCAGATACTGAAACAGTCCATGTAGAAATGCAGCAAGACCTGGACAATATCCAGGCTTGGGTTGATAAGTGGCAAGTAAGATTTGTGCCACGCAGGTGCTAGGCAAAGACCATCTCCAAAAAGAGAATCTAACCATCTCCCCTTGACATTCAATGGCATTATGATCGCTGCATCCCCCAGTATCAACATCCTGGGGGTTACCATTGACCAGAAACTGAACTGGACTAGCCATATAAATACTGTGGCTACAAGAGCAGGTCAGAGGCTAGGAATCCTATGGCGAGTAACTCACCTCCTGACTCCCCAAAGCCTGTCCACCATCTACAAAGAGCAAGTCAGGAGTGCGATGAAATACTCTCCACTTGCCTGGATGGGTGCAGCTCCAACAACACTCAAGAAACTCGACATTATCCAGGACAAAGCAGCCCGCTTGATTGGCACACCATCCAGAAGCATTCACTCCCTCCACCATCGACGCACAGTGGCAGCAGTGTGTACCATATGCACGATGCACTGCAGCAATGCACCAAGGCTCCTTAGACAGCACCTTCCAAACCCTTGACCTCCAGCACCTAGAAGGACAAGGGCAGCAGATGCATGGGAACACCACCACCTGCAAGTTCCCCTCCAAGCCACACACCATCCTCACATGGAAATGTATCGCCGTTCCTTCACTGTTGCTGGGTCAAAATCCTGGTACTCCCTGTCTAACAGCACTGTGGAAATACTTACCCCACATGGTCTGCAGTGGTTCAAGAAGGCGGCTCACCACCACCTTCTCAAGGGCAATTTGGGATGGGCAATAAATGCTGGCTTAGCCAGCGATGCCCACATCCCATGAATGAATAAAAAAAATCAGCAGGACGTTTCCTTGCCCCTGTTTAACCTGATGCAATGAGACCTCATGGAGTACAGAGTCAATGTTGAGGATTCCCAGGGTAAATCCCTCCTGACTGTATACCACTTTGCCGCCACCTCTGGTGGGTCTGTCCTGCCTGTGGAACTGGACCTATCCAGGGATGGTGATGGTGGTGTCTGGGACATTGTCTGCCAGGTATGATTCTGTGAGTATGACTGTCAGGCTGTTGCTTGACTAGTCTGTGGGACAGCTCTCAGATGTTAGTGAGGAGGACTTTGCAGGGTCGCCAGGACTGGGTTTGCCGTTGTCATTTCTGGTGCCTAGGTTGATGCTGGGTGCTCATTCTGGTTTCATTGGAGCAGAAACTTGAGCAAAAAACTACTACGTAAAACTAGTGCTATATAAATGCAATTCTTTGTTTCTTAAATCTGCTTTCATACTGAATAATGCAGTCAAGATTTCACTCGTTAGGTTTTTCTGCCTTACATTCCTGCATTCTCATCTATTAAAGGTCTTCCAGAAGAGAATTGGTATTCAAAAACCAATTGAAGTATAACATGGTGGCACAGGGAGCATTGTCCACAGGAAGCAAAGTATGCAAGCATAAGGAAGAACAGACTAGAATTTTGTGTTGGTCATTTTCTATGCAGTTAACTGTGCAGAGTATAATCCCAATTTTGAGGCAACACTTGTGCAAGTTATCACACAAAGTCCATTTCCATCAAGAAAAATCTACTTTTTTTTCACATCACTTACGGCTCCTTGGCTGAAAAATGTGTTAGATCAAAGGTTCTCAACCAGGGGTCCTCGGTCTACTAAGTGTTTGCTAGAAGGTTTCAAGGGATCGGTCAGAAATAATGTTGCGTGTTTTGTGAACCTGGGCCCGATGGCCTAGCTCCAGTTTAACTTGAAAACAGCACATAGAAAGACACAGAATGAGGGGGAGAGAAAAAAATGTAATAAATTAAAAAGAAACAACCCTTGGCAGCAAGAGGCAGGGGTGACAGGAGCGACTAAAGGCTCCAGACTCCGAGCCCCTGCAGTGCCTCCCCCTTTACTGTACATATGGAAATATTATGGGTATTGCAGTTCTCAGGCATGTGCAAATAAAACTCTGGGCATAAATACAGTCAGTTTTCAGCCATGCAATTCCAGAGAAGCTTGGGGTTGTCTGGCCATGGGTTATGTACTGAGGTGTCAACCCTCAGAGAGGCAGAGGGATAGGCCTCAGAGCCAATTCATGCAAAGTGGAGAGTTGTTGTGGGTATTTATTGTGAGATTGCAGATGGAGGCCCCGCTGATGATGAACATTGTACACTCACTCACAAGTTCCACATTAAGTCGGTAAAACAAAAATAATAAATGCCTGTTGTCAAGAAAACATGCTATACCAAATGAGGATTTTTAATTCATCAGTTGGAAACCTACATTAAACTTTTAAAAAGGAGCTGGGATCCTACAGTTAACTTTTAAAAAGCTGGCAGCCAAGATGACTATTTGCATTGAAATACCTCACATTCCAGGACATCGAATTGGAGATGCATGTTTCCTGATGTTCCATCCAGGACAATACTTCATGAATTTGGAATCAGCTAACATCTTCACTTCTAATGGCAAGACATTTAAAGCCATCTTTGAACGTTAACAGTAGAAACATACCTCCGGGTGGTGTTGGGGGTGGGGTGCGGGGGTGGGGTGGCAGGGTGTTAACATTGAAACAATAAGACACGAGAGAGATTGAAAATACATAGACTTGAATCTAATTAGATTACATTGTCACAGAACCGTATCTTTTTCTCCTCGGATTGAAACAGTGTGCCTTTAAAACTCTGTTAAAAACAGTGTACCTTTAAGACAGGGAAAAAAGCTTTTGGATTTCTGAGGCACAGTGTGCCAGCTGCATTTTGTTACCTAGGCCACAGCAGGAGAGAGAGAGGTCACATGGTATACTGTTTCCCCTTAACTGTGTTAAAAAACAGCTGAAGCCAGTTTTGAGAGACTCTCCTGTGAGACGTGCTACTGAAGAGAAGAGTTGTCTATTTTTCTCAGCAAAAATTCTACAAGGAGCTACTGGCCAAGTTAATTGCCTAAGGAGGAAGGAAACCCCCATTTTTGAAGAAATTGTTTGTATTGCTGAAGTTTCGACTGAGAGACTGTTGGTTTTAAAGTTCAAGTTGACCTATTGCTGTGCTCATCGTTGAAGGAGCTGTTTGATGCCTCCTGCAGCTGAAGTGTTTTGAGTGCCTATCCAGAACAGACTATGCCATCAAATCCGTGTGGAGACTTCGAGTAGCATTTGATTATTTTCACATTCGAATACCTCATCCATCAGGAACGTAACCCACAAAGACTGACTTACTTATTTATTCTTAAGAAACAGCTAATTTTTAAAACATAATTTCTTTTTAAAAAAAGAAACCGGTTAACCGTGATTTTGAGTATATGTATGTGTATGGAGGGAGTTAGATTAAAATAAGAAGTTATAAGGTCTATAGACATAGGTTTATCTTATAGATAGATAGAGAGATACAGCACTGAAACAGGGCCTTTGGCCCAGAGTCTGTGCTGACCAACAACCACCCATTTATACTAATCCTACAGTAACCCCATATTCCCCACCACATCCCTACCATTCTCCTACCAACTACCTACACTGGGGGCAATTTTACAATGGCCAATTTACCTATCACCCTGCAAGTCTTTGGCTGTGGGAGGAAACCGGAGCACCCAGCGGAAACCCACGCGGTCACAGGGACAACTTGCAAACTCTGCACAGGCAGTACCCAGAACCGAGCCCAGGTCACTGGAGCTGTGAGGCTGTGGTGCTAACCACTGTGCCACTGTGCCGCTCTTAATAGTGTTTAAGATTTAGTTTTTAAAAAATAAATAGTTAATGTGTTGTTGTCTAAAGATACCTGGTTTGGTCTGCTTTTTCCGTGGGTTACTAAAGTGTTTAATTTGTCTGTTTTCCGATTGGGTGGGAAAATGTTAATATTATGCTATGACCTGTGGAGTGATGGGACTGAATTGACGATGCATTGCTCCTGCCTCGGTCATAACAACATGGACAATCATGTGACCGCATCCCCATCTGTGGAAAAAGTAGCAGTCTTTTGTAAAAGGACAAGCTCTTGAGTCTTTAAAGCAGACAAGCTTCAAGTGCTAACAAGACAAGACCCCAGTGGGGCTCTGTGTGTGTGTGTCTCTCTCTCTCTCCAGATAACATTGCAAGTTTGAATCCTTTCTGCAACTGTGGAACATCCAAGTCTACCATTACTACAGATAGAGACCCCGGGACAAAAGCCACCATGAGCTCTGTCTCCAAGAAAGATCCTGAACCAGTTGGGCCAGCCACAAAGTGCATTTCTACCAGCCAGAGACTTAAAGATCAGTTGGAAGTCAATGGATTTACCCGACTCCACAGACTGTATATTGTTTTTACTTGTTCTGGATTCTAATCCAAACCAGACTATTCCTTATCACTCTGTACTCTATTTGTGTGTGTGATTCTTGTGTGCATGTGCGAGTGAAAGTGTAGCATAGTTTTATTATCTTATCTAAATTGGGTGTAGATTTTCTTTTAAGTACAATAAACTCATCTCTTTCTTGTTAAAACTCAAGAAAATCTGTCTGATTGGTTCTATTATGATCACAACAAAAGTAAAAGATAAAACACTCACTGAAGTGTTTAGCACATCCGCTGTTTTAAAAGGAATAAACCCTGTTGTGGTCAAACAAGGAGATGGACAAGAGGGAAGACTTATGACCCCTACTCACCTGATCATAACAATATTTAATTGTATAACTAATTTTTATACAGAAAAAATACCTATGTTGTGTTATGGGGGTCTGTGGAACTTCCATAACATAGGTGAGGGGGGCCTCAGAAGCAAAAAGGCTGAGAACCCCTGGGGTGAGATAACAGTTTGATTTATTAATGACCTGCTACCAGAATAGCAGAAATGCTGAGCTTTGAAATGAATGATTTTGTTAAATGTGATTTTGTTCATGGGAATGGAAGAAACAGCAGCCAATAATGACTCTCCTGTACTAGGAACATAGTAAAGTACAGAATCATAAAATACCATTTTGATTCATCTGACTGGTTCCAGAGTTCAAGCATAGAATACACCATTCACTACTTATATCCCTCAATTAAATAATAATGCTTTAATACTTCTTGATCAGCTAACAAGCTGGTTATGTGATTATGTAACAAAAACTGTGGTAATCCACGTGTGGAATGTACAATGTTTCTGAAAAGCTGTGTGTGGCAAGTTCAAAAAGATAATTTTCTCAGGGTGTCCTGTCAACTGCATAGTGGATAAATTATGCAGTTATGCCTTTAATGTAGGAAAACACAGCAAGGAAATAAAATGGATGCAGAGCCAAAGAAGGAAACATTCAGAGGGGTGTCTAAAAGCTTGGACACAGAGGTGGGTCTTAAAGGAGGAGAGGAGGCTGGAAATGTTTAAGGGTTTGGGGTCGGGGAGGGACCTTTTTAAAGTGGGAGGGTGCCACCCAGAATTCTATTGCGGCAACAAGCATGGCAATATTTGGCTATATACAATGACACCACAAGTCGCTGAGTCAGTGATACAATAGAGATAATTTGGTAATTTTCCTGTCAGTCACACCTGGAGATCACACTGCTGTATGTAACTGGGATTGATTAGGTGCACATAATTTGTTTAAAAAAAATTCTTTCATGGGATGTCAGCATCGCTGGCAAGGCCAGCATTTGTTGCCCATCCCTAATTGCCCTTGAACTGAATGGTTTTCTAGGCCATTTCAGAAGGTAGATAAGAGTCGAGGACATTGCTGTGGGTCTGGAGTCACATGGAGGCCAGACCAGGTAAGGACAGCAGAGTTCCTTCCCCTAAAGGACATGAGTGAACCAGATGGGTTTATACAACAATCGATGATAGTTTCATGACATCATTACTGAGACTTAACTGAATTTAAATTCCACCAGCTGCCATAGTGGGATTTGAACCTGTGTCCCCAGAGCATTAGCCTGGGCTTCTGCATTACTAGTCTAGTGAAATTATCACTACGCAACTGTCTCCCTCAGTTGATTGTATGATATAACTACCCTCCAGTCACTGCATTTTACTGAAGAAATAATCTTGCTGTAGTGAAGAGACTGTTATAGTTTCAGTCATGCGTTTGGAGGCTCTGTAGAGTAAAACCACAATCCCTGCCTTGCTTCAGAGTCAGTGGTGTTAATATTCACTTCAATCTAAAAATGTGTGAGGAAAAATGTTTACAAAGATATAGTAAGTGAGGTAAAACAAATGATAAAATCAGTGCATTGCTACTTATATCATACTAGCCATGATTGGCATGCACAAGATCAGTGGTGTTACTGCTAACCTCAGCAATTTATAATATGGATATAGCAGGATAATCTTTATCTAATGCTCACACTGCTGCTGTGGAAACTTTGGGACCCAAACTCCACGAATAGTTGGGCTTTGCATGGAGAACTATTACAGGTGGCTGTGAGGAAGGATTACAAGGCTTAACATACTTGCCCAATACATGTACTGTATAAAATGGCCTCCCACAATGAAATGTGCAGAATAGCACAGGGGCATCTGGTTTCCATGTGTCTTGGTGTTGCTTCAGTGCCAACATTAGGCATTTAACGATTGACAGTAGATGCAACTTATGAAACCAAAGAGTGCAAAGAAACTGTAGAGAAGGGGAATTCACAAACTGATGCAGGTCCCTCAGGATTATGTACAGATAAATCTGCATCCTTGTAGCTCGCCAGTTAACTTTGTAATCACTATCCAGTGGTTATCCCATCAACTAGTGGAGCACATAATGGTGCAGTACAACAACCAACATGCCCAAATCATGGCACACATTGTGCCATACAAACTAGGCAAACACTTCAGCACAGCCTTGAGGAATGCCACATTGTTAGAGGTGCCACTTCCTGGGTCAGACTGAGGCCTTATCTGACAGTAAAAGATCTAAGGCACTATTTCAAGACGTGTAGGGGAGTTCTACCAATGTTTTAGTGAATATTTATCCCTCAATCAAACTGCTCTGTCCACAACCCCCTGTCCCCGCACCACTGCCCAAAATTATCTGGTCATACATTTCATTTGCAATTGATGGCATCTTGCTGTGTCAAATAGTTTGTCACGTTCGTCTGCATAACGACAGTGACTACACTTCAAAATTAATTAATTGGCTATAAAGAACATGGAGATTTTTTTCAAGATGTGAAAGATACTATACAATCATGTTCTTTGTTTCTTCTTTCACTTACACATCTTGCAGCCTGTCATTTCTTTTAAGTTGTGCCGTCAATAAAGCACCTGCTGTTCCAATATCAATCGCCACAAAATTAAGCTAATTATGTTTACTCAAATGAGTATAAATGGGTTTAAAAAGCATATAAGTAGTATTAATCTAGAATATATTTTAACATTGGCATTGTTTAGGAAGAATATATTTGTGACAGCAGTATTAATATGTATATATTTTTGATATAACAGAATTTTGCAAGAATGCATCTCTATAAAAAACAATACTATTATCTAGAAGCATTGTCTCTCATAAACAGGGTTGGAAAAATATATCTACTATAAAAGCAATATCAATAGACATTCTTCATTATTGTAAACCGTATAGATTTATCACTGGCACTATGAAAGCTCTCTGTAAACCCAATTGCAGGCTTCAGTCAGTTCTCAATGCAGTATTCAGGAATAATATTAATGGCACATGAGAATTGTACCGTTTTCTTAACTCATCAGTTACAAGGTTAAGCCCATTCCACAGATCGAGTTTAATCTGCTGGGTAAAAAGGGCGATTAGACATCACACTCCTGGCAGTGAAGGACCGCAACAGAAAATTAGTTGACTTTTTTCACATCCAGTAAAAGCATACGATGCCAGCTCCCAGAGAATTGGAAAAGGTGGATATGGAGAATATTTGTGCTGTTAACAGCAAAAAACCGAATGGCCTTCGTAAATAACATCAAGATCACAAGTGATCACTTCCTTTGCAAACTTGGCCCCAGAATACAAAGGAGCCTTTTCAAGGTGCAATGCTGCCACAAAATACAACATGAACTGTGTTAATGCTGTGCAGCACTGCATTTCTTTTGAGGGCTGTTGTAAGTTTTTTTCGCAACATTGGACTGTATCTTCAGACTAATGTGCCATGTGTACTTTTACTTGCAGCAGTGGCAGGTTCTACGTCTTATGACGTCTCAGGACCAGAAAATTCAAATAGAGCAAAACACTAAAATAAGAAATCGGAATTCAAAATAGAACTGAGTTGCTAGGAGTTCAAGGGACAAATTGGCAAAACCCTTGGACTGTATATGGCCATGGGTGACAATTTCCAGTTTCCTTCATTTTAAATGGCTTAAATTCATGAAGTTATCCAACTTTGGCTTGAGTATACATAAGGTATTAAAGCAGCGCATTTTAAGTGTAGGTAGGGTTCTGACATGTCAATTATGCTTCAAGCTGCTTCTACATTAGAGCTCAGAGCATTTGGAGATTTGGAGCAACAGGTAGGCTTCACTCTCGGGCTACCTGTTCCCTGCAAATGTCCTGTCTCCCCCATTTACTGGCTAAATATTAGTGGCAAAAGATTTCTTTTTCAGTTTTATCTTACAGTGCTGAAGGCTGAAATTAATATTTTTTCTTATCCATTTTCAGGATGTGGGCATCGCTGGCAAGATCAAAATTTATTACCCATCCCTAATTGCCTGGGAGGGTGGTAGAGGCAGGTTGCCTCACATCCTTTACCTGGATGAGCACTTGACACGTCATAACATTCAAGGCTATGGGCCAAGTGCTGGCAAATGGGATTAGGTAGACGGGTCAGGTGTCTTTAATGCATCGGTGCAGATTCGATGGGCCGAAGGGCCTCTTCTGCACTGTATTATTCTGTGATTCCGTGATTCTGAATTGCCCTGAGAAGTTGCTGATGGTGGGACTGCTAATAGGGGTTCGATGTTACCGAGTAGCTTGCTATGCCACTTCAGAGGGCACTTAAGTATCAACCATATTGGTGTGGGACTGGCTGTGTTATCAGCACATGAACACATAGGGAACACATTGCTCTTACACCAATATTTGATTCTTTATGGGATTTAGTACTTTGGAAATGAGCAGAAAACAATCCAGGAATAAACATAACTTGTTTTTTTAATAGAAATAAATACTTGTTGAGTTTGTCTTAAAGGGCAATTGGCACCACTTTGTGCTGACATAAACAAGAGATGCTATGATTTCATAAAGTATTCATGTGTCTCAATACAAATTGAGCAATTGCTAATGTAACCAAGATAGTTTTGCCAACTAAAATTGAGAAGTAAAAACACCCCTATTAAATAGAACAGTCCATATCTCACTCACATTTTAAAAATAAGCTAATTGCGGTTTTGTTGCAGCAAGCTATCCATTGATGTGTTTATTTAATGATTATGAAATTCACCAGTGAAAGACAAGTCGATTGTCTGAAAAAGGTTACTACAGCTGAACAGCAGTGACCTTTGGCCTACCAGTAGCCATGACAGCCCACTTACTGTTGAATACAATAAATGATAGTTGTGACATAAATGGACTGAATAGATCATTCTGTACTAAAGGTTATTTCTAGATGAGTACAATTATCATTTTTGACACAGACATTGTTAGAAAGAAGCTCTTTAATAAATGCAGTAATCTTTCTGCGCCATCGCAATATTTGGAGAATATTTACAGGAATACTTATACAAGTGGTCCCTTTGGCTGCTTCCAACATAGTAGACTCAACTCTTAAATCCCTCAATTGATTCTTAAACAAAAAAAACACAATTCAATTCCCTCGCAAGCTTGCCAACTCTTTAACTTCTTGGGCAGTCTGCTCCAAACACTCACCAGCCTCTGTGAAATATTTCTTCTTGAAAAAAAAGGTGTAATCCTCTGGTTTGGTTTACCTTCACTCTATGAAAATCTTGACAATCTCAATAAAATATCCCTGAGCTGCCTTTTCTCATTCCCAACATTCCCAGCTTCCTTTGTGTTTCCTTGTCGCTCAGGTATTTGACCCTCAATTTTAGTTTAGTTGTCCACCTCTGTGCTCTCTCAAAAGTCTTGATGTTCACATTATACTACATTGAATAGAACTGTATACAGTATTGGAAATTGCGCCAAACCAGTGACCAAAATATACTCATCATTAGACCTTGGGACTTCTAGCTTTGTGACTATACCCACCAAGATCTGGTTTGCCTTTTTAGTGCTGTTATACAGTACACTGTTGACCGGGGCCTTCTCTATTTGCCTCCCCTGTTGAATTCCGTAGTCTATATTCATCTTATACTATTGCATGGTTTCTTTCTTACAGCTACAAGGAAAAGAAGCTCAATAATTTACATCTTCGCTGTCTGCAGTGCATTATGGGTATATCCTAGCAGGACAGAATCACAAATGTGGCAGTCCTCTCAAAGGCAGAGCTCCCACGTGTCTTGGCACTAATCAAACAGAGGCGGCTTTGGTGGATCAGACACATCCACAGGATGGAAGATGATTGCATACCCAAGGACCTTAGTTTATTTAGTTTAGAGATACAGCACTGAAAACAGGCCCTTCGGCCCACCGAGTCTGTGCCGACCATCAACCACCCATTTATACTAATCCTACACTAATCCCATATTCCTACCACATCCCCACCTGTCCCTATATTTCCCTACCACCTACCTATACTAGGGGCAATTTTATAATGGCCAATTTACCTACCAACCTGCAAGTCTTTTGGCTTGTGGGAGGAAACCGGAGCACCCGGAGAAAACCCACGCAGACACAGGGAGAACTTGCAAACTCCACACAGGCAGTACCCAGAATTGAACCCGGGTCGCTGGAGCTGTGAGGCTGCGGTGCTAACCACTGCGCCACTGTGCCGCCCCTGCGCCTTCTGTATGGTGAGGTAGCCGGGGCCAAACGATCAGTGGGATGCTAAAAGCTCCACTTCAAGGATGCTTGCAAGCGTGACATGAAGGCCCTAAATGCCGACAATCACACCTGGGAGTCACTCGCTGGTGAAAGAGGGAAATGGCTACACATCCTGTGGACTGGTGCACATTACCACAATGACTAGTTGCGACAGCAGCTTGGCAACAAGCGCCAATGTCAAAAACAACAACTAACAACGTCACATGGCAGCTTCATGTGTGGCACTTGTGGCAGAACCTGCCTCTCAAGGATTGACCTTCACAGCCATCAGCAAAGGTGCATCAAGAGAAGACACCCCATCTAAATGGATTCTTTGCTGCGTGTCCATCATCTTTCGTAGATAGAAGGATGCCAACTATGTTCTTTCTCCCTCTGCTATTAATTAAGAAATAATCCTGCAATTTTATGGAATCTTTAATTTCCTTATGTAACTCACTGATCTATCATAGCATTGTTCTGAGAGTCTGGGGTGTGATGGCGTGTTTAGATGCTGAAACTATGCTTAATCCGGCCTATGCCTTTAAGCGTACTTCTGAGGCACTCCCAATGGAATAGTAGTCTAAATGGATGTATCCTTTGCTCAGATAGAAGCTAGTTGTTGACTGGTGTCACGCCAACTTGCTTTGTTGAATGATAATTTTCTTTAATCCACTGACTGGAGATTTGAATTTATATTTTTATTTTAAAGAAATTTTAAAAAGGACAGATAAAAGATGACTTTGCTAGCAGCTTAAGATGGCCACCTAATTTGCAACACTGTATCCTACATTGCAAGGCCTGTGAGGAGGGAGACAGAATGTCTGCTCATTCCATCAAGAACCAAGACTCAGGAAGTTTAAGGGAACTGCTTGTTCTTTTTCTTTTATCAAGAAGAAACACTGCTAACTACTATGCTTGAATCACTGAGTGACTGTCATGTGACAAGCCCTTCCCCATCTGTGGTTTTAAGCTTGTGGTTTTAAGCTCTGCAGGAGCAAGGAGAAGCATCTGGACTCTGACACGTGCAGACCCAAGTGGGGGTCCTGCTCTCTCTCTCTCTCCATTCCAGCTTGCAAGCTTCAAATCCTGCCTGTTGACTGACCACCCTTGCATATTCTGGCTACAATCAGAAACCCCGTTGAAGGAAATCGCCCGCATTGGTGTCTCCAGGAGACCCACCGAACCAGTCATCTTCAAACTAAAAGCGTCAGGATCACCGAATTCAGCTAGAAGCCAGTTGAATCATCAAACCCTATAGACTGTGTACCCCTTTTTTCAATGGACTCTAACTCAACCAATCTACCTTTCCCAACTCTGTAACCTATTTGTTGGTGTGTAAACCTCTAGTGTGTGTGTGAGTGAAAGTTGGCGCATTGTTTATTATTGTAATTAGTTTGGTTTAAGTACAGTAAAGTTAATCTCTTTCATTGTTCAACTCAAGGAAACCTGATCATAGCAAGTAAATAATCAAACATCTACTGAATTGGCCAGTACATCCAGTTTAAAAAAGAATTAAACCTGTTATGTTCAAACAAAGAGAGGGAAAACAGAAAAGCCCTTCGACCCCTCCTCACTTGACCGTAACATTAGCATTTCTGTAGATGGGCAGCTGCTTGTAAATTCTTGGCTCCTGCTTTTGTGCAGAGGACGTCATAAAAAACAGGATATGACTGCCTTTATGTTCCTCCAGTTTTATGCTCAGTGGTAAAAATTTTACCTTTGAGTCAGAAGGTTCTGGGTTCAAGTACCACTGTAGAGAATTGAGCATAAAATCTGGGCTGATACTTCAGTGCAGTACAGAGGGAGTACTGCACTTTTGGAGGTACTGCCTTTCAGATGAGATGTTGAGGTCAAGTCGGCCTTCCTGGGTGAACGTAAAAGATCACCTGGCACCATTATAAAGAAGAGCAGGGGAGGTCTCCCCAATGACCTGGCCAACATTTATCCCTCCACGAACATCACTAAAACAGATTATCTACTCATTACAACATTGCACTCTGTGTGACCTTGCTTTGAACAAATTGTCTGCCATATTTCTTACATTACAACAGTGACTGCACTCAATCATACTTAATTGGCTGTAAAGTGCTTTCCGATGTCCTGAGGTCATGAAATCTGCTATATAAATGCAGATCATCCTTTTTTTTTAACCTCTTGCACTTTGAAGTATGATGTCTAAAATATTATGGACATAAGCCAGACTGAAGATTATAATGAAAGTTTATTGGTAATTTATGACGTTGGTATGCAATTTTAGGCTTTTTAGGATGTACAGGTTCATCAGAATCATGGGGGACATTTTAACCTGACAAGGTGATGGGTTTGAGAGTGGGCAGCAGGTTAAAAGAACTGAAATGTTGGCATGTTGGGAACCCAGCAGGAACCCACTGACTTTTGCCTTTAACCTGATTGTGAACTGCAACACATGGAAAAGCCCCATGGGATGGTGGATCAGCTATTTAAATAAGAAAATTGCTCATTATCTGCTTCTTTAACCCTGAATTCTGAATTTAACTCTGTGTGCACAGTTTCCTGGGATTTCTGGAACTCACCAGGAAAGACAAGGCAAGAAGACAGTGGGATTTGATAGGGCTGAGCAAGTGACAGGCAAGAAATGCTTTAAATACTGAGAAATCAAACCTGTTTCCTTGTCTAAGTGAAAGGCTTTTGTTCACAGGACTTGTTTTGAGAGTGTGCTTTCACTGCTTTGGAGGTGATTTCACTACTTGGGAATTTTTGCCTTTGATCTGCACTTCCCAGCTGTCAACTTTCAGATCAGCATGGGAGTTGTTTATGCAGCTCTACCTTGGACCTCATATGAGGAATCAAGAGAGCAGCAGCTGCATCAGCAGCAGGAACAGCACCAGCCAGAGCAGCAACTGCCTTTTCCTCAATCACATGCCACTCCACACAAGAGAGGGGATGAGCACAGAGATCCAGCTTGCAGGGGGTAATATCCCAACACAGGGTATCCAGGCAATGAATAAGTTTGCTAAACATGACTACGTACGAGGGATTCAGGAGGCTTAGAATTTTCCAACTGGTGGATGTTGTATGATCGCTTTAAGAGTGACATCCCTTTAAGAACTCAGTATGCTAATGAGCTAAATGCCAGGATGTAGTCAAGTGACTAGAAGTCATATTCACTCTGCACTGGTAAACCCTAAACAAAGGCTCTGTATATAGTTTGCTCTGTATTGTATATACTAGTTTAACTGTTAATAAACCCTCTAGAGATCTTCAAGGAACTGGGATCCACGTACCTCATTGTGTTGCTTAAGATAGCACAAAGAAACTCTTGACAGTGGCTACTGACACCATAAATGGTAGGATACTGAGAAGTGGAGAGGAACAGAGAGTTCATGTCCTCAGTTCCCTGAAGGTGGCTGGACAGGTAGATAAAATGGTCAAGAAGGCATACGGGATATTTGCCTTTATTAGCCGAGACATAGAATATAAGAGCTGGAAGGTTGTGCTGGAACATTATAAACATTAGTTAGGCCACAGCTGGAGTCCTGCATGCAGTTCTGGTCTCCGCACTATAGGAAAGATGTGATTGCACTACAGAGGGTACAGAGGAAATTTACAAGGATGTTGCTTGGACTGGGGAATTTTAGTTATGAGGAAAGATTGGATAGGCTGGGGTTGTTTTCTTTGGAACAGAGAAGGTTGAGGGGAGACCTAATTAAAGTGTATAAAGTGTTGAGGGGTCTAGCTAGGGTCATCGACAGGATTGCGGCTGCCTGCAACGAATTTGGCCTAACCATCAGCCTCAAGAAAACGAACATCATGGGACAGGACGTCAGAAATGTTCCATCCATCAATATCGGTGACCACGCTCTGGAAGTGGTTCAAGAGTTCACCTACCTAGGCTCAACTATCACCAGTAACCTGTCTCTCGATGCAGAAATCAATAAGCGCATGTGAAAGGCGTCCGCTGCTATGTCTAGACTGGCCAAGAGAGTGTGGGAAAATGCGCAGTGACACAGAACACGAAAGTCCGAGTGTTTCAAGCCTGTGTCCTCAGTACCTTGCTCTACGGCAGCGAGGTCTGGACAACGTATGTCAGCCAAGAGCGGCGTCTCAACTCATTCCATCTTCGCTGCTTCCAAAGAATCCTTGGCATCAGGTGGCAGGACCATATCTCCAACACAGAAGTCCTCGAGGTGGCCAACATCCCCAGCATATACACCCTACTGAGTCAGCAGCGTTTGAGATGTCTTGGCCATGTGAGCCGTATCGATGATGGCAGGATCCCCAAGGACACATTGTACAGCGAGCTCGTCACTGGTATCAGACCCACCAGCCGTCCATGTCTCCGCTTTAAAGACGTCTGCAAACGCGACATGAAGTCCTGTGACATTGACCACAAGCTGTGGAAGTCAGTTGCCAGTGATCGCGAGAGCTGGTGGACAGCCATAAAGGCGGGGCTAAAGAATGGTGAGTCGAAGAGACTTAGCAGTTGGCAGGAAAAAGGACAGAAGTGCAAGGAGAGAGCCAACTGTGTAATAGCCCTGACAACCAATTTTATCTGCAGTGCCTGTGGAAGTCTGTCACTCTAGTATTGGCCTTTATAGCTACTCCAGGCGCTGCTCCACAAACCACTGACCACCTCTAAGTGCTTACCCATTGTCTCTCGAGATAAGGAGGCCAAAGAAGAAGAAGCAATTGTAGTGCCATGCCATATAAATCACAATGTATTACTATCAGAATAACTAGTTAATTAGCTACATATCATAGGCAAGTGTGACAGGAAGTAAGCGTGATATTTAGAAGAAGTATGCACTAATTTCATAGCCTTTAATGGATTATAGATAGATATATTTATGTAACAAATAGCTGGATTAATAGAACCTTTACCATAAATAATTAAGTTCTGTAAAAAAAGGGAGAGTAGGAAAAATTTCCTTTTATTCATTCATGGGATGTGGGCATCACTGGTTAGGCCAGTATTTATTGCCCAGCCCTTGAGAAGGTGGTGGTGGTGAGCTGCCTTCTTGAACTGCTGCAGTCCTTGGGGTATAGGTATACCCACAGTGTTGTAAGGATTTTGACCCAGCAACAGTGAAGGAATGGCGATATAGTTCCAAGTGAGGATGATGTGTAGCTTGGAGGGGAACATGCAGGTGGTGATGTTCCCATGCATCTGCTGCCCTTGTCCTTCAAGATGGTAGAGGTCGTGGCTTTGGAAGGTGCTGTTTAAGGAGCCTTGGTGCGTTGCTGCAGTGCTTATTGTAGATAGTACACATTACTGCCAATGTGCGTCGATGGTGAAGGGAGTGAATGCTGGTAGTGGATGGGGTGCCAATCAAGTGGGCTGCTTTGTCCTGGATGGTGTCAAGCTTCTTGAGTGTTGTAGGAGCTGCACCCATCCAGGCAAGTGGAGAGTATTCCATCACACTCCTGATTTGTAGATGGTGGTCAGACATTGGGGAGTCAGGAGGTAGGTTACTCGCTGCAGAATTCCTAGCCTCTGACCTGCTCTTGTAGCCACAGTATTGATGTGGCTGGTCCAGTTCAGGTTCTGGTCAATGGTAACCCCCAGGAAGTTGATCGCGGGGGATTCAGAAATGGTAATGCCATTGAATATCAAGGGGAGATGGTTAGATTCTCTCTTGTTGAGATGGTCAGTTCCTGGCATTTGTGTGGCACAAATGTTACTTGCCACTTATCAGCCCAAGCCTGGATGTTGTCCAGGCCTTGCTGAATCTGGAAACAGGCTGCTTCAGTATCTAAGGAGTCATGAGTGGTGCTGAACATTGTGCAATCATCAGCGAACATCCCCACTTCTGACCTTATGATGGAGGGAAGGTCATTGATAAAGCAGCTGAAGATGGTTGGGCCTAGGACAAATAATGATTAATGAGGCGAAAACAATGTTGCTGCAAAGAAGAATAGGGTGAAAAGTTTCAAAATGCTTTAATTTTTTATTCAGAAATGCTTAATAAATGTAATATGATCACATTATCAATGTAATCAGGTAACTACCAGTTTTACAGAATCTGTGAGGAAGCCTATAGTTTGAGAAAGCAACCCAGCTCATTAATATATTTAGTTAAGCTCATTTGTCAGACAAATAAAAATCTGACGTCACAAGTCGGTTAAAAGAATTGAGGTCTGAAAATATCACATGCCATCCTAAAATCAAATATGTTTCCATTTTAAGAGAAAAAATACAGTAATGTAAATAAATCAGGCGTGAACTTATTAAATGTAAGTTACCTGACTAGTAGGATAGAAGATGCAATTGATACACTGCATTATTAAAGAATATATGCATTTAGTTTACTTCTGATTCTAGACTCTCTGCAGAGTAACCAGGGTAAACCAGGATGACCTGTGTGTGTCATTTGATTCTGCAAAACCATTGCCTAATTGTGCAGATGGATAAAGCTAATGTCCTGGAAAGAGCATTTTATCATGTATTTTAACTTCAGTGTTCTGTTTACACAGCTTGCTGCTTATTTTCTACATATGAAGTTAGTAACTAGGTAAATATTTGGCAGGCAACTCTGGTATATATTTTTTCATGTCCCTTCATCAAGAAGCATTAGGCCTAGTATTTTAGTTTGGTTTATTGAGTGGAAAAAAATTGATTGTGTAATAATTTCCTAAGCTTACTTCATATGTACTAATGAGATTGTTGTCAGACAGTCTGGTTGATCTAGAAGCAGAAAACTAGGGCCATGCTTACACAGCATAAATGGAAGTCCCAGTTTAAAACTGTAGTGAAAAACTGCAGGACAAAAATTAAGAGAGTTTTGTGGAGTTTTGTTTTGTGATGTGCTTAAAATTCAATCACAGTACATAAACAATTAAAAAAATTCTGCAGTTCAGAGTCTTGTGGCAAGCTATGTTCTTACTAGGTTGTAAATTTTGTGGACACAATCTAGAAAGGAATAATTCAAAATTAAACGACAGAGTTCACTTTAGTTTAGTTTAGAGATACAGCACTGAAACAGGCCCTTCGACCCACCGAGTCTGTGCCGACCATCAACCACCCATTTATACTGATCCTACACTAATTCCATATTCCTTCCACATCCAAAGGTGACCGCGGTGACTGCAACAACTACCGTGGAATCTCCCTGCTCAGCATAGTGGGGAAAGTCTTTGCTCGAGTCGCTCTGAACAGGCTCCAGAAGCTGGCCGAGCGCGTCTACCCTGAGGCACAGTGTGGCTTTCGTGCAGAGAGATCGACCATTGACATGCTGTTCTCCCTTCGTCAGTTACAGGAGAAATGCCGTGAACAACAGATGCCCCTCTACATTGCTTTCATTGATCTCACCAAAGCCTTTGACCTCGTCAGCAGACGTGGTCTCTTCAGACTACTAGAAAAGATCGGATGTCCACCAAAGCTACTAAGTATCATCACCTCATTCCATGACAATATGAAAGGCACAATTCAACATGGTGGCTCCTCATCAGAGCCCTTTCCTATCCTGAGTGGTGTGAAACAGGGCTGTGTTCTCGCACCCACACTTTTTGGGATTTTCTTCTCCCTGCTGCTTTCACATGCGTTCAAATCCTCTGAAGAAGGAATTTTCCTCCACACAAGATCAGGGGGCAGGTTGTTCAACCTTGCCCGTCTAAGAGCGAAGTCCAAAGTACGGAAAGTCCTCATCAGAGAACTCCTCTTTGCTGACGATGCTGCTTTAACATCTCAGACTGAAGAGTGCCTGCAGAGTCTCATCGACAGGTTTGCGTCTGCCTGCAATGAATTTGGCCTAACCATCAGCCTCAAGAAAACGAACATCATGGGGCAGGACGTCAGAAATGCTCCATCCATCAATATTGGCGACCACGCTCTGGAAGTGGTTCAAGAGTTCACCTACCTAGGCTCAACTATCACCAGTAACCTGTCTCTAGATGCAGAAATCAACAAGCGCATGGGTAAGGCTTTCACTGCTATGTCCAGACTGGCCAAGAGAGTGTGGGAAAATGGCGCACTGACACGGAACACAAAAGTCCGAGTGTATCAGGCCTGTGTCCTCAGTACCTTGCTCTACGGCAGCGAGGCCTGGACAACGTATGCCAGCCAAGAGCGACGTCTCAATTCATTCCATCTTCGCTGCCTTCGGAGAATACTTGGCATCAGGTGGCAGGACTATATCTCCAACACAGAAGTCCTTGAAGCGGCCAACACCCCCAGCTTATACACACTACTGAGTCAGCGGCGCTTGAGATGGCTTGGCCATGTGAGCTGCATGGAAGATGGCAGGATCCCCAAAGACACATTGTACAGCGAGCTCGCCACTGGTATCAGACCCACCGGCCGTCCATGTCTCCGCTATAAAGACGTCTGCAAACGCGACATGAAATCATGTGACATTGATCACAAATCGTGGGAGTCAGTTGCCAGCATTCGCCAGAGCTGGCGGGCAGCCATAAAGACAGGGCTAAATTGTGGCGAGTCGAAGAGACTTAGTAGTTGGCAGGAAAAAAGACAGAGGCGCAAGGGGAGAGCCAACTGTGCAACAGCCCCGACAAACAAATTTCTCTGCAGCACCTGTGGAAGAGCCTGTCACTCCAGAATTGGCCTTTATAGCCACTCCAGGCGCTGCTTCACAAACCACTGACCACCTCCAGGCGCGTATCCATTGTCTCTCGAGATAAGGAGGCCCAAAAGAAACACTAATTCCATATTCCTTCCACATCCCCACCTTCCCTATATTTCCCTACCACCTACCTATACTAGGAGCAATTTATAATGGCCAATTAACCTATCAACCTGCAAGTCTTTGGCCTGTGGGAGGAAACCGGAGCACCCGGAGGAAACCCACGCACTGTGGCGCAGTGGTTAGCACTGCAGCCTCACAGCTCCAGCGACCCAGGTTCAATTCTGGGTACTGCCTGTGTGGAGTTTGCAAGTTCTCCCTGTGTCTGCGTGGGTTTCCTCCCACATGCCAAAGACTTGCAGGTTGATAGGTTAATTGGCCATTATAAATTGCCCCTAGTATAGGTAGGGGAAATATAGGGACAGGTGGGAATGTGGTAGGAATATGGGATTAGTATAAATGGGTGGTTGATGGTCAGCACAGACTCGGTGGGCCGAAGGGCCTGTTTCAGTGCTGTATCTCTAAACTAAACTAGACACAGGGAGAACTTGCAAACTCCACACAGGCAGTACCCAGAATTGAACCTGGGTCGCTGGAGCCTCTGTGTAGAGAGAAACAGAGTTAATGTTTTGGGCCTGTGATCTTTCATCAGAACTACTGTTTTTATTGCTCCTTGTTCTAGACTCACCAGCCAGAGAAAACAGAATCAATCTAGTAATCCTTTATTGCACACCCTCCAAGGCAAACAAATCCTTCCTTTTTTAAATTCTTTCATGGGATGTGGGCATTGCTGACAAGGCCAGCATTTGTTGTCCATCCCTAATTGCCCTTGACAACAGAGTAGCTTGATAGGCTATTTCAGAGGGCAGTTAAGAGTCAAACAAATTGCTGTGGGTCAGGAGTCACATGTAGGCCAGACTAGGTAAAGACAGCAGATTTCCTTCCCTAAAGGAAATTCGTGAACCAGATGGTTTTTTACGACAATTGATAATAGTTTCATGGCACTATTACTGAGAAGCTTTTAGTACGCACTGCCTGAAGACGTGGTAGAGGCAGGAACCCTCAACATTTAAGAAGTATTTAGATGAGCACTTGAAATGCCATAGCATACATGGCTACGGGCCAAGTGCTGGCAAATGGGATTAGAATAGTTAGGTGCTTGATGGCTGGCACAGACATGATGGGCTGAAGGGCCTGTTTCTGTGCTGTATAACTCTATGACTCTAATTCCAGAGTTTTAAAAATTAACTGTACTAATTAATTATTTGAATTTTACCAACTGCCACAGTGGGATTGGAACCTGTGTCCCTAAGGCATTGGCTTGGGTATTTGAATTACTAGTTTAGTGTTATTACCACTATGCTACCACCTCGCTGTTTTATAAGGAGCCCAAAACTGTAGACAGTACTCTGGATGTGGTCTCACCAAAACTCTATAATTGCGGCAAGACTTCCCTACTTTTACACTGCAGCCCCCTTGCAATAAAAGGTAACGTATCATTTGCCTTCCTAACTGTTTGCTGTACCTACGTATTAACTTTCTGTGATTCATGTACAAGGGCACCCATTTCCCTCTGTATATTAAAATTTACTAATATGTCACCTTTTAAAAAATATTCTGCTTTTCTATTCTTTCCAGGCAAAGTGGATAATTTCACATTTCCTGACAAATGGTCATAAATGCTACAATTTCATGGAAAATTGGAACCTATGTTGACTGTTTGAACCTTCAATTTTAAGCTTGAATGACTTGGAATTTATCCCATCACTATAGGTGTAATTTTTTTTCAGGTCACATCTCACTGCTTCCTCAGTAGTTTAAATGACTGCAGCATTGTGATGGACACAGTCTTCAGATTGTTCCTACATTCAGTTTCACTCAGAGGCTGGCTATACTATATATTATGATACTATTCCATACACTATATATATTGTTTCAGTACTGAATTTTCAACTTTGTCAAACATGAATGGAACTATGTAACAGGAAATAAACTTCATACCAGGTCATTTGTCAAAGCCTAAAAACATTTTAAAAAAACCTTTTTTAGCTGAAGCCATGCAATCCATCTAAATAATTCAGCATAATCACCGTCTCACAGGTTGTGGTACTTCCACTTAATCATCTCCATTTAATACAGTGATCAATGCCTTGAGGACTTGGGTTACATTATTGCATTATTTAATACAACAGAATGTTTTGAATGTAATATTTTGCCCCCAAGAAAACTTCATTACTCCAAAATGTTTCTTTTCTTTCTGTGCTTTTTAACTCTAATCCTCATCTACAAATCCTTCTGTCTGTACCTCTGTGAGGTCCTCTGGTCCTGTGCCACTCTTCATGCCTCTCTGCTCTTTCACCTCTGGTGTTCTCTATTACTGCTGTTCTACCACTGATGGCTGAGCCTTCATTCTAGAACTCGCTCCCAAAACCCATTGGTCTTGTTCCATTTTTCCTAACTTGCCAAATGAGTTTTATAGTCTAATATACAACTAGTTTGTAAATTCATAACCTTCAAGGGTTTGTTCCCTGAATTACCCTGTACATAGCGAAAGGCTGCATGTGATCTGCTCTGCTCAGGTATCTCCAATGATGCGAACCATATACTGGTTCCAGTGAGATGCTTGGGCAGTTTTAGAAAACGTGTTTCTATTCTAATAGTGGATATCTTGCACCATTGACTGCAGAATCTGAGGTCCACTTGTCCTCCCCTCTCCACTGCTTGCCTGATCCAAGTCCATCTGAGCTGGGAGTAGAACCAGAGCCAGGGGTAAAGGTGAAGTCTTCCTCAGTTGGGCCATGACCAATCAGAAGAAGAATGGGAGGGGAGGGGGTGCATGTGTAATATGATTCTTACTGACAAATCAAATTCTTGATTATAATAGAAACATGCGATTCTGCTGGGCTAATCAGAGTGCACAAAGTGAATGGGCCAATCAAGCAGTTAGAAGTAGATCTGAACTCAATGTTTTTAATAATATAATTGGGTGGCTGATAGTTTAAATATGCCCATTAGATCCTGAATAATTTTGCTTGACCTGAATGTTTTAAAATTTGTACAAATGGAAATAGAGGATTTGGATGATACAATATGGTTAATTCTGGGTCTCCATATTGCCGGTCAGAGTTTGAATGAAGTTTAGACAATAAAACCTGTAAAGGTTCCAAGTGGTTGTAAGTTGTGTCCAATCTGTTTCCAGTGGAGTTGATTCTCCTACAGAAAGCTGTTAGCAACTTGTGGGGAATTTTATGCTCACCCCGCGGTGGGTTTGGAGATAGGGAGAATGGGTGGGATGGTGGCCACCTTCCTGCCTCTGCCCAAATTATGTCCGGGGCACGAAGGCCTGTGAATGGCCTTCCTGTCCCGCCGCCAATTGAAACCCTTAACTGGGCAATCAAAGAACAATTAAGGGCCTCATCCTGCTGCCACCACTATTAGCTGTGCAGAAGGTGGCCCTGTTGCTGTACAGTAAGCACAGCATGAAAAAATGTGCAGCTGTTTCCTGGCTCAAATGGGTGTGGGGGGCGAGTAGGGAGGTGGGGGGGTGGTGGGGGTGGTTCCCTCATTAAAAGGCACTTAGTACCTGAATGAGGGACCCAACATCGGGCAGGAGGGGCCTGCTGCAAGCCATCCCCTGCCCTTGCTAATGACCGCTCACACCAGCCCTCCTCCACGACCCCCACCCCACGAAACCCCCTCCCGCTGAGACTTACCTGTGGGCCTGGTTCCAGGGCTGCCTCTGTGGTGGCGCTGCTCAATGGAGCAGCTGCCGGCCTCTGATTGGTTGGCAGCTCTCTGAGGATGGGACTTCCGACGCCAGGGTCCTTGATCTCGTGGAAGGCCTGCGGCTGTCCACATAAGTGCCTAATTGGCGCTAGAGTCGGCGGGCCTTTTACAGAGGAGGCGTGTGGGGTCTTGGCCTTGCTTTTTCTGGACATCGAGACCTCTGTCACCAGCATTAAATCCCAGCCTAAGTGTTGCTCAGAAAGTCTGTAGAATATCAGGTGCGAGACACAGAAATGGCACACTGATGTAGGGGGTCGGGGGTGGGGGGGGGGGGGGGGTGGTGGGGGGAAGGATATACTCCTGTAAAATTGAGGATAAGAGATATTTTTCAATCAAAAATGCTTGCTGCAGTGTTACCAACTGCATTTCCATCCTTCAGTTAAAATAGAAATGTGCAAAACACAGGCTTCAAGTTGAGAGTTGCAACTTTGACAGTTCTAAATTATAGAAAACCATATAAAACTCGAGTTCTGATGAAAGGTGATGGATCTGTTTCTCTCGCCACAAATGTTGTTTGACCTGCTGAGTGTTTCCAGCACTTTCTATTTTTATTTCCTATTATATAAAACTCCCATCTCGTCAGTAATCAATTGCATTTATATATTGTGCTGCTCATGTAAAAGACACTTTACATGGTGGACAGACAGCCAGGAAATAAGGAACTTGGTGGGGCGACTGAAGGCACACTTGAAGTGAGAGGTTTTGAGGCTGCTTTCAAAGGTAAGGGAGAGGTAACAAGGCAAAGTGGCTTTAGGAGAGAATGTAATAGCTGAAAGAGCTACTCCAATTTCTGTGGTAGGCAAACACTAACTTAGAGTGAGAAGACTGCTTGGCTGATAAAGACTATCCAAGCTGGATGGAAGAAATGTGAAAATGAGGATCTTAACATTGATTGTGAACATAGGGAGCAAATGGAGCAGATCGGGAGGACTGGGATATGAAAATGCAGAATTTTGTTCAAAGGAGGGCTTGACGCACAGAAATGTGGATTAGCTGAAGTTTCTGAATACTGGATAATGGGAGGGCAGTGAGGAGGGCATCTGCAAAGTCAACCTTCTTGGGGGTTGAGAACATTTTCAGCAGAGTGATTCAGGTGGGGGTGCAAGAATGAAAGAAGGAAGTTTTAGTGACAGACCACATATGGGGTGAAAGTCTTACTCAGGGTCTAAGCCTGATGTTGTCCACCACCAGGTTAAGCCCGGTACATGGTGAATGAGCAGCCAGACAGCCTGACAGAGCTGGTGTCAGAGCACTTGGCTGTTGGCAACAGTCAAACAGAAGATTTCAGTTCTGCAGAAGGATAGAATTGGGCATCATCAACAGGTATGAGCCAGATGATCCTTTTGCATGTGTTGCTGGTGGCTGAGTGCATGATGAATAAAAGGGGGTTTAGGATGGAACTCTAGGGGTGCATCAAAGGTGAATTTTGGCATTGTAGGAGAAACCATTTGAGGAAACATAGTGAGAATGGAACCAAAAAAGAGTGAACCCAATGGAGGAGGATGCAGTGTTCAAGTGTATCAGAGACTGAGGTGGGATGACAAACCATGGTTGTAGTAATTAATGAGACAGGTGGTGGGTATGATCAGGGTGGCCATGGTGCTATGGGCTGGTTTTTAAAATGCTGTCTTTATGTTTCATTGTAATCTAAAAGGACTGCTTTTCTGGACAATTTCTTCTAACACAATATTAATTTGACTCTTCAAGCAGAAAAAATATTTCTATGAAGGTCACAGACACAAAAATGCTCCCACATTAAAACAAAGAGAATGCCATTCCACCAGTGAATGTGGGAGTTAAGTTCCCACTAATTTAGATAGGGACTGGGACCATTCATTAAATGAATAAGACCTCAATTCCCATGCAATTGTGCTCAGAATGAGGAGACATCACCAAAACATCATTGCATGTTTGATTGCTTTATATCTGAATAACATTCAGATCTTACATTGAAAAACTCAATATGAATTCTTGCCACCAAATATCAGTCAGCCCACACATTTCTAATTGGATGCTATTAGCTTGCAGGAAAATGGAAGCAATTCAATTCTTGGATGGTTTAACTCTCTCATGCAGTGTCTTGTGAATAATAGGGATGGAGGTTAATGTCACACAATCACATTGTAAATGAAGAGTACTTTGCACATAAAGCAATTAACAAATGTGAGTTATTTTTAGGTCCAGAAGGAAGCAATTGAGATCTCCTGGATCTTTTATAGATCTGGCAAAAATAAGAAGCACTTTTTGGATTCCAAAAACAAGTGCTTATGGAGGTCATTCCATGATCCCTAACTCTTGGTGGAGAGTGGCACTCACTGGGAGTGCATCTTCCGAAAGTTTTCCTGCCCAATGTCCCAAGATCTACTGTTCCCCTCCAGACTGTGAAGCCACCTCTTCTGAGACAACTGATTTGTGAAACTCACTCTCCGATTTACTTTTATTTAAGGTGCGGACAACAAAATTGGACAGATTTTTAAAAGTCAGTATTGCATGTATGAATGCCAATTGCTCTTCATGTTTGCTCTTGAAGATTTCAATGGCCACTTGCTGATTTGTGTAATTGTGTCAACATGTATCTGCTTTCAATGCAAATTTTGTAGTGTGCTTGTCACATGCATTTACCCACTGCCAATGATAAAAATATACCATGCAAACTGAAGATCCTGCAGCTGTGAAGTCTTTCAGAAATAGATATTGTGACTAGGACTTGGTCAGATGGAGGCAGTAGGACTTTTTAATTCTTTTCTAGCTGTTAAAAATGTGCCTACAAAGTGATGAATTTTTTCTTGCAACATTTGAATGTGAGCGCAATCAAAATTGTATGCAATCAAGGACTCAGACAGATCGGAGATCAGTCTCATGTCAGATCACAAGAATCTGTACGTTGTATATTTTTACAGCTTGAGGAGTTGAATTAATTTTGGTTCTATTTGGTTTTACTTTGGAAGTTTTGTTGTCCATGTCACTAGCTCATGCCCTGAAGACTAATAACTAGTGCTGCTGATGCTGCAGCTGACTGAAATCCAGATGCAGCCACTAACCGCAGTTTGAAAACCTCCCAATCCTGATTAGCCATCATTAATAAAGCAAACACATTGCGTAACTAGAGTCTTCCTGTCTCTTTCAGCTACAACATGACCTAGTTACATCCTCCTGTAATCATGCTCTGTGATGCATATCATAGCTGCCTCTAGCTATCCCTCACTGCTACTTGTTTACACATGTGGCAGCATAACTATTAGAGAAGGTTGGAATACATTCTTAATTGTACAAAAGTTAACCCATAGTGATATGTGTACTCAATGTTTAGATACGGTGAGGGTTAGATTTATAAGAGTTTAATATATGGTCACTTTCAAAAGATTTCCCATTTCCTGTTATAGTTTATGTTGCTATTTGAATGGAACTGATGAAGACTATAAATGAGTATGTGGTTATGCCTAATGCTGAGCTGATGCATGAAAGAAAGAGAACATGTGAACAATTGAAAATGAGAAGACCGGATAAGACCAACTGGTTCATTATTGACTTGGATGATGGTTTAGTAAGTCATATATCCAAATTTGCTAATGATACAAAGTTAGGCGGCATTGTAGACAGTCTAGATGATAGCATAAAATTACAAAGAGATATTGACAGACTAGGTGAGTGGGCAAAACTGTGGCAGATGGATTTCAATGTGGGCAAGTGTGAGATTATCCATTTTGGACCAAAAAAGGATAGAGCAGGGTACTTTCTAAATGGGAAGAGGTTAAGTATAGTGGATGTCCAAAGAGACTTGGGGGTTCAGGTGCGTGGATCTTTAAAATGCCACGAGCAAGTGCAGAAAATAATCAAAAAGGCTAATGGAATGCTAGCCTTTATATCTAGAGGACTGGAGTATAAAGACACAGAGGTTATGCTGCAGCTGTACAAAACCCTGGTGAGACCCCACTTGGAGTATTGTGAGCAGTTCTGGGCACCACACCTTAGGAAGGATATATTGGCCTTGGAGGGAGTGCGACGTAGGTTTACAAGAATGATACCTGGACAACAGGGGTTAAGCAACGAGGAGAAATTACACAAATTAGGCCTGTTTTCGTTAGAATTTAGAAGGTTAAAGGGGTGATCTGATCGAAGTCTTCTAGATACTAACAGGAAAAGGCAGCCTAGATAAAGATAAACTATTTCCACTGGTTGGAGATTCTAAAACTAGGGGGCATAGTCTAAAAATTAGGACCAGACCGTTCAGGAGAGATGTTAGGAAGCACTTCTTCACACAAAGACTGGTAGAGGTTTGGAACTCTCTCTCACAAACAGCAGTTGAAGCTAGAACAGTTGTTAATTTTAAATCTGAGATAGATTTTTGTTAAGCAATGATATTAAAGGATATGGGCCAAAGGCAGGTATATGGAGTTAGGCCGTGGATCAGCCATGATCTCATTGAGACAGGCTCGAGGGGCTGAATGGCCTACTCCTGTTCCTATGTTCCGATGTTCCTATCGCCCATTGAGCCTGTCCGATATTATTATGTACACCTTTTGCACAATGTGACCCCCTGTGTAGACACCTACCAGTCACACAATCTGCTGGGAGAGACAAGGAAAAAGAGATAGAAATCTTAGGGCAATTTAGGAAAAGAAAGTCCTCACCAGCTCCTGAAAGAAAGATATACAGACTTGCATCAATGAAGTGCCTTTCGTGACCTCAGGATGTCCTAAAGTGCTTTTTTTCCCAAAAATATACTTTATTAATAAAAATCTGTAAAAAATACATTACGAAACAGTTCAATCTTGACATTTTAGAAAGTGCAGTAGAAATCAAATTCCTTCGATACAGAACGTGAGTTTCCTTACAACTCTTTTCATTCCATTTTACATGCAATGAACATATGCATTACACAGCAAAAACATATTTTGGTGCATACAGCCCGAGGGGTTTAACACGGGTTCCAGACCCTCGGTATACTATGGCAGGAGGACCTTATACAGTAGCCCTTCCCCATTGAGCCTTTGCGACGGCTGCCCCAATCTTTAGTGCGTCCCTTAGCATGTAATCCTGGACCTTGGTATGTGCCAGTCTGGAACACTCGGTCGTGGACAACTCTCTGCATTGGAAGACCAGCAAGTTGTGGGCAGACCAAAGAGCGTCTTTCACCGATTTGATGGTCCTCCAGCAGCAGCTGATATTTATCTCAGTGTGCATCCCTGGGAATAGCCTATAGAGCACAGAGTCCTGTGTTACAGAGCTGCTCGGGATGAACCTGGACAAAAACCACTGCATCTCTTTCCAAACCTGCTTTGCAAAGGTACATTCCAGAAGGAGGTGGACAATGGTCTCTTCCCCACCACAGCCACCTCAAGGCAGCGTGAGGAGGCAGTGAGACTCCAGGTGTGCAGGAAGGATCTAACGGGGAGGGCGCTACTTACCACCAACCAAGCTGTGTCTTGGTGCTTGTTTGAAAGTTCTAGTGATGAGGCATTCTGCCAAATGACTTTGGCAGTCTGCTCGGGGAACCATCCGACAGGCTCCACCATCTCCTATTCCCGTAGGGCCTTGAGGACATTTCGTGCAAACCACTGCCTGATGGATTTGTGGTCAAAGGTGTTTTTCTGCACAAACTTTTTCATGAAGGATAGGTGGTACGGCACAGTCCAACTGAATAGAACGTTCTGTGGCAATGTGACCAGACCCATCCTGCAGAACACTGGGGACAGATGGAACCTTGACATATAGTGACACTTGGTGTTTGCGAATTGGGGTTCTATGCACAGCTTGATGCAGCCGCACACAAAGATGGCCATCAGGATGAGAGCGACGTTAGGTATGTTTTTTCCCTTTTTATCTAGAGGTTTGAACATCGTGTCCCTACAGACACTGACCATTTTCGATGTCCAGATAAAGCGGAAGATAGTTCAGGTGACCGCCAAGGCGCAGGAGTGGGGTATGGGCCAGACCTGCGCCATGTACAGTAACAACATGAACACCTCGCACCTGATGACCAGGTTCTTACCTGCAATGGAGAGAGAATGCTGCTCCCACATGCTCAGTTTCTGTTTTATCATGGCTGCTTGTTCCTTCCAGTTTTTGGCGCATGCCCTGGCCCCTCCGAACCATATCCCTAGCACCTTCAGGTATTCTGACCTGACGGTGAAGGGGACAAAGGATCGGTCAGCCCAGTTCCTAAAGAACTGAGCGGCACAGTGGCGCAGTGGTTAGCACCGCAGCCTCACAGCTCCAGGGACCCGGGTTCGATTCTGGGTACTGCCTGTGCGGAGTTTGCAAGTTCACCCTGTGTTTGCGTGGGTTTTCGCTGGGTGCTCCGGTTTCCTCCCACATCCAAAGACTTGCAGGTGATAGGTAAATTGGCCATTGTAAATTGCCCCTAGTGTAGAGAGGTGATAGGGAATGTGGGATTACTGTAGGATTAGTATAAATGGGTGGTTGTTGGGCGGCACAGACTCGGTGGGCCGAAGGGCCTGTTTCAGTGCTGTATCTCTAAATCTAAATCTAAACATGGCCTCATTCTTGCCACAATTTACTTTGGTTCCTGAGGCCAGTTCAAACTGCTCGCAGATGCTCATCGGCCTGTGAACAGACAGTGGATCTGAGCAGAAGACAGCGATGTCGTCCATGTACAGGGAGGCTTTAACCTGAGTGCCTCCGCTGCCCCAAAGTGCTTTACAACTAATGAAATACATTTAAAGTGTAGTCACTGTTGCAATGTAGGAAATGCAACAGTCAATTTGTGCACAACAAGCTACCACATACAACAATGTGATAATGACCAGATAGTGGTGTTTAGAGATAAACATTGGGCAATGGGAAGTGTCATGAACAGGTACTATGCTGAATGATGATTTTTTAATCCATCGCTGGAAACCTGAATTAAAAATTTTAAAATGGTGACTGCTAGCAGCTAAAATGGCCACAGAAATTTGCATTAAAAATCCCCTACATTCCAATGCATTGAGAGGGAGTCAAATTGTCTGGCCAGTCCGCTCCAGAACAATGACTTGGGAAGTTTTGAGTAAATCACCTGGCCAGCCCCCATTCACAAGACATTTAAAGACAAATACTTGGGGCATTACACTGGTGGAGGCAAACCATTCATAGGCAATCACTTGAACAATGAGACGCTGATTGAGAGAAGGGTATTCCTAGACATGAACTAATTAAGTTTCAAGAGGAAATACACACTGAGCCATCATGTGATAGGTCCATCATCTGTGTGTTTTAAGCTGTTTTTTTTCTCTCTGCAGCAGACAAGCAACTGGAGACTGATCAGAAGAGACCCAAGTGGGGTCCCTCTCTCTATCTCTCCCTGCAGTGCACCTGCAGGTTTCGAACCCTGCCTGCTGGCTGTAACCGCCTAAGTCTATCACTGTGGCAGACAGAGACCCCGTGAAGAAACTCATCCACATCACTGTTTCCAGGAGGACCGCCCGAACCTGCTGGCCACCCGAACCTTCTACAAGCCAATAGCCTCAGGACCACCGAATTCAGCTGGAAGCCAACCGAGTCACCAAACTCCACAGACTGTATGCCCCTTTTTATTGTTCCGGACTCTAATCCGACCAATCTATCCTTCCCCACTCTGTAACCTATTTGTGTGTGTCTATGAACCTCGCGTGTGTGTGTGTGTGTCTGTGACTGTGAATGTTGGAGTGTAGTTTATTATTTTACTTAAATTGAAGATAACCTCTTTTTTTGTTAAACTCAATAAAACCTATCCGAGTGGTTCTTTTATGATCATAGCACATAAATAGTTAAACACTCACTGAATTAGCAAGTACATTTGCTTTGAAATAGAAATAAACCCTGTTGCGGTCAAACAAGGAAGGGGACAGGAGGGGAACCCTTCGACCCCACCTCACCAGCTCATAACAAAAGGTTACAGAAAGGTTTGCTGCACTAGTTTAAAAAGTAGTTTTGCCTCTTTATAATTCTTAATTCTGTATAGCACCTCATGATAAACACAGTTAAGTATGTTAATGGACTGGAAATGAGTTTCTCGATTCCTGTATGCATCTGTTGTCAACTTAGATCATTATGTACTCCTAACTGAAGGAGACTGTGTGCAAAGCTCTGACCCATAAAGAGCAATTCAATAAAATATGAAGAGAGAAAAGCCAAGTTCTAATTCTTAAGGGAGCTGCTGTCACGAAATTAAAGAGTTTTAGTTAAGTTCCTGGTATGGCTGTATCTCACTGATCCAAAAAATGGCATCATTGTGGCTGCAAAGGTAAGTTCAACAAACAGCAATAAATCTACATTGTAAGCTTCTGTTCATATGCTTTGGTTAAATTTTGCAAGTTTCTTAATTCTGTAGCAAAGTAGATATTACTGTAAAAGTTCTGTAGCTAAGTTAACTTATAGCCAGGTACTGATGGGCACCAGGCTGGAATTGAGAGATGGGTGCGTGGGTGGGGGGCAGCTCAGCTCGTCAGGTGGGAGGGTGAGGGTTGGTCTGGAGGTACTGCATGTATTCCCATTCAGCAGTTCTCTTACAGTTTGTCTTGCAACTTGCCAGAGTTCCGTATTATGCCCTATTTCAATTTTCTATTGACTGGCCAAGGAGCAATAGTGGTGAAAATAATGGAAAATGAAACAGGCATATTGTCACTTGCTCAAACTCTTAATCAAAATCTAAAGCAGATCTTCTTAGGAGGATATAAAAAGAGAGAAAACACAAAATAAAATTTGAAGAAAAAAATGGAGCTTCATAATTGTGTGCAATGTACCAATGATCACACTGAGGTGAACTGGAAGGGCATGAAATTGGGCTTGATAGCGTTCATTTTTTTGGGCACTGGAAAATGGCATCCATGGCCTGTGCACACTTGTGATGCGATGGTGCCGAATGCAATCTTGATGCTGGCATTAGAGTGCACGCAGTGAAAGTCTGTTGGAAGTATGCAGAGCAGGCAGATCAAAATTCAATCAGTATGAAATGCTGGTTTGATGTCAGCGCTGCCATTCTGGAGCTCAGATGCATCTGTCCATGACCAGTATTGGTAAGAGTGACCATTACACAGTTCTTGTGGAGACAAGTCCCATCTTCACATTGAGGGCATGTTCCTTCCTGTTGTGTGGTACTACTGCCGTGCTAAATGGGATAGATTCAGAACAGATCTGGCAGCTCAAAACTGGTCATCCTTGAGGCACTGTAGGCCATCACCAGCAGCAGAATTGTATTCAACCACAATCTGTAACTTCATGGTCTGACATAGCCCTCACCCTACCATTACCATCAAGCTAGGGGATCAACCCTGGTTCAATGAGGAGTGCATGCCAGGAGCAGCACCAGGCATACCTAATAATGAGGTGTCAACCTGGTGAAGCTACAACACAGGCCTCATTCTGTTCCGTAACCATTCTATGATTCTATGATCATGCAGGTCAAATGCAGGGCTCAAGATTTGTAGTGGTCTGCGACATGCAGCACAACCTCGCAATCATGAGAGGACAGCCCTTGCCACCAGTCATTAGGTGAGGAGCAGAAGCAAGAGGAGGAGGAGGAGGCGGGAGGGAGGTGGCACCCTTAACAGCCCCTTTCTCCACAAGATGTACATGAAGAACTCATTTGAGTGAGATACCAGTCACTGCAACCCCAATTCCCCATTCACCAATAGCCCCATGCATACCCTATGTTACTGACCATCTTGGCTACAATGCAAAGATATAAGCCACCACAAAATAAATATTCCAAATTAAATTTATAAATCAAACCATGCTATATTGCATACAAATGTAAACTAATCACCATCGTGTTTGTCTTCTGTGTGCTTTCGCCTGCCTTAGTGCTCCTGTGCAGTGCTATCCACCAGCTGCTGCATGGCTGCTTCTACTTCCAATGGAGGAAGCTGCAGTTGGCCTTGTAGGACAGTCTTAAGAAACTCTGGGCCTAGAAGGCCTGGCTTCAGACTGCAGCACATTGGCATGGGTGGCAGCAGTCTGGGTTGGCTGGCTGATGAACAACAGCAAGGGGCCTAGCAGAGCGGCAGGGGTGGGATGATGAATGCTGTCTTCCTGAGAGAGTACTATATTCATGCTCCATGGAGACACTGCCACTCCCCCAGGAGATGCCTCAGCAAACCTTGTAATCTGTTGGAGGACAGATTGCTGGACAGCTGTGACACCCTACAATCCCATTTGAACACTGATATCTGCAGCCATGATGGGAACAGTCTCAACTTACATGGCTGCAAACAGACCATGCATGACTTCAATTTGAGCTTCCATTGCAGCACTCTCACGCTGAGTGGAAGCTACATGTTCTGCAATGGAGACGTCAGGCATCTGATGCTGCATCATAATAGGTCCATGTGTACTCATGGAGTTGGCCATTGTTTCCATGCTGGAAAAGATGGGATCCAAGCTCTGCGCAAAACACGGTGTCAAGTTGGTGCTGGACTCCTCCATGCTCCTTAACATGGAGGCTAAGCTTTCCAGCAGGCTTCCCAAGCATTTCACTGTGTATATTTCTGCAGTAACCTGGCCTCCTTTGACTCCCCTGCAATAGAACTCATGCATGACCTTACCTTCTGGTGAGCTAGCACCTGTGCCATCCTTGCCCCCTGCCCTGGTTGCAGTGTACTTGTGTCCAGTGTCACACAATATGCAGATCTCCTTCTAGGCTATCCTCTCAATTACGTGCAGTGTCAGTATCTGTGCTGGTGGTTGCGAGTGTGACATCCACTGATGGTGTGTCTTCATCATCACTGTCTTCTCACTGTTCTTCCACTGTCTGGCTGGGTTGCAATTCTTGGATATCTGAAAGGAGAAAGGCACAAGAGCAAGGTTGTGGTGAGTGGACAGGAGGAAAGTAAGAGGTGGATGCTTACACCACATGCAGTTTGTAAGTCAGAGGAGATTGTGGGATAATAGGGAAGTGGGATATGAGAAGGAGGATTAGATATGAGGATATTCAATGGTTTCAGCCCCATTTCTGGCCACAGCCGTAGCAATGGTTATTCCAATGATGACCAGCATCATCTCCTCCATGGGGGTTACAGCAAGCAGGGTGTGCCTCTCCGTCTCCAGTTAATTCCTGCTCCCTGCGCCATCTTGTCCTGCAAGACAGAGGTAAGTGTGTCAGCAAGTGTGATGTAATATGTTCAGGTGATATGACTATCATGGTGAATAGCTGGCAGTGTGTGCAAGCTGTGAGTTGTGGGTATGAGACTTGCAACAGTGCTAAGTGTGAGGCTGTGGTGAAGACAGGTTAAGTGAGTGGGCAAAGACCTGGCAAATGGTGTATAATGTGGGAAAGTGGGAAATTGTCCACTTTGGCAGGAAGAATAAAAAAGAAGCATATTTTCTAAATGGTGAGAGATTGCAGAGCTCTGAGATGCAGAGAGATCTGGGTGTCCTTGTACATGAATCGCAAAAGGTTAATATGCAGGTACAGCATAGGAAAGCTAATAGAATGTTATCTTTTATTGCAAGGGGAATTGAATACAAAAGTATGGAGGTTATGCTTCAGCTATACAGGGCATTGGTGAGACCACATCTGGAGTGCTGTTTATTTAAGGAAAGTTGTAAATGGGTTGGAAGCAGCACAGAGAAGGTTTACTAGACTAATACCTAGAGTGGGCGGGTTGTCTTACGAGGAAAGATTGGACAGGCTAGGCTTGTATCTGCTGGAATTTCGAAGAGTAAGAAGCGACTTAATTGAAACATATAAGATCTTGAGGGGTCTTAACAGGGTGGATGTGGAAAGGATGTTTGCCCTTGTGGTGAATCTAGAACTAGGGTCACTGTTTAAACATAAGGGGTCACCCATTTAAGACAGAGATGAGGAGAAATGTTTTCTCTCAGAGGGTCGTGAGTCTTTGGAATTCTCTTCAAAGGGCGGTGGAAGCAGAGTCTTTGAATATTTCTAAGGCAGAGGTAGATAGATTCTTGATAAGCAAGGGGGTGGAAGGTTATCGGGGGTAGGTGGAAATGTGGAATAATCAGTTCAACCATGATCTTATTGAATGGCGGAGCAGGCTCAAAGGGGCAAGTGGCCTATTCCTGCTCCTAATTCGTATGTTCATACGTTTGTTCGTATGAAGCATATGAATGTTATGTATGAATCTTGATTGATAGAGATTGCTGATAGGTGAGTGATTTGAGCAGTGTGTGAGTCAAATGGTGTTGTTGGTAGGAAAATGGCATTTGAAGATGCATTCAATGACCTTGACCACTCGTGTGAGGTCATTAAACTTCTGGCGGCGCAACATCAGGGCTTGACTCTAGTTATTGATGCCCATGTCTATCTGCTTCCAATGACTTTTCACTGTGTGTCTGGAGGGTCTGTTGGCCCCCTGCGGACACAGGATGTTTCTCTTCTTTTGAATCTGCTCCACCACGTGTTCCAATGCAGCATTAGGAAACCTGGTTGTCTGCTCTATCCCATGTTGAGTGATTCTTCTGTATTTCCCAGGTCAAATTCAGCTCCCACTGGATTCCCAGCCTCTGCTTCAGCCACAATGCACCTTCCCTTTAAGAAGTGGAGGCTATCTTTAAGCAGTGCACGATAGATTTAAGCAGCGCTAGCAAGTACTGATTTTGGTTACCCTGTTGATGCATGAAGCCAATCAACAATGTGTCTAGTGCTGGCTGCACACATAAATCATGTAAATAGGTAGAATCATGCTTGGAAGGAGCCGTGATGAAATAATAAACAATGAGGAATTATGAAATAAAAGTCAACTGTTGAACTAAACCACAAGAAAATGGGCACATTTGTAACACAGACAAAATAGAGTAGAGGTCAGGTGATCCCTCCTGTACTGTCAATAAACACATCCATCTATGAAGGATGAAACTCATTAACCTCGTCTGAATTAGCTCTGGGGAGAACCCGTTGAAATTGAAAGAAGCTATTACATATTATGACTCCTAGCTACAGGAATGAACTAACAAAGGTTCTGTATACAGACGACTCCACAGCCCAAACTAGGATGAATAGGTTTGAAGTGGCACTATTGTAACAGAATAGTCCCCATCCAGACACTAACCGATAGAAATGGTTTCCATATCCTGACCATTGTGTGGTCACACCAGGGAAGAGGGCCCTTTGTCACCTGATAGAGACTCAAATGTGATGGACTTTTGCCTTAAGAGGTAGCTATCTGGAGAGAGAGGGGAGATCAACAAAAGACCACAGAAAGCTAGTTGCAGCCTGAGGCTGTGCGATACAGTTCAGCTAAGCAGAAGAATCCTGCTGAATAACAACTTGAACAACACTGCAGCAGAAAAATTGCAAGGTGAATTTGAGACTCGCCATCTGTGATGGCAAATCAGATTCACACCCCCAACTTTGAGCTGAGTTTTAACCACAGAAGTCTACAACACTTCAGCAACTCCAAGATAAGGAACATTTAGGCCTGCAAAACACGTTTATTAAAATTTCCCCCTGAAAGAAACTCTGAAGGTTATTTAAGCAACATGCTCTCATACAGTAATTTGGACCTGAATTGCAACCTACCCATTTCTCTCCATCTATCTATTCTTGTTTATGCTTGTGTGTGTAAATGCGTGTGTGGGTGAGGTCGCGATCATTTCAGGAATTGTTTGAAAATAGTTTTTTTTATAAAACCTATGAGAGAACCTGTCATTTGTCTGTTTATTTGAACCTAGAAACACTCAGGGACTAACACACCATTTTTAACAAAACACTATCTATAGTCAGTTGGGAGGTGAAAAGTGGAAGCCACCCACACCACTTCCCATCTACCCGTAAAAGTAGGCAGCACAAATTTGTCACATTAAATCCATTAGATGCATTAAATCCAACAGGCATGGGTTAATATTGCATGGCAATCCCTCCACCTGTATTTGGGGACCACCAAACCTATCCCCCATAGATTCCAAACCAACATTTACAGGTTTGACGAGCCAGAAAATAATCTCTGTAATTGACAATGGTTAGTACTGGTCTAAGAGTGAAATGTATTGTGACAGTTTTTGGTTCAGATGGCATATTTGTCAGTTGCAGTCACTGATGCAGTTTTTAATCAAAAGGTGTTGTCTTCTGCCTTAAACTAATTATCCTGACATTTGTGACTTGTCATAAAGCAAGGAACAACGCTTGCCATTTTACACAGAGCTTTCTCAGGATGTCCTCAACTAGACCTTTAGCCTTTGGCTGTCTTGTGCTGCCATTCCTTTATTGAATTAAATTGAGCTGCCATTCATCTGCAATAGTTCATTGATGTTATATCAATTATAAAAAAAACACAGAATACAGAAAGCTTGTGAAGTTTGCGATTAAAGATGGATCAATTATATCAACAATGAACCTGCTTTTATTTCAACCATAACATGCTAAAAATTCAGTGACTGAAATATCCATGAACTGGAAATATTGAATGCATTTTAGCGATAAAATTGCTTTATTGCAGAGCAACCGCTAGTAATAATGAAACTGAAGGTAGGAGATAGAGAACTTCTTAAGCACTTTAATATTGTCATAACTAATATTTATTTTGACAGTAATGATCATTGTATTTGAATAACCTAATGAGGTGGGCAACTAAGGTTAAAAACAAATTGGGGATATTCAAACTCAATGCGATGTCACTTTGGGAGAGTTGAGCCTGTGCTCCAGGGAGTGTGAATTGCAGCTAGAAATATAGTGCTGAATTTTCCTGGTGCTGTGATGCCAGGATTGGAGGAGGGGGCCGGGAAAATAGGAGGGAGCGACCTTGGGACAGCTCCCCGACGCACTCCCGCCACCCAGCTTTCCCAGGGTGGAGTGGGAAATGGATCGACTGCCCATTCCACAGAGGTGGGCAGCCAATTAATATTGTTGAAGCCCCAATTAGGGCTGATTTTGCAACCTTGCCACCATTTTGCCCTGGCAGAGTGGCACACCCTGCCATGTGCAGCGGTCACCAGCTCAATGGAGGCAGCCTCCCTGCAACAGGCCGGGGTCCTTTGGAGCCGGAGGTTCCAAGTGCAAAGAGGGGGCTGCATTAATGATAGTCCGCAGACGTGGCCGGGACCAATCCAGCGGAGGGGTTTCCTCTCCAGCCCAATTCACGGGGCTGGTTATTTGATGATTGATTTTTTTTTAGATTCGTTCCTGGGATGTGGGCTTCGCTGGCTAGGCCAGCATTTATTGCCAGCGAGGGTGCCTCTATGCTGAGGTGTCCTCGTGGTCCCCAACCTGCCTCAGCAATGCCCGCCTCTCCCAGTGGTGGTGCCAAGCTCTAGAGCTGCCGGTTTTCTGATTGAGCTGGCAGCATTGGGAGACCACCCACTGTCCTACTAGGACGGTATGCTCAGAGGCAGGCAGCAAATCACCTAGCATCCATTGTGGGGGAGAAAATTCCAGATTTCTACTACTTTGTGTGAAGAAAGGCTTCTTGATTTCACTCCTGAATCGCTGAGCTCTAATCTTAAAGATTATGTCCCCTCATTCATGACTCCCCCACCAGAGGAAATAGTTTCTGCATATCTACCTTATCCAATCCTTTCAACATATTCAGCGCCTACATCAGACAGTTATAGAACATTGTAGCTAAATTCTTACGACCATGCTGGGACCATGGATTAACCCTTTTTAAGGTACTATAGGGATGAGCTTCAATAAACGGAATGGTCTTTTCTCATTTCATACTTCTGTTCTTAACAATCACAATTGGGATTTCTTATTATTGTGAGATATCAGTTTTATATATTTCTATACATTTTTTGATACACTCATCCTTGCAAAAACATATTTTCTATTTTTATGTTTGTACAATTATTTGTATAGTTGCTTACATTTTTTACCATATCACTAAAATAGATCATGTAGAGACTCATCATTCCTGCTCCCCTGGAAAAAAAATAGAAAATCCTTTGCAGCAATGACAATTCTGCCATGTTTTTATTATAAACTGTCCATTTCTTTACTTTGCCAAAGGCAGCCAAGTTAATTTTTTTTATTCGTTCATGAAACGTGAGCATTGCTGGTAAGGCCAGCATTTGTTGTCCATCCCTAATCACCCTTGAGAAGGTGATGGTGAGACGCCTTCTTGAGCTGCTGCAGCATTTGTAGTGTATGTACACCCACAGTGCTGTTAGGGAGGGAGTTCCAGGACTTTGACCCAGTGACAGTGAAGGAATGGCGATGTAGCTCCAAGGCATGATGGTGTGTGACTTGGAGGGGAACTTGCAGATGGTGGTGTTCCCATGCATCTGCTGCCCTTGTCCTTCTAGGTGATAGAGGTCGTGGGTTTGGAAGGTGCTGTTGAAGGAGGCTTGGCAAGTTGCTGCAGTGATTCTTGTATACAGTACATACTGTGCATCGGTGGTGGAGGGAGTGAATGTTTAAGGTGGTGGATAGGGTGCCGCTCAAGTAGGCTGCTTTGTCCTGGATGGTGTCGAGCTTCTTGAGTGTTGTTGGAGCTGCACCATCCAGGCAAGTGGAGAGTATTCCATCACACTCCTGACTTGTTCCTTGTAAATGGTGGAAAGGCTTGGTGAATCAGGTGGTGAGTACTCACCATAGAATTTCCAGCATCTGACCTGCTTTTATAGCCACAGTATTTATATGGCTCAGCGTGTTAAGTTTCTGGTCAATGGTGTTACGATCAGGTAAGGAGGGGTAAAAGGCTCCCCTCTTCTCCCTCTCCTTGTTTGACCGCATCATGGTTTATTTCTTACCAATCAGTGAGTGTTAATCCTTTTAGTTGCTAAGATCATAAAAGAACCAATGGGACAGTTTTTCTTGAGTTTAAATAAGAAAGAGGTTAGTTTATTATACTTAAAATCAAAACCCCATCTAAGTAAATATAATAAACTACCTTGCAGCTTTTAAACACACACACACACACATGTTACAGACTGATGACGAATAGATTGGTTGGATTAGAGTCCAGAACAAATAAAATAATATACAGTCTGTGGAGTTTGGTAATTCAGTTGTCTTCCCGCTGAATTCGTGGTTGGTGGAGTTGGCCATCTGTACCAGGGTTTTCTTGGAGACAGTGATGTAGATGGCTTTCTCCCCAGAGTCTCTGCCTGCTGCAATCATAGGCTTGGATGTTTGCAGCCTCTAGACAGGGTTCAAAGCTGACAGTGTTGCCTGGACAGAGAGAGAGATAAAGACAACTCCCAGTTGGGTCCTGCACTGATTAGCACTCAAAGTTTGTCTGATGTGTCCATTAAAAGTTTAATTTAGGTCTCCAACCGATGAATTTAAATTTATCATTCAGCATAGCATGTTTTCATGACAATGGTGACCCCCAAGATGTTGATGGTGGGGGATTCAATGATGGTAATGTTGTTGAATGTTAAGGGGTGATGGTTAGATTCTCTCTTGTTGGAGCTGATCATTGCCTGGCACTTGTGTGGCACGAATGTTACTTGTCACTTATTAGTCCAAGCCTGAATGTTGTCCAGGTCTTGTTGCATGTTGACACGGACTGCTTCAGCATCTTGAGAAATTGTGAATGGCACTGAACGCTATGCAATCATCAGAAAACTTCCTCATTTCTGACTTTATGTTGCAGGGAAGATCATTGATGAAGCAGCTGAAGATGGTTGGGTCTCAGACATTAGCTTGAGGAACTCCTGAAGTGATGTCCTGGCGTTGAGATGATTGGCCTCTAACAACAACAACCATCTTCCTTTGTGCTAGGAATGACTCCAGAAGGAGAAGAGTTTTCCCCTTGATTCACATTGACTTCAATTTTGCAAATGCTCCTTGATGCCACATTTACTCAAATGCTCCCTTGATGTCAAGTGCAGTCACACTCACCTCACTTCTGGAATTCAGCTCTTTTGTTCATGTTTGGACCAAGTGTGTTGGAGGAATCCAAACTGGGCATCGGTGAGCATGTTATTTATTTTTTTCTTTTATATTTGTTCGTGGGATGTGGGCATCGCTGGCTCAGCCAGCATTTATTGCCCGTCCCTAATTGCCCTTGAACTGAGAGGCTTGCTAGGCCATTTCAGAGGACATTTAAGAGTCAACCACATTGCTGTGGGTCTGGTGTCAAATGCTGGCCAGACCAGGTAAGGATGGCTGATTTCCTTCCCCAAAGGATATTAGTGAACCAGATAGTTTTAACAACAATCGACAATGGTTTTTCATTCCAGATTTTTATTAATTGAATTCAAATTTCACTATCTGCCGTGGTGGGATTCGAACCCATGCCCCAGAGCTTTAGCTTGGGCCTCTGTATTGCTCATGCAGTGACATTAGCATTACGCCATTGCCACTTGATAGCACTGTCAATGACTCCTTCCATCACTTTGCTGATGATTAAGAGTGGGCTAATGGGTGGTAATTGACCAGATTGCTCAATGTGGACAGGACATATCTAGGCAATTTTCTACATTGTTTGGTAGATGCGAGTGTTGTAGGTATACTTGAAAAGCTTGGCTAGGGGATGTGGCTAATTCTGGAGTGCAATAAGTGATGTTAGCACCATGCGGCCCACAACAACAGAAACAGTGGACACCTGGTAATAGCAACTCTGTACTTTTGTGTCCTAGCAATTCTCTAGCATCACCAATCCACCCTTCCATATAATCCTGCTTAGAAATATGCTTAAATCGCCTGTCTTTGGCAAACAATTGGACACCATTTTGTTTAAGTATTAGGATCTTTTGCTCGCTTGTAAAATTAGGAGCAAGTATGAGTGCAGAAATGGGCCTTTCAAGCACTGGCTTGCTCAGTGACTCAGGCAAAAGCTGAAAATTGTCCTTAAAAGTTATAAGTTTGTAAGGTTGTGCAACATTACTCCAATAACCTGTTAAGCTTGAAGGAATCTTGATGATACAAAAAATGCAGCGGTGATGTGAGTGCTGCATTGTAAAATGGGATGTAATCTGGACTGCAGCTGAGAATGCAAACAACCCATGTTAGCAAAGCTTGGAGAATATGATATGGGGCTTCAAGTCTCTATTTGGGATTGAGCATTCCTAAACCCTGAACTGTCATTTGGGAGCCTGGTACATTTCAATAAAAACACTTAAATTATCTTAATATAAACTGGGATGGTAATAGTGTAAAGGGCAGAGAGTTTCTGAAGTGTGTTCAGGAGAATTTTCTTGATCAGTATGGTTCCAACCCAACAAAGAAGGCACTGCTGGATCTGGTTCCAGGGAATGAAGTGGATCAAGTGGATCAAGTGTCAGGAGGGCAACATTTAGAGAACAGTGATCATAATACATAAGGTTTAGGTTAGCTATGGAAAAGGACATGGAGCAATCTAGAGTAAAAATACTTAATTGTAGGAGGGACAATTTCAATGGGATAAGAATGGATCTGTCCCAGGTAAATTGAAATCAAACATTGGCTGGCAAAACTGCAATGGAGCAATGGGCTGCCTTTAAAAAGGAGATGGTTTGAGTACAGTCGAGGTACATTCCCATGGTGGGGGCGGGGGAGGGTGGGGACATGGTAGGGCAACCAAATCCAGAGGTCCCTGGATGAAGAAAGAGATATAGAGTAAGATGAAGCAGAGAGAGGGTGTGTATGACAGATGTCAGGCTAATACCAGTGAGAACTGGTATAGAAAATTCAGAGGGAAGTGAAAAACAAAATTAAAGAAGCAAAGAGAGAGTATGGTAAGAGACTGGCAGCTATAATAAAAGGGAATCCAAAAATTTGCTATAAGCATATAAATAGTAAAAGAGTGGTAAAAGAAGGAGTGGGGCTGATTCGGGACCAAAAAGGCATCTACACATGAAGGTAGGGGCATGGCTAAGGTACTAAATGAATACTTTACCAAGAAAGAAGATGCTGCCAAAGTCATAGTGAAAGAGGAGGTAGTTAAGACACAGGATGGACTAAAATTGACAAAGAGGAGGTATCAGAAAGGCTGGTTGTACTTAAAGTTGGTAAGTCACCTGGACCTGATGAAATGCATCCGAGGATACTGAAGGGTGGAAATTGCACTGGTACTGGCCATACTCTTCCAATCCACCATCTCGGGGTGGTGTCAGAGGACTGTAGAATTGCAAATGTTACACCCTTGTTCAAAAAAGGGTGTAAGGATAAACCCAGCAACTACAGGACAGTCAGTTTAACCTTGGTGGTGGGAAAACTTTTAGAAACGTTAATCTGGGAAAAAAATAAGTCACTGGACAAGTGCGGATTAATTAAGGAAAGCCAGCATGGATTTGTTAAGGACAAATCATGTTTAACTTGATTGAGATTTTTAATGGGATAACAGAGAAGTTTCATGAGGTGTACATGGACTTCCAAAAGGTGTTTGATAAAGTGCCACATAATAGGCTTGCCAGTAAAGCTGAATAAAAGGGGCAGTGGATACAAAGCTGGCTGAGTGACAGGAAACAGAAAGTAGTGGTGAACGGTTGATTCTTGGACTGGAAAATGGTATATAGCGGAGCTCCCCAGGGCTTGGTACTCTGATCACTGCTTTTCTTGATGTATATTAATGACCTAGACTTGGGTGTACAGGGCACAATTTCAAAATTTGCAGATGACACAAAACTTGGAAGTATTGTGAACTTTGAGTATGATAGTGATAGACTTCAAGAGGAAATACTCAGGCTGGTGTAATGGGCAGACACGTGACAGATGAAATTTAATGCAGACAAATGTTAAGAAATACCTTTTGGTCGGAAGAATGATGAGAAGCAATAATATAAGCCAAAGGATACAATTGTAAATAGGGTGCAGGAACAGAGAGAACTGGGTGTATACGTGCACAAATCGTTGAAGGTGGCAGGGCAGGTTGAGAAAGTTGTTAAAAAGGCATATAGGATGCTGGGCTTTATTAAAAGAGGCATAGAGTACAAAAGAAAGGAGGTTATAATGGAACATTTATAAAACACTGTTTCAGCCTCAGCTGGAATATTTTGTCCAATTCTGGACACCACACTTTAGGGCTGAATTTTACTAGTCCTCCGGCATCGGGGGTCGTGGTGGGGGTCCTTGAAAATTCTCCTGGGAAAGGCCTGCCATGATCACTGATGCTGTGGAGGCCCTGCCACGTTTTACTGATGACGGCCAGATCTTGGTGCGGACCCCCGTCCCCGCCACCCAGTAGCAGGGCCTTCATTTTAATATTAAAATTAATTAAAACACATGCAATTAAATTTACCTTGGCCCGACAGCTGTCCCACACCTATTTCCCAGCCACCGGCCGGAACTCCCGCACCTTAGGAACTCCCGCACCTTAGGAACTCTGTTCGGAGTGCCGATGCGTGACACTGATGGAGAGCGGGGAGGAGTGAAATTATCAGGGTGAGGTGGGGGGGGGGGGCGTGGAAATGGGGAAAAGTGTTTCCATTGGCTGAGGAATTGGTGGGAATGGGTTGAAGGACAAAGATTAATAAGTTTGGGGGTGAAAGGCCAAATCGGCAAAAATGGTTTTTCGGGGGGCTCGGGGAAGAGGGAAATAAATATATTCTTTGATCATGGGGGTGGGAGGGGGCGGGGTGGAAGAGGGGCTTTGATGTTCAATTGACAGTTTATATTTAAAGTAAAGGTGCTGTACTCTTTAAAAATTTAAATTGCCGGTAAGGACTTGAAGTCCTTTAAAAATGGCGGCAGCACCTGCGTAGTGGTGTCGGATGCCATTGCTGAGGTCTACGTCATCGAGGTGGCCATCCCGCCCCCTCCATTTAAATGAGTCCCTGCGCGAAAAATCGTGGGGGCTCACCAGCGGCCGCTCTGCGCGGGCGGACCGCCAACTTAAAAGCGCGCTTCCACGATTTGCGGTGCACTACTAAAACTCTGGTCTAGGAAGCATGTGAAGGCTTTAGAGAGGCTATCGAAAAGATTACGAGAATGGCTCCTGGGATGAAGGACTTCAGTTACGTGGATAGATTGGAGAAGCTGGGGTGGCCCTCCTTAGAGAAAAGAAGGTTGAGACGAAATTTGATTGAAGTATTCAAAATCATGAGGGGTCGACACAGAGTAGATAGGGAGAAACTGTTTCCATTCTGGAAGGGTTGAGAAGCAGAGGACCTTAATTTATGGTGATTGGTAAAAGTCAACATAAGGAAAAACTTTTTTATGCAGCATGTGGTTAGAATCTGAAATGCACTGCCTGAGAGTGTGGTGGAGGCAGATTCAATCATGGCTTTCAAAAGGGAATTGGATAAACACTTGAAGAGAAAATAATTGCAGGGCGACAGGGAAAGGGCAGGAGTGGGACTAGCTAAATTGCTCTTGCAGAGAGTCAGCATGAACACGCAGGCCAAATGACCTCCTTCTGTACTGTAACCATTCTATGATTAGAGGAACTCTGAAGATATCCATAAATATTGTCTATCTCAGGAAATTGAAAGCGATCATTCTGCCACATCTGAGGTAGGGATTGAAGCCAAGTGAGATAAAAGACAAAGGAAAATTGAGTTGAAGCATTTTAATGTTTTATTTGGGGGTGTTGCTGCTTATGTTTGGAGGGTTTGACATGACTTCCTGTACACGAGTAGGGTTAGTACCTCAGAATTTAATGATCTTTTGCTGTGGGGAAGGGTAGTCTGTAAAAGTTGATTTCTGACTTTGTTGGATTTTGCTCAGTTTGGGTAGGACTGAAGCAAAGCTTGAATATGAGCCAGATTGCTCATCCCTAATAAGTAAGCCGTTTAAAAAAGTAAAAGCACTGATATTTGTCTGTCCTTGTGGTCCAAACTAAAATGAAATATCTTGATGTTAAGTCTAAATTTTACCCATTTAGCTGTTACCTCTTAAATAAAAATGATACTGCCCATGCAGAAAAATCCAACGCTTCATGTGTGATTCATTCTGCAGTTGTAGTGCCATTTTCTAGCTGCTTAATGATCTCGTCCATTGTTGGGTTAGATTGAATGGATGGCAGAATTATGGAACTCCTTGGTTTCTTTCTGTAAGACTTTCTCAATTTTATTTAAAATGTTCAAACGATCCTAACTTCCTGGATTATGTGCGAGAACTTTGGATAAGACACGCATCTCAAAAATAGAGTGAGTGAAAAGTTGGAGGCTAAATGCACAGACAGACTGTTGAAATGTTTGCTGATTGTAACTGAATTGGATTCTTTCCCAGTTTAGAATTTGGACTGGTTATGGGTTCCAAATTTCTATTGATGCCAAGATTTTCTTTAATCTCAAAAACAAACGCAGACATTCTGCACACACTTCATTTCCTCATCCTCATTAACTTATTTAATTTTTGCTTCAGGGAGAAAGTCGAGCTCAGAGAAAGGAAGAGATTGCACTATCTTTTTTCATGCTGAGAAAACATAAACTGTTTTTGTGTAGAAAAATATAACTTATTTTTCTCAGTATACATATTGAAGCATGTATTTAACCAGCCTAGCAAACCCAAAGACCTGTTTTCTTCAATCCTACCATAATCCTCCAACTCGCATTGAGTAATCCCACAGAGCAATCCCTTAATGTTATAATAATCCAATCTAGCACTGCTTTTTAGAACATTGCCAAGTAGAAATATTAGAACATTGTTTCATGCGCATTGATAAATTTCGTGAACCCAATTTATAACCCTTCATTAGAAGTGTTGCAGCCAAAATGATTTTTCTGCATGGGCAGTATCATTTTTATTTAAGAGGTAACAGCTAAATGGGTAAAATTTAGACTTAACATCAAGATATTTCATTATAGTTTGGACCACAAGGACAGACAAATATCAGTGCTTTTACTTTTTTAAACGGCTTACTTATTAGGGATGAGCAATCTGGCTCATATTCAAGTTTTGCTTCAGTCCTACCCAAACTGAGCAAAATCCAACAAAGTCAGAAATCAACTTTTACAGACTACCCTTCCCCACAGCAAAAGATCATTAAATTCTGAGGTACTAACCCTACTCGTGTACAGGAAGTCATGTCAAACCCTCCAAACATAAGCAGCAACACCCCCAAATAAAACATTAAAATGCTTCAACTCAATTTTCCTTTGTCTTTTATCTCACTTGGCTTCAATCCCTACCTCAGATACCAAGAGCACTTTCCACATCACAAGCTTCTTTTTCTTAAATGGAACTGGCTTCTGTGGAGTTCATGTAAACCGATAATAAAGATGTCTCTACGTTATAGTCTCAGTGGTTTTGTTACCTGCTCATAATAACTTTGCCCCCTGACAAAACGCATTGAAGTGTTATTCAGACTAAAAATGCAAGGATAGCTGGGAAACACTTGGCAGAGAATTGATGAGTTAAATCCAAGTGACTTTAGATGGCCCCAGGTATAGGAACTGTTCATAAAAAGGTTTTTTTTTCAGAGCATTTATGCAAATATTAGCACAGTTGATGCATCAATACCCTATACTGTTCACAGAGGCAGGACTTGTGGTTTATTCCTATGATTTGCTCTTAATCTCACTTGTATTATGTTGGAATTGTAGGCTTCAACCATAAAGCTGCCATTAGGATGTTTAATATTTAATTACACTTGATATTGCATATTTTCTAAAAACAATGCTATGATTTTGCATGCAAATTTTGAGACAGTTTGTCAGAATATATATGTGTGTATCTTCATGCATATATGCATGTGTGTGTCTGTGTGTGCATATATATGTATGCTGGTCCTGATGGGATGCATCATAGGTTGTTGAGGGAATTAAGTATGAAAATAGTAAAGCCTCTGGCTACAATTTTCCAATACTCCTTAGATATGGGAGACATGCCAGAAGATTGGAGGACTGCAAATGTTACACCCTGCTCATAAAGGGGAGGCGGATAAACTAAGTAATATTATGGAAATGTTAAATGGAGGAAATGGATTTGATTTTGGAAGGCTGAAGATTTCATAGATGCTGGACTTTGTTTTGTTGTTGATAGTTCACTGAAAGGACACTGAGATGTTGTGTTTGAACATAACCTTTACTGGAGATCACCCACCTTAGGCTTAATAAACAGCAGAAAACTTGGTGACCTGGGGAAGATGTTTACAGAGAACTGACATGACTAGATTTATGACTGGTCAGGAGGTTCTGACCAACCGTTTGGTTTCACTTCTGAGATGTTGTTTTGGTTCAGTTGTGGTGTGAACTGTTGCAGAAAAAACAGTTGAAGATCAACCTGGCAACAAACAAACCCCAGCTCATCTTTCCTGCACATCTCTAAGAGACCCTGAGAGGTCCAGTGTGTCAGCTGCTCTTTCCTCCTGTCTTAAAAAAAACCCTGCGAAGTGAGAGTGTGATAGCGGAAGCCTCTGATGCCGCATTTCTCCTGGAAAGCCTACCAGACTATTTCTCGACATCTCCAGAATGAACTGTTTCTGAAAAGATGCCAGTGACCCATCACCATATACCGGACAACAGACCAAAAGAGACAACTGACTTCCTTCCATATCTTTTTTTTTCTTCAAGAATTGGCCAAAGTATTCATCTTTTTTGTGTTTTTTTTGTAACAGAGTTCTGCAGAGAGAAATTCTTTATTTTTTTCAGTGTGTATGAGTTTGTGTGTGGGGTATTTTAAAAGGGACCTTTAATATTTCAATCTATGTGTTAATCACAGAATCATTACAGTGCAGAAGGAGGCCATTTGGCCCATTGTGTCTGCACCGGCTCTCTGAAAGAGCAATTCCATCAGTTCCATTCCCCTGCCTTCTCCCCATAACCTTGCACATTCTTCCTTTTCATATAACTGTCTAATTCCCTTTTGAATGCTTCAATTGAACCTGCCTCCACCACACTCTCAGGCAGAGCATTCCAGACCTTAACCACTCCCTGTGTGTAAAGGTTTTTCCTCATATCTCTTTTGTTTCTCTTAGCAAATATTTTAAATATTTTAAATTCCCTCTCGTTCTCAATCCTTTCACAAGTGGGAACAGTTTCTCTCCATCTACTTTGTCCAGACCCCTCATGATCTTGAATACCTCTATCAAATCACCTGTCAGCCTTCATTTCTCCAAGCAAAACAGTCCTAACTTCCCCAATCTATCTTCATAACTGAAATTCCTCATCCCTGGAACCATTCTCATGAATTTTTTCTGTACTCTCTCCAATGCCCTCAGGTCTTTTCTAAAGTGTGGCGCCCAGAACTGGACGCAATACTCCAGCTGAGACTGAACTAATGTCTTATACAAGTTCAACATAACTTCCTTGCTCTTGTACTTTATGCCCCTATTAATAAAGCCCAGGATATTGTATGCTTTATTAAATGCTGTCTCAGCCTGTCCTGCCACCTTTAATGACTTGTGCACATATACACCCAGGTCCTTTTGCTCCTGCACCCCCTTTACAATTGTACCCATTATTCTATTTTGTCTCTCTATGTTCTTCCTACCAAAATGAATCACTTCTCATTTATCTGCATTGAACTTCATCTGCCACCCGTCTGCCCATTCTATCAACTTGTCTATATCCTTTTGAAGTTCGACACTATCCTCCTCACAGTTCACAAAGATTCCAAGTTTCATATCTTCTGCAAACTTTGAAATTGTGCCCTGTACACCAAGGTCTAGATCATTAATATATATCAGGAAAAGCAAGGGTCCCAACACTGATCCCTGGGGAATTCCACAACAAACCTTCCTCCAGCCTGAAAAACATCCATTCACCACTACTCTTTGTTTGCTGTCCCCCAGTCAATTTCGTATCCATGTTGCTACCGTCCCTTTTATTCCATGAGCTACAAGTTTGCTCACAAGTCTGTTGTGTGGCATCATATCAAATGCCTTTTGAACACCATGTACACCACATCAACAGCATTGCCCTCATCAACCCTCACTGTTACCGCCTCAAAAAAATCCAGCAAGTTAGCTAAACATGATTTTGTCTTAAGATATCCATGCTGGCTTTCTTTAATTAACTCCCATTTGTCCATGTGACTATTGATTTTGTCCAGAATTATTTTTTCTAGAAGTTTTCCCACCACTGCTGTTAAACTGACTGGCCTGTAGTTGCTGGGCTTATCTTTACACCCTTTTTTGAACAAGGATGTAATGTTTGCAATTCTTCAGTCCTCTGGCATTACCCCCGAGTCAAAGGAAGACTGAAAAATTATGGCCAGTGCCTCTGCAATTTCCACCCTCACTTCCCTCCGTATTGTTCCACCCTCACTCCCTCAGTATCAAGTTAATGCTTTGCTTCCTTACTGGATAAGTCTTATTTTATAATAAACTGATAATTTTGGTGTTTATTAAAGAAACCTGGTTGGTGTATTTTATTTTGGGATAAAGAGTAAAGCATCAGTAACTGGGTAAACATTTAAATATATGTTGTGACCTGTGGAGAAGTGGAACTAGAAAAGACAGTGCACTCCTCCCAATTCGTTCGTAACTGTAACTACAGGACAGTCAGTTTAACATCAGAGGTGGGTAAATTTTTATAGACAATAATTTGCAACAAAATTCATTGTCACTTGGAAAAATATGCATTAATAAGTGAAAGCCAGTATGGATTCATTAATGACAACTTGTGTTTGACGAACTTAGTTAAGTTCTTTGTTGAAGTAACAGAGAGGGTCGATGTGGGTAGTACGGTTGATATTGTGTACATGGGCTTTCAAGAGGCAAAATACTGCAGATGCTGGAAATCTGAAAAAAGAGGTAGTGCTGGAAATACTCAGCAGGTCTGCAGCATCTGTGAAGAGAGAAATAGAGTTAACGTTTAAAGTCGGATATGACCCTTCTTCAGAACCGTCCTTTCGTCTTCATTGTAGTGCTTAGCTCTAATCATATTAATATGTTAAGTCAATACATACTTTAGTATAATAAAACCATATAAAAGAAAAAAACTGAAAACATACCCTAATTTGAGACTGTACTTTGTAAAAATAAATTTGAATCTATAAAATGAAAAGGGCAAATTGAGTTACTTTCCCCATCAGCTTGCTCTGAGACTGTAGCATCCTGTATGTTATTGTCAGTAGCACTGCAGTTAATGTATCCCAATATAATCACAACTTGATGCCTTTTTTAGGTGCATAGAACCATCATCCAGCAGTTATCATTATCCACTGGTACTCATAGATCAAAACTAATGCATACAGTTTGGACACATGGTGTTATTTACATGAGAACTCTCAATATTAACAGAATATTATCCTGCCTCAAAATCTACATGACTCAAATGGAGCACTTACACTAAACTGCAAAATATGCCACCATGAGAGATAATTAGAGATAATCTCTGAATACGGAGAAAGGATCTAAATTTGAACACTTCAAGATGACTGTTGATAAAATCTTTTCCAATTTTATCACTTATTAATTTTAATTTCACATTCCTTCACCATCTGATGCAGTCTCCAGAGAGAACAATAATGGATCAAGTATTCCAAGTCCTGAAACAAGATCTATGTCTAATGATTGTACTAGTGTTCGGTGCTTTCTATAGTTGTTTACTGTTGTAAATGTCTAGAGGGAGTGATGTGGCAGGTGCTGAAGGACTTTTTGCTGATTTCAAGGCTTCCGTACAAACCAGTTGCTCCCAGACATGGGGACACCAGCAGGCATTCCCTTTGGAATAGAGCATGACTGGGAGAATCAGGAGAGGCCACGTAGATCAGCACAAACTGTTAGAAGAGGGAAGAGGAACAGGCTGTCAGCAGGACGCCATATCTTCAGAGGGTCTTTAGGTAGCAGATCTGTTGGAGAACAGACTCCCTTTCCTGTACCACAGTGAGATGTTTGGGTTTCAGTAAGGACATCCTCACTGAAATCTGCCAACTGCTGCAGCCACAACCGCAACATCCGATCAGGGCAAGAACCACATTGCCACTGGCTGTGAAGGTGACCACGGAATAAAATTTGATGTGTTTGGTGGCCTCCAACCTGGATCAGGGTTTGTCGTCCACGATTGCACAAGAGAGGTCACTGACACTGTACAAAGAGAGCTAAGTATATTCTATTCTCTCTTGCCAGAGACAAGTTGGTGGAGTAGGCCCGAGAGTTTGCTATGATTGCAGGCTACCCTATGGTGCAGGGTGCCATTGACTGCGTGCATGTTGCTTTGTGGACACCGCGTCCACCGGAACTGCAAGGAATTCTACTCCCTCAGCCTCCAGCTGCTGTGTAACCTTAGACAGTGCACCGTGCCCGGTGACATGGCAATAGTCATGATGCCTTCATTCTGCTGCAACCTGCTGTGCCAACTGCATTTCAGTCATCACAGCAAACTAAAGGGTAGCTACTGGGTGACAGGGGCTAGCTACTGATAACATGGCAAATCACACACATTTGCATAAGATGCATACAATGATAACCATGCTGCCAGAACAAATGTGATAGAGCAGACTAATAACAATGGTGAAGCAACAATTCTACTACATGGAACACTCTGGAAGAGCCTTGCAGTACTCATTTGAGCGGGTCACAAGATTTGCAGTGGTTTAGATTTAGATTAGATTAGAGATACAGCACTGAAACAGGCCCTTCGGCCCACCGAGTCTGTGCCGAACATCAACCACCCATTTATACTAATCCTACACTAATCCCATATTTCTACCAAACATCCCCACCTGTCCCTATATTTCCCTACCACCTACCTATACTAGTGATAATTTATAATGGCCAATTTACCTACCATCCTGCAAGTCTTTTGGCTTGTGGGAGGAAACCGGAGCACCCGGAGAAAACCCACGCAGACACAGGGAGAACTTGCAAACTCCACACAGGCAGTACCCGGAATCGAACCCGGGTCCCTGGAGCTGTGAGGCTGCGGTGCTAACCACTGCGCCACTGGTATTGAGGAGTGGCTGAGGCTAGGAGTACAGTTGTTAGGATATGACATTTGAAGATGCATTCACTAACCTTGACCACCCGAATGCAGTCATTGAACTTCTTGTGGTACTGAATCCAGGTGCTTGGTGCTAGACTCCTTGGATTAACCTCCATGGCTATCTGTTCCCACTGCCTTTTGACCATGTGTCTGGAGGACCTCCTGGCCCCTTGTGGATACAGGACATCTGTCCTCCTTACCACTTCTTCCACAAAGACCTCAAGTGCAGCATTGGAAAACATCGGACCTCTTCTCTCCCATGCTATGCCATCTTTCACTGTTCCCCGGTCAGACTCACTTCCTGCATGACTCCCAGTATCTGCTCCAGCCAAAATACACCTCCCCTTTAAGAGGTATAGGCTAGGTTTAAGTAGAGCAGGCTAGCTTTAAGAAGTGCAATGAAGTTATCGTTTTGGACCCCATGCTGAGGTATGCAGCCAATGAACAGCGTGATTACTGCTAGCTTCATGCAAAATCATGCTAATTAACAAGCAGCATGACAATGGCGTGCTGCCTGCATTTCAAACAACGGGTGTGGGTTAATTGCACATCGCGATCCCATGCCTGCTTTCAAGTGCGATCCAATTTATCCCCTGATAGGTCAAATAGTTTCCTTCTGTATTATAATTTGTATAATGATATAAGTCCACTGGTTTGTTTCATTCAGAATCAACTGTAATTTTTGCTCTGGTCTTGTTATAACCAGCTACAGATCTCTGAGGTATATTTTAATTTAATTAAAAAGCAGAATACAGGAAAATAAGGGATAACAGTCTGACTCATTCTAGGGACGTTGTCACCCCTTTTGATGTTCAGGCACATTTGATGCAAACTACCATCTCCTTTCCCCAGCTAGAAAAATGTCAATGCCCAGACTGAAAAAATCTGTCATAACAGCATCTGTTTTCTGGCAACAGTTCTAGTTGATACAGATGATGGAATGAAGGCAATGCAAGTTTATTACCAATTAGAGCAAAATAAAGTGATTCTTAGGAAGAACAGAGTAGCGGGAGACATGGGACTTTCTATAGGACTCAATACCAAGTGAGCTCAGGCTAATGGAAAATGACAATTGAGATAAAATTCAGATCAGCTGGAATGAATAGGCTGAACAGAGAACCAATGAACTACACTAGAGACCGATTCGAAAGTGTTACTGATCTCTGTAACTATGGACTTTTAGCATATGATAAATTTGAAGCTAAACACTGAAGCATTATTGCATCAATAATACATCAATACATTGGGTCTGGGAAGGCAGACCTTGTCAGATACATTGAGAGAGTATACAGCATGCTGCTGACTCATCACTGAGCAACAGAGTGAAGCCTACTTCCAGTCAGCAATACTCGATGGAACACAAATGGATGTTGTCTTGCAAAGGGCGGAGGTTAGGTATCGTTTAGACATGGCAGCTGGCCACAGCTAAATAGTTTTCAATGATCTCACTCTGAGCATAGGTTGAAATCATGATCAGGTGTCCTGTTTCATTGAGAGTCCAGATAGGACTATATTTTGATCCAAAAGCATTCTATATTATCTCACTGAGCCGATGGGTAACTTTAAAATGCTGACGTGTGAATTGCCTTTCAGTTCTATTACGTTGGTGGTTTTCCCACGGTTCAGGACATCGATGTTTCACTGCAGGCCCTTGCTGTAAACTGACTGAATTTACTGAATGGTGAAATTGTCTGTGACCAGCTGCAGCAAATCCTACATGTCAATGCCAAATTTCCAGGGAGCTATCACAATATTTTTCTCATGAAGAACTCCAGCCTCCGAGCTCCACTCAGTGAACAGTAAGGTGACAGGGTGGCTTCTGTGGCTCATGACCCCACTTAGGCTTTCAAACTCAGCAGCAGTACATTGCTAAACCAAGGCCCATTTGTCATCTGGAGTGGTCATTGAGGGGCCTATAGGGATTGTGAAGGCAAGGTTTCACTGCCTTGATGGATCAGGAGGGGTAAAGCAATATTTTCCGAGCAGGTCTCAAACATGGTGGCTACTTATGTCCTCTGCAACTTTGTTGCTTGGAAAGGACTGCATGTATCTAGACACCCATGTATCCAGGCATGCACGCTGCTAGAGTTCCAGCAAAGCAGGGGCCAAGTGATGGTAATAGGGTTCTTCCTGACTGCATCGCAGACTACAAGCGAGTGATCTCAGGCTGGTAGCTGCAGTGTAAATGCACTCTCAATAGCAGATCATCATTCAGCATAGTTCTCCATAGAGCTGGGAATTCCCTGAGCTCTACAGTCTCAAGGCTTTTTTTTCAAAATGCCACAGTTTAGGGGTTGAGTTGTCCATTTCTTTGACAGATTGTTTCTGTCTGTGAAACACATTTATATGTTGCTTACTTTGTGGTTTTGATTCCTCTTCCTATTTGCTAATTGCCATGCCTAACACTAGAACTGTTCTTCTATGACATGATGATAGGAATAGTCAGCATCAGACTCCCATCTATCATAGAGAGGGGATTTTGTTGATTTTTTAAATTCATTCATGGGATGTGAGCATCATACGAACATATGAACATACGAATTAGGAGCAGGAGTAGGCCACTCGACCCCTTGAGCCTTGAGCCATTCAATAAGTTTATGGCTGAACTGATTACTTCACATTTCCAACTACCCCCGATACCTTCCCCCCCCTTGCTTATCAAGAATCTATCTACCTCTGCCTTAAAAATATTCAAAGACTCTGCTTCCACCAACTTTTGAGGATGAGAATTCCAAAGACTCACGGCCCTCTGAGAGAAAAAACTTCTCCTCATCCCTGTCTTAAATAGGCGCCCCCTTATTTTTAAACAGTGACCCCTAGTTCGAGATTCTCCTACGAGGGGAAACATCCTTTCCACATCCACCCTGTCAAGACCCCTCAGGATCTTATATGTTTCAATCAAGTCGCCTCTTACTCTTTTAAATTCCAGCAGATACAAGCCTAGCCCGTCCAATCTTTCCTTGAAGACAGCCCGTCCATTCCAGGTATTAGTCTAGTAAACCTTCTCTGTACTGCCTCCGACGCATTTACATCCTTCCTCAAATAAGGAGACCAATACTGTACACAGTACTCCTGATGTGGTCTCACCAATGCCCTGTATAGCTGAAGCATAACCTCCCTACTATTGTATTTAATTCCCCTCACGATAAACAACATCGTTCTATTAGCTTTCCTGATTACATGGTGTACCTGCATACTAACCTTTTGCGATTCATACACTAGGACACCCAGATCCCTCTCCATCTCAGAGCTCAGCAATCTCTCACCATTTGGATAATATGCTTCTTTTTTATTTTTCCTGCCAAAATGGACAATTTCCCACTTTCCCACATTATACTCCATTTGCCAGGTCGTTGCCCACTCGCTTAACCTCTCTATATCCCTTTGTAACCTCCTTATGTACTCTTCACAAGTTACTTTCCTACCTATTTTTGTGTCATCAGCAAATTTAGCAACCATACCTTCGATCCCTTCATCTAAGTCATTTATATAAATTGTAAAAAGTTGAAGCCCCAGCACAGATCCCTCTGGCACACCATTTATTACATCTTGCCAACCAGAAAATGACCCATTTATGCCTACTCTCTGTTTCCTGTTAGCTAACCAATCTTCCATTCATGCCAATATGTTATCCTCTACACCATGAGCTTTTATTTTCTGCAATAGCCTTTGATGTAGCACCTTATCAAATGCCTTCTGGAAATCTAAGTACAATACATTCACTGGTTCCCCTTTTATGCACAACACATGTAATTCCCTCAAAGAACTCCAATAAGCTGGATAAACATAATTTCCCTTTCAAAAAACCATGTTGACTCTGCCTGATTACCTTGAATTTTTCTAAATGCCCTGCTGTAACATCTTTAATAATAGCTTCTAACATTTTCCTTAAGACATATGTTAAGATAAGTGGCCTGTAGTTTCCTGCTTTCTGTCTCCCTCCCTTTTTGAATAAAGGAGTTACAGTCACTATTTTCCAAACACTGGCAAGGTCAGCATTTATTGCTCATCATTAATTGTGCTTGAGAAGGTTGTGTGAGCTGCCTCTTGAACTGCTGCAGTCCATGTGGGGTAGGTACACCCACAGTTCTGGTAGGAAGGAAGTTCCTGGTTTTTGACCCAGTGACAGTGACGGAACAGTGATACAGATCCAAGACAGGATGGTGTGTGATGTGGAAGGGAACTTGCAGGGGTCGTGTTCCCATGTGTCTGCTGCCCTTGTCCTTCTAGGTAGTGGAGGTTGTGGGTTTGGAAGGTGCTGTCAAAGAAGCCTTCGCGAATTAATGCAATGCATCTTGTGGATAGTACACACTGCTGCCACTGTGCACCAGTGCTGAAGGGAGCGAACGTTCAAAGTGGTGGATGAGGTGCCAATCAGCAGTCTGCTTTGTCCTGGATGGTGTCGAGCTTCTTGAGTGTTGTTGAAGCTGCACCCATCCAGGCAAGTGGAGAGTATTCCATTACACTTCTTTCTTGTGCCTTTTAGTTGTTGGTCAGGCTCTGGGGAGTCAGGAGGTGAGATACTCACCACAGAATTCCCAGCCTCTGACCTGCTCTTGTAACCACAGTATTTATATGACTGGTCCAGTTAAGCTTCTGGTCAATAGTAACCTCCAGGATGTTGCTTGTAATGCCTTTGAATGTCAATGAGATGTGGTTAGAGTCTCTCTTGTTGTAGATAGTCAATGCCTGACACTTATGTGCAAGAATGTTGCTTGTCACTTATCAGCCCAAGCCTAAATGTTGTCTAGGTCGTGCTGCATTAAGGCATAGACACTTCATTATCTGAGGAGTTACAAATGGACCTTAACACTGTGCAATCATCGGTGAATATCCCCATTTCTGATCTTATGATGGAGGGAAGGTCATTGGTGAAGCAGCTGAAGATGGTTGGACTTGGGATACTACCCTAATGAACACCTGCAACAATGGGCTGAAATTTACCGGCCCCCCGACGTCGGGGGTCATGGCAGGGGGGCCCGGAAAATGCCTCCAGGAGAGGTCCGCCATGGGCCATGATGCCGGGAAGGCCCTGCCCCACATTTCTGGCAGCGGCGAGGCCTCGTGGCGGCCCCCCTACCACACAGCAATGGGAGCAGGATCTTTGTTTGGAGATCCGAGGCGGAACACTGGTTGGGAGGGGGCGGGGTGGGGAGCAGGTAAGTTTTCAGGGCAGGGGGTGCGAGAAATGGGGTTAAACATTTTTGATTGGTCTCGGGGTGGTGGGAAGGGGTAATGTTCATAGTTTATAAACTTTGGGGGTGGGGGAAGGTCGGGATCGCAAGGTAGGTTTTTTTGGGGGTGGGGGGAGAGGGCAAGTAATAAATTGTTTAGTTATTGGGGGTGTGGGAGAGGGGCTTGAATCTTTTATTAAATGTTTTAAATTAAATTTATACTGCATGTAACTTTAAAAATTAAAATTCAATGGAAGGACTCAGAGCCCTTTAAAAATGGCACCGGTGCCTGCGCAGTGGCACCAGACACCGTTGCTGGGGACAGAGTGCCCACCCCCTCCACATCTTGGGTGGGGTGGGGGGGGGGTGGAGGTTGTGGTGGGGGTCCCCCACGGCCATGTAAATGAACCTCCACGTATAATATCCCGGCAGAGTAAAAGCCGTGCGTACAGACCGCCATCATCGAGATTGGCGGCGAGCTGGTAAAATTCAGCCCAATGTCTTGTTTGTGCTAAGAATGACTCCAGCCAGTGAAGAGTTTTCCCTTGATTCACATTGACTTCAATCTTACTAGGGCTCCTTGATGCCACACTTGGTCAAATACTACCTTGACCTCAAGGACAGTTACTCTCACCTCACCTGTGGAATTCAACTCTCTTTTGTCGATGTTTGGACAAAGGCTCTGACGTGGTCTGGAGCCTTGTTATCTTGGCAGAACCCAAACTGAGCACTGGTGAGCAGGTTATTGGTGAATAATTGTTGCTTGATGGAAGGTGTCGTTGACGGTGTTATCACTTAGTTGATGATCGAGAGTGGATGAATGGGTGGTAATTGGCCAGACTGGTCAGTCTGTAAAAGAGCAGTAATAATATGATTGCCAAATGAAACCATTCCAGCAAGTGAGCTTCCTACACATTTAAAGCTTCATAACCTGTCATGCTACCAATATCACTTTTTTCTTTAAATGCCACTTCATAGAGCAGCTTATTACAACAAGCTGGCTACAGTTACCAGAGCGAGAGGGAGAGGAAGAAAGTTATTGGGGGAAAATTGGTTATTCCCCTAAATAGGGGCAATGAGACTGCAATCAGCACTGAAAGAGGATTGCCTGAAATTGGCCCATGGCTTTCCTTACCTTGAATGCTATGTGCTGTGGGCAACAATAGGGCTTCCCAGGGCAGATTGCTGGTCAGGCCTGACAGAAAATTGCCCCTTGTCTGGGGAAGTCTGCTGAGTATTTCCAGCATTTTCTGTTTTTGTTTCAGATTTCCAGTATCTGCAGCATTTTGCTTTTGGAGAAAATCGCCTGGCTTGGCTGCCGACTGTGGCCCTCCGGTCTTAGTGGGAGAGGAGAACGAGAGAGGAGTGAGCACAAGGGGTCCTTCCATTCACCTCCTGTTCCTCCTGGCTCCATGTTATGGTAAGTGATCCTCGGGAATCTATGATCCCCAATCAGTCATAATGGGCTGGATCAATTTTAATCCATTTTATACAGGATGGGTTAATGTGATGAGAACTATTTGCCCCTGTGAATGGTAAACATCGACAATGGCCTCTTTCCATGTTGTAACTTCAATGTGTTTCCATGTAGCTTGTCTGAAAGAAGCTGTTACATTTACATTTTGGGGGGAAATGAAAGAATTAGCACACTGGTACAATAGGGAGTGCGCTTCTGAGGTGAAGGCGTGAAGCACATTTATACCATACTTGACTGTACTTGTAAATGTACTTGTAAATGTACCTGAGAATAATTGGTGCTTCATCAAAGCAAGGACTTGGTGGATTCAGGAGGTAAATGCCTTCACGCCTATCACCTGTATCTAGGTGCCTGGCTATGAAGCCTCCAAAATGGGAGTCCCCAACCCCTGATCCACCATGAAGCCTTTCACCTAGCTGCCACCCTCCTTATCCCCCTATGATTTCAAACTAATCAGCCCACCTCCCCCCAACCCAATCAAGCTCCTTTCTCCCCTGATCCACCCCTCTCCTCATTCCCGGTGCAATCCTACCTGCTGCTCTGGCCTTCACCCACTGGCTACCTGTCCGACTGCAGGCCCAGCTGTCAATCAGGCTGGCCTTCCAATGAGGAACTGTAACATCAGTGACATGCTGTGGAGTTAAAGCTCCACAGCATGTGGGGGGATTCCTGAGTTGTGGGTTCCCATTGACATTCTGACCCTGTGGGTCAGGTAAATAAAAACTCCGCCCTTTATTTTGTGCTCAAAAAGGGAGGATGTTTCTACTGGGAAAAATATTTTCCATTTTAGGCCCCAAGTTTCAGCACCAATCATTCTCAGATACATTTACAAGTACAGTCAAGTATGGTATAAATGTGCTTCACGCCTTCACCTCAGAAGTACACTCCCTACTGCACCAGTGTGCCAATTTTTCCATTTCCCTCATCAACTATTTTGTTACTGATGAAGATTGGAAATTGTGCTGTGAGCATGTATTGATTCCCTCTATCAGTCGTTCTCACTCTTGGCCTTGGATGGTGTCCTAATGGATGGTGGCTGAATGGGATGTGGGTCCCAGAAGTGTGGTCCAGGGCTGGACCCCCAAAGAGGGAATTTTTAAAAATCCTGCACAGGCCCCTTGTAATGGTTGTTGTTTTAGACTGGAGGGAACTGTACAGTAGTGTCCCCAAGGGCCAGGGTTGGGACCGCTACACTTTTATTAAAGTTGTGGACTTGGGTACACAGGATATAATTTCAAAATTTGCCGATGAAAAGAGGTTTGGAAATGTAGCAAACAGTGAGGAGGATAGTAACAGACTGTTATGTTGTCTTCTGGTTTCCATACGTTAGAAATAATTACACTTGAGACCTGGAAAGGCTGGAGCTCTTTGTTTATTTTGTTAGCCCACCATGCTGCCTGGTAAGGACTGCCTAGAGCGGTGTCGTGCACTTGACTGTGGTGCAGCAGTGAATGTGGCACCCAGAACTCACTTGCCCATAACAATTAGTTCCTCGCTAATTAGTTCCTAGCTCTACAAATAATATAACAATATATAACACTGACTTCAGAAGGACAGATAGACTGGTGAAATGGGCAGACACACGGCAGATTACATTTAATGCAGAGAATTGTGAAGTGATACATTTTGGTAGGAAGAATGGTAGGCAATATAAACTAAATAGCAGAATTTTAAAGTGGATGCAGGAACAGAGAGAACTGGGGGGTGCACATGCACAGGTCTTTCAACATAGCAGGACAGGTTAAAAAAGTTGTTAAAAAGACATATAGAATTCTTGGTTTTATTTATACAGGGATGGAATACAAAAGCAAGGAAGTTATGCTAACCCTTTATAAAACACTGGTGAGGTCCCAGTTGGTGTTTTGTGGCTGATTCTGGGCACCACACTTTAGAATGGATGTTAATGCCTTATAGAAGGTGAAAAGAAGATTTAGAATGATACCAGGGATGAGATACCTCTGTTATGTGGAGAGACTGGTGAAACCGGGAATTTTCTCCTTAGAGCAGATAAGGTTAAGGGGAGTTTTAATAGAGTTGTTCAAAATCGTAAGTGGTTTTGATACAGCAAATAAGGAGAAACTGTTTCCAGCAGCAGAAGACATAAATTCAAGGTAATTGACAAAAGAATCGGAGTTGACTTGAGGACATTTTTTTTTACTCAACCAGTTGCTATGATCTGGAATGCACTGTTTGAAAGGGTGGTGGAAACAGATTCAGTAGTAATATGCAAAATAGAATTGGATAAATACTTGAACTGGGGAAATTTACATGGCTCTGGTGACAGAGCAGGGCAACGGGACTGATTAGATAGTTCGTTTAAAGACCCACCCCGGGCACGTTGAGCTGAACGGCCGCCTTATGTGCTGTATCATTCTATGATTCTATGTAACAATGGGCAATGTTGAAATTCGGATGGGTGGTTGTATCCAGAGGAAAGGAATTGATGAAGTCTGGACTTGGTGCTGTTACCAGGATGGAGAGAATGGGAGAAGGCAGAAAACAGCTGACCCATTTTGTAAAATTCAACATTTTATAAAATACAACAGTGTCTGCCTTTCATATTGACCTACTGTGGGAGAGACACTAAAAATGGGAGACTGAGCGGGTACAGTGAGTCCATGTAAGTGCAGAGCGTCCAGAAATATCCAGACCCAAGGGCCGGAATTTAAGGACCCCCCCCCCACCACCCCGGAGCAGGCTGGGAGGCTGGGTGGGTGGCATGAAATCGGGTAAGATGGCAGGGGTGGCATGGCCATGGCACCCCACCCTCCCACTGTTATCTTACCAGTGGCGGAAGGTGGCAGGTGGTCTGCCTGCCCTTAGGCCAATTGAGACACCTAAGGGCCTCTTGCCACTGCCACTGCCACTGGTATTTTACCAGAGTCAGATGGGCACTTCTGCCCAGTAATATCAGCTGGCTTCCTTGCAGGGTGGGGGTGGGGGATCATCCTGATTGGGCACCCTGTGCCCATGCAGGGCCCCAGCAACAAGGGCCACCCTCGCTGGTACAACACCCCACTCCCACCCTCTTCATCAACACCCCACCCCTCGCCAGGGCTTGGCCAATTGGCACTGTTGAGCCCCAACCCCACTAACCAGTTCCGATACTGGCATCCATCGTGGCACTTCTCGCTGGGTGCAGTCCCAGAAGTGGCCACCGGCCCTCTAGTTTGCCCACAGCTCTTAGAGGCGGGACATCCTGCCTCAGAGGAGCAGAAGCCATGACGGCAGGCAATTAATTGCCTGAGCCACATATAATAGCAGAGTGGCTTCTAGGGCCAGCAGAGGCAGGCTCACCGGTGGCTTTCCAACCAGTGGGCAGAGCCACAGCCTCATCATAAAAGTCCAGCCAAGATCTATGTGGACCAACACAAGCTCCAAGAAAGGTGAAATTCTCAAGCCCCTGGCCTGTAGGGGCAAAATAGGCCGAGAGCAACTTAATGACAAGTATAAATACTGCTATGCTGATTACTTAAGTTTTTATCTGTTTGTTATATTCCAAATTATATTTTTAAACTGCATGGATGAGCTGGCTGAGGAACTAGCACGGCAACTGAAAAAAAAGTGCAACATTTTATCTAAGCGATGTGATTGGATTGTTTACGGTTGCTAGTTCCTGACTGGTAGCTTTGAAAAATCAATTTAAGAATTAAATTGGTGGGTATGAGTTGATGATCTGTGCGTCATGGCTTTTCTTTCCTAACAGTTATTTAGTCCAATCATGGAAGTGTGACACTTTAGCATTGATGTATATTTTCTATGCACACTATACTTTTAGTAATATATAGATCAGCTATAGGAGGAAAACAATCACAGAGGGGCACTCTTAATTGTTTGATTGATGATCAATAGTTACGCATTCTGAAAGAAGCCCAGACTTTATTCCACACTTTGTTGTTTCTATTCTAGAAACAGACAGCAGACAGTCCAGGCTCTTGCTACTCCAGCTTTCCAACACAGTTGGCTTGTTACTGGTCCCTGACCATCGACTGCGGGTCAAATGACTTTAATCATGGGCTGTTGTGTAGCTCCCTTGGCACAGCAGTCACTTGATTTGAATTTCTTTACTCAGCTGTGTGCAGAGAGAAGCCTCTGGAAATGGGCCTAATTACACGTATTTTCAAGCTTGTTTCACATATAGAAGGCTCTGGTGCTTTCTGTGCATCGAACTAAAACTGCTTTTGTTGTAGCCAAGTGTGTCCAGCAATCCCTTTGAACTTGGTAACAAAAAGTGGGGAGGGCCAATCCTCTCAGAGAGTCAGTCAAGGCAGAGAGGCGTTCCGTTACTTGTGCACTCTCTCAGCCAGTGAGTTCTCACCAGGCAAAAGTTGACCAAACAGAAGAAATTAAACAAATACATTTTCAGAAGTAATCCAAGCTTAGCATTAGAAGTAGTCCACCATTTATTATAAAACAGTATTTTTCACCTGTTGCAATTAAATTGAACACTAATTTGGGTGTCATGATTTATTACATAGGAAATATTTCTCTAGCACACCTTCCCCCACCTAATTCATTTTAATTTACATTTCAATTATAAGTGAAAAATGAGTTGGTTAGAATTGAATTTCAATTGATTGAAGCGAAGTTCAGCTCTGCTGCCCATATCTTGACTTGTGCCAATTCCTGTTCACCCATCACTCCTGTGCTCGTTGACCTATATTGGTTCCCGGTCCAGCAATGCCACCTTTGTGTGCAAATTTCTCCATTGCCTTGCCCCCTCCCTGTCTCTATTTCTCCCCCAGCCCTTCAATCTCCTGAGAAATCTGCGTTCCTCCAATTCTGACCTCTTACCCATCCCCAGTTTCATTCAATCTTCCATTGGCAGCCATGCATTCAGCTGTCTAGATACTAAGCTCTGTAATGCCCTTCCTTAACCTCGTGCCTCTTTATCTCTCCTCATTTAATGTGCTTCTTAAAACCTACCTCTGCACAATGTCTCCTTATGTGGCTTGGTGTTGGATTTTGTCTGATAACACTCATGTGTAGCACCTTGGGATGTTTTACTACATTAAAGGTGCTATATAAATGCAAGTAGTTGTTGGTGATGTTCTTTGTTGTAAGTTGAACTTGCACAGCAATTAGTGGTAGGTTACAGAACCTGTATCAGAGTGGAATCTTGTGGAGCTGGCTGTATGATAAATGGTTAATTATTAATAATGCACCATAATGTTGACATTTTGCAGTTTATGCCCAGTGTTGAAAGGAGTCACTCCTGAGAGATGAGTGCAGCGTAAAATGAAAACAGAATGGTGACTGAGGGAAACATGGAAAGCCAGAAAAAATGATTAACTTGTGTGAATCAGAGAACAGGGATGGAGACAAAGATGCATTCAATAGTTGAGCAAAATAGAGCACAAATGAGAAGCAGGTGGGTAACTACTGGCTGGTGGAGAGGTAGAAGGATTTATGACTTGTGTAAAATAATTCCAATATTGATATTTGAGTCGTGGAAACTGTTTGTTTCATAGGAACGTAGGAACATAGGAGCAGGAGTAGGCCATTCAGCCTTACGAGCCTGCTCTGCCATTCGAGATCATGGCTGATCATCTAAATGCCATATTCCCACACTATCCCTATATCCCTTGATGTCATTAGCAACTAGAAATCTATCGATCTCTGTCTTGAACTTACTCAGTGACTGAGCTTCCACCACTCTCTGGGGCAGAGAATTCCAAAGATTCACCACCCTCTGAGTGAAGAAGTTCCTCCTCATCTCAGTCCTAAATGGCTTGCCCTTTATTCTGAGATTGAGTCCCCTGGTTCTGGACCCCACAGCCAGGGGAAACATCCTTTCTGCATCTACCCTGTCTATCCCTTTAAGAATCTTGTAAGTTTCTATGAGATCACCTCTCATTCTTCAAAGCTTTAGAGAGTACAGGCCAAGTTTCTGCAATCTCTCCTCATAAGACAATCCCGCCTTCCCAGGGATTAGTCTGGTGAACCTCCTTTGCACTCCCTCTATGCTTGTACCCCAAGCATGAAGAACCTAGACTCAAGACTTTTGTGTGTGTGGGCTTTATTCAAGGTAGCTGCCCTGGATTTGTCTTAGTTTCACTTTTGGAACCACGCCCCGTCAGGGTTGACTGACAACATGGTGAGCAGTCTTACAAATGCAGCACAGAGCAATCAATCACTGAGCAATCAAACACAACAGAAACCAATTAATATAAAATCTAATTCTAAATCTGACATTCTACAAACACCACAAGTCACCATTTTAACACTTCAAAGATTATCCCATAGATTAATAAAATGACTCCTTAATAAAGGGTATTTATTTCAAGGGTACACTGTAACTTTCTGCAGACACTACACTTGACTAAACTGGTGTTCCACAAACCATTTCTGGATGGGATCCTCCAACAGATTCATATTGTCTCCATGCTCCACAGACTATGGATAATGGTACGTCTTCAGGAAAAAATGCTCACTTGTTCCCTGCTCTGTTATTCGCTTCTCTCTCTCTCCATTCTGCTTCTCTCTCCTCCATTTTCTTTCTCAATAGTTTTTCTCTCTATTATCCTCCATTCTGTTTTTCTCTCTCTCCTCCTCCTCATCCATTCTGTTTCTTTCTTCTCTGGCATTCTGTTTTTCACATGCTTTTGTCACTCCAACGTATCCCAATCTGATTCCCTTTGGAATGCTCCCAAAATGTTAAAAATACCTGGCCTCCAGTAAATGCTGACACACCATGTCATACAGCCTATTTTTATTATCAAATCCCTTTATTTATTTGCAGCCAAATGCCCCCCTCCTCTTCCTCCTCCTGTTCTTGCTCTCTCTTTACCTATTTATTTAAAGATTTTAGTTCATGGGATGTGGCCGACCCTGGCCAGGCCAGCATTTGTTGCCCATCCCTAATTGCCCTTGAGAAGGTGGTGGTGAGCTGCCTTCTTGAACCACTGCAGTCCATGTGGGGTAGGTACACCCACATTGCTGTTAGGAAGGGAGTTCCAGGATTTGGACCCAGCGACAGTGAAGGAACAGCGATATAGTTCCAAGTCAGGATGGTGTGTGACTTGGAGGAGAACTTGCAGCTGGTGGTGTTCCCAGGCATTTGCTGCCCTTGTCCTAGTTGGTAGAGGTCACGGGTTTGGAAGGTGCTGTTGAAGGAGCAGTGCATCCTGTAGATAGTACACACTGCTGCCACAGTGCGTCAGTGGTGGAGGGAGTGAATGTTTGTGGATGGGGTGCCAATCAAGCGGGCTGCTTTGTCCTGGATGGTGTCAAGCTTTTTGAGTGTTGTTGGAGCTGCACCCATCCAGGCAAGTGGAGAGTATTCCATCACACTCCTGACTTGTGCCTTGTAGATGGTGGACAGGCTTTGGGAAGTTGTTGCCATTGGAACTTCAAGGGGAGATTGTTAGATTATCCCTTGTTGGAGATAGTCATTGTTTGGCACCTCTGGGGCACAAATGTTACTTGCCACTTATCAGCGGAAGCCTGAAGGTTGTCCATGTCTTGCTGCATGTGGGCATGGACTGCTTTAGTATCTGACGAGTTGTGGTTGGTACTGAACACTGAGCGATCCTCAGTGCACATACCCACTTCTGATGTTATGATGAAGGTGAAGCAGCTAAAGATGGTTGGGCCTAGGACACTACCCTGAGGAACTCTTGCAGCAATGTCCTGGGGCTGAGATGATTGGCCTCCAACAACCACAACCATCTTCCTTTGTGCTATGTATGACCTGTTGAGAATTTTCCCCTGATTCCCATTGACTTCAATTTTGCTAGGGCTGCTTGATGCCACACTTCGTCAAATGCTGCTTTGATGTCAAGGACAGTCACTCTTGCCTCACCTTTAGAATTCAGTTCTTTTGGCCATGTTTGGACCAACACTGTAATGAGGTCTGGAGCTGAGTGGCCATGGCAGAATCCAAACTGAGCATCGGTGAGCAGGTTATTGCTGAGTAAGTGCTGCTTGATGGCACTGTCGATGCCACTTTCCATCACTTTGCTGATGATCGAGAGTAGACTGATGGATTGAATTTGTCCTGCTTCTTGTGGACAGGATATACCTGGGCTATTTTCCACATTGTTGGAAAGATGCCAGTGTTGTAGCTGTACTGGAAGAGCTTGACCAGGGAAGTGGCTAATTCTGCAGCACAAAGCTTCAGTACTACAGCTGGGATGTTGTCAGTGCCCATATCCAGTGCGTTCAGTGGTTTCTTGATAGCACATGGAGTTGCTATGAGAGGCTTCTTTTTTTAAGTCTGTTTTTCAGGACTCATATTTAAATTGTGGAAATGGATTCATTTGGAAGCCTGAAGAAATGCTGGACTTTGTTTTTTTCACTGTGGTCATTGAAAGGACACTCGACTGAAAACACTTACTGGAAGAATCAAGGACTGCTAAAAACAACCTCTAAAGGAGATCACCTACCTTGAGATAAATAAACAACAGGAACCTTGGACTAAGGGGAGATGTTTACAGAGAAGCCACATGCCAAGGTTTATGGAGGTCAAGAGGTTGACTTTCTGTTTGGGGTTTGGATTGTTTTCAGTTCAGTTGGGCTGTGGATTGTTTTGAAGACAGTTGGTGTTTTGCCTGCTAAGGAAAAAGAAACCCCTAGCTCATTTTGCCTGCACCTCTCTAAAAGACCCTGAGAACACAATTGTGTCAGCTCATCTTTTCTCTTGTCTTTGGAAAAGCATTGCAATTCAAGAGCGTGTTGACTAAAACCCCTGATGCCACATTTCTTCTGGAAAGCCTACCAGATGATTTCTCGACATTTCCAGAATGAACTGCTTCTGAAAAGATCCCAGTGACCTGTCTCCTTATACCTGGATGCGAGACCAAAAGGGACAACTGACTTCCTTCCATATTTTTTTCTCTACTTCAAGAATTAGCAAGTATTTGGCCAATGTTTTTTTTTTGTCTTTTTTTTGGTAACAGATCTCTGCAGAGAGAATTTCTGTATTTTTTTCAATGTATGTGTGAGTTTGTGTGTGGGAGATTTTAAAAGGGAACTTTCATAATTCAATCTGTGTGTTAATGCTTTGCTTCCTTACTGGATAAGTCTTATCAGTTTTATAATAAACTGATAATTTTATTGTTTATTAAAGAAACCTGGTTGGTGTAGTTTTTCTGGGAGAAAGAATAGAGTCTATGATTTACTGCATTGGTAACTGGGTAAACATTTAAATATATGTTGTGACCTGTGGAGAAGTGGAACTAGAAAAAACTAGTGTGGCACTCCTCCCACCTCGGACGTAACAGAGTGAATTGAATAGGCTGAAGACTGGCACTTATGATGCAGGGATCTCAGGAGGAGGCTGAAATAGATCATCCATTCAGCATTTCTGGTTGAAGATGGTTGCAAATGCTTCAGCCTTGCCTTTTGCACTGACGTACAAGGCTCCACCATCATTTAGGATGGGGATATTTGTGGAGCCTCTTCATCTGGTTAAGTTGTTTAATTATCCACCACCATTCATGACTGAATGTGGCAGGACTGCAGAGCTTTGGTTTGATCTGTTAGTTGTAGGATCACTTAGTTCTGTCTATTGCATACTGCTTCTTCTGTTTAGCATGCATGCAGTCCTGTGTTGTAGCTTTACCAGGTTGACACCTCATTTTTAGTTATGCCTGGTGCTGCTCCTGGCATGGCCTTTTACACTTCTCATTGAACCACAGTTGATCCCCTGGCTTGATGATAATGGTAGAGTGAGGGCTATGCCAGGCTATGAGGTTACAGATAGTGGTTGAAAAAATTCTGCTGCTGCTAATGGCCCAGGGATGTCTACATTTGAGCTGCTAGATCTGTTCTGAATCCCATGTAACATGATGTTAGTGGCACACAACATGATGGAGAGTGTCCTCAGTGTGAAAACTGAACTTTGTCTTCATGAGGACTGTGTGGTCACTCCTGCCAATACTGTCATGCATAGATGCATCTGCGATTGATAGACTGGAGATGATGGCATCAAGTAGGCTTTGTGCTCTTGTGCTTCCCTCACCAGCTGCCACAGGCCCAGTCTGGCAGATATGTCCTTCAGGACCTGGTCAGTAGTGGTGCTACTTAGCCACTGTTAATGATGGACTTTGAAGCTCCCACCCAGAGTGCATTCTGTGCCCTTGCTTCATCAGTAGTGTTCAACATGGAGGAGTACTTATTCATCAGCTGAGGGAGGGTGGTAGGTGGTAATCAGCAGGAGATTTCCTTGCCCATGTTTGACCTGATGCCAATAAACTTCATGGGACCTGGAGTCAATGTTGAGGACTCCCAGGGCCATTCCCTCCCGACAGTATACCACTGTGCCACTGGGTCTGCGCTGCCGGTGGGACAGGACATAACCAGGGATGGTGACTGGAACATTAGCTGTAAGGTATGACTCGGTGAATATGACTATATCAGGCTGTTGCTTGACTAGTCTGTGGGACAGCTCTCTCAATTTTTGTACAAGTCCCGAGATGCTAATGAGGAGGACTTTGCAGTGTCAACTGGGCTAGGGGTGCCCTTTGTCATTTCAGTTACCTAGGTCGATGCTGGGTGCTCCATCCGTTTTTTTTTTCAACATTTCTGTAGCAGTTTGATACAACTGAGTGGCTTGTTAGGCCATTTTGGAGGGCAATTAAGAGTCAACCACATTGCAGTGGGTGTAGAGTCACATACAGGCAAGGCCAGGTAAGGATGGCAAATTTCATTCCCTGAAGGACATGAGTGAACCAAATGGGTTTTTCCGACAATCTGATAGTTTCATGATCATCATTACTGAGACTAGCTTCTTATTCCAGATTTATTAATTCATTGAATTTAAATTCCCTCTGCTGCCCTGGTGAGACTTGAACTCATGTCTCCAGAACATTTATTCAGGCCTCTGGATTATTAATTCAATAACATTACCACTTCGCTACTGTTTCCATTACTTGTCTTCTTCTCTGAACTCTTCATCTGGCCACTTTTGCCACTCTTGACTGGTCCCAAATGTCCATGTTTTCTGGCTGCTCACCTGCAAATACCCAAATTTTTACCATCTCTTCTGCCACAATCTGCCATCTACATGATTCACCCAATCTCTCAACTATCTATTGTCCCTAACACCCACTCGCAGACCCCTTAATAATTTGTTATTACCCTCACACACACACTTTTCCCCTAAATACTTGATACTTCTTCCTGTGCTATTCACTTCCCTTGATCACCAACCCAAATTCTCAATTCTAATGCCACTCACTAAATGCTCAGTATCCCAACTCCCCACATAAATAATGATTATTGGCAGCAGTCACTGCTCCCTTCTGGTACACACTTCTTCATTCTATAGAAACGTAGAAAATAGGAGCAGGATAGGCCATTCGGCCCTTCGGGCCTGCTCCGCCATGCAAAAAAGATCATGGCTGATCATCTAATTCAGTACCCTGTTCCTGCTTTCTCCCCATATCCCTTGATCCCTTTGGCATTAAGAAATATATCTATCTCCTTCCTATCTCTTCACTGCTCTCCAAAAAGCTACTCAACGCCGACTGCAACTTCCCTATCCCCAAATTCCTAAACTACTCCCATGCCATCTCCTAAATCATTTCAAATCCAACAACCTTCCCAAATTCTTCTGCTCTCACGTGCACCAATGCCACAACATTTACATTTATGTGTGAAATAGTGAAACCTCTGACTTCCAAAGAACATCACAGGAGGTTCAGCAATATGTAATAAGTAATTGTTAGTTTAGACCATTAAGGAGTCTGCAATCTATTTGTGATAACTTCCCATTTTCTCTGGAAACATATGACGAGAGAAGGCCGTTCAGCCCCTTGAGTCTGTTCTATTATTCAGTTCGATCATGGCTGATCTGTATCTTAACTCCATTTACTCTTATGTATCAAAAATCTATCGAGCTTGGTCTTGAAATTTTCAATTGACTGAGCCTCAAAAGCTTTTTTTGGGGATGGGGGGGTTGGGGGGGGGAGACAGAATTCCAGATTTCCATTACCCTTTGTGTGAAGAAATGCTTCCTGACATCACTGCTGAATGGCCCAGCAATTTTTGCTAACAGTCTCCTGTTTTTCCAAAAGAAATGGGCTCTTGGGCACTGCCACAAAACCTACATACATTCTTGCAAATAATGTGTCATAATTAAGGTGATAGGGTACTGCCTGCCTTCCATGTTCTGCTCCTTGGGCAGATCCTAATTCAATCTCATGCATGAGATTCTTGACCCACTTGTTTGGGAGGATTAGCTGAGGTGGTTTCCCATTGCCGTTCTCATTGTTATGATCTTTGAAGTGCCTTCTTCCAAGTGGCAACCAAGGCTAAAAAGCCCCAATTGCCCTTACTCTGCAGTGGTGGGGTGTGGGGGGAGGGGCAGGGAAATGTGCACCTATCGGACACAAGCACCCCCACTGAATGTCAATCTCTTGTCCAGAGCCAATGCATGGGTGTATGCTCACTCAGGCTCTCTGGAGTGAGACCTGAAGCCAAGAATTCTGACTCAGAGATGGGAAAGCTGATCAAGTGGTCATTCCCTGCTATGTTTCATACGAAGTGTCTTAACACAAAATAATTGGAGCAGAATGTAAGACGCAACTTTCTTCATCTCAGGCCAAATCCATAGCTCTGGGGAAAGTTTATGAATTAGCTTGCAGCCCTGAAAAATCTTCACCTCTACAATCCCTTTGGGTGAAATCCCTGGAAATGCCCATGTGTCTTCATAATTAAGCTGCTAAATTGTATTTTTCAAAGCTAACTATCCTGCAATTTACTAGCAAGTCATAAATTAAACAGAAGAAAAATATTTCCCCCTACTTTTCAACAAAATAAACATTTAAAGCCTAGTACCATTGGGAACTCTGATTTGCATAAACTATCAGTCCTGATGACACACATTATCTCTTTAAATAGTGAGATTAGTGAACTGGTGTGGAAGAGTTACTGAGGCTGACAGTGTGAGAGAACTGTGTACTATTAGTGTAGAAGACCTGAGGGATCTTTTTGGGCTGAAATATTTCTCCTGGCCACTTCTCTGATTTTCTAATTGCCATTAATTAAATTAAATTATAAACAGGGAAACAAAAACAACTAAAAGTAAGTAACACTTCTTTGTAAGATTTTGGTTTTTGCTTTTTAAAGAAAAGGTATTGTGTAAAGGTAACCCTTTAGTCTATTTTTTCTGACTGGCATTAGTTTAACACTATTTAAAATAAATGGGTTAATCCTGGCAATAAGACAACACTGAGCTGAAAATTGAGGCTTTTAAATCTAGACATCCATTAATTCTACTCTTTCACAAAGAATTAAGGGAACATAGGAACAGAGTAGGCCATGCAGCCCATTGAGCCTGTCTCGCCATTCAATATGATCATGTGTGATCATGCACTTCAATGCCTTTTTCCCCCACTATCCTCATATCCCCTTTATGTCATTGGTATTTAGAAATCTGTCAATCTCTGCTTTGAACATAGTCAATGACTGATCTACCACAGCCCTCTGGGGTAGAGAATTCCAAAGATTCACAACCCTCTGAGTAAAGAAATCTCTCCTCATCTCTGTCCTAAGTGGCTTCCCCCTTATTTTGAAATTGTATCCCCTGGTTCTAGACTCCCCAACCAGGAGAAACATCTTAGCTGCATCTACCCTGTCTATCCCTTTAAGTATTTTGTAGGTTTCAATGAGATCACCTCTCATTCTTTGAATCTTTGGAGAATGCAGGCCCAGTTTCCCCAATTTCTCTTCATAGGATAGTCCCGCCATCCCGGGAGCAAGTTTGGTGAGCCTTCATTGCACTCCCTCTATGGCAATAATATCCTTCCTAAGGTAAGGGGACTAAAACTGCACACAGTACTCCAGGTATGGTCTACCAAGGTTCTATACAATTGAAGCAAAACTTCACTACTCCTGTACTCAAATCCTCTTGCGATAAAGGCTAACATACCATTAGCCTTCTTAATTGCTTCCTGCAACTGCATGTTAGCTGTCAGTGACTTATTGACAAGGACACCCAGGTCCATTGAAGAAATAGTCTTCACATCTATTCCTCCTACTAAAGTGGATAACCTCACATTTTTCTACATTATATTCCATCTGCCGCGTTCTTGCCCACTCACTAAGCCTGTTCCAATCCCCTTGAAGGCACTTTGCATCTTTCACACAACACACATTCCCACTTAGTTTTGTGTCATCCACAAACTTGGAAATATTACATTTGGTCCCCGCATCCATATTATTGATAGATGTGTCTTATCAATTTCTTGTGCTCTATTCCAAGGAACAATTTGCATTGCTGATATTATTAATATTCCAAGCTATTGACTTTAAACCAAACTACTGAAATGCTCTACAAGATTCTAACAGGGAAAGGAACTGACCGTGCCAGAAAGCTGGAAATGGTCAGGCGTCTGACTTACCACAGTTACTGGATTACTCTGAAAGATTCATCTCTGTGGTCCAGTGAAAACTGAACCAATTCCCTTGTACTACCTAGAAATTACTGCAGAAAATAGGCCACTCAGCCCAACTGGTCTATGCCAGTTAAAGGCCTGCTCAGGTCTGCAAATGAGACCCAACCCAAGCCTGACAGAACCCCATCCGACCCTGATCCTGATCCGGCTCGAGTCCTTCCATTTTTTCCTGCGCCCGACCTGACCCGACCATCAGTAAACCTACCTTCTGTTTTTCACTTTGTTCCTTACCTGTATGAGCTTAAAATAACTGTAACAAAACCACCTTTAAAGCCCAAAAAGTAAATTAACATTAAAGTCACTTACCTGAGATGGTGATAGAGCGTGTCCGATCTGGCCCGACCTGACCCAACCCGAGCCCGAATGCCGGACCCGGAAGAGCGACCCAACCCGACCCAAACCCGACACATGCCGTCGGGTCCTGTCGGGTTCGGGTCAGGTAGCAGGCCTTTAATGCCAGTGTTTATGCTATATTGGCCTATATTGCAAGAGGATTTGAGTACAGGTCTTGCTGCAATTGTATAGAGCCTTGGAGAGACCACACCGGTACAGTTTTGGTCTCCTTACCCAAGGAAGGATACACTTGTCATAGAGGGAGTGCAACAAAGGTTCACTAGACTGATCCCTGGGTTGGCAGGATTGTCCTATGAGGAGAGGTTGAGGAGACAGGGCCTATATTCTCTCAAATTCAGAAGAATGAGAGGTGATCTCATTGAGGCATACAAAATTTTTACAGGGCTCAACAAAGTTGATGCAGGAAGGATGCTTCCCCTGGCTGAAGGGATCGAGAACCAGGGGACACAGTCTCAGAATAAGAGGTAGGCTATTTAGGACTGAGATGAGGAGGAATTCCTTCAAGTGGTGGTGAATCTTTGGAATTCTTTACCCCAGAGGGCTGTGGAGGCTCAGTCATTGAGTATGTTCAAGATGGAGATCAATAGATTTCTAGATATTGAAGAGATTAAGGGATATGGGGATAGTGTGGGTAAGTGGCGTTGAGGTAGAAGATCAGCCATGATCTAGTTGAAATGTGGGGCAGGCTCGAGAGGCTGAATGGTCTACTCCTGCTCCTATTTCCTATGTTCCTCTGCTCCATATGAGTCTCCTCCCACTTTACCTCATCTCACTTTCTCAACATATCCTTGTATTCCTTTATCCCTCATGTACATATCTAGCTTTCTCTTAAATGCATCTATACTAATCGCCTCAACTACTCCATGTGGTAGTGAGTTCTTGAAGAATTAAGGTCTTGGCATTGCTGTATCTGCACTGATAATGCAATGTTGCTGCTGATTTTCAATCTTGTAATCTCCAATCTTGACATCCACAGTGGTTCAGCCAGTGGTGCATCTGCACTTGTTAAGCTTCAAGCAGCCATTTCAATTTCCACATTTGGGCAGGGGTGTGCAGGACAGAGTGAGCACTCTAAAACATCTGGAAACTGGAGATTTCTCAAGCAAAACTCTCTCACTTTGATGCTGAGGCACAGGAGCTGTTGATACAGAAAGTATGGGAAAGGAAATCTGCCCTTTTCAAATGTGGCTGGTAAAGCCAGACATACAACAGACTTGGTGCTGGTTAAGGCTATCAATATGAGGCTCCAGTACAGTTTTCCACCTAGAATACTTGCCTCAACTACACACACCATAAAGAATACACTCATAATCTGTAACTCATTTCATACCAACCCACTGCAAGCATTGATCCTTTCCAGTTCTGCTAGGCGAAATACTTACCAATAATGGTTATACTGTAATGTGGGATGAATAACTCAGAACCAAAGTTGTTGTGAAGCAGGAATCTTGATACAAGAAATTCTTATTGGATAATATTGTTGTTGGATAAATTTTTTGTTGGAAATTATATGCTGGGGGCATACCCAGCAACAAGGGTATATTTGGTATAGGCACAGATATGGCAGCTATCTCTTGGGGTGAAGCCACACCAGACCCATCCACCATTTATAAATGACAGCTATGTCACCGATAAGTGGAATTTATAATGACATCCTATGTTACTGTGACAATGGTAAACTATCCCTCCTTGTCCTTCTCGGCCTGTCTGCAGCCTTTGACACAGTTGATCACACCATCCTCCTCCAATGCCTCTCCACCGTTATCCAGCTGGGTGGGATTGCACTCACCTGGTTTGATTCTTATCTATGTAAATGTAGCCAGAGAAAAGCTTGTCTTCGCATTCCCGCACAGTTACCTCTGGTGTCCTCCAAGGATCTTTCCTTGGCCTCCTCCTATTTCTCATCAACATGCTGCCGCTGGGTGACATCATCCGAAAACACATCAGTTTCGACATGTACACTGATAACATCCAGCTCTATCTCACCACCATGTCTCTCGACCCCTCCACTGTCTCTAAATTATCAGACCGTTCGCAACCTCTGTGTCATATTTGATCCCGAGATGATTTTTCAACCGCATATCTGTGCCGTCACTAAGACCACCTATTTCCACCTCCATAACATCATCCAACTCTGCCCCCACCTCAGTTCTTCTGCTGCTGAACCCTCATCCATGCCATTGTTATCTCGAGACTTGACTATTCTAATGCACTCCTGGCCAGGCTCCCACATTCTACCCTCCGTAATCTGGAGGTCGTCCAAAACTTTGCTGCCCCTCTCACCAGATTCTGTTCACCCATTATCCTTGTGCTCGCTGACCTACACTGTCTCCCTGTTAAGGAACTCCTCAATTTTAAAATTCTCATCCTTGTTTTCAAATCCCTCCCTGGCCTGGCCCCTCCCTATCTCTGTTATCTCCTCCAACCCTAGAACCCTCCGAGATAACTGTGCTCCTCTAATTCCGACCTTCTTGAACATCCGTGAATTTTAATCACTCCACCAGTACCTTCTGCTGCCTAGATCCTAACCTCTGGAATTCTCTTCCTAAACCTCTCTGCCTCTCAACCTCACTTTCCTCCTTTAAGAAACTCCTTTATACGCTTAGCGTTTCAGGTCAGTGACCTTTCATCAGCAGTTTAGATGACGTGTCACTGACCTGAAATGTTAACTTTGCTTCTTTCTCCACAGATGCTGCCAGACCTGCTGAGTATTTCCAGCACTTTTTTGGTTTTTTTTTCAGATTTCCAGCATCTGCAGTATTTTGCTTTTATTTCCTTAAAACCCTTCTTTCACCATGCTTTTGGTCATTTGCCCTAATATTATATTGTAAGGAGTCATATTTTGTTTTATAATGTCTCTGTGAAGTGCCTTGGAATGTTTTATTACATTAAAAGCGCGATATAAATATAAGTTGTTGTTGTTGTTGTTGACAGGAGATGAGTCAGACAGCTGGCAAGACCAGCCAGCCAGGTACAACAGGAGAAGTTATGGCTTCCAGCGTCAACTTAGTAACCAGCACAAAGAGAGGCTGGGCTATCTGAATTTTAACCAGTTCCCATGGAAACCTTGTGGCCAACATTACATTTACTCCTTCCACAGGGGAAATTACTTGGAAGAAGTTACAGCTCAGGAGTTGGATGGCACACACAACACATCAGTGTGATGTCCCACCTCCTGGTTGACTGCCAACATCACCAGTTGCAACCTGGTAACTGACCTGAGTGGTGAAATCCCAGGTTTCAACTTCCTACAGAATATCTGGACAACCCTCAACCACTTGAGGATGGGCCAGGGAAGATGTAACCACTTGCTCCACAAGTGGAACATGAGGACCAGCTCAAGTTATGACTGTGGCCATCCAAATCAGACCATCACCCACATGTTGAACTCTTACCCTGAGAGATCCATTCCTGGTGGCATCACAACCATTCACACTACATCAGGTGAAGCCATTGAATGGATTGTTAACCTTGACACCGAACTACAACTGCTTCCCCAGCCATATGAATATATATATATAGTGCGAAGTGGAAGCATGTGATGCAATCTAGTGTATTAACTGGATTGTATTTGAGCTTTGAGCAGAGGATAGCAATGCAGCAAACAATGGCCATTGACAGAGGGCCATGCTATAGAAGGTACTTTGAGTCACTTTCTTGGTTATACGTGTATGGAGAGTTCCTTAAAGGAGCAGCTGAAGCATTTAGCTAGATTAGCGTCTGGTATACTCAACTTTTTGTGTCGTTTCTGCAGATAGTTCCTTCTGGTCAGGGTCTGCATACTTCCCTGGCCATGATTCTTAGCTTGTCTCGTCCTCCATGGTTAGACAATAGATGGTGATAATCTGGGGAATCCTTTTGGGGTTGGGAGGGTGGCTACACTATAAAACTAGCCTGATATTTTGAGACATCTGAAGAGTTGCTTCAAGATGCCAACAGAATGTTCAGTAATGTTCCTGATGGTTTTATGGCCCTCACTGAACCTGCTTTCAGATTTTACCCACTATTTCCACAAGGGTAATATTAGTCAGGACTGTAATGGGTAGCCTTGGTCTCCAAGGACTCACCCTAAAGTTTTCCTTCACTTTCAAATAAGCCTGGAAAAGATGACTGCTGAGAAATTAAAACATGGAAGGTGCTTGGCAAGCAAGTATTGACATGTGTGATACAATGTTGTTGATCGCTGACCAGTTGTGCACTGATGTTCATGCGAGCCATTGCATTGTGGCTAAAAGAAAGGAGGACTGACTTGCATTAATATAGTACCTTTCAGGACATCTTGAAGTGCTTTACAACCACTGAAGTATTTTTGAAGTGCAGTAACAGTTGTAATGTAAGAAGCAGGGCAGACAATTTACTCACAGCAAGCTCCCACAAACAGTAATGTGATAATGATCAGATAATCTGTTTTACTGATATTGGTTGAGGGACAAATATTGGTCAGGATAGTGGGCGGAATGCTCTGGTCTTCTTAAAAATAATGCCATGGATCTTTTACACCAGAGCACCTCTGGTATTGCCTGTTATCCGAGGCTACTTTAGAGGGCAGACACAGATCTCAGTTTAACATCTCACTCATAAAATGGCATCTCCAACAGTGTCGCACTCCAGCAGTACTGCACTGGGAGTGTCAACCTATATCTTTTTGCCCACGTTCTTGTGTGGGATCATGAACCCACAATCTTCTGACATAGAGGCAACAGTGCTACCCACTGAGCCAAGGCTGACCCCAAAGGCCATGCAGGTGTCATCAATCACACCTGAGCTTTTTGGCAATCTAGGAACCTGGTGAATTTGGCAGTCCTGACACGCTGTTAATGGTCTTTGGGAAAGGAAATTAGTCTTGGTCCTGCTGAATAACACAGCAGTTACCAGCAATCTGGCTGGTGCTGCTAAATTCCTTTGTGCTGAGCTCTGTTGCCAGGTAGCTGTGCCTCGCCCTGTGGTGTGATGGGTGGTGAAGTGACAGTGCATGCAGACAGAGCACCTCTGGTGTTGCCTGTTATCCCAGGCTGCTGTCCTGTACTCCTTGCCATCCTCCACTAAAATCAAGTGACAGAAAAGCACGGATGCAATCCCATAGCTGCGGACTGCGTGCCCACTAAAACAGATTGATACTGCTGCCACTTAGCCCCCGACACGCAAGAAGCTGTCTGACCTCGAATGCCCATTTCATATAGTCAAGATTAGCACATTGTGTGCGTGATGTGTGAAGACAGCAGGTTCCCCCTTGGGTACCAGTAAAGCTCCCATTGCATGAGACACAAAGCGAACACTTAGTGTGTGTGTTCATGTGCACCTGGTGCTGAAAAGCCCTGCAACAATCTTATGGTAGGAGCTCAGCAGGCAGGAAGCACGTGAGCTTTGGAACAGCTGGGGCTGCTGGCCAATTGCTGCTGGCTATGCTGTTGTTCGAATTTTAGACAAAAATAAATCCCTTCATGCTATTCAAAAGTAGTTGCTGAAATAGAGATGAAAGGGAAGAAAAAATGTTAACACTGTATGTTCAAGGAATAATGCTACAAGTGGAACATTTTTTCTTTAAGGTGTAGAAGTAAACCCGTTGTTTGTTCCACTTCTCTTGTTTAAATTGGAGATATGTGGAACTCCTTTTGAAATGCTCAGCAGACTTTTGGTTCAATTGCCAGGACTTTCTTTTCTCAAGAGGGCAATGGAATAACTTAAGTGAATTCAGTCTCAATGTAATCCACGTCAGATTTTCCGCACTTTGCCCTCTTCTTCTCCTTATTTTTGTTTTCCCTTTATCGCTCTTCTGTTGCCCTTGTCACTTATCCAATATAATCAGCATAAGACCCTTGCTGTGTAAGACCCTAGTTTGCAAAGTCTGCCTGGTTCTGAAAGAATGCTCACCTTACAGCATTTCATTTTCTTATCATCATATTGATTGAGTGAGCGATTTTATGGTGTAAATTATGTTACAATAGAATTTGCTTGATGCATGTGGCTTTGAATTTCCTTGCTTTATAGTACGAGCCAATTGTGCATGCACCTCTTAATGCTCTAATATATGCAAGAGATCTAAAGCTGTACCTCAGTGAATGAAAGCTTTTTAGATGAAAAGAAAGACATGGCCTGAATGCTAAGAGGTCAGTTTTAATTAATGCTTAAATAAAAACAGAAAATGCTGGAAACACTCAGCAGGTCAGGCAGCATCTGTGGCGAGAGAAACAAAGTTAACAGTTTCGGTCAATCACTTTTCATCAGAACTTAATTAATGCTTGTCAGGTAACACCAGGTTTACAGTACATGGCTCTGCAATTTTTCTTTACTTTCAAGGATTTGACTTATGCTTTGGCATGGGTATCATCTAAACTGTGCATAATGAGGGCACTATTCAACTGATATAAAAATACTAATACCTGCTTAAATAGGTACAGTACTTTCGTGGTCTGGTACTGGATTAGTATTCCAGAGAACGTGAGTTCAAATCCCAACCATGGCAGTTTGAAAATTTGAATTCAGTTTAAAATGTTTGCAAATAAAAGTGACCATGAAGATGTTGGATTGTCATTAAAACCCAGCTAATATCACTAATCCTTTTCTGTAAAAACCAACTGGTTCCGTAATGTGCTGTAGGGAAAGAAATCTGCCATTCTTACCCGGACTGGTCTATATGTGACTCCCATTGCACAACAACAGGGTTGACTCTCAACCACATCTGAAATGGCTCAGTGAGCTAATTAGTTTAGGGATGGTCAATAAATTCCCACCTTGCCAGCGAAGGCTCCCAACGAAGCCCACAACCTGAGAATGCATTTTTTTTATTAGCGAGTTTCCCAGTTCACCCCTTTTTAAAACTAGTATTTAAAGAGCAGAGGCTATAGGATCAATTCCTTGATTGGGAAGCAGTGACAATCACAGGGGAGTCTAGATTGGGCAATCGCAGTGTTTGATTTTCTGCCTTTTGATGTAAATAAATGGAAACTGATCATCAGTGGACACTCGATTTCCCCAACCTGCAAACCTGTTGGATATAAAAGCTGAGAAGGCTGCAAACATTCAGCAGGTCATTTGTGGAACGATAAACAGAGTTAACGTTTCAGGTTGTTGACGTTTCATCAGAACTGGAAGCAATTAGAGATGTGACAGCTTTAAGCTATTTATGCAAAATGTTTCCTACATTACACCAATGACTACACTTCAAAAGTACCTCATTGGCTGTAAAGCATTGAGATGTCCACCGGTCACAAAAGACAAGTTTTCTTTTGCTTTTTATTAATACATGCAAAGATTGATGCTATTAATTATTGGAATTAATACAGAAAATGCAGGAAATGCACCCCGTGATAAAGGAATGCACCTGAAATATGACCATGTCACTGAATCTAGTAAACACACACATGCTTTTACCTGTACAACTGTAAAAACTTCATGGGTCAACATTCTCCTGGACTCCCAGAAGCAGACCGATATCCCCTAAGATCCTTTGCTACCCAGCATCGAATTAAACAATGGTGTGATGGAGGGTCATTGTTGTGTGAGTGGCATTGTGTAATCTCACACAGGCTGCAAATTCCTGTTTTTAGGGAAGTTAGGCTTGATAGTGCCTGTTTTTTGGGTGTAACCAGGCCCCTTAAGGCTCCAACATGGCATCCACAGTGAACATGCACACTTCTACTGTGAAGTGCACTGGACGCCATATTGATGCAGGGGTTAATGTGTGTACCAGGGCTGGAATTATGCAGAGCAGGCAGATCATGACGCCAACCAGTGTGCAGTGCTAATTTGACGCCAGTGCTACTATTTTGGAGCTCCACACTCCAACCTATGCACTCTCTTAATCGCCCACAGCTGAATGTGCATTCAACGGTATAACGGGCCATCAATACCCCCCACCCCTGCCACCCCTCCACCTCTCCTCGCTCCACACCAACCACCCACCCCCCCCCATCCCCCCAATGCACCAGTGCTGTTTAAAGTGATCATCAACTACTCACAGGTTAGTTGCTGGATTGTTTCTTCTGGCTGCTGCTACAATTCTGCATGTTTTAGGTGCTTTTCCATACTTGTTAAAAGTTTCAGTAATCTCTAGGGAGTGGTCTGGCTGCTACTGAAGTACTTTTTTGGTGACTTTAAGGCTTGTGCACAAACCAGTTGCTTCCAGACATGGGCGGCCTAGTAGGACTTCCTCTTGACATTGACAATGACTGGGAGTATGAACAGAGGCCACGCAGAGCAGGATAAGCTGCTAGAAGAGAGAGGAGGAGGACGGGAGAAGGGCTTTCAGCAGGAGGCCATATCTGCAGAGGTTCTTTGGGGAGCAGTTCTACTGAAGAACAGATTGCAGGAGTGCTGTGACAGCCTGGAAGCTCCTTTGCACACTGGTATCCTTGCCCATGATGGCATCAGCCTAAGCTTTCATGGCAGCCATCTGAGATTTCAAGACAGCAGTCTGAGCTTCCACTGCAGCACTCAGACGTTGGATGGCTTCTGCTTGTGCTGCAATAGAAGCTGAGACATCAGCCACCAAACGCTTCTTCATGGTTGGCTCCACATGTATGCTGATGGAGTTGGCCATCAGTTCCATGTTGCAAAGGGTAAGTTTCCAAGCTCTGCATAAAGCCCAAGTTGGTGCTGAACTCCTCCATGCTCCTTGACATTGAACGCAGGTTTTCCAGTGCACCAAGCATTTGTGTGTCACCCATCAGCCTTCGAACATGGAAACATAGCAAATTTACAGCACAGCAGGAGGTCAGTTACCCCATTGTGTCTGGGCCGGCCACAAAGGAACTAGCCAGCCTTATCACAATTTCCAGCTCTTGGTCCATAGTCCTGTAGGTTATGGCACTTCAAGTACATATCCAAATATTTTTTAAATGCAGTGAGGGCTTCTGCCTCTACCATCCTTTCAGGTAGTGAGTCCCAGAACCCCACCACCTCCTGGGTGAAAAAGGTTTTCCTCAACTCTCCTCTAATCCTTCTACCAATTACTTTAAATCTATGCCCCCTGGTTATTGACCTCTCTGCTAAGGGGAATAGGTCCATCCTATCCACTGTATCTGGTCCCTCAAAATTTTATACACCTCAATTAAATCTCCCCTCAGTCTCCACTGTTCCAAAGAAAACAACTCCAGCCTATCCACTCTTTTCCCATATTTAAAGTTCTCCATTCCTGGCAACATCCTTGTAAACCTCCTCCGTACCCTCTCTAGTATGATCACATTCTTCTTGTAATGTGGTGACCAGAACTGTACGCAGTACTCTAGCTACGGCCTAACTAGTGTTTTATACAGTTCTAGCATAATTGCCCTGCCCTTATGTTCTATGCCTCGACTAATAAAGGAAAGTATCCTGTATGCCTTTTTAACCACCTCATCTGTAGTCTGGCCCATCAAAGTACTCATCTGAGTTCTCTGCAGCAGAACTCATTTTTAGCCTTATCCTCCGCTGAGCTGGCACCCATGCTCTCCTTTCCTCCTGCCTTGGCTGCAGGCTTCTTGTGCCCAATGTCTCACCAGGTGTAGATCATGCCTTTCTGCTATCCTCCAAAATACGGGCAGTGTCAGCATCTAAGTTTGAAATTGAGTGACGGTGTGTCTTTTTCACTGTCATCTTGCTCTTCCTCCATTTCCAGGGCAGGTAGAAGTCTTGGATATCTAAAAGGGAAAAGGGACAAGGATTGGGTTGTGGTGAAGGGAGAGGAGAAAGTAAGAAGTGTATGCTTACATCAGCAGCAGCTTGTAAGACAGAAGAAAATGTGGGATGAGGGAGGCAGAATGTGTGAAAGAAGATTAGGTGTGAGGATACTGCCATCCTCAGTGGTTTCAGCCCTGTTGCTGGCCATGGCTTCAGCAACAGCTTATCCTATAATGGCCAGCACCATCTCCTCCATGGGTGTTACAACATGTACGCATGCTTCTCCCTCTCCAATTAGTTTCTGCTGTCTCCATTTGTGCACCACCTTCTCCAGCAAGAGAGAAGGAAGTGTATCTCAGTGAGTGTCATGCAAGCTGTTTGGGTGATGTGGCTATCATGGTGAATAGCAGGTAGTGTGTGCAAGCTGTGAGATGTGGGTTTGAGACTTACAATAGTGTTAAGTGTGAGGTGAAGCATATGAATGTTAGAGATGAGTCCAGTTTGATAGAGATTGTTGTTAGGTGAGTGATGGGGATGTGGTAAATTGAAAAATGGTTGAGGCTAATCATGTAGGTGGCAATATATGGAATTTGAAGATACAGTCACTGACCTTGACCACTCGTGTTAGGTTAGTGAACTTCTTCCCGCACTGCATCCTTGGGGCTTGACACTGATTTCTGAAACTATCTGTTCCCACTGTCTTCTCATCATGAGTCTGGAGGGCTTCCTGCAGCCATCCCGTTGGCGTACTGCTTTCATTCCGTTCAACGGGCACAGGTTAATCACGCATTGTAATCCCCAGGACTTTATCGGGGGCTATCCAATTTATAGCCCAGGAAATGTGTGGCAGAACAGCTCTCTGTCCATAATCCATCATCAGAAATAGCCTGAGTCTCAATCTTTAAACAAAACAGATTGATGAATGAGCTGTTAATTGCCAGTGGTAGATTTTATACAATGGTAAAACTTTTAGGGGGCCATTTTCGATGAATATTTTGGTGCTAGAGAGCCTTCGAGTTGACCAAGATGGGGTCTTAAGCTACAATGCTGGTTTAGCCCTTATTTAGCACAAGATGCCATCTTGGTAAAGGAGTTGGTCAGCATGAGGAACAGATGCCTGCAGGATTGAGTGACAGCTGATTGCTGCTTAAAATGCCTGCTAGTGCTTATTAAAGTGGCTGAACAGCATTTTGGTGTAGTGCTTCACCTAAGTCCCTCTCCTATCAGCGGCCAGGTGTTTGAGAGCAAATACAGCACTGATGTTGACTTCCAATGCTTCTTATAGGGATTCTCACCATTTCATGTTCATTGCTGCTGAAGTTGTGAAGTCGATCTCTGAAATACATTGGGAGACTTTCTGGGACACTTTGTCAAGACTTTGCTAACACTCAAGCAACAATTATTCCGGAAATTCTCTGAGGAATACACCTAAAAAAATGTATCTGCTGTGCTGCACTATCTTATTGGACTCCTTACAGGAGTCACCAGGAAAAAGGGAGTGCTTGGTCATGAGCATCTGGCTGGGGGTCCTCTGGATGAGGAATAGGAGGAGGACTTGAGGCCAGACAGAGCAATACCAGGTGCTGCAGGGGAGAAGGACAGGAGGGCGAGGTTACATCCAACCCCTTGAGGGTATGAGACATCCCTCCTCCACCAGGACCTCCAGTACCATGTTCAGGAACCTGTGCACCCTCTCCTTTGGTCCCTGAGTCATCCTGCAACATAGAGCTGTGTGTCAACCAGAGCACTCCACATCTTCAATGGACGTAAATGCAAGGAGTCCACATATACTGCTCCACAAAAATTGTGTCTAATCAGCTCTTGAGTGCTAAACCTGGTGGTTTCTTGTTTCACATCTCCAGGCAAGTTCCAATTATATTAATCAGCAATTAGGACCAAAATTTCATGCTAAATCTGGACTTCCAAATAGGCACGCCTTATTAGCACAGCATCCATTTAGCACTTGTTTTCACTCTTTGGCCAAAATAACCTCTGCAGATTATTTGAGTCAGGTAAAAATTCCCTCTCTTCCAACCGGAAGTATTAGAAGGACCCGTGCAGTGTCCGCCTACATGACAATTTAACAAATTTATGCAAGAAAGTAGGGATCATAAAAAAAATGCATATCTCGTGTTGTTCCCTGGTGTCTAAATTTTCAGAAATGAAGAGTCTGTGAGGCAGTTGCTAGTTGCCTTCATTGCAGGGAATGAGAGCAAAGCCATTGACAAATAAGACATGGGCTAAAACTTGGATATGGCTGGTTTGCGGGTTCGGGGATCTCGATGCACAATTATCTGCACCCGATCGAATGAATGCAGGCGGTACACGAACTTCGCACTGGCTGCTCATCTCCAAGATTGCGGCATGCATCCCAGTGCTAAATGGTCCTTTAAGGACGGTATATATAAATTTTTAAGCTGATGGTAGTATTATAATTCAACCATAAACAATCTGTCAATCATAAAAATATTTTGAATGTACGCACATGTTGCAATCACTTCGAGATTGAGGAACTCTCCTGCTAAGCAGCGACACCACTTAAAATATTGGGGATTTGAGCAGAATTAGTCTTGTGGGTTCGACCCACCTGCTGCTTGATGCTCTTTCCAGTATCCTGTGGGCTGCAATGGCTATGACTAGCTCTCCACTGCTACACTCAAAACCCATTACAACTGGAAGCTTTAGTTGCAGAGAGAGACAGAAAATATTTATGTTTAGATCAAAGAAAGATGTTGCATTTATATAGCTCCTCACACAACCTCATGACGTCCCAAAGTGCTTTAAAGTCAATTAAGTATCTTTGAAGTGTAGTCACTGTTGTAATGTAAGAAACACAACAGCCAATTTGTGCACAACAAGCTCCCACAAATAGCAATGAGATACATGACCAGGTCATTTGTTTTACGTGTTGTTTGAGGGCTAAATGTTGGCCAGGACTGAGGAGAACTCCCCCGCTCTTCTTTGAATGGCACCATGGGATCTTCTTTGTCCATCTGAGAGAGCAGATGGGCTTTGTTTTAATTCACATCCGAAAGACAGCACCTCCAACAGTGCAGCACTTCCTCAGTACTGCACTGAAATGTCAGCCTAGATTATGTGCTCAAATCTCTACTTTCATGCGTCAATTTGACAAAACATCGGGTAGGTGAGTGAGATGACATTGCTGTCCTATTTATCGTAATAGAATTAAAAGAACATTTTAATACAATTAAAAGAAAGTCTAATAAGGAATGAGAATTTACACTACAGTCTGAATATTGATGTGAAGTGCTTTTGCTTCACACAAATAAAGCAGTTGAAGTGTTCATGCAGCTTGAATCCTGAGTGGGAGCCCAACGTGACACTAGAATGCTTTGTTTTGGGCCTTGCCACCTGATTTACACTACATAAGTTGAAGTTGATTTGTCTGACACTAAGCTTGTAGTGTGAACGCATCCTTGATAAACACACATGAACCTGAAAATGACTGTCGCTGGTATGTGTTGTCATAATGGTTCTCTGTCTGATTTTAGCACTAATGGTAATTTTAAGGCTACAGTTCCTTTAAAAATGTCATATTTCAGAGATGATTTGCAGATGTCAAAATGGACAGAAAAATCACAGGCACTGCGCCCATGAATGCCTGATATGATCGTGATAGCTACATATTTTCAGTTTTAAAGCAGTTGTTTTAAAGACCTGCATTGTAAGGTGTTGCACATGATCCCTGCCAGCTCTGAGTACTCAGAAAATCAGCCCTTTTGTTCATTCTAGTTCACTCTTGGGATAGTGGCATCGCTAGCAAGGTCAGCATTTATTGTCCATTCCTAGTTGCCCTTGAGAAGGTAGTGGTCAACCTTTTTCTCGAACCATTGCAGTCCGTGTGGTGAAGGTGAAGGTACAGTGCGCCAAGATTTTGTCCCAGTGACGATGAAGGAATGGTGATAAGTATCCAAGTTGGGATGATGTGTGACCTGGAGGGGAATTTGAAGGTGATGGCGTTCCCATGCACCTGTTACACTTATTAGAGCATGGCTCTAGGGGAAGTCTCGGGTTTGGGAGGTGTCAATGTTTGTACCCTTAAACATGGGTAAGTTATTTATTGACATGGCACTGATTTTGGTGGCATTTTGCCAGCTGTCATGTTTCTCATCAAAGTCCTAAAAGGGGTGCTGTTTTAGTATTATTAATGTTGACAGTAAATTCTGTTACTAACTCCAACAGACCTGGCGAGCACTAGAGGGATGTTTTTGAGTTGGGCATATTTGCATTCCCCTTATCTAAACACTTCATCTCAGAAATTTTATACAGAATTTGAACAACTTAAAGTTTTTTTAAATAAACAGTATCATGCTAAACAGGAGAAAAATGAATAAATAAACATAGAATTCGGAGAAGCATTGACCTTTATATTCAGATCTAATGATGTCTCAGACCAATATTTTACAAAGCAGATTACTATAACTTTGCTTTTTTATGGAACAACTTTCTGGGGCACAAGGAAAGCTGTAATCTCTGGATTACTCCCAGTACCACGCGCAAGTGAGTATTGAAATAGGAGGATAGTGCAGATGAATGCATGGCTGGAAAGATGGTGAAAGAGGGAGGGCTTTAGATTCCTGGGGCACTGGGACCAGTTCTGGAAAAGGTGGGACCTGTGGATGGGTTGCACCTGAACAGAGCTAGGACAAATTTTCTTGTGGGCCGGTTTGCTAGTGCTATTGGGGAGGGGTTAAACTAACTTGACAGGGGTGTGGGAACCAGGAGATAGTACAAGAGAGGAACACCAAGGTGCACAAAATGTTGGAAGAGACAGCTAGCACTAGTGTAGGAAATAGCAAAGGATTAGGTGGGGTCAGAGTGAGAGTGTTAGAAAGTACTAGAGAAGGGAGTAGTTCTGTATTAGATGGGAGTGGACTGAGAAGGACTATGAGGAATGCAAAGGCAGGATTACAACGCAGGTGTGTAAATGCACAAAATGAATAAGGTTGGTGAGCTACAAGCACCAATGGCAGTATGGGGAATATGATGTAGTGGCAATAACAGAAACATGGCTTAAAAATGGCAAGGACTAGGTGCTTAATACACCAGGATATAAAGTTTCAGAAAAGATAGAGAAGGAAAAAAGGGAGGTGGGGTAGCAGTCCTGATTAGGGAAGGCATTGCAGTGCTGGAAAGGGAGGATGTCCTTGAAGGGGCAAGGACGGAATCCATTTGGATAGAGTTGAGGAGCAAAAAGGGTACAATCACGCTATTAGGACTCCAAATAGTGAGAGAGAGATAGAGGAGCAAACCTGCAGGGAAATCACAGAGATGTGCGAGAACTCTCGAGTGGTGATGTTCGGGGACTTTAATTACCTAAATATCAATTGGGATAATTTTAGAGTAAAGGTTAAGGAGGGAGAGGAATTTCTAAAATGTGTTCGGCCCAATTAGAAAAGGAGCAATGTTGGATCTGGTGCTGGAAAATGAGGTGAGACAATTGACCAACTGTCTGTGGGGGAGTGTTGTGAACGAGGCAGGAGTAATGCACTGTCAATTCAGTCCCATTACTTCACAGCTCACAGCATATTATGAAAGTTTCCCACCTACTGGAAATTAGCCAAATTAAACACTTTATTAACCCCCAGAATAAAACACACCGAACCAGGTATCTTTAAACAACAACAAATTAACTACTTATTAATAAACTAAATCCTAAATAATACTGAGACAAATCTATGTCTGAAAAGACTTTATAACTTCTTATTCCTCCTAACCCTCATGCACACACACATACATTCAATAACCAACGGTTAACTGGTTCAAAAATGATGGGTTAAAAATTAGAGCTGTTTCTTAGGAATAATAATAAAACAACTGGGTTTTAAGTCTTGGTTGGTTATGTTCCAGGTTCAGTGAGGTGTCCCAGAGTTGAATTGTCAGATGCCACTTGAAGTCTCCAGGCCAGTTTGTTGAACAGTCTGTAATGTATAGGCATTCACGGTACTTCGGCTGCAGTAGGTGCTACACAGATCTTTCAACAAGGAGTACAACAACAGGCCTATTTAGATTTTTGAATTAGCAGTCTATCAGTAGAAACTTTCCTGAGAATTCCAGAACTCCCAAAAATACAAAAGACAACAGAAAGTCACTCCTGAGGTAAAGACTTAACAACGGAAGTAAATTGGAATTTGCTACCTACAATAATGCAAAGATTCCTTTCCCCAGGGTCTTCTCCTCTATAGGTGAAACAGAGCCTGTAGACCAATGTAGATTTTCTGCTGAGAGAGAAACAAATTCCTTCCTTTGAAGAGAGCACGCTTTGCTGGTCTGCCAGTTCAAACTGGTTCTAGCCAATCTTTACACACAGTCAAACTGATACAATATGGCATGTGACCTCTCTCTCTCTCTTGCAGTTGCCTAGGAAACAGGCTTGCAGCTCACACACACTGTCTTCAGGGAGACAAACAATTCTCGGTCTTAAAGGCACACAGACTTCCCTTAGTTTTTAAACAGAGAAAACAAATACTTCCATGACAGGAGCACTTGGGTAAGAGTGTTCATCGTATCATTAGATTTAGACTAGTAGTGCAGAAAAACAAGGCACAGAATAAGGTAGAATGCCTAGATTGATGGAAGGCTAATTTCAATGCATTGAGAAGCGATCTAGCCAGGGTAAAATGGAAACAAAGACTGACAGGAAGAGCTGTATCAGAACAATGGATTATTTTAAGGAACAGATGCTTCAGGTACAGGCTAGGAACATTCCAACAAAGGTAGGGGAACCAAGAAGAGGGCTCCTTGGTTGACAAGGGAGTTAAAGATGATGATAAAACAAAAAAGAGGGTGTATGATGCATGTCAGGTGAACTCATCAGGTGAGAACCAGGCCATATACCATATGTTGAGAGGGGAGGTAAAGAGGAAAATAAGACTGGCAAGGAGAGAATGTGAAAATAGAATGGCAGTCAACATAAAAGGGAATCCAAAGATCTTCTACCAGAATGTAAATAGTAAGTGAGTAGTAAGAGGAAGAGTGGGGCCTATTAGGGACAGAGAGGGTAATATATGGTTAGAGGCACAGGGCAAGGCTAATATACTTAATGACTATTTTGTATCAGTGTTCACAAAGGAAATGGAGGCTAACAAAATATCAGTAGAAGTAGAGAGAGTAGAAGCAATGGGTAGGATAAAAATTGAGAGCGGGAAGGTACTAAAGAGGCTGGCTATGCTTAGGGTAGATAAGCCTGGTCCAGATGGCTTGCATCCCAGGTTGCTAAAGGAAGTGGGAGTGGATATAACGGAAGGGCTTCCCATAATCTTCCAATCTTCCCTGGATATGAGGTGCCAGAGGATTGGAGAGACCAATGTGACCCCCTTATTCAAGAAAGGGTGTAAAGTCAGTCCTAGCAACTACAGGCCAGTTAGTTTAAATTCAGTGGTGGGTAGTTTTAGAAATTATAATCAGGGGAAATATCAATGGACACTTAGAGAGGTCCGAGTTAATTAAACAGTGCGGGCATGGGTTTGTAAAAGGCAGATCATGCTTGATTAATCTAATTGAATATTTTGATGAACTAACAGAGAAGGTTGATGAAGGGAATGCAGTGGATGTTGTTTATATGGATTTTAAGAAAGCATTTGATCAGGTATCACATAAAAGGCTGTTTGAGAAAATTAAAGCTAATGGAATAGGAGGGTCAGTGTCCAATTGGATAAAAAAAATTGGCTTATGGACAGAAAACAGTGAGTCGTAGTAAATGGTTGCTTTTCAGACTGGTGGATGGTAGACAGTGGTGTTCCCCAAGGGTCAGTGCTGAGACCAGTGCCTTTTTTGATATATATAAATGACTTCAATCTTGGAATACAGAGTAGAATCTCAAAATTTACTGACTACACCAAACTTGGAGTTGCGGCAAACAGTGAGGATGATATGAACTGCCTGCAACAGATAGGCTATCAGAATGGGCAGAGAGATGGCAGAGGAATTTAAGCCTGATGAGTGTGAGGTAATTCATTTTGGCAGAAGGAATAGGGAGAGGCAATATGTACTTGATGGCACCGTTCTAAAGAATGTGCAGGAACAGAGGGACCTGAGGGTGCATGTGCATAGATATTTGAAGGTGCCCGGACATATTGAGAGAGTAATTAATAAAGCATATGGGATCTTGGGTTTCATAAAGAGAGGCATTGAGTACAAAAGCAGGGAAGCTATGCTGAACCTTTATAAATCTCTGGTTAGGCTCCAACTGGAGTATTACATCCAGTTCAGGTCAGCACACTTCAGGAGGGATATGAGGGTCCCTGAGAGGGTGCAGAGGAGATTCACCAGAATGGTTCCAGGGATGGAGGATTTTATTTAAAAGGTGAGGTTGGAAAAGCTGGGTTTGTTCTCCTTAGGACGAAGGAGATTGAGGGGAGATTTAATAGAAGTGTACAAGATTATGACAGGCTTAGATAAGTTAGACAAGGAAAAGCTGTTCCCATTAACAAATGGTACAAGGCCTAGGGACAGAAGTTTAAGGTTTTGGGCAAAAGATGTAGGAGGAATACGAGGAAGCACTTTTTTACGCAGCGGGTGGTAATGACTTGGAACTCTCTGCCCACAAGGGTGGTGGAAGCGGAGACGATCGATGACTTCAAGAGGAAGTTGATGGCCACCTGAGAGAAATAGATGTGCAGGGATCAGGCCAGGGAGTGGGACTGACAGCATAGCTCCGTGCAGAGCTGGCATGGTCTTGACAGGCTGAATGGTCTCCTTCTGTGCCGTAAATAACTTTATGGGCTGGATTTTATTGGCGCGCCACGCTGTGCACATGCAAGTGCCGTCGCACAGCCCCCGCGATATTACATACGGGGTCTGATTTAAATAGAGGGGGCAGAGCGGCTGCCCCCGATGACATAGAGGGAGCAGCTGCCGCGTTCCCGACAAGGGCGTCTGGCGCCACTATGCTGGCGCCGGCACCATTTTTGAATGGCCTCAAGCCCTTCAGTTACATTTTAAAATTTAAAGGTCCCGATCTCTGGGAAATAAAATGTTATTTCTACTGTAAATCAGGTCTCCCACTCCCCAATGGGCAATTTATACATTAATTGTCCTCTGCCCCATAATAAACTGTTATTGGTATCCCAAACTTTCCCACCTGAAATTTATTGCCTTTGACCCTCAACCCCTTTCCACCATCCCCATAGCCAATAATAATTGTTTTCCCCGCTTCCCCACCCCTCCTGCCCTGAAAATATTATTCCTGTCCCCTCACCGCCAGGTTCTCGCCTCGGAACTCCGCAAAGGTGCGCGAGCTGTGATTGGTGGCCGTGCAATTGGCATGGGAGATCCGCCGACTGCAGGTTAGTTAATTTACATCTCATTACTCCTCATTTGAATATTAAGATGAAGGGCCTGCCGCCAGGCGGCGGAGGGCCACACCGAGGTCCTCCTACCGCCGGTAAAATGGGGCGGGCCCTTTTCGATGTCGGGCCTCGAAGTGGGCCTCTCCCCTTGAATTTTATGGCCCCCGCCCTGACCCACGGCGTCGAGGGGCTGGTAAAATTCCGCCCTATGACACTATGAAGACCTGTACAGCAACAATTTATTAAGTTAAGTTTAGTGTATCTCAGGGAATACTGAGAGGTTGTAATTTATGGAGAAAAAAATATATTCTTAAAGGTACCATCTTAGGAAGCAGTAAGGAAATTTGTTTACTATAATTGTTGTAGCTCTGAACAGATGTTGGATAATGTGCCTTAGGACAGACAAATGAGTCATTATGGGTTTTGGCTCCAATTTATTTTTTAAAGCCATTTCTGAAAATCAGAAAATTCAGTTCTAAGTGTGATATAATGCAATATACTAGATTTCCTTTAAACTATATGATTAATTCCCTGACAATCTTGGGGAAATACTAGGAACAGTTTTATTACTGAAATATTAATCTTAACCTACAAGAATAAACACTTAAATCATTTTAATTAAAGATAAAATACTTAATCATTTTAATTCTGTTTGCTCTTTAATCCCTTTACCCTTATTTTCTACTTTGCTCCTTATGCTATTTACAGTTATATTTTTACCTAATCTAACCTAGTCTTTTCAACAGCAACAATAACTTGCATTCAGAGGGTTGAAATTTGGGGCACTGGCAGGGCTTGAGGCCAGGCCGAAAAGGCGGGGCAATCCACCCTGGGCCATTTGGAGCCCCTCTCCACAACACCTCCACCCCCATCGCTGGTGCGATTCTACAGCGCCAGGCCATTTAACAGCCTGGTTCCAGGATCCGTGACGCTTTAAAGAGGGGAATCCCACCTCCAAGAGCTGCTGGCCAATCACAGGGAGTGGTGGCCAATGCCAGTATTGCACCAGGCCTTGTGCCCAGGCCCAGGGCTGGAGACCTGGACGTGAGGTAAATGAGGTGGGGGCTCACTGGGGCCAGTCTGGCAGGGGCCAGTCCCCCCACCCCAAACCCACAGGTTTTAGTGCGTAATGCCAGCTGTGGGGGGAAAGGCACTTAAGTGGCTGTTGTTAGGCCCCTTAAGAACCTCTACCATGTACTTTTCCCTTCCATCAAATACAGGATTTCTCTTTGTGAAGATATATTTGACTGTCATCTCCAAAGTCCTGATTCATTCTAATAGGCGGGAGTAGTAGGGAATGTCAAACAGTTAACTGTTCTCCTGGCTTATTATTTTGCGTATTTTCCTCTCAGTTACGCTGGGTTTTTCAAGCCATTGCAAAAGTCTGTGGGATTTTAAGCACAAATTGATCATTAGTTTCTGCAATCTTTTACACGAGTTTAAAAAGCATTGCCCACAAAACTGGATGAATTAATCACCATTTGGAGTTTCTGCTAATTGTGCTTGTTTGCAGGCCTTCAAGGAGGCTCCAAAAATTAAGCTGAAATGTTTGAGTACAAGGACACGAATAGGAACGTTTTAAAACCTTTTGAATGTAATTATTTTTTATTTCACCAAGGAACTAACTACTGTATTACAACATAACTAGCAAATGGTTATGTATATTTTTTTTAAAGTAATTTAACTTTGCATTACTCACAGATGGTGGATTGACACTGCGATTATCTTCAGTATTTGATGGAAATGACTGAATGAAGGCACACTCCAAATGCTTATCAGTCAGTTCTTATTCTCGTAATTAAAGGGACATGAGCTTGCAATATTTAAAGATTAGGAGTACTGAAGTGTTCATAGTTCCTCCAGATTTGTATTCACCTGTTGTTAATATAAGGCTTTTGGACAGATCTGCAGCTTATTTGTGGAACAGTGCATATTTGTGCCTGCTAGCTTAACTCGATCAGCATGGTCTTTGAAAGGGTAGGTGTTCATGGCTTATCATTTATGCTTGTCCCAGATTTCATTAAAATATCTTTATCAGAAGCTTGGGAGCTTGCAGATTCAGCCAGTCTAATTTGTAACTAAGGGTAGTTGAGCACTTGTCCATTTGAATGAAGAAAAGTGTTCACAGCCTCACTATGTATAATGTATTATGTGCTTGTGTTCAGCATACAGTAGCATACAGCAAATAAATGCTGACCTTGCCAGAGATGCTCACATCCCACGAATGAATAAAAAAAAAAGTTTTTGTGTCATAAATGCATTTATTACCTGAAGATGAGCATGCTCACATTCCTCAGATTCAATTTTTGCAACTGAATATAAACACACTCTTTGATCTATTTAGATCAAAGAGTTTCCATTATCAGTTCCCATTCCATTTGGGAATCTTCCTTGAAGAGATATGTAAACTTCTTGGGTGGTTATGCCAATTACAGTAAGGCTGTTGGTGGATCTTGGAACCATAACTCAGACACATCCATCTTTTTGTTTGGCCCAGGCTGCTGCCGTGTCATTAGTTAATAACAATGAGTGATCACACACCGGGAGAGTGCAGTAAGTGGAAAGGTCACAGTTGTCAACGTGGTGCACTCCAGGGCAAACAGCAGGAGAAGCTAAAGCGGATGATGTAACTTAGGCAATCTCAGGCATTTTGGCACAACATGCTTCTCCCTTGAGAGGATGGGAAGGGAAGTGTTCAGCAGAGATATGTTTATTCTAGTGGCTATTGTGAGTTGCAGATTCAGTAATCTGCTTTGTATACTTTTCGTGCCTGCTACAAAAGCTGACAAATGCCTGTAACGGTGTAGACGTGCAATGACTTGATGCACATGATTCTTATGAAAAAGAAATTATTGTAGACCGACACATTAATAGGAAATAGATGTACTTTTAAACTTCCTGGTTAAGTCTTCAGAGGTAGTGTAATTACACTTGCACAAAGTAGTGTAAGTACATGAGTGAGAAGCAGTGTCAGCGTAGGCTTGTAAAGCAATATAAATGCACTCGTCACAGTACTTCGAAACAATACAAACCAGTAGGTTCATGTACTCATGTCCTTATTCCATTGCTTTGTTTTCCAGACTTCCCTTTCAAATTGTTTTTATTGGCAGATTTGCGACTCAGTAAGTGTGTTCTCCAGGGACCAATTTCATATGTAGTTTATATCAAATTTATTCCAGATTAGAGTTGATCGCAGTTCAGCAGCACAGGCTGTTGTCGCCCTCCTTGCTACTTTTAGGTACAGCACACGGCTTTCTTCAATCAGGTGAGAAGTTCCTTGACTTTTCCAAACTTGTATATTTTAAAATTCTGTTTATTTATTTATACCATTGTGAATTTCTTGGTATCAAATCGGAAACTGATATTTTCCAATTATATTAAAATTGTTACCCTTATGTTCAAGTCTCTCCATGGTCTCGCCCCTAATTAGTCAGGGACCTTCAATTTTGGTGCATTCTTGATTTCCATCACTCCACATTGGCAGCTACAGCTTAGCTGCCTCGGCCCTAGCTTTGGAATTCCTCTCAGTCCATCCTTAAAGCCTGCCTCTTTAACCAATCTTTTGGTCACTTATTCCACTACTTCTTTATGTAATAATTGCAAATGGACCCTGGGCTGATTTTATTTACCATCTATATTTCAGAAAACACTCAGGATATGTATAATCAGTGCCATATTTGATACAAATTACTGACTGGGTCGGGAGCAATCCAGGTGAGGTCATTCTGTGATCTGGTTCTCCAAGTGAGGGGCAGCACCCATTGGGAGAGTATTTAGGAAAATCATAGGTGTGGAGACTGTGACATTCTGCCCAGTAAGAAGAGTAGAGAGAAAATCATGGGCTTAGTGCCTGCAGTTTCTCAAAGATGCACTCACTATGGGAGCGGCGGCTTGTGGGGAGCAGCATCACTCCCTACTATTTCAAATTTTGGGGTGGAAATAAAAAAGAAAGACTTGCATTTAGATAGTGCCTTTCACCACCTCAAGACATCCAAACTGCTTTGCTGTCAATGAAGTACTTTTTGATGGGTAGTCACAGTTATAATGTAGGAAATGCAGCAGTCAATTTGCACACAGCAAACTCCCACAAACAGCAATGTGATAATGACCAGATAATATGTTTTAGTGATGTTGGTTGAGTGATAAGTATTGGCCAGGACATTGAGTTGACACCCCTGCTCTTCTTCGAATGGAGTCATTTGATTTTTTTTATGTCCACCTGAGAGGGCAGATGGTGTCTCGGTTTAATATGTCATCCAAAAGATGGAGGAAAGTGCAATTAAATAACAAACACATCAGGGACACCTAACTCTGCAGGGTTGCAAAGAGCCAGCTTTCAGAGGAATCGTCCAACTTAATTAAATGGGTATTTGTGTGATATTTCCAAACTCAGCTGAACACTATTCATCAATAATAACTGTTTCCCTATGTAACAATGGGCACTGCACTTTAAAGCAATTTATTGGAGATGGTGACAAAAGCTATTTGACTGACAGTCAGGAATCACCCAATTGGATAATGAGGAGTCTGCTCAGTTTCCAGTTGCAGTGGGAAGGCAGTGGGCCACAAGGATGGACGTATCTCCCGATTTTCTAGGCCCACGCATTGCCTGTAAGTGGAGTCTGCTGTCAATGTGAACTATTTCAATGTCATTCAGGAGCCATGTCATCAGACAGTCCTGACCACATCCTTACAGCTGTATGAGTTGACATACAACAAAACAGTCTAAAACTTTTATTTAAATTGATTCAATATTATATTGAAACAATCAGTTACCATTAATCTTAGGTTCGGGCAGCCTTCTAGTGCAATGTGGTAGTTTACTAACAGATTTTGCTGTGAAATGAGTGGACACAGGCTACTTGAACAGTGAGTTCCTGAATTCATCTTGTTTATCAGTGAAAGCCATCAAGCAAAAGATGAATTCTCACAGGTAAATGAGGACATTTTTAGTGTTGAGTGAACTAACCACAGCCACAGTACATAGCCTTTCAAATGTTCAGAGCACAGAGGATTGGAATCATGGCATCTGCTTACTTTTTTGGTTGGGAGGATAATATGTGGTACAACCAAGGTGGGAGGAGTGCACTGTCTTTTCTGGTTCCACTTTTCCATGGATTGCAACATATATTTAAATGTTTACCCAGTTACTGATACGTTTAATCATGGACTCGACTCTTTATCCCAGAATAAATACACCAACAAGGTTTCTTTAATAAACAACAAAATTATCAGTTTATTTTAAACAAGAGATAACCAAAAATGAAGGAAAGCATTAACACACAGATTGAAATATGAAAGTTCCCTTTTACCTTAGCCCCTCACACAGACACATCGACACATATACCGGTTAACCGAAAAAATAGAGATTTTCTTTTTCGAGCTCTGTTACACAAAAAAAAACCCCAAAAAAGAATACTTTGGCCAAATACTTGCCAATTCTTGAAGAAAAAAAGAGAATATTTGGAAAGATGTCAGTTGTCCCTTTTTTGGTTTGGTGTTCCAAATACGCGTAGGCGGCTGTCACTAGGATCTTTCTAGAACAGTTATTTTCAGCTGATGCTGAAGATAAGTTTGGCTGGTTTTCTGGGTGAAATGCAGCATCAGGGGTTTCTGGCAGGCCTTTCAGGAGGAATTCAGCATCAATTTCTCTATTTCCTACACTCACCTCAAAGAGCTTCTCAAAGTCATGGAAAAAGCTGTCAGGTCTTTCAAAGAGATGGAAAAGGCTGAGCTGGGTGACTGCTCTCTTGGCTTTTTAAAAAAAAAAACTCCTTTTAGAACACCCCCACTCACTGTCCAACGCAAAACCAAAAATAACATCTCAAGAGTCAAGTCTCCTGACCCCTATAAATCTTGACCTGTCACTTCTCCCTAAACATTTTCCTCAGGTCAAAACCCCCCCACTGAGTACTTATCTGAAGACAGGTGACTTCCAGTAACAGTTGTTTACAAATCAAGTCCAAAGGACCTTCCGATGATCCCAGTGAAAAAAATCCATAGAATACTTTTCAGTTTTCCCAAATAAAACAATGTCCATCATTCTAAAATACATGAGTCCTCAGAAAAAATACTTAACAAAAAATATAGAAGCACAGTCATAACATGACAAAGAAGGGAAGAATAAGAATAATTATTCTAAACTCCCTTTGCCAATTATGTTTTCAGAAATGTCAAACTCCAGAACATAGGAACAGGAGTAGGTTATTCAGCCCTTTGAGCTAGTTCCGCCTTTCAATTAGATCAGGGCTGATTCTGTACTTTAACCCCATTTACCCGCCTTTGATCCATATCCCTTGATCATAAGAAATCGGAGTAGAAGTAGGCCATTCAGGCCTTCGAGCTTGCTCCACCATTCAATAAGATCATGGTTGATCTGACTGTGGCCTTAACTCCACTTTCCTGTCTGCTCCCTATAATCCTTGATTCCCTTGTAGATCAAAAATCTGTTCAACTCAGTCTTGAATATAATAAATGACCCACTGCTCTCTGGGGAAGAGAATTCCAAAGATGAACAACCCACTGAGAGAAGAAATTCCTCCTCATCTCTGTCTTAAATGGGATACCCCTTATATTTAAACTATGTCCCCTAGTTCTAGATCCCCCCACAAGGGGAATCATCCTCTCAGCATCTACCCTGTCAAGCCCTTTAGAATCTTATATGTTTCAATAAGATCACCTCTCATTCTTCTAAACTCCATTGAGTATAAGCCTACCCTGCTCGACCTTTCCTCATAAGACAACCCCTTCATCCCAGGAATCAGCCTAGTGAACCTTCTCTGAATGCTTCCAGTACAAATATATCCCTTCTTAAGTAAGGAGACCAAAACTGTACACAGTACTCTAGGTCCGGTCTCACCAATGCCCTGCACAGTTGTAGCAAGGCTTTCCTACTTTTATACTCCATCCCCCTTGCAATAAAGATAGACACATAGCAGCATGATATCATTGCTATAACTGAAACTTGGCTTAAAGAGGAGCAAAAATGGCAGCTCAACATCCCTGGATATAGCGTTTTCAGGCAGGATAGAGAGCGGGATAAAAAAGGAGGGGTGTAGCATTATTGGTTAAAGAATCAATTATAGCTGTGAGGAGGGATGATATGCTAAATGAATCATCAAATGAGGCCATATGGGTTGAGCTCAGAAATAAAAAAAGGGCAGCCTCACTACTAGGAGTGTATTATAGACCCCCAAATATTGAGAGAGGGACAGAAGAACAAAGAACAAAGAACAATACAGCACAGGAAAAGGCCATTCGGCCCTCCAAGCCTGTGCCAATCATGATGTCTGTCTAAACTAAAACCTTCTGCACTTCCGAGGTCCATATCCCTCTATTGCCATCCTATTCATGTATTTGTCAAGATGCCTCTTAAACGTCGCTATCGTACCTGCTTCCACCACCTCCCCTGACAGCAAGTTCCAGGCACTCACCACCCTCTGTGTAAAAAAGAACAAATATGTTGGCAAATTTCTGAGTGCAAAAATAATAAGGCAATAATAGTTGCGGATTTCAACAACCCTAAAAACAGTGTGAAGGGCACAGAAAGCTCAAAATTCTTGAACTGCAATCAAGAGAACTTTTTTAGCCAGCAAGTAAAAAGCCCAATGAAAGGAGGTGCAATTCCAGATTTAGTCTTAGGAAATGAAGCTGGACAAGTGATAAAGTAGCAGTGGGTGACCATTTTGGAGATTGTAATCATAATACAGTTAGTTTTGGCAGTATTATGGAAAAGGACAAGGATAGAACAGGAGTAAAAGTTGCAAATTGGGGAAGGCAAATTTTACGAAGCTGAGAGGTGATCTGGCGAAAGTGGACTGGATACAGCTACTTGAAGGAGCTCAGTGGCAAACCAATGGCAGGCATTCAAAGCGAGATTCTACGGGCACTTTCTAGACATGTTCCCACAAAGAAAAACGGTGGTACTGCCAAATCTAGAGCCCCCTGGTTTTCTAGAAGCATACAGGGTAAGATAAGGCAAAAAAATAAACTTATGACAGTCACAAAAAACTTAATACTTTAGAAAACCTAGAGGAGTATAGAAAGTGCAGGGGTGAAGTAAAAAAGGAAATTAGGAAAACAATGAGAGCACATGAAAAAATATTGGCAGGTAAAATCAAGGAAAACCCAAAGATGTTTTATCAGTACATTAAGAGCAAGAGGATAAAAGAGGAAAGGGTAGGAACTATCGGAGATGTTAACTTAACCTTGCTAACTTAACTTAACTTAACCTTAACAAGTTACCTTGTTAACTGTTAACAAGGTAACTTATGTGTGAATGCAGAAGATGTGGGCAGGGTTCTTAATGAGTACTTTGTCTTCACAAAGGAGAGGGATGATACCCACATTGTAGTTAAAGAGGAGGAGTGTAAAATATTAGATATGATAAGCATAATGAGAGAGGAAGTACTAGAGGGTCTGACATCCTTGAAAGTGGATAAATCATCAGGGTCGAATGGATTGTATCCAGGCTGTTAAAGGAAGCCAGGGAAGAAATAGCGGATGCGCTGAGGATCATCCTCAAATCCTCACTAGAGAATTGGAGGTCCACAAACATTGTACTATTGTTTAAAAAGGGTGCGAGGGATAGACCAAATAATTATAGGCCGGTCAGTCTGACCTCGGTGGTGGGCAAATTATTAGAATCAATTCTGAGAGATAGGATAAACTGTCACTTAGAAAGGCACAGGTTAATCAGGGATAGTCAACATGGATTTATTAAGGGAAGGTTGTGCTTTATTAACTTAATAGAATTTTTTGAGGAAGTAACAAGGAGGATTGATGAGGGTAGTGCAGTGGATGTTGTCTACTTGGACTTTAGTAAGGCATTTGACAAGGCCCCGCATGGCAGACTGGTCAGAAAAGTAAAAGCCCATGGGATACAGGGGAATGTGGTGAGTTGGATCCAAAATTGGCTTAGTGACAGAAAACAAAGGGTAATGGTCAACGGATGTTTTTGCGAATGGAAGGCGGTTTCCAGTAGCATTCCACAGGGCTCAGTGTTGGATCCCTTGCTGTTTGTGGTATATATTAATGATTTGGACTTAAATATGGGAGACATGATTGGGAAATTTGCAGATGACACAAAAATTGGCCATTTCGTTGATAGTGAAGAGGATAGCCATAGACTCCAGAATGATATCAATGGTTTGGTTGAGTCAACGGAAAAGCGGCAAATGGAATTCAATCCAGAGCAGTGTAAGGTAATGCATTTGGGGACTACCAACCACTGAGGATGACCTGGAGCAAACCATTGACAAGCGCACCACCTCGACTACAGCAACTCTTAGTGAAGGTACAGGGGTACAACTTCGACGTCTGCTACAAACCGGATACTAAAATGGTCACCTCGGATACACTGAGCAGATTGCCAAACCCAAGCAAGAATGAAGTTCCACTGGATATACAAGTGGACAGCAGGGACATCAAAGTGGAATATATGCTCAAAATCGACTCATTGCATTTTGGTCGGCACAAATGTGACCAACTACAATCAGAAACAGCAAATGACCCACAAATGAAGGCCCTGTGGAGAATCATCCTGGAAGGCTGGCCTGACACAGTGAAAGAGGTGTCAGTAGCCCTCAGAAGCTTCTGGCCGTACAGAGATGAACTCGGTATCTTGAGAGGCATTACTTTCAAGGGAAAACAAGTGATGTGCTCAAAGCTGTCTGAGAGGACACCTTGTCATAATTTCACCAAGGCCAAATGGACATACAGCAAACAAGACGACTGGCATGAGACACTGTTTATTGGCCAGGGATCAATAATGACATTGAAATGTTAGTGGAGATGTGCAAGACATGCCAGAGCCACCAGCCACAACAACAGAAAGAACCTCTACACCCTCACAAGATTCCTTCAGTCCCTTGGTCCAAAATCGCCACTGACCTGTTTTCCGTTAATGTGTTCAATGAGCAGACACTCACAGCAGATTCCTGTACACCTTGGGGTACAAAGTTCCCAACAAAACGGTGCAGTGAGTGCACTGTATCAGAATTAACAAGTGCTGCTCAATGGCCTCCAGACAGACAAGTCTGCCACCAAGCTTCAGGGTCGAAATGTATTGCAAGTATGGGTTGCCAACTCGTTCACCGTATTCCTGGAGGCTTCTTCACATGACTCCAACCTTCAACTGTCCTGCCAAGCCAGTCATTTCCCTCACCCCCAAAATTTTTATTACTAATCAAGAAATATTTTTAAAAATGTTTAAAAACAGCACAATATTTTTAATGCCACTATGATTTTTATTTCTTAGGTTGCTCACATCAGTGTCCAGGAGATTAATCTTTGACTCCTGGAGACTCCAGGATAATCCTAGAGAGTTGGCAACCCTAGTTGTGGGGCAAGAACCCTTCCAGGCTTCTCCCAAAGGCATTTGCAGAATGCAGGGTCTTCAGAGTAACTGTCTCCTGCCCAGACTTTCTCTCAAACATCAATCTTATAGCATAAGTGCTGCAAATATAGTGTGGGCATAGAATGGAGTGCAATCCATTCATGATACCCTGATGCGTTGCATCTTTTTATACCTAGTAGCCTTTCATTCATTACCAGATAACATATAAATTGGTTGGAAAATGCAAGTTCAAAATAGCTGAACTGGTTAAAATCAGCTTTTTTTTTTGGCAGTTTTACTTTGGATACAATCCTTGTTCTGTATAGTAAACACAATGCTGGTTTAACAACCCTTTGGCCTCCTCTGACCAGTTTATACAACAGGATGTTATGGTTTCTATAAAACAAAATGCTGCTTAAACCTAAGTTGATTTTTTTTTAAATTCATCTAGTTGGGAAACAGAGTAAGTAGTGTAAATGAGACCAGAAAGTTACAAAGAGATATAGCCAGCTTATGTCAGTGGGAAAAACTGTGACAAATGAAACAAAAACAAGAAATGCTGGAATCACTCAGCAGGTCTGGCAGCATCTATGGAAAGAGAAGCAGAGTTAACGTTTCGGGTCAGTGACCCTTCTTCGGACAAATGAAGTTCAATGCAGGAAATGTGAGGTATCCCACCTTGGATGCAACAAAGACAAATCAGAATATTTTCTAAATGGTGAGAAATTAGAAACAACAGAGATACAAAGAAATTTGGGTGTCCATGGACACAAGTCACTAAAAGCTACTGGATAGAAACAAAAAGCAATCAAAAGGCTCATGAAATATTGGCCTTTATCTCAAGGGAACAGGAATACAAAAGGAGACAAGGTTGTGTTTCAGTAGTATGGAGTCTTAGTCTGATCCCATCTGGAGTACTGTGTTCAGTTTGGGGTACTGCACTTCTAGAAGGATACATTAGCCTTGGAGGGGGTACAGGGCAGATCCAGCAGAATTATACCAGAAGAAAGAAAGACATGCATTTCTTTAGTGCCTTTCACGACCTCAGGACGTCCCAAAGCACTTTACAGCCAATGAAGTACTCTCAAAATGCTGCCACCTGTTATAGCACAGGAAGCTTGGCAACCAATATTTGCACAGGAAGCCCCCACAAACAGCAATGTAATAAATTACAAGATAATCTATTTTTGCTGTTAGTTGTGGGATACATGTTGGCCAAAACACCAGGAGAATTCCTGCTCTTCTTCGAATAATGCCATAGGATCTTTAAAATCCACCTGAGAGGGCAGACACGGCCTCAGTTTAACATCTCATCCAACAGTGCAGCACTCCCTTAACACTGCACTGGAGTGTTAGCTTAGATTATGTGCGCATGGGCTGGATTTTACCTTAGGCAGATGGGAATTCGCCACCGACGTAAAAGTTGGTGGCAAACCTGCTTCCGCCTAGCCCGGGGATCCGTCCCGCATTTTAAGGGTCCCCGGGCTTTAATTGTCCTGAGGCGGGACTTCCACCCGCTTGAGGGAGGAAGTCCTGCCTCAGTGAGCTGCCGGCCAATCAGCAGGCCGCCAGCTTAGTCCCAGCAGCGCCACCAGGAGTGGTGCCACTGCTGGGACTGCAGCCCAGCCGACCACATGGAGCCATGAGTGAAGGTAAGTTGGGCATGCCTCACCAGGAGCATCAGTCGTGCCCTGGTGAGGCTAGGGTGTTCATTTGGGGGGGGTGGGTGGCATCTTGGGTCCCAGGGGTGGGTTGGGAGGCAGGGGCGGCCCTCAATTGGGCACCCCGTGCCCGACTGCCATGGCACCCCCCCGGCTCACGGAAAGGCCAACAGCTATTGCTGGGTGGCCTTTCACATCCCCAGCATGCCCGCTTGCCTTGGGTAAAGTACCCGTGGAAGCGGGCGAGGGTCCTTAAGTGGCCGTTAAGTGGCTACTTAAGGGCCTTGATTGGCCTTGGGCAGGTGGGCCGTTTAACTTCCCCCCCCCCACTCTGCTCAACCGCCATAAAGTTGGCAGAAGTGGGGTGGGAAGGCCTCCCAGGGCTTCCCGCTCAATTTTACACCGTCCTCATCCACCCCCACGCCACCATCCGACCCGCTGGGCTGGCGTAAAATTCAGCCCTTGTCTCTGGAGTGGTATTTGAACCACAGCTTTCTGGTTCAGATGCGAGGGCGCTACCACTGAGCCACAGCTGACATTTTTAAAGGGTTAAATTATGAGGACAGGTTGCATAGACTTAGCTTGTAGAAGATTGAAGGATGGTCAAATCAAGGAGTTTCAAATTATAATAGTATTCAAGGAGGTAAATAAAGAGAATCTATTTCCAAGGGGGTATAATTGGAAAATTAGAGACAAGCCTTTCATGAGTAAAATCAGGAAGCACCTCTTCACAAAAAAGGGTAGTAGAAATCTGGAACTATCTCCGCTAAAAGCTTCTGGATGGAAGGTCAATTGAAGCTTTCAAGACTTAGATCAATAGATTGTTATTGCATAAGGGTATCATTAGGAAGGCAAATGGAATGTTGGCCTTTATAGAACCATAGAAAAGTTATGGCACAGAAAGAGGCCATTCAGCCCATAGTGGCTGCTCCGGCTGAAGAACTATCCGCCCAATCTAATCCCACCTTCCAGCACCTGGTCCGTGGCCTTGCACGTTACAGCATTTCAAGTGCAGGTCCAGGTACCTTTTAAATTAGTTGAGGGATTCTGCCTCCACCACCGATCTGGGCAGCGAATTCCAGACACCCACTCTCCTCTGGGTGTAAAAGCTTTTCCTCATGTCCTCTCTAATTCTTTTAACAATCGCCTTAAATCTGTGTCCCCGGTAATTGACCTCTCTGCGAGGAGAAACAAGTTCTTCCTGTCTACGCTATCTAGGCCCCTCATAATTTTGTACACCTCTATTAAGTCACCCCTCAGCCTCTTCTGTTCTAAGGAAAACAACCCTAGCCTATCCAATCTTTTCTCATAGCTGCAATTTTCAAGCCCTGGCAACATTCTTGTAAATCTCCTCTGCACTCTCTCCAGAGCAATTATGTCCTTCCTGTAATGTGACCAGAACTGTACGCAATACTCCAGCTGTAGCCTAACCAGCGTTTTATACAATTCCAACATTACATCCCTGCTTTTGTATTCTATACCTCGTGCTTTTTGTTGTCGGGTGCCTCCTGTAGTAGCGCAGACCTGATCTGGGTGGGGGAGGAGTCGAGTCTTCACCACATTATTTCTCCCACTGAGCCTTTGAAAAGAATTGATCTTTTTCCAAGCACTTCAAGGCATTTTTTAAATCTGGGATTCCTGTACTGACGGCAGACTGACTCACCCAATCACAATGATTGATTTGCAGCCTGTCATTCAGAGCTCAGACTTCTATAGCTTGGGGTAAGTGTTTTCTTCTTTCCCTGTTTAGGCCAATGTTTCTTTTTAACTTTCTCTCTATTTGCTGTAGGTTGTTTTTAAAGCTGTATTCCTGTGGTCTTCAATCTTGAATTTTGCCTCCCCCGCCCTCCCCCCAACCTGCCACCAAGTAATGGGAAGCTTTTTATGTTGTCTGATGCAACATAAATGAGATGTGTGGAGTTCAGTTGATTGAAGATCTCAAACAGGTTTATTAAATAGCTAACTAATATATACAGTGCACTGCTAACCATTTACAGGACCTGCCACTTGGTGTTAAAGTTACAGAGTGAGACTGGCACGTAGTCACATGACCATGTCCTGGTACTTAGTTCATTAGCATACTAAGATCTTACAGGTACATTACTCTTAAAGGCAATCACACAACATATATATCTAAAACTGCCTAAAGTGGAGCTAACATCAACAAGTCACTTTTAAATAGTTAAAAATTTAATGTAAAAGCAATTATGTTTTGGGCTGTGGGAAAATGAACCTATGGTTCTGCTCGCACACATAAGTATGTATGGGAGGTAGAGTATAAATGTGCTTTTGGAATTAAATAAATCTATGCAGCAATGCACTTTTACTTTGCACACATTTTTAATGGAATTCACTAACTGCTGTTTGCTGAGCTCTGGAGGAATATGCCACTGAAAGGACCCTTTCAAGTGTCAGACTCAGGATGTACCAACACATGAGCGGCACTGGGGATGTGAGTTGTCCTAGTGAATACTGGACACTGACGTTTGGTGACAACAACATCCTGAACTACACTGAGGAAGCTTGTTGGTTTTTACCAATGAAATCTAAGGCCAAGTTTCACGATATGCTACAGTGTTAGAACAGTTATCTGTTTATATGTCAGAAAAGGACATGAAGAGAGGTGAGGATGGCAACACAGCTACTGAAGGAGAGGATATGTGGACTCTTAAAGTGAAGGTGCCCAACAGTTATTCCATAGTTTTTGCTGTTGAGTGGCAGGAAAAGGTCACACATTTAAAAGATTCTTACAGAGCCATCTCTGGATGGGAGAAGCAAATGGGCAAGTCTTCTGAAAAAGACTTAGCAATGCATCAACTTTTGATGAGGTAGAACATTCTAATCTCACTGAGAGGCTTTTAGTGGATCTGCTGAGGTAATGGATTGGTTACATATCTTCCTCCGTGGATGAACACATTAAATCATGGTAAATGCTCTGGAGGATACTGTCAAAAAAAACTCCATTGGCTGATGTTACCACTCTGTAGAGCATAATTCATTCTTCATTTCTAAGAGTTGATAAGTTACAAAGAAAGACACAGTTCTGTCTTCAGGAAGGCTGGGAGGTGACATGATACAGGCATTTAAGATTATGGAAGGTTTGATAGGGTAGTTGTAGAAAAGATGATTCTACCAGTGGAAGAGTCAAAAAGCAGGGACCATATATATAAGATAGTCACTAATAAATCCAATAGGAAATTCAGGGGAAACCTCTTTACCCAAAGAGCAATTAGAATGTGAGACTAGCTACCACAAGGAGTAGTTGAAGCAAATAGCACGAGATGCATTTAATAGAAAGCTGGATAAACACAATGGAGAAAAAAAGATATATTGATGGGGTTAGATGATGTATAGTCGGAGGAGGCCAATGTGGAGCATAAAAGCAGTATGGACCAGTTAGACTAAATGGCCAGTTCCTGTGCTGTAACTTTTATGTAATGCTGGTGAGAACAAATCAATAGCTCTGTTAAGATACATTGACCATGATGTTGCCAAGCCACCATTGCAAGGTGCCAAAACTTTTCCAATTACAGCCATTTAATACTGTTACAACCAGGTGAGAAAGGGGTCTAAGGTTCCCTCTCAGCCTTCACCTCATCTTTACTGTAACAGGATTTAATGTTAAACACAGTGTTTTTAGCTCCCCCTTGGTGAATCCTTGTTCACCGCGTTCCAATTATAAGGCAAAGAAACCAACACAAACAGGCTTTCTTAGGTTTAAAGAAGAAAAGCTGGAATTTATTAAACTTAAACACTAATTTGGTTAATGCCTATGGATACACGACGCTAGCATGCATACATGATACACACATGCAAATAGAAACAGAAAAGATCAGAAGAAATAAAGTGGAAAAGTCTGAGGCAATATCTGAAGAGGGTTTGTTATGTTTCTTCGAGCCCATTGCAGAGTCCTTGATTGTAGGTAGATCTTCCTGTTTGTTGGGGCCCAGTATTTTTCTTAAACCTTGGTCGCTGTAGGAGACTTTTCTCTCTTGGGGTTCATGTGCCTTCAGTGGATTTGGAATTCCATGAGAAAGAAGTGGGAGCCGACACACAGGAGAGACTGTGGTGAACCAGCCAGGAGATTTAGAGTCATAGAGCCACAGAGTCATAGAATTATACAGCACAGAAACAGGCCTTTCGGCCCATCATGTCTGTGCTGGCCATCAAGTCTATCTATTCTAATCCCATTTTCCAGCACTTGGCCCATAGCCTTGTATGGTGTGGTGTTTCAAGTGCTCATCTAAATACTTCTTAAATGTTGTGAGGGTTCCTGCCTCTACCACACCTACAGGCAGTGTGTTCCAAATTCCAACCACCCTCTGGGTGAAAACGTTTTTCCTCAAATCCCCTCTAAACCTCCTGCCCCTTACTTTAAATCTACGCTCCCTGGTTATTGATACCCCCACCCTAAGGGAAAAAAATTCTTCCTATCTACCCTATCTATGCCCCTCATAATATTGTATAGCTCAATCAGGTCCCCCTCATCCTTCTCTGCTCTAAGGAAAACAACCCTAGCCTATCCAGTCTCTCTTCATAGCTGAAATGCTCCAGCTCAGGCAACATTCTGGTGAATCTCCTCTGCACCCTCTCCAGTGCAATCACATCCTTCCTATAGTGTGGCGACCAGAACTGTACACAATACTCCAGCTGTGGCCTAAGTAGCATTTTATATAGCTCCATCATAACCTCCCTGCTCTTATATTCTAGGCCTCGGCTAATAAAGGTAAGTACCCCATATGCCTTCCTAACCACCTTATCTACCTGTGATGCTGCCTTCAATGAACTATGGACAGTACACCAAGGTCCCTCTGACCCTTTGTACTGCCTAGAGTCCTACCATCCATTGTATATTCCCTTACCTTGTTAGTCCTCCCAAAATGCATCACCTCACACTTCTCAGGATTAAATTCCATTTGCCACTGCTCTGCCCATCTTACCAGCCCATGTATATCGTCCTGTAATCTAAAACTATCCTCCTATTTACGACACCACCAATTTTCGTGTCATCTGCGAACTTACTGATCATACCTCCTATATTCACATCTAAATATAAATCTAATATACACTACAAACAGCAAGGGTCCCACCACTGATCCCTGCAGTGCACCACTGGTCACAGGCTTCCAATCACAAAAACAACCCTCGACCATCACCCTCTACTTCCTACCACTAAGCCAATTTTGGATCTAATTTGCCAAATTGCCTTGGATCCCATGAGCTCTTACCTTCTTGACCAATCTCCCTTGCGGGACCTTATCAAAAGCCTTACTGAAGTCCATGTAGACTACATCAACTACTTTACCCTCATCTACACACCGAGTCGCCTCCTCGTAAAATTCAATTAAATATGTTAGACATGATCTCCCCCTGCCAATTAATCCCTACCTCTCCAAGTGGAGATTAATCCAGTCCCTCAGAAATTTTTCCAATAGTTTCTCTACCACTGATGTTAGACTCACTAGCCTGTAATTATCTGGTTTATCCCGACTATCCTTCTTGAATAATGGGACTACATTTGCTATCCTCCAGTCCTCTGACATCTCTCCTGTGGCCACAGAGGGTTTGAAAATTTGTGTCAGACGCCCTGCAATCTCCTGCCTTGCCTCACATAACAGCTTGGGATACATCTCATCTGGCCCTGGGGATTTATCCACTTTTAAGCCCACTAAAACCGCTAATACCTCCTCCCTTTCAATGCTAATTTGTTCAGGTATATCACAATCCCCCTCCCTGATCTCTACACCTACATTGTCCTTCTCTATAGTGAACACTAATGAAAAGTAATCATTTAAAACCTCACCTACGTCCTCCGGCTCCACACACAGATTACCACTCTGGTCCTTAATGGGCCCTACTCTTTCCATAGTTATCCTCTTGCCCTTCATATACTTATAAAATGCCTTGGGAGTTTCCTTTATCTTGCCCACCAGTGTTTTTTCATGCCCCCTCTTTGCTTTCCTAATTACATTTTTAAGTACCCCCTACACTTTCTATACTCCTCTAGGGCCTCCGTTATTTTCAGCCCTCTGAATCTGCCATAAGCCTCCTTTTATTTCCTTATTCAATACTCTATATCCCTTGACATCCAGGGTTCCCTGGACTTATTGGTCCTACTTTCACCTTTACAGGAACATGTTGGCCCTGAACTCTCACAATTTCCTTTTTGAATAACTCCCACTGGTCTGATGTAGACTTTCCTACAAGTAGCTTCTCCCAGTCCACTTTGGCCAGATCCTGTTTTATCATATTGAAATCGGCCTTCCCCCAATTCAGTACCTTTATTTCTGGTCCATCTTTGTCCTTTTCCAAAACTATCTTAAATCTTTGAGTTATGGTCACTATCCCCGAAATGCTCCCCCACTGACACTTCTCCCACTTGTCCGGCTTATTCCCTATGATTAGGTCCAGTACCACCCCTTCTCTTGTAGGAATTTCTACATGCTGGCTCAAAAAGCTCTCCTGGATGCACTTTAAGAATTCTGCCCCTTTTAAGCCTTTTGCACTAAGACAATCCCAGTTGATATTGGGGAAGTTGAAATCCCCGACTATTATTACCCTATTATTTTTACACCTCTCTGAGATTTGCCTACATATCTGCTCCTCTATTTCTCCCTGACTGTTTGGAGGCCTGTAGTACTCTCCCAGCCAAGTGATTGCTCCCTTTTTGTTTTTAAGTTCTACCCATATGGTCTCATTTGAGGAACATTCGAAGATATCATCCCTTCTTACTGCAGTAATTGACTCCTTGATCAATAGTGCAATGCCACCTACTCTTTTACACCCTGCCACCCCCTCCCTCCCACCCCTGTCATGCCTGAATATTCTATACCCTGGAATATTAAGCTGTCAGTCCTGTCCTTCTCTCACCCATGTCTCTGTGATAGCAATAATATCATTGTTAAACAACGGCCTCAATTCATCCGCCTTACTTGCAAGACTCCTTGCGTTAAAATAGATGCAATCCAGCCTTTCATTATTCGCTTGTGTCTTAACAGGTCTATATTTACTCTGTCTTCCAGACTAACTTAGTTTCACTTCTATATTTGACGGTGCATCACTCTCTACTGTACCTCCACTCTGTATCCCATCCCCCTGACAAATTCGTTCAAACCACCCCCCCACCCCCCCACCCCCCCACCCCCACCCCCACCCCCCAACAGCACTAGCAAACCTCCCTGCAAAGATGTTGGTCCGTTCCTGTTCAGGTGCAACCTGTTCGACTTGTACAGGTCCCAACTTTACCAGAAACAGACCCAGTGATCCAGGAAACTAAAGACCTCCCTCCTTCACCATCTCTTTAGCCACGAATTCACCTACTCTATCCTCCTATTCCTATACTCACTAGCACGTGGCACCGGGAGTAATCTTCTAAGTTCAGGAGCAAAAGTCTTTCTGCCGTCTCTGAGTTCAAACTGTACAATTCAGAAAAAACCCAGATTGCTAAACAGGTTAGACCATGTCTGTGGATTGTATTGGAGCAGGGAATAGTTCCTTTGTTCTTCCAAGCACTGTCTATTAATATGCAAATGTATTTCCAGCCAATGGTCCATTGTGGGTTTTTTAAACAAGTTCTTTCCTCACTCCAGTAACAGTTCCAAAATCAATGTTCATTTGGCAAAACTAATGTGCCTCATTCTTGGCAGGTGGGGGCCTGCATGACTGTACCTTAATTTGGTGTACTCTGTTGGGACAGATAGTGTGGATAGATGAAAAAGCTGTTGGAAAAGTAGGAATTCTGACAGAAACTTGATCCCATATATTGTTCCAGACAAGAGATATCTGATTAGTGACAGAATAATTTAGCTTTAGATGGTCATGGGAACTGGAAGCATTGAATGGGGAATATGACAGCTGCAAGCTGTCCAACATATAGCCATGGTGCAAGTACTGGCCCTGAGTGACCAGAACTTTGAATGGAGCGCAGATATCAGCTGGGAGAGCCGTAGGGGATCCACACTGGAGTGTGACAGAGGTAGTGAGAAACAGACAAGAGGCACTGCAGAGAAGGCATAACAAATGGGGCTGTAAAGATGTCTTATGTTGGGAAACAGGCCGGAGGTGCTGGAGCAGAGATAGCATAATGAAAGTGTGAACACATGGTGTGAAAATTAGTTATGACCCATTTTCGGTTCCATCACTGATGGCTTGCAAAGAGTGCACAGCACATCTGGGAGGCCTGAAGGCATTTGATTGCCCATTTTTCTGTTGGTAACTGAATTATCAGCAGTGCTTACTGAATTACTCAAGCACATTGAGTTCGCATTTAGTCAAACAGATATTTTACTAGTCGCGTAACAGATAAGTTCTCATTTCAGCCAAAAACATTTTTGGCCTACGAAAAGATGATGCCTTGAAGTGTGACAGTTTCTGATGTGACACCTTTGAAGGACGAGCTTGGTAAAGTTTAGACAGAAATCGAACAAACCAGCTCAAAAGATCGAGGAATCAGTGTGAGTTACGGCCAACGCTAATCGAGTTTCTGTGATCTTTTACACTGATTTAAAAAACATCACGCTGGAAACCGGGCCTGCCCACACAAGTGACCATGCCCCCAGATCAAGTTAATGAGCATTGCTAGTTTCCAGTTTGCAAGTCTTCAAGGAGGCTCTTAAAATTAAAGTGCTTTTTAGGTGCAATGGTTGGGCACATTTTAAAAGTTTTAAACCTTAAAAATTAATTAATTTACTAAGAAACTGACCAGTGTAACTAGTAAATTGTTCAGTATAGTTTTTAAAAGCCATTTTCTGTTATTTAAAATCACAGGTGGTGAACTAGACACTCTTAGTGAAAATGTTTATTTTTGTGAACACTCCATTTTCAGCTGTATTAGTAAAACTGCACCAGGTTAATACTCTTGCATTAAAAATTATTCCTTTATATATTTAAGGGGAAGAAAATACTGCCTGATTGCACTGGTTCATGGAAGAGCTTATGTGATTATGCAGATGTGTTTGAGCAGAAACTTTAACCATAACTTCACTTCAGAAAACGAGCACAATTTTGAGTGTAATTTATGCCTGGATTGTTGATTGAGCCCAAAGTAGAAACTCTGCCCTGCAGTGTGATGGACACATACTGGGTGCAAGACTTCGAATTACACAAGAGTATTTTGTACCATTCATTATAATCAACTGTTAGCCATATAGGGCTGAATATTATGGGCCCCCCAAGACGGGTTCGGAGGTTGGGGGGGGGCCCATAGAATTGTGACGCGAGGTGCGGGACAGAGGGCCCATCGCTTCCACGTCGCAATGCAATTTTATTGGGGGCGGGATAGATTGACGACAGCCTTCCAGTCCAGAGGCCAATTGAGGCCCTAACATGGCCTATTAATGACATCTTAAGGGCATCTTCCTGCCGCCGTTGGAATTTAACCAGCATTGGGAGCGGCCTCCACCTTGCGGGAACGTCACCCAGTAAACCGGGGCGGCCTCCCTACTGGCTTGGCGGGAGGCCCCTCCTCCGTGGCCAATCTGTGCCCCATGAGGGCCCCCGCTGGGAAAACCTGCACCTTCCTGAGTCACCCTCCCCCTGCACTAAGTGCCCCGCCTCCCCCTACCCCTTGCTGAAGCCTGCCGGTCTGGTCCTGGCTACCCCAGAAGTCTCACTTATCTTGGGTGTGGGCTCCAGGAGCTGGGCTTGGGTCCAAGGCCTCAAGTAATACCAGCAGTAGCCATCGCTCTCTACTGATGGTCATCTTTAAAGGGACAGGGATCCCGATACTGGGCTGTTATTTGGCCCGGCACCATAGAATTGCACCGGGTGGGCTCCAGCTGACTGCGGCGGGATTCCCCCAGCTTATTTGAGCTGGCACCAGAAGCCCCGCCATTGGTACAAAATTCAGTCCATAATATGAATATCAACTAAGAGCCAACATCCATGTCCATGTAGTAATATAAATAAGGGATGTGATGAGTATACAGTTGTATTGGCCTGGGTTATCCACTGAAGTAAATGATCAAAAATAATCAACATTGAGAAAATAAAAAAAATCACACTAACAGGATAAGCCAGCTTGCTATCCCCTCCCATTTATGCTTTACAATTATTCATCATCTGGATTCTGCGGTTAATGGCGAAGACACGGTGCTTGGCATACTTTACACTTACAGCTGCCCAAAGGCCTTTTACAGGCTTTTAAGTGGTGATTTGCAGTCATTGGGCATCTGATCCTGCACGGCGCCCTCTACAGGGGATCTGTGGTGTATGTGAGCAGGGCAAACAGCAGCGTGGTTCTTCAACCATTCAGCTAGATGAATTCTCACTGAGGTGCACAGGAAGCATAAGTTAGAAATGTAATTCATTGTAAAATGATGTACAGAAAGCAAATTAAAGTGAGGGAAAGAAAATGGGACTAAAAAAAACGATATAATAGAGCCAAAATGAAAAAGTTTTTAAAATGTATCTTTAAAATAATTTCCAACGATAAATAAATTCTTAAGGAATAAGATTGTACATTCATAAAATTAAATTTTCAGGGCCAGAGAGGTTGGCTGCAATTATGACTTACCATGCCATTAAAAATGCACTTGCACGTGAATGTACCCAGCTCTAAGTTTTTCGAGCATGTAACTAATGGTTAAGTACTGTAAATTCACACCATTACATTGAATTCAATGCTGAGTCTTTCTGTGAAGTATAGCACAGCTTGTGGAAGAGCAGGGCAAATCGGAGAGCAACTTCTGGATTTCCACAGTTATCTGAGCATTTGCTGACTCTGGGAATTGCTATTCGATTTATTCCATAACAGTGAGCCCTCATAGACTCACTATTATTCCTATTGTAAAATGCAGGCCATTATAGCATTTTTCTTTCTTAAATGGACTGGCTTATGTATTCTGGTAATGGTTTTGTTGAAAAGATAAAACTGCAGGGTTGATAATGATCTTCATATGTTTGGATTGATAAACTTGTTGCTGAGGTCATCTAGGTGTTCACTGGCCAGAATCGATGATAAATACCTCCTACCAAGTAACACAATGTATTGCTATGGTTTCCATAGCAACTGAAATTTAACAAAACGCTCTCTACATCTAAGACTAAATAGAATATTTTCTTTCATCTATGAAATATCCATGGTGTGATAAAATTAAAGAACACATTAGTGGGGTTTGCAAGCATACACACAGTAACAGAGAGTGTGCTAACATAGTTGATTGGTAGTAAATTAACCTTCGTGGAGGCTGTGATCAGACATGGGACTTGGAGTCACACATACTACTATTAACCAATGATTATATTACACATTCACCAAGCCAGGATAGAGTGTGCAGTGCAGTCAATTAGGCAGCTGTAGTTGTGGCTGCTATTATCTAAACTCATGCACATGTTACATTCTTAAAGTCAGCAGTTTTGCAGTAAAGTGCCATCTGTTTCTATTTCCTGTTCTGCAGATGACTGTGAGAAATGCAATGGGTAACCTTCTCAAAATCAATCATAATTAAAGACAGCCAGAAAAGGGCAGAACAGATCCCTCCAGGATTTTTAATTTATTTCTGATCGTTTGTAATCAGAAACAATCAATAACTAATAAAGTAAATATTTTGGGCAATTAAAATAGCTTTAGCACCTCTGTGGTATCTATTTAATGTGATGCTTCGAATATTATGAATTGAATAATGGATTCCAAATAATAGGCCATAGAACCATAGAAAAGTTACAGCACAGAAAGAGGTCATTCAGCCCATCGTGTCTGCGCTGGCTGAAAAAACTAGCCGCCCAATCTACTCCTGCCTTCCAGCACCTGGTCCGTAGCCTTGCAGGTTACAACACTTCAGGTGCAGGTCCAGGTACATTTTAAATGAGTTGAGGGTTTCTGCCTCCACCATCGATCCTGGCAGTGAATTTCAGACACCTACCACCCTCTGGGTGAAAAAGTTTTTCCTCATGTCCCCTCATATCCTTCTATCAATATAAAACAATAGGCAATGAGCTCAAAAAATTTAAGGTAACTTGTCTTGGTTGAAAATTAACATAAGTGTATAAATTACATTTGCTGATTTACTTTGCAAATGGTTAGCTCACATCAAGTTCCTCCCGCTACTATTTTAACAGAGCTGTTAACCAGCTTATTTTAAACCTGCTAATGCCTCCCCAACGAATGCAGGAAGGATTTTGGTGTGAATCCCTTAAGTGTTTGTACAATAGCAGGAGGTGCCAGGAGGCAGGTAACATTCACCCTATGTGTGACAATGACCATCTCAAACAAGAGAAAGCTCAGCATTCTCCATTTAACCTTTAATGGCACCACTATAGTAGTCCCTTACTATCAACACCTTTGGAGGTCACGATTGACCAGAAGTTTAACTGGACCAGCCTTATTAACACCGAGAGCTAAAGATGGGTACTGTGTGATGAGAGGCTCATCTCCTGACTCTCAACACTTCTCCACCATCTACAGTCTCAAGTTTGAAGCATGGTGGAATACCTAATACTTGCCTGGATGGGTACAGCCACAACGACATTCAAAAAGCTGCCAGGAGGCTTAATATCCAGCCCCTTCATCAGCAGTTAACTGTGGCTGCAGTATGTACAATCTATGGGATGCATTGCAGCAACTCACCCAGATTACTTCAACAGCACTCCTTCAATTGACAAGGGGAAAAACATCAATGTTTTGGGATACCATCAGGTGCAAGTCACACACCATCCTGATGTGGACGTAAAGTGCTATTCTTTCCTATCCTGGAATTTCCTATCTAACACCATCACCACAAGGACTGTAGTGGTTCAAGAAGTCCACCACTACCTTCTCAGGGAAGATAGGTATGGGCAATGAATGTCTCACCAGGGTTGCCCATGACCCCAGGACAACTTAAAACAAAAAGGAATTTCTATATCACTAAAGTTGAAAAAATCATGTTCCAGTAGGTGTCTATAGTTGTGTGTGATCATGGTAACCTCATTAATGTTATCAAGGGGAAAGAGCTACCTTTATAAAGTACAAAGGGAAGGATCCGATAGTGCTGATGTTTACGTCTGAATAATTTTCCCCTCATCCCCTCAATGAAAAACAGTTTTATAATGGTAACAGCTGGGTCAAAAAGTACATAGATTTGTTCATTTAAGCAAAACATTTTGAGAATTGGATGATTCATTGGCCTTTCGCCTCTGGGACCTTTGGAAGGTAATGGAGAAATTTAGCTGCCTTGAGAAATTCATCACAATGGTTCGACAGTTCCATGACGACATGCTCACATGTGTCCTGGATGATGGTGAGTCTTCTGATCCATTCCCAGTCACTAATGGAGTTAAGCAGGGCTGCGTGTTAGCACCAAACCTCTTCAGCATGTTTTTCTCTGCCATGCTCTCCAATGCCTTCCATGATGGTTATCCTGGCATCAAAATCAGATATTGCATGGATGGGAAACTGCTCCATCTGAGATGACTCCAGGCAAAATCCAACATCTCCAAGGACATACTTCATGATCTCCTGTTTGTCGATGACTTTGCACTAGTTGCTGGCTCAGAGCTCGATATGCATGGACCTGTTCTCCAATACATGCAACAACTTTGGCCTTACAATCAGCACAAGGAAAACTGAACCAGCCTGCTCCAGGAAAGCCTTACATTGAGCCCAAGGATTCAGTCCATGACCAGAACTTGTCAGCAGCGGATCAGTTCACTTATCTTGCTTGGCAGCACATTCTCTCGTGCTGTCTACATCGATGAAAAGACACATGCTAGAATTGCTAGAGCAAGTGTAGCCTTCGGCAGACTTCGAACATCAGTCTGGGAATGAAGAAGAGTAAGTCTGCCTACCAAACTGGAAGTCTTTTACAGCAATAGTCCTGTCCACTCTGCTCTATGCATGCGAGACTTGGACTGTATACCAGCGTTATGCCAAGAAGTTCAACCACTTTCACTTGAACTGCCTTCGGAAGCTTCTGAAAATCAGATGGCAGGACAAAATACCAAACACTGAGGTGTTCACCTGAGCTGGCATTCCAAGCATCCACACATATTGAGACAGTCACAACTGAGTTGGGTTGGTCATGCAGCCAGAATGCTGGCTACTTGCTTAACAAAGCAAATCCTGTATGGAGAGCTAGAATTTGGGGTGTGCTGTCATGGCGGTCAAAGGAAGTGTTACAAGGACACTGTGAAGGTTTTGCTTAGGAGTTTTGTTATCAACCCTGAGTCCTGGGAGAAGCTCACCCAGGATCATGGCATCTGGTGCAAAAAAGTAAAAAAGGGTGCGGCCTCCTTCGAAAGCAAGCGCATGTCAGAGGCAGAGAGAAAACGCAAGCAGAGGAAATCCCAAGCTAGCAGTTCATCCAAAACTCAATCATCTGCGGTATCCTGCCCTTTTTTGCAGCAGAACCTTCCAGGTGCAGATCGGCCTTAGCAGTCACCTATGTACCCACTGGAACCCTACCAAACCCCCAGACAATGGACATGGACATCTAAGCCTCAAAGGACAAACAACACCTCTGGACCTAAGTTCAAATCCAACCATCATAATGGGATAAAGTGTCTCCTCTGTCAGCTGGCTGTAAGAACTCAGGGTGAAATGGGCTTTGGGCAGTTTGAATCCAGCTCTTACTGGATCTAGACCTACAGCTCAAGCATGTCGCTAATTCAGCACTTTGAAAAAATCTTGTATACACATGAATGATGTAAAACTAGATGATTGTACTTTTTAGCTAACCATTTATCCATGTGTGCTTTTATTGGGAAATAGTTTTACGTCTTAAGAGGCTTGTAGAACTCATTTACATTCTACATACTTTTTATTAAAAAAGTATATTTGAATTCAACTTCTTACAATAATTCTTCAGCATTTTGTTCAGAAAAAACCACTCGATCAAAGTTTGGATGTTTGTGAGGAAAGGGTTAAAACAAGATTTCCATGCATATTCGCATCTGCTTTTCTTTAAACAAATGATTCAAAGGAAGAATATGCTGTTCTTTTAAGCACATAGTGTTTGTGTTAATCTTGCAATTTATATCAAACAGAACACGTTCCATTATCAGCACCACAGCCCATGACAGATGATGCCTTTTTTTTTAAAGCAACATTTACCTATTTTGTGCTCATCAACATGAGGATGATTTTGGTGCTAGGGAATAGAATATTTTCCATTCAGGCATCCAGTGTCAGTATCGAGCACTCCTGCATCAGGCACAACAAAGCTAAATGCAGAGTGAAGCTCCCTCTCTGTTCCAAACCATGGACCTCAGTCCCAAACTCAGAAGAGCACCCTCAGCTGCATCAGTAAGGCACTGCCCCCCATGTTACACACTAACCATCCATACACCCAGTAATGCCGACCCCACTGTCTCATAAATCAAGAAACTAACTCTTAGAAATCAAGAGATTTGGTGTATAAATCACGAGTTGCTTTTTTTTTCGAACATAAACCAATGTCGATTGACAGTGGTTTATAAACCTCATTAATGGATTATTTAATCTCCGACAGATTACATAAACTATATTACTGCATCTGAAAATACTTTACGGAAAATTTTTACAAAAATCCTAGCTGTCATCACCACGTTGCTGTGTATCCCAGTTTAAGGGTACAGTGACTGTGACTGGGATGACCACTGGACAAGGATGATAATATTTAATTTATAAGTTTTCTTTCTTTTAATAGTTTACTTCTTTATCAGTTGTGTCTCTAAAAAAGAGCTGCTTTCGTTTGATGGGAATACCTCAATGTCTCCTTATTGGTTTATTAGAAAAAAGCAGCAAAAAAGATCTTTCGCAACCTGCAGTATAATGCACATTGCATCCTGAGCATTGCATGTGGAACATTGTCCCTTAAAGAATTGCAAAGTGGGAGGGAGGAATAGAAACAATGGCCAGCAGAGGTGGTCCTGCCTTCTTTTGGATGGCCATCACTGATTGGTTGGTGCAGATGCCGTTTGAGGTGTCATGGTACCGGGATTCCAGCTACGTGCAAGTTTGACTTCCAATGAGGGAGCGAGGCTGGCGGAGAAAGAGGCGCCATGTTTGATTGTGGAACGTAATCGGCTCTTTACTCAGATGGTCGGCTGCCCTCCCTCCCTAAGCTTAGTTTTATTTATTTGTTTTAATTCCCTACTGGGGTGGGAGATGGTTGGAGGGGGGGGGGGGGGGGATGGGGGGAATTGGGGTGCAGTGACAAGAGAGATGCCCAATTATCTATTCCCATTCACTACTGGTGGTGGAGAGAGGGAGGCACCAGACTGGAAGCCTCATGTAGAAAAAAATCCTGAGATCTGAGAGTTCTATTGTAAATCATCAGTAAGGCTGAATTTTACTTAAAAATTGCATCTCGTGATAAATTTGCAATGTTGGCATATCTGTCAGTGGTAAGTGATACTGGGTTGAATTTCAACTTGCTGTCTGGGCATAAAACTGGCCAATATTTATCCCTCAACCAACATCACTAAAACAGATAATCTGGTCCTTTATCTCATTGCTGTTTGTGGGAGCTTGCTGTGTGCAAATTGGCTGCTGTGTTTCTTACATAACAAAAGTGACTCCATTTTGAAAGTATTTAATTGGCTTTAAAGTGCTTTGGGATATCCTGATATCATAAAAGGTGCTATATATCTTTCTTTCTTGCAGATTAACTGCTTGTTATAGAAACTGCCGGATTTTAATTGCCACTGAATGAATATTGGATGGTTTCATGCAATATACAATCAGAGTTACAAAAGGGGAGAATGTGCAAAGCAACTGGTCACAACAGGAGTGAACTGCAATAAAAAAAAAGCCAAAGCAAGTGACTTGCCACTGGCACATGTCACTGAAATGAAATAATGCAGATTAACCCTTTTGGTTACTGAACATCTTTTGGAACTTGCACATACGAATGTACGAATTAGGAGCAGGAGTAGGCCACTCGGCCCTTCGAGCCTGCTATGCCATTTAATAAGTTCATGGCTGAACTCATTACTCCACATTTCCACCTACCTCCGATAACCTTTCATCCCCTTGCTAATCAAGAATCTATCTACCTCTGCCTTAAAAAAATTCAAAGACTCTGCTTCCACTGCCTTTTGAGGAAGAGAATTCCAAAGACTCACAATTCTCAGAGAAAAAATTTCTCCTCATCTCTGTCTTAAATGGGCAACCCCTTATTTTTAAACAGTGATCCCTAGTTCTAGATTCTCCCACAAGGGGAAACATCCTTTCCACATCCACCCTGTCAAGACCCCTCAGGATCTTATTTGTTTCAATCAAGTCGCCTCTTACTCTTCTAAGTTCCAGCGGATACAAGCCTAGCCTGTCCAATCTTTCCTCGTAAGACAGCCCGTCCATTTCAGGTATTAGTCTAGTTGTTAACTGTGGCCGATCCATGGCACCAGGTTTACACCTAAATGGCAATTTGTAAACCTACCTCACCTTCATTTCAAAAATGTTACTCACCAATTTGGAACTAGGACTTGCTTTGAATTTGCATCCACAGAAAACTGTGAGTGAAAAATATAGAATAGGATTTTTAAAATGACTGACAATTTTTTATGTAGGAATCCTAATCTTACCACATCTTCAGAGGGAGGCGATGAGCTCCGACCAGCAGATACTTCCCCACTCACCGGGAGTGAATATCGCCAGGGAAGGCGCATAAGGTGGCTCAACACAAAAGATTTTTACAATGACATTAGGAAAAAGATGATGGTCAGAAGTGATGTGGGCCGCTTGAAAACTGATAACAGTGATTTTGCCAAATAAGGAAGTGATGGTCATGCTGGATAATTACCTTGCATCAGTATTTACAGTAGGGGAAGAGGTCAGCATGCCAGACATCCCAAGGGAATTACTGAATCAACACAATTAATGGAAGCAAGATAAAAGTATTGGAGATATTAATGGCACTATAAAGAGCGACAAACTCCCAGGACCAGATGGTTTCCATCCCAGAGTTTTAAAAGAAGTAGATGAAAACATAGCAGGTGCCCTAACTATAATCTTGTTTGACCTGTTCCAAGCAAACATGCAGAGTGACAACAGTATCAAATATTAATATTTCCATTATCACAGCACAATTGCATTATATTGGTAAGATTTCTATTAAAAAGAGCAACAGTAACAATAGTTTTGATCTGCTGCGATATCTTACAGTCTGCATTTGGCACAAATAACATTGACTTCTTGCACTTTTTGCTGGCTTTGAGTATGATTATTCTGCAGTCACAGTATGTACAATAATTGGAAAACAAATAAGGAGTTCCAAAAGAAAAAGTAGTAATATACAAAAGATGACACAAGAATGGAAATATACAAACCAGAAATGATTTGAAAATATTTAACACTAAGCAGTAACTTGGCAAAAGGAAACAGATTCATTTAAATAATGTTCTAAAGACATCCAAAGCTGAAAGGTTTATCCATAAAATATAACTCGCTGTTTAATTAACAATGGAATAGTTTCTCTTCAGAATTCTGCGAAGGCAACAATGTCTGGTACAGTTTAATGATTTGTGTTTGAACATCAAAATGACCTGTGCATTCTTGACAATGAAAATCAAGGCCCTGAGATTCTAAGTGAGGGGCTGGGGGAATGGGAGCAGGGTGAGATCTGCTGATCTCCTGCTGTATATCCAGTGGCACACCAGCTGGGTCTGTGCCATTTCTTGGAGTTTCGTCATTGTTTTGTAAGTGGCAGAATTTCCCTCCACCCCTTACAAGGCAAATGATGGGCAAAGGCTGAAGCTAATGGGTGGGACACCTTAAAGCAGGAGTTTTGTGCTTCTGATCCACATTCAGGACCTAGCGCTTTAGTGGTGGTTGCGTGAGCGGAAGCATACAAGGGCATATGTGACTCCCAATAATGGGGTCCAGGCCACCTGGACCCATGAGGGACTGAAATTTGAATTCCCCCTCAGCTAGATCAGGAAAGTAGAGTCAGGGGTGCGGGGGGAGGAGACCTTAGGCTGATTATCACCTATACAGAGAGGAGACAAGGCCGGAGTTTCTGGAGAAGGCTGGTGCCAGAGATGCATTGAAGTGACATTTGGTGCCACCTGCTGCATGCTAATGAGGTGCCCTCCCACTAACTCCACAAACTGTTACAGAGGCAGTGCTCGAGGGCACTGATAACCATTGGCACATCAGGATCCCAACCCAAGGAATTTCAGGGCCAAAATAACAGTGATCAGCCTGGCAAATGCACTAATTTTATTCACAAGCTTGAAAGGATCAGGAAAATAATATTCTACAGACTCCTGTATGCTTTAATTGTCCAGCCCCCACCGATATATTAACATATTTTGGAATCTGTTCAAAGTAAACTCTTGGGGTTGGATTTTTAAATCCTGCTGAGGGCGGCAGTGGGTGCAAACGCAATTTGAAGATCATGTTCTCAGCGGTCAGCACTTGGTCTTGTTGCCTCCGGAATGCAAAGGTATTTTCAAAGGGCCACTGGGAGGGAAGGAAGGATCGGCACACCTCCAATTCAGTGCCTGTTGACCTCTTTGAAGAGCTCAATAACAGGCTTGTCAGCAGCAGTGCACAATCTTTAAAGGCTGAGAATGGGGAAGATGTGTGGAACACGGCATGGTTCTGAAGATGTGAACAATGCAAAAGGCCATGAGGCTATGGGAAGGGCTGATTAACCGAATATAAAGCTCAGCTGCTTCAGAAGTGCCTCAGAGTGGCCATTGCTGGAGCTGTAAGACTTGCTTTTCTCAGTGGTGAGTGGTAGGAATCTGGAGAGGGACGTGAGACTGCTGGCGTCACAGGGGCAGCTGGGGTTTGCAGGAGAAGACCTGGAGAATGCACAAAGCATAGCTGAGGGAGTTCAGATGGGAACAGGCTACTCTGACATTGGACTGAGCAGCCAGGATGATGCAACTCCTGGACAGCAGGAAGCCAGAGGAGCACAATGGGGGGAGGCTGCAAGTGGAAGGTGCTACCCTAGGATCAGGTCTACCACCCAAGAGTCAGCTACCTGCAAATGAAAGAGAATCAGTGCCATAGGAGGCTACGCATATCCAGGCAGATTGTCTCTGACCTTTGTGCTCTGCTTCACAGTGACCTGAGGCATCTAGGTCCCCTTGGCAGTCATTTACCTGCAGCTGTCAAGGTCACCATCACCCTTGATTCCTATGCAAGTGGCTTGTTCCAGGGATCAGCTGTGGACCTAGGTGGCATCTCGCAGTCGGCAGCTCATCATGCCATCAGGCAGGTCACGGATGCCATATTCAAGAGGGGGCAGACTACATCCACTTTGACACAGATGGGCCAGTGCAAACACAGAAGGTTTTGGGATTTGCAATCATCGATGGATTCCCTCAGGTCCAGGCGGTCATCAATTGTACCCATGTAGCCATCAAGGCACCGACACACCAGCCAGTCAGATTCCTCAACAGAAAGGACTGCCACTCACTGAATGTCCAGCTGGCTGTGACCACAGGAAGCGAATCTTTCTGGTCTGTGCCTGGTTCATGGGCAGTTGTCATGACTCCTAAATCCTGTGAGAGTCCCAGGTGCTGCGCCTCTTCAGACCCCCATCCAGACGCTGTGTGTGGCTGCTGGGGGATAAGGGTTATCAGCTAAGGAGGTAGCTCCTGACACTCGTTTGAGACCCAGACACAGATGGGGAGAGGTGCTACAATCAGAGCCATCTCCTAACATGGATCTGCATTGAACAGACCATTGGCCTCTTGACGGCACGCTTCTGTTGCCTTGATCGCCAGTATGAGCCAGCCAAAATGTCTCGTATCGTGGTCGTCTGCTGCATCTGCTGCACCCTGCACAACATGACACTGGAAAAAGGCCTGGAGATAGATGAAGAGGAGGAGCTGAAATACCACTCTACCTGGGAGGAGGACTGGGAGGAGGAGAAAGAGGAGGAGGAAGGGATAGCTCCAGAGGTGGCCGGTGCCCAGGCAGCAGAGGACGCCTAGACATGCTGTCCCAGAGCTCAGGGTGAACTGCGGATGGAATGGCAGCAAGGACCACTCTGATTCAGCAGCGCTTCACCTGATCACCCCCGAACCCTTGTGGCTGATGACCCCACAACTCACCTTCCAGCATAAAGAGATATTTCACTGCTATAACTCTTAACTGTGAGGTCCCATTGGCAGCCATGAATATGCAGATGGAGGGCTCCTCCATCCGCCATTGTCCACCATCACAAGGCACAGGCACATAACATTCCCAGGGCCCCATGTCCCTGCGACCCACCCCACATTGCAACATTCCTCTTTTGAGATAACAACAACACCCCTGTCAGAGTGGTGAAATAAAGAAGTTATGTTTTTAGACAAGCAAACTAACAGATGTAGATATTATCACCCAAATGACCCATTAAGTGATTTTAATGCCTTGGTGCTTTCCTCTCCGTAACACTTCTACGGGGCCCTCTCCCTGTGGCGGACGATGATGTGGAGGCAACCTGCTCCCTACCCTCTGTCACTAGCTGAGATACCCATGGCTTCTGTCCTCAATTGGAGGTGCCCGTGGGAGCAGACTGCTGTGCCTGCGTCATGGCAGAGGCTGACTCTGTCACAGAGCCCTGGTACACAGATGGCTTCTGAGTCGGAGGGGGCAAGAGGCTGAAGGGTGATACTGAAGCCCTGAGGAGTTGCCTCATCATCTGCTGCCAGGGCCATCTCAGCCCTTTCCTGGCGCCCATGGATGCTGGAAGCGGCCACAGACTGGGACGTAATTGGCATCTGCTCAGTGCACCTTTGCACCATCAGCGACACTGAGCGGTGTATGTTACAGAGAGTCTCACTCTTTGTGTGCATATCAGCATGCTGCTCCTGCACCCACACAGAGTGCTGCTGCATTTGGCTCTCCAAGTTGTTGCCCTATCTCTCAATGGAGGAGCTCGTGCGATCGAATCCCAGAGTCATGACGGAGCACATGTGCTGCGTGGACTCCTCCATTGCCTGTCCATGGCTCCTAATAGCCTCAGGTTCTCAAGGAAGACCCTGCTTGTCTGCGACACTTGAGGCCCAACATCTTTGCCCAGCGAAGCATCACTGTGTCTGTCCCCCATCCTCCGAGGGGGACTGCCCACAGCTGACTCTGCCTCACCTTCCTCTACCTGTTCATACGTGATGTGAGGTTCACCCTGTGCTCCCCTTTCTACGCTAACCTGTGGCCCAACTGAGGTGAGTGCCTCTGCGCTGGTGGAGGGTGCTGACGTATGATGTGACGTGCAGGTTCCATGGCCTGGATTCCCCAGCCCTGGATTGCAGCGTCGATATGGCAGGTTCACTTTGGTCCTACTCTGCAACTGGCCGATGGGGGGGGGCACAAAAGAATGATAGAGAACTGGTCCTACTCAACAAGAGCTCCAGCACAACCAATCCCTCAGATGACAGCGGTCTCAGATCCATAGCTCACGTTGGGCAGGAATCTCCTCCATGCCCTTCACCTCAAGAAAGTGCTTTCCAATGACTCTGTTGCTCATGGCCTCCCGTTTCGCCATCCCCCACTGAATGCCTCGAGGACGCGCTGGCGATCTCCAGTGCCGCCTCCTCCACTGCTGTCAGTGTGTGGAGCTGGGCTACTCTACCTCCCATTCTGGCAATCTCCCTCGTATTATGGCCTCTCTTCTCCTGCAGGATGAGAGGAGAAAGATTCATGATCTTTCATGATAGTAGCAAAAGCTGCCTTCTATGACAATCTAGTGGTGCGAGACCCCTTGGGAACGAGCAACCATAACATGATAGAATTCTTTATCAAGATGGAGAGTGACGTAGTTGATTCTGAGACAAGAGTCCTGAATCTTAGTAAAGGAAACTACGAAGGTATGAGGCATGAGTTGTCCATGACAGATTGGGAAACGTTACTTAAAGGGATGACGGTGGATAGGCAATGGCAAACATTTAAAGAGCGCATGGATGAACTGCAACAATTGTTTATCCCTGTCTGGCATAAAAGTAAAACGGGAAAGGTAGCCAAACCATGGTTTACAAGAGAAATTAGAGATAGCATTAGATCCAAGGAAGAGGCATATAAATTTGCCAGGAAAAACAACAGACCTGAGGATTGGGAGCTGTTTAGAATTCAGCAAAGGAGGACCAAGGGATTGATTAAGAAGAGGAAAATAGAGTACGAGAGTAAGCTTGCGGGGAACGTAAAAACTGATCGTAAAAGTTTCTATAGGTGTGTGAAGAAAAAAAGATTGGTGAAGACAAATGTAGGTCCCTTACAGTCATAAACGGGAATCTATTATGGGGAACAAAGAAATGGCTGACCAACTAAATGCATACTTTGGTTCTGTCTTCACAAAGGAGGACACAAATAACATTCCAGAAATGTTGGGGAACACAGGGTTTCGTGAGAGGGAGGAACTGAAAGAAATCAATAATAGTAGAGAAATGGTGTTGGGGAAATTGATGGGACTGAAGGCTGATATATCCCCAGGGGCTGATGTTATGCATCCCAGAGTACTTAAGGAAGTGGCCCTAGAAATAGTGGATGCATTGGTGTCATCTTCCAAGATCCTATAGTCTCTGGAACAGTTCCTACAGATTGGAGGGAAGCTAATGTAACCCCACTATTTAAAATGGGAGGTAGAGAGAAAGCAGGGAATTATAGACCAGTCGGCCTGACGTTGGTAGTGGAGAAAATTCTAGAGTCCATTATCAAAGATTTTATGGCAGAGCACTTAGAGAACAGTGGTAGAATCGGACAGAGTCAGCATGGATTTACGAAAGGGAAATCATGCTTGACAAATCTACTAGAATTCTTTGAGGATGTAACTAGTAGAGTTGATAAGGGACAGCCAGTGGATGTGGTTAATTTGGACTTTCGGAAGGCTTTCAACAAAGTCCCACATAAGAGATTAGCATGTAAAATTAAAGCGCATGGGATTGGGGGTAGTGTACTGCGATGGATAGAAAATTGGTTGGCAGACAGGAAACAAACAGTAGGGATAAATGGGTCTTTTTCCGAATGGCAGGCAGTGACTAGCGGGGTACCGCAGGGATCGGTGCTAGGACCCCAGCTATTCACAATATATATTAATGATTTAGATGAGGGAACTAAATGTAATATCTACAAATTTGCAGATGACACAAAATTGGGTGGGAGGGTGAGTTGTGAGGAGGATGCAGAGAGGCTTCAGGGTGATTTGGATAAGTTGAGTGCTAATGCATAGCAGATGCAGCATAATGTGGATAAATGTGAGGTTATCCACTTTGATAGCAAAAACAGGAAGGCAGATTATTATCTGAACAGCTATAAACTGAGAGAGGGGAATATGCAACGAGACCTGGGTGTTCTTGTACACCAGTCGCTGAAGGTAAGCATGCAGGTACAACAGGCGGTAAAAAAGGCAAATGGTACATTGGCCTTCATAGTGAGGGAATTCGAGTACAGAAGCAGGGATGTCTTGCTGCAATTGTACAGGGCCTTGGTGAGGCCACACCTGGAATATTGTGTGTAGTTTTGGTCTCCTTATCTGAGGAAGGATGTTCTTGCAATAGAGGGAGTGCAGCGAAGGTTTACCAGACTGATTCCTGGGATGGCAGGACTGATTTATGAGGAGAGATTGAGTCGGTTAGGATTATATTCGCTGGAGTTCACAAGAGTGAGAGGGGATCTCATAAAAACCAATAAAATTCTAACAGAACTTGACAGGGTAGATGCAGGAAGGATGCTTCCGATGGTGGGGGAGTCCGGAACCAGGGGTCATAGTCTAAGGATATGGGGTAAACCTTTCAGGACTGAGATGAGGAGAAATTTCTTCATCCAGAGAGTGGTGAACCTGTGGAATTCACTACCACAGAAAGCAGTTGAGGCCAAAACATTGTATGTTTTCAAGCAGGAGTTAGATATCGCTCTTGGGTCTAAAGGGATCAAAGTATATGGGACGAAAGCGGGAACAGGTTATTGTTTTGGATGCCATGATCATAATGAATGGTGGAGCAGGCTTGAAGGGCCGAATGGCCTACTCCTGCTCCTGTTTTCTATGTTTCTATGTTTTTTCCCTCATCTCTTCCAGCATGACATACATGTGGGCTGATGTCCCCAAGTGAGAGTGGCTGCTTCTCAGTGCAATGACTGTTGACTTACTCTGACAATATTAAGCAGAACTATGGACATTCTGTGAGGTCAGCTCGTATGCATTCTGGTGCTTAGCGAGTTGGTGCCCAATGAACCGGGTACCGCTGGCCACTCACCCTACCAGACCGCAAGTGGTCATTGAACCTTTTCCTACACTGGATCCAGGTCCTTCTCATGGGTCTCCGGATGCTGACCTCCATGGCCACCTCTTGGTCTCACTGGGGGGATTCCTCCTCCCTGAGGCCGAGGAGAACAGCCCTCTCCTTTCTGATACTGCATCACTGGGTGCCTCCGGAGAGGAATCAGAGAAATGGGGTGCTGCCCAGGGATGCATGTCCATACCCACACAGGCCCTCCGAGCTCCCTGGTGCTGTATCGCTAAAGGCAAGCCCAGTGATGGCTGCCCTTTGTCTTTTTGAATTGCACTCAGCGACCTGTTCCTGCATCCAGAACGCTTCCAGCACCTCTAATTGGGTGCCAGATTCGCTTCCAAGCCAATTACTGAGTTTGGGTCAGCAGAAATGCTCTGGCGTCAGGTTCCTTACATGGTAACAAAAATCCAGCCCTTGATTCTTAACACCATTTTTCAAAATATGGTATTTTCCTCTCACTAGTGTTTGTCCCATTTTATACAAATGTTATTTGATGAAACTTGGATATTTTGGAACAACAGTGTAAAGATATTGTGACAAAACTAATGTTGTCCCATTTTTATTAGCGACTGGCCTTTTAAAATTGGTCACAGAATGTAAGGTCTTCAGAAACTGACTGCAGTTCAAATCTCTACACCAGGCCTATTTCAATAAAACATTATAAGTTTTAACAATTACCATTGGGAGAGCCGCATAATTCAACTTTAAACATTGACATGTGATTGGTCAATCTGAGCATGACTGACACATCCTTTTTAAATCTAAGTGACAGAATATTCATAATCCAGGAAGTCCTGGTAACTCTTTTCTGGGAAATTAAAATCAAGATTATTTGATTCAAAGAGCCTCTTTAAAGTGGCTGTTTGGAAAGAATCAAACAAGTTGAAAATTCCGAAAGAACAAAAAGTTTGTATTTCCAAGAAACAAATAATTAGGGTTTCAAAATGGTAAGAAATTGTTTAAAAGATTGGAAAGAGGCCTGAGTGATCCTAGCCAATATAGAAACATGCCCCTGTTGCGTAGAGGTACCTTAGATTCAATATTTTCTGTAGTGATATCTTCCATCTGAGATTCTAATGGTTACCACTAGATGATCAGTGCAAGGTGATGGCTTGTGCTTGTGGATGGTTCCATGGACATTGGCTGCCCTCCAGTAACATGCCCAGGTGACCATTCTTCATGTGTGAGGCTTGATATTGAATCAGCTATCTGACTGTGGGGGCATCACTGTCCCATATTCACCCTGTGTTGCCACATGGAAGATTCAGGAATGAGGTTGCTCCCCTTTGTTCCAGTAACCAATATGGCAAAATGCCACTAGGAAAGCTGAGAAAGTCTAAATTAGCACAAATTGTGCATTATTATCACATTTAACATATTAACTTGTACATTTGCTATTTACCTTTTAGGTCCTGCCTTCTTTTTTAGAAGTTTCTACTGAGTCATCTATATTTTTAAAAATGCTTCCCTTATTTTCACCAATTTTCACTGTTCCCCTTGTGAACGTATTTGGGGTAAGGTTCTACAAGGGCCACTCCCCCTCTGGTACATCACCTGTATAGATAGACTGCAGAAGCTGGGGTTGTTCTCCTGAGAAATGGCTTTGAGGAAAATTGATCATAGATGGTTTAGAGAGAGTAAATAAAGAGAAACTGTTTCCAATGGCTGAAGGATTGATAATGAGAAGGCATGGATTTAAGGAGATTGGCAAAAGAACCAGACGTAACATGAGAAAAATATTTTCATGCAATGAGTGGTTAGGATTTGAAACTTGCTGTCTGATTGGGCGCTGGATACAGATTCAATAGTAGCCTTCAAGAGAGAATTGGATACTTGAAGGAGAAAAGTTTGCAGCGACATGGGGAAAGTGGAAAGGAGTTTGACTAACTGGATTGCTCTTCGAAAGAGCTGGCACAGACTCGAAGGGCTGAATTACCTCCTTTTGTGTAGTACTATCCTATGATTCAATATGTGTCAGCAGGTAAGTGGACTACAGAGCTTCACAGTTGGTTCTGTCTCTTCTGATACATTTCAGTAAACAATGAAAAGTCATTTGTACTGGGGACAAATTGGGAAGAAGGGGACATAGATTCAGGAATGAATTAAGAAGTTAGGTTTTATTCACAAAGAGAGCTATTAGAACATGGAATGCTTTAGGACAAGTGGTTATTGAGGCAGAGATTATAATATCATTGAAAAGAGAACTGGATAGAGATTTGAAAAGGAAGTATATAAAAGGGTATCAATTAAGAGAAGGGAAATAGGATTGGAGCATACACTGTTAGTTGAATAGCTAGCATCAGCTCAGGCACAATGGGCTGAATAGCCTCCTGCTGTGACCTAAATTCCAGAATTCCTTGTGTGTGCACATGCACTTTTATCATCAGGTTGCTGAATTGTAGTGGTTGAGAGTGGCAACCCTAACCCTACTCAACCCAAAGGTATTGAGACTAGTTGTGATTCCGATGGAGCCAAGATTTTGTCCTGGTCAGACACAAATATGTGTGGACAATTTTCAAAATAGCTGGGATGAAAAATGAGTCCAAATGCTTCCTTGGGATCTGCGTGGGTTGCTAGGGACAGTGGGATTTGGCTGAAGCCCCAGTAATTCTTGTTCCATTGTATGATCTAATTATAGGTGCCTTGAATGACCACGGATAATTTGTATGTTGTTTATATTTCAAATAGCCACAAGGGATTGTCATTTCCATTACCATTAGAATCAAAAATAATCAGAGGCACAAAGATACTCAGCAGGTCAGGCAGCATCTGTTGAGAAAACACAAGATAGTTGATATTTCAGGTACAGAAACTTCCCTCAACGGTTATCAGATTGTTTGAAATGTTAACATGTGCAGTGTGACAGAACATGAGATAGACAGCATAATTTTTCTTATTGATCCATCTCCAAAGGGAATGTTAATAGCAGGATGGCAATATCTATACATGAACAAATCCTTCCATGGCTTCCCTCCTCCCTATCTCTGTAACCTCCTCCAGATCTACAACCCTCAGAGATCCCTGCATGCCTCCAATTCTGGCCTCTTGAGCATCCCTGATTTTCAACACTCCATCATTGGCAGCTGTGTTTTCAGCTTCCTGAGCTCTAAGCTCTGGAATTCCCTTCCTAAGCCTCTCTGCTTCTCTCATTCTCTCACCTCCTTTAAGATGCTCCTTAAATCTAAGCTGTCCCAATACCTCTTTAAGTGGTTCAGTGTCAAATTTTGTTTGATGATGTTCCTATGAAGTGTTAATTGTATATCAATTGTGTTTAATTATATGCTTGGAGTCTTACTTGGGCACATAAAGAGACACTTACTGAAACTATATGGGGGTTGAGTTAGGAGGTCCTGAGTGGCATGAAACAGGGCTGTGTTCTCGCACCTACACTGTTTGGAATCTTCTTCTCCTTGCTGCTCTCACATGCGTTCAAGTCTTCAGAAGAAGGAATTTTTCTCCACACAAGATAAGAGTGAAGACCAAAGTACGGAAAGTCCTCATCAGGGAACTCCTCTTTGCTGACGATGCTGCATTAACATCCCACACAGAAGAGTGTCTGCAGAGACTCATCGACAGGATTGCAGCTGCCTGCAATGAATTTGGCCTAACCATCAGCCTCAAGAAAATGAACACCATGGGACAGGACGTCAAAAATGCTCCATCCATCAATATTGGTGACCACGCTCTGTAAGTTCACCTAGCTAGGCTCAACTATCACCAGTAATTAGTAGGCAGGAAGAATAGGAGAGACCACATGGCATAAGACTCACAATCACAGGTTTGGAAGGGGTGTTGTTGGCCGATCATAGCAGAAGATTTGCTTGAGGAGCTGGGGGAAGCACTTGTGCTCCTCTTGCCCCAAAGGAAGTGCTCTAAAAAGCACTTACCTTTGGCTCCCTTCTCCATTTCATTGCTGGGCTTCTTGAACCCTGGTAAACCAGACTGGCTAACGTTAAATTTAAATCAGGCTCCCAACTGCACTGTTGGAGTCAAATTTAAATATAATGAGGTGTCCCGTCTCAAGATCGGGATATAGACACAGACGTGAATTGCAAGCCATCACCGTAAAAATGTTGGCAGGTGTGTATGCAGCAGGTCAGGGTCGAATTCCAAATTTTAATTTTTTTTTTACCTGCCCCAACCCTTTCCTGCCTGTATTTGATGTTTAAAATATTCCTTTCCCTCTGACCGGTCTTATTATACAACATTTAGACTATTGCTGCTTTATACCTTAGCGTGAAAGAAATGTGGCTTTTTAACTTTAAAAGAAATGAACTGGTCACGAGGCTAAATGTTGTGATTGGAACCTTCCAATCCATGCCTTAGAAGCAGTCAATTATCTACAAAACTGGCATGAAAATGGAAACTAATCGTAAGTTTGCTAAGTTTCCAGATAAGGTTAATGTAATGCATTGCGAATTTGGCTAAAAAAAATGAGTTACCTGGGGAGAATCAGATCAGAAAGACTTATACAAAAACAAGAAATGCTGGATTCACTCAGCAGGTCTGGCAGCATCTGTGGAAAGAGAAGCAGAGTTAACGTTTCGGGTCAGTGACCCTTCTTCGGAACTGACAAATATTAGAAAAGTCACAGATTATAAACAAGTGAGGTGGGGGTTGGGCAAGAGATAACAAAGGAGAAGGTGCAGATTGGACCAGGCCACATAGCTGACCAAAAGGTCACGGAGCAAAGGCAAACAATATGTTAATGGTGTGTTGAAAGACAAAGCATTAGTACAGATTAGGTGTGAATATACTGAATATTGAACATCAGCAAGTGCAAACCTGAAGAAAAACAACCTGAAAAAAAACAGTGGGTAAGCAAACTGAACAAACTAAGATGAAATGAAATAAATGCAAAAAAAGATTGTAAAAAATGTAAAAAGGAATGCAAAAAAAAGGAAAAAATAACTAAAAATGACTAAAAATGAAAGTAAAGTGGGGGGCTGTCATGCTCTGAAATTATTGAACTCAATGTTCAGTCCGGCAGGCTGTAGTGTGCCTAATCGGTAGATGAGATGCTGTTCCTCGAGCTTGCGTTGATGTTCACTGGAACACTGCAGCAATCCCAGGACAGAGATGTGAGCATGAGAGCAGGGGGGAGTGTTGAAATGGCAAGCAACCGGAAGCTCAGGGTCCTGCTTGCGGACTGAGCGGAGATGTTCCGCAAAGCGGTCACCCAGTCTGCGCTTGGTCTCCCCAATGTAGAGGAGACCACACTGTGAGCAGCGAATACAGTATACTACATTGAAAGAAGTACAAGTAAATCGCTGCTTCACCTGAAAGGAGTGTTTGGGGCCTGGGATAGTGAGGAGAGAGGAGGTAAATGGGCAGGTATTACACCTCCTGCGATTGCAAGGGAAGGTGCCCTGGGACGGGGACGAGGTGGTGGGGGTAATGGAGGAGTGGACCAGGGTGTCGCGGAGGGAACGATCCCTTCGGAATGCTGACAGGGGAAGGGAGGGGAAGATGCGACTGGTAGTGGCATCACGCTGGAGGTGGCGAAAATGGCGGAGGATGATCCTTTGGATATGGAGGCTGGTGGGATGAAAAGTGAGGACAAGGGGAACTCTGTCACGGTTCTGGGAGGGAGGGGAAGGGGTGAGGGTAGAGGTGCGGGGAATGGGTCGGACACGGTTGAGGGCCCTGTCAACCACAGTGGGGGGAAATCCTCGGTTGAGGAAAAAGGAGGTCATATCAGAAGCACCGTCATGGAAGGTGGCATCATCAGAGCAGATGCGTCGGAGACGGAGAAACTGGGAGAATGGAATGGAGTCCTTACAGGAGGTAGGGTGTGAAGAAGTGTAGTCGAGATAGCTGTGGGAGTCAGTGGGCTTATAATGGATATTGGTAGACAACCTATCCCCAGAGATGGAGACAGAGAAGTCGAGGAAGGGAAGGGAAGTGTCAGAGATGGACCATGTAAAGGTGAGAGAAGGGTGGAAATTGGAAGCAAAGTTGATAAAGTTTTCTAGTTCGGGGCGGGAGCAGGAAACGGCACCGATACAGTCATCAATGTACCGGAAAAAGAGTTGGGGGAGGGGGCCTGAGTAGGACTGGAACAAAGAATGCTCGACATATCCCACGAAAAGACAGGCATAACTAGGACCCATGCGGGTACCCATAGCGACACCTTTTACTTGAAGGAAGTGCGTGGAGTTGAAGGAGAAGTTGTTCAATGTGAGAACAAGTTCAGCCAGGCGGAGGAGGGTGGTGGTGGATGGGGACTGGTTGGGCCTCTGTTCCAGGAAGAAGCGGAGAGCCCTCAAACCATCCTGGTGGGGGATGGAGGTGTAGAGCGATTGGACGTCCATAGTGAAGAGGAGGCGGTTGGGACCAGGAAACTGGAAATTGTCAAAATGACGTAGGGCGTCAGAAGAGTCACGGATGTAGGTGGGAAGAGACTGGACCAGCGGAGAAAAGATAGAGTCTAGATAGGAAGAAATGAGTTCAGTTGGGCAGGAGCAGGCTGACACAATGGGTCTGCCGGGACAGTCCCGTTTGTGGATTTTGGGAAGGAGGTAGAAGCGGGCTGTCCGGGGTTGCGGGACTATGAGGTTGGAAGCTGTAGAGGGAAGATCTCCAGAGGAGATGAGGTCAGTGACAGTCCTTTGGACGGTGGCTTGATGTTCGGTGGTGGGGTCATGGTCCAGAGGGAGGTAGGAAGAGGTGTCTGTGAGTTGGCGTTGAGCTTCTGCAAGGTAGAGGTCGGTACGCCATACAACAACAGCACCACCCTTGTCTGCAGGTTTGATGACCATGTCGGGGTTAGACCTGAGAGAACGGAGTGCCTCAAGTTCAGAGGGGGACAGGTTAGAGTGAGTGAGGGGGGCAGAGAAATTGAGACGACCAATGTCTCGCCGACAGTTTTCAATGAAGAGATCAAGAGCGGGTAAGAGGCCAGGGGGAGGGGTCCAGGTAGAGGGAGAATGCTGGAGGCGAGTGAATGGGTCTGCTGGTCGGGGGGAGGACTCCTGGTCGAAGAAGTGAGCCCGGAGGCGGAGGCGACGGAAGAAGAGCTCAACGTCATGCCGAGCGCGAAATTCATTGAGGTGGGGGCGTAAGGGGATAAAACAGAAAGACTTATAGATGGATGTCACAGAAGACTTGCCACTTGAATGGAGACAGTGGTGGAAAAGCATTAAAAAAAATAGAATGTAGGAATAATCAGAAGAGTAGAGTATCAATTTACAAATGTTATGTTTTGTATAATAATGCAGTGGTCAGATCATACTTGTAGTTTGGTCATGACCCTTCAAAATATAATGGTGGCGGAGCTGGGGGGGGGAGATGTACAGAATGAAGATCCAAATGTAAATGGGATGGACGAGGAGAAAAAAAAATAGTTAAAACACTAACGGTTTTGAGAGATGTTTAATGGAGTGAGGGGACCTCATCAAGGTATGTAAAAATAGTAAATAGTTATAGATAAGGTAAAGCCTGAGTACTGCTTCAAAAGTACTTAGTTGGCTTTAGGGAGCTTTTGGAAGACCTGAGGATGTGAAAGGAGCTGCATACATACAAGTCTTTCTGTTAAATTATAAATTGGCAACTGGAGGAATAACTTTAGGATCATCATCAAGAGATTAGTTATCCTTGAAATACAGGTTTGGCCAGACTGATACCTTTAATGGCTCACATTTCCCTTATATGGTTATATGGATGCGGCTAAGTTTGCAGTTACGACATTTTCAACAAAGTCCTTCAACTTTCCTCAACTGCTCCAACAGCCCATTACTGCTTTGTTAGTTTTGAACTGATTCATTTCGAAGACAGATGTGCCACTTAAGTTAAACAATTTAAATGTGACGAAATGTTCTGTGTTCACTTATTTTTCCTTTAAAGCATATTCATTTACCTAGGTGTTTGATCTATTCAAAACACGTAGCGACACAGAAGGCTAAACTCTGTATCTATTCCAATATGATGGTTTGCAGATGTTGGCTTGAGAGGGGAAATTTGTATAACTTTTCCAGCACATGGCAATAACATCTTTATCACCCCAGAAATCTTCAAAACAAGTCATACATAGTTATACTGACTGAAGTTTTCCTTTTTATTCTGTTTGCCATTCTTACTGACTTTTCTTGACCAAAATTCTGCTCAGTGATTGATTCCAAACAAATTAATGCAGACTTTCAACACCAGAGGATAAAAATAGTCTGAGCTATCTAAGACGACCTTCCAGAATGCCTTAAGTATATATGGGACATTTATTTAGAATAGATCACTACACTTTGTACCTGCTACAGAAGCTGAGCATAACTTTGCTCACAGAGTTGTTGAAGTGATCCTTTACCTTTGCTGCTGGGCAGTAGAAGATAACCACCCATTTTGCACACCGACCAATACACTATTTTACGTCTGTTTTCTACTGGTGATAAAGGTGAAAATTCACCCTCGTTGTTTTTGTAAGTGGAATAATGGCTATACTCTTGTAGCACTCTGAGAAGATTGGTAGGGACATTAATATCTGTAGCAGGATGTTGTCAGTGTCTAAGCATATCTTATGAGTAGATCTGCTCACATCTGTGCTGTTAATTACGAGTGTTGTCTCTTGTTTTCTTTGGCTGCTGTTCAGTTATCAGTGCAAAAAGCAAAGATGGCCAACAACAGCTTTGCCATTTAACTCCTTGCAGTTATGCTTTCCCTCCCATTTGGTCATTTTGTAACGATACCAAGCCATGTGGTAAGATGCCAATATGAGAGAGATTAAAAGGATTCAAAGAGATCTGAATCAATTGACCATGTTACTAAAATAATGGAAGATGGTTTATTCACATAGGTACAAATGTGAAAGACTGCACATCGGAACAGGAAACATACAACACCCATATGTTATAAAGGGGTGCCCATTAACAAAAGGTCAAAAAGGCAAAGTATTTATGAATGATGATCATTGTAAATTCCTTGGTAGATTCCTGTTAATGTGGAGTTGGTATACACCAAACTAATAAAAAAAATAATCAGAAGGATATTTGACTGTCAGATTTTGAATAGGTTGTGCCATTTTAAGCACTTTATCTACAAAAGGACAATGGTGCACTGGAAAATGTTCAGAGCCGGCCAACAAGAATGTGAGTCTTTTAAGGATTTAACTTGCGAGGAGAGACTCGTTGAACTCTGATTGAAAGAAATTTGAGGAGGATGTGATCCACGTTTTATAAAATGTTGAGAGGCATAAATGATGTTGATCTAAACAGCGTAATTGATTTAGATTCTCTGTGGAGAACAAACAGACACATATAAAATGAAGAAGATGCGAGCAAGATCAGGGATGGTCTGTATGTCGCACAGCCTCATAAAAAATGAAAGCAATTGATAGAGCAAAGCAACTCAGCTTCAAAATGAAGCTGGATAAATATCTAGCTGGCAACAGGATTGGAGTTGTAATATACTCGGCACTAGCAGAGAAAATGGACACCAAGCATGGTCAGTTCAAGGAAGTGTTTATATATGTCAGCATGTCATTAGCATAATATACAAATACTTAGACAACTTCCCCTTTCAAAAGATAAGTATTTTCCTTTTGTTTCTCTTCAATGAACTATATTTAAAAATCAAGTATAACATCTGTTTTACGAAGTCTTTCCGATCTCCTTACAGGTTTTAGTGTAGAGTCTGATTTTGGACTATTTGGTTCAGTACTTAAAGAAGATCTTAATTCTTTTTCACCAAAGTCTGCATGAACTCTTTGAAATGGTCAATTCCACCACGACTACAATTGTAAAGGAGTTTTAGGCAGCTTGTTTCTACAGTTTTGGCAGATTTGTTAACCAATGATTCTAGGCCAATGTCTGGACCAGGCCAATAAACAAAACCTCTTACTATGGATTTCATACTGACTATTCATAGGATCATAGGAGCAGGAGTAGGCCAATTGACTCATCGAGCCTGCTCCGCCATTCAAACAGATCATGGCTGATCATCTACCTCTGCGCCATTTTTTCCCACTGTCCCCATATCCCTTGATCGCATTAGGTATTCAGAAATCTATCAATTTTCTGTCTTCAACATTTTCAATGTTTGAGCTTCCACAGCCCTCTGTGGTAGAGAATTCCACAGATTCACCACCCTCTGAGTAAAGAAATTCCTCCACATCTGTCTTAAATGGCCTACCCTTTATTTTGAGGCTATGTCCCCTGGTTCTTGACTCACCAGCCAGAGGAAATATCCTCTCCACATCTACCCTGTCACGCCCTGTAAGAATTTTGTAAGTTTCAGTGAGATCACCTCTCATTCTTCGAAACTCTAGAGAATACAGGCCCAGTTTCTGCAATCTCTCCTCATTAGACAATCCCGCCATCCCAGGGATTAGTCTGGTAAACCTCTGTTGCACTCCCTCTATGGCAAGTATATCCTTCCTTAGGTAAGGAGACCAATACTGTACATAATACTCCAGGTGCGGTCTCACCAAGGCTTTATACAATTGAAGCAATACATCTTTACTCCTGTACTCAAATCCCCTTGCAATGAAGGCCAACATACCACTTGCCTTCCTAATTGCTTGCTGCACCTGCGTGTCAGCTTTAGTGACTCATGACAAGGACACCCAGGTCTCTTTGGACATCAACACTTCCCAACCTCTCACCATTTAAGAAATACTCTGCCTTTCTGTTTTTTGCTACCAAATAGATTCTAACATTTTCCCTACTACTGACACCAAACTAACAGGTCTGTAGTTCTCCATTTTCTCTCTCACTCCCTTCTTAAATAGTGGGGTTACATTTGCGACTTTCCAGTCTGCAGGAACCCTTCCAGAATGTTTCAAATAATACCTCTTTATTGATACTAATTATTTTCAGTTCCTCATTTTTACGAGTCCCTTGGTTCCCTAATATTTCTGGGTGATTTTCTGTGTCTTCCTCCATAAAGACAAACCCAAAGTAATTGTTTAATCTCTCTGCCATTTACTCATTCTCCACCACAAACTCTCCTGTCTCCGCCTGCAATGGACCCACATTCTCCCTTGCTAATCATTTCCTTTTCACATACCTAAAGAAGCTTTTACAGTCTGCCTTTATGTTTCTAGCAGGCTTACATTCATAATCTCTTTTGCCTTTCTTTATCAGTTTCTTGGTCCTCCTTTGTTGGACTCTAAATTGCTCCCAATCCTCGGACTTATTACTTTTTCTGGCGACCTTATAAGCTACTTCCTTTGACCTAATGCAATCCTTTACTTCTTTTGTTCGACATGGTTGATTCACCTTTCCTGTTGAGTTTTGTGTCTTAGAGGAATGTATACTTGTTGTAAACCGTGTAATATTTCTTTAGCTACTAGCAATTGCCTGTCTACCGTCAAATCTTTTAATGTATTTTCCCAATCCATCATAGCCAACTTGCCCCTCATATCTTCATAGTTTCCTTAGTTCAGATTTAAGACCCTAATTTCAGAATAAACTATATCTCTTTCAAACTTAATGTAAAATTCTATCACATTGTGGTCACTATTTCCTAATAGCGCCTTTACAGCAAGGTTATTAATTAGATCTTTCTCATTGCAGAATACTAAATCTAAAAAAGACCGATCCTTAGTTGGCTCTTCAACATACTGCTCCAGAAACCCATCTCATACACGTTCTAGGAATTCATCCTCCACAGCATTAGTGCTATTTAGGTTTACTCAGTCTACATGTAAATTAAGTCGACCGTTTTTACTGTATTGACCATGCTACATACAGCTCTAAGTTCCTGATTTATACCATGCCCAACATTACCACTACAGTTTGGTAGCCTGTAAACAACTCCCACCAATGTTTGCTGCCCCTTGCTGTTTCTTAGCTCCACCCAAACTGATTCTACATCTTGCTCCTTTGATCTAAGATTCTCCCTCACTAATGTACTGATCTTGTTCCTTATTAACAACGCTACCCAACCTCCTTTCCCCCTCCATCTATCCTTCCTAAATGATGAATATCCCTGAAAATTCAGTTCCCAGTCCTGGTCACTCTGTAACCACGACTCCGTAATAGCAATTAAATCATCCCCAATAATCTCTATTTGTGCTTTCAAATCATCTACCTTGTTGCAAATTCTGTGTGCATTCAGATAGAGTGCCCTTAACTTTGTCTTAACATTATTCTTCATTTTGAACCTTGAACAGATCCCAATGCCTCAGAAATCTGATGCCCTCCCTCCTGCACCAATTCTCCAGCCACATGTTAAATTGCTTAATTCTCCTATTCCTAAGCTCACCTGCAAGTGGCATTGGGAGTAATACTGAGATTACTGCTTTTGAGATCCTGTTTTTTAATTTCTTTCCTAACTCCTTAAACTCTGCTTTCAGAACCTCATCCTTTTTCCTACCTATGTCATTGGTACCAATGTGGACCACGACCTCTGGCTGTTCACCCTCCCCCAGAAGAATGTCCTGCTGCCTCTCCATGACATCCTTGACCCTGGCACCGGGGAGGCAACAGACCATCCTGGTTTCACGTCCGCGGCCGCAGAAACGCCTGTCTGTTCCTCTAACTAACGAATCTCCTATCACTATTGTCCTTTCACTCTTCTTCCTCCCCTCCTATGCAGCTGAACCATCCGTGGTGCCGTGGTCTTGGCTCTGAGGAACCTTCTCCCTCAGAAGTATCCAAAATGGAAAACTGGTTAGCAAGTGAGATCAACTCAGGGGCCTCCTACACTACCTGCCTGTGTGTTCAGTATGAATCCTATCTGTCAAAGAACTAGATACCACCATTCTGTGACCCCACTTAATGCAGCCCTGTTCACATAATAACTCATTGTTTCAGTTCCTTGTCTGTACACTGATTAAATTCTGCCCATCTATTCAATGTCTGTTTGTAGACTCCTTTTAACACTGTATTTCTGAGTTTCAGCTGCAATTTCAGTTGCAGTGATTAGAAAGTCATCATCTTCTACTCCTATTGTGAAGATTGCACCTTCATTGCCTACTTCCAAGCCCTCATGCGGCAAATGTGGCAGTGGGTCAACAAAGCATTCTCTTTCGAACTGCGATATTCGATGTTGTAGTCATACTGTCAGAGAAGTACAGCTACAGCCCACTGCTGCATCCTTGACACTGCCATTGTTGGTATTGTAGACTTTGGTTCCAGAACAACTATTAGGGGTTTATGATCTGTTACGAGCATGAAGTTTCGACACAGCAAAAACTGGTGAAACGTTTTGATTTCGGAGATGATTCCAAACACTTTCTTTTCTATCTGCACAAAGCTGCGTTCACATTTGGTCAGGGTATGCGACGCAAATGCTATGGGCTTCTCTTGACCACCATCCATGACATGACTGATCACGGCTCCAACTCCATAGTTTGAAGTGTCGCATGCTAGCTTCAGATCACTATTTGTGTTGTAGTGCATCACTGGTCAAGCTTCTCTTACATGCATCTTGTTCTGCTTTAGACAATTCCCATTTCACATCTTTCTTCAATAACTCATGTAGTGGAGCTAACATCGTTACAAGCTCAGGTAGAAATCAAGAGTAGGTTTTGACCATGCCCAGAAATGATCTAAGCTCAGATACACCTTTTGGCTTTAGGGCATTGACTATAACCTCTATTTTCTCTTTCACTGGCTGTAGTCCTTTTTCATTGATTTTTTAGGCCAAGGTGCACCACCTCAGATTGCACAAAAGCACATTTGCTCCTTTTCAACTTCACGTTCTGATCATTGAACCTTTTTAGCACTTCACCTACCACTTGAAGATTCTCTTCCTCGGTCATGGTTGCGATCAACACATCATCCTGGTTGCACAAGGAACGCAGCATTCCTTGCAAAATTTTATCCATTATAGCTTAGAAGTTTTTCAGAGAAGGCTTCACATCATAGGGCAGCTTTGTGTTAGAATATAACCTCATGTATGTGTTTGTCTCTCAATTCACATTGAGCTGTGCATAAGCATGGGAAAAATCCAACTTTGTGATTAGCTTGGATCCTGCTAACTCCACATAAAACTCTTTGGAGGTCAGCAGTGAATACTGCTCATCATTGTGAACTCGATCCTTGTAATATCGCTGTTTTCCATTACCACTGGAATTAGTTCTCTTTCCTGCTTTGGCCTTCGCTTGGCAAGTGGTTGCAATATGGACTTTCTTTTGGCAATTAAAGCACTTGGCACTTCTGTACTGACATGCTTGTTCCATGTGGTTGCCCATACAGTGCGGCAGGTGGTGAGGGAACCATCAAGAGGGAAAAACATACTTGACCTCGTCCTCACCAATCTGCCTGCCACAGATGCATCTGTCCATGACAGTATTGGTAGGAGTGACCATCACACAGTCCTTGTGGAGACGAAGTCCTGCCTTCACATTGAGGATACCCTCCATCGCGTTGTATTGCACTACCACCATGCTAAATGGGATAGATTTCAAACAGATCCAGCAATGCAAAACTGGGCATCCATGAGGCGCTGTGGGCCATCAGCAGCTGCAGAATTGTACTCAGCCACAATCTGTAATCCCAAGGCCCGGCATATTCCCCACTCTACCATTACCATCAAGCCAGGAGAATAATCCTGGTTCAATGAAGAGTGCAGGAGGGCATGCCAGGAGCAGCACCAGGGATACCTCAAAATGAGGTGTCAACCTGGTGAAGCTACAACCCAGGACTACTTGCGTGCCAAACTGCGTAAGCAGCATGCAAGAGACAGAGCTAAGCAATTCCATAACCAACGGATCAGATCTAAGCTCTGCAGCCCTGCCACATCCAGCCGTGAATGGTGGTGGACAGTTAAACAACTAACTGGAGGAGGTGGCTCCACAAACATCCCCATCCTCAATGATGAGGGAGCCCAGCACATCAGTGCAAAAGATAAGGCTGAAGCATTTGCAGCAGTCTTCAGCCAGAAGTACCAAGTTGATGATCTATCTTGGTCTCCTCCTGAAGTCCCCAGGATCACAGATGCAATACTTCAGCCAATTCGATTCACTCTGCGTGATATCAAGAAACGACTGAAGTCACTGGATACTGCAAAGGCTATGGGCCCCTGACAATATTCTGGCAATAGTACTGAAGACCTGTGCTCCAGAACTTGCTGCGCCCCTAGCCACGCTGTTCCAGTACAGTTACGACACTGGCATCTACCCTGCAATGTGGAAAGTTGCCCGGATATGTCTTGTACACAAAAAGCAGGACAAGTCCAAACTGGCCAATTACCGCCCCAGGGCGGCACAGTGGCGCAGTGGTTAGCACCGCAGCCTCACAGCTCCAGTGACCCGGGTTCAATTCCGGGTACTGCCTGTGTGGAGTTTGCAAGTTCTCCCTGTGTCTGCGTGGGTTTCCTCCGGGTGCTCCGGTTTCCTCCCACATGCCAAAGACTTGCAGGTTGATAGGTAAATTGGCCATTATAAATTGCCCCTAGTATAGGTAGGTAGTAGGGAAAATATAGGGACAGATGGGGATGTGGTAGTAACGTGGGATTAGTGTAGGATTAGTATAAATGGGTGGTTGTTGGTCAGCACAGACTTGGTGGGCCGAAGGGCCTGTTTCAGTGCTGTATCTCTAAACTAAACTAAACTAAACATCAGTCTACTCTCAATCATCAGATGGAAGGTATCATTGACAGTGCTATCAAGCTGCATTTGCTTAGCAATAACCTGCTCATTGATGCTCAGTTTGGGTTCTGCCAGAGCCACTCAGCTCCTGACCTCATTACAGCCTTGGTGCAAACAGGGACAAAAGAGCTGAACTCAAGAGGTGAGGTGAGAGTGACTGCCCTTGACATTAAGGCAGCATTTGACCGAGTATGGCATCAAGCAGCCCTAGCAAAACTGGAGTCAATGGGAATCGGGGGAAAACTGGAGTCATACCTAGCGCAAAGGAAGATAGTTGTGGTTGTTGGAGGTCAATCATCTGAGCTCCAGGACATCACTGCAGGACTTCCTTAGGGTAGTGTCCTAGGCCCAACCATCTTCAGCTGCTTCATCAATGACCTACCTTCCATCATAAGGTCAGAAGTGGGGATGTTCGCTGATGATTGCACAATGTTCAGCACCATTCGCGACTCCTCAGATACCAAAGCAGTCTGTGTAGAAATGCAGCAAGACCTGGACAATATCAAGGCTTGGGCTGATAAGTGGCAAGTAACATTCGTGCCACACAAGTGCCATGCAATGACTATCTCCAACAAGAGAGATATCTCCCCTTGACATTCAATGGCATTACGATCGCTGAATCCCCCACAATCAACATCCTAGGGGTTACCATTGACCAGAAACTGAACTGGAGTAGCCATATAAATACCATGGCTACAAAAGTAGGTCACAGGCTAGGAATCCTGAGGCAAGTAACTCAACTCCTGACTCCCTAAAGCCTGTCCACCATCTAGAAGGCACAAGTCAGGAGTGTGATGGAATACTCTCCTCTTGCCGGGATGGGTGCAGCTCCAACAACACTCAAGAAGCTCGACACTATCCAGGACAAAGTAGCCCACTTGATTGGTACCCCATCCACAAACATTCACTCCCTCCACCACCGACGCACAGTGGCAGCAGTATGTACCATCTAAATGATGCACTGCAGCAACGCACGAAAATTCCTCAGACAGCACTTTCCAAAGCCGTAACCTCTACCAACTAGAAGGACAAGGTCAGCAAATACATGGGAACACCACCACCTGCAAGTTCCCCTCCAAACCACACACCATCCTGACATGGAACTATACCGCCGTTCCTTCACTGTCGCTGGATCAAAATCCTGGAATTCCCTTCCTAACAGCACTGTGTGTTCAATTACCTCACGTGGACTGCAGTGGTTCAAGAAGGCAGCTCACCACCATCTTCTCAAGGGCAATTAGGGATGGGCAATAAATGTTGGCCTAGCCAGCGACGCCCACATCCCATAAATTAATATTTTAAAAAATGCTAAACCACTATCACCAGCACTCTTCTGACTAGGTCTCTGAACTTTAGGCTTGCCGGAAGCCATCTGGGTCATGGACAGAAGCTGTACTTATCACTGGCATAGGACAAAATTCCTGAGCATTCTTTGATGCCATCTCTATAGAAAGAGCAATCTTACACACTAGCTCAAATGTAAGATTTTGTGTGTTTAGTAACTTTGATTGGATTCTTTTGTCCATCAGTTCACAGAGATTCATGGTCTAAGAATGTGCCAAAGTTGCATTGTAGTGATAAATTCTTCAGTGCCACAATGTACTCACCAACTGTTTCACTACTTTTCTGATTTCTGGCTCCAAATTTTGTAGCTTTCCACTATCTCTCGAGACTTAGAGTTGAAATGTTCCTCCAACTTGGTGATGATCGTTTTGAATGGGAGACCTTTTGCCTTGCTGGGAGCAAGAAGATTTGTTAGCATGCCACACACTCCCTGGCCAATTTCCATTAGCAAGATTGCTTTCTTGTGCTGAAGAATTGCCCTATTGTGAGTCTTGACCTCTTCAGTTTCACCTTCCAGTTCCAAAATGTAATTAGATCTGAAAAACATGTCCATGCTTTCAATATATGAACTGAATGGTTCTCGAGCCTCCTCATATTTTCCTACCCTTCCAATGTATCCCATGGGAACAGCTATATTTTCCCATTTTCAAATTCACAGTAACCCAGTAAATACTTTACTGTGGTTGCCTGTAGCCATGATATTTAAAATCAGTCTAGTTGGTGGTTGAAAATATTCTCTTACCCAAATGAGCATTTTGAATCTGATGCACATTAAGGCCCTGGGCATCCCATTCAAATGAGAAGACATTTTTAGGCTCAGGCTACACACAATCCAGCCAAAATCTCCTCCATCTGAGCAGGTAGGTCAGCGGGAGCTGACTGATCTTGTTCCCTGCTGTTACAGACTGGTGGGAAATGGTGGCTTCCACTTTTCATCTCTCAAATAACCGCAGATAGTATTTTAAAAATAATGTTTTAGACCCTGAATGGTTAAGGCCAAATACACAGGCAAATGACAAGTTTTTAAAAAAAATTAACTATTTATTAAACAATATCTGAAAATATTCACAACCTCATCCACTCATGCATCACACACATGCACACACACAAGAAAAGATAGAGAGTAGAGGGTAGCATGCAATTAGAGTGTGATTGTTGTTACGAAAATTCACTTTGAAACCGTCTTGGTTTTCCAGGAGGAATTTTTAACAGCGATGCAGGCCTGAATGTTTCTTGTCTTGATGAAGTGTGGCAGACTCCTTTGGTTAAAACTCAGTCCGATGTTGGTGGTGGAATTCCTGGTTCAGTTTCTCATATGCAAGGTCACCTTGCAATCTCTCTGCCTCAGTAGTTTCAAGATGGTGTTGGCAGGGCTCCTTGCTGAGCTAGATCAATTTCATAGCTTCTCTGGCTGGAATGGCTTTCCGTCATCCTCCCCCTCTCAGAGAAGTTACTTTTTTTAAGGATTTGGTTTCAGTCAGGTGACTCTAGACGCTCTCCCCTGGAGTGTTCATATAAAGGATATGGGGGCCATTGTTACATAATGGCGTCTGAATGTGGTCCATTTTGATAAATAGGTGTTATATCACATCTATTATCTTGGCCTTGGCTTCAGAGTCATCTGTCTGCAACAGCCTTTGCTAGCCCAATTTTTGGTGATAGGAGTTGTTAGCATAGAATGGGCTGGTTTACATGTCAATGTGCCTCCTCAAGGTGATTCCAGATGTTAATGGTCCCGTCTTCAACAGTGTTACGACCGACCACTCCAGTCAAAGCCCCCAATCAAAATATATGATTCTGATTGTGGTGAGAGAAATGCATTGTTAATTCAATCCCGTCCCTCCACAAATCACCTAACATATTTTTAAACTTTCCAATTTAAAGAAAAACCCAGCCAAATTGTACCATCTGTTAACCCCGAATAAGGCTAACCAAACCAGGTGTCTTTAAATCAACAAATTAACTGTTTAATTAGGAAAACTAAATTCTGAAACACTACTAAGATATAAACAACATTTAAAATAGAAAAAATTATAGTCCTTGCATATTACGCTTCTGCCGAAGTGAAATCTTCGCAATGTGAAACAGTCCAAGGTTGCTAGTGGTCCTCATAGCCATCCGATGGGGGAAAAAAGGTTCTTCAACAGTAGAACAATCCATAGTCTAATTCAGAAGTCGAAATTGTTGCTCCTCCTCCAGTGATGAATTTCAACAATTAACAACTTTCAAACACCTTTGTTAATGAATCAATTTGGTTTTAGAATTTTTTTTGAGGGATAAAAGATTGTCAAAGTCTAACTTCCCTTCCTTCAGTTTAAATTATCAGAGATCTCTGTTTTGGCTTGACTTTTTAGAATTTTGAGAGAGAATAATAAATAAACAGACTAAATTCTCTTCCTTCAGTTTAAATGGTCTGAGAGTTCTCCTTTCAGGTGCTAACACACCTGTCTGTCTGTTTCTGGGTTAGAACAGTCTGTTTCCACTATAAGCCAGTTCAAAATTAAATTGTAACAATGTATCTCTTGATCTCTGGTCCTGAATGGCTGTATCCCGGGCAACAAAAATCCACTCTTTGAATCACAGTCTCCGAATGTATGTATCCCGGGCAATGAGAATGCACTCTTTGACTCCATTTTTGGAGCTTGCTGCCTTAAAGCAGTACTGCTCCCTTTCCATCCTTAAAGGCACACCGCATTCTTCCCGAAAACAAACTACAGGATCATAACAACAGACAAACATGGTAGTACAGGACAGGATCACCTGATCTCTCCATCCATGTTGCTGGGTAGCCAAGTGTCCATTTTCTTGTAGTTTAGTTCAACAGTTTACTTTTATTTCCTCCAGTTCATTTCATATTTCATCACTGTTCCCTCTGTAAGTGTGACACTGCAGTGCCTGCTCCTGTTCTCCTACATTTGCAGACTTTAAACTCATCCTTGTTGCCATTTTCTGTAATATATGCGGAATGGACACCAAGCATGGCCAGTTCAAGGAAGAGTTTATTTACATCATTATGTCATTACGTTATTAGCATAATAGACAAATACTTTACAGAGATCATTGGGATAAATGTGAAAGAAAGTAAGAACTTGCACTTGTATAGCACCTTTCATGACCTCCCAAAGCACTTTACAGCCAATGAAGTAATTTTGAAGCGTAGTAACTGTTAATGCTGACATGATGGCTAATTTCCACACAACAAAATCCCACAAACAGCGATGTTGATTGAGGGATAAATATTGGCCAAGATACTGGGGATAACTCCTCTGCTCTTCTTTGAAATAGTGCCATGAAATCTATTATGTCCACATGAGAGGGCAGATAGGGCCTCGGTTTAACAACTCACTTCTAACAGTGCAGTACTCCCTCTGTATTGCACTGGAGCGCCATCCTTGATCGTTGTGCTTAAGTCCTGGAATGAGACTTGAATATACAACCTTTTGAGGCAACTGTGCTACCAAATGAGTCACAGCTGGCATGGTTGAGGTAAATAGCATAGATATAAGGGGAAGCTAGGTAAGTACACGAGGGAGAAAGGAACAGAAGGATATACAGATTAAGGTTAGATGAAATATGAGGGGAGGTGACACAGGTGGAGTATAAACACTAACACAGACTTGTTGGGCTAAATGGCCTGCTTTTCTGCTGTAAATGTTATGTTCGTCTTGGTTTTACTGTCCCATATAAAGTGATGGGAAATTTGCGTGTGTTCAAAATTAAATGAAGTAGATCTACAAGCACAGAGATTACAATAACAACAGGATTTTGGGGAAAATGTCATCAAATGCAACAATTGCCTCTAAGAGGAACATCTAATTAAAACCATTTATTTTCTCTATCATTTTAATATTCTGTGTGTTTGCACAACACCATTTTGTCTTCCAGTCTGCCAAAGCATTTAGCAAACAATTGAACTTCTCATAAAAGTGGCTGCAGCTTCTGGCAAAATGATACTTTTCTCTTAAATATTTTTGTTTCCACTTCATTCCAATTTTATTACTTTGTGAAGTCTCTTGTCGACGCAAGGTTTTCTTGATTTTACTTTGGTTAATTTCAGTAACTCTATATCAAGAGCTGCTCACTAATGTCATAGCTGTGAATATCTCTGCATTGTTTTACAAAAGCTCTCCACAAAGAATCTGCTCAATCAATTAACCAGCAGATTACACTTGACTTTAAGCAGTCATTGCTTACTAATTGTGCGACCCTGGCCCCTGCTCAAGCAACTAATACTTTTCAGTTCTGATGATGAGTGTACACCTGCAATGTTAACCTGCTTTTACTCTTTGTCGTTTTTGACTGGCATGTGGATTTCCAGCAATTTCTAAATTTACATTGTCTGACTTTTCCTCATTTTTATTTTTGATCAGTTGGAATTCTTTTCCTCTTTTTCTCCCAGTTCTCACCCTTTCCCTCTTCTTCTACAGGCATTAACTCCTTGCTAGATGTGGTGAATTCTTGGCTCAAGATCTGTCTCTATTCTGCATGTAAGCTTGATGTTTGACCAAGGGTCACATCACAACTGAGCCCAAACCTGATGTCCAATCTCATCCTCTCCGATGTCCCCCCACATTTGGCCTGATGAAGTTGCTGAATGAGACATTCCAGGACCTCAGGATGTTACTGTACATAAACCAACGAGGCACTGGAACTCTAGCACTGAGAAGAGCCTTTCCAAACCTTCAGGCATACAAATTCCGAACAGACAAACAAGTAAGAGATAAGAGCACAAAATGGAATGAATTGTCTGAGTTTCATGGCTGCGGTTCAGAACATCCTGGTTTAGATAAAGTGCTTATGTAGCTGTGCCAACTCATCCATACAAATCTGGTAATGAGAAAGGGATGAGGCTGGAACAACAGGGAATTGTGTTAGGAGTTGCGAAAGCCATGTTACGATTTAGACATAAAACAGCATTTAACAGAATTTATCAAAAAAATGGCATATAATTAAGCCACCATTATAATATTGTGTCCAGTTTTGGGAACTTTAAGAAAAGTATTAAGGCCATAGAAATAGTGGTGGAGAGTTTCAATAAGATGATACAACAAAAGCAACTTGCACATAAAAAGGGTATTTAACATTAAAAAAATCCCAAGATTCTACACTGAAGCTTAATCAATGAAAAAATAGAAATGACACTCTAAAGCAGCTTGGTCAAAGAGGTGGATTTGAAAGAGGGCCTTAAAAGAGTGGAGAATTGGATGGGTTTAGGGAGGTTATTGTAGAGTATGGGGCCTAGATGGCAGAAGGCATAGCTGCCAATGGTGGGTCAAAGAGTGAGGGGATCATAAGAGACCAGAGTCAGAAGTGCACCACCAACTTCCCAACGGCAATTAGGGATGGGCAATAAATGCTGGCCTAGCCAGCGATACCCACAACCCCCGAACAAATTTTAAAAAGTACTGAGGGTGTGGGGAGAGAATTGTAGACCTGGAGAAGGTGTACGAGATAGGGAGAGGCGAGGCCTTGAAGGGATTTAAACACAACAATGAGAATTTTAAATTTGAGGCATTGGAGAACCAGGAACTGATGGTCAAGGGGCAAATGGGAGTTAGTGTGGATATGATTACAAGGAGTGAGAGGCTTTAGTTATGTGAAACTGGGGCTCTTTTCAATCGAGGAAGTTAAGAGGCAACATTTATTTCCCCTGGTCAGTGAGCTGGTAACTAGAGGACAGAAATTTAAGGTCTCCACCAAAAGAAGTTTAGGAGAACATTAAATTTTTTTTCCATAATGTTATTCAGACATGATAGCATTTCAATCCTGTAAGAAACCTTGGTGGAAGCATACTCCATATTAACTTTTAAGAGGCAACTCGATAAATACTTGACAAAGAAGTGAAGTAAATGGGATAATGGTAGGGGAATGGAATTAATAGACAGCTCTTTCAGGGAGCCAGAACAAACATAATGAACTGAATGGCCTCTTTAATGAACTGAGTTAGTTTTAGAATGACAAAATGGCAATGCTTGAGATGTGAGAAGCAAAAATTTAATGATTGGAATAGTTTTTACAGATGTCTGTAGTGTGCTAACATCACATTAGCAAGATCAATATTTTAACTGAGTTAAGTTGCAGCCAGTGCTATGTGATGCATTTTATATATATATATATATATATATGTATATTCATGGGATGTGGACATCTTGGACGAGGTTAGCATTCATTAACCATCCCTAATTGCTCTTGAGAAGGTGGTGGTGAGCTACCTTCTTAACAACTGAAAGGCTCGCTAGGCCATTTTAGAGGGCAGTTAAGAGTCAACCACATTGCTAAGGGTCTGGAGTCACATAATGACGGCACAGTGGCGCAGTGGTTAGCACCGCAGCCTCACAGCTCCAGGGACCCGGGTTCGATTCCGGGCACTGCCTGTGTGGAGTTTGCAAGTTCTCCCTGTGTCTGCGTGGGTTTTCTCCGGGTGCTCCGGTTTCCTCCCACAAGCCAAAAGACTTGCAGGTTGATAGGTAAATTGGCCATTATAAATTGCCCCTAGTATAGGTAGGTGGTAGGGAAATATAGGGACAGGTGGGGATGTTTGGTAGGAATATGGGATTAGTGTAGGATTAGTATAAATGGGTGGTTGATGTTTGGCACAGTCTCGGTGGGCCGAAGGGCCTGTCTCAGTGCTGTATCTCTAATCTACATGTAGGGCAGACTAGGAAAGGATGGCAGATTTCTTTCCTTACAAGACATTAGTGAACCAGACAGGGTTGTACGCCAATCCAGCACCTAATACTGACACTAGCTTATTAACTTTGCCTATCACCATGGCAGCAATGACACATTGCAAAATGATGCACATCATTGCACTGATGGTTTGGCAGAAAACCATTAAATGTGTCTCCAAGATGTTTTGAGTAAAAGTTTGATATTCTTGTCTGTTGTGGCTGAACTAATTTTCCAGCATTTCAGTCAGTTTCTGTCCAGTCTTGGAAAGAGGTTGGGGCTGAAATTGGTATTTGGCAGTAGCACAAAATGCGCGATAATGAATCAGCAGCCTATTTTACAGCCCGTTTGATTTTCTTTCCGGCCACATTGTCTAGAATATTTCAACAATTGAGGAATCTATCTCCCTCCATCTTGTCTTTGAGAATTCTACCATTTATAGATGCTTCGCTAATGTATCTGAGTCTCTCTGTCCTATTAAAGACATTAGTCCTTGTAAAACATTTGCTGTAAAGCATTCAACATGTTTTACGATAGGTTCAATAAGGAATACTACAATAAGTTCACCTCATAATGTTTATGTTTAACTTTTACATGAGGCACAAATGTAATATTTACATTATCTATTCAGACAAGCTGTTCATATGATAAGCAAAATTCCTTCTGGGGAAAAAAATTGGAGGCAATAAGGAAGGGCAATTGTCGGGATTTTCCACTCTCTCAGAATCTTGGCAGGGCAGAACCACAGTCTGCTGCAAGGATGTACCTTTGACCCATTCAGAGGCCTATGCAGAGAAACATAAGCAGCAGCCTCTGTGCTGGCTTGTACAGGGGGTTAAAAAAATTCTAAATGCTTTTTTAAAAAAACTGCACCTGAAACAAAACACGTCTCTGTGCTTAAGATATTTGAGTTTCAAAACAGTTTAGGAAACGAGGCTATGTACTTGGCAAAAATAGTAACTTTAGTCAATCTATGTACCTATGGAGATTTGGATTTCAAATTGAGCTTAGGGAAAAGGGATGATGGCTGCTAGAAATTTGAGAAACATGTCAAAGAAGGTCATGGTAGTTAAGTTGTGAAGGATTAGACTGGGTTAGTCTCTATCCACCCGAATAAACATCAATCCACAGGGCAAAACTGGCTGAAATTCAACAAACAGATAGGTTTGCACTCCGAGAGTTTCAGGATTCAAAGATGACACACCATTCACTTAACGCCTGCTGTTTTGATATTTTGTGCATTGTGATAATAGCGGGACCTAAAAATGTCACCAACCCTCACTGGGCTGGAAGTACTTGGTGAATATGATGTCGAAAATTCTAGCATTTTAATCCCTTACTGAAAGACCATTTCAGGTTTAAAACTACATACCTTTTCTATCACGTAATAAAAATTAAACTGGCAGAAAGGTATATGATTCAAAGGTATATGATTCTCCTGTGATTTATAATCTGGGAATAATGTAAGTTGTAGCCTTGTTTGATGTTGCTAAATAAATGTGATGTCACTCCTGCAAGGGTTAATGTTCATGGAGAAACTAAGAAAAAAATCAGATGCAAAGTTAATTTTGTTCAATATTTGCCATGTTTACTTAGTGCAGCCATGCTGTTAAAAATGTGTATTTGACCTCTGTTAATCATTGACTGTGAATTAACACTGCATTAAATGGGAACAATCAAATTTCAGAATCATTTTGTATTATGGATGTAAGGTAGCAGACCAGAAGGAAAGCTAGAAATTGTAGGAGTCTGCAGATGAAAGTACTTGATAGGTGCCATAAGCTCCATAAAAGGAGATTGGCACTGTTCCAGCTTTATCTAACAGGAATTGATTGACACCAGCAATTCAGTTCCAAGCATCAGCTACCACAGGTAGAGCTCATGACGCAAGTCGTCTTCCAATGCAAAGACTGCAGAATTCTCTCATTAACAACACTCAATGCTGATAGCTAAAAATAAGAGAGGTAGAGATTTTGGAAAATCTATGCCACTAATTGATTAAAGTACCACTGATCAGCAGCTGCAAAGAGGCTCACTTTGTGAAGTATTGTAATAAATGAACTAATAGAAGCAGCATTAACACATCTTGGCACTAATACTTCTAAAAGAGGGTGAGATTTGTCATGTAACATTGACTTTAAATGTACAAGTATATCATTTCAGTAAGCTCTGTTAAATTTATTTTTATCTTGAAGACGTCAGGTTTTATTGACAGCAATGACGTAGTTAGTTAGTCGCTCGGTGCTACTAGCCTTATATGGTGTCATCTCTGAATGTTCGCCCTCACTGAAATTCACTCTCAGTGGGTTCTGACATCTATCATTACGGGTATACATTTCTACCTGTGTACTTCACTCATTGGTGAAACTTTATTTCCCTATATATTCTTTTTTGTTACTATGGAATCCATGCAAAAAATAAGTAAGGTAAGCGAACATCATCCATCTATCCGTAAGTATTGTAGCATCGCTAGGATGTGAAATCCTGCACAGCACTTGCACTATATCAGAAATACAGTAATGTAAAACTCCAGTATGTAACCTGTATTTTGCATGTTCGTATTCATAGGATGAACCTTGCCCCCTCATCAATTATATTGGTGAATTAGATATGATGTACTGTTTTACATTTCAGAATTATTATACAGTGCCTGAGTAGGCTGCTTTATGGAGCCCAATCCAAAAAATAATCATTATTTACCAATCTATAGCACTCAACAGTCAGAACTCAACCCAATACTGAAGGGAGTTGCAGCCATGACAAAGACTGAAATGGATCAAGTTTATTTGCAATCACTGCTTTATCCCATTAATTTGCAAGGATAATTTTAGCTTGGTTCCTAACATACATCAATAGAATGGAATTATAAGTTTCACGATATTTTAGGCTTTGCTGTGTTTCACTTAGTAACAGTAGAACAAATGTTGAAGGTTACATTATAGGTTTAGTTAGTTTAAGCTCATAGGCGGAATTCAGTGCATCACAGATAGGCCTTCAGCATTAAGACTGTTTCTTGGTTACATGAGCAGAGAGCTATACGCCCTCGCTTCGAATAGCAAGTCAGTTGGATGGAGTGTTGTCCTTGGTGATGTTGTGAAATTATCTCTAGGATGTATTTATACAGACTCATCATCAGTGTCTTTTTTTGTATCCTCTTCTTCATTCTTAATTTAATGCAACTGGCTACACGGTAAATTTTCTTATTGACTGTTATATTGTACTTAGTGCTGAGGAACTTACATTGTTAGAAAATGATGTGTATTTGAATAGTGCTTTATCATGTCCTCAGAAGTCCTACTTTACAACTAATGAATTAGTTTCAAAGTACAGTCGCTGTTGCTATGTAGGCAAACACAGAAGCCAATTTGCACAAAGCAAGGTCGCCAAAACAATTGTCATGCAGGCCCCCACCTGCCAAGAATGAGGCACATTAATTTTGCCACATGCACATTAAATTTCAAATTGTTGTTGGGAAGAAGAGAAGGCCTGTGGCAAGGGATTGCCAGGCCCCTGGCTGGAAAGACATTTTTGCCCAAACAGATAGTGTTTGGAAACAAAGGAGCTAACCCCTCCTCCAATGCAATTCACAAACAGATGTGGTCAAACCAGTTAATCACATGACTGACCTGCTTGGCAGTCTGGGTTTTTTTTCCTGAATTGTGCAGGTTTGAACTGAGAGCCAGCAGAAAGCTCTTAGCTTCTGGATTGAAAAGACCTCTCCTGGCTGGCTCGCCACAGCCTATTCTGTCTGCTCCCAGCTGTTTCTCACGGAACTCCAAAAACTGACTGAAGGCACATGAACCCCAAGAGAGAAAAGTCTCCTATAATGAACAAGGTTTAAGAAGAATACTGGGCCCCAAAGAAAAGCAAGGTCTACCTACAAAAGGACTCTACAGTGAGCTCGAAGAACCATAACAACAACTCTTCAGATATTGCCTCAAACAAGTCCACTTTAATTTTTCTTCTGCTCTTTTCTGTCTCTATTTGCATGTGTGTATCGCGTATGCATGCTAGCATGGGCACGTCTTGTATCCGTAGGCGTTAACCGAATTAGAGTTTAAGTTTAATAAAATTTCACCATTCTTCTTTAAACCTATGAAAGACTGTTTGTGCTTATTTCTTTACCTTATAATTGGAAAGCAGTGAACAAGGATTCACCAAGGGGGAGCTAAAAACAGTGTGTTTAAAATTAAACCCTGTAGACCTCTTTCTCACCTGGTTGTAACACAATCAATCAATGAATAACCAAATAATCTGTTTTTGGAGACATTGGATGAGGGAGGGATGTGGGCCAGCAACTCGGGCGATTTCCCTGCTCTGTATGAATAGTGCCATGGGACCTTTTCCATTTGAGCAAGCAGATAGGAACGATTAGGTGAATGGAATGTAACCTTAAATACCATAAAGAGAATCCTATTGTAGGTGACTTACCCAATCAAAAGTCAGTTTGGTTATCTGTATCATTTTAAAGTATCATTCAAGTGCAGAGACATGTCCAAACAAATTTTGATTATCCGTCTTTGAGAACTTTACCAAGATAGTATATAATCCTGATAATAAAGAGAAGACTTAATATGAAATAACTTCAGTCACAATACTGTCTGGTTCCAGACTCATATTGAAGACCCAAGGCTGATTGGCCCGCAGAATAAAATTCCTTCTTTGATTGGTCAACACTACCTGGTTCTGTATGAAGTCAGTTGGCATTTCGTAAATATTACAATCATGTAATGGGAAGAATTAACGCTTCATGTTGGCCTTTTGTGAATGTAACACTTTGTTTGGACTACACCTAGTGTATAAAGCTTTATGAATATTATCAACATAAGCACAACATTTTTAACAGTGAATAATTACAAATGCATCATGATAAGGCAAAGGAATTGACTTTCAGTAGTTACAGTCTGTTTTTTTTAAATCAGCAAAGGCCCATTATGAAAGCTGCCCCTAATGCGATGGGCCCTCCACCCCCCACCTCCTGTCGCGATTTTATGGGCCAGTCCGCCTCCGAACCTGTCTCAGAGGGGCACAAAAAATTCAGCCCTTTCTGTCTTTCTCACAACTTGCTTTCCTACCGAGAGTCATAGAGTCATTTATGGCATAGAAGAAGGCCATTCGGCTCATCGGCGGAGCAATCCAGTCAGTCCCACTCCTCCACTTGATCCCCATGGCCCTGCAAGTTTATTTTCTTCAAGTGCCCATCCAATTTCCTTTTGAAGTCATTGATTGTCTCCACTTCCATCACCCTTGTAGGCAGTGAGTTCCAGGTTATTACCTCTCGCTGCATGAATAAAGTTGTTCCTCACATTCCCCCTGTATCTCCTGCCAATAATCTTCAATCTGTGTCCCCTAGTCCTTGCGCCATCAGATAATGGGTACAGTTTTTCCTTGTCTAACTTATCTAAGCCCGTCATAATCTTGTAATTTCTATCAAATCTCCCCTCAATCTCCTCTGCTCCAGGGAAACAACCCCTGCTTTTCCAGCCTAACTTTGTAAATAAAATCCCCCATCCCTGGAACCATTCTGGTAAATCTTCTCTGCACCCTCTCAAGAACCCTCACATCTTTCCTAAGGTGTGGTGACCAGAAATGGATGCAATACTCTAGTTGGGACCTAACCAGAGCTTTATAAAGGTTCAGCATAACGACCCTGCTTTTGTATTCTATAGGCTTAATTTTATTGACCCCCCACCCCTCCTGACGTCGGGAGTCTTGGTGGGGGGGGGGCCCCGGAAAATCCTTCCAGAATGGGCCCCGCAACGGGCCTCGATGCCAGGAAGGCCCCGCCCCATTTTACTGGTGGCTGCAAGGCCTCGGGATGGCTCCCCCGCCACTGGACAAAACCAAAGTCATTAACATATATAGATTAGGTATAATCACTGCATAATTACTTACGTTTTCACAACGTCCATCCAATATTCCGGCTGGTTGCCGGAAGTCTTGCGCCTTCGGATCTCCGTTTGGAGACCCGTGCATAACACTGGTGGGGAGGGGAGTGGAGTGAAATTTCAGGGTGATGGGTTGCGGGGCAGGGGTGAGTGGGGAAAACTCCTTCTATTGGCTGAGGGGATGGTGGGCAGGGGTTGAAGGGCAAAGGTAACAAGGTTCGGGGTGGGGGGAGGTTGGGGATGGGAAAAAAACTTTTTTGTGTGTGGAAAAGACAATAAATGGTCATGAGAGGGGCTTTGATCTTTTATTAAAGTTATAACTTTAAATTTTCCCTTCATTTCTGCTTAAATATTCAAATTGAAGGTAAGGGTTTGAAGCCCTTTAAAAATGGTGCCGGAGCCTGCGTGGTGGCATTGGACGCCATTGCTGGGGATGGAATCCCTGCCCCCTCTATGTCATCGGGGGCGGTCGGTCCGCCCTCTCCATGCTAATGAGCTGCCACGCAAAATATCGCTGCGGCTCCGTGGCGCACGTCTCGCGCATGCGGCGTGCCGTTCCGGAAGCTCACCGCCATTAGAATTCAGCCTGATGTCTCTATTTATGAAACCCGAGATCCCATATACTTTATTAACCACTCTCTCAATATGTCCTGTCACCTTCAAAGATTGATGCATATGCACCCCCAGGTCCCTCCATTCCTGCACAATGTTTAGAACTGCGTCATTAAGTCTATATTGCCTCACTCTATCCAGTATGCCAAAATGCATTACATCATTTCTTATATATTTTATATATAGCAAAAAAAGCGGTGGTCCTAGCACTGACCCTTGGGGAACACCACTGTCTACAATCTTCCAGTCTGAAAAGCAACCATTTATCACAACTCACTGTTATCTGTCCTTAAGCCAATTTTTTATCCAATTGGACACTGACCCTCCTATTCCACGAGCCTTAATTTCCTTAATCAGCCTTTTATCAAACGCTTTCTTAAAATCCATAGAGACAACATCCACCGCATTACTTCATCAAAAAATTTGATTAGATTAGTCAAGCATGATCTGCCTTTTACAAATCTGTGCTGGCTATCCTTAATTCACTCAAACCTCTTCAAGTGCCTGTTGATTTTTTCCTGATTATTGTTTCTAAAACCTTACTGTTGTTAAACTAACTGGCCTGCAGTTGCTCAGACTGTCCTTACACCCTTTCTTGAATAAGGGTGTCACATTTGCCACTCCCCATTCCTCTGGCACCTCCATGTATCTAGGGAAGTTTTGAAGATTATGTCAAGCCCTTCTGCTATCTCAACCCCCACTTCCTTTAGCAACCTGGGATGCAAGCCATCCAGACCAGGTGGCTTATGTACCCTAAGCATAGTCAGCCTTTCCAGTACCTCCTCCCTCTCAATTGTTACCCTATCCATCGCCTCTACTCTCTCCATTTCTACTGATATTTTGTCAGATTCCTCTTCCTTAGTAAACACCGATACAAAGTACTCATTAAGTATTCTAGCCTTGCCCTGTGTCTCCAAGCATATTTTACCCTCTTGGTCCTCAATAGGCCCCACTCTGCCTACCTTTCTATTGTCTGCAAATTTGGCTTCAATACACTCGGTCCCGACATCTAAGTCATTAATATAGATCAGAAATTGGTGAGGCCCCATCACTGATCCTGGTGACACTCCATTAGTTGCATTTTGCCAACCTGAAAATGTCCCATTTATCCTGACTCTCTGTTTCCTGTTAGTTAGCCAATCATCTATCCATGCTAATATATTACCCCCAACACCATGAGCTGTTATCTTGTGTAGTAACCTTTTATGTGGCAACTTATCGAATGTCTTTTGGAAATCCAAATATACCACATCTACTGGTTTCCCTTTATCCACCCTGCTTGTTACATCCACAAAGAACTCTAATAAGTTTGTCAAACACAATTTCTCTTACATAAATAAAAGCAAAATACTGCAGATGCTGGAAATCTGAAATAAAAACAAAAATGCTGGAAATGCTCAGCAGGTCTGGCAGCATCTGTGGAGATAGAAGCAGAGTTAACGTTTCAGGTCCGTGACCTTTCATCAGAACAGGCAAAGGTTAGAAATGTAATAGGTTTTAAGCAATGCACCAAGGCTCCTTAGACAGCACCTTCCAAACCCGCGACCTCTACCAACTAGAAGGACAAGGGCAGCAAATGCATGGGAACACCATCTCCTGCAAGTTCCCCTCCAAGTCACACACCATCCTGACTTGGAACTGGGTCAAAATCCTGGAACTCCCTTCCTAACAGCACTGTGGGTCAACCTACCCCAAATGGACTGTAGAGGTTCAAGAAGGCAGCTCACCACCACCTTCTCAAGGGCAATTAGGGATGGGCAATAAATGCTGGCCTGTCCAGCGATGCCCAAATCCCATGAATGAATAAAAAATAAATAAAAAAATAAAGCGGGGGTGGGGCAAAAGATAACAAAAGAGAAGGTGTTGATAGGACAGAGGGCCACAGAGAATAACTGACCAGAAGGTCATGGAGCAAAGGCAAAGGGTGTGTTAATGGTGTGGTGAAAGACAAAGCCTTAATGCAGAGAGGGTGCTAAATGACAGAATAATGAACAGCTCTGGCCAAAAGCACAAACATGAAAAAAAGTGGGCAGGCACATGGTGAAAAAAAATGAATGATGGAACAAACAAAATAAAATAAAAATAATAATAAAACAGAAAAAATAAAAATAAAAATAAAAAAGGGGGGGCCAGTCATGCTCTACAATTATTGAACTCAATGTTCAGTCCAGTAGGCTGTAGTGTGCCTAGTCTGTAAATGAGATGCTGTTCCTCGAGCTTGCGTTGATGTTCATTGGGACACTGCAGCAAGCCCAGGACAGAGATGTGGGCATGAGGGCAGGGGGGTGTGTTGAAATGTCAAGTTTCAGGAAGCTCGGGGTCATGTTTTCGGACTGAATGGAGGTGATCCGCAAAGCGGTCATCCAATCTGCGTTTGATCTCCCCAGTGTAGAGGAGACCACATTGTGAGCAGCGCATACAGTATCCTAAATTGAAAAAAGTACGAGTAAATCACTGCTTCACCTGAAAGGAGTGTTTGAGGCCTTGGATCATGAAGAGAGAGGAGGTAAATGGGCAGGTATTACACCTCCTGCGATTGCAGGGGAAGGTGCCGTGGGAAGGGGACGAGGTGTCGGGTGTATTGGAGGAGTGTACCAGGGTGTTGCGGAGGGAACGATCCCTTTGGAATGCTGACAGGGAAGAGGAGGGGAAGATGCGTTTGGTAGTGGCATCACACTGGTTGTGGCGGAAATGGCGGACGATGATCCTTTGGATGTGGAGGCTGGTGGGGCAGAAAGTGAGGACAAGGGGAACCCTGTCATGGTTCTGGGAGGAAGGGGAAGGGGTGAGGGTAGAGGTGCGGGAAATGGGCAGGACACGGTTGAGGGCCCTGTCAACCACAAGGGGGGAATCCTCGAATGAGGAAAAAGAAGACATATCAGAAGTGCTGTTGTGGAAGGTTGCATCATCAGAGCAGATGTGTCGGAGATGGAGAAACTAGGAGACTGGAATGGAGTCCTTACAGGAGGCAGGGTGTGAAGAAGTGTTGTCGAAGTAGCTGTGGGAGTCGGTGGACTGATAATGAATATTAGTAGACAGCCTATCCCCAGAGAAGGAGACAGAGAAGTTGAGGAAGGGACGGGAAGTGTCAGAGATGGACCATGTAAAGGTGAGAAAAGGGTGGAAATTGGAAGCAAAGTTGATAAAGTTTTCCAGTTCGGGACGGGAGCAGGAAATGGCAGACATACAATCATCAATGTACCGGAAAAAGATTTGGGTGAGGGGGCCTGAGTAGGACTGGAACAAAGAATGTTCGACATATCCCACAAAAAAACAGGCATAACTTGGATTCATGCGGGTACCCATAGCAACACCTTTAACTTGAAGGAAGTGAGTGGAGTTGAAGGAGAAGTTGTTCAATGTGAGCACATGTTCAGCCAGGTGGAGGACAGAGGTGGTGGATGGGGACTAGTTGAGCCTCTGCTCAAGGAAGGGGACAAGTAATGTTAAAAAGACAAGCGTTAAGGAGCATTTGCAATAAAGTGGATGAATTAATCGTGCAAATGGATGTAAATGGGCACAGTGGCGCAGTGGTTAGCACCGCACCCTCACAGCTCCAGCGACCCGGGTTCAGTTCTGGATACTGCCTGTGCGGAGTTTGCAAGTTCTCCCTGTGTCTGCGTGGGTTTCCGCCGGGTGCTCCGGTTTCCTCCCACCTCCAAAAGACTTGCAGGTTGATAGGTAAATTGGACATTGTAAATTGCCCCTAGTGTAGGTAAGTGGTAGTAGAATGGTAGAGAATATGGGATTAATGTAGGATTAGTACAAATGGGTGATTGTTGGTTGGCACAGACTCGGTGGGCCGAAGGGCCTGTTTCAGTGCTGTATCTCTAAATAAAATAAATATAGTCGGGATTACAGATACATGGCTGCAGGGTGACCAGGGATGGGAAATGAACATCCAGGGGTATTCAGTATTTAGGAAGGACAGACAAAACGTTTGGTGGAGTTGCATTGCTGGTTAAAGAGGAAATTTATGCAATAGTGAGGAAGGATATTAGCTCAGACGATGTGGAATCTGTATGGGTAGAGCTGAGAAACACTAAGGGGCAAAAAACATTAGTGGGGGTTATATATAGAGCCCCAAACTGTAGTGGTGATGTTGGGAATGGCATTAAACAGGAAATTAGAGACACATGCAATAAAGGAACATCTGTAATTATGGGTGATTTTAATCTGCATATAGATTGGGCAAATCAAATTCGTCACAATACCATAGAGGACGAATTCATGGAGTGTATAAGGGATGGTTTTCTGGGCCAATACGTTGAGGAACCAACTAGAGAACAAGCCATCCTAGACTGGATATTGTGCAATGATAGAGGAAATATTGACAATCTACTTGTGCAAGACCCCTTGGGGATGAGCGACCATAATATGATAGAATTATTCATCAAGATGGAGAGTGACGTAGTTGATTCTGAGACTAGGGTCCTGAATCTTAATAAAGGAAACCACGAAGGTATGAGGTGCGAGTTGTCTATGATGGATTGGGAAACGTTCTTCTCCCATACAGGGTCAATAAACAGAGAGACAGTAACCTTGTGAAGGAGTGATTCTCTTCAAGGCTATTCAAATTCATGCACACAAACCCTCCACATGCAAGAGGTGAACCAGTTCATAGTGGATAATGCTATAAAAAGTTAATTGTTACAACCAGGTGAGAAAGGGTCTAGGGTTCCCTTTCAGCCTTCACCTGATCTTACTGTAACAGGGTTTAATTTTAAGCACACTGTGTTTTGAGCTCCCCCTTGGTGAATCTTTGTTCACCGCTTTCCAATTATAAAGCAAAGAAATTAGCACAAATAGGCTTTCTTAGGTTTAAAGAAGAAAAGTGAAATTTATTAAATCTTAAACTCTAATTTGGTTGATGCTTACGGATGCACGCTGCACCCCACGCTAGCATGAATACGTGATAGGGATATGCAAATAGAGACAGAAAAGAACTGAAGAAAAATAAAGTGGAGACGTTTGAGGCAATATCTGAAGAGTGTCTTGTTACTGTGCTTGGAGCTCACTGTAGAGTCCGTTTGTAGGTAGTTCTTGCTTGTAGGTAATTCTTGCTTTTCATTAGGGCCCAGTATTCCTCTTAAAACTTGTTCACTGTAGAGACTTTTCTCTCTTGGGGTTTCTGTGTCTTCAATGGATTCCAAAGCTGGTGAGAACGAGATGAGAGCAGACAGTAGAGAGATGTTCTCAATCCAGGAGCCAGGAGCTTTCTGAGTTCAAATTCTCTGTGGCCAATTTAAACCTCTCAGTTCAAAACTCTGCAACAGCCAGTTAATCATGTGACTAAACTGGTCTGACCACGTCCGTTCTGTGTATTGGGAGCAGGGACTGGGTTCCTTTGTTCTAATATTGTCTGTCAGTATGCAAAAATGTCTTTCCGGCTAGGGGCCTTGCAATTCCTTGTAACAGGCCCTCTCTTCTTCCCAGCAACAATTTGAAGTTTAATGTCCATGTAGCGAAATTAATGTGCCTCATTCTTAGCAGGTGGGGGCCTGCATGACAGGTATATTGACTTTTATGGCAAGAGATATAGAATATAAAATTCAAGATGTAATGATGCATCTGTACATAAACCATAATTAGACCTGTTAAAATATGGTGTGCAGTTTTAGGCTCCATGCCTACCTGGAGAGAGTCTGGAGAGGCGGCAACGTCAGACTTGCGTGGAACCTAGCACCCGGGAGATGATAAAAGAGAGACCCAGCCTTGGGGCCTTCTACCTACCTGGAGAGAGTCGGGAGTGGTTGCAGGAGTCAGACCTGCATGGAACCTAGCACCTCTATGCGCCAGAGTTTGAAAGAGAGGAAGAAAAAAAACAAACTGTGCCTCCAGTATTTGGTTCTTACTTCAGTACAGGGGAAGAAGCTGATTGATGAGTGACTGGTAAGTTATTCCACTTATTCCACGAACAAGAATTCATTTGTAAAGTTAAGGTATGGCAGGGCAGCTTGGTCGAGTGGAAAATACATCCTGTGGTATGTGGGAAGTCGTGGACGCACCAAGTATCCTTGACAAACACATCTGCAGGAGTATCGCCAACTGCAGATGCTTGAGCTCCGGGATTCGGAACTCGAGCGGCAGCTGGAGACACTGTGGTGAATCCACGAGACATGGAGCTACATGGATAGCATGTTTAGGGAGGTGGTCTCACTGCAGGTTAAGAGTGTGCAGGCAGAAAGGGAATAGATGACTGCCAGGCAGTCCAAGAGAAGCAGGCAGGTAGTGCAGGAGTCCCCTGAGACAATCTCACTCGCTAACCTGTTTTCCATTTTGGATACTGGTGAGGGCAATGGTTCCTCAGAGGAGTGCAGCAAGAGCCAAGTCTGTGGCACCACTTGTGGCTCAGCTGCATAGGAGGGGAGAAGGAAGAGTGGAAGAGCAATAGTGATAGGGGATTCATTAGGGGAACAGACAGGCATTTATGTGGTGCAGACGTGACTCCAGGATGGTATGTTGCCTCCCTGGTGCCAGGGTCAAGGATGTCACAGAGTGGCTGCAGAGCACTCTGGGGTGGGGGGGGAGGTGGGGGTGTGTGGGGGAGGGTGAACAGCCAGAGGTTGTAGTTCACGTTGGTACCAATGACAGAGGTAGAAAGAGGGTGAGGTCCTGAAAGCAGAGTTTGGGGGGGTTAGGAAAGAAATTAAAAAGCAGGACATCAAAAGCAATAATCTCAGGATTACTCCTGGTGCCATGTGCTAGTGAGCATAGGAATAGGAGGATTGAGTGATTGAACACGTGCCTGGAGAACTGGTGCAGGAGAGAGGGCATCAGATTCCTGGGGTAGGTGGGACCTGTACATGTTGGACGGGTTGCACCTCAGCAGGACCGGATTTGTTAGTGCTGTTGGGGAGGGTTTAAACTAGATTGTCAGGGGTTGGGAACCTGAGTGCCTCAACAAACAGTCTTCCCACTTTATGTGACTACAATATACGAATGAAGGAAGTAAAACCCATTCAGAAGGTTGAATTTTATCTGGCCAGCAGGAGCGGGATTGGAGGCATGTTGGGGGGGTGGTGGGCGGAAAAATCGGGAGAGGACGCGCTCGCCCGGAATCACAATGTTGTGACATCAGTTCTGGAGGTCCACGGCGGGGTTGCTGCTACGACACGGCATGATTGCAATTTGAATCGCTGAGCAGGTACTTAATATGCATTTGCATGGACCTCACTCCAATTTTATGAAGGGTTTTGAATTTAATCAACTGGGGCAGCAACGGCACCCATATCCAGTGCTGTTGCCAAGACCCACGACAGGCTGATAAAATTCAGCCCACAGTGGGCAGTTTGATATCGAAAGAAATTTGGGTGAGGGTAGAGAGATGATAGCTTGGATGAAATGGTATTTAGAAAGGCACCAAATAAAAAAATGGAAGGAAATACTGCCTACCATACAGAGACACAGCCCAGTTCATGCACAGAAGGCACAATGGACTTTCAGATTGAGGACTATACTCTGTTACCATTCCGAATCTTCAAATGCTGAAATTCAGCAAACAGGGAAAATTACAAGATAATACAGCAGCATGTGACTTATTCCGAAGAGTTGAATTTTTTTTTATATTGACGGTACATAGTCTATTGGAAGGACAGTGGCTCAGTCGGTTGAATGGCTTTGTCTCATTGCCTACTATTCATCATGGTTCTCTCAGCAGTTTGTCCACCATTTTGTGTCCAAAACCAGATGGAAAAAAAAAATCAGGGCCTTCAGAGTAACTGTGAGTAAAACTTAGCACAGCATGAGTAAACGATGGAAATCACTCACAAGTCTATTCTGCAAAGTGAATGAAAGTGCAGCATGTGGTGCAAGTCATTTATTTTCACAAGCTGCAGTTCAGTTTCCTAAACAACGGTGTAATGTACATTTAATTAGTCTCAGCTTTCTAGCGATATTCATGGAGGTAACACATCTTGATGCAGAGCATCATTAGGGGAAATAAGAACTTGAAGCCTACAAGAATCTAAAGAATCAGTGGTGGATGCAGAATATGCTGAGATTACTTTGAAGCAAAATTCAGCTTGAGGGGAAATGTGCCATAACAAGTTCTTAATGGATTTTATGAAATGTGACGAGACGTAACTTGTGGCTGAAACATGGAAGGGCCAGCAAGTGCATTGAAAATATACCTATCATATATCATACAGGGAATATCAAGTTTCCAAATGAGTTAGAGAAAGGAACAGCCCCAATAGCACTTGTGAATAATATTGTCGTCTACTGTATTAATAAATGACACTTCAAGTAGAAACCACCTGGAATGTATGCAAGAGAGGGAGACAGCTAAGATGCCGGGAAGTTTATTTATATTTGTACATGTTTTATTCTGAAACATTTCGGCTTGGATTTTACTATGATTCAAATGGCTCAAATCAGGTGGGATAGAGGTGGGAATGATGGAAAATGGGATAGTGAGGTCTACTGCCATCTTCCTGTCATGTCCTGGATTTGTCACTCTCCTCCCCCGCTGGGAACATGCAACTGGCCACCCACTTCCTTACCCACTACATCTAAATATCAGTGGGGCCAAGGCCCGGTTTCCCACTCCGCTTCCCTCTCCCTTGTCTCTCTTACTACCACTCCCTGGAAACACCTGGTCAAAGCTGGCACTAGGCACGGGGCATCAGCAGTACTGGATCCCACATTCACAAATGGATGGAGAGGACTGAGGAGAGTCCTCATCTACCTCAAATCTGAGGGCTGGCATTTACCCTATGTAGGCCTTGATCTGTGCCAATCCAACTGGGAGCCTGTGCTGCATGACCAATGCCCTCCCCAATCCAGGAAAATGGGTCAGATTTGGGCAAAAGCCACACTCTCCCAGTTGCTACTCTACCCATCCACCCCAGTGAGAGGAAATCAACCCTTAGAGTCAATGTTTGGGTCTGTAGGTGTCTCAAAATTATTGGCAACTGGATAGAACTGTAACCTTCTGCAATCTCTAATGACCTTTGTGGATGTTGGTACTGATTGTGTGGGTTAGAGACAGCTAGTTGCAGTGGTGTCTGAGAGAATGGTAGCTGAATATAGTGATGAAGTTCAGAGAGGAAGGGGCTTGCGGGAAAGAACAGTCAATGCAAATTGAAGGAGATAAGTGCAGTTTGATCTGGGATGCACCACTGAAAATTCCCTATTCTGGTTGGCAATCACATTTTTATTTATTACTTCTAATCTGAATTCAACAATAATTGGTTCCTCAGTCAGCAAAGTCACAAAGATAGTGACAGAAAAAAAGAGCATTCAAACTTGTGCAGTAATGGAACTCACCTAAGGTAGGGTGTGGAACAGGTAAAGTGTTGTGGCAATCAAAGAGAATATTGGTCCACTAAATATGAAGTGGGACTATAAAGGGAGCTCTGCTGTTGATCTTACAGTAGTTAACCTGGGACCGATCGGAGCCAAAAGTTGGGGGATAAAATTTCAGTCTTCAGTGCCTTAACTAATGTTCACTAATATTGGCTTACAATAATAGTTGGAAAACATGGCTACATTTTGGGCCCTAATCAAAAGCACAAATGACATCCTCTGACTGTGTTGCAATATCCCTCATCCTTATTAACCTCTTTGGAGCTTTGGTTGACCACACAAATCTCCAAGACATCTTTTCCATTGTCCATGGCCAGCAAGACTGCCTTTATTTGGTTTCAATCTATTGTTGCCAGAAACTTCTCTCCTCACCCATATATTGTGACCCCCTGAGTCTGCCAAGAATCTATCCTTTGCCCCTTCCTCTTTCTCAGCTACCTGCTGCCCATCAGTGACATTATCCGAAAACATTGAGTCAGCTTCCATACATGCTGACAACACCCAGCTTTACCTCTCCACCATCAGTCTTGACCCTCTACACTGCCTCTGTGTTGTCAGGTTGCTTGCCGAACATCTAGCTCTAAATGAGTGACAATGTTCTCTGGTTAAACATAAGGAAGATTGAAGCTATTGTCATCAAAACATGAGAGGTCTTGCCAGAGTAGATAGGGTCGTAGGTCATTTACCATAGGGTCGAGAATCGGGGTTACCAATTTAAGATGATTGGCAAAATCATCAAAGGCGACATGAGGAAAAACCTTTTCATGCAGCGTGTAGTTAGGATCTGGAATGCACTGCCTGAGAGTGTGGTGGAGGCAGATTTAATCATGGCTTTTAAAAGGAAATTGGATAAACATCTGAAGAGAGAAAATTTGCAGGGCTGAAGGGAAAAGGCAGGGTGTGGGATGAGCTGAGATGCTGTTGCAGAGAGCTGGCCCAGACACAAGAGGCTGAATGGCCTCCTTCTATGCAGTAACTATTCTATGGGCTGGATTCTATAGGACCCCCACTAAAATCGGCGACGGGCGAGAAAAGTGGCGGACTGCACACTGGGGTCTCACGTTGCGGAGCTGCTGCGATCCTAAGCGTGGCGGCTCATTAGCCTGCCCGGGTCAGCCGTCCCCTCCCCCACAATGACGTGGAGGTGGCAGGCTGACCAATGTTGTAAACGGCATCAGCTGACGAGTCAGCAGGTGCTGGCACCATATTTAAACAGCAGCCAGCCCAGCCGACAGACAGAATCGATTTAAAAACCTTGGTGCTGGAGCTGAGAAGCCAGCATAGGAGCGGTTTAACCTCATCTGGAAACCAAGATCCCAGTAAGGCACAGCAGATGGCAGAGGAGCAAGGAAGGGCGGCCCCACGGTTCAGCGATGCCTCCCTGCTCACTCTTCTCCAGGCTGCACGGGCAAAGCAGGAGGTCCTTTTCCCCAGCGATGGTAAGAAGAGGCCCTGCCGCCTGACCATGCAAGCCTGGATGGAGTTTGCAGAGGAGGTAAGTTGCCGTGGGGTAACCCGCTGAGACTGGATCCAATGCCGCAAGAGGATGAACGATCTCATTCGCACGGCAAAGGTAAGTGGCACTATTTTCTGCGGCCCCATCTGACGTGGGTGCCACTGCCATGTCAAGGACAGGGAGGTCAGGGGGGCAGGATTGATGCCACATGGGTGTCTGCATATGTGAAAGAATCCATCCTCAATTGCACCCCAGAACCTGGCACCTACATGACAGACTGAGTCCGTATTACACACTGACTGCCCCCCCCCCACCTTTTGTTTTAGCGCCCCTGTTGTGAAAAGCGTCATGTTGTTGTATGGCAATGTTATACATTTGCATCCTTGCTCTTCAGGGCAAAGAGGGTGCACAATGCGAGGGAGTCCTCCAGGACTGGTGGAGGGGTGCCGGACATCCGACCACTATCACAGGCTGAGGAGGAGGCCCTCAAACTACGTGATGGCCAGGGAGGACATTCCGTTTCAGTGGAGCTTGCCTTCCCGGGTGAACATACATTTCTTTGACAAACACAATGATCATTGAAACATTTCCTTTGTGGACACAGTGCTGTCACATTAGTGATGTGTACACCAGTGGACCTAAAAATGTGCTCTTCACATTGTATCTTGCAGGGAGATGCTCCGAGGTGGCATCGGAGGCCCCGGAGAGTGCTGGCACCTCTGAGAAAGAGACAACCTCAGAGTACGCATCGTCCCATGACACTCCTGCACCTTCCACCAGCGCAGAGATACTCATCTTGGTGGGAATCTGTTTGGCTTTCGAGTCTGGGTCACAAGCTGGTGAGAGCACCACACACGCACCCGGGCAGCTGGCTGAGGCTGAGACAGCCAAAGCCTCTGATAGTCGGAGGGCTGTAGGTGGCCAGGCCCATGCTGAGCCCTAGGCTGATGACGAGCCTCTAGTGTCGACAGCACAGGGCATGCTGGAGTTGCAGGGCGAGGTAAGGTAACACCTGGCGGAGATGCCACAGGTCGTGCGCAGCCATGAGCGGATGATGGGGAAGTCCATCCAGGCCATGACAGCTGCCATGTCCCGGGCAAATAAGCGCATGGCTTCCTCCAAGGAGAGGATGCGACCCTCATTCCACAGATGAGCGCTGACCTGCAAACCCTCGCCTCGGCCATGAGCTGGATGCAGCAGTGGCTAGGCGAGAGAGGGGCCAGGGGCCTGGAGAGTGTCACTGCTCCTGCTCCTTCTCAGAAGAGCAGCGAGATTCCTATGAGCCATGAGAGGGAGGAGGTGAGCCAGCCATCCATATCTGGGGTCTCTCCTCAGGGTGATTCCAATATGGATACTGGCTCCTCAGCCCCTCCGCTGGTGAGTCCAGCTCCAGCAGCCACAACGTCTGAGGAGAGCCCTGCACTGGTGTAGGAGGCCCTCAGGCAGCCGGGGCCCTCCAGGTCTTGTGCGCCCAGAGAACGACTGCCTAAGTCATCCAAAGCCAAAGGGCATCCTGATCAGCAGCCTGCCTCCAGTCAAGCTGGTAGCGCAGAGGTTGCACAGCGAAAGAGCACCTGCAAACGTTTCAAAAAGACACCATGACACATATGGGTTATTGGGGTGAAACATATATGTATTGATTACTTCTCATTAGATGTGTTTCTCTAACAGGTGTCTCCTTTTTACTGTGTGAATGACGCATGCCAGCATTTGCCAACTATGTCTCCTTCCATTACATCATTGACCAGAGAGAAGTGCCAATGTATGGAAAAACATCATCACCATGCCAGTATGCATAATGAATGCACTGCATGGGTGCAGTCACATGGGCAATGGCTTAGTCATCTGCTGCCAGTAATAGTGGAGACACAGATGTCGCAGATGCAGAAGACTGCCTACCAGATGAAGCACGGTGAAGTGTGACGTGGGGAGCATATGGTGAACTTCAGGGATTGTGGAAGTGCTGCGTTGCCGAGCATCCCTTGCTCTTTGCTCGCCCTGTCTGCGATACCTCGATGATCTCCGTCCTCCCATGCGCGTGTGCTGCTACACCTCCTCTGTGTCCTCATCATCCGAGGATGTCTCCTGCTCTTGTCTCATAATCCTGCAAGGTCTCCGCCCTCTGTATTGCAAAGTTGCGAAGAGCACAGCGTACAGGAAAGATGCGTGCAACCCTTTCTGGTGAGTACTATAGGGCCCCATCCGATCTGTCCAGGCAGCGTAAGCACATCTTGAGCATGCCGATGGCCTGCTCGATGTTAGCTTGTGTCAAGCCGTGGCAGGCGTTGTATCTCTCCACTGCATTGTTGGTAGGGTTTCTCACTGGTGTCAGGAGCCATGTCTGCAAGGGGTAGCACTTGTCCCCAAGAATCCACCCCTGGATCTGAACTACTGCAGTGAAGAGCATTGGCACCTGGGACTGGAGCAGAATGAATGAGTCATGGCACCTGCCTGGAAAGCGGACACACACTTGCATGAAGCCGTTTCCTGTGGTCACAGACTAGCTGCAGGTTGAGTGAGTAGAAGCCCTTTCTATTCAGGAATGCGGCTGGTTGTCCGGCTGGAGCCTTAATGGCCACATGCGTGCAGTCGATGACCCCTTGCACCTGTGGGAATCCTGCAATGGCTCCAAATCCGAGGGTCCTCTGGTGTTGACTCTCAGGGTCCGTCCCAAAGCGAACATAGTCAGTGGCCCTCCTGTACAAGGCATCGGTGACCTCCCTGATACAGCTGTGCACTACTGACTGTGAAACCCTGCACAGGTCGCCGGTGGGTCCCTGGATTGATGCGGAAGCATAGAATTTAAGAGCCGCAGTCACTTTGAGGGCCACAGGCATAGGGTGTTCACTAAAGCCCATCGGCTGCAGGTCATCATTCAGTAGTGCACAGAGAGGTGTCACCGCCTCTCTGGATATCCGCAGTTGCCTCTGACACTGGCGCTCTGACATCTGCAGGTATGTCATGCGGGGCCTATAGACCCGCTGTCCTCTCTGGCGTCGAATGCGCCTTGGTGGCTGCTGCTGCACACTTCCTTGAGCTTCTATGTGGGCTGTGCCCGCCTGTTGGTTCCGCATCCGGTGGATATAAAACATAGAACATAGAACAGTACAGCACAGTACAGGCCCTTCGGCCCACGATGTTGTGCCAAAACTTTAACCTACTCTAAGATCAAACTAACTACCTACCCTTCATTCTACTATCATCCATGTACCTATCCAAGAGTCGCTTAAATGCCCCTAATGTATCTGCTTCTACTACCACCGCTGGCAGCGCATTCCACGCACCCACCACTCTCTGTGTAAAGAACCTACCTCTGACATCTCCCCGAAACCTTCCTCCAATCACCTTAAAATTATGCCCCTTGGTGATAGCCCTTTCCACCCTGGGAAAAAGTCTCTGGCTATCCACTCTATCTATGCCTCTCATCATCTTATACCCCTCTATCAAGTCACCTCTCATCCTTCTTCGCTCCAATGAGAAAAGCCCTAGCTCCCTCAGTCTTTCTTCGTAAGACATGCCCTCCAGTCCAGGCAGCATCCTGGTAAATCTCCTCTGCACCCTCTCTAAAGCTTCCACATCCTTCCTATAATGAGGCGACCAGAACTGAACACAATATTCCAAGTGTGGTCGAACCAGGGCCTTATAGAGCTGCAGCATAACCTCGCGGCTCTTAAACTCAATCCCCCTGTTAATGAAAGCCAACACACCATACGCCTTCTTAACAACCCTATCAACTTGGGTGGCAACTTTGAGCGATCTATGGACATGGACCCCAAGATCCCTCTGTTCCTCCACACTACCAAGAATCCTGTCTTTAAGCCTGTATTCTGCATTCAAATTCGACCTTCCAAAATGAATCACTTCACACTTTTCCAGGTTGAGCTCCATCTGCCACTTCTCAGCCCAGCTCTGCATCCTGTCAATGTCCCGTTGCAACCTACAACAGCCTTCCACAACTCCAGCAACCTTCGTGTCATCGGCAAACTTGCTAACCCAGCCTTCCACTTCCTCATCCAAGTCATTTATAAAAATCACAAAGAGCAGAGGTCCCAGAACAGATCCTTGTGGAACACCACTGGTCACCGAGCTCCATGCTGAATACTTTCCATCTACTACCACCCTCTGACTTCTATGGGCCAGCCAATTTTGTATCCAGACAGCCAACTTTCCCTGAATCCCATGCCTCCTTACTTTCTGAATGAGCCTACCATGGGGAACCTTATCAAACGCCTTGCTAAAATCCATATACACCACATCCACTGCTCTTCCTTCATCCATGTGTTTTGTCACATCTTCAAAGAATTCAATAAGGCTTGTGAGGCATGACCTGCCCCTTACAAAGCCATGCTGACTGTCTCTAATCAAACCATGCTTTTCCAAATAATCATAAATCCTGTCTCTCAGAATCCTCTCCAATAATTTGCCCACTACCGACGTAAGACTGACTGGTCTATAATTCCCAGGGTTATCCCTATTCCCTTTCTTGAACAAGGGAACAACATTTGCCACCCTCCAATCATCCGGTACTACTCCAGTGGACAGTGAAGATGCAAAGATCATCGCCAAAGGCGCAGCAATCTCTTCCCTTGCTTCCCGTAATATCCTTGGGTATATCCCGTCTGGCCCCAGGGACTTCTCTGTCCTCATATCATTCAAAATTTCCAGCACATCCTCCCTCTTAACCTCAACCTGTTCGAGCATATCAGCCTGCTCCACGCTGTCCAGGTCCCTCTCACTAGTGAATACTGAAGCAACGTATTCATTTAGGACCTCCTCCAACTCCAGGCACAAGTTCCCTCCACTATCCCTGATTGGCCCTACCCTCACTCTGGCCATCCTCTTGTTCCTCACATAAGTGTAGAACGCCTTGGGATTTTACTTAATCCGACCCGCAAAGACTTTTTCATGTCCCCTTCTAGCTCTCCTAAGTCCATTCTTCAGTTCCTTCCTGGCTACCTTGTAACCCTCTAGAGCCCTGTCTGATCCTTGCTTCCTCAACCTTAAGTAAGCTTCCTTCTTCCTCTTGACCAGCTGTTCCACATCTCTTGTCATCCAAGGTTCCTTCACCCTACCATCCCTTCCCTGCCTCATCGGGACAAACCTATCCAGCAGTCGCAGCAAGTGCTCCCTAAACAACCTCCACATTTCTGTCGTGCATTTCCCTGAGAACATCTGTTCCCAATTTATGCTCCCCAGTTCCTGCCTAATAGCATTGTAATTCCCCCTCCCCCAATTAAATATTTTCCCATCCCGTCTGCTCCTGTCCCTCTCCATGACTATAGTAAAGGTCAGGGAGTTGTGATCACTATCACCAAAATGCTCTCCCACCGATAGATCTGCCACCTGGCCTGGTTCGTTGCCAAGCACCAAGTCCAACATAGTCTCCCCTCTAGTCGGCCTATCTGCATATTGAGTCAGGAAACCTTCCTGGACACATCTGACAAAAACTGCTCCATCCAAACTATTTGCACGAAGGAGGTTCCAATCAATACTAGGGAAGTTGAAGTCACCCATGACAGCAACCCTGTTACTTCTAGACCTTTCCAAAATCTGCCTCCCAATCTGTTCCTCCGTGTCTCTGCTGCTATTGGGGGGTCTATAAAAAACTCCCAACAAAGTGACTGCTCCTTTCCTGTTTCTGACTTCCACCCATAATGACTCAGTAGACAAACCCTCCTCGACGACCTCCCTTTCCGCAGCTGTGATACTATCCCTGATTAGCAATGCCACTCCCCCACCTCTTTTACCTCCCTCCCTATTCCTTTTGAAACATCTAAACCCCGGAACATCCAACATCCATTCCTGCCCCTGTGATATCCACGTCTCCGTAATGGCCACATCGTAGCTCCAAGTACTGATCCATGCTCTAAGTTCATCACCCTTATTCCTGACACTTCTTGCGTTAAAATAGGCACACTTCAACCCATCATACTGGCTGCAACTTTGCCCTGTTTACTGTCTAACCTTCCTCACAGACTCTCTGCACTCGGTATCTGCCTGTTCAACAGCTACCCCATCCACTGATCCGTAGCTCCGGTTCCCATCCTCACGGCACTTGGATCAAGAAAGACAGGATGGACCAGCCCTATCTGAACATTGCAGGTGAACTTGGTTCCTTCGGTAGGTTAATGGCACCTATCAGGGCAGAGAGGAATGTACATTGGTGCCTCAGCTGCATTCTGTCATCACCTATATGGGACGGCATGACATTGCCCATCATAGCTTTGCATGAAAGCAGGGCAGCATGAGCACGGTCATGTTACTGACACAGTGTGGATGCAACCATCGGCCACATGACCTTCGACCCCCTACCATTTTTGGCCCCTACCCCACACGAAGGGTTCATGGAGTGCTACTGCTCCCCCCTCCCCCAAACAGCATTGGCCGATTGCATGGTCAGCCCCCTTCACCACCCGCACCAAACATTAGCGGGCGCAGAGCGTCCCCATTTACGGTAGAAGGGCACGGGGTACCTCCCTTCTTACATGCAGAGTTGTAACCCGGACATTGCAGACGTGCCCACCGTCACATGCCCCAAGGACCGACGATTTGGTGCCACCAGCTTTTCACGGACTTGAAAGTGAAGGCACGTGAGTGCCACACGTCTGAATAAAGATCACAACCTGCTGCCTCAATTGCAGCGGCCTGCATATTAATGAAAGATAAGTGCCCATATGCATATTCAAATCCGGGTCCCATCACTGAGCGGTGGGGGGGGTTGCCGACATGAGGCCTCACCGCCCCCAAGATCGGGACGGGCCCTGCTGTCGTCGAGCTCTGTGGTGGGCCTCATCCGGAGCAATCTTCATTCCGCAACCCCCCCCAATCCCCCCCACCTCGGACCCCTATAAAATCCAGCCCTTTTATTCTATGATCCTATGTTTCAGTCCCTGCCAGAAACTCTGTAGCCTCGCCACCAATTCCATCCTCCTCCCTGTCTAGGGTTGAATCAGGCTGTTTGCAATCTCTTCATTAAACTGATCGCCTACTTCCACCTATGTACCATTACCCCTCTCCACTTCCACCTCAGCTCATCCACTGCCGAAACCCTCATTCATTCCTTTATCACCTCCAGACTTGAATATTCCGATGCTTTCCTGGGAAACTCTGAGCTTTGAACTCACAAGTGCTCAGTTATGCCCAGCTGGCTCCATTGCTGTAGGTCGACTGTCTGCAGGGAGTGCCTGATGTGACGTGTGAGTCTCCAATGTCCTCTGAGCTGCTGAATCTCCCAGTTCCCTTCACCAAGATAGTCCCATGCTCTTGTTTAGAAAGCTCCTGTAGTATTCACTGCTCTCTGCAACTCTCAGCTCCGCAACTTCAGTTTTGTCACTGATGCCTGAAGTTGATGTGCTTCCATAGCTATGGGATGCTGCACCATTTATTCATTCTTACCCTTAAACAAGGCCTTAGCTGGCCTTCATATTGAAACATTTTGCTACCACTTTTTATAGATAGAAATACAACAGCATAGAGCGTAAACACTTTATTTGCACATCCCTCTGATATTCAGGTTACATTTTCTACTCTTGTCAATTAGCTAACCTGATTTATGTCTGCATCTTTGTTCAGATTTATGAAGAGAGGAATATCAGCCTCAAAGTAAGAAAAAGTTTTAAATTTAATTTTTTTATTCATTTATGGGATTGGCCATCACTGGCAAGGCCAACATTTATTGCCCATCCCTAAATGCCCTTCACAAGGTGGTGGTGAGATACCTTCTTGAACCACTGCGGTCCACGTGATGTCAGTGCACCCACAGTGCTCTTTGGGAGGGAGTTCCAGGTTTTACACCCAGCGACTGTGAAGGAATGGTGATATAGTTCCAAGGCAGGATGGTGTGTGACATGGAGGGAAATTTGCAAGTGGTGGTGTTCCCATACCTCTGCTGCCCTTGTTCTTCTAGGTGATAGAAGTCGCAGGTTTGGAAGGTGCTGTCGAAGCAGCCTTGGTGAGTTGCTGCAGTGCATCCTGCAGATGCTATACACTGCTGCCACTGTGCATTAGTGCTGGAGGGAGTGCTTAAGGTGGTGGATGTGGTGCTGATCAAGTGGGCTGCTTTGTTCTGGATGGCGTTGAGCTTCATGAGTATTGGAGCTCCACTCATCCAAGCAAGTGGAGAGCATTTCATCACATTCCTAACTTGTGCCTTGTAGATGGTTGACAGGCTTTGGGGAGTCAGGAGGTGAGATATTCAGCGTAGAATTCCCAGCCTCTGACCTGCACTTGTAGCCATATAATTTATATGGGTGCTCCAGTTAAGTTTCTGGTCAGTGGTAACCCCCAGGATGTTGATGTTGAGGAATTCAGCAGTGGTAATGCTGTTGAATGTCAAAGGGAGATGGTTATTGCCTAGCATTTGTGTAGTGCGAATGTCACTCACCACTTATCAGCCCAAGCCTGAATGTTGTCCAGGTCTTGCTACATGCAGGCACAGATTGCTTCAGTGTATGAGGAGTTGCAAATTGTACTGAACACTGTGCAATCACCAGTGAACATCCCCACTTCTGACCTTATGATGGAGGGAAGGTCATTGATGAAGCAGCTGAAGATGGTTGGGCCTAGGACACTACCTTGAGGAACTCCTGCAGCAATGCCCTGGGGCTGCAATGATTGGTCAAGCACAACCATCTTCCTTTGTGCTCAGTATGACTCCAACTAGTGGAGAGTTTTCCTGATTCCCATTGACTTCAATTCTTCTCTGGCTCCTTAATGTTACACTCAGTTCAACACTGCCTTGATGTCAAAGGTAGTGGCACTCACCTCACCTGTGGAATTCAGCTTTTTTGTCCATGTTTGGACCAAGACAGCAATGAGGTCTGGAGCCGAGTGGCCCTAGTGGAACCCAAACTGAGCCTCAGTGAGCAGGTTATTGCTGAGTTTGTGCCACTCGATATTGCTGGCGACGACACCTTCCATCATTTTGTTGATGATTGAAAGTTGACTGATGGGGCAGTGATTGGCCGGATTGGATTTGCCCTGCATTTTGTGGATAGGATGTAGCTGGGCAATTTTCCACATTGTCCAGTAGATGCCTGTATTGAAGCTTTACTGGCTTGGCTAAGGGTGCAGCTAGTTCTGCAGTACAAGTCTTCAGTATTACTGCTGGGGTATAGTCAGGGCCCATAGACTTTGCTGCATCCAGTTTCTTCAGCCTTTTCTTGCTATCACATGGAGTGAATCAAATTGTTTGAAGACTGACCTCTATGCTGGTGGGAACCTCAGGTGCAGCCAAGATGGATCTATCCACTCAGCACTTCTGGCTGAAGATGGTTCCAACTGCTTCAGCCTTGTCGTTTGCACTGATGTGCTGGCCTCTCCCATCATTGAGGATGGGCTATTTTTGGAGCCTCCTCCTCTGGTTCATTGTTTAATTGTCCACCACCATTTACAACAGGATGTGGCAGAACTGCAGAGCTTTGATCCGATCCGTTAGTTGTGGGATCGCTTAGCTCTGTCTATTGCAGGTTGCTTCTGCTGTTTAGCATACATGTAGTCCTGTGTTCACCAGGCTGGCACCACATTTTTAGGTCTGCCCGGTGCTGTTCCTGGTATGCTCTCCTACACTTCTCATTGAACCAGGGTTGGTCCCGTGGTTTGATGATAATAGTAGAGTGAGGGATATACCGAGCCATAAGGTTACAGATTGTGTTTAAATACAATTCTGCTGCTGCTGATGGCCCACGGTGCCTCATGGATGCCCAGTTTTGAGCCGCTAGATCTGTTCTAAGTCTATCCCATTTTGCATGGTGATAGTGCCACACAACACGATGAATCCTCAGTGTGAGGATGGGACTTCGCCTCCACAAGGACTGTGCATTGGTCACTCCTACCAATACGGTCATTGACAGATGCATCTGCAACAAGTAGATTTGTGGGGGCAAAGTCAACTAGGTCTTTCCTTCTTGTTGGTTCCCTCACACCTTGCCGTGGGTTCAGTCTAGCAGATATGTCTTTCAGGACTTGGTCAGCTCGGTCAGTAGTGGTGCTACCGAACCACTCTTCGTGATGGCCATTCAAGTCTCCCACCCAGAGTATATTCTATGCCCTTGTTACCCTGTGCTTCTTCCAAGTGGTGTTCAACATGGAGGAGTTCTGATTCATCAACTGAGGGAGGGCAGTAGGTGACCTGATGCCATGAGACATCATGAGGACCGGAGTTGATGTTGAAGACTCTGAGGGCCACTCCTTCCCAATTGTATACCACTGTGCCACCACCTCTAGTGGGTCTGTCATGCCAGTGGGACAGGACATATGTAGGGATGACGATGGAGGAGTCTGGGACATTGGCTGTAATGTATGATTCAGTGAGTATGACTATGTCAGGCTGTTGCTTGACTAGTCTGTGGGACAGCTCTCCAAATTTTGGCACAAGCCCCCAGATGTTGGTGGAGGTCTTTTCAGGGTCAACTGGGAAGGGCGTATCTTTGTTGCATCCAATGGCTACGTTGATGATGTGTGGTCCATCCTGTTTTATTCTAACTTGACCCTTCTGTTGCAGTTTGATACAACTAAGTGGCTTTTTAGGCCATCTCGGAGGGCAGTTAAGAGTCAATCACATTGCTGTGGGTCTGGAATCAAATGTAGGCCAGACCAGGTAAGGATGCAGATTTTCTCCCCTGAAGGGCATTAGTGAACCAGATGGGTTTGTATGACAATTCCATAGTTTCATGAGCATCACTATTTAGACTAGCATTTTAATTCCAGATTTATTAATTAATTGAATTTAAATTCCCCCAGCTGCTGTGGTGGGATTTGAACTCATGTCACTGGAGTATTTGTCTGGACCTTTGAATTACTAGTCCCGTAACATTACCACTATGCTATCGTCCCCTAAATATTAAATTCAATATTTCTTTGGAAATGCTTAGGAAGCTATCAAAGGGTGAAATAGAAAAATAAATAAACTTAAAGGTGAACAAATAAGAATTGAGGGACAGGAAAAGAGATGATGGGACAAATAGAATTCAAGTGGCTATTTTCTATAATTTTAGTTAAAATTCAGTTGGTGTCTGTTTTAGCTCAGAGTAGCGATAATAAAAACATTCCTAATGTGTGAGCTTTATTTCTGTGGCGTCATTCTCAGTATTACAATGTGTGAGCTGAAAACTGACTGAACTAGGGAGGCAGGAATTTTCCCGACTGCAGCCTTGGGCTAAATGATAATTCACTTTATCAAAGAGATGTTTTGAAAAGATTTTCTTATTAAGCCTGCGTGCAAAGTGCAATTCATTGAGCTGTGTGGGATTATCTAGCAGGCCTATTCCTCTTCTCTTGATTACTTCCATCGATATGTCACACTCAGCACCTTCACAACAATATTTTCCTCAATTTTGCAGGTCGCAGAAAAGCAATAGCACTTACTGCTGACCTCAAAGCAAACTGCCCACAAAGGTCTAGCAATATCAATGGTGTGGCGTTCCCCTTTCCCGACAGCAGTTTAAATCTGGCACCAAGTCAAGGAGATGTCTAGCAGCAGTGATGTCAGCAAGCAGGTAAACAGCCAATCACATTAAAGCATTCTCACACAGCAAACCAGGAAGTTAAAAATCCCTTCATTTTAAGTTTAATTTTTCAGATAGGGAAATGAATGATTGTGATTTTGGATTGATAGAATCTAAAATATTAAAAACAAAGTTTTTTTTATTATATTAAAAGTATGTTTTTTTTTATTATAATGGAGAAAGTTGATGTTCCACGAATATAAAATTAGCTTTTCAGGGCTAGTGAGGGTGTTTAGTAGTAATTATAAACTTAATAGGCTGTTCAAAATTCAGTTACACGTCATTCAACAAGGGTTTTCACAGCGAGACTAACAGCATTAAAGTGGAAGTTTTCATCAATCAACTGATTGCTTCGCAATTGCAGTCTAGGGGACCTCAACAGTGCACCCGCAGGAGGAGTGTAGAATCACTGCCAACAACCTCTGCATTATTCTGTGCATATGTGGACTCCCGAAGTTTTGTCAATTTCAGTGAAGTAATGGCGTCAAACGCTGACATTTTCGCTCTTGTTACCACTGCAAAATCTGGACCAATGTTACAGGAAGGTGGATTAAATTAAAAGGACAGGAATAGTGTATAATGTTTCACAGCAGACATACTCTAAATGTTTTATTTTAATAGATCATTAGTTGATCTCCTGTGGAATTGCACACAAGGGGCAGAATTTATTGCAGCCTTTTGAAGTTGGAATGGTGGTGCGGGGAGACTGAGAATTGTGTCGGAAGCATCCGAGCAGAAATCTGGTATTGTGACGTCGGTTTCTGATTTAGTCAGCAGTGGGAAAGCACCAAGGTGGAATTGCCAACCGGTCATAATGGGAATGTATTTTAAATTGCTGAGCAGTTAATTTTAATAGATTAGCATCTAATTTGTCATGATTTAATGGGGAGGTTGGGATTAAGTGGACAGCAGGCAGCACTCACGTGCCTTCGGGTTCACAACTATTAAAAGCTGACGACATCGAGGTGAGGCTTCAGTGCTGCGATGAGGAGGCAACCATGAGCCATATATAGGGGAAGAGGTTGGTGCGGAGGTCATTGTCGGACTGCAGTGCTCTGCAAGTGGGGTCGGGGTCTCGGGGCTCTACAAGGGGGTGCTCAGGGTCTTGGGAGCTCTGCAAAAGGAATTTGGGATCTTGGGGGCTCTGCAAGGGGGTTCAGGGTCTCAGGGGCTCTCCAAGGGGGTTCGGGATGTTGGGGGGTCTGCAAGGAGGGTTCGTGCATTTGGGTGACTGTATCAGGTGACCAAACTGTTGAGTAAGATGTTTGGTTGCCCGTATTGCTGGAAGAGAGGGTTGGCTATCAGCGAGGGTGGGCACTGAAGGCCATGAGGGAGTCTGCCGGGAGAAGTAGCAAAAGCTCTTTTGCCAAGGCAGGGTAACCTCTGCATCGACAGTGGTCTATAGGCCCACTGGTCACCTGGCATGGGTCTCATCCACCCTGCCATTTTGGACCCTCGTGGCATAATGTGGTGCTGCTGATGGAGGGAGGGCCAAGAGGCATCTTCGCCTGCCCATGAAGATCCATGATGAGATCGACAGAGCCAGCCATGCCAAGAAGGGCCTACCTATGCCAGAGAGTGTACCAGACTTGAATCAGCTACCTCCAAATGTCCGAGCGGCATTGAAAGTGAAGGCTACACCTCTCCAGAGAGGCTGTTACTGACTTCTGCACCCTGCTGCAGGACGAGTTGTGACCTGTGGAATTTGGGGGTCACCCTCTGCCAGTGACTCTGAAGATCACCGTGGCACTTAACTTTTCTGCATCTGGATCATTCTAAGTATCCACTGGGGACATGTGTGGGGTCTCACAGACAGCACCCACTGCTGCATAAACCTGGTGACCAATGCCCTGTTCAAGGGGGCCGGCGACTATGCACTACCGGACCAACCCTGACAGCCAGGCCGAGAGTGCCATCAGATTTGTGGCCATTGCTGGATTCCCCCAGGTGCAAGGCATGATAGATTGCTTGCATGTGGTCATCAAGGCTCCCATGGACCAGCCAATCACCTTCGTCAACAGAAAGGGCTTTCATTCCATCAATTTTCAACTGGTCTGCAATCACCAAAAGTGTTTCCTGCAGGAGTGTGCCCACTTCCCGGGAAGCAGCTACAACAACTACATACTTAGACATTCCCAGATGCCACAGCTTTTCAGGCCCCCCACATGCCTTCAGGGATGAATTCTTGGGAACAAGAGCTACCCTTTGAAGAAATGGCTACTCACAGCTGTGAGGAACCCTCGCACTGCAGCAGAGGAGAGGTACAACACTTGCCACAGCTCCACCCAAGCGACCATCGAGCAGGCCATTGGGCTGCTGAAGATGAAATTCCGCTGCCTTGATTGATCTGATGGAGCCCTGCAGTATGTCCCAGCGAGGGTCTCCCATATCGTGGTGGTCTGCTGTGCTCTGCACAATCTATTACTGCAGAGGGGGGAGGCCTTTCATGCCGATGAGATTCCTGAGTGACACTCCTCCACTGACGAGCAGGATATGGAGGAGGGAGATGAGCAAGCAGGACTGGATGTAAAAGCCCTTGCACTGGAGGCCAGGCAGATTGAACAACGTGCCAAGGAGGCAAGAGACAATCTCATAATTACCTGATTCCAGCCACCCTAACGTCCACTCACAGAGAAACCAATAAAGACTAACCTCAATGCATGTAGTCTGTTGCCTAATTTCCATTTGTGTTCTGTGCCTAGCACTCAGCTGAACCACGCGCTAGTGCCCATGGGAGATCATATTCAAATGAGGGCTGTGCTTAGATTGGAATTCCACTGAGGGGGAAGGGGGAATCATCAACTCATAATTTAGGCATGATAGAATAATCGCTTTTACACAATGAACAAGAATGGCTTGAACAAAATAACTTTATATGAAGCATCACATGTCAGATATCAAACACCCGTGAACCCTCAAGTGTCTCTAGGTGCTTTTCTTTATACGTTTGCATGTGCTCCTACGAGATGTGAACCCATCGCTAGCAGCTGGGCTGGAGGCAGACTGCTGTTCAGGCTTCCCTTGGCCTGTGATGACTTTGGTGGCCATCGTGAAGCCTGGAAGGTCCCGGCTGCCTGAGGGTTTCCTGCACAGTTGCAGGGCTCTCCTCAGGTATCGCGGCTGCTGGAGCTGGGCTCACTGGCAGGGGGGGGCAGATGTGCCACTGTCCATGCTCAGAGTGCTGTGAGGAAAGCCTTGAGCAGTGGAGGGCAACCTCTTCTCCTCCCTTTCAAGGCTCACTTGAACCTCCCTGCTCACCAGAGAAGGACGAGGACATAGAGAAGACTCCAGGCGCTTTGTCCTTCTCTCATCTTGCCACTGCTGAGCCAAGGCGATGATGTGCAGGTGTGTGTGCATCAGTGGGATCCGCTGTCCATGAGGATCACCAACCTCTCGATGGAGGAAGCCATGTGCTCACATGTCTGAGACATGGCAGCAGTCATGGCATGGATGGACTCCTCCATCATCTGCTCATGGCTGTGCATTGCCTTGGACATCTCAACTAGATGCTGCCTTACCTCTCTTTGCAACTCCAGCATGCCCTGTGCTGTCGACACCAGTGGCTCATCATCATCCTCCGGCTGTCAGAGGCCTCAGCTATCTCAGCCTCAGCCAGCTGCTCAGGTGCATGTGTGGTGCTCTCACCAGCTTGCTTGTGACCCTGATTCAACAGCCAAGCCGAAACCCACCGAGGTGAAAGTATCTGTGCTGGTGGAGGGTGCGGGAGAATCATGGGATGGTGCGTCCTCTGAGCGTTCCTCTTCCTCGGAGGATGATGGCTGTCCCCCTGCTGGCTGAGTCTCCTGTTGCCACTAACCTGCGTTTGAAAACAAAAACATGTGTGGGTTAGTGTTACAACCAGGTGAGAAAGAGGTCTAGGGTTCCCTCTCAGCCTTCATCTGGTCTTACTGTAACTGGGTTTAATTTTAAACACACCATGTTTTTAGCTCCCCCTTGGTGAATGCTTGCCAATTATAAGGCAAAGAAACCAGCACAAACAGGTTTTCTTAGGTTTAAAGAAGAAAAGTTGAAATTTAATAAACTTAACTCTAATTTGGTTAACACCTACGGATACATCCCGCAACCCATGCTAGCATGCATATGCGATACATGCAAATAGAGACAGAAAAGAGCAGAAGAAAAATAAAGTAAAGGCTTGAGGCAATATCTGAAGAGTTTTTGTTACTGTTCTTTGAGCTCACTGTAGAGTCCTTGCTTGTAGGTAGTTCTTGCTTTTCATTGGGGCCCAGTATTATTCTTAAACCTTGTTTGCTGTAGGAGACTTTTCTCTCTTGGGGTTCATGTGTCTTCAATGGATTCAGAGGCTTGTGAGAAAAAGATGGGAGCAGACAGGAGAGAGATCTCAGTCCAGGAGCAAACAGCTTTCTGCCCAAACTCTTTGTACAAATTCAAAAAACTCAAATTGTCCAGCAGGTTAGTCATGTGACTAGCTGGTTTGACCATGTCCATTTGTGTATTTGGCTATCTTAGCAGTCAATCTGGAATGCGAGCTCCCCCACCTTCAACGTCTGGTGATCAAAAGTCCATTGTGGGTTGAATGTGTCAGGGAATGGCTGGTTTGTCTTTCCAATCACCATCTGTTAATATGCAAATGTTTTTTCCAGTCACAGCTGATTTGTGTAACAAGTCCTTTCTTAACTCCATTAACAGTTTAAAATCAATGTTCATGACAAAATTAATGTGCCTCATTCTTGGCAGGTGGGGGCCTGGCATGACAGTTCAGCTGTGCAGATCTCAGCATGCCAACCATATGTGATGTGGGCCTTCAGAAGTGATCTGTATGTTGATGGAAGACAATCCTCACTTTCTTGCATGGAGACTCCAGATTTTCCATCGGATATGGCGCAGCCGTCCTGTGTCCCTGTCAATTCTAAGGCCTCTTCCTCGGCTGTAGTGAGAGGCCGAAGATCCAGTATGCCTCTGCCTTTTCAAGCTGTCTCCGTCCTGTTGTCCTGCAAGAATAAAGATGGAGATAGTCATACTTCATAGGGAGATCAACATGACAGTTCTGCTAGTGGCAGCCCCTCGTCCCCTACTGGGTTTTCACATATAGCTCCTGCTCCCATCCGTTCTCAGGGGAGTTAAGTGGCGGTCAGGACGAGGTGATGCCTAACCCTCTCTGCCATTGCTGTTGTATTGCCACCCTCACCATGCCCCACTTCATCCTGTGTAGCCTCTTGCAATCAGTAATAAAGAGTAATAAAGCGATGTGGAGCACTTACCTTGGCAGAACACAGGAGGTTGTTGACCCTCTTGCGGCACTCTACCAGAGTGTGACCCCATGGCTACTGACCTCCTTAGCTATCTCCATCCAGGCTTGCTTGGTCAGCTGGGAGGACCTCTCCCTGCTATCACTGGGGAAGAGGACCATCGCCTTTACCTTGCAGCCTGGAGGAGAATCTGGAGGGAGGCATCACTAAACCATGGGGCCACTTTGTGTCTGGGCTCGGCCATCCTGTGGGGTCCACCTCGGTGGGAGGGGGGTGGTGCGGGAGGGGGGTGGGGGCGTAAGGGGGTCCAGTGTCAATGCAAAACAGGTCACAGGTTTGAGCAGCTCTCAGCAAATGAATGCAAGGAAGCAATGCAAGCAGGGCTGACAGGGCTTTAAATATGGTGCCAGCACCTGCTTCGGAGTCATCTGACGCCATATTCAACATCATGCCTCCCACCCCTGCCACGTGATTGGGGTGGCCCCGCGCCTCCATTATGCCAAATGGATGCCAGGCACCTGATTGCAGCAGGGTGGCTGCCCAAGTGACAAACAAGAATGGTGCCCATTTCTGGGCCCACTGCCGGGACCTGTGGCAAGCTCACTGAATTCAGCCCGAGGAGTCTTCAGTTACAGTGGGATTAGAAGGTGGAGGAAAATTGGACCAATGTATGCAGGCATAATTCAGTCCCCACATTATAGTCATAAATTTTAACCTTATTGTTATATCATACTTTAATTATATCTCTATATTATATGACCTACCCTAGTATTGCATTCAGGGAGTAAAGACTTAGTGCAATCTTCAGGTGAAGCAGGTTTACAGGGTGGCAGATGTAATTCAGTCCTTGTTGTTTTTATGCAGTACTTTGATTTATATTATTATTTACAGTTAAATAGTCAAACTGAGAGAAATTTTGGAAGCAGTGACGTAGAGTTAGTTGGAACGTTGGGCTGAAACTTCTCCTCCCGCCACCGAAATCGGCGGTGGGTGAAAACAATGGCGGCCTACCTGTGCATGTCGTGCCGCGATATTAAGCGTGGCGGGTGAAGGGGGCGGGCTGTCCATCTCCGGCAATGGCGTCAGCTGCCTGTGTGCAGGCGCTGACACCATTTTTAAAGGTCTTTGAGCCCTACCAATAAATTTAAATATTTAAAGAAACATGTAATAAAAAAATTAAATACATTTATTCTGCCATCTTCCCCCCCCCGCCCATAACAAATACATTAATTACTTGCCCTCTCCCCCCCAATTCATTTACCTTGTCCACCTGATCATCACCCAACAAAAGTGCATAAACTTTACACTATAATCCTTCCCACAAAACCCTACACCAATGAAATTACTTGGACCCCACTACCCCCAACCCCACACTGAGAAACAAACCACCAACCCTCTAACAACCAGTGTTCCACCTCAGTTCCCCGGACGGGGATCCGAAGGCATAGGAGTGCTGGCCAGCGGCACAAAGATTGCACCGGGACAGACAGAAGGAGCGTAACGCTAATTAATGCATTGATCTGGGCATCCATGAGGTACTGTGGCCCATCAGCAGCAGCAGAATTGTACTCAACCACAATCTGTAACTTCATGGCCCGGCATATCCCCCACTCTACCATTACCATCAAGCCAGGGGACTAAGCCTGGTTCAATGAAGAGTGCAGGAGGGCATGCCAGGGGCAGCAGCAGGTATACCTCAAAACGAAATGTCAACCTGGTGAAGCTACAACCCAGGACTACTTGCATGCTAAACAGCATAAGCAGCATGCGAAAGACAGAGCTAAGTGATCCCATAATGAATGGATCAGATCTAAACTCTGCAGTCCTGCCACATCCAGTCATAGTGGACAATTAAACAACTAACTGGAGGAGGTGGTTCCATAAATATCCCCATCCTCAATGATGGGGGAATCCCCGCACATCAGTGTGAAAGATAAGGCCGAAGCATTTGCAACAATCTTCAGCCAAAAGTACTGAGTTGATGATCCATCTCGGCCTCCTCCTGAAGTCCCCAGCATCACAGATGCCAGTCTTTAGCCGATTCGATTCACTTCGCGTGATATCAAGATACGACTGAAGGCACTGGATACTGCAAAGGCTAAGGGCCCTGACAACATTCCAACAATAGTACTGAAGACCTGTGCTCCTGAAATTGCCGCACCCCTAGCCAAGCTGTTCCATTACAGCTACAACATTGGCATCTGCCGGGTAATGTGGAAAATTGCCCAGGTATGTCCTGTACACAAAAAGCAGGACAAGTCCAAGCTAGCCAGTTACTGCCCCATCAGCCTACTCTCAATCATCAGCAAAGTGATGGAAGGTGTCATCGACAGTGCCATCAAGCGACACTTGCTTAGCGATAACCAGCTCACTGATATTTAGTTTGAGTTCCGCCAGGGCCATTCAGCTCCTGATCTCATTACAGCCTTGGTTCAAACATGGACAAAAGAGCTGAACTCAAGAGGTGAGGTGAGAGTGCCTTGACATCAAGGCAGCATTTGACAGAGTATGGCTTCAAGGAGCCCTAGCAAAACTGGAGTCAATGGGAATTGGAGAAAACTCTCTGCTGGCTGGAGTCTTACCTAGTGCAAAGGAAGATGGTTGTGTTTGTTGGAGGTCAATCATCTCAGCTCCAGGACATCACTGCAGGAGTTCCTCAGGGTAGTGTCCTTCGCCCAACCATCTTCAGCTGCTTCATTAATGACCTTTCTTCAATCATAAGGTCAGAAGTGGGGATGTTCGCTGATGATTGCACGATGTTCAGTACCATTCGCGACTCCTCAGATACTGAAGCAATCCATGTCGAAATGCAGCAAGACCTGGACAACATCTGGGCTTGGGCTGATAAGTGGCAAGTAACATTTGCGCCACACAAGTGCCAGGCAATGACCATCTCCAACAAGAGAGAATCTAACCATCTCCCCTTGACATTCAAAGGCATTATGATCACTGAATCCCCCACTATCAACATCCTGAGGTTACCATTGACCAGAAACTGAACTGGAGTAGTCATATAAATAATGTGGCTACAAGAGCAGGTCAGAGGCTAGGAATTCTGCAGTGAGTAACTCACCTCCTGACTCCCCAAAGCCTGTCCACCATCTACAAGGCACAAGTCAGGAGTGTGATGGAATACTCTTCACTTGCCTGGATGGGTGCAGCTCCAACAACACACAAGAAGCTCGACACCATCCAGGACAAAGCCGGCAATATCGGGCCGGGACTTCCCTGCGTCAGGGTGCATGGCGGCCCTCTCCCGGAGGCATTTTTAGGCAATCCCCCCCCCCCCCCCCCCCCCACCACTGCCATGACCCCCGACGTCAGGGGTTCAGTAAAGTTCAGCGCTTTGTTTCTCTGCAGTACAGGCTGAGGAGTTGGGTAATGTAAAACAGAGTCACCACAGTGCCACCACTGACTGGAGGGTGTAATTGCAGCTTGATGACTTTTCATTGGCAGTTTCCATTATAAATGTCGATATAGGAATTTACAATGAGAAACATTGACACAAAAGTGTAACGAAACATGAACTCTATACAGAAAGCATGCCCATATACAAGATATCTAATATATATTAGATATATAAATATATATTAGCTTTTGGTTTATAGTTAAATAACAGGACTTATAAATAATTTGAGTGAGAGGTAGTAAAGTTAATTGGAGCACAAATGTTTCTCTGCAGCTCAGGCTGCGGAGCTGGGAGATGCACATCTGAGGTACTACATCAATGACTTTCTGTGAAAGGAAGTATCTTGGCATCTAACCTAATTCTATGGCTAAGTAGCTTATAAGCATTTCCTCACTTCTACCTATGCTACCTAATTCAAATAGTCTATCCACATGTCCTTTAGTCTAGTCCTTTATTATTTTAAATAGCTCAATCAAATCTCCCTGAAGTTTATGCTGTTCTAAGGTAAATAGACCAAGCTCTTTAAGTGGTATCTTTGGGTTTTTAAGCTGGGTGTCAACCTAGTGGTCCTTCTTGAACCTTCTTGAAGGCCTCTATATCACCCATCATGTTAGGAGACCAAAACTGGTCACAGTATTCTAGATCTGGCCTAACCAAAGCCTTGCACAAGGACAATAAGTACTTTTTATATTGGATCATACAGAATACATTCTAATATTCCATTTGCTTTTGTTATACCCTCACTGCTCATGAACCAATTAGATTTATGCACTATAACACTCAAGTCTTTATCCCGCATGGCAGAATTTCATTAGGAAACCTGTATGGTGTACAGATGCATTGTGTTACCTTTATCCACAGTGACACAGTATATTCATCTATATTAAATGACACTTGCCAGATATGGATGCATTTCCACATAGCATTTAGATCTGATTGCAGTTCTTTTTTCTCATCTAAGGTCCCAACACTCATACAAAGCTTTATATCATTCTCAAACCTGCGGAGCATTCTCTCATTATCTTCATCCAGGTTATTAATGAAGATTGTTAAGAGCAATGGTCCTAACACTGATCTCTGTAGCACTACCTCTAGTAAATGGTCTCCACGCAAAACCGGCTATGATTAATTGCCAATTTTTGCACCTAATTCGTTATCCAATCCAAGGTCAGCCTGCAAATCCTACAGGATTTTATCTTATACCGTATCCAATTGTGTGGCACTTCTTCAAAAGTTTTAGGAAAATCTAAGTGTACACTGTCAATTAGGCTACCTACAGCAACCAACCTAGTGACTTCCTCAAAGAAATTCAACCAGGTTGATGAGGTGTAGTCATCATGTTAAGAATCTGCACCAATCCCTTCACTGTACAGCTGGTGAGATAGAGGATCCATTGTAGGAACTTGTCTATTACCAAAATCAAGCAATTGGGTCTGTATTTTCCCAGTTCTGCCTTGCTGCTCTTTTTGAATATTGGCAGCATGTGAACTTTCCCTCCAATGAATGTGGACAATTCCAGAACCCAGCGAACTGGCAAATATATAAGCATGGGGCTCACGAAGTACAGCTGCCATTTTTGTAGGTACCTTATGCAATTGGAAAATCATATTCCGATGCATGCGTGTGGCATGTGAAGCACCTCACATGAGGACTCAGATCATCTACCCTATTAATTAATTGTTTTCAATCAAATTTAAACAGCAGATATACAATGGGGAACTGTTAGGAGATTCTATTTTACTTTTAAATTAAACTAAGGACTCATCTTTCCCTAATGTGTATCCCTTCCTGTTTTAATTTCACTTCACTAAATCATTGCATTACAAAGGAATTAAATTATCATTTATGCTTGTGGAATAAAAGGTTTTCAAATCTTCTTGATTTAATGTTTGACATATTTCAAACATTTCAAACATGAAAACATCTTCCCACATTTTAACACATGGCCAGGAATTCAATTCAAAGACCCAATGAGGAAGCATCCTGAATAAACATTTGAAAATGTGGAACATTTAACCTACCTCAGGCACTTTTACACATCATTATTTTTGGACACCAGTTCACTTATTTCAGCCTGAAAGCTTGTGTTGCAGTAACTACATCTCAGTATTTGCATAGATAGATATATTTGCGAAAACTGTGTTCAGCAGAATCTTCTAATATGTGCAGTATGCAAATTGTTTGTAGATTGAAAACATTTTTGTCATTTGATTTAGAATCCTTGCTAGCAAGAGGTATTGTTCACAGATCTTTCTTTAGAGGAGAAAATATCACAAACTGAGGATAAGCAGAAGGTCATAGCTTCAGAGGAAAGCAACACTAATTGAATTTAAATGAAATGTTGGCTTTGCCACATGTGCTCAATAGTAGCAGATACCAAAAGTCAGTTTTAAATTATCACATTAAACATTAAAGCGACATTATGCCTTAATTAACATTACATAGAATGTACAGCACAGAAACAGGCCATTCAGGCCAGCTGGTCTATGCTGGTGTTTATGTTCCACAGAAGCCTCCTTCAATTTGTAATCATCTAAGTCAATCAGCGGATTCTCTATTCCTTTCTCCCTCATGCTTTTACCGAGCTTCCCCTTAAATGTATCTATGCTAATATTACTCATGTTAATAATATGGCTTATATGATTCTATCTCTGAGGTCTATCAAGTAACCTGAACTGTACCTATCCGAATTCAAGTACAACGAGTTAACTGTGCCTATGTATTTACATTCCTTTACATCTGTTTTCCAAATTTTGCTATAATTGTGACATTTGGGGCAAGATTACTATTGTTTCTCTGACTTGAACCAGTCCCCTGACCTGCAGCCAGGGTGAAGGAGGGAGGTTCAGCTGAGTGGCAGGTACGCTAGATTATAAAATCAAGGAAATTGCACAGCAGGACGCTATTTGGCCCATTGTCGGTGCTAAGTTTGCAACTGAAGCTATCTACTTCAATCCCATTTCCTTGCCCTTCCAATATAACCTTTTGTATTCTCTTTCAAATACTTAACCAAATGTGTTATTTTCTCTACATCAATAACTACTTGTGGTAAAGAATTCCATATACAGCATTATTTACCCTTCAGACCTCCAGAAAGAATCAAAGTCTTTATTCTCTTGCTACCTATTCACTAACCAGCAGAATGAATCTTTCACCCTTTACTTTTCATCTCTTACCTTTCATAATTCTGAAAACATTATTAGATTGCCCCTTCATCTTCAATGTTCCAATAAAAAGCCCCAATTTTTTTGAATATTTCTTCATAACTATAACCTCTCATTATTGGCATAATTCTAATTAATTTTCACTGTATTCTTTCTATGGTTCTGTTCTCCTTCCTACAGTGGGGTGCCCAGAACAGCTCACATTACTCTAACTGTGGCTTGATCAATGTCTTGTACAAACTCAACATCAGTTTCTTGCTTTTATATATGTCCCAATGTATAAAGTCAAGAATTCACTTGTATTTCACAATTCCTATATCTAAAGATCTATGCATCTGCACCCGTACAGATCTCTGTTCCTTCCCCATGAAGAATCATACTATTTAGGGTGTGGTTTCTTCAATTATTCTTTTTCTCAAAATGGATTCCTTGCTTGAAATTTCTTTGCTTGAAATATCAACTGACACCTCCAGGTTAACCTGTCTAGGTCTGCTTTCGATTTCCTAAATTCTTCCTCACAGTTCGATGTATCATATAATTGGTAACATTAACAAACACCAATATCATTCCTTTTATGTCTGGGTCCAATTAAAATGGAAAACAGGAGAGGTCTTAGCACAGATTACTGGGGCAAATCATTACCCACATTCTTGCCATATGAAAAGGATACCCCTTTACTTTCTAGCTGCCAGCCTCTCACTATCCAGATAACTAGATACCAGGCACTTTAAATTTGAATAACTGCTGAGATTTTACAGGCCCCTGGAGGCGGGATCAGAGGCCGGGGGTGGCACAGAGAATCGCAAGGGGGGGTGGTGGTGGGGTGTGGCGGTGCGGAGGGCCCATCACCTCCCTGTCGCCCAGAGATCCGAAGGGCCAATTGAGGGCCTCTTCCCGCTGCTGCTGGAATCTTACCAGTGGCGGTGAGGGGGGAGGGGCCTCCGCCGCATGGGGAAGATGCCTTGTAAAGCAAGGTGTCCTCTCAGCAGGCTTGGCAGTAGTCCCTCCTTCGTGAGCAATTTGTGGTCCATGAAGGACCCCCACTGGGAACCAATTCAGCCCCCCAGGATCTCCAACCCCCTGGGACGCAAGACTAACCCCTCACGGGGGCCTCCCAGACTGGCTCTGGCATCTCCGCCTCACCTACCTCTTGTCTGGGGTTCCAGCGCTGGGCCTGAATCTGAGGCTTCTGCAGTACTGTCAGTGGTCACTGCTCCCGGTGGCACTGCCAATAGTACTGAGCTACCGGCCCTATGATTGGCCGGCAGCTCTTGGAGGTGGGAACCCTTTCACTTAAAAGTCTTTAAAGGGTCGGGGGTCATGCCTCCTAAAACTTCGACACCAAAAAACCAGAGGATTGCTCCAAGGGGTGAAAAAAAGGCAGAGACAGGTTCCCCCCTCTTTTTTGGCCCAGCGCTGGGAGCCCCGCCTCCAGCACAAAATCCAGTCCAACAAATGTCATATGTGGCTTCTTATTAAATGCCTTCTGAAATTTCATAAAAACATTCACTGCATTTCCTTAATCCCTTTACCCTGTGGTAAGCTCCAAAAAGAAGCAATTGTGGGAGTACAAAATGTAGATTGAAATTAATAATCAGTACTAGGAGTATAGGAACAGGGGTAGGTCATTTAGCCCCTCAAGCCTGTTCCACCATTCAATGAGATCATGGCTGGTCTGTGACCTAACTCCATATATCTGCCTTTGTCCCATATCCTTTAACACCTTGTAACAAAAATCTGTCAATCTCAGATTTAAAATTAACAATTAATTTAGCATCAACTGCCTTTTGTGGCAGAGAGTTCCAAACTTCTGCCACCCTTTGCATGTAGACGTGTTTCCTAATTTTGCCCCTGAAAGGCCTGGCTCTAATTTTGAGACCATGTCCTCTAGTCCTCGATTCACCAACCAGTGGAAATAGTTTCTTTCTATCTACCCTATCTGTTCCCCTTAATATCTCAAAAACTTCGATCAAATCACTCCTTAATCTTATAACGTCTAAGGAATACAACTGTAGTTTGTGTAATCTCGCCTCCTATTTTAACCCTTAGAGTCCAGGTATCATTTTAGCAAATCAATGCTCCACTCCCTCCAAGGACATTACATCCTTCCCAAGGTGTGCTGCCCAGAATTGCTCACCGTATTCCAGGTATTATCTAACCAGGGTTTTGTATTGCTGAAGCATGACTTCTACCCCTTTGTGTTCTAGTCCGCTAGATATAAAGACCAGTGTTCCATTAGCCTTTTTGCTTATTATTTGTACCTGTTAATGACATTTTAATGATCTATGAACAAATACCCCTATGTTTCTTTGGACCTCCACTGTTTCTAGCTTTTCACCATTGAGAAAGTACTCTTGATCTATCCTTTTTGGATACAAAGTGGGCGGCACAGTGGCACAATGGTTAGCACCACAGCCTCACAGCTCCAGCGACCCGGGTTCGGTTTTGGGTACTGCTTACGCGGAGTTTGCAAGTTCTCCCTGTGACTGCGTGGGTTTCTGCCGGGTGCTCCGGTTTCCTCCCACAGCCAAAGACTTGCAGGTTGATAGGTAACTTGGTCATTGTAAGTTGCCCCTAGTGTAGGTAGGTAGTGGGGATGTGATAGGGAATATGGGATTAATGTAGGATTAGTATAAATGGGTGGTTGTTGGTCAGCACAGACTCAGTGGGCCGAAAGGCCTGTTTCAGTGCTGTATCTCAAAAATAAAGTGGATGACCTCACACTTGCCTATATTGAAATCCATTTGCCACAGTTTTGCCCATTCTCATAACCTATTAATACCTGTTTGTAATTTTATGCTTCCATCAACACTACTTACAATGCCACTTGTCTTTGTGTCATCTGCAAAATTGAATATATGGCTTTCTGTCCTATCATCTAAGTCGTTAATGAATACAGCGAGTAGTTGAGGCCCCAACACGGATCCTTGTGGAACAGCACTGGTCACATCCTGCCAATTAGAGTACCTGCCCATTATCCCTAGACTCTTTCTCCTGCTGCTCAGCCTATCCCTAACCAGGTCAATAATTTGCCCTCAATTCCATGAGATTCAACTTTAGCTAACTGTCTCTTATGAGGGACTAAATCAAATGCCTTCTGGAAATCCATATGAGTAACATCACAGACATTCCCCTGTGCACTACTTTAGTCACCTGTTCAAAAAAATTCAATTAGGTTCATCAAGCATGACCCACTCTTTACAAATCCATGTTGGCTGTCTCTGAGCAGCTGAAAAATTTCAAATTGTTCAGTCACTCTATCATTAATCACAGACTATAGTAATTTCCTGATAATAGATGTCAGGCTAACTGGTCTATAAAGCAAGTGTACATAGGCTTCTCCATAAGGAGGGAGGCAGCCAGAGGTAGAGATACCTGGTGCTGGGCCATAAACTAACTTTCCTTAGGGACTGCACCTTGATGTGGTGGGAAGACTTGCGTGCTCCCATGACCCTGAGAACTATGCTGGTTGGAATATAACTCGTGGTGGAGTCACTCAAGCCAGAAAGTTCAAAAAGTAAGGGACAGACTAAAAGCAGTCCACTGCTCCTCCTGGTTGATTGGCGTCGTTCCATTTATGAAAGTTGATGAACACACAGAAAACAATCCATTTGGGTGGGGTGTCTTCTCTTGGTGCACCTTTGTTGATGGTTGTGAAGGCCAATCCTTGAAAGGCAGGTTCTGCCGTATGTGCTGCACATGAAGCTGCCAAGTGATGCTGAGAGTTGCTGTTTTTGATGTTGGTGCCTGTTGCCAAGCTGTTGTAGCAACTGGTCATCGTGGCCGTGCACACCTGCCCACAGGGTGTGTCGCCATTTCCCTCTTTCACCAGCTAGTGACTCCCATGTGCGATAGTCAACATTTAGGGCTTTCATGTCACGCTTGCAAGCATCCTTGAAGCGGAGTTTTGGGCACCCCGCTAGTCATCTGGCCCCGGTTACCTCACCATACAGAAGGTCCTTGGGTATGCGACCATCTTCCATCCTGTGGACGTGTCCAACCCACCGACTCTACCGAAATAAAAATTAGTCTCAGGTAGACCTGGGAGCAGTCTTCATCCTATCCTCTTGGTAAATATGTGTGGTGCAGGAGGAATCTGTGAGCCAAAATTGCCCGTGTGTGTATATATGTATATATATGTAAAATTCCACACACATACACAATGTAAATCGTGCAACAGGGTGAGTAAAGAATTGTGATAGTCTTTTGAAGATTATATAAGTTGTTGTGGTGACTTGTTCTGCATTTCATTCTTTTACCTCTGGCCCTTGATTTGCATACTCATCTGCAAAATAATTCCTTCCATATTTAGTGGGGATCTTTGTTTAGCCAATTGTTGCATTATATAGTTCCTTATGTTCGGCCATTACTACAAATGTAGATAATAACAATATTACCATTTTATCACTTGCATTTCATAAGTAATTGAGGAGGTTTCAAAAAACATCCACAGGCTACATTGTTTATTCGTCCAAGAACAACACAATCCAATCTCATTTGGATGAACATGGTTTTCCTGAATTTGATCTCCTTAGCGAAAATTGTTTTTCAATGCAGTGTACTCAAATGTAAAAGGTTTTGTTGACCTAACTTGATTTGGTAAGGAACTAATAAACATTTGCAGCGCTTGTTTAGCTGTAAGGAAGCTCTTTTACAATGTACAAATGCCAAGTGTAAACATGCTGAAAATTTACATCCATAGGAACTGCAGTAATTTGGCGCAGATCCACAAAAATTATAAACAAGTCTTTCAGTGTAGAAAACTCATGCACAGTGGTGATGTTAGAAGTGCAATTATACCGTAGAAACACTGAAACTATGGCTGTCACTTTTCATCAAAGTCCTGCATCTTTCTCCATTGAGCCATTTGTGAATTTTGAAGCTTTTTTCTGTTGATACAGTGCAGAAGTTGCTCCGTAATGTCTCATTTGCAGTGGATGATGGCGGATAATTTGTGGTTCTTTCAATTATACTCTCTATTACCTCACAGCCCTCACCCATGGCTGGCAAAATAATATTAAACCATCTCAATAGAAGCTTCATAATTGAAGGCTAAATCATGTTTGTACCTGACCCAAGAAACACACAGGAAACTAATCATCTTCAGCAATTAAATGGGAGGAACCTGGATCGTATTCATATAAAAGCTCCTTTTTTGCAATTAATGTATGGGAAATGCTAAACAGGAATCATTGATACTGTGATAAATGTTGTGTAAATAAAATAAGTTAAGGATTTTATCCTGTTTCTCCCTACCACATTTCTGCTTTTCTGATTTCTTTTTTCTGTAGACAGCTGGGGCTTGTCAGACCCGGTCTTACTAAATGAATTAAATTTTAGTCAAAAGGCCAAAGAAGCAGGATTAAAATTCTTGCCGCAGTGATTTTAATACAATGTATTTCCTACTTGCTCCTAATGATAATTTGACATCTCCAGTTTCTTACTGATATCGATTTTCAGTGGTATTACATACCAGCAAGTTTCAAGGTACATCCACAGTGTATCTACATGGCACAACGTGGTTTCATAGGGCTCGATTTTAAGAGACTGCCACTGATCTCGGTGGCGAGCTCACATAATGGAGTGGCCGCAATCTCAAGTGCGGCGGCTCATTTAAATAGCTGAGGCAGCTTGTACCACCCCTCCCAATCTCATAGAGGGGGCGGGCTGTCCGTCCCCAGCAATGACGTCAGCTGCCTGTGTGCAGGCATGGTGCCATTTTTAAAGAGCAGCCAGCCCTGCCGTCCAATTAAAATTTTAAAGTCCTACCTCACAAAATTAAGCAAATAAATTAATAATGCCCCTTTCCCACCCCCCCATAACAATTACAATAACTATTTGCCCTTCCCCCCGCAAAACACTTAACTTTTACATCTGACCAGTCCGCCCCACAAACTGCACAAAGTTTAAGGTTCAACCCTTCCCATCCCCTACACCCATTACATTTATTTGACCTCATCCACCAGCCCTCACCATCCCACACTGACAAACTTACCTCCTCCCCACTCCCCACCAGTGTGGTGCCACATCTCTCCCGATGGTGATCTGAAGGTGTGGGAGTGCCGGCCGCCGCGCCAAAGATCACTGCAGGCCCTCAAGATCGCAGGTAGGTCTATTGAAATTTATTAATTTGAATATTTAAATTGTGGTCCCGTCGCCCAGCTGCAGGGGGGCCGCCACAGACCCTCGCCGCTGCCGGGACCTCCTGGTGTCGATGTCCGTGGCGGACCTCATCCGGAGTCAGCTTCAGGCACCCGACCCCCCTCCGCCACAGAACCCGATGCCTGGTCGAGAACAAAATCCAGCCCCTAGTGTCATTGCAGTCTGAATCCAGAGCCAGAGTTTGACCCGACTCTGGAATAAGATTCCCTGGAAGAGAGTCTCACTCCACTTGAAAGTCAATTTGAATCTTGACACTCAATTCATACTCCTCAAGTTAAGTGTAAATATGAAACTTAAAAACTCTTTTGCATCAATGCTAAACTTGCAATGTGACTGCACCATGAAATTATTAGAGAGATCTTGGTGTAGTTACGAATTTTACTAAAAGTTGACAACTAAATACAACCATAACAAGAAAGGAATATTTCAGAAGAACTTTTTGGATACTTGCTCTGCATGCAAAGAACTTTTTCAGATTTTCTTTCATCACACATTCAATGGGACATTATTTGAAATGCTAGTTTATAAATCACTGATAACTGCCAGTCAATCAGTACAGGAGAAGGCGTTATATTAAATCACTCAACCATCCTTGGCCAATCAGGAGCAATGTTTATATTTACAAGTAATAACATTTGGTTGTATATGAGGTAATAAACAGCTCTTAAGTTGATTAACTGCTGAGGCTGCAGGCTAAGCTATCTGTTACCATGGACACACCAAACAAACAGAATTTATTGCTGGCTCAAAATTAGATTGGTTACAAACGGGAAAATTGTTCCTAATTTTCAAATTCTGCCTACAGATTTCAAACTTTTCGGCCGCTCCACATAGAAACTTTCCTTCTTTGGAAGGTTCTGATGAAGGGTTATATTGTATTACATAGAATTATGTAGGGTTTGCAGCACAGAAACAGGCCATTTGGCCCAACTGGTCTATGCCTGTGTTTCTGCTCTGCACAAGCCTCCTCCCACCCCTCTTCATCTAATCCTATATGCAATACCTTCTATTTCTTTCTCCCTCATATGTTTCTCCAGCTTCCCCTTAAATGCATCAATGCTATTTGTCTCAGCTACACCTTGGGGTAGCAAGTTGCACATTCTCACCGTTCTTTACGTAAAGAAATTTCTCCTGAATTCTCTAATGGATTTATTAGTCACTATCTAATACTTATGGCTGTTCATCAGCCTGAGAGCTTAACTTTGTTTCTCTCTCCACAGATGCTGCCTGACCTGCTGGGCATTATCAGCATTTTCTGTTCTTTCAGATTTCTAGCATCTGCAGTAATGTCCTGTTATCATTATGGACCTTAGTTTTAGTCTTTCCCACAAGTGGAACCAATGACTTGTTGTCTGTTTTTATTTCAGATTTCCAGCATTTGTGTATTTTCCCCTTTTTCACAAGAATCCCTTGATTGGTATTCAGAGTATCAGTGGCCATCTTGGTTTTCAAAAGACAGAACACAACCAATGTTATTTATTTATTAAACTTTTATTTACTGCACCTGGCCTGTTGTTACACGGAGTGGTCCCTTTAAGATTGCTGCGTAGCCACGCATGCATCTTAAAGAGAAAGTTGGTTGTAAGTGGCCTGTTTGCTGTACTACATGGTACGTTCCGATTGCTGAGCACCCATACACCTATGAACACAATATAATTTGTCTCTGTTACTTTTTGTTTTACATATGCAAACTCGTAACAAAACACAATTCCATTTGTGCACAGTATTATTGTTCCTATGTCCCATAAGACCAGACGATAAACATGCCACCTTCCAAAAAGAGCATCTTTCCTCTACACCTATGCAGTACATCAAAACATAGAATTTTATACAGCAAGACTGCACTTCACATTTGTGCTGTCCTTTCCCCAGATCTGAACTGGATGCCTGTAGCATATCTCAGGATTGCCAGCTCATTCCAATATCACACTTGGTTGTCTCTCTCGAAAAAGTATCCTCTGAGACCCAATCTCTTGCCCTTTTACCCTTACCTTTTCCATTTTTCTTTTGCAAATATTTAACTACTCCCCTTTTTAAAAGTTATTATGAATTCGGTTTTTGTTTCTCCTATGGCCTTCTATGTCATATCAAACTTCAGTGGGTACAAAGCTCCCAACTTCGCTCTTCAGTCCCTTTAAGATATCATAGAATAGTTAGAGCACAGAAGGAGGCCATTCAGCACTTTGAGTCTGTGCTGGCTCTCTGCAAGAGCAACTCAGCAAGTCCCACTCCCCTGCACTTTCCCCGTAGCCCAGTAAATTTTTTCTCTTCAGCTAATTATCCAGTTCCCTTTTGAAAACCATGATTGGATTTGCCTTCACCACACTCTCAGGCAGTGTATTCCAGATCCTAACTACTTGCTGCATAAAAATGTTTTTCCTCATGTCACCATTGGTTCTTTTGCCATTCACCCGACATTAGTACTGTCTGGTTCTCGACACTTCCACCAATGGGAACAGTTTCTCCCTATCTATTCTGTCCTGACACTTCATGATTTTGAACACCTCAATAAAATCTCCTCTCAACCATCTCTTCTCTAAGGAGAACAACCCCAACTTCTCCAATCTATCCACTTAAACTGAAGTCCCTTATCCCTGGAGCCATTCTCGTAATTTTATTCTGCACCCTAATGCCTTCATATCCTACTTAAAGTGTGGTGCCCAGAATTGAACACAATACTCCAGTTGAGGCTGAACTAGTGCTTTCTAAACGTTCACCATAACTTCCTTGTTCTTGTACTCTACGCCCCTATGTATTTTTTTTTATTCATTCATGGGATGTGGATGTTGCTGGCCAGGCCAGCATTTAATGCCCATCCCTAATTGCCCTTGAGAAGGTGGTGGTGAGCTGCCTTCTTGAACTGCTGCAGTCCATTTGGGGTAGGTATACCCACAGTGCTGTTAGGAAGGGAGTTCCAGGATTTTGACCCAGCGACAGTGAAGGAACGGCGATATAGTTCCAAGTCAGGATGGTGTGTGACTTGGAGAGGAACTTGCAGGTGGTGGTATAAAGCCCAGGATCCCATATGCCTTATTAAACACCTTGTCAACCTGCTCTGACACTTTTAACAATTTGTGCACAGATACCTCCAGGTCCTTTTGCTCCTGCACCTCGTTTAGAACTTTATCCTTCATTTTATATTGCCTGTCCTCATTCTTCCTACCAAGATGTATCACCTCACACTCTCAGCATTAAATTTCATCAAGCACTTGTCCTCCATTCTACCAGCCTGTCTATGTCCTCTTAAAATCTATCACTATCCTCCTCACAGTTCACAATATTTCCAAGTTTTGTGCTATTAGCAAATTTTGAAGTTGTGCACTGACCCAAGTATAGGTCATTAATATAGATCAAGAAAAGCAGTGGTCCTAGTACCAACTCCACTCTAAACTTTCCTCCAGTCCGAAAAACACCTGTACACCAATACTATCTGTTCCTGCCACTCAGCCAACTTCATATCCGTGCTGCCACTGTCCCTTTTATTCCATGAGCTTTAACATTGTTGACAAGCCTATTATGTGGCACTTTATCAAACGCCTTTTGGAAGACCACATACACCACATCAAAGACTTAGCCCCATCAACCCTCTATTACCTTACCAAAAAATTGAATCATGTTAGTTAAACATGATTTGCCTTTAACAAATCTGTGCTAACTTTCCTTAATTAAGCCACGTTTTTGCAAGAGGCTGTTAATTTGTCGAGGATTATAGTTTCTAAAAGCTTTCCGACCACCGAGGTTAAACTGACTGGCCTGTAGTTGCTGGGCTTACCCTTACACCCTTTTTGAACAAGGGTGTAACATTTGCAATTCTCCAGTCCTCTGACACCACCCCTGTATCTAAGGAGGACTGGAAGATTATGGCCAGTGCCTCTGTAATTTGCACCCTTACTTCCTTCAGTATCCTCAAATGCATCTTAGCTGGTCCTGGTGATTTATCAACTTTAAGTATAGCCTTTGTTTTGATCTTAGATTTATGCCCTTTAATTACCAATTTTTAATACTACAGCTACTACCGGTGTGATATTGGAATGAACTAACAGCTCTGAGATAGGCTACAAGTATCACACTCCGATCTGGAGAAAGAATGAGACAAAGAAAAAGTGGCATTTCTATAGTGCCTTTTACAACCTCAGGACCCCCAAACCACTTTACAGCCAATTAAGTACTTTTGAAGTGTAGGGATTGTTTTAATGTAAGAAACAACAGCCAATTTGTGCATAGCAAGGTGCCATAGACAGCAATGACATATATCACCAAATAATTTTTTTCCCCAGTGTTGTTGGATCAGGGCTAAATGTTGGAAGGGACACCGGGGAGAGCTCCACTGCTATTCTTTGAAATAGTGTCATGGGATCTTTTACAGTCATCTAAGAGGGCAGACGGGGCTTTGGTTTAATGTTTCATATGAAAGCCGGAAACTCCAATATTGCACTGGAGAGTATGTTTGTATTTTATGCTCAAGTCTCTAATGTGGGAGCTGAACCCACAATCTTTTGACTCATAGGTTACTAATTGTATAGCAATTGGTGTTAATTGTATTCAGGTGGCGGATATTAATTGGGGACTCATATATATAGAGCAAGCTGAAATAAGGGTTTTTGTTGAACTTTGTGGTATGCAATGTGTGTATCTGTAAATAAAAGCTTGTAAGTGAAGAAAGACTAGGCTCCAGTATCCTATCCTTCACCACCTGGCTATCCATGTTGTCAGGCAAACCACCCACCTACCAAGTTTGAGGCACATAGTATTTCGCCACATGAACAAAAACTTAAAAATGGCAAGCCCTGACTGGAAGGACATTTACATAGTACCAAACAATGTTGAAACAATGGAGACTCAGCAGTTGCTTCCCCAATACACAGAAGTGGTCAGACCAGTTTTAGTCACATGGCTAACTGGCTGTTGCAGAGAATTTGAACTTCCAACAAGGAATATTGACAAGACTGTTCCATATAAGGAGCTAGTCACATGATTAAACTGCTGGGCAACCTGGGAGTTTTTTTTAAAATTGAACTCCCGACAAAGGGATTTGAACAGAGAACGCCATGTGCTCATGGATTGAGAACATATCCTCTCTTGTCTGCCTGCCCTCATCTCTTCCCACAGAACTGAATCTTGTGCAAACACGTGAAACTCAAAAAAGAAAGGTTTCCTATGTGAACAAGGTTGTAAGAGACTACTGGGCCCCAACAAAACGCAAGACCATATCTTCAATCAAGGACTGCAGCGAGTTCGAGAAACAGTAACAAGATATTGCCTCAAACTGTTCTACTTGTCTTTTCTTCTGCTCTTTACTGTCCCTATCTGCATGTTTATATCACGTTTGCATGCTAGCGTGGGCGCGTCATATATCCATAGGCATGAACAGTATTAGAGCTTAAGTTTAAAGTTTAATAAATTTAATCTTTCTTCTTTAAACCAAAGAAAGCTTGTTTGTGCTCATTTCTTTGCCTTATAATTGGAAAGTTGTGAACAAGGATTCACAAAGGGGGAGCTCAAAATGCAATGTGTTTAAAATTAAACCCTGTTACAATAAGACCAGGTAAAGACAGGCAAAGAGCCCTAGACACTTTTTGCACCTGGTTGTATTAATGTTTGACATGGTAGCAGAGGATGCTTGCCGAAAGGTGGAGGTTGGAAACTATGGGCGAAATTAATGTGCCCAATGGGAGTATGTTGTGAGACACCGGGGGGTGGGGGGGGGGGTGCTGTAGAATCAGGAGGGAAGGTAGGAGTGGTGCCTTTTGCCTTCTCGATGCCATGCAATTATCTCAGCGGCAGGGAAGGTTGAGGACGGCCTTCCTGTCCAGAGGCCAGTTGACCCCTTTAAGTGGCCAATTAAGGGTCAATTAAGGGTCAATTAAGGGTCTCTTCCTACTGCCACTGGAATTCTATCAGCAGCGGGAAGCCCTTTGCCATGTAGGGAGACCACCCAGTAAAAGCTGGTGGCCTCCCTGTGGGCTCAGGGGGTGTGGCCTCTCCTGATCAGGCACCCTCTGGCACATGGAGGGCCCCCACCCCTGCCAGCAAGTTCCACTTCCGCGGAAACAACACCCCCCCCCCCCCGACTTCAACAAGCACCACCCCCCAAACCCCTTGCTGGAACCTGCCTAACTGGCATCAGTGACCCAGACCCCACTCATCTAAGTTCTAGGGCGACATCCATGATGATACTCTAGTCCGGGTGCTGTCCCAGCAATGGCCCTTCAATTGGCTGGTAGTTCTTGGAGGCAGAATGTCTGCCCGTAAAGGTATGGGGGCCTCAACTCTTGACAGCCAGTTGCCTGATGGGCCAGAATGGGGTTGGGGTTCCTGGAAACAGCCAAGGTGGGGTTGCTCCTGGCTTTCCAGCCTGTTGTTGGGGCCACCACTGCCTGCATTAAATTCAGCCCTATGATTTATTTTTTCTGTTAAACTTAATACTTGAAATCCTAGTGGCCATTGTGGAAAATGCCAGAAGGGTATGATTACCCTCCGATGTTCTCAGAGTTTGAGCCATCTGACCAGTGAAAGAAGGAAGTTGCTCTATGGACAGGGTTTGTCGTTGTCGCTTCCTACAATAAATAACATCATAAGTAAGGTATTTTCTGAGATGGATGCCAGTCAGTTGGATAGTGACGAAAGTTTTGACTTGCTAGTGGAATTCCTAGATGATGGCTAGAAGGATGACCTACTAAATCCTATGAAGCCTTGTCAAAATTTGATAGCTTTTGGAAAACGGACAGTCATTCCATGGAAGAGTATATCATGGACTTTAACAAACTGTACAAAAGATTGACAAAGTTCAAGTTGAGGATCCCTGGATTGGTACTAGCATTTAAATTACTAGATTGTACTAAGGTATCTCATATGGATAGGTAACTGGTCCCAACCAGGCTCTAGTTCTTCGAGAATGAGACTCTGTTGGATCAGATGTTTCCTGCCTTAAAAAAAAGTCTTGGGGAAACTTTCCTTCCAATCAGCCTTCTTAGAACAAATGAGGCATTCTGTTGTGACACAGAGAATAGAAGACTCAATGGTTACCAGGTTTTGAAACATTCCAGATACAGGGCACAGGTGTCAATGTAATGGAAGGATTAAAGACAGACGGAATGGTGATAAAATCACATACAGCAAATCTAGTCATGTCAACGGAAGATGAAAATGAACAGTAATAATGGACAAATTAATTCCTGGAATGCCCGAGGAAAAGTAGTTAACAGATGCTTTATATGTGACCTCAAGTATAATTGTGTGGTGAATTGCCCAGAGCGAAGAGACAAAGTCTTTGAAATGAAATTTGACGAAAATCATTCAGAGGCAGAGGATGAAGATAATGATAAATATGAACAGATTATACTGTCACAAGGAGTTTTAATCCTGTCATGAATGTATTAGTTACAGACTCCTTTAATTGTGCAGTATTAGATGGCACATGTACTTCAACTGTATGTGGTGTCGATTGGTTAAACTTTTACCTTGATTCACTAAGTAGTGATGATTGGTCCAAGATTAACCTATATAAAAGTACTACTTCCTTTAGGTTTGATCGTGACAACAGCTTGAGAGTGGCAATTCCATGTAAAGTAGCTGGAGTAAGCCATTTTATAAGTGTGGATGTAATCTCCAGAGATAGATGCGAATGAGTAAAGCTTCCACGAAAAAGGTACAAAGAAACTTAAGATAGAGCATGATAAGGCAATTATTTTTGGGAAATCAGTTGATCTGCAGTTTACCCAGCCAGGACATTAATTTATTCCCTTAACAAAACCTAATGTTTCTCATCAGAGTGTTAGGCACATATTAATGGCATCAGGTGCTGAGGGTAATGGGGGAAAAAAATCATTTTGATGTTACATAAAAAATTTGCCCACCCAGCTTGTCAACTTTTAAAAATCCTGCCAGAAGATGTAGGAGTGTACGAGATGAATAGAGATGAAAGAGATTTGTGAAGTCTGCAAAAAGTCTTCCAGTGGTATGTAACTTAAATGAGATAGTTGCCATGGGGCAAAGATAGAAACGTTTTCATCTCACATTTTCTTGATCTAGCTGCAAGATTTAGTATTTCATAGGTGGAAGACAGTTACTGTAGATAAAATTATGGAAAAATGGATGGGAACTGGACCGGGGACACCAGCAATGTTTCTGACTGATAATGGAGGTGAATTTGTGAATGAAGAGTTCAGAGACATGTGTGGGAATCTGAATATCATAGTCATGAATACGCCAGCTGAGAATCTGTTTAGAAATAGGACTGAATTTTTGCCATGGAAGCTTGAAATAGGAGTTCGGTTTGTTTTTGGTTCAGAGGTGCACCCCCCACCCCCCCAACCCCCGCCCCACTCCGGTGGGAAATTAATTAAAGTTCAGATTTTCACGGGGTGGGCCCTTGATTGGTATGGAGACAAGTTTCCTGTTCCAGAGGCGGTGGGATGGAGGTGGGTCAGATGAAGTGTGGGACTTATTTAGACACTCCACGGCAGCCATCACTGAGACTGCTGGTTGTCCCAAGGGGGCGATCTGTGGTTTGTGCCCAAGTCTTCTGCTTCACTAGAGGGAACAAAATACCACAAGGGAGGTCTGGCACTGGGGGCAGGACAGCCCCTCGCTTCATCAATGCTGACCTGGATCTAATACTGGAGGCTGTGAGGGAGAGGAGGGAGGTCCTCTTCCTGGAGTGTGGCAGGAGGAGGTCACCTTGTCGTGCAGTAGGGGCACCTCTCTGTTCAGCGCCATCTCCCTCATACTCCAATTCCTGATCCTCTTTTACTTCCTGCTCCTGCTCCTCTCAGTGATCTGTCTCCTTCCAGGGCCTCACCATCTTCAAGGCCCACACCTCTCTGGAGACCCATGCTATGGAGAGTGCAGCAGACCACCACAATGACCAAGACCCTTGCAGAAGATTATTGAAGGGCACCACCCGACCGGTCCAGGCACCGAAATCACATCTTCAGAAGCCTGATGGCCGACTTAATTGTTGTCCTTCTATGCAGGTGGCATTGGTTGTATCGCCTCTGTGCCTCTGTCTGGGTTTACTAGAGATGGGACAGAAGCCATCTCTTAAGTGATTTCCCTTGTCTCCTAGGTTCCATCCATGCACTTATGGTGTTTGAGTGAAGATCTGAGGCAGCTTGGACTGGCAGTGGATGAAGGAATCATGGCAGCTTCCATGAAAACGAGCGCAGACATGGAAGAAAGTCTTGTTTGGGTCACAGACCAGTTGGATGTTGAGGGAGTGAAAGACCTTCCTGTTGATGAATCTGAATAGCCAGTCATTGGGTGCCTTGATGGCCATATGGGTGCAATCGATGAAGTTCTGTACCTGGGAGAATCCGGCAAAGAGGTGAAACCCACTGCCCGTTGTCCCTGCAAGGCCACATCTGTCATGAAATGAATGTGCTGTCCAGCTCTGGCAAACAGAGCCAGTGACTAGTGAGGTGCAGTAGTGGGAAGCTGGTTTTGCGATGCTCCTAAAATCTGCAGCAGATCCTTGGAAGGAGTCAGAAGTGAAGAATTTCAAGGCCACAGTGACTTTGATGCCCACTGGCAGGGCATGGTGACCATGCTGCAAGGTGTAAGGTCTTTGAGGAAAAGGGGACAGATGTTTGTGATCATCTGCCTGGAGAGTCACAGTCTCTTGTGCCACTGGTTCTCTGTCATTTTCAGGTAGCTCTGTCTTCGGCAATTGATCCTGCGTTGAGTGTTTGCTCCGTTGCATTTCTGCCTTTCTTTCCTCTCCCATGCCCTTCTGATGCCCGGGGTTCAGCCCTTCCTGCAGAGGGTGTTGCCCCTCATCACCACTGCACCCAAAATCTGACATTAGTGTCCCCATTACCAGCTCGAGCCTTGCTCCTGGGCAGGTGGCTGCCCAATTGACCTTGACAGCCTTAACCCCTGCTCCTCTGCCCCCACAATGCCAGGGGGTTCTGACCCTGTTCAAAGCTTGGGCACTGAGTATCCACTCTCCCTGCCACCTGTGTAACTCTAAGAGCACTTCATACCAAGTGCCCAGAGCCCCTTTGCCCCGCTGACCCTCTTAGGGGGTGTTGAGTGATGCTCTGGGGCAGACATGATTGGATCCCCACTCTTTACTCCCCTGCCTTCAGCTGGTCAGTTTCTGAAGGCGCGGGGTAAACTGTCTGCCCCTTTAAAAATTAAATTGCCCACCACTCGTGCTGCTCATTATTGCCAGTGCTGGGATCGGCACCTTGAAATCGACACGCCGCCTGGCACTTATATTTTTGGGCCCCCTGCTCCAGTCCTGTCTTCAAGGGGCATCGAAAAATCAGCCCTTGGTCTTTGTCAAAGGAAGCATGCTGGGATTGATGGCACGGTGCATAAAACTTCAGCTGATCGAGAAGAGTATAAATTGTCAATTGTCCCAGCATGGGCAGCTGATGCAAAGAATTCTCTTCATATGAACATAGTAACATACAAATTAGGAGCAATAAACGATAACATTCCTCATTAGCTTTCCTAATTACTTTCTGTACCTGCATACTAACCTTATGTGATTCATGCACTAGGACACGCAGATCCCTCTGCACCTCTGAGCTCTGCATTCTCTCGCCATTTAGAAAATATGCTTCTTTTTTAGTCATCCTTCCAAAATGGAACAATTTCACATTTTCCCATATTATACTCCATATGCTAGATCTTTGCCCACTCACTTAGCCTATCTACATCCCTTTGTAGCCTCCTTATGTTGTCTTCACAACTTATTTTCTTACCTGTCTTTGTGTCATCAGCAGATTTAGCAACCATACCATCGGTCCCTTCATCCAAGTCATTTATATAAATTGTAAAAGGTTGAGGCCCCAACACCTGTTAGCGAGCTACTCTTCTATCCATGCCACTATGTTACCCCCTACATCATGAGCTTTTATTTTTCGCAATAACCTTTGATGACCTTATCAAATGCCTCTGGAAATCTAAGTTCAATACATCCACCAGTTTCCCTTTATCCTCAGTACATGTTACTTCTTCAAAGTACTCTTTTGGTTAAACATGATTTCCCTTTCACAAAACCATATTGATTCTGTCTGATTACTTTGAATTTTTCTAAGTGCCCTGCTACAACATCTTTCATAATAGCTTCTAACATTTTCCCTATGACAAATGTTGAGCTAACTTGCCTGTAGTTTCCTGCTTTCTGTCTTCCTCCCTTTTTGAATAAAGGAGTTACATTCAGTATTTTCCAATCTAATGGAACCTTCCCCGAATCTAGGGAATTTTGGAAAATTAAAATGATCTCACTAGCCACTTCTTTTAAGATGCTAGGAGGAAGTCCAGCATGGCCTGGGGACTTGTCAGCCCACAGCTCCAACAATTTGCTCAGTACCACTTCCCTGGTGATTGTAATTTTCTTGAGTTCTGCTCTCCCTTCCATTTCTGGACTTATAACTAATTCTGGGATGTTACTTATATCCTCCTTAGTGAGACCGATGCATATACCTGTTCAATTCATCTGCCATCTCCGTATTATCCATTATTAATGCCCCAAACTCACTTTCTATAGGACCAATGCTCACTTTGTTAACTCCTTTTTTAAATATCTATAGAAACTCTTACTATCTGTCATTACATTTCTAGCTAGCTTTCTCTTGTAATCTAATTTTTCCCTCCTTATTAATCTTTTAGTCATTCTTTTCTGTTATTTATATTCTGTCCAATCTATCCTGTCTAATTTTCTGACTTGCTACCCATCATTGCGTAATTATATGCTTTTTCGTTAAGTTTGATACTATCTTAAACTTTTTAAATTAAGAATGGATGGTGAGTCCTCCTCTTGGAATTTTTTCTTTCTGGTTGGACTGTATCTATTCTGTGTATTTTGAAATATCTTAAATGTCTGCTACTGCATTTTTATCGACCTATCCCTTAACCTAATTTGCCACTTCGCTTTAGCTGGCTCTGCTTTGATGCTCTCATATTTACCCTTATTTAAGTTTAAAATACTAGACTTGGGCCCACTCTTCTCTCCCTCTTCAGATGGCTGGAGAAGATAATCCTTACCAACTCATCTATGGGTGCAATCCCAAATTACCTTCCATTCTTTGTGATAATCCTCCTGCTCTAGAAGCTACTACAATTAATGCCATTGATTCCAAACATTTAAATGCTTTGCATGGAGGGAGACAGGTTTTTTTTAAAATCAAGGTAGAGGTATCAGAGAAAATTCGTATAGCAGTGAGGAATTATATTAGATTGAGATTTTGTATACTATAAAAGAAAGGACCAAGGACATGGTAAGCTAATAGGTCATGATGGTATGATAGTAATTTTCAAACATGGCACTCATACTGTAAGGTTCATTCCTCATGATTAATTAGAATTAATTATAAAATCTCTTTCTCTGAGCTGTTGATAGAAGTAAATGAGAGACCTTGAACCTCAAATGCTCATTATTTTTGATGAGGGTCCTGAAGAACAGATTAAAGTAGATCAAGGGCTGGATTGTGGTAATATGAGTGATCATAACACACATACCACATCCACAGAATGATTACTCACAGTGGGTACACTGGTTTCATATGTTCCAGAGGGGGGCTAATGAATGGAGACATGTGACAATTGTGGGATATGCAGGAAACGCTACTAGTAAGTTTAAATTTTGGTTGAATGTTCAGGATGATGACCAAGAAGCAAGGTCCCTGGACTGGCAAGATGGGCTGAAAGAGTGGAGACTAAGAAAGCACAATGCAAGTAGTGATGGTTGATCTGAAAGTGACTCTTGCATCAGAAAATGATCAGGAATTGAAGAAATAGCATTTGTTAGTGCAAGAGGGAGATCTCACAGTTATAGTACTGGCAGACATAAAAATGGAAGTAAAGGCCGTAGCTTGAATAGATTAGACAATAAAATAAAGACCACAGGAACAGTTAAGTAACAGAACTAGAAGTAGTAGTCCTTATGATGGTGCAGTTTTGATAGTTGCCAATAAACTTGAGGATAAATGAGTAAGAGGCAAAATGAAGGGAGCTAGATAGTTAAAGAGAATTTGAAGTTTATGCTGACGTACCAGGTAAGGGTCAACTAACATTGTCATATAAGTGAGTTGTACTGAAAAAGATCTTGCAGATGGGACTTAAGATGAAAGTGAGATTAGTAGCTAAGGGTTTTGAAAAGAAACTGGGTGAAAAATCCTTTTGGTTTGTTTGGCTACATTCATAGGATTGTAGATCAATTGACATAAAAGCCTCATTTCTTTAGGGCAATACTTTTCAAAGAGATTTGTTTCTGAAACTTCCTAAAGAGGCAGCAGATGTGAAGGAAAACTATGGAAACTAAACAAATGCGTCTATAGCCTGAATGATGCCTCTAGGGTACGGTATTTTTTGGTAGGATCTGTTTTGCTGAAAATAGGTTTTGTTAACCTATAAGCATATCCAATAATGTTTTATTGGTACCATAAAGGAAAACTTGCAAGCATCTTCATGATGCATGTTGATGATTTCTTATGGGGTGACACTGTGGAATTTGAGAAATTTACCATTAAAAAGATTAGAGAATTTAAAATTTGGAGTCAAGCTTGTAGGGCTTTTAAATGTATTGGTTTGGGTATTAAGCAAAATGGGTCTGGTATAACTTTAAAATCAACCATTCTTTCTAATTGAAAGAGTGTTACTACCATCCAAGTTAATTGTTTTAGGTCATCACAGAAAGATGATGTTATATCTAAAGAAGGAAAAGAGCTATTACGATGCTTCATTGGTCTTTTGAACTAATTATACACACAGACTAGACCAGATGCTAGTTTTGATGTGTTGGAATTAAGTACGTCGATGAACCACCCCAAAGTAGAGAATATTTTAAGGGCAAATAAACCATTTAAAAAAATTAAATCTGGATAAATGTGCTCAGGCAGGTAAGGTGTTTCCCCTGGTTGGGGAGTCTAGAACCAGGGGACACATGAAGGGGAGGCGGTGGCATACTGGTATTGTCACTGGACTAATAACCCAGAGACCCAGGTATTGCTCTGGGGACATGGGTTCGAATCCCACCACAGCAGAAGGTGGGATTTGAATTCAATTAATAAATTTGGAATTTAAAGCTAATCTAATAATGGCCATGAAACCATTGTCGATTGTTGCAAAAACCCATCTGGTTCACTAATGTCCTTTAGTGAATGAAATCAGCTGTCCTTACCTGGTCTGGCCTACTTGTGACTCCAGATCCACAGCAATGTGGTTGACTCTTACACGCCCTCGAAATGGCCTAGCAAGCCACTCAGTTCAAGGACAATTAGGGATGGGCAATAAATGCTGGTCTGGCCTGCGACGCCCACATCCCATGAAAGAATTTTAAAAAACACAATTTCAAAATAAGGGGGAAGCCAGTTAGGACAGAGATGAGGAGAAATTTCTTTGCTCAGAGGGTTGTGAATCTTTGGAATTCTCTGCTCCAGAGGGCTGTGGAAGCTCAGTCATTGAGTATGTTTAAAAAAGAGATTGACAGATTTCTAAATACCAATGACATAAATGGATATGGGGATTGTGTGGGGAAAAAGGCATTGAAGTGAATGATCAGCCATGATCGTATTCAATGGTGGAGCAGGCTCGATGGGCTGAATGGCCTACTCCTGTTCCTATGTTCCTACGTAAGTTCCCATCCTTAGGTGAGTCAAAGAATATGAAGCTAGTTATCTTTAGCAATGCTTCACATCCTAGAGCAGCTAGTTTCATAGTATTTCTTTTGGGCGAGAGTTGGAAAGATTGTCCTTGAGCTTGGGAAGCTAAGAAAATTTAAAAAAAGGTTGTTAAAAGTACTATGGCTGCGAAAACACTGGCTCTTATGGAGATATAGGGCTGAATTTCCCCGGCCCAGTGGTGGCAGGCTTGGAGGTGGGGGAACTGGGAAAATGGGGGGAAGCTGCTCCTCGATGCATTCCCGCCTCCGGAAATCTTTCCCGGGGTGGGCGGGTCCCGGATCGACTGCCCACCCCACGGAGACAGGCAGACAATTTTCATAGTTAAGACCCCAATTAGGGACCACCTTGCAGGCTTGCCAGCATTTTGCTGATGGTGGAGCAGCCCTCCAGCTCAATGCAGGTAGCCTCCCTGAGGCAGGCCAGGCGGCCATTGCAGCTGGAGGCTCCTTCCCCCAAAGAGGGGGCTGCAAACACTAAGGGCAGCCCCCAATGGCCCAACAATCCAACCAGAGGGGTTTCTCCTCTGATCCGAGTGGCCTACTGCCTTCCCCCTCTGGTTTTGTTAATTTAATATAATCCCACCAAGGATGCCTCCGTGCTAAGGCGTCCTCAAGATCTCCGACCTGCCTCATCAGCGGCCCCCTCTCCTGGTGGGGCTGCTGAGGTTTTAGAGCTGCTGGCCCCCTGGTACGTCCGGGTGCATCAGGAGCCCGCCCGCCGTCCTTAATAGAATGGTGAGCGCGAAGGCAGCCAATTAGCAGGCTGGCTCCTGGAAGATCACTGAGCTGGTCACACAGCAGGCAAGTGTGGGCTCCGGACCCCCATTTAGCCCCAGCATTGGAGTCCCAAAGCCTGTGGGAAAATTCTGTCCTTGGTATATGAGATTCTCTTTGGCAAATATCTTAGTGATATCCTGTACAATGGGTGTATTGAAGATAGTATACCCATTGAATGTTTTGCAAATAATCGTTTATTTTGGAATAATGTACACTCTATGAAAAGTGTGAGTGAAAAAAGGTTATGGATTGACTTTTCTGGCTTGAAGCAAATGCTGAAGAGAAAGGAAATCTCTAAAATTTAATGGGTGGATGCAAGTCATCAACTGTTGGATCGTTTTACTGAAAGAAGTGAAAAAGTAAAAAAAATATTAGGGGTCCTGGCAGTCTTTCAGTGTCAGTGTAATGCTAGTTACAGAGTCTGAAGTCTTTAATGTTTTATGAAATTTTGGTTATGAAGTTTCTTAATTTTAGGAAGTATAGAATTTGTTAATTGTGTATCAGTTGGGTGCTAATTGTATTTAGGTGTTGGGTATTAATTGGGGGCTCATTTGTGCTTACATATGTCGGAGCAGGCTGAAGGGGAGGGGTTTGTTGAAGGGGCATGGTATGCAATGTATGTCTTTGTTAATAAAGGAATAGAGACTCGGCTGCAGTATCACCACCTGGCTATTTGAGTTTTGACAGAGGTGAGTGCGCATTGCTGAGTCACCACTGACACCTTGTAAGTCCAGCAGATGTGTGTAACACACTCTTCATTAAATGCCCAGGTACTGGCTACATGTTTAATGTTGATTTTGGAACTGACTTTGTAAAGTGTGTTGCAATAGACATCAAATCCAGTTTTATTTGAAATATCAAGAAGATTCTACTTGTAAGTTGTGAGCTGTCTTGTTGCAGTAATATTGTGACAAACATTGGAATTATGTCTTGTTAGGATAGATATTTTTAAAATCTAATGTAACAATAATCAAATTATGTTCCATTCTGCCTTTTTAAAATCATGGCACCCTGAATACCAATGACCAGATTCTTGTTAAAAGAAACAAAAAAATTGCAAATGCTGCCAACCCAAAAGAGAAACAGAAAATGCCGGAAGCACACAGCAGGCCAGCCAACATCTGTCTGGAGAAACGGCAGTTTTGGATACAACCATATACTGAAAGATAATGTTTGTGCTTGGAGTGCTTTGTGCCTTACAGTCTATTCACACCCTCTCTGTACTAATGCTTTGTCTTTCAGCACACCATTAACATACCATTTGTCTTTGTTCCATGACCTTCTGGTCAGTTATTCTCTGTGACCCTCTGTCCTATCAACACCTTCTCTTTTGTTATCTCTTACCACCACCACCCCCCCCCCCACCCCACCCACCCCCACCACCCACAGCTTTACTTGCTTAAAACCTTTGACATTTCTAATATTTGTCAGTTCTGATGAAGGGTCACTGACCTGAAATATTAACTCTGCTTCTCTCTCCACAGATGCTGCCAGACCTGCTGAGTATATCCAGCATTTCTTGTTTTTATTTCAGATTTCCAGCATCTGTAGTATTTTGCTTTTATATTACTGAAAGACAAGTGACCTCTTTGGTAGATTTGGGGAAAGGGGAGGCTGGGAGAAGAAACAATGGGCTGGATTTTGTAGTCCTGCCACCAGGAGTGGTGGGGGGCAGGGAACATGGCGGCTGTCCCCCATGGGACTCATGGCACTGCGTCACCATGATTACGCGGCGGTTGACCACTTTACATATTGATAGCGGCCACCCCACCCAATCAAGTGGCAGGGGCGGCCTCAGCGATGCCGCTCACAGCATCATCCGTTGAAGGAGCAGGTGCTGGTGCCATTTTTAAAAGGCTGCCAGCCCTGCAAACAGCACACCATAATGCAGAGTTTACCCCTTCCCCACCACCCCCCCCCCACCCATCAGAGTGCAGAGTTCACCCTTTCTGTCCCCACCCATCAGAGTGCAGAGTTTACCCTTTCTGCCCCCACCCATCAGAGTGCAGAGTTCACCCCTTACCCACCTCAGTGGCGCCAGCTTTCCCTGGACAGGAAAGTGAAGGCGCATAAGTAAGGGGATATTTCAGAATACACAGAATAGATACATTCCAACGAGAAAGAAAGGTTCCAGGGGGAGGACCCACATCAGTGGTTCACTAAAAAAGCTAAATATAGTATCAAACTTCAAGAAAAAAATCATATAATTGTGCAAAGATGGGTGGCAGGTCAGAAGATTGGACAGAATATAAAGAACAGCAAAGAATGACTAAGAGATTAATAAGGAGGGAAAAATTAGAGTACTAGAGAAAGCTAGCTAGAAATATAAAAACAGATAGCGTTTCTATAGATATTTAAAATAGAAAAGAGTTAACAAAGTGAGTGTTGGTCCTATAGAAAGTGAGTCTGGGGAATTAATAAGGGAAAATAAGGAACTGACAGATGAATTGAACAGGTATTTTACATCGGTCTTCAGTATAGAGGATACAAGTAACATCCCAGAAATAGCTGTAAGTGAGGAAATCGAAGGGAGGGCAGAACTCAAGTCCCGATGGACTTCATCCTAGCATCTTAAAAGAAGTGGCTAGTGAGATAGTTGATGCGTTGTTTTTAATTTTCCAAAATTCCCTAGATTTGGGGAAACTTCCATCAGATTGGAAAATAGCCAATGTAACTCCTTTATTTAAAAAAGGAGGGAGACAGAAAGCAGGAAACTACAGGCCAGTTAGCATAACATCTGTCACAGGGAAAATGTTGGAAGCTGTTATTAAAGACGTTATAGCAAGTTACTTCAAAAAATTTAAGGTAATCAACATGGTTTTGTGAAAGGGAAATCATGTTTAACCAATTTATTGGAGTTCTTTGAAGAAGTAACATGTACTGTGGATAAAGGGGAACTGGTGGGTGTACTGTACTTAGATTTTCAGAAGGCATTTGATAAGGTGCCACATCAAAGGTTATTGCAGAAAATAAAAGCTCATGATGTAGGGGGTAACATATTGGCATGGATAGATGATTGGCTGGCTAACAGGAAATAGAGAGTAAACATAAATGGGTCATTTTCTGGTTGGCAAGAAGTAATGAGTATGTCGCAGGGATCAGTGCTAGGGCCTCAACTTTTTATAATTTATATAAATAACTTGGATGAAGGGACCGAAGGTTTGGTTGCTAAATTTGCTGATGATGCAAAGATAGGTAGGAAAGTAAGTTGTGAAGACAACATAAGGAGGCTACAAAGGGATAAAGATAGGTTAAGTGAGTGGGCAAAGATCTGACAAATGGAGTATAATATGGAATTGTCCATTTTGGCAGGAAGAATAAAAAAGAAGCACATTATCTAAATGGTGAGAGATTGCAGAGCTCTGAGATGCAGAGGGATCTGGGTGTCCTAGTGCATAAATCACAAAAGGTTGGTGTGCAGGTACAGCAAGTAATTAGGAAAGCTAATAGGATGTTATCATTTATTGTGAGGAAAGTTGAATACAAAAGTAGGGAGATTATGCTTCAGTTATACAGGGCATTGTTGAGACCACCTCTGGAGTATTGTGTGCAGTATTGGTCTCCTTATTTTAGGCCGGATGTAATTGTGTTGGAAGCAGTTCAGAGAAGGTTTATTAGACTAATACCTGGAATGGGTAGGTTGTCTTATGAGGAAAGGTTGGACAGGCTAGGTTTGTATCCACTGGAGGTTAGAAAAGTAAGAGGCGACTTGATTGAAACATATAAGATTCTGAGGGGTCTTGACAGGGTGGATGTGGAAAGGAGGTTTCCTCGGTGGGAGAATCTAGAACTAGGGGTCACTGTTTAAAAATAAGGGGTTGCCCATTTAAGACAGAGATGAGGAGAAATTTTTTCTCACAGAGGGCCGTGAGTCATTGGAACTCTCTTCCTCAAAAGGCGGTGGAAGCAGAGTCTTTGAATATTTTTAAGGCCGACAGAGAGCTTCCCCACCGCTGGGAAGATCAGGCCTGGCAATCCCTGCGTTGAGTTCCGTGGCAGCTGCTGCTGCTCTGATTTCCCGCCACGGAACCCGACGTGGAAATCCAGCCCAATGTGGGTGAAATTGGTTTGTGTCAGAGAGAAGCATGGAACGAGCTGATAGCGAATCTGCAGCTTTTATACACCCCACCCAGTTCTCATCGAAGTCAATGGGGTTGGTGTATAATGGGCTGCCGATTCTCTTTGAGCCTGTTTCGCCCATGCTGATGCAGACCAATTTCACCTCAATTTATATACCCCTAGTTACTGAAATATTATTCAATCCTTTAAGTTCTCTCTGAGATTGGAGGATCTGCTGTTTCTCCCCCAACCCATCACCCTGCTTTTTTCCAACCTTACTAAGGGATTTTCTTGCCTTCAGCTGACTAACAGCTATTCCCGAAACATTAGTCTGATCTCTTACAGATCCTGACCAACTTGCTGTGCATTTTCCAGCCTTTGCGTCTAATTGTTGATCTGAGTGAAAATGTGGGTGTGGATAAAATAGTGATGTTGCTTTGCTTAATGACCAGAGAATACACCATTGCTTTGATATGGTACCCGAGATATTTAGGTGTCGGCCGCTGCTTAGTGGTGTTTCTTCTGCTGTGGACATGAAAGTGCCTGTCATTGGTGACATCTTTCAGATGAAGTGTAAAGCCAACTGGGTGCTCTTTCAGGTGAATGCAAATGATCTGATGGCTCTATTTCAAAGAAGAGTTCTCCCTGGTATCCTGGCCAACATTTATCCCTCAACCAACATCACTAAAACAAATGATCTGTCATTTATCTCATTGCTGTTTGTGGGAGCTTGATGCACACAAATTGTTTGTTGCACTTCCCTGCATTATAACAGTGACTAAACTTCAAAAGCATTTAATTGCTATGAAAACTTTAGATCTGTCCAAGGTCTTGAAATACACAGCACATTAGGTTTTTCTTGGAATCGCAAAAATTCACATCACAGAAGGAGGCCATTTGGCCGGAGGCCATTTGGGGCGGCACAGTGGCGCAGTGGTTAGCACCGCAGCCTCACAGCTCCAGCGACCCGGGTTCAATTCTGGGTACTGCCTGTGTGGAGTTTGCAAGGTCTGCGTGGGTTTCCTCCGGGTGCTCCGGTTTCCTCCCACAGCCAAAAGACTTGCAGGTTGATAGGTGAATTGGCCATTATAAATTGTCACTAGTATAGGTAGGTGGTAGGGGAATATAGGGACAGGTGAGGATGTGGTAGGAATATGGGATTAGTGTAGGATTAGTATAAATGGGTGGTTAATGGTCGGCACAGACTCAGTGGGCCGAAGGCCCTGTTTCAGTGCTGTATCTCTAAATCTAAATCTAAAAATCTAAAAAATCTAAATGTCTGCTGGCTGAGAAAAGTTAACCAGCTTAATCCCACTTTCCAGCTTTGGTCCGTAGGTTACGGCACTTCAAGTACGTATCTAGGTGCTTTTTAAATGCAATGAAGCTTTCTGCCTCTACCACCCTTTCAGGCAGTGAGTTCCAGATCCCCACCACCCTCTGGGTGAAAAGAATTCTCCTCAACTTCCCTCTAATCCTTCTATCAATTACTTTAAATCTATGTCCCCTGGTTATTGAGCTCTCAGCTAAAGGAAATGCATTCTTTCTATCCACTCTATCTAGGCCCCTCATAATGTTATACACTTCAATTAAGTCTCCCCTCAGCTCCTCTGTTTCAAAGAAAACAACCCCAGCCTATCCAATCTGTCCTCACAGCTAACATTCTTCAGTCCTGGCAATTCCTTGGTAATCTCCTCTGTATCCTCCCTGCGATCATATCCTTCCTGTACTTTGGTAACCAGAACTGTATGCAGTATTCTAGCTGTGGTCTAACTAAAGTTTTATACAGTTCTAGCATAACCTGCTCTGATGTTCTATGCCTTGGCTAATAAAGGAAAGTATTCCTTAGCTACCTGTGCTGCTACCTTCAGGGATCTGTCCATGCTCCTCTGCTCCTTTACACTTCTCAATATCCCACCATTTATTGTATATTCCCTTTGCCTTGTTTGCCCTTTGGAAATGCATGGATTGAATTCTATTTGCCACTTGTCTGCCACTTGACCAGTCCATTGATATCTTCCTGCAGTCTACAGCTTTCTTCCTCTCTATCAACCACATGGTCAATTTTTGTATCATCTGCAAATTTCTTAACCATATCCCCTACATTTAAGTCTAAATCATTGATATATACCATGGAAAGCAAAGGATCTAGTACTAAGCCTTGTGGAACCCCATTGGAAACAGCATTCCAGTCACAAAAACACCTGTCGCCCATTCTTTTTTCTTTCCTGTCACTGAGCCAATTTTGGATCCAATTTGTTACGTTTCCTTGGATCCCATGGGCTTTTACTTTTCTGGCCAGTCTGCCATGTGGGACCTTGTCAAAAGACAACATTAAATTCATACCCTTATTGACTGTCCTTGTTCCCTCCTCAAAAAAATTCAGTCAAGTTAGTCAGACATGACCTTCCCAGAACAAATCCATGCTGACTATCCTTGATTAATGTGTACCTTTCTAAATGATGATGAATACTGTCCCTCAGAATATATTCCAATAATTCATCCACCACTGAGGTTAAGCTGACTGACTTGTAATTAGTCTATCCCTTTCTCCATTTTTAAACAAAAGTATAATGTTAACAGTCCTCTGGCACCACAGCTGTGAGGCACCACAGAGAGGATTGGAGAATGATAGTCAGAGTCTCCGTTATTTCCTTCTTTGCTTCTCTTAACAGCCTGGAATACATTTCTTCTGGGCCCAGCGATTTATCTACTTTCAAAGACAATAAACCCCTTTATATTTCCTCTCACTATGTTTATCTCATTCAATATTTCACATTCCTTCTCATTAGCTACAATGTCTGCATTTCAGTGCCCTTCTTTCGTGAAGACAGACGCAAAGTATTCATTAAGAACCATGCCCAAGTCTTTCACCTCTACACACGAGTAACCTTTTTGGTCTTGAATTGGCCCTACTTTTCCCTTAGTTATCTCCTTGCTGTTCATGTGTTTATAAAACATCTTTGGGTTTTCCTTGATTTTACTTGCTAATATTTTTTCATGCCATCTCTTTGCTTTCCCAACTTCCTTCTTAATTTCACCCCTGCACTTTCAAAAGCCTTCTAGGCCTTCTGCAGTTTTGATATCTTGATATCTGACACAAGCTTCCCTTTTTTGCCTTATCCGACTCTGTATGCTCTTTGATGTCTAAAGGGCCCTAGATTTGGGAGTCCCACCCTTTCTCTTTGTGGGAACATATTCTGAACAACTGTACCTCCCATTGCGCCACTGGGAAACTACAATGAACGAGACTTTGCACACCAGAAACTGGGACCACAGATATTCATTTAAACAAAGTGATCCACAATTGTGTTCTACCACAAACAATGCTTGCACCGTCAGCAGAAATCGGGGTCTTACAATGACAAGATATAAAAATGGCTGAACTGAATCACCTGAAGTCTTCAGCAAAAAACTTGTGGATATTGGGTTCTATCAACTGTAGACCAAACAAACATAATCCTAAATGGCAAAACAATTAATCAAAAACAGAATAAGACAGAAAGTAACAACTTCCTGTGTGGAAAGGTGAGGGAGGCCATGGATCCACAGCCATACTAAGCTGTCTTTGGGGCATAGACCTACAAAATTAGTAATTTTTGGAAAACATACAAACATACAAATTAGGAGCAGGAGTAGGTCTATTGGCCCCTCGAGCCTGCTCCGCCATTTGATAAGATCATGACTGATCTGAATGTAGCCTCAACTCCACTTTCCTGTCTGACCCCCATGTCTATCAAGAATTTATCTAACTCAGCCTTGAATATATTCAGTGACCCTGCCTCCATTGCTCTCTGCTGAAGAGAATTCCACGGACTAATGACCCTCTAAGAGAAAAAATTTCTCCTCATCTCCGTCTTAAATGGGAGACCCCTTATTTTTATGTGTCCCCTGGTTCTAGTCTTGCCCATAAGGGGAAACATCCTTCCAGCAACCACCCTGTCAAATCCCCCCAGGATATTATAAGTTTCAATAAGATCACCTCTCATACTTCTAAACTCCAATGGATACAGACCCAACCTATCCAACCTTTCCTCATAAGATAACACCTTCATCCCAGGAATCAGTCGAATGAACCTTCTCTGAACTGCTTATCATGCAATTTTATCCTTACTTAAGTAAGGAGACCAAAACTGTACACAGTACTCCAGATGTGGTCTCACTAAGGCCCTGTACAACTGCAGTAAAACTGTCCTACTTTTATATTCTATTCCCCTTGCAATAAATGACAACATTTCATTTGCCTTCCTGCAGACTAACGTTTTGTGATTCATGGTTATGCTTTTGACCAATTTCCATCCTATTGTTTGGTTTTCTTCTGTTTGAGCAAATGGTAATAGCTGACCTGGTAAAACCTGATCAGTTACTGTATATGGGGAATTTTTTGCTGTCAAATCAATTTTGCTGTACGTTTTGTAGTATGTGGGCCCCACAAACTTAAATTTACCCAATTTAAAGCCTGATAAAATCAAAACATGGAGCAAACAGTGTAGAGAATTTTTGTTAAACTGTGTCGAGTAACTTTAAAACCTTGTCAATATTCTAGTCTCTAATACCTTTCTCAATTGGTTGGAGCTATAAATTTATCGTGATCAGGACTAGAGGATACAGATTTAAGGTTTTGGGCAGGAAATACAGTGGGGATGTGAGTAAGAGCTTTTTTGCACAGCAACTGGGAATACGAACATACGAATTAGGAGCAGGAGTAGGCCACTCGGCCCCTCGAGCCTGCTCCACCATTCAATAAGTTCATGGCTGAACTAATTACTCCACATTTCCACCTATCCCCGATAACCTTCCACCCGCTTGCTTATCAAGAATCTATCTACCTCTGCCTTAGAAATATTCAAAGACTCTGTTTCCACCACCTTTTGAGGAAGAGAATTCCAAAGACTCACAACCCTCTGAGAGAAAAAAATCTCTCCTCATCTCTGTCTTAAATGGGTGACCCCTTATTTTTAAACAGTGACTCCTAGTTCTAGATTCTCCCACCTTTCCACATCCACCCTTTCAAGAACCCTCAGGATCTTATATGTTTCAATCAAGTCGCTTCTTACTCTTCTAAATTCCAGCAGATACAAGCCTAGCCTGTCCAATCTTTCCTCGTAAGACACCCTGCCCGTTCCAGGTATTAGTCTAGTAAACATTCTCTGTACTGCCTCCAATGCATTTACATCCTTCCTTAAATAAGGAGACCAGTACTGGACACAGTACTCCTGGTGTGGTCTCACCAATGTTCTGGACCTTGCTGTTTTCGAGGGTAGTGGAAGCAGAGACGATCAATGTTTTCAGAAGGAAATTGGAGAGGCAGTTGAGGGAAATAAACTTGCAGGGCTATGGGAATAAAGTGGGGGAATGGGATTTATGTGATTGCTCTACAGAGAGCCAGCACGGACTTGTTGAACCAAATGGCCTCCTCTGTGCCGTAATGACTCTATGGCTGGGATGTTATGCTTGCAGCGGGGTCTCGATGTCTGGAAAAAGTGATGTCGAGAGCCCGCGTGAGGCCCACCGAATCTAGTGCCAATTAGGCACTTAAGTGGATAGCAGTAGGCCTTCCACAGGATCAAGGACCCCGTCGCCGGATGTCCCGCCCTTGGAGAGCTGCTGGCTAATCAGAGGCCAGCAGCTTGTCCACTGAGCAGCGCCACTGCAAAGGTGGTGACTGCTGCAGGAGGAGCACCTACCAGACGCCCAGGAGCATTGCTGGACACAGGCCACAGGTAGGTCAGGGCAGGAGAGGTCTCAATGGGGTGGGGGTCAGGGGGGAGGAAGGTGGAAGGGGTCACTAGCAAGGGCAGGGGGGTGGCTCTCAGGAGACCCCCCCCCCTTCCTAATGCCAGGTCCCTCGTTCAGGCACAAAGTGCCTATTAACAAGGGACCCTCACCCCTGGAGCTGGGAAGCAGCCTGCACGGTTTCTCGTGCCGTGCTTCCTGTGTGACGACAGGCCTGCCTGCCGCATGGCAACTTGCGGTGGTGGCGGGATGAGGCCCTTAATTGGGGATTAATTGCCCAGGTAAGGGCTTCAATTGGTGGCAGTGCGGGAAGGCCTGTGAACGGAATAAATTTTGGCGGGTGCGGAATGGTGGCAAGGTGGCACCCAATTTTATGCTCTCCCTGCTTCCAAACCCTCTGCGGGAGAGAACATAAAACTCCACCCATGACTATATGGCCGGAACTTTTCCAGCTCGCTGCCAATCTTGGCGGCAAGCTTTAAAAGTGGCAGTGCACACGTGCGTGATTTGCTGCACGGAGCTGCCGTGATATTTAGCATGGCGGCTCATTTACATGAGAGGGCGGAAAGCTCGGCCACCGGCACCATTTTTAAAGAGCTTCCAGCCCCTACAGTTAATTTACATGTTTAAGGGATCAGTCACTATAAATTTAATTTAAAAAATTTAAGAAATGATTAAAGCCCCTCTCCCCCCGCCAATGAATAAAGACTTTATTAATTGCCCTCTCCCCCAAAAAATCTTTTCTTTCAATCCCGACCTTCCCTCCCGAACTTTATTCACTTTCACCATCAACCCCTTCCCACCATCCCCTTCACCAATCGCAAGAGTTTTCCCCAGTTCTCCTCCCACCCCCACTCCCACCCTGAAAACTTACCTCCTCTCCCCTCCTCACCAGTGTTCCACCTCGGATCTCTGAACAGAGATCCGAAGGCACGGGGGTTCCAGCAAACGGCCGGAATATTGGAGAGGGATGGCCGTCATGACGAGGTACGTATTAATTAATTCATTAACATTTATTTACATATTGAAATAAGGTTCCCATTGCCATGCAGTGGGAGGGCCGCCATGAGGCCTCGCCACCGCCAGTAATATGGAGCGGGGCCTTCCCGGCGTCGAGGCCGGTGGCTGGCCTCTCCCAGAGGTGTTTTCCAGGTGCCCCCGCCACGACCCCTGATGTCGGGCGGCTGGTAAATCCAGCCCTATTTGTTCTGAACCCTCTTGATCTCCTCCTTGAATGCCTCCCACTGCTCTGACACTGATCTACCTGCAAGCGGCTGATTTCAGTCTAATTTTGCTAAATTACATCTCAGCATAGTTAAATTGTTCTTCCCCAGTTGAGAACTTCTACTACTAGTCTTTCTGTGTCCTTTTCTGTAATTACGCTAAATTTAACTGTATCATAATCACTACCATTAAAATGCTCTCCCACCAGCCCAGCTTCATTTCCTAAAACCAAGTCCAGAACTGCCCCTTCTCTTGGTGAACTTGCTACGTACTGGCTAAAAAAGTTCTCTTGAATACATGTTAAGAATTCTGGTCTCTCTATACCTTTTACACAGATTTTATCCCAATTAATATCAGGGTTGTTGAAACTCCCCAGTATTACTGCCCCATTGTTTCTGCAATTTTCAGCAATTTGCTGACATGTTTGTTCATCTATCTCTTTCTGATTGTTTGGGGGCTGTATATTCTCCCAACAGTGTGCCCCTTTTTTGTTCCTCAGTTCAACCCTTATGGCTTTGTTTGGTCAGCTGGTCAGGCAGTAACTGTAGAGAGAGATACAAGGCTAACATTGTAGGTCGATGACCTTTCATCAGAACTGCTGGAAGGTAGTCGACTTGAAATGTTGGTCTAGATTTTCCTGGCCCCAGGGAGCCAATGGCAGCGGGGGTGGAGGGGCAGAAAAAGAATGGGGAGCCATGTCGGGAGGGCTCCCTGACGCATTCCCACCATCGGGGAACTTTCTCAGGAGCAGGCTGGAAGTATGATTGGCTGCTCTCTCCATCGAGGCAGGCAGCCAATTAAGATGGCTAGGGCCCCGATTAGGGGTGACATTGTGGCTTCACTGGCACTTTGCCGGTGGCAGAATGGCCCAATACGTGCAGAGGGTGCCATCTTATTGGAGGTGGTCTACCTGCAGCAGGGTGGGGGCGGCATCTTCGGAGCCAGAGGTTCCATGCCCCAATGATAGGGCCGCAAGCATGAAAGGCCATATCCCGGGCCAAACTATTCCATCAGTGGGGTTTCCCTTCCACTCCGAGGGTCCTAATGGCTTCATTTCTCATCATTTTCTCATTTCATTATCGCCTACAAGGGCATCTCAACATGGAGGAACCCTCACAGTCACCAACCTGCCACGGCAACGCCCACGTCTCTTGGTGGGGCTGCCAAGGCTCTGATTGAGCCTGCAGCATGGAGGTCTCACCTGCTGTCCTTAATAGGACGGCGAGCATGGAAGCGGCCAATTCGGAGACTGCCTGTGGGAACATAGTGCCGGCGGGTGCATTGCCATCAAGTGTGGACTTCGGGACTCCCATTTGGTCTTGACGTTGCTGTCCTGAAGTCCACAGTAAAATACAGTCTCTTAACTCTGTTTCTCTCTCCACAGATGCTGTCAGACCTGCTGAGTATTTCCAGCATTTTCTGTTCATATTTCAGACTTCCAGCAACCGTAGTATTTTGCTTTAGTTTTGGCCTCATTTGATGATCCTTCTAGCATATCATCTCTTCTTACAGCTCTGATTGTTTCTTTAACCAATATTGCTACTCCTACTTCCTTTTTTATTCCCCTCTCTATCTTGTCTGAAAACCCTGGCGCCAGAAATGTTTAACTGTCATTCCTGCCCTTCCTTAAGCCATGGGCTGAATTTTACTGACCCAACGACATCGGGGGTCATGGTGGGGTGGGGATGGGGCTGGAAAATGCCTCTGGAGAGGTCCGCCACACTCCCCGACGCCGGGAAGGCCCGGGCCCATATCGCCGGTGGCGGTGAGGCCTCGGCGTGACCCCCCGCCGCTCGGTGATGGGAGCCCAATTTCAATATGCAAAGAGCTACTTACCTTGCCACATTATGCATCCCACTGCCTTTTCGTAAACAGTTTTGCATATTCAGGTGAATGGGCATCTCTCACGTGCCTTGCTGTTTCCTACTGATAAAAGCCGGCAGGATAGAAGTTGTGGTGTTCGGAGCCTGTGAAGGTTAGTGTTACGCGACGGGTCTCAACTCTGCTTGCGTGTGTACGGAGGTGGGAGGGGGACGGCATTACTGGGGGCACAACTCTGCAGGCATGAAGGGAGGTGGGTGGGGAGTGCATTAAAGGAGGCACAACTCTGCAGATATAAAGGGAACAACTGCGTACCCTCCCTCCGTAAAGGGGGAGCACTATGCACGATTGAATGTTTGTGTGAGTGAAGGAACAACGGTACTGCAGGAACCCTGAGTGAGGGAGGGTGCCATAAACAGTAGGCGTTTAAAGGTAATCTGGCTGGTGGGCCTTTTGATGCAACTGCTACAATCTGAATATGGTCATGCTGTGCCACTCTTAGTGGCAGCTATGACGGGCAATACCATGCCATGCCACATAGTTGATGCATGAAAGCACCTGATGCACCAGTCAACATCATTCTTTGCCCTGTTAGGAACCTTCGAAGAAGTGAAGGAACTGAGTTTAATTGCAACTTGGAGATGGGGATGGTACATCCTTTATTCATTGATCTGCTTGTCGTGAGGAACCATATGCGCCGCAGGCAAAACCAAGAGGCAGGTGCAGCCCACGTGGAAGACCCCGGTCATGAGCAGCAGCAGCCCCCAAGAGAACTCACCACTACAGAACGCCGCGCATCTACAGGTCCCGCATGACATACCTGCAGATGTCTGAGCGTCAGTGTCAGAGGTGTCTGCAGATGTTGAGAGAGGTGGTGACACATCTCTGTGCCTTGTTGAACAATGAACTGCAGATAATGGGCTTCAGTGGACATCCTATGCCTATGGCCCTCAAAGTGGCAACGGCTCTTAACTTCCACACCTCGCCATCATTTCAGGGGCTCACCAGCAACCTATGTGGGGTCATATAGTCAGCCGTGCACCGCTGCATCAGGGAGGTCACTGATGCCTTGTACCAGAGGGCCGGTGACTATATCTGCTTCAGGACCCTGAGAGACAGGCCCCAGGGGCCATTTGTTTTGGCTCCATTGTGGGATTCCCACAGGTGCAAGGGTCATAGACTACATAAACCGAAAGGGCTTCCACTCGCTCAATGTGCAGCTAGCATGTGATCACCGGAAATACTTCAAGCAAATCTGTTTCGCTTTCCAGGCAGCCACCATGACGCCGTTATCCCTCGCCAGTCCCAGCTGCCATTGCTGTTCAATGTACTGGCTGACATCGAGGGGTGGCAGACATGGCTCCTGATGCTGGTGAGACCAGTGATGCAGAGGAGAGATACAAACGCCAGGCATGGCACAATAAAAGCCACCATTAAGCAGGTGATTGGCACGCTGAAAATGCGCTTCCGCTGCTTGGATAGATCGGGTTGTGCCCTGCATTACGAACCAGAAAGGGTAGCTCGTATCATTGCTGTTTGCTGTGCTCTGCACAACTACACATTTACTAGGGAGAAAGCCTTGCAAGATGAGGAGAGACATGAGCAGGACTCATCCACGGACGATGAGGATGCAGAGGACTTACATCAGGAAAGGCACATGGGAGGACAGAGAGCATCCTAGCGCCACATGCAGGGCGAGCAGTGAGCAAGGGATGCACGGCAACGCCTTAGTGATCAACGTTTCTCCATGCCATAAAGACCACCATGTGTTCTGCACGCCACACAGCACCCTCGTTCAGCTGCTATGTAGCAGTCGCATCTGCAACATCTTAATCTCCACCCTTACTGGCAGCAGTAGACTGAGCCATTGTCCATGTTACTGCATCTGTGGAGACGCACATGAGTAATGCTGGCAAAGCAATGATGTTATTCCATACATTGGCAGTTCTGAAAGGCTAATGATGTAATGGGAGGAGACACGATTGGTACATGCTGGCACATGTCATTCACACAGTAAAAATGACACACATGTTAGTGAAGAGCATTTCGTGGTTGAGCTTTTTACAATGTAGTATCACCCATGCAGACCCATTTGTTTCACGGTGTTTTTTTGAAATGTTTGCGGGTGCTCCTTCACGTTGCACCCTCTGCACTAGCAGCCTGACTGGAGGTAGGCTGCTGATCTGATTGCCCTTTGGCTGTGGATGACTTTGGCGGTAGTCCTCTGCGAGCTCCGGCAGTCTGGGGGAATCCTGCGTCAGCGCAGAATTCTCGTCAGATGTCAAGGCTGCTGGAGCTTGACTCACAGGCAGAGGGGCAGACGGGCTGGCATCCAGATATGGCACACAGGCTCACCTCCTCCATCTCAGGGCTCATTTGGACCCCTCTGCTTTCCGGGGAAGGACCAGGGGCAGGGACAGTCTCCATGCCCCTGGTCCCTCTCTTGCCTAGCCACTGCTGCGTGGATCTTATGGCCTCGGCGAGGGATTGCAGGACAGTGCAGATTAACGGAATCTGGCTCACCAGGAGGGCAACCGCCGTCTCCATGGATGACACAGGTGCTCATGTGCCTGGGACATGGCAGCTGTCATGGCCTGGATGGACTCCCCAATCGTCTGCTCAAGGCTGCGCACGGCCTGTGGCATCTCTGCCTGCTATTGCCAGGACTGCTGCTGCAGCTCCAGAATGCCCTGTGTTGTCGATAACAGAGGGTTATCAGTAGCCTGGGGCTCAGCATGGGCCTGGCCACCCACAGCCCTCTAACAGTCAGGTGCCTTGGCTGTCTCAGCCTCAGTCAGCTGCTTGGGAGCATGTGCAGTGCTCTCACCAGCTTGTGAACCTGATTCTAAGGCTGATCGGATTCCCACTGAGGTGACTGTACCTGTGCTGGTGGAAGGTGCAGGAGTGTCATGGGACGTTGCGTCCTCTGAGGATGTCTCGTCCTCTGAGGTACAGGAGGAGTCTTGGGCTGTTGGGTTTGATTCAGAGCATTGATCTGCAAGATACAATGAGAAGAGCACATGGTCAATCTTTATGGCACGCACGTAACAATTATTACAGCATCGTCTCAAACAATAACATTTTCACATAGTGATCATTGTGTCTATCAAATGGCTGTATGTTCACATAGGAGCCCGAGCTCAACGCCACTGACTGAACGGTCCACATGTATAGCTGCAAGATCCAGGGCCTCCTCCTCAGCCTGTGTCAGCATTCGGACATCTGCCACTCCTCCACCAGTCCGACTCGCCTCCCGAGCATTGTGGGTCCTCTTTGCCTGGAAGAGCAAGGAGGCAGATATTAAGCATGGCAAAGCAACAACATGACACATGTCACAAGACGGGTGCTGGGCCCAAAGGTAGGGAGGACTCGGTGTGCACTAATGAGTGAGCCACTCATGTAGGTGCCATATTCTGAGAAGCAGACAAGGGTGAGTTCTTTCATACATTCATCCATTGATGTCACGTCATTCCTCCCTGCCCAACCTCCTTATCTTTGGTATGGCAGTGACACACATGTGCCACTCTGTGTGCGAACACCTAGGTTCAATGGAGCCATGAAACAAAGTGCCACTTACATTTGAGGAGCGCAGCGGATCGTTCATCCTCTTGCGGCACTGGACCCAGTCACGCCTGAGGCTACTAACCTCCTCTGCCACCTCCAGCCAGGTTACCTTGGTCAGGTGGGAGGGCTTGTTCTTGTCAACGCTGGGGAAAAGGACCTCCTGCCTTGCCTGTACAGCCTGGAGGAGACTGAGCAGGGAGGCATCGCTGAACCGTGGGGCCTCCCCGGAGCGCTCCTCTGCTATCTTCGAATTTTTCTGCGGTCCTTTAACTCCGCTGGTTACGCCACCGTCTAACTAATCTCAATTATAGCTGCCAGGTTTTTTTCTCAGCATTTGAAATTAATGAAGGGCTGGCTGCCATTTAAATAGGGCTCCAGCACCTGCTCATGTGACCCTATGCTGATCATGGCTGTGTCAATCCCACCCCCTCCACGTCATTTGGGGGTGGGGGGGTCGTGTCACAGGTGTGTTAATGAGCCGCCGAGCTGAATACCACGGTGGCTTCGTGATGAGCGGACTCACGGGTGGACCACCATCTTTGAAACTCGGCAGCGAGCTGGTAAAATTCAGCCCCATGTTTCAGTAATAGCTATGAAACCATACTCCTGAGTGTCTGTCTATCCCCTCAGCTCATCTGCCCCAGTCACTGGACGCTTTGCACTGAAGGATATACATTGAGCACTGCCAAAACTCTTTTGTCCATTTTCTCATCTTTGTTTCCTCTGCCTTCCATACTCACTTACTATTTTACTGCCTTCCATTTCCATCTTTGCTTCTTTACCTTTTGAATCTGCACCCAGGTTCCCACCCCTTTGCCAAGCTAGTTTGTCTTTCTTAAAGGTAATTTCCATTTACCTGATATAGGCCAAGGCTTTGCAACTGGTGAAGGGGACACTTTCAGTGAGATGGGATCTCCGTCTACCCCCCTGACCAGAGCCTACCTTCTGGCTGCACGGGCATTTGCATGATGGTGGTTGCCGTCCTCAACTCTGCTGGTCAGGGAACTGCAATTGGAAACATGCTAGCCCTGCTGCAGAGAGGAAGCAGCAATCTTTGAACTGCCTGAGGAAGCAACGCTTTTTTTTTGTCAACATTTTTAAATCTGCTTCCATGGCCTGTGCTTGGCAATGCCCTGAGAGTAATCATATAGGCCCATCTAGGCAAAAAGATCTCAGTCCTCCCCACTTTGGCAACCTTGCAATCCTGAATCCCATGACAGTTCTAGTATCTGATATTCAAACAAGGCAAATGGCAGGCAGCATGGGGGAGAGCGTATTTCTTTAATTTACAATGTGATTTGCTTGCACCTGTGTAGAAACAGGTGGGTGCATTTTATGTTGCAAGCCTCAGTCTCTGACAACGTTATGACAGAGCACACTCCAAGTATAATTCTGGTCCCATCTACCCCATATCCACAGGCAAGCTAGCAATAGAGGGTCAGATATCTACAACCCCCCTCCCCCCTCCACCACCTAAATAAGACCAGAGAACATGGATATAGTTTGGAAAGACTAAAGGCTTAGGCACCATCAAAACTCCTTAGAGCTACTGCTAGAGTTCAACCTTTTAAGACAACTTGTAGGTTTCCTGCTGCTCGCCTGGCGAGAACCTTACCTACAGGTGAGTTTGCCTGGCTCAGTGTTGGATAACAGTTTGCCGTAGGGGATTGGCTCAGTTCCCATTACCTACAATTGAGTGTAAAGAAACCCCACGGACCTCCCTCTCCCCACATTAGGGTTTTAATGGACTTCTTGTGAGCTACAATTGGTCAAAGGAGTTCACAACTTCTGGAAGGCAGAGAACCTTTAATGGTAAATTAATTGCTTGCATTCATGGGTCGGGATTTTGTGAGGCCCCCTGAGACGGGATTGGAGGCGGGAGGGCATGGAGTATTGTGACGGGTGGATAGGCCAATGACGGCCTTTCTGCCCAGAGGCTGATTGAGGCCCTTAGGTGGCCTATTAAGGGCCTCTTCACGCCGCCGCTGGGATCTTACCAGTGGTGGGAGGGGGCGGGCGCCTCTGCCACATGGGGAGGACGCCTTGCAAAACGAGGTGCCCTCCCTGTGGGCTTGGAGGGGGGAGGGGTTCCCACTTTCATCAGCAATTTGTGGCCCACGGAGGACCCCCCACAGGGAACAACTTTACCCCGGGACCGCTCCCCTCCCCTTGGACTGTACGACAACACCCCCACTCACCCTCGTCAGGGCCTACTGGGCTGGCCCAGCTGACCCCGCCTCACTTACCAGAGGTCATAAAATTTCACCCATATCTTTGCTTTGTTATTGGGCTATTCAAAATTGATTGAAAACAGGACAAGTCATTTTCATTGCTTAGTTAGCTGCAGCTAAAATGGATGCTAGCCTTGGGCCACACCCCACCTACAAGGATAAGCAACATTAAGGCACAGGTTTCAGATTGTAGGGGACAAGCTGTGAAACCTTTGAAAGATAGGAAGTTCTTTTAAAACTTTAAAATGAATTATAACAAATGCATCAAGGGATAATGTGATGAAGTGCAGCCATTTCCATTGGTCCAGTAAGTTGTATAGTTCTAAATGAATTTGGATCCATGTGTGAGGGAATTCAGCATTTTCTACTCTGGGGAATCAGCCTGGTGTTGAGTACTGCCAAATGAGGTATATGACTAAATTCAGAGTAACCCTCAGTCTATTCAATTCTAATTATGTGCCTTCATTCCAACCTCAGTAGGGTAGAGTACACTCTGCTGCAGCCTCTCTGACTGAGATGGTTTATTTGTGCCAAAACAATGTATTTTTATGCTGCAGAGTTGTGAACATTCAGAACTGGAATGAGACTGCCCAAATTCATTCTGTGTAGGGCTCCTGAAACTGGCAGAAAGAGACTTTCACCTTATTAGTTAGGGCTGGAATCAAACCTAAATTTCAGAGGTGAAGGGATGTGCTGATATATTCTGACACCTCCTTCTTCTCACTAGTGCACCTATCTAAAAAAAACACATGGAAAAAAGATAAATACAGTCAAGAACAGGATAATAGACAGAAAAGGTATGGATTTACCATCTAAACCCTTATGAATTTCTTCCCAAGTAATGATGGCTTGCTAGTGTTTGAACAAAGCATGACAGAAATGAGTCTGTTTACTCTTTCTACATTACAATTAACAACTTGTGGCCCATAAGAAATATGAGCTGGAGTGGGCCATTCGACCTCTTGAATCTGCTCCGCCATTCAATAAGATCATGGCTGATCTGATCATAGCTTCAACTCCACTTTCCTGACTGTCCCCCATAACCCTTAACTCCCTTGTAGGTCAAAAATCTGACTAACTTAGCCTTGAATATGTTCAATGACCCAGCTTTGACAGCCCTCTGGGGTAGAGAATTCCAAAGATTAATGACCCTTTGAGAGAAGAAATTCCTCTTCATTTCCATCTCAAATGAGAGACCCCTTATTCTGAAACTGTGTCCCCTGGTTCTCGATTCCCCCACAAGGGAAGCATCCTCTCAGCATCTACCAAGCTCAAGCTCCCTCAGAATCTTTTATGTTTCAATAAGAGCACCTTTCATTCTTCTAAACTCCAATGAGTATAAGCCCAATCTGCTCAACCTTTCCTCATAAGGCAACCCCTTCATCCAAGGTGTTAGAACCGAGGCTGGAGGAGTGCACAGTCTTTCTCTAGTTGCACTTCTCCATGGGTCACAAAATATATTTAAATGTTTTACCCAGTTACCGATATAGCCAATTATCCTTTATCTATTCTAGTTTCAGAATAAAAATCTGTAAATTGGGTTTCTTTTAAAAACAACACAATTATTAATTTATTATAAGACAAGACTCATTCAATAAAGATGCAAAGCTTATTAACATGCAGGTTGAAATATGAAAGTATAAATATATTCCTCTCTAAATAACCAAACACACGTGCACACACACCAGTTAAAGGAAAAAATAAAGAAGCTTTCTCTGCAGAGATCAACTTAAAAAAAACACAAAAAAAAAATACTTTGGCTAAGTACTTGTTAATTCTTGAAGAAAAAGGATAAGATTTGGAATGTTCCAGTTGGTCTGGGTCTAGGTACACGTAGACGGTGTCACTAGACACATGCTGTGGTCACTGGGATCTTTTCGGAAGCAGTTCATTCAGGAGATGTCGAGAGGAATTCTTCCAGAAGTTTCTCAGGAGAAATGCTGCATCAGTTTCTCCAGTTCTCACACTTTCTCAGGGTTTCTCAAAGAGGTGGAATAGGATGAACTGGTTGCCTCTCTCTCTTAGCAGGCTTACACCCCAACTGAACTCCAAACAATATCCAAAAATGAAAACAACTTCTGACCGCCATAAATCTAGACATGTCACTTCCCTGTAAACAACTCCAATAGTCAACAAGGCTTCTGCTGTTTACTTAGCTTAAGACATGTGACTTCTAGTCAGTGTTTGTTTTTTTTAAAGCAAAGTCCCAAGTGTCCTTCCAGTGACCCTTTTTAAAAAAAAAAAGTCCAGCATCTCCTCAGGTATTTCCAGTCTTTTGAACACGAGTCTTCAAAAATATTATAAATGGAAACACCTTCATAACACAGGAATCTGCCTAGTGAACCTTCACTGAACTGCCTCCAATTCAAGTGTATTTCTCCTTAAATAAGGACTATCTAGGGACTTTTGGAAGATTACAACCAATGCATCCACTATCTCTGCAGCTATTTCTTTTAAGACCCTAGGATGCAGGCCATCAGCTCCCGAGGACTTGTCAGCCTTTAGTCTCATTAATTTTCCTTGTACTTTTTCTCTTTGTTCAAAGTCTCTGTATTTCCTTGCTTTCCATTATTAATTGTCCAGTCTCATCCTCTAAGGGACCAATGTTTACAAAAGCAAAATATTGCGGATGCTGGAAATCTGAAACAAAAATAGAAAATGCCGGAAATACTGAACAGATCAGGTAGCATCTGTGGAGAGAAAGGCAGAGTTACTCTCGTCCTTTTCATATACTTGTGGAATCTCTTACTGTCTGTTTTATATCTCTTGCTTGTTTACTCTCATATTCTAATTTTGCCATCTTTATTTTTTAGTCAACCTTTGCTGGTTTCCAAAATTTTCCCAATCTTCTGGCCTACCTAATCTTCACAGAATCGTACACCTTTTCTTTCACTTTGATACCATCCTTCTTTAGAGTTTTACAGCACAGAAACAGGCCCTTCGGCCCACCGTGTCTGTGCCGTCCATCAAGCACTATTTATTCTAATCCCATTTTCCAGCACTTGGCCTGTAGCCTTGTATACTATGGCATTTCAAGTGCTCATCTAAATACTTTTTAAATGTCGTGAGTGTCCCTGCCTCTACCAACCCCTCAGGCAGTGCGTTCCAGATTCCAACCACCCTCTGGGTGAAATTTTTTTTCCTCAAATCCACTCTAAACCTCCTGCCCCTTAACGTAAATCTGTGCCCCCTGGTTATTGGCACCTCCACTAAGGGAAAAAGTTTCTTCCTATCTACCCCATCTATGCCCATCATAATTTTGTATACCTCAATCCGGTCCTCCTTCAGCCTTCTCTGCTCTAAGGAAAACAACCCTAGCCTTTTCAGTCTCTCTTCATAGCTGAAATGCTCCAGCCCAGGCAACATCTTGGTGAATCTCCTCTGTACCCTCTCCAGTGCAATCACATCCTTCCTATAGTATGGTGACCAGAACTGTATCCAGTACTTCAGCTGTGGCCTAACTAGCGTTTTGTACAGCTCCATCATAACCTCCCTGCACTTATATTCTATGCCTCGGCAAATAAAGGCAAGTATCCCATATGCCTTCCTTACCACCTTATCTACCAGTGCTGCTGTCTTCAGTGATCTATGGGCAAGTACACCAAGGTACCTCTGACCCTCTGTACTTCCTAGGGAAGTGAAATTCTATCATGTTATGATCACTCTTGCCTTGAGGATCTATTGTATATTCCCTTGCCTTGTTAGTCCTCCCAAAATGCATCGCCTCACACTTCTCAGGATTAAATTCCATTTGCCACTGCTCTGCCCATCTTACCAGCCCATTTATATCATCCTGTAATCTAAGGCTTTCCTCCTCACTATTTATGACACCACCAATTTTCTTATCATCTGCGAACTTACTGATCATACCTCCTATATTCACATCTAAATCATTGATGTACACTACAAACAGCAAGGTTCCCAGCACTGATCCCTGCGGTACACCACTGGTCACAGGCTTCCAATCACAAAAGCAACCCTCGACCATCACCCTCTACCTCCTACCACTAAGCCAATTTTGGATCCAATTTGCCAAATTGCCCTGGATCCCATGGGCTCTTACCTTCTTGACCAATCTCCCTTGCGGGACCTTATCAAAAGGCTTACTGAAGTCCATGTAGATACATCAACTCATCTACACACTTAGTCACCTCCTTGAAAAATTCAATCAAATTTCATAGACTTGATCTCCCCTGACAAAGCCATGCAAACTATCCTTGATTAATCCCTGCCTCTCCAATTAATCCTGTCCCTCAGAGTTTTTTCCAATAGTTTCCCTACCACTGATGTTGGACTCACTGGCCTGTAATTACCTGGTTTATCCCTACTACCCTTTTTGAATAATGATACCATATTCGCTGTCCTCCAGTCCTCTGGCATCTCTCCTGTGGCCAGAGAGGATTTGAAAATTTGTGTCAGAGCCCCTGCCATCTCCTCCCTTGCCTCACATAGCAGCCTGGGATACATCTCATCTGGCCCTGGGGATTTATCCACTTCTAAGCCCACTAAAACTGCTAATACCTCCTCCCGTTCAATGCTAATTTGTTCAGGTATATCACAATTTATTTTTATATTTGGAGATACAGCACGGAAACAGGCCCTTCAGCCCACCAAGTCTGTGCCAACCAACAATTTATACTAATCCTACATTAATCCCATATTCCCTACCACATCCCCACCATTCTCCTACCACCTACCTACACTATAGGCAATTTACAATGGCCAATTTACCTATCAACCTGCAACTCTTTGGCTGTGGGAGGAAACGAGAGTACCCAGCAGAAACCCATGCAGTCACAGGGAGAACTTGCAAACTCTGCACAGGCAGGACCCAGAACTGAACCCGGGTTGCTGGAGCTGTGAGGCTGTGATGCTAACCACTGTGCCACTCTCCCTGATCTCTACCCCTACATTGTCTTTCTCCACAGTGGACACATAGTGAACAGTTAGCCAAGGATGTTTCATCCTTCTCGTAGAGACTTTCTTTCTCATTGGAATATCTCTTTGTTGCGATTTATGAAATATCTCCTTAAATGTCTGCCACTGCTTCCCTATCATCTTACCTTTTAACTCAGTTTTCCCAGACTACTTTAGCCAACTCTGTTTTCATGCCTTTGAAATTGGCTTTATTTAATTTTAAGACTAGTTTCAGACTCATGTTTCTCACTTTCAAACTGAATGTGAAATTCTTCATGTTATGATCACTCTTGCCTCAAGGATCCCTTACTATGAAATCATTAATTTATCCAGTCTCATTGCACATTACCAATTCTAACCAAGTCTAAAATAGCCTGTTATTTGGTCGGTTCCAGGAAACAAGTGCTGTATCATTGCAGTACGCATTTATACATTTGCTTATGATGACAGCTATGATGCCTTACTCTTTAGGAGAGTTCCTATCACCTATTTTTCCTGGGTAGCAAAATAGTGGTTGGCCTATTGCAAAATTGTCAATGGTAAGATAACTTGTTGAGTGAAATCCCCTTGGCCCCGATGATGACACACTGAATATACCCCCTGCTAGTGGGAATGTATCTCTTTATGAGTACATCCCCCATGCTAGTGCCTAACTATCTTGTCATGCATGTGTCATTCTTGTTATTCATTAGGTGACATAATATGGCGCAGTTAGATATCTAGAAACAAGAGAGAGATATAATGAATTTGAGCCTGGCACTCACCAGGAAAGTGGAGATATTGTACTGAGACATGATCGGGCAAGCTGAGTTTCCTTCAGGCCTGGTGCTTGCTCCAACAGCCATTTTCAGCAAATGGTGGCTAAACCTACATTTGAATGTTTGCATGCAAGGAAAAGGCTTTCACTTGATAATATTTTCTGGATGAGAAGCAGCATGTGAGGCTTTCCTTGTTGCATTCTGATGCAGCCTTTACCATGAGGCCTCCAGTGATATTAAACAGAGGCCACCACTAGGGGTCATGCAAAAGTGCAGGATGAAAATGAATACAAAACAAGGTTATTCTGTTTAAGTGAAGCTTGATGTTGCAAATTCAGCTGAAGAGCAAATAATAATGTTTCATATCTGCTTTAATTTCTATGGTGTTAATTTTCTGATAGGAGCAAGCCATTGTAACAGTTGCATTGATACAAGGTGACCTTTTGTCGTGTTATTTCAACCATTAATAATTAATAGTAGCACATGCCTCTGGCAATATCTAAATAGATGATGATAAGCAAGAATATCTTATTTCAGTACCATGTATAATTCTGTTGGTAAGATTTGCTTGATGTAGTCATAGAATCATTGAGAAATGAAGGCCATTTGGCCCATCATGCCCATGCTGGCTCTTTGAAAGAGCTATTGAACTAGTACCTATTAGTTATCTGAAAGAAAGAATGACAGCGTATCACATTTCTCAAACATCACAAAAGTACTATGCATTAAATTAATTAAATTATCATGACTTTTATGTGGACAAATGCAGAGGCCATTTTGAACACCGCATGATTCCACAAGCAATAACAAGATGAATAATCAGCTAATCTGTTTTTGGAGGTGTTGGTCAAGTGAGGAATGTTGGCCAGAACACAGGGAGACCCCCCCCCCCCCCCCCCCCCCACCCACCTCCTGCTCCTCACCAAGTGATGCTGTGGGTACTTTTACTTAAACTGACAGATAGGGCCTCAATTTAATATCTCATCCATAAGATGCACTTCCTCAGTACCAGCTTAGATTAGGTGCTCAAGAATTGCTGGCACTCTGATTCAAAGGCAAGAGTGCCACAAATGAAGCCAAACTGAAAACATCTGGTAAAATGTGTTTACTTTAATAGATCGAGTTTTACAGGTTGCCCTATCTGATCAATGCAATGTACCTTTGTGTTAAACCTTCCCATTGTCTCTCGGTTTATCAACAATTTCACTTGAGAGGAAGATCTCTGTTTGTTTGTAAAGATGATTCATTCTTATGATCATTTTATTGCAGTGCCCTATAGCCACATCCTCCACACATACAGCACCCCTGCCCCCTCCACTGTATCCACAATGAGCTACCAACACAACTGTCAAGTCTCACTCATTTAGAATGAGATCACTCATTCAGGAAGATAGCCATTTTGGTTCAAAAATATAAACTAGTATGATGTGTTTCACAGAAAGTTCAAAAGATTGCTTCCATTTAAAGGGATTTGTGGGCTGATGTTTTTGGGAAGGTTGATGGATGTAGGTTTACATCAATTCTCAAGGTGGTGAGTCACAAATCATGAAGTGGCAAGTCCTGTATGTTTGTTTGGTATGCTGCCACCTTAGTCTAACTTATAGAGATGCTTTAGTTTGGAGTAATTAGAACATTGACATTTACAACATCATAGCTATGTACATCTTCACACTAGTCTGTGTGACTCCTCCAAAGCCACGCTGCATCTAGCTTGAAGTCTCTCTCACATGTAATCTCTTACATCATCATGTAGGAGGTAATTTTTACACTCTGTCAAGATGAGCCCTTTCAGAACCTTATACTATAGTCAGCACCTCCCCCACTGGAAGGAACGGGGTGGGGGATTGGGAGGCAGCATCCTCTCATCTGCCTCCTACAATTGACAATAGAGTGGCATTGGGAAGATCTTAGCAGGTTGTGTGGCAAGTGAAATCCATGGGGAGGACAAACTTAACACATGTAAATATTAGCAAAAGAGAAAAACTTAGTAAAAACTAATCAAGTTGTTCAGTTAATAGCATTATAAATCAGGATGTAGATTATAGTGTTGTGATAATGGTGATAATTTTGCTTATAACTAACTCATCATAAACACTGTGGAATATGCAAGGTTGCTGTACCAATATAAGGTATTATGATAAAGCAAATGAGATAGATCTGATTGCAGCTACACAGCAGTACTGCTTTTAAATAACTAAAATTCTGTACAGAGATATTTTTCTTTCAGATGAGGTGTCAAAGAGAATTTTTCATGCCAAATGCAAACAGGTCAATGTTCTGAGGTATTCCTTCCACTACCCTTTTTGACCAGACTGTGCAAACAAATCAAAGCATTTACAGACAATAAGTTGCTTTGAAATGTGCAATGTATCAGAAGTTGCTGACATCACTAAAATACTTGGAAAATGGGTCAGGTGACATGCAAAGCGACCAGAATGGATCAGCATTATTATAAAGAGTCTGTGCCATTTCATCATAGAATCATAGAGTCATATAGCACAGAAAGAGGCCATTCAGCCCATCACACCTATGCCAGTTCTCTGAAAGAGCTACCAATTATTCTTATGCCCCTGTTCTTTCTCCCATAGCCCTGCAAATCTTTACTTTTAAGTATATATCTAATTCCTTTTTGAAAGCTACTATTGAATCTTTCAAGGAATGCATTCCAGATCATCTTGCAGCATTAAAAAAAACCTCCTTTGGGGCGGCACAGTGGCGCAGTGGTTAGCACCGCAGCCTCACAGCTCTAGGGACCCGGGTTCGATTCCGGGTACTGCCTGTGTGGAGTTTGCAAGTTCTCCCTGTGTCTGCGTGGGTTTTCTCCGGGTGCTCCGGTTTCCTCCCACAAGCCAAAAGACTTGCAGGTTGATAGGTAAATTGGCCATTATAAATTGTCACTAGTATAGGTAGGTGGTAGGGAAATATAGGGACAGGTGGGGATGTTTGGTAGGAATATGGGATTAGTGTAGGATTAGTATAAATGGGTGCTTGATGTTCGGCACAGACTCGGTGGGCCGAAGGGCCTGTTTCAGTGCTGTATCTCTAATCTAATCTAATCTCCTCATCTCCCTCCGGCTTTTTTTTTGCCAATTATCTTAAATTTGTGTCCTTTGGTTACTGGTCTGCCCTGTCAGTGGATACAGTTTTTCCATTGCTTCATCATCAAACCGGATGTAGATATATTTGTGAGGGGAAAACGAACAGTTCTCACAAACTCTGTTTTTAAAGGAGAATAACGTCATTTGTAGTATATCACTTTCAGGTAAACAGTAATTCAACACATCAGAGAACTGTGCACAGTTTAAAAAAAAAGGGCTGTATTGCAGTATGTCCAACAAAACTGTGCATATCAACAAAACTCCCCCCCCAACCATCTTTCTCATCATGTGTCCTTTCTTTCTTTTGGGCCTCCTTATCTCGAGAGACAATGGATACGCGCCTGGAGGTGGTCAGTGGTTTGTGAAGCAGCGCCCGGAGTGGCTATAAAGGCCAATTCTAGAGTGACAGGCTCTTCCACAGGTGCTGCAGAGAAATTTGTTTGTCGGGGCTGTTGCACAGTTGGCTCTCCCCTTGCGCCTCTGTCTTTTTTCCTGCCAACTACTAAGTCTCTTCGACTCGCCACATTTTAGCCCTGTCTTTATGGCTGCCCACCAGCTCTGGCGAACGCTGGCAACTGACTCCCACGACTTGTGATCAATGTCACAGGATTTCATGTCGCGTTTGCAGACGTCTTTAAAGCGGAGACGTGGGCGGCCGGTGGGTCTGATGCCAGTGGCGAGCTCGCTGTACAATGTGTCTTTGAGGATCTTGCCATCTTCCATGCAGCTCACATGGCCAAGCCATCTCAAGCGCCGCTGACTCAGTAGTGTGTACAAGCTGGGGATGTTGGCCGCCTTGAGGACTTCTGTGTTGGAGATACGGTCCTGCCACCTGATGCCAAGTATTCTCCAGAGGCAGCGAAGATGGAATGAATTGAGACGTCGCTCTTGGCTGGCATACGTTATCCAGGCCTCGCTGCCATAGAGCAAGGTACTGAGGATACAGGCCTGATACACTTGGACTTTTGTGTTCCATGTCAGTGCGCCATTTTCCCACACTCTCTTGGCCAGTCTGGACATAGCAGTGGAAGCTTTACCCATGCACTTGTTGATTTCTGCATCTAGAGACAGGTTACTGGTGATAGTTGAGCCTAGGTAGGTGAACTCTTGAACCACTTCCAGAGTGTGGTCGCCAATATTGATGGATGGAGCATTTCTGACGTCCTGCCCCATGATGTTCGTTTTCTTGAGGCTGATGGTTAGGCCAAATTCATTGCAGACAGCCGCAAACCTGTCAATGAGACTCTGCAGGCACTCTTCAGTCTGAGATGTTAAAGCAGCATCGTCAGCAAAGAGGAGTTCCCTGATGAGGACTTTCCGTACTTTGGACTTCGCTCTTAGACGGGCAAGGTTGAACAACCTGCCCCCTGATCTTGTGTGGAGGAAAATTCCTTCTTCAGAGGACTTGAATGCATGTGAAAGCAGCAGGGAGAAGAAAATCCCAAAAAGTGTGGGTGCAAGAACACAGCCCTGTTTCACACCACTCAGTATAGGAAAGGGGTCTGATGAGGAGCCACCATGTTGAATTGTGCCTTTCATATTGTCATGGAATGAGGTGATGATACTCAGTAGCTTTGGTGGACATCCGATCTTTTCTAGTAGTCTGAAGAGACCACGTCTGCTGACGAGGTCAAAGGCTTTGGTGAGATCAATGAAAGCAATGTAGAGGGGCATCTGTTGTTCACGGCATTTCTCCTGTATCTGACGAAGGGAGAACAGCATGTCAACGGTCGATCTCTCTGCACGAAAGCCACACTGTGCCTCAGGGTAGACGCGCTCGGCCAGCTTCTGGAGCCTGTTCAGCGCGACTCGAGCAAAGACTTTCCCCACTATGCTGAGCAGGGAGATTCCACGGTAGTTGTTGCAGTCACCACGGTCACCTTTGTTTTTATAGAGGGTAATGATATTGGCATCGCGCATGTCCTGTGGTACTGCTCCCTCGTCCCAGCACAGGCAAAGCAGTTCATGTAGTGCTGAGAGTATAGCAGGCTTGGCACTCTTGATTATTTCAGGGGTAATGCTGTCCTTCCCAGGGGCTTTTCCGCTGGCTAGAGAATCAATGGCATCACTGAGTTCCAATTTTGTTGGCTGTATGTCCAGCTCATCCATGACTGGTAGAGGCTGGGCTGCATTGAGGGCAGTCTCAGTGACAGCATTCTCCCTGGAGTACGGTTCTAGGTAGTGCTCAACCCAGCGGTCTAGGAAATTATTGGGAAATGATATTGTGTGGAAGATATAAAAATTATAGTTCTCTAAGCTGTGCTTTTGCCTAGATTTGGTACTTCTTGAATTTGAAAGTTAATGAACACTTTTGAGTTTGTGTCTGGTGATCGATTGTCATCTCACACTAGGCTGCCAAAGGAAATGTCAGCAGTATGCGAGTCACTTGCATCAATCTATAACAATGTGCTTTTGAATGTCATGCTGTTGAATTAAATCTGCATAATCTGGTATGATGGAAAAGAGACCAAAACTGAGATGTTTATATCTGTCACCTTGACTACTAATGGCAAATCTTAAAAGCTCTTGTTCTTGTCATACCAGATATAATCTTCGCAGAATTTGAGTGCATTCTTTAGCAAGGCTTTTTAATGTAGTTCTTCCTCTACCGCGTTGAATTGGGGTTAACTGATTCATGGTTTTTGATTTAATTGTGATTGTTTGTTTCAAAAATCATTTGATTGAGCTCATATGGTCAACAAATAAGTGTTTAACCCATTCATCGAAGGCAACCGATTTCTGATTTTAAGGCTTTGCCCAAGTTTTAGATGAAGGGTAGTGACGATCAATAAACATTTAATTGATAGATGTGAGACTGATGAGATGATTCACCACACAGTTTTACTCATCGGCAAATAAGCATCTTTTCTTCCACTAGGAGATGTCATGGTCCCTATTTAGTTTAGTGTTACGGCACTGAAACAGGCCCTTCGGCCCACCGAGTCAGTGCCGGCCATGTCAACCACCCATTTTAGATTAGATTAGATTAGAGATACAGCACTGAAACAGGCCCTTCGGCCCAGCGAGTCTGTGCCGGCCATGTCAACCACCCATTTATACTAATCCTACACTAATCCCATATTCCTACCACATCCTCACCTGTCCCTATATTCCCCTACCACTTACTTATACTTGGGGCAATTTATAATGGCCAATTTACCTACCAACCTGCAAGTCTTTTGGCTGTGGGAGGAAACCGGAGCACTCGGAGAAAACCCACGCCGACACAGGGAGAACTTGCAAACTCCACACAGGCAGTACCCGGAATTGAACCCGGGTCGCTGGAGCTGTGAGGCTGCGGTGCTAACCACTGCGCCACTGTGCCGCCCTATGCTAAGAGAATACCTCCTTTAAAATATTGTAGGAAATTAAAAATAAAAAACAGAGCTACTTTGATAGCTGCAGACAAATCCATCCTTTTCTGCTTGGAGATTTGCGAAAATAACATCATAAAGTATTTGGTGTAGAGATTAGTTGAGCCAGTAAGCCTCAAGCCTTACCACTTTGAGTGCAGCATTTTGATCAAGCCAAGAATTGATGCAAAAACTTCACTACTGTCAGCACCTTTTGAGGTATGAACATTTGTCATGAGATTCATAAATAGATTTAGACGTTCTGCAAAATAAGGAACATGGTTAACATCGAGTGCAAGTTTGCATGTTAATAGCCATTAATTGAAGAGCTGCTGCTTCCTGGAGTTAAATCTGCATCAGTTTGATAGGAAGAGACTGAGTGCTTGATTTTTAGGCCCAGCGGAGGCCAGGATTCGAGGTGGGTGGGCACTAAAAATAGGGCTGTTGTCTGGTGTGCCAGTTGCTCAGCTCCATTCCGCCCTCAGAGGCATTTCGCAGAGGCGGAATTGGGGGGTGATGGGGTTGGCAGTGGCCGATTAAGGTCTTTAAGGGCGACTTAAGGCCAATTAAAGGAGGCCAGGTGAGATTTTACAGTCAATTTCCAGGTTCTGACAGGCGGTGGGGGGCCAATTTAACTGCCTGTAGGCGACTTCCTGATGGCACACCAGTGGGGCCAGTGTTCCAGGCAGGCTTAGAGGCCCTCCCTACCTGGCTGGGTGCAGCAGCAGCGGCACTCCACCCTGTAGAGGGCGCCCCCCTCAAGGTAGCAAAAATCATTTTTTATTTGGTTTTTAAAAATTGGAAAGAGGGCTTCTCCATTTTGAAGCACCCTCTGCCTCAGTTACCTTCTATTGCATCCTGCTGCTGCTTTCAAGCTGGAAGGCCTCTGATTGGCCCTCCAGCTTCGAGAGGCCACCCGCCATTCTTAATTGGAAAGCAAGCCCGCCCTCTGGCTCTTAATTGGCTGCCCGGGGGAAAACCACAATGAGTGACTGTTGCCCGCACAATGCGGGTTTCTGACCCACATTTGAGCTTGATGGAAGAGGTCAGAAGTCCACCGGGAAAATCCAGCCCTCTCTAAGAGAAACTTAGACTTGTCACCATGACCACAATTGTAAGTTTTTAAATCTCTCAACATATTCATACCATATGTAATCTTCAAGGAATTCAACCTTTGAGAGCCCTTTGTGAGTAAGGAAGTAGAAATATGTTTTCATTGATTTATTTTTCATAGGTAAATGATTTGTTACCAAATACACTTGCTGTGTTTTGATGTAATGTTTTGATATTTTGATAAGGAGTGAATTATCTATGAGAATCATCTTTGAGCATGTCATCTAAATAACAAAAGTTTTACCAGATTCAAATGAAACTTTGTAAGCAATCTTTCCTCCTGAGACAATGGGCTGAATTTTCTTGTGAGGGCACAGGTCAATGGCGATGGCAATGGAAGTGGGTGCCATTTCCATTTGTGTGTTAGGCGGCCGCCTGCCCGTGGACGCGCAGTGGCCAGCCAATTGAGGAACGCGTGGCGCGGGGACGTCCTATCCTGGGCCCAAGGCGGCAACACGGGCAGCAAGGTCGGCATCAGTTGTTGCCATGGCGGGTGCTGCCATCATATTTTCTGGGCTTCCAACCCTGCATTCATTGCTGCCTGAACAAGGACTTCTTCCTGTTCCTGCCTCCATGAGACATCCAGCTACTGTTGCCATGAGACTTCCTGATACTGTTGCCATGAGACATCCAGCTACTGTTGCCATGAGACTTCCTGCTACTGTTGCCATGAGACTTCCTGCTACTGTTGCCATGAGACATCCAGCTACTGTTGCCATGAGACCTCCTGCTACTGTTGCCATTAGACATCCAGCTACTGTTGCTGCTCCCTTCACTGAAGATACAAAGCAGCCAAGAAGCTCACCAGAAGGCAACACCAACGATGGCAGAAGAAAGACTCTGCATGGCTGCACGTTTCAGCGATGCCTCCCTGAAGATTCTCCTCCAGGCTGCAAGGGCAAGGTGGGAGGTCAACTTCCCCAGGGACAGGAGGAAAAGAGGGCGCCGCATGAGCAAGCAAGCCTGGATGGAGATCATAGAGGAAGTCAGCAGCCATGAGGTCACAGCCGAACCTGGATCCAGTGCCGCAAGTGTGTCAATGTCCTCATTCAGTTCACCAAGTATAAGAGTCTGAAAGGGTTAATCTTGAGAGAGTGTAAAGAATACCTCCTACCATGATGATGTAAGAGATCACATGTGAGAGAGACTTGAAGATAGATGCAGAGTGGCTTTAGAGGAGTAACACAGCCCAGTGTGAAGCTGTAAATAATGTAATAAAGGTCAATGTTATAATTACTCCGGACTAAAGAATCTCTCTAAGGTAGACTACGGTGGCAGCGTACTAAACAAACATACAACAGAGGTGAGTACTCCATACCTGTTTCCCTTTGGGGCTGATGTGCAGTAATGCGAGAGGATTCGCTTCACGCCAAGGGAGTGACCGTCCAGCCAGTGACAAGGGAGCGAGGCAGCAGCATATCCTGCCAGAGGCCTGGCTACTTTTCAGTGAGAGGCACCTTTCTGTTATTGCTGATTCCCACAAGGCTGCTCGAGAGTGGCCGAATGCAGGTGGTATTCATGTGCCCCCATCATGGACCACTGGGCCCTCACCAGCATAGGCATTGTGCTTGTCTCTGTGGGAAAACTAACAGTCTTCCTTCTTGTGCTTGCAGGAGAAGATAGCATACAATAACAAAGAGAGGGCCAAGACTGGCAGAGGGCTGCCGAACCTCCACATCCTGACCCCCACGGAGCAGGAGGCCTTGGAGTTGGCGGGGCAGCTGGGTGGCCGTGCAATTGCTGATAGAGAGACAGGAGTGCCAACCCAAGAGGGTGAGTTAACAGTGCAGGTGCATAAGGGTGCATCTGGCACACACAAGGCATAGTGCCCATGTGACCAATGCTGGACCTATGGGACTCCACAACAAGCATGCTTGGGCTGAGAGAATGGGAAGCTCTTAACCGCGACATGTTTATGTTCTCTCGTGCAGTTCAGGGTCAAAGCCGAGACAAGTGGAGGTCGAGAGACTGGGGGCCAGTGGTCACCTCCGAGAAGGAAGAGGGATCTTCAGAGGGTGCAGATTACATCATTCCCCTGCACCTTCCACCAGCACAGACACTCTCACATTGATGCTCACAGTCATGACTAGATTCAGGATTACAAGCTGGTGAGAGCACCACAGACGTGTCTGAACAGCTAACGAAGACTGTGACAGCCAAGGCCACTGACAGTTGGAGGACTGTGGGAGGCCAGGCCCATGCTGAGCCTCGGATGATGATGTGCCTTTGGAGTTGGCGCGACATGGCAACTTTGGCAGCTGCAGTGAGAGATGATGGAACATCTGGGCAGAGCTGTTAGAGGCTATGTGCACCCATACATAGATGATGTAGAAGTCCATCCCAGCCATGAGCACTGTCATGTTTCTGATGGGTGCCACTTGCCTTCCTCCATCAAGAAATTGGAAACTCTCATGGAGAGCCTGATCCAGCAGACCACTCAGTGGATGCCAGACATGCATGCCATCACCTTGGCCATGAGGTTAATGCAACAGTGACAAGGCAGAGGGGGATGAAGCACCTGGATTCTCCACCAGGTCCTCATACTTCTCAGGTGAGCAGGAAGGTAGAAGTGGCCTTGCAAGCAAGGAGAAATGACTTCCTTCTGCTCTGGGGGCTCCTCTCAGGGTGCTCCTGAAGTGGACAGCAGCTTCTCAGGCCCTCTGCCAGTGGCATTGTCGCCTCAGAAATCCGCGATGACAGAGGATGGTCCTGCACCCGTGCAGGAGCCCCTCAGTATGCCGGGGCCCTCCAGGCCTCAGGCAGCCAGAGAATGGCCGCCAAGATCATCCCAAGCCATGGGATAACGCAATCAGCAGCCTTCCTCCACCTCAGCCACAGGTGCAGGAGTTGCACCTCATAGGAGCACTCAAAAAGGAATTAAAAAGAGCACCTAGCTGCACTTGGGTGATTACAATATCTGGGTGTTAAGTTTTCTTTCTGTTGTGTGCCACAATAAATGTTCCATTCAGTTTTCCTGCTTCTCATTCTAATTCTTGCTGCCCTGTGAGATCTCATCTACATCCTTCCTCCCTCAATGGGCTTGAAGTGATGGACTAAACTGAAGAGCTCCACCAGATCTGTCTAGGCACTTAAATTGCATCTTCAGTAGGCCAATGGTCTGCTCGATGGTTGCTCAAGTTGACTTGTGGCAGTGTTGAACCTTGCATCCGTGCATGGGTTTCTCACAGATGTGAGTAGCCATGTCTATGAATGGCAGCCCTTGTCTCTAAGTATCCATCCCTGAAGGCATACAAGGGGCTGCAAAAGGGGAGTCACCTGGGACTGTCTCAGTATGTAAGTGTTGTGCTGCCTCCTAGGAATTGTGCACACAGCTGAAGGATCCACTTTTGGTGGTGGCAGACCAGTTGTACATTGATGGAATGGAAGCCTGTCCTGTTGATGAAGGCTGCTGCTCCGTGGGAGCCTTGATGGCCACATGTGTGCAGTCAATGACACCTTGCACCTGGGGGAATCCAGCAATGGCGCCGAACCCAATGGACCTTTCTGCCTATCTTTCCGTATCAGTGCGGTAGCGCACCTAGTTGGTGGCCCTTTGAACATGGCATTGGTCACCTCCTTGATGCACCCATGGGCTGCAGCCTGGGAGATCCCACACGTGTCCCAGTGGATCCCTGGGAAGAGTCTGAGGTGTAGACGTTGAGAGCCACAGTGATCTTCAGGGCTACTGGCACTGAGTGTCCACCAAACCCCATGGGTCTCAGCTCATCCTGCAGCATGGTATAGAGATCAGTCACGGCATCCCTGGAGAGCTGAAGTCTTTGCTGACACTGCTTGGAGAAAGTTCAGCCTCAGGTGGTAGACTGTCTCCTGGGGATAGATTCTTCTCCATGTACATAGGTGTTGGCCTGCCCCTCTGCACCCTTCTTCACCGTGCCCACCTGAAGCTGGTCCTTTTGCTGGTCGTGAGGTTGATGATGTGCCCCCAGTGGTTGCCCCTCATCCTTAATGGGGGCCATGAGGCCTGGGTGAATGAGGCTGATGGCATGTGTCCTGTATCTGATTCCTAGGCCTTCCACCAATGGACCCCACCTCTACCATCCCCAAGCCTGTCCCTGAGTCCTTGGGTAAGTGTCACTGCCCCTATGCGACCCTGGCCACTCACCCCCAAACTCCTGGTAGCTTCTCCCACCTTCTGTCAATGTCTGGCGCCACCCTTCCTGCCACTGCACACTGGCTATTCCTATTGTCCCGTTGGAGAGCAGCACTTATTGCCCCACTTCCTTGCTGCCTTGTTTCACCAGGTGAGGCTTCAAAGCCCCGTGGTCGCCATGCGCCATTAATAAAATCCATAAAATTGGAGTTAATCGGCCTTTTAAATACCTCAAATAGTGTCCTGCTGCATTGATGTCAGAAGTCTGCCCTCATGGTTCCCACCCCTGGTAAAATCTGGAAACAATGTCATGAAGTCGGACTTCCGGCCAAACATGGTCCGCTCCAACTTTATGGATCCCCCCCCACCCCACCACTCCCCCGGGCCTCTGAACACACTCTTAATGGCCTGATAAAATTCCGGCCTCTGTGTGCTCCTTTACAAATTGATATATCAGATGCTATCTGAAGGTGCCAAGTGCAGATCTGCAAAAAAGCAATGTGAATGTGTCATCTCATTAACTCAAAGGAAAACACCATAGGGACTAGACTCTCAATGTAAAATACTTAGGTGCACGTGTCCAGTAGGGTTCAGCTGCTGTACAAGAATGCTCAGCAAGGTAGGACAGCAGCATTACTTCAAGTGTACCTAAAATATGTTAAAGAAGGTGGGTTATGAACACTCAAAGAGGAAAGAAAAGATCATTTTCACCCTGCAGAGTAATAATTCTTGGCCAGAGAAAAGCCAATTCCCTCATAAATGGCTCTGCACTTCACACCATCAGTACTGTTCCTGACACTTTGTTTCCAAAAAGGGCTTTGCTAGATTTTAATAAATTAAACAAAATTCCAGACATGTTCTCCTCTTGGACAATATGATGGTGATTTTGGTGTCAGAGGAGTAAATGGGTGTGGCCAGTGTCTGCCCAGAGGGTTGTGGGAGAATGGGTTATTGGCCAAACAGCTCAGTGGTTTGGAAGGGGGAGGTTAGGCCGTGTGGTTGCTACTCAAGGGCCTGAGAGCAGCAACATGGTGGACCAGAAAGCAACATGAGTTCAGAACCTACAGCAGCAACTGCAAACACTTTCAAATCTTTTTGAGGTCTTAAAACAACACACAAGCAACTGCAAGAAAGAAATCTCCTAAAGAGCTGTGCAGCTTGACCTGAGAGCAACTGAAGATCCCTTTTAAACATTGTCAGAGCAGAGAACGACATCAGGGTCTAAATGATTTGACCCCTATTTGCATGCATTTACGAGGCTTCCTGGCTGTTTGAGTTGGGAACTCTGGCAGCCAGGAATTACAACCGGAAAATCAGAGCGCGGTTAAAGTCAGTGGCCGGGATGGGCAGATGCTTTATTTTCCATTTGCTACCATCCCCGGTTTTTAAGTTCAATCAGTGCGCTAACAAGACCCCTGGTTTGGTGTGTAGTAGTTTTGAATGGCAACTTGAGCAATGCACTTCACATTTGCACTTAACAAACCCTGTGCAAAAATCTGGGGAGCACCTTGAGGCAGCACCTTGAAGAGGCTCGTAATATCAGACAACAGTATTACATCTCAAGTCCTGTGGAGCCCATTTATGAAGAGATTCTTAACAATCAAAGACATCTTTGCATCATTAATCTTTCTCTTACCTTCATAAATGAGTTCATGAAATGTTACGAAGCTTCTTGAAATAATACTTATCTTACCCTCCTGAGCTGCACAGTCAGGTGTGTCCTGGCATTTAGAAGACTCAGTTTATGTTATGCTGAATACGGCAACTCTATTTTTTTCAGTGGCAGCGAATTTAAGCTGAAAGATAGGAAAGCAGAAAATACAGACAGCTGACAAACATTTATCAGAAGAAAGCTTATTAGTTCAGTCTAATCAATCCATTTAAACAACTGGGTTACTATTGTTTCTTTCTCCACCCTGTTCACATTTGTAATTTCAGATGAAAATATGACACAAGAGTCTAAAGTTAATTTGCTTTCCTTCGCCTGCTCACTGAACTTTAGGGATTGTGAACTGTTATTTTGTGCATCTAACATGGGTATTTCTGCAGTCCTTTTCTAATGCAGAACCCTTGTGCTTATTACTATTGATTAAAACCTAGAATCTAATTCAGTTTTGCTTCTGAACCCAAGTATTGAAAAAAACAGGTGGATTCCATGAATTAATGTAAGGGAATAGTTATCGAACTTTGCTTGATGTGAAAAAAGTCTTCATGCAAACTGAAGTGCCACCATTCACCAAGGAAAGGATAGTCTGGCAACTTCCCTTTGATCTTTGCCAAGACTGTTGTTGAACTTGGCATTAGGCGGACTATGGAAGCAGTCTAGGCTGACTTGACTCTATGTGGACACAATATGCCACCTATCTCAGATGGGTCAGTGGGGATCAGGAAGCTCTGGAATCACACCAGCAAACCTAACGCTGCATTATGTAGTACATATTTAATGCAGTTTCTCTTTTATGCACAGCTTTGCAAACAGAACATGTTCAGTTGTGTTCTGTGAGCTCTTTTCAGCATCGTATGAATTGTTCATCAAATAGTTTCTTCCCGAGAATTTTTTTCACTGCTCTCATGACTCCTGCTGCACTAATGTTCCATGGGCACTTCCAGTCCTCTGCTATCTAGATCACTGGGCAGTTCTCAACACATGGCAGGTGTAGTTGGGAATAAAATCATAGATGAGCTTGATTCTGATGCAAGAGTTATGACCAAGAGCTGACCCCTTTACCACTTCAGCTCAGGCAACTGAGACTGCTGAACTGCTGCCCCAGCTTAGATTAGCTAATTCCTCACAGATCAGGAATCCAACCTGCTCTATGTGATTTTGTACAGTATCAGTTTAACAGTAGGCCACCAGGGGCAAGCAATTGATCAGAGTGTAGGATGTTGGGGAAGTGAAAATTGTTTCTGTGTATATGGAGGAGAGGCTAAAAGTCACATGATAGGCAGTCACATTGAGTTTTGGGAGCCCCATGAGGGTATTTTTAGGCATCTTATCTGATTTGGTTTCTCCATTTATAGTCCAAGGAGACTAACATCAACAATAGTGCTCCCACAACCAACCAGATTGAGATCAACTAACTAACTCAGAACAAACCAGTGCGGCACTACTTGAAGTGACGTCTTTCGGATGAGATGTTATTCTAAGACCCCATCTGCCCTCTCAGGTCGATGTAAAAGACCCCATGGCATTATTTGAAAAAAAGCAGGGGAGTTATCCCCCAAGTCCTGGGCAATATTTATCCCAAACCCAACACCACTAAAAAAAAATCTGGTAATTATCTCATTGTTTTGTGAGAGCTTGCTATGTGTAAATTGGCTACCATGCTTCCTACTTCACACCTACCCTTCAAACATGGTTTGACAGTTCTTTACCATCACACTAAAAGAACTGGTTGTTCTGCACAAAATATTGAAAAAACCAATAATCCTCAGCAAAATGATGAACATGCTTTGAATGAGGCATAATTTCCTTACCTGCTGAACTAGTAAAACACCTGTATGCTAATATCTTAAAGTAGTGTGCTATAGCTTACATCAACGAGCTTTAATTGGTGTCATAACACCACCTAATGTTATGTTATCTGGTGTTCCTTAACAGTATAATTTAATCTAATCAACTGTTTGACCACTCTATATTTCTGTTAATGAATGTCAGCAGAGAAAGTTCAATTCATGGCAGCCTTAATATGGTGGCAATATTCCTTTAAATTGACCTAAAAAAGAGGGTGGCACAGTGGCGCAGTGGTTAGCACCGCAGCCTAACAGCTCCAGCGACCCGGGTTCAATTCTGGGTACTGCCTGTGCGGAGTTTGCAAGTTCTCCCTGTGACTACATGGGTTTTCGCCGGGTGCTCCGGTTTCCTCCCACAAGCCAAAAGACTTGCAGGTTGATAGGTAGATTGGCCATTATGAATTGTCACTAGTATAGGTAGGTGGTAGGGAAATATAGGAACAGGTGGGGATGTTTGGTAGGAATATGGGATTAGTGTAGGATTAGTATAAATGGGTGGTTGATGTTCGGCACAGACTCGGTGGGCCGAAGGGCCTGTTTCAGTGCTGTATCTCTAATCTAATCTAATCTAAATATTGATTTCAATGTATTTAAATATCATTAAAAGCGATTTAATGATCGATGTGCGATTCTGTGAATGACAAGCAGCACTGACGTGCCTCCAGATTCACGCCAGTTAAACCTGGCGGTACAAAGGCGAGAGGGCACATTGCTGTGATGTTAGGCAGCTTGGAGTATTGCAGCCTAGGAGAAGAGGGTGGTTTGGAGGCCATTGGGGCCTTTGCTGCAGGCTCTGCAAGGGGGTCCGGCTGGGGTACCGGAGGCTCTGCAAGGGATTTGGGCTACTGGGAGCTCTGCAAGTGGGCGATATGTGTGTTTGGTGAGGGGTGCAGGGGTGGGGATAGGGGGGTCAGTGTAGGGTTGGCAAACCGCTGTGTGATGGGTCTGTTTGCTCATACTGCTGAAACAGAGAGTAGGCTAGTATCAACACCGGGCTCTGAGGTCTATGAGCAACTCCACCAACAGAATTGGCACATCCTCAGGTACCAAGTCAGGAGGCCTGACGGGTAGAGCAAGAAGGCAAGAGACAACATCACAAGGGCTCGTTTGCAGCCATCCTGGTGTCCATTCACAGACAGTGAAATAAAGGCTCAACTTAATACCTGAACTCTTTCCATTTGTCGTCTCTCTCGTGAGCAGATGCAATATGCGCTAGTGCCCATTGGAGACCATATGTTAATGAGTGCTCTCATCACATTGTCATGTTAATGAGGGCTGTGGACACATTGGCACAGTCCTAAGAGGGAAGAGGGAGGTTAACATCTCACAATTAAGGCATAATGACACATGGATTTCAGACAATGAGACCTAATGATTTGAACAAAGGATCTTTTCATTATTTAACGTCAAACAGACATTGTACACCCAAGAAACCCAAAGTGTTGCTTATGTGCTCTTTTTAATCTGTTTGCGGGTGCTGCTATGTGGAGTGATCCCAGCGGCAGCAGCTGGGCTGCAGGCAGGCTGCTTATCAGGCTGCCCCTTGGCCTGTGATGACTTTGGCAGGCGTCCTCTGGCTGCCTGAGTCCTGGAAGGCCCCAACTTCCTGGGGTTGTCCTGGACTGATGCAGGACTCTCCTCAGACGTCGCAGCTGCTGGAGCTGGGCTGACTGGCGGAGGGGCTGACGAGCCGGTTGTCACACTTGGACTGCCTGAGGGGAGCCCCCAGGTATGGTTCGCAGCCTCTCTTCCTCCCTTTGAAGGCTCGCTTGAGCCTCCCTGCTCACCAGAAAAGGACCAGGAGCAGCAGAAGTATCTGGGCTCATGTTCTTTCTCTGGCCTTGCCACTGCTGCATCCCATGGCCAAGCTGATGGTGCACAGGTCCACGCAGATCTGTGGGATTTGGCTCTTCATGACAGTCGCCAACCTCTTGATGGAGGAATCCACGCACTCATAGGCCTGAAACATGGCAGCAGTCATGGCATGGATGGACTCCTCCATTGTCCGCTCATGGCTGCACTTGATCTCTGGCATCTCAGCCAGATGTTGCCTTATATCTCTTCTGCAACTCCAGCATGCCCTGTGCTGTCGACACCAGAGGCTCTTCATCATCCTGGGGCTCAGCATGGGTCTGGCCACTCACAGTCCTCCGACTGTCAGAGGCCTCGACTGTCTCAGCCTCTGTTGGCTGCTCAGTTGCTTGTGTGTGATACTGTCACCAGCTTGTGACCCTGATTCTAAAGCCAAGCAGGCACCCATCGAGGTGAAAGTATCTGTGCTGGTGGAGGGTGCAGGAGAGCCATTGGATGGTGCATCCTCTGAGTCATCCTCCTCCTCAGAGGTGGACAGCTGTTCCCCTGTGGTTGTGGACCCCTACGAATGGCTACCTGTATGAGAGAACGCAAACATATATGGGTTGGGCTGTGCAGATCTCCTGATGCCAGCCAAGCGTTATGTGGGTCTCCAACATTGATACACATGCCATCAGGAGACAATCCTCAATCGCTTGCGCAGGGACTTCAATCTTCCTGTTGGATATTGCACAGTCACCCTGGCTGCCCGCCAGCTCCAAGGCCTCTTCCGTGGCAGTGGTGAGTGGATGTACATTTACGATTCCTCCGCTAGTCCTGGACATCTCTCTTCTATTATGGGCCCTCTTGTCCTGCAAGAGGAAGGATGGAGATAGCAGAGAATGCACACAGATTAACATGACATCTCTGCTCATTTGAGCCCTTCATCCCCCTCTGGGGAATCATGTCTCTCATGCCAACACTCGGTGTCAGGGCAGTTGAAGGGAGTGAGCTATAAAGGAAGGTGACCTGTGGCTGAGAGGCGGCATTGCATCTGTCAGGATGAGACAGCACCCTAGACACTCATCCAATGCCATAGTACTGTTACCCTCCCCATGTCGTGCAGCCTCCCACTTAGTCACATGTAATCCTCAAGGAGGTGACTGGTATGGAGCACTCACCTTAGCTGAATGCAGTAGGTCATTGACCCTCTTCCTGCATTGGACCCAGCTGTGCTGGGTGGCCCCACAGCTGCTAACCTCCTGTGCAATGTGAACCCAGGCTTGCTCAGTCAGGCAGGAGGCCCTCTTCTTGTCATTGTGGGGGAAGAGAACTGTTCCACCCTCCCCCCCACCTACCTTTCCTTGGGGGGATCCAGGACCCAGTAGGAAAAGAATTTGTAGACTTTTTTAAAAATTTGTTTGTGGGTGTCACTGGCTAGGCCAGCATTTATTGCCCATCAGTAATTGTCCTTGAATGGAGTGGCTTACTAGGCCATTTAAGAGTCAATCACATTGCTGGAGGTCTGGAGTCACATGTAGGCCAGCCTAGGAAAGGATGGCAGATTTCCTTCCTTAAAGGACATTAGTGAACCAGATGGGGCTTTACAGCAAAAAACAATGGGTTCATGGTCACCATTAGACTAGCTTTTAGCTCCAGATTTATTAATTGAATTCAAATCTCACTATCTGCTGTGGGGGGAGTTGAATCCATGTCCCCAGAGCATTGCCTGGGCTTTGGATTACTAGGCCAGTGGCATTACCCCTGTGCCAATGCCTCCCCCTATTGTATGAAACTGACAATGGCTCTAAGGCAGGAGTGAATGCCAGGCTGGGAGGCCCTTAAATATGGCGCCAGCACCTGCACTGGAATCATCTGAGGCCGTAATCAAAGACTTGTCTCTTGTCCCCCGCACCCCACCTGCCCCCCGCCATGTGATTGGGGGGACCCTGCACCTCCCCTATGCAAAATGGCTGCATAATCGCGGGGGTGGGGTGGTGTGCGCCAACGTGGCAGATGGGAAAGGTGCGCTTTACGAGGCCTGCCACTGGAATTGGCACCAGGCTCATTAAATTCAGCCCAAAGGAAATCGGGAATTCTCTCCCGCAAAATGTTGTGGATGCTGGATCAATTGTACTTTTCAAGATTGATGTGAACAAACTTTTATTAGATGAAGGCATTGAGGGATGTAAAGCAAAATTGAGTTGAGGTAAAGACCATAGACTGATACAGCACCGAAACAGGCCCATCAAGTCCACGCCAACCATCAATTTATACTAGTCCTACATTAATCCCATTTTTTCTCTCTCACATCCCCACAACTCTCCTACCTGCACAAGGGGCAATTTTTGCAAACGCCAATTTACCCATCAACCCACAAGTCTTTGGCATGTGGGAGGAAACTGGATCACCCAGAGGAAACCCACACAGTCACAGGGAGAACTTGTAAATTCTGCACAGGCAGTACCCAGAACCAAACCTAGGTCACTGGAACTGTGAGGCTGCAGTGTTAGCCACTGCACCACTGTGCTGCCCAGTCATAATTGAATTCAGAACAGGGTCAAGGGGCTGAATGGCCTACTCCTCTTTGTTGCTATTATTGAATTTTTGAATTACAGTGGATCAAATCAAATCACACAGTAATGTGTCAATAAACTAAAGATGTAAACTCAAATGATTTAAACTGCTTTGATTTGGAACAAAGATGTTATTTGTTGTATATACATTGATTGTTGATGAAATGTACATTATAACCAGTTAATTTATTTTTTTGTTATTCAAGAACTACAGATGTAGCACTATCACATATTCTGCAGGCTTTTATTAACCAAAAAACTTGGGATACAGCATATTTGCTGGCGTGACTTGAAGATATTTTTGTAGGCAGTGCAAAAGCCACAGGAAGTGAAGGGCTTTGCTCATTAACTTGTCAAACACATCCACATTTTCACAATCATTACTATCTGAAATGATGTATATTTCAAAATGTTTCTGTGTATAAAAGCTGAAATAATGGAAAATGCACCAATTAACACGTCAAAACTCTACCATTTCTTGGCAGGGGTAGAGTGGGGGACAGAGAGGAGTATAGTATCATTGCCAGAACATCCCGCTTATAGAAAATAAATCTTTCTCACATTCATCCTTCACAAATTTATAAAGCGTGTACAGACACAAGCCATGTATTGCAGCTTAGAGCCTCCTTGTTTATATGGTTGAGTGTCATGCTACATTTAATCACCAAGCCATTGACAGGCCCAAATATAGAGGCTTCAATAATTAATCCCATTTGATTGAGCTTAGAAAGTTCAGATGATGTGTGTCTAGTCACTGTAGGATAAGCTGGTCAACAGAAAAAGCATCTGAAACAGCTAGGATAAAACATTCTAATTCTCCACTGGAAATCCATTCTATCAAATGTTTGGTAATACGTATTTTTCCTCTTTCTCCTGAGTTATTCTTGGCATATTTGGGACTGAATTTTAACTTGTAGGTGCACATGGGCATGGGAACAGGTGGAGTGGTTAAATTGACAGCACGTCTGGAAGCCGGCTCTAGCTCGCTGACTTCCACATTTAACTGCAGATTGTTTGGCTGCGAGCAAGTAGGCCCCTCAGGACAGGTGGGTTGTCAATTCCCGTGTTAATTATGGCAATATTAACATGGCTTTTGCAATTTAACCATCGTCTATGGATTTCAAAGATGACTGTTGTGGGACGATCTTAAGAAGGGATAACCTAAAGAGCAGACCACCTTAAGAGCTGTAAGTGAATGTCACTGGAGGAAGTGATGTCATGTCACACATGACCAGGGAGTTGTGGGTACAGCCCATCAGAGTGAGACGTGTGTAGGTGTGCTCATGCAGTAACTGTATATATATATATATATATATATTCTAGTTAAGTTATAATAAAACCCACATTTTCTTTGGCTATTACTTGTAGTCCTGTGAATCTTACATACCAAATGGACAAGTAATATTACATGGTGGCAACATTTCAGATTTTTTTTTCTCAATACCACCAAATATTATATTGTGGCAATGTTTGATTTTTTTCTGAAGAACACACCAAGAATGAATAAAGAACATCCGATTGCTTAACTGGAGTGACTAAAGATGATGGACAGCAGCTGGCAGGAGATCCCACAACAGTACAGTGAGCTAGGCTACAGAGAGGACCCCAGGAAGCATTGAAACTTTTTGAGTACAGCAAGCAATCTGCCAGGAGATCGGAGCTCTCAAGTAATCTGGCAGTGGATCCAAAAATATAAAAAGGAGTAGCTACAGCCATTACAGTTTTAGTTTCCTTTTATTTGTTTCGTGGGCAGGGCCTAAGCTAAAAAGAGCAGGAAGAGCTCAACAGCACAACTGGAGGTCCAGCACATAGTAAAAGGCTAGCTGTGGCAACTGTCAGTACTGCACGCTGCAGCTCTCTTTAAAAAAAAGGCTAAGTTTTTAAAAATTGAACAGCTGTGTAAACAAGCTGATCTATCCATTAAAAAAAAAACAAGCTGTGCGAACAACAAAAGCTGTAGTCCATCAAGTAACATCATCGCCGCATTATCCACAGTCCAATGGCATGGCTGAACACATGGTGCTAATCATCAAATCATTAATTTTAAAGTGTAGGCAGTTGGGACAAGTTCTCAAGGTTGCAGTGCTATGCCTCTGGGTTATTCCATCGGACATGGGCTCATCATTGCTTGCAAAGTTGATGTTTGGAAGGTTGGAAAGAACTACCCTGCCCAGTCATCATTTCTCTACGTTTTCCACAGTAAAGGATATACTTCTGTCTAAACAAGGGAAGATGAAGGCATTGTATGAGAGGCAAGCAGGACAAAAATTAGCTAGATTGTGAGTAGAACAGAAGGTCACAGTCCTCAATCAAATGTCAGGAACTTGGTATCCTGCAGAGGTTGCTAGGATATGTGACCAGCCCAGATTGTACGAGGTCCAGACACCTAATAGTGCAATTTTCAGAGAGAACCAAACTCAACTAAGAGAGCTGTAAATCAACACTACATGTGACAACACTGTGGCATCGTGGACATATTCAAAGACAAAGTCTGAAGATGAACGTACAGAGGCTATGAGCACAGAGGAAGAACATGCTAACCAGAGTTCCGAGTCACCAGAGTCTCAGAGGAGTCGTCAAGACGAGCTTAGATCTGAGAAGAGGTTCACAATCACAAGATCAGGATGAATAAGCAAGCCTCCTCTACAATTTAGAGAGTGTTAAACTTACTTAATTGTAAGTAAGGTTTTGTTTTAATCATGTATAGTTAGTCCAAACCACAACATCATTATATATTGTACATATATTTTTGTCTTTGGAAAAAAGGGGATGTTGTGGAATGACCTTAAGAGCGGGCCACCTTAAGAGCTGTAAGTGAATGTCACCAGAAGTGATGTCATGTCACACATGACCGGGGTGTTGTTGGTGGAGCCCAACAGTGTGAGACGCATGTAGGTGTGCTCGTGCCGTAACTGTTTGTATACATATAGATATATAAATATATATATGTTCTAGTCAAGTTAGAATAAAACCCACATTTTCGTTGGATAATACTTGTAGTCCTGTGAATCTTACAATAGTTCTATTGCCAAAGAAACAAGTAATATTACAGTTACCAATGATATAAACAGCACTGGCAACAGCCTGTACCTCACGGACCTAAAGCTCCTCAGGACAGGGGGGATCAGTAGAGAGGTACAGCTCCCAGGAGCCCACACTTGGCACACAGGATATACAGGCAAACAATAAGCTTCCTCAACATGTCTGAACACCAGTCTCTCAGGGGGCTCAGTGTATCATGTCAGGTGGTGGTAGACATTTGCAGTCTGTTGGAACAAGACCTGCTACCAAGTGGATTTTCTGGCCATGTATAACCAATGGCTGTCAAAGTCACCAATGCCCTCAATTTCTTTACTGCTGAATCCTTCCAGGACCCAGCTGGAGACATTTGTAGGATATCACAGTCTGCAGCTCACAAATGTGTTACAAAGGTCACTGTTGGCTTGTTTGCCAGGGCAGGCAATTATGTCAACTTTGCCACCAATGATGACAATAAGAATGAGTGGGCACTTGGGTTTGCAACTCTAGCTGTCTTCCCACCAGTGCAGGGTGTCATTGACTGCACACATGTGGCAATTAAGGTACCCCCAGATTGCCCAGGAGTATTCATCAACCACAAAGACCAGCATCACATCCAGGGGGAGTCACTAAAACGAGGCTTAGCCTTTAAACGTGTGTACACTATTCTTTCAATTCTCCCAACTCTAGAATCCATCAAAATCCTGTTTGAAGTGTTCCTTTAAATACTGGAGTTGAAATCGACTGACATGGCATCATCAGCCCGCTTACTCTAATTCGTCGGGAAACCTGAAGGTAAAATGCTAATGCCGTGGCTGAGTTAAAAAGCCACTGGCAGATGCACTTCACTTACTTCCAGGTTTTCCTGCTCTCATTGCATCAGGAGCTTAAAACCAGGCCTTGATTTCTGTAGGGATGATATTTTCATCTCGATGATCAATGTCATTGAACATATTTGTGCTTAACTTTAATATGATATACTTTAAATATTTGCGCTGTGCCTTTGAATTAATTGTCTTTACATTTTCCTTTTCCAAATACACTATATTTCTCAGTGTTGAATATTGAAATGTAGTTTAGAAGCAAAATTAAAAGGTGTTTTGATTACATGTGCATCTTTAGCATATCTGCCATGGCATTGCTCTTGGTGAGTTATATGATTCATTGTTCCATTACAATCAAGTGTTATCAACAAAGTGTGACGGGAAGTGTTACAGAAAGTGAGTCTGACACTTACAAGAATTGCACACTACGTTCAAGACTTTTAAGACAGATATAGCACAGCCAGATGTATTTTCCTTTTCTGCATCGGTCACTGTGTCAGCTTCACTCACTATCGCCTCTGAGTCAGAAGTTTTTAGGTTCAAGACCTGCTCCAGGACTTGAGCACATAACCTGAGCTGGCACGTGCACTTGAGTCCAGTACTGAGGGAGCACTGTATTGTCAGATGTGCTATCTTTTGGATGAGATATTAAAATGAGGCCATGCCTGCCTGCTCAGATAGATTTAAAAGGCCTCGCTGGTGCTACTTAATGAAAAGCAGGATAATTGGCAAAAAAAAGCCAGGGAAGAGATAAGATGATTTATTTTACTCAGCTAGTTGTTGAGAACTGGAACACTCAGCCTGAAAGGGTGGTGGAAGCAAATTCAATAGTAATGTTACGGTCAAGTGAAGAGGGGTTGAAGGGCTTCCCTCTTTTCCCTCTCCTTGTTTGACCACAACAGCTTTAATTCTTTCTTAAAGTGGATGTACTGGCCAATTCAGTAGGTGTTTGATTACTTACTTGCTATGATCATAACAAGAACCAAATGGACAGGTTTTCTGGAGTTAACAAAGAAAGAGGTGAACTTTATTGTACCTAAACTGAACTAATAAAAATAATAAACAACGCGCCAACTTTCACTCACACACACACCCTAGAGGTTTACACATACACAAATAGGTTACAGTGTGGGGAACGGTAGATTGGTTGAGGTAGAGCCCATAGAAAAAAGGGGTATACAGTCTGTGGGGCTTGGTGATTTGGCTGGCTTATAGCTGAATTCAGTGGTCCTGCGGCTTTTAGTTTGAAGAGGTAGCTAACTGGTTCAGTGGGTCTCTTTGGAGACAGTGATGTGGATGTTTTCCTTCAACAGGGTTTCCAATTGTAGCTGGAGTATGCAAAGGTAGTCAGGCAACAGGCAGGATTTGAAAACTTTCAAGCTGGAATGAAGAGCGAAAGAGGGACTCCTAAATAGGTTCTCCACATGTCAGAGTCCAAAAGCTTCTCCTCTGCTGCAGAGAAAAACACCAGCTTAAAAGCCACAGATGGGGAGGGGCTGACTGTCACTCAGTCATTCAAACATAGCAGTTAGCAGCATTTCTCTGCTTGCTGAGAGAACAGGTAGTTCCTTTAAACTTCCTGGGTTTTGGTTCTTGCTGTGGACTGAGCAGACATTTTGTATCTCCCCTCACAGTCCTTTGCAATGTAGGATATCGTGTAGGATATGTGATCATCTTAAGCTGAAAGGATGACTTTGCTGGCAGCTTGTCTTTTTAAAATGTCTTTTTTAAAAAAAAAGTCAGATCTCCAGTCAGTGGACCAAAGAAAATTATCATTCAACAAAGCACATTGGCGTAACAGTAATTTTCAAAAGGGAATTGGATATACACTTGAAAAAAGAAAAAAAGTGCAGGGATTTGTGAAAAGAGCAGGGGAATGGGGCTAATGGGATAGCATTTTCAAAGAGCCAGCCCAGGCAGGATGAGCTGAATGACCTCCAGCTGTATTGTATGATTCTATGATTATACACATACAAGTATGGCACCCTGAAAGATATGGGGAGTAATTTTCACCTTTACTGCTTAGTCAGCAAACAGTCGAAGTGAATGGAAATGAAACCATTCCATAATGGACGAGCAATCTGTTCTGCTGCTTTATAACCCAAGGGGTGAAGGTGAACTGTAGGACTGTAAAGACAGCACATTTCCCAACATTCAGAATGAAAGAAAGAAATGTTTGCATTTATATAATCCTTTTCACGGCATCAGGACATCCCAAAGTTCTTTACAGCCAATGAAGGATTTTTGAGAAGTAATCACCATTGTAATGGTAGCAGCTAGTTTACGCCAGCAAGATCCCACAAACAACACCGTGGTAATGGCCAGATAATCTGTTTTACTGATGTTGGCTGAGGGATAAACATCAAAGTGATAGAATAAGCAATTGTATTTGCAATTTAACATTTAAGATTGTAGATTAGGAATAACAAGGTGAAACAATCATGATACAAAAGCAAAATACTGCAGATGCTGGAAACATTGGGCTGAATTTTACGAGTGCGCCGCAGTTTGCCTGAGAAATATTACGGGCGAGGGCTCATTTAAATAGAGGGGGCAGAGCAGCCGCCCCCGATGACATAAAGAGGCGGCCGCTGAGCCCCCGGCAACGGAGTCCGGCGCCACTGCGCAGGCGCGGGCACCATTTTTAAAGGGCTTTAAGCCCTTCAGTTGCATTTTAAAATTTATAGGTCCCAATCTCCAGGATATAACAATAAAATGTAATTTCAAATATAAATCACTTCTCCCGTCCCCCAATGGGCAAATTAAACATTAATCGCACTCTTCCCCCATAATAAACCATTAATAGTATTCCGAACTCTCTCCCCCACAATTTGTTCCCTTTGACCCGCAACCCTTCCCACCATCCCATTAGCTAGTAAAGATTGTTTACCCTGCTTCTCCACCCCTTCCACCCTTAAAATTCTATTGCTCCCCCCTCCCCACCAGGTTCTCGCCCGGAACTCCGTGCAAAGTTCCGAAGGCACACGGAGCACGAACAGCGGCCGTAATATTGGCATGGGACGGCAAGCACCTGCAAGTAAGTTTATTTGCATCTCATTTGGAACGATTGGCATATACTAATGAAGGACCCGCTGCCTGGCGGCTGGGGGCCGCAACGCGGTTCCACCCTGCCGCCGGTAATATGCGGCCTGCCCTTCTCGACATTACGGGTCGACACGGGCCTCTCCCCGCAGGATTTTACCGGCCCCCTTGCTGCGACCCACGGCGTCGAAGGGCTGGTAAAATTCAGCCCATTACCTCTGTTTCTCTCTCCACAGATGCTGCCTGGCATGGTGAGTATTTCCAGCACTTTCTGTTTTTATTGTTGAATCAATCATGAGTTGGACATTGCAAAAAAGAAAATACCAAGGAAGGATTGTACTGATTTTAAGATTAATATTCGTTTGTTTAAAAGGAATGAACAGTATCCTGCACTGACATGGAGTATTAAAAAAATCTTCATTTGTTGTTGCAAAATTCATTGCCATTTTAAGGGCTTACATTTGGGTTGGGAGAGGAATTTCGCAAATATTAGTCAGGGAAGTCTACCTGCACTGTTGCCACTGAAGAAGACTGAGTAGGTTAGGTAGATTCCATTAGAGGGCAAATTGTGCATAATCTTTGGCGTGAATGAATTTGATGGGCTAGCTATTTGCTGCTCAATATTTAATTTATACATATAAACATGTCTTTATTTTATACTGGGCAAAAAGTAGTGTCGTGAGCTTTATTGATATCAATGCAACTGTGTCACTCTTTGAACACCTTAGCTAAATTTTCTGACTGGAGATCAGCAGTAACCCGTTTATTTACTGATGTGCATTGGGTGCCAGCTCTGCAGATTATTTGTTGTAGATTCCTGATGCCTGATGCATCCAGCATACCATAATTGCGCAGGCTATCATGTGAGGAAACTTCACACCAGCAGTGAGCAAGCTAGGCTTACGTAGGTTATGACTGCTCCCCTTGATGCAACTGGCGCATCTGAGCAGCAGGCACTGAATAGAAACCTTATTTACAAAATAACCCCTTTTATCATGGGTAGCCCTGATCTTGCAGTTGCGTCACTTAGCTCCATTAAGCTCCAAAAGGACAATTTTTCTCAAGACACTGGCCTTCCTTCTTAACTGTACCTCCAGATCCTTAATCAAACATGTAGGTGACACCAACCATTTAACCGCCCCCCCACCCCACAAGATTGGCACATTCCTATGCCATTTCAGCAGAAGCTGTACTACCAGTGGGACCACATTATCAATCACTGTCATGCGGGCCCCCACCTGTGCCAGGAATGAGGCACATTAATTTTGCCACATGGTCATTAAATTTCAAATGGTTGCTGGGAAGAAGAGAAGGCCTGTTACAAGGAATTGCTGGGCCCCTAGCTGGAAAGACATCTTTGCATATTAGCAGACTGTGTTGGAACAAAGGAGTTATCCACTGCTCCAATACAAGCCACAAACAGACATGGTCAAGCCAGTTGGTCATGTGACCACCCTGCTGGCCAACTTGGGGAGTTTTAAATTGTAAAGGCAGTGTTTGAACTGGGAGAAAGCTCTTTGCTCCTGGATAGAAAAGATCTCTCCTGGCTGGCTCGCCGCAGCCTCTCCTGTCTGCTCCCACCTCTTTCCCACCAGCTTCGGAATCCATTGAAGACGCATGAACCCCAAGAGAGAAAAGTCTCCTACAGTGAACAAGGTTTAAGAAGAATACTGGGCCCCAACGAAAGACAAAGACTATACAGGGAGCTCAAAGTCCCGGAACCAAAAACTCTTCAGATATTGCCTCAAACCTTTCTACATATTTTTTTTCTTCTGCTCTTTTCTGTCCCTATCTGCATGTGTGTCTTACTTATGCATGCTAGCATGAGCATGTCGGATATCCATAGACATTAACCGAATTAGAGTTTAAGTTTAAGTTTTAATAAATTTCACTTTTCTTCTTTAAACCTAAGAAAGCCTATTTGTGCTCATTTCTTTGCCTTATAATTGGAAAGTGGTGAACAAGGATTCACCAAATTAAACCCTGTAAGACCAGGTGAAGGCTGAGAAGGACCTCTGCACACCTTTCTCACCTGGTCGTAACAATCACATTGTCTGCATCAAGCAGCCATAGGTTAGGTGGGATGTATAACTTATACATACGTACCTTAACTCTAATCTGCAAAGAGGAGTGCCACTGCATCAATGCCACATGTCTACTTCTTACATCAGCTATCATTGGTGGTCCCATACATATGCTGCCCTTGTCCTTCTAGGTGGTAGAGATCATGGGTTTGGAAGATGCTTGGAAGGAAGCTTGGCGAGCTGCTGCAGTGAAACTTATGGATGGTACACACTGCAGCCACTGTGTGCCAGTGGTGGAGGGAGTGAATGTTTAAGGTGGTGGATGGGTTGGCGATCAAGCGGGCTGCTTTATCTTGGATGGTGTTGAGCTTGTTGAGTGTTGTTGGAGCTGCACTCACCCAGGCAAATTGGGGGAGGGGGGGGGGGTGCTGGTGTGCAAGGACTGTACACATGTGTCTCTCTGGACCTTGCATGTAATTGAGGAGAGGTACAGGAAATGCAAAGGGTTCCACTCCATTACTGTGCAGTTGCTGTGTAACCACGCCCAAACCATCATGCCAGTGAATGCCCGCTATCCTGGCAGCAGCCACGATGCCTTCATCTTGAGGCAGTCTGCTGTTCCTGCTGTCTTCGAGCCAGCACAAAGAATTAGAGGCTGGCTACTTGGAGATAAGGGATACCCCCTGTACACATGGCTGATGACCGCCCCAACCTCCGCTCCCCCCACCATCACTCAGCTATACGAGGACAATGGGCTTACAACGAGAGTCATGCTGCCACTGGGAACATTGTGGAGCAGACCATTGGCATTCTAAATCCATGATTCCGCTGACCAGGACCAGTCGGGCAGAGCCCGACAATACTCACTGGCATGTGTCCCCAAGTTCGTGGTAGTCTGCTGCATTCTCCACAACTTCATTATTATGAGGGCGCAGTCATTGTCTCCAAGCATGGGGAGACCACCTCAGGAGGAGAGGAGGAGGGAGGGAGGAGGAGGCAGGAGGAGTCATCTGGGGTCCCTTCTCTCTGGATGGGCTGTACGTGAGCACTTATTGCGTCTCCGGTTTCCTTCATCCCTTCACTGCCATTCTCTAAAATTCCCCACCTTCCCACCCAGCTGCAATGCCCCATCACAGTGTTATTTTACCCAAAATCCTGCAATAAAATTCACCAACAAAAGCCTTTCCATAACAACTTTATCCAACAACAAATCCAATAATACAAAATAAACAGAACTATTCACCCTGTACACCCACTTAGTGCCAATCTTGCGGGTGCCTTTGCCTGGCCTAGTGCTCCCATGTGGTGCTACCCCAGTTGCTGCGGAAGGCTGCTGACTTTCAGTGGATGAGACTGCAGCTGGCCTTGCAGGATGACCTTGAGCAGCTCTGGGCCTTGAATGCCCGGCTTTGCAGGCAACAGCAAGAAAACTGGTGGAGTAGCATGGTGAGAGCCCTAATGCTGTCATCTGAGGGAAGACAGCAGGTTCATGTTGCACAGAACCACTGGCACTTCCCAGGGAGGTGTCTGAGCAATCTTTGCAATCTATTGGAGGGTAGATTGTTGAACTGCTGTGAGAGCCTGCATGCCCCTTTGAGCACTGTGATCTGCAGTCATGATGACAGCAGTCTGAAACAGCATGGCACCAAGCTTGGCTTGCATGACACCAAGCATAGATCTCATGACCGCCATCTGAGCTTCCACGGCAGCACTCAGAGATTAGATGGCTTCTGCCTATGCTGCAATGGAAACTGAGATAGTGAACATCAGAAGCTGCATCATGGCTGGTGTCATGAAAGTGCTTCTGTTTTTGTTAAATATATATTTTTGAGTATTTCATAGTCAAACTGAAGAAATGTTGGAGCAGTTTTGTTTCCAAGAGGGCCATCAAGAGGACTGGTTCGACAATAACAGTTACTAGTTGTCACATGACTCAAGTAAAAAATAGAACAGCAACCCTGGTAACTGGGGAAGATGTGTGCAGAGAAGTGACAGGAGAAATTGGCTTTCTGTTTCTGGTTGCTCTTTTGAATTGTTTGGAGGTGGAGCGGAGAACTTCCAAGGAGAAGAGAAGTACAAAGGGAGAGAACTTCCAAGGGGATAAGAGATTTCCAAAGGAAGGAGAGAAGACCACAACCCAGCTCAGCTTTCAGCACCTTTAAAAAAGACCCTGAGAAGTGCACTCTATCAATTCATCTCGTCGCCTGTCTTTGAAGAAAAGCCTGCTAAATTAATTCTCAACGTTGCCTGAAAAGAACTGTTCTAAAAGATCCCAGTGACCCATCTATGTGTACTGAGAGGCCAGACTGATGCCAGTTTTGGAACACAACATATCTTATCTGCTATTTTCTTCAATAGACAGCAAGTATTCAGCCCAAGTGTCTTTTTGTCTGTAACAGAGCTCTGAACCAAAAATCCCTTTTATTTTTCCAGTTAATCAGTGTATGTGTGTGTATGTGTGAGTGTGAGGGGCTAAGGTAAAAAGGGAACTTTAAAATTTCAATCAGTGTGTTTATGCTTTACTTCATTACTGGTTAAGACTTGTTTTATAATAAACTGATAATTTTGTTGTTCATTAAAGAAACCATAGAGTATATGATTGACAGTATCAGTAATTGGGAAAATTGAAATATGTGTTGTGACCTGCGGAGAAGTGGAGCTAGAATAAACAGTGCACTCCTCCCATCTCGGTCATAACACTGGGTACACAAGTGCTGCCAACAAGTTAGTCATCACTTATACGCTGAAGAGAATGGGCTCCAAACTTTGTGCGATGCCTTGTGCTACTATGGAGGCAGACTCCTCCAGGCTTCTTGACAGTGACAGAAGGTTGTCTGGTTCAAGCATCACAGTGTGCAATCACTGAAAGCTAACATGCAGGTGCAGCAAGAAATTAGGAAAGCAAATGACTGTGGTGCATTGAGCAGCATGAGAGGTTCCTGATGCAGTGGTTAGAAATTCTCCTTTGAAGGTGCATTCAGTGAAGATCTCCTGGCCCCCTGTGGATACATGGCCTCTCTCCTGTCAACCTCCTGGACTACGGCTTCCAGCACCATATCCGAGAACCTGGGAACCCTTTCTTTTCCTTGCTGCTCCATTTGTTCAGCTTCTGCTTACAGCCAATTCCTGCAGAGACAATCAGCAGCAGCATAGGAACATAGGAAATAAGACCAGGAGTAGGCCATTGACCCATCGGACCTGCTCTGCCATTCAACTAGATCATGGCTGATCTTCTACCCCAATGCCATTTTCCTGTACCATCCCCATATCTCTTGATATCTTTAATATCTAGAAACCTATCGATCACTGCCTTGTACATAGTTAATGACCGGGCCTCCACAGCCTTCTGAGTTACAAAATTCCAAAAATTCACTGCCTTCTGAGTGAAGAAATTCCTCCTCAGTCCTAAATGGCCTACCTCTTATTCTGAGACTGTCCACTAGTTCTAGAGCCCCAACACCACCCCACCACCACCGCCTCCCCCCCACCCCCCGCACTGACCCCAGCCAGGGGAAACATCCTTCCTGCATCTATCCTGTTGAGCCCTGTAAGAATTGTGTATACTTCAATGAGATTGCCTCTCATTCTTCTAAACTCTAGAGAATATAGGCCCAGTCTTCTCAATCTCTCCTCATAGGACAATCCCGCCATCCCAGGAATCAGTCTGGTGAAACTTTGTTGCACTCCCTATAAGACAAATATATCCTTCCTTAGTTAAGGAGACTAAAACTGTACACAATACTCCAGGTGCGGTCTCACCAAGGCTCTATACAATTGCAGCAAGACATCTTTACTCCTGTACTCAAATCCTCTTGCAATGAAGGCCAACATACCATGTGCCTTCCTATTTGCATGCTACACCTGTATGTTAGCTTTCAGTGACTGATGAACAAGGACACCCAGGTCCCTTAGGACATCCACACTTCCCAATTTCTCACCATTTAAGAAATACTCTGCATTTCTGTTTATCTGCAAAAGTGGATAATTTCACATTTTTCCACATTATATTCCATCTGCCACGTTCTTGCCCACTCACTTAGCCTATCTAAATCCCCTTGAAGCCTCTTTGCATCCTCCTCATTACTCACATTCCTACCTAGTTTTGTGTCATCAGCAAACTTGGAAATATTACATTTGGTCTACCACATCCAAATCATTGAATTAGATTGTGAATAGCTGGGGCAAAAGCACTGATCCATGCGTTACCCCACTAGTCACAGTCTTCCAACCTGAGAGTGACCCATTTATTCCTACTCTCTGTTTTCTGTCTGTTAACCAATTCTCAATTCATGCCAGTATATTACCCATAATCCCATGTGCCCTAATTTTGCTCACTAACCTCCTGTGTGGGACCTTAAAAAAAGCCTTCTGAAAATCAAAATACACCACATCCACTGGTTCCCCCTTATCTATTCTACTAGTTACATCCTCAAAAAACTCCAACAAAACTCCAAACATGATTTCCCTTTCACAAACCCATGTTGACTCTGCCCAATCCTACCATTATTTTCTCAGTGTCCAGTTATAACATCCTTTATAATAGATTCTAGCATTTTCCTGACTACTGATGTTAGGCTAACAGGTCTGTAGTTCCCCGTTTTCTCTCTCCCTCCTTTCTTAAATAGTGGGGTTACATTTTCTACCTTCCAACCTTCAGGAACCGTTCCAGAATCGATAGAATTTTGGAAGATGATCACTAATACATCCACTATCTTTACAGTCACCCCTTTCAGCAGTTCAGCTTCCGTACCATCAGTGCAGCTCTCCTTTAAGAAGGGCAGCTTGCCTTCAGGAGGTGCATGGTCACTGGAACATGTGCTAGCTACCCACACTGCTGGGCCTCCAGTTGAATGTTCAGCCAACCACCAGCGTGGGTTGTTTTTGACTGAAAGCTACAATCATTCAAATGAGGACACGGGCTAACTGTGAATCTCGACCCCTGCACTCCAAAACAGGAGCAAAACAATTTTTAACCTGCTGTTTTTTGGATGGGATGTTAAAAATGAGGTCCTATTTGCTATCCCAAGTATATGATAAAAATCCCATGGTTCTATTTTGAAGAAGAACCATGAAGTTCTCCTGGTGTCCTGGCCAATATTTATCACTCAACCAACATCACTAAAAACAGACTAAATGCCCAATATCTCCTTGTGGTCTGTGGGATCTTGCTTTGTGAAAATTGGCTGCCGTATTTCCTATATTACAACTGTGACTACTCTTCAAAAGTACTTCATTGTAAAGCGCATTGGGATGTCCTGTGATTGTGAAAAGCACCATATAAATGCAAGTCTTTGTTTCTTTTTCTTTTGAATGTGGCTGCCAATTGAATGCCAATCAGTGCCAGAGGCTGTCCAGTTTTGTTTTGTGCATCCATACCCATTGGAAACTAGGTTTAGTCTGCTGAAACTCAATTCACATAGTTGACAGAGAGAGGAGACTGTTGCCCTTTTAAACTGACGTGGTGTTATACAAATAGGTGATTGTTCCCAATGAAATCCATTTTATGAGCCTTGAATTCATTTTATAATAACACTCACATTCCCAAATAATTTTCTAGTTTGCTCATTTTAATAGAAATAGAAGGCTGAGAATAATTAATCATGTAATACTAGACAAACATGGTGGAGCTGTCTTGCAAGATACCGTCCACTCCTTCAACATGCTCTTGAATTAGTTCCAATCTAGAGACTGGATCATGTGAAACCTCAGTTTATCTAAAACATCTTTGTCAGGCTATTAGACCATTAAATTGATTAGACTCAGAACCTGAGTATACTCGGCCCCCAGGAAAACCCAGATCACGAAACAATGTTCTTATCACTTCAAGAAATGCCACCAAATGCAACACGATCTGATCCCAATTTGACCAATTTATTTTTCTGTGGACAATGAAACTGGGTTTTCAAAAGCTTGGATATTGTAAAAAAAAAATCAGAATTCCCAAATCCGACTCTATCATTCCCTGTAATTGAAAGGAATAACCCTCCATGTTAGAATTAAATTACCACTAACTTATTTCATTGGCAGAAAAGTGCATTATGGCATCTTCAGATTGTGAAAGGTGCTAAATATCAACATCCAGGCTTGGGCTGATAAGTGGCAAGTAACATTTGTGCCACACAAGTGTCAGGCAATGATCATCTCAAACAAGAGAGAATCTCCCCTTGACATTCAATGGCATTACCATCGTTGAACCCCCCACTATCAACATCCTGGGGTGGGGCGGGGGGGTCACCATTGACCAGAAACTGAACTGAACCAGCCACATAAATGCTGTGGCTACAAGAGCAGGTCAGAGGCTGGGAATTCTGCGACAAGTAACTCACCACCTGACTCCCCAATGCCTGTCCACCATCTACAAGCCACAAGTCAGGAGTGTGATGAAATATTCTCTACATGTCTGGATGGGTGCAGTTCCAATAACACTCAGGAAGCTCGACACCATCCAGGACAAAGCAGCCCGCTTGATTGGTGCCCCATCCACCACCTTCAACATTCATTCCCTCCACCACTGATGCACAATGGAAGCAGTGTGCACCATCTACAAGATGCACTGCAGCAACTCATCAAGACTCCTTCGACAGCACCTTCCAAACCCGCGACCTCTCCCACCTAGAAGGACAAGGGCAGCAGATGCATGGGAACACTACCACCTGCAAGCTACCCTCCAAGCCACGCCCCATCCTAACTTGGAACTATATCTCGGTTCCTTCACTATCGCTGGGTCAAAATCCTGGAACTCCCTTCCTAACAGCACTGTGGGTGTACCTACCCCGCATGGACTGCAATAAAAAAAATGCAAATCTTTCTTATAGTGAAAATAGGAGCATTGTTATTTAGCTTTAGAGTTTTGAGTTATGGGCACAAGTCTGATGTGATCTAATAAAGGATTTGGCAAATACAAATTCACTTGGTGAGCAATAATAGTTATCCAAAAATGAATACTCAGTGTCTTCAGAAAGCAAGGTCAGATCAGGTAATGTTGAACAGACTTGCCAGAGTGACGCTGTTAGTCTGCTGTACCTGAATAATGCACATTAACACGCTGAAGGGCATCTTCTATTGCTATTTTTTTCTGTCTCTCACACAGCAAAGCTCATGATTTCTCATATAACTGTTTAGTTAGTTTACAGCCATTTAACTATATCTGAAACAAACATTGCATAATTCTGTTCTGCAGTCACATTGATAAGTGTATAGCTAGAGGATTGTACAAGAGATCTGTAAAATGTCATTTGCTTTCTGGGTCCTCAGAACCTGGCATCACCCAATAAATTGACAAACAGAATGAAATGAGCGGAAGCCCATCCGAGTGGTGTTATTATGATTTACAGTGCTTTTGAGGTTAAGCTCTTGAACGGATTGTTTGATGGTTACTGGATTGGAATAATCTTGAACAGCTTCATTAATGGATACTGTACAGCTCATATCATTCCACAGGTAAAGTAATACTGAAAATTATGGTCTATGAAGAGAAGGTGTAAAACTCATCACACAATGTATAGCTTTGTGTTTGTGAGTGACACTACGTTCCTTTATGCAAATATAATTGACCTGAATTAACACTGCAAATAGGACAAAGAGAATGGTCTCAATAGTTACGTGGAGTGGGGGAGGGTACAGCTAGGACCGTTAAAGAGCGGAAGAACCGGATTGCAGAGGTCGTGCCAAATTAACAGCAGGACATCATTATCATTATTTTCTTCCTGCCCAGCAACCTTCCAAATTGACAGCCTGGCCAGCCGTCAGGCAGGAAAACTCTTGGGACTGTCCCTAGCAACTGAAAAAGTGGAAAGCCAGCTTTGGGGGTTGAAGAGAGAGGCCATCGGGGCTTGGGTGGGGGAAGGTCGGTGACTCAGCCAGGGAGTAGGGAGAGTCCACAATTGGCAGAAGAGGAGGCAGAGGCTTCCTTTGAAGGGCTGGGGTGGGGTGAAGGGGGGTTGGGGATGTGGGAAGCACTCCTGATGCTCCTGACCCTCAAGGAATGCTGTAAAAGGGATTTGCCTTGTGTAGCCAACTGCTCCGGCCTCCCTTTCTTTGCCAGGTTTCCATGGTTTTAAGCCAACCTCCCAATTTCATTGTGAGTGTCCAATTTAAATTTGTTAATGAAGTGCCTGTCTCTCCACAGCACAACGCTTGCATGCCTCGAAACCCATTGCAATAAAGACAACTCGAGGTGCGTGCTCATTGAGTTGGAGTTGAGTTGCCCAATTTTTAATTTTTAACCAAACCTCCCAACTCTCACCTGCCTGTCATGGTGGGTGAACATCGAGGCCCATTATTCTGAGTAACCATGTTATATATCTTACTGATTTGAGTGAAAAAATGAAATCAGTGTCGCAGCTAGGAAAGGATCAGAGTCGATTTGAGTCTAGAGGTAACAAAGGCTTGGACAAATTATTTCAGCATTGGGAAAAAGAGATGTAGATGGGCAGTGTTAACAAAACACAGATACAATTTACTAGGGTGCTATAGAACAGCAGTTATGTTACTGGTTTAGTTTTCCAGAAGCCTGGACTATAATCCAGCAAAGGGTGAGCTCAAACCCCACTGTAGCAAATTGAGAACTTGATTCAGTTCAATACAGATCTGGAAATATAAATTAGTAAAGGAGAAGTGACCATGAAGCTGTGGAATTGCCGTAAAGATCCAACTGACTCACTAATGTACTTTAGGGAAGAAAACTTACCTGGTATGACCTATATGTGATTCCAGTCTCGCACCAACATGCTTGACTCTTAACTGCCCTCTATAAATCTATTTTCTCTACCTCTTTTACCTACATTCCTTTGCATTATTGGACTCTTGTCTACTTTCATTGCCTCTCCTTTCGTGCAATGTTCAACACTTGAGTTGGCAGTGCATTTATGAGGATGTCCTTTACAAGCTTTATTGATAACACTTATTACCCCTTGCATCTTAATGGAGGAGTTTATGTTGTTCAAGCAGAATAAGGAAGAAGGAGAGATGTGTGGCACTACAATGATAAGGCATGGTTGTCACTAAAAAATGCTATTTGTGTAAAAAACAGATTCTTAATAGGATGCTGAGAATTATGGAACAAAAATAATGAAAGACCTAAGCAAATAGTAACATCATATAGATTTAAGAGTCCCAGCAGAGATCTGAGCTGACAGGGAGCAGAGGTCGGAGAATCAAGGTAATTATTTTGTAGCCCCCTTTCAACAAGAGCTGACATCAAAGCAGTGGGATGGAATTGGAAGGTTTGTGGAGTGATCTAAGACAGACAAAGCCAGCATGGCATACACTGGCAAAGCAAAGACAGTTGCAAAGATCACCAAAGGGATTGGCTTCTCAGGTGTGTATTAGTTGGTGTCTCTAGGTGTTTTCTGTTGCATTGAAACTAAGGTGCAACTGAGAAGTCAATCAAAATGCACCAGCTATAATGCTGCTGAACGTTCATTGCAACAGTTGTAACTTCCACAAACTGACCCATCTGGCTTCAATACACAGCCAGTGCCTACAGCATATGTTTTTTCTTTAAAGCCTATTCAAATTTGCTTTGTTTTAAAATACTACCCATAAACATAACTCAGTCCCAAAAATCCACGAATGAAAAAAATGATTACCAATCACAAAATGTAACAAAGCTGAATGGGCAGAACGGCCGTCCTCAGTCCAATGCTCTCATTTTTTGATTTTTTTTCTTGAAGTTATGGTAACGTATAGCAACAGGCATTCATTGGGCGCCACTGGGGATTTATTGATGTGTTTTTGTGGTGATCCTGCCTTATAAATGACATGTGCTACAGTCTGCTCTGTGCAAGAATTGAGCATTTTAGTGATTTGTGTTGGCAATCCTGTTTTCTGCAGAATTTGAACAAGTAACATGTAAAAACAGCTGAAAATAAATTGAAAGGGACTTTGTGCTAGACTACTGGCGGTCATTATGAAAGCACGCTGAACAGTAATTTGTTGTTCTGGTTAAAAAGAAGACTGTGCTCAGTTTATTGGGTAGAAAATCAATATGGTACAACTTTATTACAACTGTGTCACACCACAGATGATGAATCTGGAGTACTTGTAAATTGTCTAAGATAAACAGGATTAAGATAATCAGCTGATGGAACAGGAAAGTTAGTCTCATTTTAGTAATGAAATGGATGTCTCATAGCTCCATTTTAGCTCTTCCTCCATTACTCAAGGCCTCTTAAAAACATGATTTCTACCTTTTAACCTGTTTTACATAGTTTCCATTAATTTTTATTGTTACAATTACTGTGTATTACTATTTGTGGAATAATGCAGCCAGTCAAATTGTGTTCTCATCATTTCCCACTACCCGATGCTCAGCCATCTTCATAAAGTAAAAAGAAAGACTTGCATTTATAAAGTGATTTACAGAACCTCAGGAAAATCTGACATGCTTCATAACCAGTGATGCATTTTTGAAGTCCAATCATTGTTGTTATGAAGGGAAACACAATAGCTAGTTGTAAAAGGAAAAATTTCACCAAAAGTAATGCAATTGTGACGAAAATCACACCTGCCAAATGGAAACATATTTATTTTGTTATATGGGACACTGCTTGAAACTTTTTGCTGGACATTGCAAAGAACTTTTTTATAAAAACAGAACTGAGCGGCTGAAAACGTGGTTGCACATTTGCATTTTGAGAGACATGAATGAAGAGGCAAAACGACTCCTGAGGTTTACAAGGTATCGTACTGCATCGGGACTCACGCAGAAGCAGACAAGAAGCAGGTCAGCACGTTATTGTATGCTATGGGGAAGTGTGCAGACAACATCCTCATTACTCAAGGCCCAAACGAAGAGAAGGCTACGTGTGAAGAAGCCATTAAGGCATTCGAGACTTACTTTAAAACATGTAATCGTCGAGCAGGACAAATTTAATAAATGTACTCAGCAGAAAGGGGAGAGCATTGATTCATTTATCAATAATTTATATAAACTCATTGAGGATTGCAAATACAGTAGCTTACGAGAAGAGCTAATTAGAGACAGGACTGTGGTTGGCGTAGTAGACAACGCCTTTTCAGATCGAGGGATGATCTTAGGTTAACAAAGTGGTTCAGTTGAGTAGGTGAGCAGAGGTTAGAAAATTTAACTGATTTATTGTTCAAGGGGACAGGGAGAGTCTGATCTCGAAAGTAGCACCGTCCACTGAATAAGTAAAGAAAGCAAAAGTGCAAAATGGCGGTCAAAGACAGGAGTGGCGGAAAGAGCGTCTAGATGCAGCAGCATTTCATTGCAGTAGGTGTGGCCGAGTGAGGCACCGCCAGGAAAACTGCCCAGCCAGAGAAGCGAAGTGTTTCTTATGCAAAAAGAGGGGACACTTTCAATCAGTGTGTTGCAGTAAAAAAAACACTGCGAATAAAATAAGGGAAATCCAAAGAAAATAAAAAAGTTAATGAAGTACTGGATGTACAAAGTGTTGAAATACCTTTTCTAGGGAATTGTGAAAATTGCTGGATGGCAGAAATTCTTGTGGAAGGCAACAAGGCTAATTTTAATCTGGACACAGGGGCAGCAGTTTCAGTACTATCAGACACTGAACCGTAGCTGAAGATGAAAAGTCTTAAACCAACATATAAAAAATTATATGGGCCTGAAGGCATTGAGTTGAAGGTAATCGGAGAGTTGAAAACGATTGAGTTACCGGGGAAAAGAAATTCCTGAGACCTTATATGTAATCAAGAATCAGAGTTGTTCACAACTGAGCAGAAAGGCTTGCATAGACCCATAACTAATATGTAGAGTAAGGGAGCTTAAAGACAGAAGAGCAGCCGAGAAATTTCAGGGCTGAATTTCCAAAATTATTCAGAGCATTGGGAAAGCTAAAAACAGCATACCACATGATTCTGAGAAAGGATGCAGAGTCTGTGTGTTTGTATACACCTTGGAAAGTTCCACATCCACTCCTAGAGAAAGTTAAAAATGAAATCGAATTAATGATAAAACAAGGAGTCATCTGTAACAAAACCTACAGGATAGTGCTCAGGTGTGGTTACAGTGAAGAAACCTAATGGGTCCATTCAAATTTGTGTTGACCTCACACAGCTGAATAAGACAGTGGAAAGAGAACTACATCCAATGTTATCAGTAGATGAGAGTTTGGCAAAGCTAGGGAAGAGCACAATTTTCACTAAATTAGACGCTAACAGAGGATTTTGGCAATTACCATTGGATGAAGAATCTACACTCTTAACAACATTTATAACTCCATTTGGAAGATCCTCTTTTAACAGATTACTATTCGGAATTACATCAGCACCGGAGATCTTTCAAAGGACGCTGTCGAGAATCCTGGAAGGATTAGATGGGATCATCTGCCATTTGGACGACGTATTAATCCATAGTGCCAATCAGAAGGAACACAATACAAGAGTGAGGGCAATACTTCAGAGATTGGAAGAAACAGGTCTCACATTGAATGAGAAATGTGTTGTTTCACAGCCAATGGCAAGATTTCTTGGACATATAATTGATGGGTCGGGTATTAGAGCAGATCCACAAAAAACAAAAGTGATAAAGGAATTCCCAGAGAGGAAAAGCATTACAGAGCTGCAAAGGTTTAAGGGAATGGTGAATCAAGTAGGGAAATTTCTACCAAATTTAGCCATGATCAGTGAGCTGTAACGACAGTTGTTAAAAAACGACAATGTTTGGTGTTGGAAAGAAGCCCAACAAGAAATCTTTGAGGAAATCAAGAATATGCTGGTATCATCAGAAGTGTTAGCATATTATGACCCAAAGCTATCAACCATCATAGCTGCAGATGGGTCATCTGGGATTGGGAGCAGTCCTATTTCAGATGCAGAGAGAAGGGAGACGCCGACCTGTGTATTTTGCTTCTCGTTCGTTAACAGAAACAGAGCAGAAATATGCAGTCATAGAAAAGGAGGCTTTGGCAGCAACCTGGGCATGTGAAATATTTTCAGATTATGGCCTAGGTCTTTAATTCAAAATTGAAACAGATCATACACCGTTAGTTACTCTATTAAACAAAAAGGAGCTTGCAAAATTACCTCCAAGAGTAGGGAGGTTTAGATTAAGTTTGATGAGATTTGACACAGAAACTGAATACATTCCAGGAATACAGCAAATCACAGCAGGACTTTTATCACGTATTTGATCAACAGGAGTTGAAGAAGGTGATATTCTGTTTCTTGAAGAAGTAGAAGTTTTTGCTTCGACGACGTCAATATATTTACCTACGACAGCTCAGAAACTGAATGAGATCAGGAATGTGCAGAAAACAGGCAAAGTATGTGCAACAATCAGGGAACATTGCATGAATGGATGGCCAGCATACATGCTACATAATCCAGTTCTAAGACAATAGTATGAACAGAGGGGTCATCTAAACGTTGTTGATGATTTATTGATCTACGACGGGGGCCTAGTTATCCTTAGAATACTGAGATTAGAGATCTTGGAGTGGTTGCACCAAGGACATTTGAGAATAACAAAGTGTAGAGCCAGGGCAAGAGATTCAGTATAGTGGCCTGGGATTTCAAAAGAAATTGGAGAGACAATATCGAGATGCATCATGTGTGCTATCAATCATCATGTGACAAAGACACCACTTCAGAATGGCTTAGCCCCATGTGAATTGTTAATGGAAAGAAGGTTGAAGATCCAACCTCCTATACTCCCAAGAACACGCAAGCCACAAGTGAGTGTAGAAGACTTGGAAAATGTGAGGGAGACAGAGGATAGAGAGCAGTCGAATCGATCAGAAAATTATGACAGACGTCACAGAACCAGAAACTTGTCAGACATCCAACCTGGCGAATCAGTTTGGGTTCGAGACCAAAATCAGTATGGAGAAGTGATAGAACAATCACCACATTCATGATCATACATTGTCCAAACCGATCAAGGGATCAGAAAAAGAAGCAGAAGGCCATTGGTGGTGATACCAAAGCAGCAGCAAATATAGGAGGACCAATCATCTCAAACATTTGATGAACCAGTGATGCTGCAATCATCCATCAACCCAGAGGATAACCCAGAAGAGGAACTTGAGTCATCCATTAGTTCTACTGAAGTACAGCTAAGTCAGAAGACTTAAAACCTCAAATCCCTTTGAAAGAAAGAAGGACACGTTATGGCAGACTTGTAAACACAGCGGTTAACAATCTGAAAAGAGAAGTCAGAGACATGAGGGGAGATGTAGTGTAATGTAATATAGGGATGTTACTGGGCAGAATATGTAAATAGACTGTGAGGATCATTACAGGAGGTGATATAATAGAATCTGTACAGAACCTCGTGTAGAGTGTAAGTGGAAGCCATAGGTGCAAGATGTGTGTATATAAACTTCTGTTCCTCTAACCATCAGACTCTTAGATATTCTGTACTAAGCTTTAAAATGATCAGAATATTACAGTAATGAGGGGCAACACCCTCTGCAGGAAAGGTGGTACGCTGAGCAGCAGGAGGCCCATGGGAGAGGAAAGAGGTGCAGGAAGGACACAGAGTCCATACCCTCAGCACAGGATCTACCACTGAAGATGGAGCAACCTGGAGATGATCAAGATCCAGTGCTGCAGGAGACAGTTACTCCCAGGCTGATGGTCACCGACATCTGTGACCTTGTCACCAAAGACCTCGCACCTTACAGCACTGGTCACCATGCCCTGCTAGTAGCTGTCAAAGTCAGAGTGGCCTAGAACTTCTTTGCTTCTTGCTCCTTCCAAAGATCTGCTGCAGACCTTAGTGGCATCTCAAAAACGGCAGAACACAACTGCATCTTGCAGCTCACTGATGCCCTCTTTGCCAGAGCTGGATGGTACATTCATTTCACAACAGGTGAGGCCTCACAGGGACAGAGGGCATTGGGTTTCGCTGCCGTCGCATGATTCCCTCAGATGCAAGGCACCATTGATTGCACCTGTATGGTTATCAAGGCACTGAGTGACTGAGCAGTGAGATTCATTAACAGGAAGGCCTTCCCCTCCCTCAATGTCCAACTGGTCTGCGACCACAACAAGAACTTCCTCCGTGTGTGCGCTCGCTTTCCTGGCAGCTGCCATTACTCCTTCATCCTCCGTCAGTCCAGGCTACCTCAGATCGTCACTCCAGTCCCTAAAGAGCATGGATGGAGCCTAGGGGACAAGGGATATCTCTTGAAGACATGGCTACTCACCCCTTTACAGGAGCCCCAGACAGAGGTGATACAACAAATGCCACCTGCTCACTAGGACCACCATTGAACAGGCCATTGGGCTTCTCAAGATGCGATTCTGGTGCCTGAACCAGTCGGGCGGCACCCTCCAATATCCTCCTGCAAGGTTCTTGGTCACTGTGGTGGTCTGTTGGGTTCTCCATAATATGGTCCCCCAGAGAAATGTGAACCTTGAGAGCGATGAGGCCCTGGATGAGACAGCTCACTGGGAGAGGAACAGGAAGAGGAAGGGAGAGAGGAGGAGGACGTGGAGGTGGAGAGAGATGATGCTGAACAGAGAGGTGCCCCTGCTGCACAACAAGGTGGCTGGGCACAGCTCGGGGCAGGAAGGACTTGTGAGGATGCCATGAATGTCAGGGATCTCCTGATCCAGGATTGTTTCAATTGAGTCTCTCTGACCCAGGTTGAGGGGCATGGCTTGGAAGGGTGTCTGAGCTGCCTGTACTAACACATACATGGAACACACAACCTGGAACATCTAATTACTTACTGCCAATGAAGGAAGCACACCTGCCCAGAGGCTTTGCCCTCAGTGTGAAAGATCCCATTATCTCTTTCACCATGTCATACCACTTTACCTGTCATGCCAGCAATAAAAAGAATCTCATACATCTGGCTTAAGTTTCATCATATATAGAGTACAAATAGAGGAAAACAATAGACAGAGACAATATGAAGACGCTCCAGTGAACCACTCAGTATTCTGCTTGACGCAGTGACCTCCCCCCTCTCTCTCACAGCCTCCAACATTAGATCCATGACGCCATGAATGAAACGATGGTCTGCCTGGCTCCAGGTGCCAGGCCTCCGGCTCTCCTGTGACATTTCGCTTCCCTCTGATCCTGTAGAATTCATTGGCAGAATCATCAGATTTCTCTCTTAGAACAACTAGCAGCCTCAGTGATGGCTGCTGTGGGGTGTCTAAATGAGTCTCACACTTCATCTGACCCACCTCCGCTCCTGTCCCCATTGGATCTAATTGGACAGGAAACCCGTCTCCATATCAATTAAGAGCTCACCCACCTGAAAATCTTGACTTTAATCTGTTTCCCACTGGAGGCGGGTTTCTGACCCCCAAACAATCCCAACTCCTGTTTCCTGCCTCAGTGGTGAAAATTCAGCCCCATATTTGCACAAAGGTGAATGATAGTGAACAAGACCAGATTGTGTTACAGCACAATATTATCGTTGTGTCATATGATGTTAGTAAGTGCACTGCTGTGACTGACTACTAAACAGTCAGAAGAAGGTTTTTCAAGGTGTATCAGCTAACCTTTCTGTAAGGGTGAGGGCTTGCCCCAGTACCCAAAATCGCCTCGAGAGTCGGATGCCTTGTACAAACGAGCGATCTTTATTTTTTTTTAACAAACGTACAGGGAGAAGTTCTACTTTCACGAATGATTGTAGGGGTTCTGCTAGTACATTGTCCCAGTAGTCATTTTATACAGTTTTACAGGAGGTTTTACTTGATAAACTGTTTCTTAATTACATCATCTCCCATCTATTGCCTTCTCTGATCTCATCCTGCCTTGGTTATATTATTCACCTCGTCAACCTCTTGATTATCCTATTCATAGGATTCTTAGGTATTCCTATAATTCGGGTGTTTCCCCGCCTGAGCTCGTTACCTTCTGATTAGGTATTCATATAATTCAGGTATCTAGCAGGCAAGCTTTCTCAAATTACAGGGGCCTAAGTTACGTCAAGTATCCCATAGTTCCCTATGTCAGTCTCTCCTACAGACCCCCTTTTGGCCGTTGGCAAGCACCTGGGCCAATATAGCCATTACCCTAGGATCCTCTGCCCATCGGATAATCCTGGGATCTGACCAGCTTCGATGAGCTTCGGATCCTTCCCTAGCCTCCTCTTACGACCTCACCTGTGTCCTATTGAGCAGGCTTAGTCTGAGATTGATACTTTGTTGTATGCTGTGAGAATGCTGAAACACCCTCAGCCTGTGTAAAACATCTGCTCAGGCTAAATTCGATCGCTACTCAAGTTAACTAAGGACTAAACTGGTCCTCCCCAGTTAGTGCTCCTGCCCCTCAAGGGACACCCAAGTGTCTTCCAGAACACTGGCCAATGTGTTTTTCCGCTATCTCTTCAAACTATACACAAGGCAAGCCATATATAGCAGCATTATCAACTGGGCAATCACCAGAATATGAGAGATAATCCGGATCCATGGATGGATCTGCACACTGAGGCCCCAATTCCAGAGGTCCTCCACCAGGTGTTGTCTATCTGTTCTATGTCTTTATCGATTTCCTTGCTCTTCTGCTGCAGGGTATAGTATACTTTATGCACCCTATCAAGTTAGTTTTGTATCGCAGTGAGGTGCTCAGGTATTGGGTAGGAGAACTAGTTGGTGTATAGCGTCAGGTTATCTTTCCTATTCTCCTCAACCTGCATATAAACCATCCCCTGCTTGTGGATGTCTATTAGTTCAACCCTACCCACCCGGGCTGGCACCTGGGGGTGCAGACATATAATTAGATTAGATTAGAGATACAGCACTGAAACAGGCCCTTCGGCCCACCGAGTCTGTGCCGAACATCAACCACCCATTTATACTAATCCTACACTACTCTTTGCCCGGATAGCTCAGTCGGTAGAGCATCAGACTTTTAATCTGAGGGTCCAGGGTTCATGTCCCTGTTCGGGCGCTGCTTTAGGGCGGCACAGTGGCGCAGTGGTTAGCACCGCAGCCTCACAGCTCCAGGGACCCGGGTTCGATTCCGGGTACTGCCTGTGTGGAGTTTGCAAGTTCTCCCTGTGTCTGCGTGGGTTTTCTCCGGGTGCTCCGGTTTCCTCCCACAAGCCAAAAGACTTGCAGGTTGATAGGTGAATTGGCCATTATAAATTGTCACTAGTATAGGTAGGTGGTAGGGAAATATAGGAACAGGTGGGGATGTTTGGTAGGAATATGGGATTAGTGTAGGATTAGTATAAATGGGTGGTTGATGTTCGGCACAGACTCGGTGGGCCGAAGGGCCTGTTTCAGTGCTGTATCTCTAATCTAATCTAATCTAATCTACTCCCATATTCCTACCAAACATCCCCACCTGTCCCTATATTTCCCTACCACCTACCTATACTAGTGACAATTTATAATGGCCAATTTACCTATCAACCTGCAAGTCTTTTGGCTTGTGGGAGGAAACCGGAGCACCCGGAGAAAACCCACAAACCCACAAATAATGTGGTTGGTCAGTGGACGTAGGTGATTCCCCTGGTGGTATTCCTGTTGTGATGTGGTGAAACAATTTGACCAGATATGCTACAAGTGTTGGTTCCATTCCGGCTGCAATGGTTTCCATTGTACAGTTAGCTGTTGCTTTAAAGCCACATCTGGCCTCTTCTGTCTCGTATATTGGGTGGCTGCACACTACTGTGGAGGTCCCTACACTACACCCATCCAAAGTGGTACCTATCATACTTCCTTCATTCGCTGCTGCATATGGTAGCAAGTCATGGTGCCTCACATAAAAATCCCCTCTCATCACTCCTATATTCTCTACTGTATACAAGGTCCTTCCTGGTGTTAATTTTGTCAGGACTGGGAGTGCTAAGACCAGGCCGAGCAACATTCCATTTTTTACAATACATTCAGCATTATTTGAATACACACATATTAAACCCCTGAGCTGGCAACCGGTGATGTTTGACCCTACCTTCCTGGACAGGTTGGTCAACTGTTCATTTGTAACCCACATGTTTACTTCTCCCTCGCGAATTTGCCTCAGGTTTTCCTTTGCCTGTTTGAGCACCCGTGACCCATAAGTACTGCAGACATCATTTTGGGCTGCCTTCCGTGAGGCATTGTGGCCTTCGTTAATCAATTTGTTAATAGTCTGTCCGTGACTCTCCAATACAGTGGCCAGAGCCTGCACCATTTGGATTAGATCCTGGTCTGTATGAAGTTGTCTGATCTGGACCTCTTGTTCACTATTTAATATCACTTTAAGTTGGGCACTCAATCTGCGGACCTTATAGTCCACTGAGGCTAAATCAATGGAATTGACTATAGAAGTCCCGGTATTGAATAATGTGGCTGCGCTTCCTCTGCCCCTTTACACGGGAGCAGGGACTTTGCCCATTCCCACCGTTAAACTGAACAGCCCTGTTTCAACACTTGCCTCAACAGGGCTGAGTACAATGTTCACGTTTTAATGGAACACCAAAGGGGTCAACCTATATCTGATATATTCAATACCACGGGTACCAGCTCATGGTTCACATTGTCATACAGAACCTTATCTTCTTTTATTACCACCAGCCCGTTGTCTGGGCCTGGGCTCAGCTCTGGGCAAGGTACTACAGGTTGCGCAGCTCCCGCAGTTCTGGTGATTAATGTAGTGGCTTGGGTTGTCGTTGTTGTATGGACCTTTTCCTTAGGAAACACATCCCATGTCCATATCCACATCCCACCTCCCCTCGGGTTGCGCAAACCCCACCCTGAGTCCGTGGAGTGAGAATGATTGAACTGGGTGTAATCTGTCTCACACCATGCTCGTATATAACCTGCGTTCGAGCAACTAAAAATGCTCTCCCCCTTGTTTTTAATGCAGACTCTGTCTGAGTTCGGGAACATTATGTACTTGCTGCCGTTTGAAGTCCCCCCGAACCCGTCGTCATCATTCCTTGTCGTGAGTACACCTGTGCTGCAAATCAAGGTTATTTGCTTCCCCACGGTTATGGTCAGTGCTCCTCGCTCCTGGTTGCACTCGGCGTCTCGGCGTCACTCGTGGTGTACCACAGTCCCATCTGCTGCTGCTGTCAGGTGATGGCCCTGGCTCCCTCAGCGATGGGAAGGACGAACACCATCCACATGAAGATCTTTGCGACCCTCATGATCCTGCAGGGGGAAACAGATGATGGACGCCAGTCATCACCGGTTGGCCTCAGTTATTCTTAGTGCCAGTGTAAGGCCGTAATTGAGACCAATGTTTCCATCGGCCCCTGCCCTACATATCCAAGCAAGCGCATGTGTCACTGGTCATAAGGACCTCGTAGCATCCCAGCCAGCGCAGTGCCCAACCAGGTTTTCTTGGCAAGGCCTTTACCATAACCAAATTCCCGGTGCTGGACAATCTTTCCTTCTCCTTAGGCTCGTCAGTTTCTAAGTCTTTGATTAGCTGCTGGTCCCTTGCCTCTTGCCTTAAGCCATGTAATTGTTTACATAAGTCCTTCACAAATCGCTCTACCCACTCCCTCGTGGGTCCTACATTCTCGCTTCCTACATAGACATCTCTGGAAGCCTCATAGCCCTGCCTGTCAACAACCCGAAGGGTGTCAGTCCAGTCGTTCTGTTAGGGGTGGCCCGTAACCTCATCAGGACACTGGGTAACAGGTCTGCCCACCCCTTCCCTTTCTCTGCTATATCTTTAGCTGAGGACGTTTTAAGGGGCGGTTCATCCTTTCTACCATGCCTGAGCTCTGAGGATGATATGGTATGTGGAACTTTTGCCTAATTCCCATCAAGGTGCATATCTGCTTCACTATTTTTCTGGTGAAGTACGTTCATTGGTCTGAGTCAATTTGCAATGGTACCCCCGCTCCCCCCCCACCCCCAACCCCCAGCGTGGTATTACTTCGTCTGCCAGGATTCTTGCTACTAGGGTGACAGAGCAATCTCGTGTAGCAAATGCCTCTATCCACTGGGTGAAATGATCCATTATCACCAGGCAGTAGGTTTTACCCTTACTTGGGGGTAGGACTGCCGTGAAATTGATTTGTAGGTGTTCCCATAGCCCCCAGGCCTGGGTTGATGGGACATCTTGATCTTAACGGCCTTGCCTGGATTAAATTGGGCACATACAATACACTGCTGACAGTGCATAGCCACGTCCCTGCCCATACCGGGCCACCAGCAACAGCATCCCATCCGCCCTACCGTGGTGTTACGCCCAGTGAGTTGGTCCCCGTGATAGACTTCGAGTAAATTCTGTCTAATACATTCTGGGGCCACCACCCTACCTTCCTTCCTCCACACATGATCTGTGTCTGTTCTAGCTCCTCCACGCTCCCATTCCTCCTTTTCCTCTTGTGAGGTTTCTTTGTGAAGCTTCTGCACATTCACTTCCTCTGGAACAATAGCAGTCATCCCAGTGGAGTGTGTCGGGGGCTGCATCGCAACCCGCTTTGCTGCCTCATCTGCTAATTGATTACCCTTTTGTATCTCATTCTGCACCTTTTGATGTGCTCTAACCTTGATAACAGCTGCCTTTCGTGGCAAGGTGGCGACTTCCACCAAATCCCTGACCACCTCCTCATGCTGTATTTGTCCTCCACTGAAGGTTACATACCTTATGCCTTCTCCAAGCTGCCATATAGTCATGTACCACGCCAATGGCATATCTACTGTCTGTATATATATTTACTGTCTGATCTTCTGCCACCCTCAAAGCTTCTGTTAATGCAGTTAATTCCGTGACCTTTGCTGATAATCCTCCTGATAAACTCCCGTCCTTAACCACTGTGCCATCCCCTTTCACCACGGCCCACCCTGTGTGTGGAGCTCCGTCCACAAAACGCTTCGACACATCTACAAAAAGGGTAATGTCAGCATCTGTCAGGGGCTCTTCACCAAGTCCACTACTATCCTCCGTTGCCATTTCTTCTGCACATTCGTGAGGTTCCCCCTCATCCAGCATCCCTTCTACGGGGTTGCCTCCCATATCCCTTATTATCTGCATTGACTTATCTTTGGTCAACAATACAGCTGCCCATGTTGCTCTACGTCTATCTGAGACTGTTTTCAGTCTTCCTGTATTTAGTAATTCTACTAAGGTGTGCTTTGTGTGTAACATGTTCTCCCCCGTCATTATAATGGGCTCGCTAACCTTTACTGCCCAGACAGCGCAATTGAGTGCTGTCACTCATCGCGGCATCCCAATTGCCACAGGGGTTCGTTTTATACAGAAGTATGCCAACGGCCTCATTCGGTCTCCGTGTTCCAGAGCTACCACAGCGTTGTAATATCCAGCATTGTTGTTAGTATAAATGTGGATTTGCCATCCCATGTCCGGCAGCCTGAGGGCAGGTGCCGATGTAAGGGCTTCTTTCAGACAGGTGTAAGCCTGTTCCTGCTCCTCTCCCCATTCTACTGGATCTGAAGCTGCCTTTCCCCCTTCACTAGCTGCTATGTAGGGGCTGCCTTTTGTGCAAACTCTTCAACAAAATTTCAACAGTAGTTAAATAACCCTAGCACTTTGCGTAGTCCTCTCACATTTGTTGGTCTAGGCATTTTGCTAATAGCTCCCTTCCTGTCTAACGGCATGAACTTGCTCCCCTTCTCCACAGCGTATCCTAGGTACTGCACCTTCCACTGACCAATCTGGGCCTTCCTTGGATTGGCTTTAAATCCTGCCTCACTCAATGCCTCCAGAACGATTAACAGTGCCCCTATATGTCCCTTCACCGTCTCCGATGCAATGAGAAGATCGTCCACATACTGCAGCACCGTGCTGTTAAATCTTCCTAAGGCCAGAGGCTCCAGCACGGAGCTCATGACTGTAGAACATTGCAGGACTACTGTGGAAACCCTGGGGTAATCTGGTCCAGGTGTACTGTTGGCTAGCCACTGTAAAGGCAAACTTCTCCTGTGACTCTTGTGCTAGGGGTATCGCCCAAAAACGGTTAGCTATGTCCAATACTGTAAAGACCTGATATTCTGGTTTTAGTCCATTGAAAATAATGACAGGGCTTGCCACTATTGGATATTCTTGTGGGGTAACTTCATTAAGGGCAATGTAATCTATGGTAAGTCGGTATGTCCCATCCGGCTTCCTCACTGGCCAGATGGGTGAGTTGGTCATACTGATGGTGGGACGATTCACCCTCCTATCCCTCAGTTACTGCACTTTTTCTGCGACAGCCTGTTGTGCCTCTGGTTTAGTGGGGTACTGTTTCCTTGCCTGATGCTTGGGTCCCTTCACCACTACCGGCTCCATTTGCACCAGCCCACAGTCTTGTCTACTACTAGCCCACACTTTGGGGATCTGCTGACACAACTGTTCCCACACCCCGTGTATCTCCCAGCCCCTTTCTGCTGTCTCGACAGATGCCACTTTTGACATCCGGGCTATTGCTCTTTCTGGGATCGATTGTCCCCGACTACTCCCAGCGCTGGGCCACATCACTTGTCCCTTTTTGGAGTCGATCAGTGCTCCCAGTTTCTTCAATAGATCCATTCCCAGGATCGTCCCTTCCGTGTTTCTACACACCCACAGGTGGGTGGAAATCATGACTTCTCCTATTTCCAAGAGGATGGTCTTGCTTCTTTTGGCTCTTAAACAGTTTCCCCTCTATCCCTGAAAGTGGAATATATTGCTTAATCATTGGAAACCGGGGCCCCCATGTCTATCAACGTCCTGCACTGCCGACCCCCTAACAGTGCGTCGATATACATCCTGGGGTCCCTCATAACTCCGTCCACCCCAGAGGCCATGGCAACCTATTTCTCTTCCAATATTCTTAGAATCATTGTCCTGATCTCCTGCCAGGTCATAAGTTTGTTCTCTGATTGTTGGTTCCCCTGCCTAGGTCTGCTCCCTTCCATCCTGCCCCCTGGGGTCCAACATTGTCCCATCACATGCCCACTTCTGCAGCAATTCATACATCTCTTTGCATTCTCTGGCTCTGTTTCCTAACTTTCCGCAATTATAACATACTCCTTGTGCCCTGGTGTATGGACCCCCACCCCAGCAGCGGCTACAGCTGCTGCTGAGGCGTTTGAGTTCTTGTGGGTCTCCACCTCAGAACTTCGGGATAATTGCCACCCACTGACAAACCCAAACGCAGAATCCTCTTGTGATTGGGGCTGAACCCCTCCTTCAGTAGTTTAAGGAATATCTTATCATTCCTATTGTGATTGGGAAGACCACCCCACTTCACATATGCCTCAAACTTTCTTTCAGTGTATTCTGTGGCACCCTTGTCTTTCCCCTGAACCGTGGACGTTATGGCACCCCAGTTTGCTTGCCCATGCCCCAGTACGCCCTGGACCACCATGCGGAATAGTCAGTGTTTCATGTCGTAAGGCTCATCTTCCCCTTCCATATCCTCTGCCCATTTCCCGTTCCTACAAACCTCGTCTATCTCAGCCCAGCGGTCCTTGGGACACTTAACCTGTACAAGGATATGTATATCTTTCGGGTGCATGGCGTGGAATACCTGCACCTCCTGTAATTTATCCCAAAAGTCTTTGTTGTCATCATCTGCTCTAAGTTGGGGCAGATCCTTGAGGATCAATTGTTTTACCCCAGGTGTAAATGAGATGTTCTAGCCTTTCTTCTACCCTAACTTCCTCAGTATCTTCTCCCCACCCGCACCCCCCGCACCATACTCGGCCCATGTCTCTCATCGCCCTTGCTCTTCTTGCCTTTGCACAGCCTCCCTCGCTTTTTCTTTATCATCCTCTTAACCAGGGCCTTGGCGTTTAGTCTAGGAGGGGCTGAGGATTCATCTGGGGTCATTTTATTGGGGAGCAGTGGGGCCGATGACGCTGCGCCTCTTGCCACCTCATCATACGGTGGGGGTAATACCCCCCGCCCGCCCAGCTCCCATATTCGGCTGCCTCCCTTTCTAATTCTTCCCACTCTCTATTGTAGTCACTGTCTTCACTGTCATCATCATCGCCATTAAAACCTATTTTTTCCGCAGCTACATTTGGGTTCCATTTTTGGTTTCAGGTGTATTCATACACTCACTGACAGAGTCCTAGGTACAAGTTAATTATGATTATTATTGCTTTATCTTTCTTTTGCTCCTTCCACCATGCTCTTTGTGCTTCTGGATGGTCCTTAGATTTCCACCCATCCTTCTTCATTTTACTAATCAAATTTTCATATTGGTTTGCAATAAACCTGGTAAGGGACCCCTCCGGTCCCCAATCTAGACCTACTGCGATACTGGTCATTCTGTTAATTCTGTCAGGTTTGTGGTCTGCCTGAGCAGTATTGACCTGCGGGATGCCCCTTAAATCCCCTACATGGTATAGGGACCTACGCAATACCCTTTAAATCCCCTGTTTAGCTCGACCTCTTGTGAAGGTCTGCCTTGTGGTCTCTCTCAGCGTGGTCTCCTGCGCGGTAACAGCCTTTTGGATACCTCTAAATCCCCTGCGCGGCTTGACCTACTATGTGGCTCTGCGTTGCAGTTTTCTCAGCGTGGCTCTCTGCCCGGTTCTCTCAACCCGCGACCTACTACTCTGGCACGCGCTTTGATTGCACAGCACACGAGTCTCCAGTCATTGGTTCTTTGATACCCACTTAAATTACAAATCCCACAACTGTGAGGTAGACCTTTCCTAACTACATGTGGTAAAATAAAAGGTACTCACCCCTTCATTGATCTCCTCACTGTCGCAGTCCCAATGTGGTGTATCCTGCCGACTATGCTAAATGTAAGGGTGAGGGCTTGCCCCGGTAACCAAAAATGCCTCGAGAGTCGGATGTCTGTACAAACGATCGTTTTTTGACAAGCATGCAGGGAGAAGTCCTACTCTCACGAATGATTGTTGGCATTCTGCTAGTTACGTTCCAGTAGTCATTTTATACAGTTTTACAGGAGGTTGACGTGATAAACTGTTTCCTAATTACATCAGTGCCCAACTGTTGCCTTCCCTGATCTCATCCTGCCTTGCTTATATTATTCACCTCGTGAACCTTTTGATTACCCTATTCATAGGATTCTGAAGTATTCATGTAATTCGGTTGCTTCCCCTCCTGAGCTCGTTACCTTCTGATTAGGTATTCATATAATTCAGGTATCTAGCAGGCAAGCTTTCTCAAGTTACAGGGAACTAAGTTACGCCAAGTATCCCATAGTTCCCTCTGCCAGTCTCTCCTACACTTTCCGTCAAACTGGTGACATCACACATTCAATTCTCAGTAAACTGTAAGCGTAATGGAATCAGAGTTTTAAGGAATATTGGCTAAATATTCAAAACTGTATGAAATGGTCAGTCTGCTTCATTCTATTGAGAAAGGCTGTGGTTTCCTTAGCTACTGTGAGAAGAAAATAGACTATAATGTACTGTAGAGAAGCCTTTTGTAATGAATTGTATCCTCAGAGAAACTATCTAACATTTTTAATATCTCCTTTCATGATAAAACTACATAACTTCCAGGCTACTGGAGATAGAACCCAGCAGGACTGGGACTGTGAGTGTGAGCTGCATACCATGGACAGACATCAACCGTTCTGGTGGAAAAGCGGTGTGTTCAGATTGGCTGCTCTTTGGTTTCAATGGAAAGTAATATTGGGCGGGGTGTGTATCAGGCACCCAATCAGAACATGTCAGTTTCCAACTGGTTAAAATTACACCCAGACTATAATTTCCAGGAGAGTTAGTTGACTTCCTTCCATCTACGAAAGATGATGGACACATAGCAAACAATCTATTTAGGTGGGGTATCTTCTCATGGTGCACCTTTGTTGATGGCTGTGAAGGCCAATCCTTGAGAGGCAGGTTCTGCCACAAGTGCCACACATAAAGCTGCCAAGTGGTGCTGTGAGTTGTTGTTTTTGATGTTGGTGCCTGTTGCCAAGCTGCTGTAGCAACTGGTCATCATGGTAGTGCACACCTGCCCACAGGGTGTGTTGCCATTTCCCTCTTTCACCAGCTAGTGACTCCACGTGTGATAGTCGACATTTAGAGCCTTCTTGTCACGCTTGCGAGCATACTTGAAGTGGAGCTTTGAGCGCCCCACTGGTTATCTGGTCCCGGGTACCTCACCATACTGAAGGTCCTTCTGTATGCAACACAGTATTGCATCCTGTGGACGTGTCTGATCCACCGAAGCCACCTCTGTTTGATTAGTGCCAACACACTTGGTAGCTCTGCCTTTGAGAAGACTGCCACATTTGTGAATTTGTCCTGCCAGGATATACCCATAATGTGCTGCAGAAAGTGAAGATAGAAATTAGTGAGCTTCTTTTCCTGGTACTCACCCACGTTTCGCAGCCATACAGCAAGGTGCTGAGAATACAGGCCTTATAAACCATCAGCTTAGTGTTATCGCATACGTGTTTCACAAGTCGGCCAAAGGTGGCAGCTGCTTTCCCCATGCATGCATCGAGTTCTGCATCCAGGAGAGTTAAGTCACTCCTTTCTAAAGAAAATGTTCTTTCCCACTTATGTCAGTGAGGATGGGTAGCTTGCACTAAATTTGCACTAATTACAATCAACAATAAGCTGCAAACAAATACAAGGCAGTGGAAATGCAAGCTGATGTCTCCAATCAAAGAACATGATACAAAAACATAGGATAATTTCAAGTACTGTACAGAGTATAAAAACCAAGCTTTGTTACACCAAGGGAAATGGCGCTATAGAAAATAAATATTATTACTAATTGAGTAGAGTTGCTGCTTTAGCATTTAAATTCCATTAAATGGGCTGAAAATCACTGATTTTTTGATTAGGTTGCCTGATTTTGATTTGCTATCCAAAAAGAAAATGGAATAAAGTCTCTGGAAATCATGAAGTATTTTATCAACTATATCTTTGTTGGGATAGAAAAAAATCCAAATTCTGCTGCTGTCATCCCCAGCTCTACTGTTTGCATACAGTGAGCTAGAGTATAAGTGGGTCCATAAAAGAGCAAACATTTCACTGGATCCGCTCCTGCCGTGAGCCATGAGTGCAAATTGGGAAATTGTGCACGCCAGGAAGCGATTTTCATCCATTGGTCTTCATGGATGAAATATCGTGGCTCTCAAGGACATAATTTTCCTGTGATGTGCTTCAGTGCACACTTAGTGTGGGCGTAACACCATCTTTACACCAAAAAGCTGTTTTCCATAAAATTGAAACATTCGGAACAGGGGTCGGCAATTCAGCTCCTTGAGCCTGCTGTGACATTCAATTAGATAATGGTCGATCTGCATCTTAACTCCATTTTCCCACCTTTGCTCCATGCCGCTTGATACCCTTATCTGACAAAAATCTATCAATCTCAGTTTTGAAAACTCCCCCAGCATCCACAGCCTTATGAAGGAGACAGTTCCAGATTTATTTTACCTTTTAAAAAAAATCAGTGACCTAACTCTACGTTTAAGATCCCTTTGACTCAGACTATGTTACCTGAAATACACATGTAATATGACAGTCCCTAGAGATAAGTGTTTTGTATAATACTGGAGCTGAAGCAATTATTAGCTGGATTATCTATTAAGGATGCTAGCTCTGAATTGATCCTGCTGGCCGACTTCTTTTTTGAATAAATAAGTCTGTCCTAGTTTTGGTTAGGTTGTGATTTGTAGTAAAGATGGCAAACTGCATGTATCAGACACTTTTGAAGCCAGACTGCTAGGTAACAGCACATGTTTTGCAGAATGTGATTGGCTGAGTCTGGAAGTGTGTCAGGAGCAATCACAAGTCTGTTGATTTGAGGTTATTGAGGTTGAGCTAACCTTACAGCTATAATACAGATAAAGAGTAGCCATGACACTTTATCTCAGCAATGCAGTGAAGTGTAAGCATCACTTCACCAACTCAGATGTCATTTGGTTACGTTCCTCACCTCTGATGAGATGTAAATCATTAACCCATGCATGTACAGCCGGAAAAAGCAATCTTGATCTATGTGTGTATAATATTTTTCACTCCCTTACTGCGTTATTTGGTGTTTTGGGTAAATGTCATATGCAAACTCAATGAGAATAGCTAACTTGAAAAATTCATGATGCCAGATATATCAGGGTAGATTTTACAAATTGGCAAACTTGGTGTAGAATTGTACTTGCTCGGAGCACATATCAGGATGGTGCATACCTGCATTGTGTTTAACGAATGGAAAATCACTGGTTAGGTATGTGCAGTGTCCTGATAAGTGCTCCGATTTGGCATGGCTCTGAAGCAGAAACACTGGAAAATCTATCCCGTGATTTCTACCAAATATTTTCAACAGGGTAAATTCAACATTATTGCACTTCTTGTGAGGAGCCACATTCACTGTCCCATAACTGTAAACAAAAGAGTTAAAAAAAATGCTTTGATAAGTAACCTTTAATGCCTTTTGCTGTCCTTACATTCTCCCTGTTTCTGCTATTACTATTAAATGGCATGACCTCAGTGGATTTGTCAGATCAGACATTCTACACCCTCAGGATATAAAATGTCTTATGGGCTGTGAATATATGCCAACGGGGTGAACTCCGCCTGGATACTAAGATACCAACCAGCCAAACATCGACCATGGTACGCCACAGGATTTAGATAGAGGGCTGAATTTTCAGAGCCACCCTAAACAAAGACGGAGGGCGGGGGGACCTGGAAAATGCCAGTGCCAGGCTGTGTGTCAATTTCAAAACACCAATCCCAGCGCCAGCAATAATCACCAGGGCGGGGGAGGGCAGAACAGGAATTCCGCACTGCCTGCAAGTAAGGCCAATTAAAACTGTTTAAAAGCTCATTAACAGCTTGTCAAGATTGGAACTTGAAAATTTAAAAGGGTGCACAGCTTACCCACGTCTTCAGAAACAGCTCTGCTGAAGGGAGGTGGGTACAGGCTGGATAGCCAGTCATGGCTGCCCCAGGGCATCATCCTGGCCCCATAAGAGGGTCAGGGAAGCAAAGTACTTAGAACAGAGGTGCCCTTGGCACTACGCCTGGGCATCGAAAGGGTCAGCAACCTCCTGGCATCGCAGAGGCAGAAGAGCAGGGGGCAAAGCTGCCAAGGACAATTTGGCAGCCACCTGCCCAGAAGGAAATGGCAATGTGGGCACAACTGTCAGTTTTTGGGCCAAGTGGCAATGATGGGAAGCACGCTCTACAGGAAAGGCGGAACCCCAAGCACCAGGAGGGCAAAGGAGATGAAAGTGGGACAGGAAAGACACAGAGGCCATACTCTCAACACAGAAGACATCAAAGTCACTGTGGTCTTGAACTTCTTTGCTTCTGGCTGATTCCAAGGATCAGCTGTGGACCTTGGTGGCATTTCACAAATGGCTGCACAACACTGCATCTTGAAGGTCACTGATGCCCTCTTTGCCAGGGCTGGACAGTACATTCATTTCATGACACACACAGCCTCACAGCAACAGGGCATTGGGTATCACTGCCATCGCTGGATTCCTCCAGCTGCTAGGCATCATCGATTGCACCCATGTGGCCATCAAAACACCAAGCGACTGTCCATTCAGCTCCAACAGGAAGGGTTTCCACTCCTTCAACATTCAACTGGTCAGCGACCACAGCAAGAGTTTCCTCCATGTGTGCACTCATTTTCCGGGCAGCTGCCATGACTCCTTTATCCTCTGCCAGTTCAGGCTGCCTCAGATCTTCACTACAACCCCCAAAGTGCTTGGATGGATCCCAGGGGACAAGGGATACACCTTGAAGACTTGACTACTGACCTCTCTAAGGGAGCCCCAGACAGAGGCACAGAGGTGATACAACCAATGCCAGCTGCGCAGTAGGACCACTATTGAGCAGTCCATCAGGCTTCTGAGAATGAGGTTCCGATGCCTGGACCAGTCAGGTGGTGTCCTCCAATACTGTCCTGTAAGGGTCTTGGTCACTGTGGTGGTCTGCTGCACTCTTCATAACCTGGCTCTTGAGAGAGGTGTGGACCTTGAGGATGATGAGGCCTTGGAAGGAGACAACGCATCGGGGAGGAGCAGGAGGTGAGATAGGAGGAGGAAGTGGAAGCTGAGGAAGATAATGCTGCATGGCAAGCTGGCCCCCCTCCTATCACCATCCGGGAGGAGGACCTCCTTCCTCTCCATCATTAGATCCAGGTTGGTGTCGACAAAACGATGGGCAGCCCTGTCCTGGGTGCCAGGCCTCCAGCTCACCTGTGACATCTTGCTTCCCTCTGGTGCTGTAGAAATCTTTCGCACAAACCTCAGATCTCACCCTTAGCACAACCAGCAGCCTCAGTGATGATTGCCATGGGAGTCTAAACCAGTCCCCCACCTCATCTGACTCACCTCCGTTCCCAGCCCACTAGCTCTAAGTGCTCATGAAACCCATCTCCATTATCAATAAAGGGTTTCCCTGCTCAAAAATTTTAACTTTAATCAGTTTCTGACACCAAAAAAAACCTGGCTCCTGTTTCCTGCCTACTAGAGTCTCTGTTCAGAGGTTCCCCGAATTTTTGCAAAATTCGGATGTTGCTGATTCGACAAATGAAGTTAAGCTTCCTTAAAAATTGCAAGCTACGTTTGGCACATCTTTTCCGTAATGTAGTTAAGATATGGCTGCCAAGCTGGATGTTTGTTGTTGGAGAGGCTTGGCAAGTTTGCAACTGGGAGAGCTCGATGGGCAGCATCACTATTAATCATTTGAACAGTTGCTGTTACGGCCCTCTCAGTACTGAAGATAATACCATATATAAGCACATTTCTAATTTCATCTGCATCTGCCTCGAGTGTTTTAAATGGCAATTAACAATCTTGTACAGTGGCGTTACCGGCAAATAAATAACATCATTTTTGATGATGTCCACCAGTTCATTGGTGGAGATAAGCAATGTAGGAACAGGAGGCCATTTAGCCCCTCGAGCCTGTTCCACCATTCAATGAGATCATGGCTGATTTGCCACCTAACTCCATATCTCAGCAAACGTCCCATGATAGTCAACGTTCTTTTGACCACTGCTGTCACTGTTTGATGCAATTTGTACTTTTAGCATGGCTCATTATATATAGGCTTACCTCTTCAGCAGGAGCATCAACTCAATTCATATTCCAGCTGACTTGGTTTTCAGTTTGATAGCAACATTCATCTCATCCATTGTTTTAACAAACAACCTTTCTCCTTCCTTTCAGATAGTTAGAATTGCAATTTTTAGTGATCTCCTGCTTTCTCTTCTCCTTTATTTTATTCTGTCACATTTTTCCTTCTAGCCCCACTACTGTTTAGACATCTGTTTTTCATGTTTTCACTGTTGCATCCAATCTTCTCCTTTCTGATTCGAAATAATCTGTGCTCACCAAGGGCCCGATTCTATCACCTCACCTCAAAATTAACAAGACAATGAGCTCTTATTCTGGCGCCTATGTCTCCATGTTTCCTTCTTTACCAGGACACTCCTTTTGTGGATTTAAACCTTTCATCTACTTCAAGCCTCCCCAATCCTTTTGGGCCCTCCCGATGGCCCCTTGTCTTCTTTAATCTCTTTTATTGAGAATTGCCACTGCAATATTAGCTGTCTTCTCTCTTAGTTTCTCTACCTCTTTTACTGACTTTAATATATTTGCCTCAGAATATTCAACAGTCAATTTTCTTGGTTGTAAGCTGAAAATTATCATCGGACCTGACTCCTCTTATCTTGGTTTGCTATTAGTGGTATTAGCAAGGGCTCAGTGGGACCACTTATAGCTCTGAGTCTGAAGATTGTGGGTTCAAGTCCCACTCAAGTGAATTGAGTACAAAATCTTGGCTTGTTAATATTAGACAATAGAGGAAAGAAGAGTTGCCTCTTTTTTTACAAGACTGAAACAGGCCATTCAGCCCAAATATTTTGTGTTATGGCTGAATTTTATAAGAGCACCGTGCTCTGTGGCAGCCACTTTGAAGGCGGCGGCCTTCTGACACGGATGTGCCTCCGCACAGCCCCTGCGATATTACGCATGGGGGCTGATTCAAATAGAGGGGGCGGAGTGTCCGCCCCCCAGTGACGTAGAGTGGGCGGCGGCCGCGTCCACGGCAATGGCGTCTGGCTCTACTGGGCAGACCCGGTGCCATTTTTAAAGGGCTTCAAGCCCTTCAGGATATATTTAAATATTTAAAGGTGCCGGTGAGCTTAAAAACATTAATAAACATTTAATGTAACATTTAAATCCCCTATGCCACCGCCTCCCCCCCCATTAAATCCCAACACATAACTTGACCTATCCCCCAGAAAATACACTTTTTGAAATTCTGAACTTTCGCCTTCGAGGTTCAGTATCTTTGACCCTCAACCCCATCCCACCATCCCCACAACCAATAGGAACAATTTTCCCCGCTCCCCACGCCCCCCCCACCCCCGCCCTGATAATTTTATTCATTCCACCTCCCCATCAGTGTCTCACCTCAGAACTCCAATGGAGTTCCAAAGGCATGCGAGTTGCTGCCAGTTGGCCGTAAAATTGGTGTGGGACAGCCGGCGGCGGCAGGTAAGTTCATTTGCATATTAATGTGGCTAATTTCAATTTAATGAAGGCCCCTCCGCTTGGTGGCGGGGGGCCACACCAAGACCTTGCTGCCACCACTAATATCCGGTGGGGCCTTCTCAGCGTCGTGGGTCATGGCAGGCCACTCCCGCTAGCATTTTACAGGTCTCCCCACCATAACCCACGGCATCGAGGGGCTGGTAAAATTCAGCCCTTAGTGTTTATCCTCCACACCATCAATCGCCCCAATCCTGTGCGCCTGTTCTGTTCCCAAATCTCTTTGTCCCTCTTTCCATCACCCACCTATCTGACCTATTCTTAAAAGCTGACTTGGTCTCTGTTTCTAGCGTGAACTCTGGCAGTGCATTCCATATCCTCACAACTTTCTAAATAAAAATGTCTTTCTTGCTGTCTGTCCGAAATCTCTTGCATTTCTCCTTATAATTATATATCCCTCATTCTAGACCCCTTAACATAGGAACATAGGAGCAGGAGTAGGCCATTCAGCCTGTTGAGCTGCTCTGCCATTCAATTAGCTCATGGCCAATCGTCTATTTCAATGCCACTTTCCCACACTACCTCATATCCCTTGATGTCATTGGTATCCAGATATCTATCAATTTCTGTCTTGAACATGCTCAATGATTGAGCTTCCACAGCCCTCTGGGGTAGAGAATTCCAAAAATTCACCACCATCTGAGTGAAGAAGTTCCTCCTCATCTCAGTCTTAAATGGCCTGCCCCTTATTCTGAGACTGCGTCTCCTGGTTCTAGACTCACCAGTCAGGGGAAACACCCTATCTACATCTACCCTGTCACACCCTGAAAGAATTTTGTAATTTTCAATAAGATCACCTCTCATTCTTCGAAACTTCAGAGAATATAGGCCCAATTTCCTCAATCTCTCCTTATTAGACAATCCCAGCATCCCAGGGATTAGTCTGGTGAACCTCCACTGCACTCCGTCTACGGCAAGTATATCCTTCCTCAGATGAGGAGACCAAAACTGTACACTATACTCCAGGTAATGCCAAGGCTATATACTATTGCAGCAAGACTTCCTGTACTCAAAACCCCTTGCAATGAAGGCCAACATACCATGGACCTTCCTAATTGCCTGTGGCACCTACATGTTAGCTTTTAGTGACTCATGAACAAGGACACCCAGGTCCCTTTGGACATCAACACTTCCCAACCTCTCACCATTTACAAAATACTCTGTTTTTCTATTTTTTCTACCTAAGTGGATAACTTCACACTTATTCACATTATATTCCATCTGCCATGTTCTTACCCATTCACTTAGCCTATCCAAGTCCCCTTGAAGTGTCCTTGTATCCACCTCATGACTTACATTCCCTCCTAGTTTTGTGTCATGAGCAAACTTAGAAATATTACATTTGGTCCCCACATTCAAATCAGCCTACCTTCCTGAGAATGACCCGTTTATTCGTATCTCTGGTTTCTGTCTGTAAACCAATTCTTAATACATACCAGTATATTACCCCAATCCCATGTGCTCTAATTTTGTTTACTAACCTCCTGTGTGGGATCTTATCAAAAGCCTTCTGAAAATCCAAATACACCACATCCATTGGTTCTCCTTTATCTATGCTACAAGTAACATCCTCAAAAAACTCCAACAGGTTTGTCAAACATGTTTTCCCTTTCACAAATCCATGTTGACTCTGCCCAATCATATCATTATTTTCTAAGTGTCTAATTATCACATCCTTTAGCATAGATTCTAACATTTTCCCTGTTACTGACATCAAACTAACAGGTTTGTAGTTCCCCGTTTTCTCTCTCCCTCCTTTCTTAAACAGTGGGGTTACATTTGCTATTTTCCAGTCTGCAGGAACTTTTCCAGAATCTGTAGAACAAGGTTGTCCAACCTTTTTGCGTGGGGCTGGGGTGTGGGGGGGGGCACATTACAATTTGTGTCTTACATGGGGGGCCGGTGAGACAATTTCGGAAGATAAAAGGCATTAAAAATTTATCTTACTATTAATCAAAACAACATCAAATGTGCATTTTTGTGAAGCAGCTTTAAATGATAAGATTAATTTATTGACTTACTTTCTCATCACTATGTTGGACACTGATTTAGTGAGATACCTGGCATTTTTTGGCTTGCACAAGTAGTCTGTCTATCTTGTTTTAGTGATGTTGAGTATTCTGCATAGATATCCATCTGGTCAGGAGTGATCTTGATCTCTCTCTCTGTCTCTGTCTCACTGTCTTTCTGTGTTCCCCCCTCTCTGTGTTGTTCCTCCCCCCTCTGTCGTCCTCGCTCTCTGTGTCCCCCCCTCTGTCCCCCCTTTCTCTCTTTGTCCCCCCTCTCTCTCTGTCCGCCCGCCCCCTCTCTCTACCCCCCTTCTCTCTTTGTTACACCTCTCTCTTTGTTACCCTTTCTCTCTCTGTTCCCCCCTCTCTCTCTTTGTTTCCCTCTTTTCTCCCTCACTCTGACAGTTGCACTGAGCAGGAGCGCTCAGCACAGCAGCTTTGTGCTTGGTCTGTTTTTCTAAAAAACATTGCGTTGTCAGTTTCATAGCTGACAGCTGCTGAAGCAGGAATGCACGTCCCAACATCGGGCAGATTTGGGGTTTTCCGGTGGGCTTTTAAAAAAAGTAACCACATTTCTGTAATGGCAATTAAATCATAACCATTTACCTCTATTTGTGCCTTCAAATCATTTACCTTGTTGTGAATGCTGCACGCATTCAGAGCGCGTGCCCTTAATTTTGCCTTTTTAATATTATTCCGCATTCTGATCCTATTTGATGCTTGCCTTCGCTTCATCTATCTTCTAATTTCGCTTACTACTTTTCTACTTCCTGTTACCAGTTTTGCTTTTCATCAATTCAATCTTCCCTTCCTGCCACACTCAGATTATTAATTTCCTGATTGATACCTTGCTCTCTTGCCTTCTCTCTCTCTAAATTATCACATCTTCCCTCACGTGATCCCTTGCCCCTACAATTTAGTTTAAAGCCCTCTCCACTGCCCTAGTTATACAACTCTCCAAACACAGGACCTAGCAAGGTTCAGATGAAAATCATCCCAGCGGTACAGCTCCCACTTTCCCCAGTACTAGTACCAGTGCCCCAGTCAATACCTATTTCTTCCACACCAATCTTTGAGCCATGCATTTAACTCCCTAATCTTATTTACCCTAGTCCAAATTGCCATGGCTTTGAAGTTCTGCATTTCAATTTAACTTGAATGAGGCTAACCAAACCAGGTGTCTTTAAATTAACAAATTAACTCTTTAATTAGAAGAACTAAATTCTTAAACACTATGAAGATATAAACAACATTTAGAATACAAAAAATTAGAGTCCTTGCAAATTTACAGTCCAATGTTGCTTGAAGTCCTCACAGAATGTTGCCTAAAGTCCTCACTGTCATCCGATGCAGGGAAAGGCTTCTTCCACAGTAAAACAGTCCATCGTCTAACTTCAGCAGTAGGTGATGCTTTCCTTCTCCAGTGAATTTCAATAATTAACGACTTGCAAGCACTTTCAATAGAATCAAGCTGACTTTAGAGTTTTTGAGGGATAAAAGATTGTCACTGTCTAACTTCCCTTTCTTTAATTTAAATTACCAGAGATCTCTGTTTTGGCTTGACTTTTTTTTTAGAATTTTGAGAGATAATAATAAACAGACTAAAATCCTCTTCCTTCAGTTTAAGTGGTTGAGAGGCCTTTTTCCAGGTGCTGTCTGTGTGTCTCTGTGTCTGTGTTCTGTTAGAACAAACTGTCTTCAACTAAAAAGCCAGTTCAAAACTGAATTGTAACAAATGCATCGCTTAATACTCACTCCCAGTGGTTGTATCTATGGTAACGAGAATGCACCCTTTGAATCGCAGTCTCCAAATGGCTGCTTCTAAGGCAACGAAAATACACCTTCCTATATCTCTTGAGGCTTGCTGGTTCTTAAAGCAATACTGATCCTTTGCAAGCCTTAAAGGCAAACTGCATATTCCCGGAAAAAAAACTACAGAAACATGACACCTCCACCCCTAGCGGAATGAAACGCCATTCCTGAAATGCATTTCATTACAATGGGTAAAAAAAAAATATAAATTGAAAAAATGCTAACTTTTTTTCCACGCATTTACAGATATACACATTTCTAAAAAAAAATGTTTAGACTACAGCAACAAGTTCCACCAGAACATTTCGGCTTTAAATTTTCAAAAGGTTGTTCCAATTAACCCATTTCAAGTTTACAAGCATAATCTTCCAATTGTTTCGTGTTTTTCTTCCAAGTGTCCCTATTGTCCATCACCTCAGTCAGGTGAGCTGCACAGCTAGGAGCACTGACCACTACTGGGTTCACTATTCTCTGAGAAGTTTCTCAAGTGCCCCTTAACCTATGTGGCATCACTTGACACTGGAGAACCCTGTCCAGTGTAACAGAAGCTGATTTTTTCTTACCCCAGGGTGTCAAAGGAGTTTGACAGTATCCTTCCAACACATCGGTCTCTTTAAGACACATTGTGTTGCCCACTCTGTCCAATACAGTCCTTTAAATGATAATTTGGGTAAGAGGTAACTTTCCTCTCCCTGATGCATCGCAGTGTCTGTCGCTCTGCCTCTAGTTCATTGACTCTGAGCCAAAGCTCCTCAAAGTGCAGACACTTACCACAAACGTGTGTGCTGTGGATCACACTCGCATCCACCAGCTCCCACATAATGCAGCCACAACACATCACCTGCCCTGCCATCTTTATAATGTGTTAATTCATTTATTTTTCTTAATTAATTTATAATCAATGAACCCCAGTACTCCTATTCTAGGAAGCTTTACTACTGCTGGTAAACTTTACTACAACTAATAAAACCTTACTAATAAAGCACCTGAGACTCAGAAGATTTGTATGGTTACTATTCCAATTAATGTTATACTAACCCCAATTAACATTCCTTAGTTTAGATAAGAGAAAAATGTTCACCAACCAATCACTTACCTTCTATGTTGGAACATCACACGTCAATTCTTCTTTCCCCCTCTTCACCAAATTCCCATGTGAACCAAATTCCCACCTTCACACTCTGACTACATCTCACTCTGACAAAGTCTCCACTCTGTGTGCCCCTCAATCACTGGAAACAGTTTCACCCTTTCATAATTTTAAACTTCTCTATCAAATCACCCTGTACTCTCCTCAGTTCTAATGAAAACAGTCCCAATTTTTCAAATCTGCCTTTGTATTTGTAGTTCCTCATATCAGACAGCATTCTAGGGCTGAAAGTGACGGCAGGCGAAAAAATTGGCAGCCCACCCATGCGGGCCACATGACGCTGAGCCACCGCGATTCTAAGCACAGCAGCTCATTTAAATAGCCGGGCGGACTCCCCCCCCCCATCCCCGGCAATCTCCGGCAATGATGTCAGCTGCCTGTGCGCAGGCGTGATGCCATTTTTAAAGAGTTGCTAGCACTACCGGCTAATTTAAATATTTAAAGGTAAAGTGAATAAAAATAAATAAATACATCTCTTTTGCCTCTCTCTCACAACCGCCCCCCCCCCCCACCAAATAACAACTAAATTAATTATTTGCCCTTTTCTCTCCCTCAAAACACTTATCATTATCATCTGACCTACCCCCCCCAAAACTCCACAAACTTTCAACTACAACCATTCTCACCATCCCCTACACCCATGATATTAGTTTGACCCCATTCCACCCCCCCACTCCCCTCCCCGCATTGATAAGCTTACCTCCTCCCTCCTCCCCACCCCTGTGTGGCACCTCGTTTCCCTGGACGGGGATCCAAAGACACGGGAGTTCCGGCTGCCGGTCCGAAGAGCACAGCGGGACATCAGCCGGCGATGTGAGCTTCATTAATTTATTCATTTTAATTTATTTAAATATTAAAATTGGGCTCCTGTCACCGAGCGGTGTGGGGGCCACCACGAGGCCTCGTCACCGCCAGTAATATTGGGCCAGGCCCTCCTGGCATCGGGGTGCATGGCATTTTCAGACCCCCCACCCCCTACCCCCAGCTACAGAACCCAACGCCTGGGGAAGAAAAAAATACAGTCCCTAGAGAATGTACCCTCTCTGTTACCCTAACATCCTTCCCAACGCATTGAGGCCTAAAACTGCACACAATACTTCAACTAAAGTCTAATTACGGTTTATATACAGATGCACCATTACATCTTGACTTTTACATTCCATATTTCATGCCATAAAAGTCAGAATCCCATTAATTTTACAGCGTTACCCACTATAAACTGGTTGACCTCTTGCATGTGAAGGTTTGTGTGCATGAATTTGAATAGCCTTGAAGAGAATCACTCCTTCACAAGGTCACTGTCTCTTTGTTTATTGACCCTTTATGGGAGAAGATTTCCTCCTGGTGCTGTGTAATGAAATCATAAACTTGTTTAGAAAGAACAGGCTGTGTTTCTGTTACCTACAGAGTAAATCTTCACTTTCACTATTTGTTGGTCCTCTTATTCCAGCCAGAATCTCAATAAATCATTTACCTCCAGAACTGGATTCCCTCTATTTGATGTATATGCAATTAAAAACATATAGTGTTAAAAACTGTAATTATCTCATCATCGTAATTTATTTATACACGCAGATGTAAAATATTCACAGTTGCAGCAATGGCATTATTGCCCTGTTTTTCCAAAGGATGATAGAATACAACTTCAGTGCAGTTCTGAGGCAGTGCTATACTGTCAGAGGTGCCAGCCTTCAGAAGAAATTTAAAACTGAAGCTCCGTCTGCTCTCGTGACATAAAATATCCCATGGTGCCCTCTTGACAAAGAGCAATGGGGTTCTCCCTGGTGTCCTGGCCAACATTTGTCCTTCAGCCACTTATCACTATTAGAATGCTGTGGATGGGAAATTGCTGTTTGCAAATTGGTACTGCATTTCCTACACGATAACTGTATTACAACTTAAAAGTATTTCATTGGCTGTAAAATACTTTGGGATGTCCTGAGGACATGAAAGGTACTATATAAGTAAAAAATTCTTTTTTCTTTAACTGCAACTCCAACCATTATCTCTTAGACTATATCTGAGCTAATCTTATTCAGAGATCATTCAATCCCAAACTTTAAACTTATCTTCCCAATCCATCACTGCCTATTTCTACCTTCTTTCCAAGCTTCACAAGATTCAGACCAGATCTTTTATTTCAGCTTCATGAACCCCCCCCCCCCCCACCCCAGAACTTCTTTCCTTTGACCTTGACTCCATTTGCTCTTGGGCCCTATTTCCTGCTCTTCACCATGAATATCCATCCTTTAACAGGATGGTTTCTGGGCTTTCTAATGCTTCATTGAACATCTCTCCTACTGTTTCCCATATCTAACATCCTTTTTCACTTGGCTGAACTTGTTCTATTGCTCAATAACTTCTCTTATATTTGCACACACTTTATTAAAATTAAATATTTTGGGAACACACAAATCCAGCTGTGTCAGTCTTTTCACGGCATTGGTTTTGGAGCATTTACTTTCTTTTTTTTACTGTATGTATTTTTGTCTTCTGTGTTTCAGTCAACTCTTGCAGGTGAGCTTCATTTTCCTGTGTCCTAAAGAGTGTTTTAATTTTCCCAATGATCTATGTTAACCCCCCCTACCTCAGGAGTACTGAGTTCTACCTGGGCTGAGATCATTTAAGGATGGATTTTAGGGGAAGCTTGATAAGCACATGAGGGAGGAAGTAATCGAAGGTTCTACTGAGGTTGAGTTGAAGTGGGGTTGGAGGAGGCTTGTGTGGAGCATAAACTCTAGCATAGACAAGTTGGGCTGAATGCCCTGTTTCTGTGCCGTAAATCAAATGTAATTCAATGTAAATTTATAGCCTGCCCAGGGAACAAAGAACCCTCATCTGCTTATTTCAGCTAATGGCTTTATCACTTGGTCTCACATGATCGTTCTTCTCTTTGAAACGTGGCAGAATAACACTGCACTCGACTTTGACTCAGGCATTAACTGCCAATTAAATTTATTAAACACTAAACAAACAAACAAGTCGTAGCAGTGTTGCAACATATATTTCTACAAAAAAAAAGCTGTTGAGCTTAGCTAGCTCCCGATGCAGTAGGAAATAATATTTTGCAACTGTTATGCTAAGCTATGATATAAATAATATGGATAGTTGTTTGGTAGTACAAAACTTGAGTATTGCTGAAAATAGAGACATGTTGTTGAAGCTTTTCGTCTCGCACTCATCAGGACAAACCGCAAGAATACCAATGTAAGGGAACACAATGACTTTATACTGTATGAGAAGAGAATGTTGATTCGTTGGCTAGTGAACTCAGATTGGTAGGTGCATTGCCATGGAGAATGCAGCAGTTTACAGTGACTGACAGTTAACTGCCAAGCTTTGTTTGAAATTTAAACCAGGCAGCTTGACTCTGATTGGGCAAGGCATTGCCCTGAGGAATGACAGTGAATGGCTGTCACTTATTTTGTTTAGCTGGAACAGGCAGAAGGTTTGTACATGTTCTTTTGGTCTTCAAAGAGCAGGGCCCTGTGTATTAATATATGTAGCTTCCAGTATGCGCAAATGCAATTCTTATGGAGCAGTTCTTTTTCTTTTGTCATCATCTATGGAAGTTGTATCACCTAATTATCTCTCTTCAAAAGCTATAGGTCAACTCTGACTGATATGAATCAGATATGAAAAAGACTGATAAATAGCTTCAAAAATAATCAAGTCCAAGCTGATTTAAATAAGCATCTTTTTAACTAAAAATGTCAGATGTTTGAACAATTCCACAAAATGTTTGTATCTGAATTGAATGGGTTGAATCCTCCTTCAGGTATCAAGTTCAAACAAACCAACAAAAACCTGTTGTAAGTGTAACGAGTCAATCCAGAAAATGATTCCCATGAGGTGCTAGTTTCTAATGTTTTATGTATTGTGATGACATTATAAAAGCCAATACCATGCAAAACCTTAGAAAAAGATGCTTTATTTGTGATACACACTCCTTATTCCATTCCTATTTATGTCTACTTTCTAATCTCTTCATCTATTATATTGATGGTTGTGTTGATGCTGCTTCCTGCTCTCACATAAATCTTTATAAGTTAATGGACTACGCTTGCTATTGCTACTGATTCCTTGCTTTACTGTGGTCCATTTGTGACTCTTCCCACCCCTTTCTGGATCTTTCTCTGCAAGTCTAACAATAGATTTTCTACTATAACTAAAAATATTCCAAGCCCACAGAGACCTACAGCTAATATCATTATGTCTCTTTCCATTGTTGCCACAACTTCTCCATTTCTTCAATATTTGTTCTATTTTCTGCGACAGACAATCCAAAATGATCCCCTTTTTGCTCATACGAGCATACATACGAACATACAAATTAGGAGCAGGAGCAGACCATTCGGCCCCTCAAGCCTGCTCCACCATTTAATAAGATCATGGCTGATCTGATTGCGGCCTCTACTCCATTTTCCCGCCTACCCCCGAAAGCCTTTGACTCCCTTGTTAGTGAAGAATTTATCTACCTCTGCCTTAAAAATATACAATGACCCTGCCTCCACTGCTCTCTGGGGAAGAGAGTTCCAAAGACTCACAACCCGCTGAGAGAAAAAAAATTCTCCTCATCTCCGTCTTAAATGGGTGACCCCTTATTTTTGAACCATGTCCCCTAGTTTAAGTTTCACAAGGGGAAACATCCTTTCAGCATCCACCCTGCCAAGTCCCCTCAGGATCTCTCATTCTTGTAAACTCCAATGGATACTGACACAACCTGTCCAACCTTTCTTCATAAGATAACCACCACCCGCCACCACCCCCACCCCCCCACCCCATCCCAGGTATCAGCCGAGTGAACCTTCTCTGAACTGCCTCTAATGCATTTATATCCTTTCTTAAATAAGGAGACTAAAACTGTGCACAGTACTCCAGATGTGGTCTCACCAATACCCTCTACAACTGTAGCAAAACATCCCTACTTTTATATTCCATTCCCCTTGCAATGAATGACAACATTCAATTTGCCTTCCTAATCACTTGCTGTATCTGCAGATCATCATTTTGTGATTCATGTACCAGGACACCCAGATCTCTCTGTACCACTGAGTTCTGCAATCTCTCTTAAATAAACCCTGAACCACATCAAACCCACTTCTCAGGTCTCTGTTCTCATCCCTCCTCTCATAGCAACGGCAAGAACCTACTTGTCCTCACCTTCTATCCCATTGGGCGGTAGATCCCCCAAATTCTTCTCTGCCAAATACAACATGATCTCAGCATCAAACAAAACCTGTGCTTGGAATATAAGTACCCCCATGAAAGAGATCACAAGCAGAGATTCATACAGATTTGTTCAATACATGGCCTGTTGAAAATGGTGGAGCAATAGTTAATGCCAGGATTGTCAAAGATTGAACGATTAGTGAGAATTGATTTTGACCAAAGGTCACATGTATTTCAGTTATGTAAATTTACAATTGTGTTCAGGATACATTTATAATTTTGGAGATGGGAATACAAGACTCAAACACTGTGCTTGAGTTTTGTTTGTGTTTGCAATGGGCATGGTGCGTACAATGGTTTTGGATTTCCGATCAGTATCAATACATTTAAAGTTCATGAAATTTGGAAGGCGAGCAGGACCAGCGACTGTCTGAGGTCACACTAAACTAAATGTTTGCTCATGTTAAACACAACACAGTAGGGTAATTGACCTTTGGAACAGACACTAAACCATCTTTTTTATTATCTTTATCTGAAATTCTGTGTTTACCAATTTCAAAATATGTATCAAGTAAAGCAATAATATAAGCATATCACCGGCACAGTGCAATAAACTAAATTCCAAGTTCTTCATTCTGTACGGGCTCAATAAAGTGCTTCTTAACCTTTTATGCTGCAGACCCACCCTTCAGCTTTTATCATTTTGGCTAATATTTATTTAAAATCTCTGTCGGTCAGCATTCCTATACTGAATTTTGCTTTGAAGATAGCAATTTCTAAAGATTTAATACTCCATAAAGAAACTGACAAAGTTTGATGCCCATGTCCAGACCCTTTTATGATGAGAGTAAAGATATTGTTAACTGATGAGAGGAATTAAGATATATTCCAATGCCTTATCATAATATTAGCATTTTAAAAGCCTATACATTGGTTGCAGCATTATTTAACACTTATTTTTTTGCAAAAAAACAGTTTTTCTCATTAATTAAGGGAGGCTTGTGTTAGAGAATACATTTGTTATTAACCTTAAAACAAAAGCAAAATACTGTGGATGCTGGAAATCTGAAATAAAAACAAGAAATGCTGGAACCACTCAGCAGGTCTGGCAGCATCTGTGGAAAGAGAAGCAGAGTTAACGTTTCAGGTCAGTGATCCTTCTTCGGTTATTAACCTTAGTTGTGGGGAAGGTACTAGCATCGACCTTTAGGGGTTTGGATCTCAACTTGGCTTTAAGATTGACTATAAAGTAAGAGACTGAGAGTAGGGATAAAGAATATGTATTCTGTTTGGTAGGAATCTTAAAATTAGTGCTTATGTCATTCAGAAGCAAAATCAGGAAGCACTCTTTCACACAAAGGGTAGTAGAAATCCGGAAATCTCTCCCCCTAAAGGCCGTGGATGCTAGGGTTCAATTGGAGCTTTAAAATTGATACATTTCTGTTAGGTATGGGTATCAAGCGGTATGAGCTAAGGTGGGTAAATGGAACGTAGAACTGAGGTACAGATTAGCCATGGCCTCATTGTATAGCAAAGCAGACACAAGGGGCTGAACGAACTGCTCCTGTTCTTGATGTTCCTATCTTTTCTATTTTATGGACAATGACTTTTTGGTGTAAAGATTCTGTTACAGCTACAGCAGGTGTAAACTGGAGCATGCATCGGGAAATTACATCCTGGAATGCCATGACATTGTGCCCATTAAGATCAATGGACAAAACTCTTTGCCGGGGGATGTGCAGTTTTCTAATTCTTGACATGCAGCCAGAATGGAATCTTTGCCCCTTTATCAGCACAATTATACCTCTAGTTGTCGTTCACCACAGGCACCCAGTAGATCTTATGATGAGACGAGCTGAATTTGTTTATTTCTATATATAATAAAATAATTTATTATTCCTGGGGATTTTATTTCATGTTGCATTTGTTTTCTTAGCAGTTCTCATGCTGCACCATCATAACTTAGATGGAAAATCTGGCTGTGTGTGCAAACATGCTTTCTGCCAAATCTGCATCAATGTTAAGTTGATGCAACAGGAGAAGTGCTGAGAGAGCTGACCCCTTGTAGGGCTGGATCTGTGACCACCCAACCCACATATGAGTAAGTATCTGTGCTGGCAGCAGAGCTTTAGAGGATCACCTTGGTCATGGTGATATAGCCAGGTATAGCATGGTTAGATACAGAGTGAACCTCTTTGTATTCTGTCCCAGTACTGAAGCTCAGCTCCAAGTTCAGAACAGCCACCACTACTGCACCAGTGTGAAATCTTCAGTTTCTCCACAACCACCTTCTTACATTTCTAGCTGACTAGAGTTTGATTGATCTGGTTTTGATTGTGTTAGTCTGTCCACTTATCTGTGTTCACTGTGTTTGATTGTTTAAGCCTAGCTGAAACTAAAAGAAACAGAGACTATTCTGAGAAGACACTGTACTGAGATCTAGTAAGTGCTGAGATATTTTAAAGTGCTCTAAATAGACCAGTTGGTGATTTAATACAAGTGTGATATCTGCATTGCTCTGAGATATATCAGATATATCTAATATATCCAGCAACCCACCATAAACATAACATAAACATGGCAATGAGGATGATTCAGCAAAATTTAATGTTATCAGCTCCTGAACCATTTCCTTCAATGCTAGGAAATCCTCCCTTGTGCTGGGAGCGTTGGATTTCGGGGTACATGACCTACTTGTTCGCTATGGGGATGGACAGTCCAGCTATAGCAGTGAACCATAAGAAAGCAATATTCATACATTGTCTCGGAGCAAAAGGCCAGCGGATATTCGAGCAGCTCACAGAAGATATGACTACATCTGATACGGTGGTAAGTGCTCTCGAAAAATACTTTGGGCCAAAAAAAGTGTGTTGATAAAGCAGTACGCATTCCACCAAAGATCCCAGGGACATGGCGAGCCCATTAAACAATATGTGATAGCATTGCAGCAATTGGCGTCTACATGTAAATTTGGCACACTAACCAACGAACTTACTTGTGACCAATTAATTTAAAACTTCAATGAATTAGGGAATGTCTCCTCATGGAGGCTGATGACCTAATCTTGGAAAAAGCCATAACCTTGGCAGTCCAGATCGAATCTGCCATGTTAGATTCAAAGAGGTCACACACACATGCACCCTTAGACTCAGGGTTGCAGACACAGCTTGCCCAACTAGCTTCAGTGCAAGGGTTACGGATAAGAAGACCTCAACTGTGCCCAAATTGTGGAAATGCTCATTAAGTCACAATGCCATGTCCACCTCAAGGGAAAAACTGTAACTCATCTTTAAAGTGGAACCCTTTTGCAAAGGTGTGCAGGTCATTTAAGAAAAAGACTTCATCGGTTTGATATGTGGGGGGTGTGTGAGGTACAACATGTATTTACTATCACAAGAAGTAAAACACCAGGCCGTTTTAAGGAGTGCTCAGTCGAGATCACAGGCATCTCAGTGTCACTTCTAAACGATGTTGGCGCGAAAGTATCTATTTTTAGTGACAAACTCTACTATCGCTAATTTTCGCAATTCTCTCTCACTCCTGCAATAGACACTCTTCAAGCTTATGATGACACTATCATTCCAGTTTCAGAGGCTATCACTACAGACAATGGAGTACAGTTTGTTTCCTGTCAGTTCACGGAGTTCCTAGAAAGTTACGGAATTCATCACCATCTGACATCACACTACAACCTGCAATCAAATGGTGGTATTGAACGATTCTACAGGGTGATAAAGGAAAGTCTGAAAGCTACTATGTCAGAGGGGAAAACATTTGAACAATCCATTCACATCCTACTCCACTCATATCAATCCTCCCCACCCTCTCTGACTGGAGAGACACCAGCCAAACTTATGATAGGTCATAACTTCCACATGCCACTGACCGTCCTTAAGCCATCACTATCAGTTAACGAGAATGTCAGAGGAAAAGCAGATGAAATCGCAAAGCACAAGGTAAAGCAAAAGCATACTTTGACAAACTTGCAGGCGCAAGGGAACCACAATTTAAAGTTGGAGATTGGGTTTGAACCAAATGGCCAAATAGCAACCACAAACTTGCTTCATCAGTATCATTTGCTCGGTACCAATGCTAATCTGTTGGATGACAACACCAAGTGAAATGCGAGATGTTTGATAGGGAGCAGCTCAGGATATTTTGGTGATAGTAGTTATGAGGATACATTTCCTTTTCTTATGAGTGATGTTAATAATCTGCCTCATCAAGCTGATCAAACAGATCCACAATCTCAAATTCATAAATATAATCGCAGACCTAAGAAACCTACCTATCTCAAAGACTATTTCTTTATTTAGAGAAAACAAACAATTTGAATACTAAGAAATACTTTGATGTATATATGTTTTCTGTTTAGAATACTTCAATTCAAAAATAATGCCTTTAGTCAAAAGGGGGAAAAATGTAGTGTTTGATTGATCTGGGTTTGATTGTATTCGTTTGTCCACTTATCCGTGTTCACAATGTTTGATTGTTTAAGTCTAGTTGAAACTGAAACTAAAAGAGACAGAGACTGTTCTGAGAAGACATTGTACTGAGATCTTGTAAGTGCTGAGATATTTGCTGTAAATAAACCAGTTGGTGATTTAATACGAGAGTGATATCTGCATTGCTCTGAGATAAATCAGATAAATCTAATATATCCAGCAACCCACCATAAACATACCAATTTATCACCACATAAGGATGGTTTGATGCCCATAGCCCTGTCGGAGCCAGTTTTTGTCTTCATAGTGCCCCTTATTTCAGTATGAATCGGATGGTAGCGGGATGAAAATTTCCAAAAGAAAGATCATTAACCTACTGACAGCTTGCTGTGATTTTCAGCATGGCTCCATTTAGGTGGCTAACACTCCTGTCTGAAACCAGGTCTAATTAATATTTTACAATAAGGAACCCATGACTTATTTAGAACTCATAACCATTTTGGCTGACTCAGCACTATCACTGCTAAAGATTTCTGTTCCCAACAACTACATTAACAGTCACGTTAAACATCTCTCCCAGTCCTTCCACCTTCCAATAAGCTGCTTCTGCCTAAAGACCAACATTGATATTCATGCCACCTGACATTACAGAGTCACCAGCTACTATAGGAACTCTACACATAAAGGCAAATCATTATGACTTTGAGCGATAATTAAAACAGGTGATATTGGATCACCCACCCATTATACAGCTTTTCTGATGGACGTGAAATCGGGAGATATGTACAATGGGGGGATGATCCAATATCACCCATTTTTTGCTATCACCCAAAGTTAAAATTACCCCCAAAGCTTTCAAAATGGTTTATAATTTTACTGGATTACACAAATTCCTGCAAACTAATTATCACCAAGGTTTAAGCCCATAGTGCTTTTTTTAAGGTGAACTCTTACCTAATCTACTACTTCTATGAGGGGTTTCAACATATGGCTCAATTGAGGCCATGAGATGCTTGCAAAGAGGAAGCTGTTGGAGCTCGGGACTCCAAGGCCCAGTTGAAAACTGCAGCATCATTCACCTTTTTGATTTTTTTTCTCTACCTGACTAATACATTTTAGTGATCTGTGCACATGAGCCCCTAGATCTCTTTGGACCTCCACTGTTCCTAGCTTTTCACCATTTAAATAATACTTGGATTTATCCTTTTTGGTCCAAAATGGATGACCACACACATACATACCTGTGTTGAAATTCCTCTGTGACAGTTTTTGTCTGCTCAATCTATCAATGTCTCTGTAATTTTATACTCTTGTCTACACTACATACGATACCACCAATCTTTGTGTCATTGTATAATCTTCGGATATATGATTCTCTATTGTGTTATCTAAGTCATTAATAAATATAATGAATAGTTGAAGCCTTAACACAGATCCTTGTGGGACACCACTGGTTGCTTCCTTCCAATTCAAGTACATTCTCATAACTTGTTCAATAAACATTTCTACAGTACTGTTCAGATAATTTTTTTTATTTCCAAAATATACTTTATTCATAAAAATCTGTAAAAAATACATGACAAAACAGTTCCAAACAGCACCAAGACAAACAGTGCAAAGGAGGTCAGTTTCCTACAATACAGGAGTGAGTTGCCTCACAACCCTTCCATTTCATTTTTCACGCCATATACATTTTACAGCAAACAAATATTTTCCGGATACAGTTTGAGGGGTTTTCCATGGATCCAGCCCCTCAGTTCAGTTTGGTGGGTGGACCTTACACAGTGGTCTTTCCCCATTGAGCCTTTGCTGCGACTGCCCCAAGCTTTAGTGCGTCCCTCAGCACGTAGTCCTGGACCTTGGAATGTGCCAGTCTGCAACATTTGGTCGTGGACAACTCTTTGCGCTGCAAGACCAGCAAGTTTCGGGCAGACCAAAGGGCGTCTTTCACAGAATTGATAGTCCTCCAGCAGCAGTTGATGTTTATCTCGGTGTGCGTCCCCGGGAACAGCCTGTAGAGCACAGACTCCTGTGTTACAGAGCTGCTTGGGATGAACTACAGCACTGTTCAAATAATCAAGGTGCCCTCACCTATGACATTGTGCCTGTTGCTCCAGAATCACAGTTCCAAACCACCACCAACATGAACCTGCCTCCCCTCTAAGAGGTGCCGGCTGGCTTTAGAAAGTGTCAGGTCCTCCAGATTTCCTGCCCTTTCACATGACGAATTAACCATACGGATCGCGATTAGGCACTGGCACTTTGCCATACAAAATAAAACTAGGCTCAAGGAGACTTGACCCTGGGTCTTCTAAGTACTATATTAAGTTGCCCAAAACTCACTTATTGTGAACCATTGCAGTCAGCAACAGGGGAAGCTTTCATTCCATCTATCTAGGTTGGCTTTGAACCAAAGTTTCCAAGGATGAGTGGATAGTGACAAACTCTTTTCGCCTGTGTTCTTTATTGTTTCTGTTAAAAGCACCAGAATCCTTCCATCAAATTGTTATTTTATGCCAATAGAACTTTGTCAAAAGGATACAAACCATCCTTTATGTCTTCAGTCAGAGACAATAAACTAAACAGGAAAATGCCAAATAGGGTGGGGTTGGGATCATAATCTAGTGGTTGTTTAATATATAAATGTTTATGTTTAATTAAAATTCAACATTTTGTGATAGCTTGTGGCATTCTATGTCTCTTTGATTAGCATATGTATTTTACAAAAGATGCTACCATCATACCATAAAGGCCATTGTCAGCGTTCATTACACATGACATAATTATGATAATGGCCAACTAAAGGGATAAAACAAACACTTTATCATACATCAGTGGTTCTTATTGGCACCAATTATCATCCTATGAACACAGTTTAACCAGCCGACAATGAAGTCTTCAGTAATAGAAACAACACGGCAGTAGAGATAAGCATTAATCCCAGATCAGAAATTCAAACTATTTAGGATGTTATAGCTGCTGTTTGAATTCTACAAAGTCCACAAAGTCCATATCTCTTAACAAAATAGGGTGAAAAAAAATCACGCTCAATGGAGGTTGAAACATTTATTTTTCCATTAAAAGATAGATGCACTGCAGATCCTCTTTGATTGGTCAGCTTGATTTGTGACCTGCGCAGAAACCCATCTTCACATTTACAGTCTCCAAATCAAGCTACTGAAAAACCTATACAGGTAGATTTTCAGTCTGCTCACTATGGAGTGCACACTCTCTCCTTGTAAGGAAATACTGGAGACGATTTTAACTCTACCCACCCAACAGAAGCTGGGCTTGTGGGCAGTTAGAAACAAGGGGCCAGATTTTATCCTGGTGACGAGGGCTGGAAGGCAGGGGGAGAATCTGCCTCAGCCCTCCGTTGGACCCCCATTGTTATTTAATGCGGGCAGCCAATTAACTGCCCATCATCGGTGATGCCGTCTCTTTAAGGGACAAGCTGCTGCCTCTGAGAGCTGCCAGCCAATCGGAAGGCTGGCAGCTCTGCAGTACTGACAGCGCCACCACTGCTTGTACTGCAGGAGGCCCCGCAGTACCGAAGAGAGAAGACCCCGGGAGAGGCAAATGGGGTCAGGGTTGTCAGGGCCAGTCAGGCAGGTCCCAGTGACGGGGTGGGGTGGTGGTTGATGTGGATGGGAGGGATCTTCCTGGGGGGGCCGAGGAGCGACTATCACTGCTGGGGGGCCCTCCGGGGGTCCTGGATTGCCGCAAAAGGACAGACCACCCTCAACCCCGCTAGGAGGCTGCTAGGCTTTACCTGGCAGCATTTCCCCACGGCGGCAGGCCCCTCCGCCTTCTACAAAATTGAGGTGGAGGTGGGAAGAGGTCCTGAAGTAGCTATTAATTTGTCACTTAAGGATCTCCAATTGGCCTGGGGCAGGAAGGCCTTCCTTGCCCCAGACAAAATGGCAGGGCGCCCACTGCCATTTTCTTTGCCTGCTCCCCCATGCCTGCCTCTAAGAGCAGCACAAAATTCTGCCCAAGCAGTTTACTTACCCACTCGATACTTGGCCCTTTCATGCTATTTCCCATTTTAACTTGCAGGGTTCTGCAGGCAGATCAGATGCCATATAAAGTAGGGGGTAGTCTCATAAATTTATGTAAATCGGGACCCTGTTACATTAAAAAGGGCTCCAAACACGTTTTAACCAGGGCCTGAGGCGAGAAGTTGCTGAGGTTTTCCTGCCGAGCTGAAACAGGTCTACAGCTGATTTGCAGACAGGAGAGGCTCTCCAAGGCAAATGTGAAATTTTCCTCTGTGGGACTAGGTGCAGTTGGAGTGTTCCTATAGGCCCCGCAAGGAAAGTTGCACCTTCCTCTGCCCTGGACTATCCCCCATCTCCCTTTTCCTCTTGCTAAACTGTCACAAAACCCTGTCCCCACACTCACTGTTGGTGAACTTTCCCTTAGTGTCAGCCTGTGGTCTCTAGCCATCTAAATTTCCCCTCCCACCTGTCATGCAGTTGCTGGTTTCCACCTATTTCAGGTGGGCAGTTAAAATACCCCGGGCCTCAAACTTAGGATCGTAACATGTGTCGCACTCAGCCTACCCCACCTCTGACCCATACGAAAAATCAAAGAACAAAGAACAGTACAGCACAGGAACAGGCCATTCGGCCCTCCAAGCCTGCGCCGATCTTGATGCCTGCCGAAACTACCACCTTCTGCACTTCCGGGGCCCATATCCCTCTATTCCCTTCCTATTCATGTATTTGTCAAGATGTCTCTTAAATGACGCTATCGTATCTGCTTCCACCACCTCCCCTGGCAGCAAGTTCCAGGCACTCACCACCCTCTGTGTAAAAAACTTGCCTCGCACATCCCCTCTAAACTTTGCCCCTCGCACCTTAAACCTATGTCCCCTAGTAACTGACTCTTCCACCCTGGGAAAAAGCTTCTGACTATCCACTCTGTCCATGCCACTCATAACTTTGTAAACCTCTATCATGTCGCCCCTCCACCTCCGTCGTTCCAGTGAAAACAATCCGAGTTTTTCCAACCTCTCCTCATAGCTAATGCCCTCCAGACCAGGCAACATCCTGGTAAACCTGCTCTGTACCCTCTCCAAAGCCTCCACGTCCTTCTGGTAATGTGGCGACCAGAATTGCGCGCAATATTCTAATCAACTCCACTTTTCACCTAAATCTAGAGAGCTCTGGCGTGGGTCGTCAGGAGGTATAACTTGGTAACCTCCAAATGTGTGTAAGGCTACCGCTGGAGATTAATATCAAAACAATGCAATCTATCTGAATAAAGCACTGGTAAGCTTCCTGCTGCTAATCCAACTAAAACCAGACAGCTTGCTCGGACATTTCCTACTCCTGCTGGCTCCACAAAAACATAGTGCGAAGAAGATTTCCAGACCATTTTCAGAGGAGCCAGCACTGGTTGCTTTAAGGACTGCTGATTGGGCCATTCAATGCCAAGGCACATGGACAGACCATGCATCATGTGGGCACCACCCATGAAAATCCCACCCTGGGTCCTAACTGCATCTCAGATCCCTGATTTGCAGAATAAAGAGGCCTCCTGCTTGAAACATGTAGACACTCCAGTTGCCCAATGGAAGGCCCCATTCGCTGGATTGGTGGCTGGATTGTCAGCATGAACGGGGCGCTAAGTTATTAAACCCATTTTGAGGTCACTACCACCCCATTAATGCCACTTTTGTCAATTAAAATTAGCCCCATTTTTATTAAGATGTCTCCTAATATAAAACTTACCTATGATTCCCAAAGACAATTATATAGTGATGATACACTCTCCTATAAAACAGATCAAGACAATTTAGTCACTTCTTACCATATTTCAACAATGCTAATGATAGTCTGAAATTATTTAGCCTAAAGATCAACAGAGATGGGTACATGTCCTTTGATGAATTACGACAACCTATATCACAGAATCACAGAATTGTTACAGCACAGAAGGAGGCCATTCGCCCCCTCGTGTCTGCACTGGCTCTCCGAAAGAGTAATTTACCTAGTGCCAGTCCTCCACCTTCTCCCTGTCGCCCTGCACATTCTTCCTTTTCAGATAACTATCTAATTCCCATTTGAATGCCTCGATTGAATCTGCCTCCACCACACTCCGGCTATGCATTCCAGATCCTAACCACTCACTGCGTGAAAAAGTTTTTCCCCATGTTGCTATTGCTCCTTTTGCCAATTACCTTAAATCTGTGCCCTCTTGTTCTCGATCCCTCCACCAATGGGAATAGTTTTTCCCTATTTACTCTGTCCAGACCCCTCATTATTTTGAATACCTCTATCAAAGCTCCTCTCAACCTCTTTTCTCCAAAAAAACAGTCCCAACTTTTCCAGTCTATCCATGCAACTGAAGTTCCTCATCCCTGGAACCATTCTCGTGAACCTTTTCTGCACTCTGTCCAATGCCTTCACATCTTTCCGAAAGTATGGTGCCAAGAACTGAACGCAATACTCCAATTGAGGCTGTACTAGTGTTCTGTACAAGTTTAACATAACCTCCTTGCTTTTTCACTCCATGTCCCTATTAATGAAGCCCAGGATGCTCTATAAACCGCTCTCAACCTGTCCTGCAACCTTCAATGATTTGTGGACATATAAATCCAGGTCCCTCTGCTCCTGCACCCCCTTTAAATGCCTCTCTGCATTCTTCCTACCAAAATGAATCATTTCATACTTCTCTGCATTAAATTTCATCTGCCACTTGTCCACCAATTCCACCAACATGTCTATTTCCTTTTGAAGTTCTACACTATCCACCTCACAGTTCACAATGCTTCCAAGTTTTGTGTCATCTGCAAATTTTGAAATTGTGCCCTGTACACCAAGGTTGAACTCATTAATGTATATCAGGAACAACAAGGGTTCTAACACCAACCTTTGGGGAACATCCGTCATAAGTACACTTGTTCTTCTTCATCTTAATCTATATCTCTTTCGTCATCCAGGGAGCTCTAGATTTGTTTGCCCTACATTTCCCCTTCGTGGGAATATACCTTGACTGTGCCTGAACTATCTCTTCTTTAAAGACAGCCCATTGTTCAGTTACTGTTTTGCCTGCCAACCTTTGATTCCAATTTATCTGGGTCAGATCCATTCTTACCCCATTAAAGTTGGCTTTCCCCCAGTTAATTATTCTTACTCTGAATTGTTCCTTGTCCCAAACTATAGCCAACCTAAACCTTATGATACAATGATCACTGTCCCTAAATATTCCCCTACTGACACTTGATCCACGTGGCCCACCTCATTTCCAAGAACCAGGTCTAGCAGTGCCTCCTTTCTCATTGGACTAGAAACATACTGTTGGAGAAAATTTTCCTGAACACACTCGAGGAACTCTTGCCCATCTCTGCCCTTTACACTACTACGATTCCAGTCTGTATCTGGATAATTAAAGTCCCCCATTATAACCACTCTATAATTCTTGCACCTGTCTGTAATTTCCTTGCAAATTTGTTTCTCTGCATCTTTCCCACTGGTTGTTGACCTATATACTCCACGGAGCAATTTAATTGCACATTTTTTGTTCCTCAGCTCCAGCCAAATAGATTCTGTCCTTGACCTCTCTGGGACATCCTCTCTCTCCAGCACTGCAATGTTCTCCTTAATCAAAACTGCCACCTTTCCCCCTTTTTCTTCCTTTTCTATCTCTCCTGAATACCTTATAATCCCGTAATATTTAGTATTTAGTCCTGTCCTTTTTTGAGCCAAATTTCTTTTATCGCCGCAACGTCATACTTCCACGTAGCTATCTGCACCTGCAGTTCACCAACCTTATTTACCACACTCCACGTATTCACATACATGCATAGTAACCCTAATTTAGACTTTATTACTTTCCCTCTTACTCTGATCCCACCTAATACTTTACTATTTCCTATTCTAGTGCAATCTGTCTCTTCTAATTCTCTGTGCACCTTGGTGTTCCTCTCTTGTGCTATCTCCTGGTTCCCACACCCCGACCAAGTTAGTTTAAACCCTCCCAATAGCACTAGAAAATTGCTCCCAGTTCTGTTCAGGTGCAACCTGTCTGACCTGTGCAGGTCCCATCGTCTCCCAGTGTCCCAGGAATCTAAAGCCCTCTCTCCTGCATCATCTTTCCAGCCACGTATTCATCTGCTTTATCCTCCTATTTCTATACTCACTTGCGCATGGTACCGGGATTAATCCAGAGATTACTACTTTTGAGGTACTGCTTGCTAATTTCTTACCTAGCTCCCTAAAATCTTTCTGCAGAACTACATCCCTCTTCCAACCGATGTTGTTGGTACCAATGTGGACCACGACTGCTGACTATTCACCCTGCCCCCTCAGGGTGCTCTGCAGCCGTTCAGTGACATCCTTGACCCTGGCACCAGGGAGGCAATATACCATCCTGGTTTCATGTCTGTGGCCACAGAAACGCCTGTCTATTCCCCTAACTAATGAATCTCCTATCACTACTGCTCTTCCAGTCTTTTTTGTGCCCCTGTGCTGCTGAGCCAGCCATGATGCATGTATCTGACTGAACTCCCATATGCACCATCATTTTCCTCCATATTCAGAACTGAATACTGGTTGGAGAGTGACACTTCGGTGTACTTCTCTTATATTCAGTCATTGGCTGAAGTCCCTTTTGGCTGCCCGACATTTATAGTCATTCAGGTCATACTAATGACACTTTGTGGGAAGGAGGGGACATAGGGAGAAGAGGAGGCCATTCGGCCCATCAAGCTTGACCCCCACCATTCAATTTGATCATGGCTGATATGTTTCTTAACTCAATCTACCTGGCTTGGTTCCATAATGCTTAACACCCTTGCCTAACAAAAATCGACCAATCTCAGTTTTGAATTTTTCAATTCACCCCCAGCCTCAACAGCTTTTTAGAGAGAATTCCAGATTTGAAGCAGAAAAACACTTACCCTTTGCTTCTCTAAGAATTACTTCCCATTACGTTTTTCTACCATCGCATTAGAATATGTAAAATCTTCCCAACCAGTTTCCAAATGGGGAGAGCACGTTTATGGGCACACCTATCTGTCATGTCAATAATGAAACAAAAGTCTCCAAACCATCCAGTTGATTCTTAATCCCAGATGATTGAGTGTAGCAGACGTTGACTGGATAAGGAAAATGGATTATGTCAGTATTCATCGGATCACAGAATACTTCCTTCCAAGTCTGTGGGGCTTCTGTACACCATTTCAAATGTCAGTTTCTGCGATTCATGTATGGGCTTCTGTCAACACTTCCTGTTGAGCTTTCATCTCACCATCAACTCCGCTACTTTCCACAACTTCTTAACATGGGGCGTTGACATGTATCCACTCTTCTTAACCCTGTGATGCATCATTTAATCAGTATCCACAGAGGTCTCTCTGTGTCAGCTGACTGTTCTGGAAAAGTGATGACATTGCATTTCTTTCTGGTGATAATTTGTACTGAACTTCTTCAGACCATGTCTGGACAACATTACTTACTGAAACAATATTTCAAATGAGTGGTGCCACAGACTGGAATCAATTTATTTTGACTAGATGTCAGGGTAATGCTGAAGCAGCATTTATGGAGCTCACTGGTGTGATCTTGGCAGTTGTTCTGGAATATCATGCAAGCTTGTTTTTGCCTTTGTATTGATTCCAAACTGATGCCATGTAAATCAGATGTTAAAGTCTAAACTAACTCCAAAGTGAAGTGGAGTGTGGCAGGTCTCGCTGCTCTCTACTCTTCTTAGCTGGAGAGCAAGAAAAGGTTTGAAATTATCTAAGCAGCACAAGTATGCCTGAGATTGTGATCCTGAAGCCAAAGAATGGGAGCCTGCAATCTCACTGAGACAACTACCACATAGGGAGGGGTGGGAAGATGTAGAGGAGACAGCCACAAGTCTGCTTCAAGGCAGACTTTCTTTACCAACAGTTTGTTGAGATTTCAGAAACACTTTCATAGTCAAAAAGGGCTGCTGGCTAAATTCTTGTCCCCATAGGAACTGAAATCTATATTTTCCTTTTCCTCTCTATCTCAGATGGGATGGACCTTGCCATAGTTAAAACACCCAAAGTAAACATCATCTGGTCATGTAACTGCATCCATGCTACAAATGCCACGAAGGGGAAAGATATGAACGGGAAATATTAATGGGAACCAGTACGTACATAACTCCCACCATGATAAAAAACCTCCATCTCATTGGCCAGGATTCTGTGTGACCCCCGAGACAGGGTCGGAGACGAGGGTGCACGGAGTATCACGATGGGTGATAGGTGTGGCGGAGGGCACATTGCCCCCCGTTGCCCAGTGAGCTTCCCGGTGGCGGGATAGGCCAACGACAGCCTTCCCACTCAGAGGCCAATTGAGGCCCTTGAGTGACCTATTAATGGCCAATTGATGGTCAATTAAGGGCCTCTTCCCGCCGCCACTGGGATCTTATCAGCGGCAGGGATCCCTCCTTCGTGGGCAACTTGTGGTCCACATAGGACCCCCAATGGGAAACAGTTTATCCCACCAGGACCCCCCTCCCCTGGACTGCACAACCTCCTGCAGCCCCCCACCGGGGCCTTCCAAACCGGCCCCGGTGATCCCGCCTCACCTACCTCTGGTCCAGGCTTCCAATGCTGGGCTTGAGTCCGAAGCCTCTGCAGTAACGGCAGTGGCTACCACTCCCAGTGGCACTGCCGATACCGCTGAGCTGTCGAACACTCTGATTGGCTGGCAGCTCTCGGAGGCAGGTTCCCAGGACGGAATCCCAGCTCGTGAAAATTTGATTGAAAAAGACTGGAGGATTGCCCCAGAGGGTCCTGGCTCCAGCACAAAATCCAGCCCATTGTCATAGTACCAGTGTGGAATAGCTTAAGACTGCACAAGTGCTTTGATTAATAACATTTTTTCGCCTCTCTCAGGAGGTTATATGACTGTAGGGAAGGGCGTTTGTTGCTGAGAGATATGTTAGAAAAAACTACAATGAGTTAGATTCACAGGACAGTTGGACTGATAGGCTAGATTAGATTTTAGATGGGCTGCCTGGATCAGTGTCCTGGAGACAATAAAATTTAGTTTGACAATCCAGGGGTCATTTACACTCAATATTCCTGCAACAGTTCCATTCATTTCAACTCAACAGGGATCAGGAACAGGTCAGACTTTTAAAATAGAATGTGGGGTGCGTGGTGAGGCTGGTGTGGGGTGAGGCTGGGTGCGCAGTGAGGCTGGGTGTGGGGTGAGGCTGGGTGTGGGGTGAGGCTGGGTGCAGGGTGAGGCTGGGTGAGCAGTGAGGCTGGGTGTGGGGTGAGGCTGGGTGCGGGGTGAGGCTGGGTGTGGGGTGAGGCTGGGTGCAGGGTGAGGCTGGGTGTGCAGTGAGGCTGGGTGTGGGGTGAGGCTGGGTGTGGGGTGAGGCTGGGTGCGCAGTGAGGTGGGGTGTGGGGTGGGGCTGGGTGTGGGGTGAGGCTGGGTGTGGAGTGAGGCTGGGTGCGGGGTGAGGCCGGGTGCGCAGCGAGGCTGGGTGTGGGGTGAAGCTGGGTGTGGGGTGAAGCTGGGTGTGGAGTGAGGCTGGGTGCGAGTAGTGAGAGTGGCGGGGTGCAATCAGACCACAAAAGCCTCTGAAAGACATGGAATACAGAAGAAGAGTTAAAAATTAGTTTTATGTCCAGCAGGACTACCCCCTTGAAGTGGCATAATGTAGCATGCTCACTAAATTTGTATTGTTATGCCAAAACAAGATGTACTGAAAAAACTGAAACAAAATATAAATGTTGTTATGTGTCTTCAACTTGCTTAATGTTTCATATCACTTCTCATCTCTCCTGGTTGTCTCTCGGTTCATCATGAAAATTGAAAAAAATACACATGCAGAAAACCTGAGTATCCAGTCAGATCAGATCACAAGAAGAAAAACTTGCATTTATATACAGCCTTTCTTAACCTGGAACAATGGAGGATCACGCCGGGAGGGGCACATAAAGGCCGAGGCGGGGTTTCTTCCCGCCTTTTCAGCTGGGCGCCGGGAGCCGTGTAGCCTCCACAAGATCCTGGCCAGTGAGTATTGGTTAAGGAGACAGATTATTAGTCCCATCATTCACTAAGGTACCAGATGCCCTTTTGCCTTCACCGTGCTAGTATCAGCTTGCACTTCCCGCAAATTATGGTGCAAACAATTTTTGAGCTGAGGGGTGGAGGAAAGAAGTTTAACTGACAGCGCACGCAGTAAGATGATCCACTGCAGCAAGACTTGGCCCAATATCTTCTGACTTATACTTGACTGACCTAGCAAAATTACTAAGTGCTCTCTTTGCTTTGAAGAATAGTAATGCTTTTTACATGCTGGCGCAATGCAAGGATCAAGTCATGTTAATGCAGGAACTGCAATATAACTGATCCGACAAATTCACTTTAGATGTCGATATTTTTCAGCTTATTAGGAAGTGGTTTATTCAAAAATTCTTACCAGTATAACATTAAGTCCTGAATTTCTTACACTTTTGCTGATTCACAGTGAGTTCACCGGAAGAATTGCCTCAGGGAACGTTGATTGAAGTGGTTGGCTTTAATCTTCAAATTTTATTTTTCAGCCAAGTTTCCAGAAAAACCTTTTCCTGAGATTTTTCACATCTGCCCTCTGCTCACCAGCCTTGGGTGCATCAAGTTCAAAACAATTTTCCTCAATTATAAGACCTCTACATTGACTCATCTCTCTCATGCAACCCCCTAGAATCCAGCTGATTCTGATTCTGGCATTTCTTTGTGTTTCCTCTCCCTCAATACCAACTTTGGTAGCAGAGCTTTAAAGCTGTCTGGGCCCCACATTCTGGCACACACTTGTTCAACACCATTGCCTCGCTACCTCTCTCCGCTCCTTCAAAAGGCTCCTTCAAGCTTTACTCTATCATCATGGCTTCAGTCAGCACCATTAGCACTTCTCCCACCACTGCTTAGTGCCTGGTTACTTCTGCCTCTGTGAGGAGGTATTGACATTCATTTAAATAGAGTACAAGCCCTATAAGTCTTGCTAAATGTTAACATTCAAATTTAAGTGTTCCAACAGAAACATAAACGGTCAAACAAATATATAAATTTTGCGTAACTGCAAAATGACACTTGGAGGAGAATCAAATTGCAGCAGCTTCAATCTCCTGTTATTGATCCAGAAACAGCAATGGAAAAACCCAGTTTTTCCAGCATGCTTCATTCTAATGTCATTAGATTTATTAGAGTCATTAGTTCAGCAATTGTAACTCTTCAGTCATAGGCTGTTATTTTGTATTCACAATTCCTCATTCAGGAAGTTTGTGAGCTGGTTTGAGCGATCAGAGATATTACTTCATAGGGAGAGATGGACAGTGAAAGCCGAACTGGGCTATGGACCCCTTTTACATCACCAACATACCCACCGTCCTTTACATGATAAAAACAGCCTACTTCCACTCCTCGAACATCACCTGTCTCTGCCCCTGGCTCAGCCCATCTGCTGCCGAAGTCCTCATCCATACTTTTATCACCTTCTGACTTGACTATTCCAATGCTCTCCTGGAAAACCTTCCATTCTCTCCTCTCTATAAACTTGAGCTTGTCCAAATCTCTGCTGCCCATATCCTAACTTACACCAAGTCCCATTCATCCATCAACTCAGTGCTCACTGACCTACATTGGCTCCTGGTCCACTCACACGTCAAATATAAAATCCTCATACTGAAGTACAAATTCTGCCATGACTTCATCCCTCCCTATCGCTGTAACCTCCCACAGGCTTACAGCCCTTCAGAAACACTGTATTCCTCCATCTCTGACTTCTTATGCATTCCCCTCCCTTCTCTGATCCAAATGGCAGTGCCTTCGGTCATCTAGCCCTAAACTCTGCAAATCCCTTCCTAAACCACTCTACCTTAAAAGCTAATATAAAATCAAAATACTGCAGATTCTGGAAATCTGAAATAAAAACCGAAAGTGCTGGGAATACTCAGCAGGTCCGGCAGCATTTGTGGAGAGAGAAACAGACCTGAAACGTTAACTCTGTTTCCCTCTCCACAGATGCTGCCAGACCTGCTGAGTATTTCCAGCACTTTCTGTTTTTATTCCACCTTAAAACCTACCTCTTTGACAAATTTTTATGCCACATCTCCTAAGCTCCTCCTCTTCTTTGGCCCAGTGTCAATTTCTAACTTATTGTGTTTCTATGCAGTGCCATGGGATGAATGTTAAGGAACAGTCAGGAGTGTGGGTGACTATGTGGAGCAAAACACTGTTGAATTGATAGACTGGATTGTCTGTTTCTGTGACATGATGTCCTCTGATGTTTCTCAATTATTGGTGTGTAAAAAAAAATTGGAAAATAGATGTGTCTGGTTAATAGGAAACATCTATATAAGGGCTGGAATTCAGCTTGGGCAGCAGCACATATAACGAATCAACAGTTCGTTTTAAACTCTGTTCCATTTCCTTTTCCATTGAAGCTGAGTTTTACCCCCATAGTTTCGAAAGCTGTGGCCTGAATCCTCAACCCGTTCATCAGTTCAGAATCTATTTAACCAATTCTGATGCATCACATTTTCACGTGATTTTCGGAAATGTTAATTGAATCACCCAAGCTCTGTATCTTGATCCAGCGGAGTCACCAGTGGTATTTAGTATCAGAGTTATGGTGTTTAATTATTAAGAAATTGAAACATTTGCATTTGTGCATGCATGCCTATGAACACATGCACACAGTGATACATACACACATAGACACACACATTGCCAGTTTTCCTTCTTTAGCTTGGTAATGTTAAAGCAGCTGTAGTGGACCAACTGCTGTGGGATCAGCTAAACCAGGATCTTTGGCTTGAGTCAAAGAGTCATAGAGACATAATGGCACAGAAAGAGGCCATGCGGCCCATACAGTCCATGCTGGCTCTCTGCAGAGCAATCCAATCAGTCCCATTCCCCGGCTCTCTCCCGTAGCCCTCTAAGTTTATTTCCCTCAAGTGCCCATCCAATATCCTTTTGAAATCATTCATTGTCTCCACTTCCACCACTGTCGTGGGCAGCTAATGGGAACAACATTTCTTTCTAAATCTGTCATAATCTTGTACACCTCTGTCAAATCTCCCCTCTCCTTTGCTCCAAGGAGAACAACCCCAGCTTCTCCAACCTAACCTTGTAGCTAAAATCCCTCATCCCTGGAACTATTGTGGTAAATCTCCTCTGCATCCTCTCAAGGACCCGCACATCCTTCCTACAGTGTGGTGACCAGAACTGGACACAGTACTCTAGTTGTGGCCTAACCAGAGCTTTATAAAGGTTAGGCATAATAACCCTGTTTTTGTACTTAATACCTCTACTTATGAAGCCCAAGGTCCCATATGCTTTGCCAACTACTCTCTCAATTTGTCCTGCCACCTTCAAAGATCTATGTACATGAACCCCCAGTTCCCTCTGTTCCTGTACACTCTTTAGAACATTACCATTTAATATGTATTGCCTCTCCCTATCCCTTTTTCCAAAATGCACCAGCTCACATTTCTCTATTAAATTCCATCATCTACTTGTCTGACCATCCTATAAGCCTATCTATGTCCTATTGCCATTGATTGGTATCATCCTCACTGTCTGCCAAACCTCCAAATTTGGTACCGTCTGCAAAGTTTGAGATTTTACTTTCTATTCTGTTATGACCGAGGCGGGAGGAGTGCACTGTCTTTCTGTAGTTCCACTTCTCCACGGGTCACAACATATATTTAAATATTTGTCTAGTTACCAATATGGCCAATTATACGGGGAGGTGGTGGCGTAGTGGTATTGTCACTGGACTAGTAACCCAGAGTCTCAGGGTATTTCCCTGCGGGCATGGGTTCAAATCCCACCATAGCAGAATCTGGAATTAAAAGCTTATATGAACATATGAATTAGGAGCTGGAGTAGGCCACTCATCCCTTCTAGCCTAATGATGGCCATGAAACCATTGTCAATTGTCGTAAAAACTATCTGGTTCACTAATGTCCTTTAGGGAAGGAAATCTGCTGTCCTTACCTGATCTAGCCTAGATAAGACACCAGACCCACAGCAATATGGTTGACTCTTAATGCCCTCTGAAATGGCTGAGCAAGCAACTCAGTTGTATCAAACTGCTACAAAGTCAATAAGGAATGAAACTGGATGGACTACCTGGCATTGACCTAGGCACTGGAAATGATAATGGCAAACCCAGCCCTGTCGACCCTGGGAAGTCCTCCTTACTAACATCTGGGGGCTTGTGCCAAAGTTGGGAGCAGCAGCCTGTCATAGTCATACTCATGGAATCATATCTTACAGACAATGTCCCAGACACTGCCATCACCATCAGCAGGTATGTTCTGTCCCACTGGCAGGCAGAGGTGGCAGCACAGTGGTATACAGTTGGGAGGGAGTTGCCCTGGGAGTCCTCAATATCGACTCTGGACCCCATGAAGTCTCATGGCAACGCACCAAGACTCCTTAGACAGCACCTTCCAAAGCCACAATATCTGCCACCTGGAAGGACAAGGGCAGCAGATGCATAGGAATACCACCACCTGCAAGTTCCCCTCCAAGCCACACACCATTCTGACTTGGAACTATATCGCTGTTCGTTCACTGTCGCTGGGTCAAAATCCTGGAACTCCCTTCCTAACAGCATTGTGGGTGTATCTACACCATATGGACTGCAGCAGTTCAAGAAAGCAGCTCAACACCACTTTCTCAAAGGCAATTAGAGATGGGCAATAAATGCTGGCCTAGCCAACGATGCCCACATCCATGAATAAATTAAAAAAACACTATTTTTATTTCAGAATAAAATACACCAACCAGGTTTCTTTAATAAACCACAAATTTATCAATTTATGAAAAACAAAACTTTGTCAATAAAAATGCAAAGCTTCAACACACAGTTTGAAATATGACAATAAATATATATAGATAGATATATTCCCTTCTAAATACCCAACACATGCACGCGCTCACACACGCACGCACACACACACACCAGTTAACCAGAAAAATAAAAGAGAATTTTGCTTTAGAGCTCTGTTACAAAATAAAAGACAAAAAAACTACTTAGGCTGAAGAAAAAAAAGAAAAGATATGGAAAGATGTCCTTTGTTTTGGTTTGGTGTCCCAAATGCATATAGACAGCTGTCACTGGGATTTTCTTAGAACAGTCCTTTCCAGGCGATGTTGAAGATCAGTTTGGGTAAGCTTTCCAAGAAATGCAACTACACAGGCTTCAGATAGGCCTTACAACAGAAATGCAGCAACAGGAGTTTCAGTTCCCATATATTTGATACACAGGGTTTCTTCAAATACAGGAGAAAAGAGGAGACAAAATTCTCAAAACGTTATTACAGCTGCATTATTGTTAATGACCTACAGACAGACAAGACCTGTGATTAAAGCAGTTGTCAGGACCCTTTCTTAGTGTTCCTTAGATATCCTTGCAGGGTTTCTTTCCAAGAGAGAGAAAGAGATGAGCTAGGTTTCATCAACCTTCTTTGTCACTTCAGCAAAAATTTCAATTCGATTAGTCGAGCACAATCTGCCTTTTACAAATGTGTGCTGGCTGTCCCTAATTAACCAGCTTCTCCAAGTGCCTGTTGATTTTTTCCCCTAATTATTGTTTCTAAAACCTTATCCATTCGAGATGTTATACTGACCAGCTTGTAGTTACTAAGAATGTCCTTACACCCTTTCTTGAATAAGGTTGTCATATTTGCCACTCTCCAATCCTCTGGCACCTCCCCCATATTTAGGGAAGATTGGAAAATTATGGCAAGCTCTTCTGTTATCTCCACTCCCAATTCCTTTAACAACCTGGGACGCAAGCCCTCCGGATCAGGTCTAACTACTCTAAGCATAGCCAGCCTTTCATACCGCGAGGACTGGAGGATATCTGTGTTTTTTCAAAGGATTTTGAAACAAAATTCTCAAAACTTTATTTCAGATAAATCTGACATTTATACTTATTATTGTTATTTATACAGCTGCATTATTGTTAATGACCTACAGATAGACAAGACCTGTGATTAAAGCAGTTGTCAGGACCCTTTCTTAGTGTTCCCTAGATATCCTTGCCAATAGTTCCCAAGCCCTGTACTACCTCCATTACACTCATTCCTTCCCCATTGCTATCATCCCAAGAACCCAACTGCTAGGAATTGCTCCTGTGTTCGCAGAGTCTCCTTTCTGCAGCATCCCTGGAACCATGGGATCCCACCCCCTGCCCCCAACACCCACTCAGGGCTTTCAGAGTCTTGGGCCCCCTCTTCTTCTGTACCCTGAGAGCCCATCCTCTTACTGCCAGATCCCATGATCTGCTTCCTGATGCACCCAAATCCCAGGGCTGTCTTCTATGATAAATCAACGTCCCTGGCACTACTGCTTGGTATACTTCTGTTTTTATAAAAGCCTCTGACTCACCATGAACCATGCCACAGAAGAGTTACTAGTATAAATAAATAGATTGGACATATATGTAAATATGTATATTTACATAATTATGTAGATTTACAAGAATGTATGGGCGGCATAGTGGCGCAGTGGTTAGCACCGCAGCCTCACAGCTCCAGGGACCCGGGTTCGATTCCGGGTACTGCCTGTGTGGAGTTTGCAAGTTCTCCCTGTGTCTGTGTGGGTTTTCTCCGAGTGCTCCGGTTTCCTCCCACAAGCCAAAAGACTTGCAGGTTGATAGGTAAATTGGCCATTATAAATTGTCACTAGTATAGGTAGGTGGTAGGGAAGTGTAGGGACAGGTGGGGATGTTTGGTAGGAATATGGGATTAGTGTAGGATTAGTATAAATGGGTGGTTGATGTTCGGCACAGACTCGGTGGGCCGAAGGGCCTGTTTCAGTGCTGTATCTCTAATCTAATCTAATCATAATCTAATGTTGGCAGACCTTGAAGGTTGCAGCTATGAGGAAAGATTGGAGAGGCAAAGGTTGTTTTCCCTGGAACTGTGGAGGCTGAGGGGTGACTTGATTGAGGTGTACAAAATTATGAGGGGCCGAGATAGAGTGGACTGGAAGGACCTGTTTCCCCTGATGGGGAGGTCAGTTACCAGAGGGCACAGATTTAAGGTGATTGGTAGAAGGATTAGAGGGGACATGAGGAAAAACTTTTTCACCCAGAAGGTGGTGGGGGTCTGGAATTTGCTGCCAGGAATGGTGGTGGAGGCAAAAGTCCTCAGTTCTTTTAAAAGGTACCTGAACCTGCACCTGAAGTGCTGTAACCTGCAGGGCTATGGACCAGGTGCTGGAAAGTGGGATTAGTTTGGGCAGATAGTTTATTCGGCTGGTACAGACATGATGGGCTGAATGGCCTCCTTCTGTGCTGTACTTTTTCTATGGTTCCATGGTTCTATGTCTGTCCCCTGCATAAAATCCCTGCTGAGATCTAAAAGTAACATTTAAGTTTCTTGAAATTTGAAAGCTTGATGTGATTAGGGAATAGGGCCACACAATTTCAGGATACAGACAGATGCTGGAGTAAAGCCCTGTAGGGGAGCTACAAGCCTGTAAATGCCGAGCTGAAAATATGTTTCTATAATCTGTTATCCCATATGTTGCTCTCTGTGCAGGAATAATTGGCAGCAAGATTACCATGAATATTATAACGGGTCTTATTATTCTTAATAGGATAGATGAAGAGAAACTATTTCTTCTGGCAGATTAATCCAGAACAAGGGGGCAAGCATTTAAAATAGGCGTCTGGGAAGTGAAATCAGGAAACACTTTTTCACACAAAGGGTAGTGGAAATCTGGACCTCTCCCCTCTAAGAGGCTGTGGATCCAGGGTCAGTGGAAATTTTCTAGACTGAAATCAGTATTTTTTTTTGTTAAGTAAGTCTATCAAGGGATATGGAACAAAAATGGTTAAATGGAGTTGTCCTACAGATCATCCATGATCTAGAAGAATGGCAGACCAGACTCGATGGAGTTGAAGGGCTGCCTCTTGCTCCTATCTTCCTATGTTCTTCCAATGTTTCTTCTACTATGCTCCAATCAGTGGAAAAGGTTTATACTATACATGAAAACCTACTAAAGTAACCTATATTTACATAAGATATGACATTTTCGGGGTCAATTTCTGAGCTGGAGCTTAGCCCACCCCGAGCACAAACTCAGAAAATAACAGCCATCCTGAATGTTGCACACAATGTCCCTTTGTGTGTTGAGCTGGACCAGCCATCCTTATTCTCTCAGTTCTTGTTTGTTACCTGACCGTACCTGGTGTTCTAAGACCTATATTTGCTCCTATAGTTGACGGGCTATTTCAAGCCTTGATTAAGTAAAATGTGTCATGATAAATTTTTGCATTGGTTCATTTTGTACAGTTTTTCATTCTATGCAGTTAATGTCTATATTTAGCATTTAGTGAGTGCATTGTGTATATTTAGAACAGTATAATTCTGATGCTGTATTCAAGGGGCTCTTTAAGCGGTTGCATGTTAATTTTTGTGAAGAGCACTCATGTTATTCTAATCATCTCACTCTTTCCATTAGAATGGCTTGTAGAAAGAATACACATTTTTATAGAGTCTCATCATATCCTCATGCTATCGCAGTGAATTATTTTGAAGGTAAGCAAACGTAGCAGCCTATTTTGCACACAGCAAGATTCCACAAATGCCAAATGGCTGGTTAATCTGGTTTTGGCAGTGTTGGTTGAGAAAAAAATGTCAGCCATGATACCAAGAGCTCTTCTTCAAATGGCGCCATTTTACGTCCACCTGAACATATGGGGCCTTGCTTTAACTGAAAGGCAGCACCGCTGACAATTCAGCCACTCTCAGCACCGCATTAAAATACCAAGCTAGGTTATATGCTCACATTCTTAAAGGAGATCTGAACCAGTAGCCTTTGAGCTATAGGTAAGACTCACCAACTGAGCCAAGCTGACACATTGTGATGATGACAATTCCAGCATGGGTAACAAGACACAGAATGATATGACTGATCATCGTCACTCATGCTTTGCAAAACCAGACCAAATGAACCATAGAATGATGCCACAAAGAAGGAGGCCATTTGGCCCATTGCACCTCTGCCAGCTCTTTCTCTCCAATAAGTAACACTCCCTGGCTCAAAATTCCACAACTCTTCTGACCCACATATTGGCTGGTATTTGACAAAGCTCCCGACGTCGGGCTCCATGGCATGGGGTCCAGAAGATGATTCTGGCAGTGGCCCGAAATGAAGCATGACGCGGGGCGGGCCAGGCCCTATCTTCCCGGTAGCGGCGAGGGTCCATGGCAATCCCCCGCCGCAGGGCAACAGGACCCGGATTAAAATATTCAAATTAGCAGAATGCACACACTTAAATAAAATTGACTCCAATCTTACTGTCAGGCCGCGATCTTCTGAGCAGCGGCTGGAACGCACACGCCTTCACTTTCCCATCTGGGGAAAGCAGGCACCAGAGTGGCGGGGAAGGGGGGAACATAAGAATTTTAGTGCGGGGGTGGGGGTGGGAGACAGGGACAAATTTACATCATTGGTGTAGGGGATGGTGGCAAGGGGGTGACCTGTGTACTTTGTTCAGTTTGGTGACGAGGAAAGGTCAAGTGTGGAAGGTACATGCTTTGGTGGAGGGGGCGGGGTGGGGGGGGAGGGCAAATAATGAATTTTATTGTTATTAGGGGGGGTGTGAAAGGGGTGGCAGATTTTCAATCAGTACAGTTGGGGGGGGCGGTGTATAACTTAAAAAATTTAATTTATCCAGCAGGGCTTTACAAATGGCACCAGTGTCCATGCACAGGTAGTTGACGCGATCGCCAGTGTCGGAGTGCCTATCCCCTGGGGAGTGGGGGGTGGAGGAGGTGTGGCCCGACCGGTATATTATTGTGGGCCACTGCGAATAAGATCGCAGCGACATGGCAGCGCGCAGCCTGCACATGCGGGCCACTGTTTTTTTTGCCCGCTGCCGCTCCTGGCGGTGGGTGCATGAAATCAAGTCCATTCTGTTGAATTGTTAATTGCACAGTAACACATCGGGGTAACAATGAAATAAGATAAAACAAAATTGCTCAGAGATCCACTTACACAATATAACTGCATTGCCAGGTTCTACCTAGAAACTCCTATCTAATGCCAGGACTCAGCATATCCTGGCCCTGGCCTAGCCTGCAACCCTTCTGGCTCACTTCTGACAAAGCTACAATGGGAGTGTGCCATGAAAGGGCAATGGTCGTTCAGTGCCATGATATTAATAGGCTTGTTCAAAAACAGAATTGAATATAACAGGTGGCGAAATACCTGTCAGTTTTAGATAAACTGCAATGAGAGCACGTGGATTTAAGTGTGAAAATTTGTTTCCATCTTATGAGTACACATGAGTGGTGCCATATCTTACTTAACTGCAAAGCAGAATATAAACCTCGGACAGCCTGCCCCAGCAAGTATTGGCGGGAGACTAACTACCTATCTAGTAGCGTGTACGCAGAAAATACACCCCACTTGGGAACATGTCTCGAGGCTGGCACCAGAGTCTGTCAAGACAGGAGCATGGTGTTACAACCAGGTGACATAGGGGTCTAGAGGACCGCTCAGCCTTTGCCTGGTCTAACCGTAACAGAGTTTAATTAAAAAAAACACTGTTTTTAGCTCCCCCTCAATGAATCCTTGTTCACTGCTTTCCAATTGTAAAGGTAAAAAAATCAGACAGGTCTTCTTAGATTTAAACAAGAAAAGTGGAAGTTTATTAATTTCCAACTCTAATTCAGTTAACGACTACAAATATGCGACACGACCACACTAGCATGCATACACGATAAACACACATGCAGATAGAGACAGAAAAAGTAGAATGAATAAAGGGGAAAAGTTTGAAGCAATATTTGTCAGTTATTTAGGGTCCTTTGAGTTCAATGTGGAGTCTTTGATCTTTTCTCTCTTGAGGTTTATGTGTCTTCCGTGGATCTGGAGGCCTGTGAGAAAGCAAGAGAGAGCCAACCAGGAGAGAGGCTCTCTTGTTCCAGGTTCAATTACAATCTGCAGTCTGTTCCCAAACTGTCCTGTGAGCACAATTCAAAACTCCAAGTTGGCCATCAGCTTAGTCATGTGACTAACTGTTCTAACAAACTCCTGCGTTTGTGGATTCCAAAGCTCTCGGTTGGGTGGCAGGGTCCTGGTGTCGGGCTGTCCCTTACCCCGACAAGATGTGGATCACCATTGCCCAGACCAATCTCTGTTAATTGAATCAGTGTGCAATTCTTTTGTCTCTCCAAGCACTGTCTTTTAGTATCCAAATGTCCTCCAGCCAAGTGGCTGGTGATCTCTTTTTAAACAAGTCGTTGCTTCACTCCAGCAACAATTAAAAATTAATGTTCATATGATGAAATTAATATGCCTCATTCTTGGCAGGTGGGTGTCTTCATGACAATGGGTTGCACTAACATGACATCCCTGATTCTCCAATCTGAACTCACATCTGGCAAGGTTCCTTGCTACTAGTGGAACCTCATGAAATTACCCTTGTTGTCCCCAAACTTCAGGAGATCAGCAGAAATGGCCAAAGTTATGGTGGGAGAAGGTGAGAATTCCTAAGGAAATTTCAGGGCCATTGAATTTAATTGTGCTGAAAAAGTCTGTGCATTTCCTGTATATGTACTGGAAAGCTGATGCTTATTATGGAAAGAAATTACCTTTCTGGAGCAGTTTCAACTCTGAGGGCATGAAATTCATATGTCCTGATTTCTGGGTATGGGGTGGGTAAGACACAAAATTGGTCTACCCAGCTCATCTGCATGATTTCAGGGAAACAATCTCTACCTTCAGCACTGGTCTCTTCTTCTCAATGCCGCCAGGGAGCTCTGCACACAGCAGGCGGTGCTGACAGCATTGTTTGCCAATCATGTGGTTTCTTAAAGTCAGGCTGCTTCTTAAGAGGAAGGTGGAAAAAAATTGCTCCAATGCAAATCCTTGCAAACTGAACACCAGGGTACATGAAGGGAACCAGACTGATGGATGCAGCACTGGAGGCCTTAGTGGTGCAGATGGGCAGGAAGGGGACCAGGAGACCCTCAAGGACCACTCACAGAAGGGAGTGGGAGCAGGTGGGCAGGAAGGTCGACTCCTGCAGTCTGGACCCGAGGACCTGGCCGCAGTGCCACAAGAGGTCGACCGACCTCATGTGGGTGGTCAAGGTCAGTAAATGCATCTTAACATGACACCTTCACATGATATCTCCTACCCACCACAACACCAACCTCTCATACTGCTCAATGCACTACACCCAGATCACTCACCCAACAGCACTGCCTAGCATTCAGGACTCACACCTAACATCCAGATCCTCCACCTCACCCCCACACACCTATCAATTCTGCCAGCCTCACGCTCACCTCTCACTACCTCCACATATCTCTGGCTATTGAGCTGCGGCAGGCATATCATCTAATCACAGTGCAACACAACTATTGACATTCTTCCCTCTCTCTTACAGGAAAAGGTGGTACATAATCGAAGGAAGCAGAGCAGAGCTGGCAGAGCACAAGGACACCTACGTCTCCTGAGTGCTACAGAGGAGATGGTTTTCTGCATCATAGGGTTTGTGTGATGGAGCCCATGGCATCCAATGTTGCTGAGAACATTGAGGATGACAATATGAACCTGCCTTATGCCCTTCCCCCCTCCCAGCACATCCTCATCCTGCTATCTGGGATGATGAGCAAGCTGCTAATGGTGTGACCATGGACTCTTGCCTCCCACCCTGCCCTGCTTCCCTTACGCCAACCTTCACCTTCTGAGTTCCTGCTTTCAGACACCCAAGACCTGCTGTCTATCCAGCCACAGCACACCCAGGAGAAAGAGAACAACAGCACTGATGAAGATGCCCCATTGCTTGATCTGCTACTCGCAGCCACCAGCTCAGATACTGGCACTGCTGTTACCTTGGAGGTGAACATAGAGTTGGAATCAGCACATTGTGAATCACCAGGCATGAGTGGGCTTCAAGCAGGCCAGCGGTAAAGAATGGTTCATTTGCCAACTCACTGGAGGGTGAGGTGGCAGAGAAGTACTGCTGTAGTGGACTCAGATGAGGACTTTGATGAGATGGCATTCAGGAGAGTGCTGAATGGGCATGGAGATGGTGGCTGCATTGGCTGGCCTGCCAAGCAGCCTCCTGTCATTGTCAAGGAACATGGAGGAGTCTGGTCCAACTCGGCAGAGGGCATCGTGCAGAGCTTGCCCTCTCTGCGGCCTCTGCCCCATCTCCCGGCAGACCCAGAGACACTGACACTGCTACCCCATACCTGTTGCAGCCTTTGTGTGGACAGGTCACCTATTCCTCTGCTATCCCTGTGAGAATGTGAAAACATTCTCTGGCAAATGCACCAAAACACTTCCAAAAACATTCCAGAGTGCTTTCAGACACTTTCCAAGAAAAAAATCCATAAATTTTACTTACCTGCAATCAGGATGCCTGGCCTTTTAAATAATGCTACTGCAGGGCCCATTTTGCTGCTTCACGCTTCTTTTGTCAAGAGTGAACAGCACAGGCATTGCCAGGACATGTGTTGTCCAATTTTGGTATCCTGGCATCACAATAGGTTGGACTGTGTGATGTTAGGATAGTGCCATTTCCACATGTTCCTGTGCATGCAGGTGCCAGAGCTACATGTACCCAGATCAATCAAGAACCTCACTGCCTGCCCCTGGGAAGCAAAGTAAGTCTGTGTAACTCGGATGGAAATGGCGTTAGGTGAATGAATTTTGTGGCCTGAGTGCACACAGTACTCCCAAGTTTATATTTAATGGTACAGCACATAGTAACTGCTAGTCTGAGACCTTGTTTGTAGAAGCTGGTTCCAAATCGAATTCTGACAACCAGAAGAGAGCTCTGGACATACATGGGCAGAGTTCTTTCAACTTTAATTTAGAATGCAATTTTCATCTTACTCGTCTGTTGGGAAATTGACCAGATCAGGCACAATGCTGGTTCCACCCCACCACCAGCAACCCCCCCGCACCCCCTGCGCCCACCACCAGCCCCCACCCCCCCACCCCCCGCGCCTCCCATTTTACTCTCCACTGAGGCTGATAGAGAATAATAGTGGGTGGGTGTAAAACCAGCATTCCACCCGATTCTGTGGGTTTCTGTGGATTCAGATCACATTTTACACCAGGTTTAATACTACACTGGAATGAGAATGCAAACGCAAGGGGCTTTACATCTCTGCCCTAAAGGTGTTGGAACCAAACTCCAAAGTTCCCCTGCTACATGTTTGGTTGCATCTTTAGGGTATGAGGAGGCTGTGACCTCCCCGTTGGTCATACAATCTCTCCTATCTTTCTGTGCTCCAATGGTCTTGAGACACGTATCTTTCATAAAGCAACTCCCAGGGGCTATGCCTATTAATTTTCGAAAATGTCAATTAATATCTGCATATTATAGTGTAGTGTACATGCTGGGTGTGACAATATATAAAGAGAAAATATATTTGTAGAATTACCCAAATAATATTTCTCATTTCTTCTGTTTGCAATAAATTGACTAATGAGTCATTTACTTAAGAACTGGGGCCCAGAGGTTCCACAGGCTGCAATCTGGGCAGTTTCCCCAGGGTTGTGCCCACCAGTGCCCTCCAGCACTGACCTTGCCTGGAGGAGACAGATTCAATGGATGGGTCTGGTCTGGATGCCATCCCCAATGAGTACCTGCACCACAAGCAGCGCAATGCAAGTGACCAACAGCTTCACGTTTCCAGGAACCTGGGCACCTCACCTCAGGTGCCCTGCCTGAGAAACCTTTCCTCTGCCTCCTTTGCTCCTCTTCCCATTTTTTGGGGGCAAAACAAAAATCCAATCACCTTCAGGGCTCCAGGTTGCTTCCTCGGCCTTGATCCTATGCGGCTGGCTCAGCCCTCTGGAAGCCAATATGCATAACTTGACTGTGCGTCCTGGCCTCCAGATATAGGCCCGGTCCCATATAGGTGCAATTGTAAGCAGATCCTCTCTCCTCTATGTTACTTGGCCTTGTAAGTGATGAATGGTGGCCTCACCCTTTACAGGCCTGCAGGAACCTACATATCCAGACCCCAGCCTATTTCTGAGCTATTCCATGAGACTCCTGCCAGAATAGCCAAGGAAATTCAACCCCCTAATTTCCTTGTATGTTCCTTGTTTGTGATTACAGTTTTTTTTGGCAGCATATTGGTTGTTGATGTTTAATATTAAAACAATGCTGATCTTGTTACAATCATTTTGCTGCTAACATTTGCAAGTTAAAAAAGTTAACTATTTGCAAGTTAAAAAAATAATGAACCAACCAGTGTGCAATGTCTTTTTTCTCTATTACTGATCTCACTTTTAGCCTCTGAAGGGCCTGACAAGGGCTGTTATAGTTTTATTCCTTCTTCTCATAATGTAGTGAAAAGCAGTCAGTTAACATTAAAAAGACAGTGAAAACACTGACATTTCCAGGTGCAAAGAGTTAAAGGTTATAGGCATTGTGTTCTGAAGCACAGGAAATTATTTCATTTCATTAATTCATTACTGAATGTTGCCATCTCAGTTTCATAACTATTGTAGTTTATTAAACTTAGGCTGTTTAATGTTTTTCATTGCTCAAATAAAGCCAGATACTGGCAGAATTCAAGATGGTGCAGCTTTTTAATCGTGATATAAGTAGTTTGTTTTCTACTGTCTCAATGCAGTGGCGAATGCTGAAGTTTTAAACAAGTCTTTAAGATCTCTGGATATCATCAGTTATTTGGCAACCATCACCAATGGATGTCAGAGGTCACATGAGATATGTTTGCTGGCGAGTTTAAGACTAGTCTCCAGTGGACATAATTCCACAACACAGATTTCTCCCATTAGCTGTGAATCTATAGCTCCAATATTAACTGTATCTGGGAATAAACAGCCTCTGAAGCAAAATGTTTACACTGGTACTTATAATCTGTGGCATAATTTAGCCTAATAAGTAAAATAACGTGGGTTTTCACACTGGTAGCAGTGAAAATAGTAGATTTTGACAATACCAATGCAAATAATTTTACCAATCTTTTGGTGAATATCTCCAATAGTTTAGTTTAGAGATACAGCACTGAAACAGGCCCTTCAGCCCACCGAGTCTGTGCCAACCATCAACCACCCATTTATACTAATCCTACACTAATCCCATATTCCTACCACCTCCCCACCTGTCCCTATATTTCCCTACCACCTACCTATACTAGGGGCAATTTATAATGGCCAATTTACCTATCAACCTGCAAGTCTTTGGCATGTAGGAGGAAACTGGAGCACCCGGAGGAAGCCCACGCAGACACAGGGAGAACTTGCAAACTCCACACTGGCAGTACCCAGAATTGAACCTGGGTCGCTGGAGCTGTGAGGCTGTGGTGCTAACCACTGCGCCACTGTGCCGATATTGCATCTTCCTGTTAATTGAAGATAATAATACTTGCAATTGCTCTATTTCTCTTACTTATTGGGGTGGAATATGCTCCAATATGAGGGGCTCAGTAATCATTATGTGATAGATATTTCTGGCTGATGTGATGCTTGATATTGACAATCCAAGGGGCTGATTTCAAAATTCAAACACTTTTCTAAAGATAGCCTCTCTAACTCAGGTTCTATTAAGTACTTGCATGAAAGAGGATCAATAAATTAGGATGTGAACTGTGTTTTCTGAACCATGCAAACCAAATCCAATTGTTTGCCTCTGTATAGATACAATACCCATTTCAGGTGAAAATGTAGTTTAATGGTGTTGAAACTGCTTTGATGGCTTATTACTGAAGATTGCTTATCTCTTCAGATGGATGCGACGTATATGTTATCATTCTGATTATTTACCTGGAACAAATGATAATGCTTTTCTACTGATGTCAATGGTCAAACGGCATAGGAACTTTTTTTTGGGCCCCAACATTTGAAATGTTTCTGCACAAAATACCAGCCTCCTATGTTCTAACATTTAAACGTGAGGTCATCCAAAACACTGCAGCCTGGGTCCTAACTCCCAAGTCCCATTCACCCATCACCCCATATGCTCGCTGACCTACGTTGGCTCCCAATTAAGCAATGCCTTGATTTAAAAATTCTCATCCTTGTTTTCAAATCCTTTCATAGCCTGGCCCCTCCCTATATCTGTAATCTCCTCCAGTTTCCACAACCCTCCGAGATAACTGTGCTCCTCTAATTCTGGCCTCTTGAGCATCCCCGATTTTAATCACTCCATCATTGGTGGCCATGCCTGGAGTTACCAAGGCCCTATGCTCTGGAATTTCCTCCCGACAACTCTTTGCCTCTCTACCTCTCTGTCCTCCTTCAAGACAATCCTTAAAACCTACCTCTTTGACCAAGCTTTTGGCCGTCTGCCTTAATATCACCTTATGTGGCTCAGTGTCATATTTTGCTTTAGAATGCTCCTTTATAAAGCGCCTTTGGACATTTTATTACATTAAAGGCATTATATAAATACAATTTGTTGTTGTTGACTTGTCATACAGAAGACGCCACTATTTGGGTGGTGTTTTAACACCAATTTTCATTTCCAGTATAAAGAAAAGAAAGATTTGCATTTACAATGCCGTTCACAAACTCAGAAAAGCCCAAAGCACTTTACAACCAACTAGGTACTTTTGAAGTGTAATCAATGCTGTAATATAGGAAACCAGGGAGCCAATTTGCAGACGATCCCACAAGCAGCAATGAGATAATGACCAGATAATCTGCTTTAGTGATGCTGGTTGAGGAATGAATATTGGCCAGTCTAATACGGCAGAAAATGGCAGACCTTTGTGCTCCCAGGAGGTATACAAAGCTGATGGATCAGAGTCCTGCCGATGGTGTGAACTGGTGAATTGGCATTGTATGATGTCATGGTCCATGCCTGTTTTTGCTCTTTTGTGACCATGAGTAAGTCACCCTTAAATAGTTTTTAACCACAAGAAATGGTTCAGCTTCTATAAACCCTGTTTACCTTTGCCAGTTTGTGTCATTTACCAACATCAGCATGTAATCTCACATTCTTTAGTAGATGGCAGGTGCATCGTTCTTCACGGCAGTAGCAAGTGGTTTGTACAAATCCCATGAATATCTGAACACTGCAGTGTGTTGTAATTTGTTACACCGGTAAAATGTCTAACATCCAGACTTTGAGCTATTGTGTTCTATTTTTCTCTGGATCGAACTGTAAATTAAGATAAATATTTTAAACAATTTTGCTTCCTTCAGTCATAATTGAGCCTGATTGAATCTGCCAGCGACACCCACAAAAATTAAAAGCCATTGCTGTGTTGACGTCAACAAGAGTGCAGTGAGTGAATGTGGCCCTCCAAAATAGAACACACAGACCACAAGGGACAAACGAGGAAGAGATAGTATTACAGTTGTGGCACATGAATTGATTAATTTTCAACCTGAGTGACTGCAAGTATGAGCTACTGGAAGAAGCTTTATACAACCCGATCATACATATACAGCATTAAAATCACAACTAGTGCTATGTATGCTATACCTATTATCTGGTAGAAGGAATTAATGGGTAGACTTTCCTTCCCCATTGACCCAAAAATTGGATGAACTAGTGCTGGAAAAAGGGACAAAATTAGACTGCTGCATTATTGCCCTGATTTCCATTTCCCTTTCCCAGTCCTGCCAGGCCTCAGCCACTGGATGTTTCATTCTCACCCCAGCACAAGCAAATCCTGGTGCAGGGCCAGAGCCAAAATGGGGCTCTAAGCACCAAGAACATTTGGGAGCCCTCTGCAACACCACTGAGCACCCCTCTCACCACACCCACTCCCACCACCCCCCACAACCCACCACCCCCCCCCACCGCACCAATCAAAACACAAATATATAATAAAAGCCATGAAAAAATAAGCCTGTAGAATGCTTACACACTGCAATAACAATAAGGCAAATCATATCACAATATACTGCACCTAAATGAAACCAGCTCAATGGTTGTACACAATTTATCTGCACTGTAGTAGCCTTATATTTGGCCACAGCCCTTAAGCATGGGCTCATAGGCCTGGTGCATTTATCCTCCCTGCTGTGAGGGGAGGGCGGAGCCTGTGTTCCCAGCCCATTTCCTTCTTATTTAATCATGTTCTGTCACTCCCTGGGACCACCAAGTAAAGCCTGGTCATAGTCTCTATTGGCAGGAAGACTGGCCTATTTCTGTGATGGAGGGAGAAGGCCTAGTGTGGCCCCTTCTCCTCCCATTCCAATCCTCAGCACTTACCCATCGATGGCTTCAGTCTGAGTCAAGGTCTTCAGTGACAGAGTAGCCAAAGTCTTACAAACGAATGAACAATGACAGACAGGAAAATACCCTCTGGTCCGTGACTCATGTCCCACACAGCAGCAATGCCTTCCATCTCAGAATACCTAGACACTCCCACCTCACCTGAAAATCATGCAATTTCCTGGGAAAGGTGGAATACCAGATAATAATCCAAGCCACGTGCTTTTTGGTTCCTTTAGGGTGGTTTTCCATCACTTCAGTTGTTGCAGTTGTGACATTTCACTGGTGGATTGCAAATGAGCTGCCGTTTGCTGGTGAGAATCGGGCTGGTAACCCACCTTGAATGATGAATAAACCCCACCCCAGTTGAGCCTCGTAGCCTGTTTCTGCGCTGTAAATACCTTGTAATTGGTCTCATTTTGCCTCAGCTAGGGAGGAGACAAAATTAAATCTGTTTTCTTCAGTGACCCCTCATGGAAAATATGCACAAGTCACAAAGGATGCCTACTACTTTTGAACAGCCTTTTGTCCCTCATGCCTGGGTTTCCCATTTCTGCTCTGGCCAGCCCATGATCCACATGGAAAATTGTATGTAGGCAGCTGCAGAATCCCCATTCTAAATGGCGCACAAATGAAGGTGGCCACTTGGCTGAGGTACCTAAGGGTAATCAACATCGATGGACCACAGCCCAGTCTGGATTAGTTCAGAGAAGAGGGGAAAAACTATATGGGTATTGAGGGAATTTTCTTTGCTGAATGAAGAAACAGGTTCCATTGTGTAAAGTGCGTTAATGATTGATCTGAAACAATGGACAAACATGTCAAAAAATACAAAATGTGCTCTAGAGGATCATAGATACTTGACAATGATTACAAGATAATAATCTCATCAGAGAGTTCAGATGAAAACATAAATTACACAAGTGAAACTCGAATGGTTTATGACAATCATCTGAGCCTTAAATTAATGTTTTTTCATAACATATTACTAGATGGCCTCCTGGGTGCATCGCTTACAGTAAGTCAGATGATACGCCGTTTTACAATACGTGCACAATGCCATGTAATGAACGACATATTATCTTTCGCTTAAGGTGCAGCCTGGTTTAACCTGACCTTTTACTTTAACCTCAACAACCTACATTTATTTAGCAACTTTAATGTAGAAAAATGTCCAAGAGCACTTCACAGAGGTGCAAATGAGAAAAAAGAAGATTATTAGGAGGAGTGACATGGTCAAGGAGGTGGGTTTTAAGGAAGGTGTTAAAGGGGTAGAGGGAGGTGAAGAAGTGGATAGGTTCAGGGAGGGAATACCAGCTAAAGGCTTGGCTGCCAATGGTGAGGCAAAGGGAGGGGAGGTTGTAAACTGGGAGGCTAGAGGCAGTTTCAGAGATAGGGAAAGACATCCTGAGGTAAATTCGAATTTTCTGTTGATGAGGGAATCTTGTTGATTGGCAGGTGCTTGTGAATTCAGAGTGCCAGTTCAGAAAAAAACAGCACAAAATGACTACTTTCTCTTTTGTCATGCTTTGCAGTGTGATGGATCCTAAATTTAATTCATATAAGAAAGAAATAGATAGAGAGAGAGATTGAGATTCACGGGGCCATTTTATTGCCATTTTGTTTTATTTGTAAAGATGATATTGCCTATCATGGTGGGAAATATGGCCAGTTCATTCCACATCACTGATGATGTTCACATTGAAGGTTGACCAAATTTGTGTGCAGAATTTGGAACTGTCTCCCCCAAAAGCTATGGATACTCAGGGACAATTGTACTTCTTCAGACTAAGAGTGACAGACTTGTGTTGGATAAGGGTATCAAGGGAACTGGCACAAAGAGAGAAAAATGGAGTTGAAGTGTAGATCAGCTATGATCTAACAGAATGGCAGAGCAGGCCCAAGGCGTTGAATGATCTACTCCTGTTCCTAATGTTGCGTTCTTTATGAATTAGGAGCAGGAGTAGGCCACTCGACCTCTCGAGCCTGCTCCGCCATTCAATAAGTTCATGGCTGAACTGATTACTGCACATTTCCACCTATCCCTGATAACCTTCCACCCCCAGTCAGTTGTTATATATTTCCATTTATCCTTTCCCAAAGAACTTAGCCTTCATTTTCCTCAGATGAAGAGATGTGGGCCCCAAAATTCCTGGGGCTGGAGATGGCATCTTACCTTTATGCCTGGAGAAAGAGGAAGGGGTTATGGTTTGCTCAGCGGAAATGGAATATCCTGAAATCATGCAATGTGAAACCTGAAACTCACATGTTGCAATTCTATAAACAAATTACAGGAACATCAAAGCAAAGAAAAGTTACAGCTGGAAAAAAGTTTGGATAACTTTAGCCTTTTGCAGTTCATCTTTAAGAAACTATTTCTGAATGCATCATCGGGTCCTAGCTGAACCATCTGTTACGGACAGTGGGTGGAGTCTTAGGTGAAATTGACAGGATTTAAGATGGGGGTGATGTTATTCCTATTCTAAACCTCCTCATTTGCATGGAGCCTTTTAATCCGGCCACCACGCCCACCTGAAAACTTAATGGAGAACTACATGTGCACAGCCTTGACAAATTCAGGGTCCGCCCTAAATTCTGGCCCCCAGGCAAACTGCCCACTATCCCCTGTTAGAATTTTTTGGTCACAGTACAGATTAACTTTTGTTTTAGTCCAAACAGTCTAAGACTAATAGTTCTGTAATTCCAAAGCATGCTGGAGCAGAACCATTAGCCACCCAAAGAGAAGGCTTCCTACCACAGGTGACTGAGCTTTCTCCTGGGTCCTATCCTTTTTAGTAAATGCTCTCTCTATTCCCATCCAACCCATTGCATGTATTATTTATTTTCAAAATTCTATCTTGCTGAGAGCCACACTTCTCTACCTCCTGGTCAGCGCTGAATCTCAGCACATCCAGTCCTGTTGTGGCCCCTAGTGACTTGAGCCTTAAATCTATAAATGTTTAAAATGTTCAATTCTGCACCATTTATTGCTGCTTTCTCCTTTGTTTGCTGTCTCTATTTACCATCGAGAAGTTCCAACATTAGTTATTGGCTTTCTCAAATAAAATCTTGTATCAATCACATACTCCCCATCCACTCCTTTTCACTTCACAACCACCCGCCCAACATTTCAAAGTGGCCAAACCAGCTTCCCCATTTCATTCCTCTATTCCACTCCCCCATTCATTTCCAACCCATGTCCTGTATAAATATAGAATCAAGAAGCAGCATCCTTGCCCTGCACATTTTCAGCTAATCAATAACAAGACTGTGTTTCGTATGTGACCAGGAGTTCCCGGGCAGTATGGAGGGCCACCAGTGCAATGGTTCAGGGTGGAGACGCTTTGAACTATTTCTCTGCCTTGTCAACAGATTTTCATTTACTGCCAATTAAAGAAAAGTAGTTGCCACTCACGAGAGGAATATAGAAATACTATCGGGAAGAATGCAAATGTGCTGCTCAGTCGGTCTTTCTTTTTCAAATGTCAAGTATTTTTTTACTTACTTAATTTTTCACTTGTAATGAAAAGAGAACATGAGAAAAGAAGAAACAGCAAACGTCAAAGCCTATCCACCATCTACAAGGCTCAGGTCAGCAGTGTAGTACTCACCAATCGCATGGCAGACACAGCAACATCAAAAATCTCAACAACATCCAGGAGACAGCATTTCACTGGAGTGGTGCCCTTGCCCCCAGCACTCCCCCTACCCTCTCCATCATCAGTGTACCATGGTTTCAGTATTTCCAATCTACAGATGCACTGCACAAATCACCAAGTCACTTGGACAGCGCTTTCCTCTCCTGTGACATCACTCAGAAGAATAACAACAACTTACATTTATATAGCACTTTTAACATAACAAAACATCCCAAGCTGCTTCACAGGTGCATTATAAAACAAACTATGACATGGAGCCACATGGGAGATATTAAGACAGATGACCAAAAGCTTGGTCAAAGAGGTAGATTTTAAGGAGTGTTTTAAATGCGGAAAGAGAGGTAAAGAGTTGGAGATGTTTAGGGAGGGAGTTCTAGAGATTGGGACTTAGGTGACTGAAAGCACAGTCACCATTGGTGGAGCTAATAAAATCAGGGATGCTCAAGAGGCCAGAATTAGATGAGCGCAGAATATCGTTGTGGGGCTGGAGGGGATTACAAAGATAGGGAGGGTGAGGCCATGAAGGGATTTGAAAACATGGATGAGAATTTTTAAATCAAAATGTTGCTTGACCAGGAGCTAATGTAGGTCAGCGAGCACAGGGCTGATAGGGGAACGGAAATTGGTGTGAGTTAGGACACAGGCAGCCATGTTTTGGATAACTTCAAGTTTACAGAGAGTAGAACATGAGTAGAATAAGTGCAACAATGCCATGCGAACCCATCTCCTTCAAATTCCCTTCCCAATGACACATCATCCTGACTTGGACCAGTCATTGCTGTTCGTTCAATGTCACTGGATCACAGAGTTTCCTACCTAACATAATTGTGGCAGTACCATCACCAGAAGGACTAGATTGGTTCAAGGGAAAGGGAAACTAACTTCTCAGGGTAATGTATGGCCAATTCATGAGAACAAACTAAAAAGAAGAAACAAAGACCAGGTAAAATACAAAGGAAGATAAATAGAATACACTAACTGAGTACTAGATGATTGCTTGGTTACCTTAATAATGTCTAGTGATTTTGTGTTTTGTATTACTGAATATTTTAGTGTCCCTTGACTCTGTTTGCTCAATCACAGTAATTTGGTTTAGTTTCTTTTACACTTATCTTCCTATTCCTATCTTCCCATTGTCTAGCCCATTTGTTTGTCACCCAACAATTTTCTTTAATCACCCGCTTCCTTCCCCCACTTTCTTTTTCATTTCTGCCCTCTTAATCTTCAGAATGCTCCATGTACAAATAATAGATAAATCAATTTTTTAAATATGTTTTTACATGCTCCCTGTATTCACATCCAGCCCATAGCATTTATAAATAAGTATTACTTCTGTGCATTTTTACATTCTCTTAGCCTGACCAACAAGCCTGCTGCATATATAAATAATCAATTCCTTTATTTACATTTTTAAAATTCCTTTCCCTGTTCCCATCCATGCTGTTATATTCCCCACCCATCCACTTTGTTTAGTTCCTCTTGCCCCAAATTTCTCCCCCATTTGTGCCCATATTCTGAGTGTTCCAGCAACAAATAAATATAGCGATGTATAGTTATTATATAATGCATCAAAAATAATTCTTTATAGCGTGCACTTCCTTAATTGTGACACTACATTCCTCTATCACTTTCCCACTCTCAGTTTCCCTAGTCGGGCTCATCTGTCCCACCATGAGCAATGCCATGGGACATCACATATAAATTTTTGAAATACAGTCGGCAAGATGATTAAATGCACTGAGAATTTGCTTCTCTCAGGTGTAATTACCACTGAGGTAGTGGGTTGAATCTTCTGGACTTAAAAAATTTGCGGGCGACGGGACCATTTGCAGGTTCTGACCCCGTCCACTGCAGCAGTGGGAGTTCAGGTGCGATCTTACGGGAGGCAGCCAATTAAGAGCCCTCCTCGAGGATCATAAGATCATAAGAAATTGGAGCAGGCATAGGCCATTTGGCCCCTCCAACCTGCTCCACCATTCAATAAGATCATGGCTGATCTGATTGTGGCCCTAACTCCACTTTCTTGCCTGGCCCCCGTAACCCTTGACTTCCTTGTAGATCAAAAATCTGTCTAACTCAGCCTTCAATATATTCAATGGCCAGCCTCTACTGCCCTCTGGGGAAGAGAATTCCAAAGATTAACGACCCTCTGAGAGAAGCAATTCCCTCTCATCTCCATCTTAAAAGGGAGACCCCTTATTTTGAGCCCCATTCAATTCGGGACAGTGGATGGGATGAGGAGGCAGGAGGGAACAATCAGGACACGAGATGTGAGGGAGGCTGGCAGCCTTCACTGTGGCTGCAGTGGGATTGCACGTACAGTGACTGGGACACAAGAGGGAGCCACAAGAGGGAAGGGAAGTAAGGCTGAAGGCACTGGAAGGCTTTTCTTTGACCCAATCACTCTTAGTGGCTGCAGTCTCCACGAGAAACTGTTGCAATGACAGGCCTATGCCTGGGGATGATTGCTCGTTTTTCGTTTTTGGCATGTTAGGTCTGTAGTGTTTGACTGATCAGTTTTGATTGCTTGGGCCTCTGGGTGGAGGTGCTGAGTAAGAGTGGAACTGTGGGAGATTTATGGAAGCTTCCAGGAGACATTTTGAATCTGTCTCACAGACACAGGCTGCTGTCGAGACATGTGCTCCAACCTGTAAGACCTTTTATTGTTAATGTTAATGTGCTTTAAATAAACTAGTTGGTTATTTAACACTGTGATATCTGCATTACTCAGAGTTAAATTGAATATCAAAATTAAACCCAATAACCCAGTGTAAACACAACAAGGTCAGACTGCATGCAAGTGCCAACAGCTCGGACCTCCCACTGTGCACTCACCTCCTGTGAGCTGCTGAGTTGTACACAGTGTGAAGGTCCCACTTGCCTCTGAGAAAGACCAGTGAAAATCCCTCCTCAACTACCTTAATTGGCTTACCGCCGCTGCCAGCCTAGTTGCTGTCACAGCTCTGAAGCCACCTCAGGTAAAAGTGCAAAGAGGTGGGATCTCGCTGGGGAGACAGCCTGACGCATTTTTTTTTGCCATTTTCCTGACCCCCTGTGCCGCCCCCCCCCCCCCCCAAACCTGCCTCCAAGGGGCTAGGAAAATTCCACCCCCCCCCACCCTCACTGCCGCTCCAGTGTGTCCATTACAACACCCTGCCACTTTTGCTGTAATTGAACTCAGTATTCATATATTCCTCTTCTGTTACTCCAACAACCTGCGTTGGAATGATGCACCTACGCTATTCGCTGCCCTTTGGTATATTCCAATATGTTTTTAATGATCATTTCTGGGAAAGTTCAAGGACTGCTCTTCTGCTCTTTCTGCAGGCAGCTGCAGCTGTGTTACATGACATCAGTTTAACCTGCATTAAATTCTCAATGGATTCTCTTGGGTCTCTTCGACCAGACTGCTGATTGAGTGATTGTTATGTATAACGCCCGAAATAGCCAGTATCGTAGAATTGTGTGATCGCAACATCTTGGTTCTGACAGGCTGGCTTAATTTGAGATTAATGTATACATTTATCAGTGGCAAAGTAAAGGTTTTCCTTGCGGAAAGTGCTTGAACATTGACGCAAGTGAGGGTGGGCCAGGATCTTTTGTGTTCATCACAAATTTTCCATTGATTCATTGTCATGGGTGTTCAATCATGTGCTGGCAAGTGCAGAAGTAAAAAAAATCCCTGTCGCTCACATCCATGGTAACAGATTGCAAGCTCTGCAACTTTTGCAGCCTTTATTTAATTCTGACTCTTACAAAATGTTAAAATGGCAACTACAATTGACTTGGACTGTTGACCTTAGCTGAGCGCAAATTAAGCTTTTACTATTGATAGTGTATCCTAGAAAGCAAAAAAAATCTATAGGATCCTTACTCCAGAGTGACTGATGCTCATGTGGCTGCTCAGTGTATTTCATTCAGTCACTTTACTGTTATGATTCCAATTATTACTTCCAAATACCTTTGGATGGCTTTTGTCCCCATGGCCAGTTCCGATGCTGTGCCGGGTAACTGGAAGCAATCCCGCCTCAGCCATTTGGGGGACACCCAGCCGTACTTTTCACAACTCAGGCAATTAACTACCTGGACCCGGGGCTCCCGTAAAAGACAGAAGCCCACCCCCACGAGTTGCTGGCCAATTTGTGGGCTGGCACCTTTTCAGTCCCAGCAACCCCACTGGGAGTGGTGGGCACTGCTGGGACTGCACTCAGCCTGGAGATCAGGGCTGGACGGCGATCTCCCCACAAGGTAGCTGGGGTCAGGGGTCACCATTGCCAATCAGGCAGGCCATGGTGAGGGGTGGGGGTGGGGCGTTGGTGAAGGCAGGGGAAACGTTTCCACGGGAGCGGCCATTGCTGCTGGAAGGTCTTCCATGGGCCACAGAGTGCCTGATCAAAAGGGACCCCCCCTCCCCCCCTCTAATCCACAGGGTGGCTGTCTGGTTTACTGGGCGATCTCCCCATGAAGCAGGGGGTCCAAACGCCGTTGGTAATATGCCAGCGGTATTGGGAAAAGGCCCTTAATTGACTACTTAAGGGCCTCAATTGGCCTCTGAGCGGGAAAGTTGTTCTCGAGCCTCCCTGCCCAGTCAACTTCCATGGCATCCATGGTAAAATCCAGCCCTCTGACTCTGAATGAAGTTAGAATGTATGTTGGCAGAGAGCACTTCATCTGCTCTGGGCCAAAGAACACAGGCAATTACTGTACTGACAGCTAGAGATAATGAAAAGAACATGGTCCTCAAAGGTCATAGTACACACAAATCATTTATGTATTTAGCAATGTTTTTAATACCTAAGTTCAACAGAAGTTATTCTTTATAGTATTTATTTTGCACATTCAGTAACTGCGTATGTTCATGCAACAGATAAGAAAAGTCTTGTGTAACTGTAATTTGAAAAACTTTAAATGTGAACTAAGCGTAAAGAAATCACAGCGATCAGCTATAAATGCACAACATTTTAAAGCAATGAGCACCACTGCAGAGGTAATCAGCTAGTCTGCTTCTATTCTCTCAACAGAGTTTGGACTCTTCCAGAATTGTTCCATAATGATTGTAACCATAGTCACGGGAGGTTTGAAAACAGCCTTTGTGGCCACTTTGATTGACAGATGAAAAAGACGAGTGATGTCCTCTTGTCTTCATGATGAACCTTTTGAGAGACAAAAAGCATCTCATCAGATTGCATGAATCCTGAAACACTTCTCTGAGACACCATCTTCTGCTCAAGAACCAGAAACATATTTGCTCTTTATGGGCTGAAGCCAATGGTCTAGGATTTTGGCTAGAGTTACAAGTGACTAATTCTAAGCTATTTGTGTAAATGTGTACAAATGAGATTTTTGAGATACGTGTTACATGCCATGTGAAAGCAATGCTATGACAATAATAATGTACTTCCATTCTTAATCATGCATAAATGCGTAATGTAGGATGGCTAAACTGTGCTGTATTTTGGTTGTTGAGGCAATAACAAGATAAGGATGTTCCTCCTGCTTATACTTTCATCCAAGTGTATTGAAGTAAGGACCTCAGGTACGTCAAAGGGTTTGTCTGCATGAATGGTTCAGTTACATATCGTTATGTATATATGAATATCAATTAGATGTTATATATGAGCTGTGTGAACGTGAGCAGAACCTGAGAATTTGTACTGCTAAAACTAGACACAGCCTGATAGATTTGTGAATCAATGGCTGGACATCATTTGGCCGGTGTTGTAAACTAACTGATCTGCATTCCTTGCATTGAAAATAAAATGCATTTGCTTTATTTCTGTCATGGCCTGCATGCATCAAAATTACAAAAGGGAAGATATTTGTAAGCTAAGCTTGCCATGGAAGATTATCATCAACAATAAAGAGAACTCCCTGTTTGCAGTAGTCAAAAACAAATATGATTGGGAAATACTGGATACCTGAGAACAATAACAAGGCAATCATCTAGTCATAGAATATAAATATGTCACAAACAGTGAGAGCAAACCTGAGTCATTTATAAGGATCATCTACTTTATCCCGAGGTTTGATTAGCCTGAGAAACATTACATTATATCTCTTCTTTATATTATTTTAACTTGTCTGGAGTTTATCCAGTTGTTTTTTTTCCTAGTGCATGCATAAGTTGTGCAAAATGTGAAATAGTATGATACTGTTGCTTCACGCTAATGAAGAAGCAGAGCTTAGGAGATTTATTTTCAAAACAAAGTGCTTTGATAATTATCTAACTGAAAGGCAATTGTCTAACTGAAAGGAGGTGCAGAGGGGGAAAAAAACTAATGTATCTCACACCTAGGAGGAAGCACCTTAATTTAAGTCATTCATTTTTTGTCACATGAAGGCTCACCACTTCAGGTCTCCATTCACAACCACTCTCCAATGATATATGTTACACCACCAGTATTAGCCATGTCTTAGTGGGGCGTCTCCAGGAGTCCCATTTCACTGAGTTTCGCTGTCCGGTCAGCCCTGACTACCAGTTAAGGCTGAATTTGCACTATGACTGCAGTGCTGTTACATAGTAAAACCATTTGTGCCAACACTACTGCCGTTATTTGGATGCATACACAATTGCTTTAATGGACCTGCTCAGAGACTCTCCAACTGTAAGTTTGACTGTGACACTGAGAGGTTGATAACTAACCATACAGACAGACATGATGCTGGAAATTCACCAGCAATTGGGGGCCAACACAATGGGGTTAAAACTGGTCTTGGGTGGTAGCACAAAATGGGCAATAGTGAATCGTCAGTCTGTTTTGCACCCCGCCCAATTTTCTTATTAATTCGATTCAACTCACCAAGGCTCCTTAGACAGCACCTTCCAAACCCGCAACCTCTACCACCTCGAAGGACAAGGGCAGCAGATGCATGGAAACACCATCACCTACAAGTTCCCCTCCAAGCCACACACCATCCTGACTTAGAACTATATCATGTTCTTTCACTGTTGCTCGGTCAAAATCCTAGAACTCCCTAACAGCACTGTGGGTGTACCAACACCACATGGACTGCAGCGGTTCAGGAAGGCAGCTCACCATCCCCTTCTCAAGGGCAATTAGGGATGGGCAACAAATGCTGGCCTCGCCAGTGACACCCACATCCTGTGAACGAATAAAAAGATTCGCTTTCAGCTGTCTTGCACTACCAACATCAATCCTAAGAATTAGCCCTGCTCCCCCAAGACAAGAGGGGAAGGAATAATCTTCCTTTTGTCATGTAGATTCAGTTGCATTTTTATCCCAAGTGTTTTATAGCCCCTGATATCAATCACCTAGCCCTTATTCAATTTCCACGCAATCAACTGTGTGACTTGCTGAATGATTGCTTGATCAACCCAAGCTGGAGCGTAGGCCTAGATTTTCAAACCAGGATTGGGAACCCTACACCCAGAACATTGGCTTGGGGAGGGGTGGTGGTGGTGGTGAGTTTGATAGCCAATGAGTAGTGCCGGGAGCTGCCTGAAGTCGGGGGCTTGAAATGGAGGACCCTTTGAAAAGGCAAGCAGTAGCCATGCTAGGGCTTGCCGTTCGCTGAGGAGATGGCACAGGAGGATTCGCAGAGGGTCAGCATTGGCACAGGCAGGGGTCCACGGGCGGCCCCGAGGTTCTCAGATGCCTCTCTTGAGCCGTTAACCGAGGCAGTTGCTGAGAGGTGAGAGATATTGTTCCCAGCATCTGGCAGAGGAAATCTGTCCAGATATACCAAAAGGGTCTGGATGGAGATGGCAATGGAGGTCAGCTGTAGAGGAGTAACCAGAAGGATGTGGGTGCAGTACCAGAAAAGATTCAATGACCTGATAAGGTCTGGCAATGTGAGTGGCAAGCGACACCCAGGTGACAGATCTCCAACTCTATATACAATAGTATGTACACAAGCTGAGCAGACTGAGTGCCCATAGTTCTCCCTAACACTCTCAGATTGAGTGACCAGTTGCATCATGAAGAAGTCCATCACAATATGGGACACAACTGAGCAGTGGGCATCACTGAGGAGTGCAACAGCTCGTGTCAATGTCGTGCTGTAATAGGAGAGGGAGGCCAGGCCACTCATACATCATTCTCTCCTCATTATGCAGGAAAAGAGAGCTCACAACAAAGTCATAGAATCAGAGAAAGTTTACGGCTCAGAAAGAGGCCATTTGGCCCATCGTGTCCGCACTGGCTGAGAAACAAGCCATGCAGCCTAATCCCACATTCCAGCATTTGGTCTGTAGACCTACAGGTTACACACTTGAGGTACATATCCAGACGTCTTTTAAACTCTACTAACCTTTCAGGCAGTGAGTTCCAGACCCCTACCACTCTCTGGGTGAAAAAGCTTTTCCTCATCTCCAGATATCTCACGAATTTGGAGCATCAGAGGCAGATGAGTTGCCGAATGTTGGAAATCCCTGAGGCATTGCAGACCCATGGGCAGACAATGGAGGAGTCCATGCAGCGCATGTGCACCATCACGACTCAGGGATTTGAGTGCATGAGCTCCTCCATTGAGAGATTTGGCTATCTCTTACAGAGCCATATGCAGCACCAACTCCGAGTGGTTGCGGAAGCAGCGCGCTGATATGCACAGGGGGAATGAGACTGCCTGTAGCATTGACCGCTCAGTGTTGCTGATGGTGCGGAGATGCTTGGAGTGGGGGCCAGCTGCGTCCCATCAACTGGTCTCATTCAGTCTTCAAGAGCACCATGAAAGGTCTCAGGCAGTCAAGGAGGCTGATAGGGGCATCCCTCAGGGGACACTGGCACAACCCTAGCCTCCATACCCCTCTGACTGAGGAACTATCCATGCTGTAAGGCCCTGTGACACAGGCTGCCCCTGCAATGACGCACACACAGTAGCCTGTGAAGGAGCCCCCATGAGGACCTCCATGATGAGGACGGAAGCCACGGCATCTCAGCCACCTGCAGAGACAATGGAGCAGGCTGCCTCCACCTCATCCTCAGCTACAGGAGGAGTACATTGTAGGAGTGGGCATGAGCTCAAGGTGCCATGTCATTAGTTGCACATTTTGGGTCACCTGGGTGAAGTTATCTGCATTTGTTTGGTCATTTACTTATCCTTTATATATATCCTTTATTATAGTAATTGCCTATGATCTCAAATAGACTTGCGCCTTAGTCATCCTTGATGACAAAGTGAAATGCAGGTTGGGGGGGTGGGTGCGTGTGGGGAGATGGGGGGCTGGTCAGGCCTGGCTCTGGTGCAGCTCCATGGTTTGTGATGTGGGGGAATGATGGAGTGAGAGACCCCATTCTCAAACTTTTTAGGTAGCAATGGGATTCCTAAGATTTGTCTACCTGCTGGATAATCTCTCTCTCTGATGGAAGTTGAGTTACAGAGTCATCTGTCATCAGGGCTGAGAGGTGTTCAAGTTAAATGTTGCTGAATCAATGTCACTCTTACAGCCAAGCCACCCTGCCAATCTCCATGAGGCCTGTGACAGCCTCGGAGACTTCCTCCAATGCCTGGGCACCGGGCTTCCTGCAGCGCCCTCTTTGACCTCCTCTTCACCTTCTTCTTCCTTCTCCCTGTCCTCCTCCGAGGAAGAGTGGCATTCTAGGTTCTCCTCGTCATCCAGCTCCGGGCCTCTTTGTATAGTCACGTTGTGCAGCGCTCAGCAGAAGGCTACAGTATGAGACACCCTGGCTGACTTGTACTGGAGGGTGCCACCCGACTGGTCAAGGTAACAGGAGTGCATCCTAAAGAAGCCAGTAGTCTGTACAATGCAGGTTTGTGTTAGTAAATGGTTCTAGTTGTAGTGCCTCTCTCCATCTGGGTACCGGACGCATGTGAGGAGCCCCCTTTTCAGGGGATAGCCCTTATCCACAGAGTCTGGATGTAGGCCTGAAGAGGTGCTGCACTTGGGACTCTCACAGGATGAAGGTATCACGACAGTTGCCTGGGAACCGGGCGCAGAGCTGCAAGTTGCACTTCTTTGTGGTCACAGACAAGATGGACATACAGTGAGTGGAAGCCCTTTCTGTCCAGGAATCTGACTGGCTGGTCTGTAAATGCCTTAATGGCTACACGAGGGACCTGAGGGAATCCATCGATGGCAGCAAAGCCCAAATCCCTCTGTGCCTGTGCAGGCCCACCTATGCCAAAGTGGATGTAGTCCCTCTCCCTCCAGAATATGGCATCCGTGACCTGCCTGATGGCGTGATGACTGCAAGATACCACCCACGTCTGCATCTAATCCTTGAAAAAACCCGGAAGCATAAACATTCGGGACAACAGTGACCATAGCAGCTGCAGGTGAGGCTTGCCATGGGGTCCGCGAGGCCTCAGGTCATTGTGGACCAGAGCGCAAATGTCCAAGAGCACCTGTCTGGATAAGCACAGCCTCCTATGGCACTGGCGCGCTGCCATTTGCAGGTAAATAACTGTTGGACGGTAGACCCGATGTCTTGGGTAGTGCCCTCGTCCCCTTGCAGCTCCTCACTGTGCTCCTCTGGCCTCCTCCTGTCCAGGAGGATGCATCTGCTGAAGCTCCTCCTCGCTACTCTGTCCAAGGTCAGAGTCACCTGCTCCCATCTCAACTCCCTCAGCTGGCACTCGTTCGTTCACCAGGGCTTCCTCTGCCAACCTCTGCTGCCCATGCATTGTCAGCAGCCTCACGTCCCTCTCACTGCTCAAAACTGCAAGCCTATTAGTACCAGCAATGGTAACTGTGTGCCACTGTTTGACCAGCTGAGCATTATTCTCGGCTTCTTAACTTTGTTCATCAATGCACCCATTAGCCCTCATTGCTCCTCACTGTGTTCACAACAGCTACACCCTGACCTGTCCCAGACACTGCATATTTCCCATGCCTCCAGATTGAAAATTTTAAACTGCTCCTCTCAGGCCTCTTAATGAGCTCATAAACAAGCTCAACAACCAAATAACTGGAGGTGAGCGGATTTCCAGCTGCACGCAACCCTCCCCCACCCCCCAACCCCCCCCCCCACCCCACCCCCCACCCCCCACCCCAACAATTGCCTTCCCTTTGAAATGTGCATCACATCCTGTGCCGCCCTCCAGGAATGTGATGCCTTTACCCGCTCCCAACTCCAATGACATTTGAAAATCCAGCCCATGGTCTCAGATAGACTTTGCAGCGATCGATGCAAGATCTAACAAGATAACTATTGCATCAATTCAGAAATATTTATCATGTGTGAAAGACTGAAGAACAACGTGACTCTCTCCAGCTTGTGTCAGGCCCATCTTTCTCCCCTTTCCCAGCCAATAAAACATTATACAACAATGTTGTTAGGAAGGCATATGGGATACTTGCCTTTATTAGCTGAGGCGTAGAATATAAGGGTAGGGAGGTTATGATGTAGCTGTGTAAAATGCTAGTTAGGCCGCAGCTGGAGTACTGTGTACAGTTCTGGGCACCACACTATAGGAAGGATGTGATTGCACTGGAGAGGGTGCAGAGGAGATTCACCGGGATGTTGCCTGGGCTGGAACATTTCAGCTATGAAGAGAGACTGAAAAGGCTAGGGTTGTTTTCCTTAGAGCACAGAAGGCTGAGGGGGACATAATTGAGGTATACAAAATTATGAGGGGCATTGATAGGTTAGATAGGAAGAAACTTTTTTCCCTTAACAGAGGGGTCAATAATCAGGGGGCATATTTAAAGTAAGGGGCAGGAGGTTTAGAGGGGATTTGAGGAAAAAAAATTTCACTCAGAGAGTGGTTGGAATCTGGAACGCACTGCCTGAAGAGGTGGTAGAGGCAGGAACCCTCACAACATTTAAGAAATATTTAGATGGGCACTTGAAACACCATAGCATACAAGGCTATGGGCCAAGTGCTGGAAAATGGGATTAGAATAGTTAGATGCTTGATGGCCGGCACAGACACGATGGGCCGAAGGGCCTGTTTCTGTGCTGTATAACTCTATGAATCTATGACAATGCTCAGCACTCAAATTAAAAAGCAATAGATCTGCTATTCTTTTCCATGTCCCATCCAAAGTAAGCAGTCTTAAATTCTCCTACTTCAGGCTGCCCTGCCAAGGGTGGGAGTGTGAACATTTTCAAATGTTGATAAGTCTCTTCTCTGTGCAAATAACTAACATCCTACTGGGATGCGGCTGACATTAGGTCTCATTATTTGGAGTGCTTTTATCCCAGTTTAAAATGATGACCCTCGTTTGCCTCTCCTTTGGGACTTGTGTGTTGAAAATTGTACTTTTGAAACATTTGAGAGCTGTCAGCCAGTGGATTTCTTGAAGAAGGACAAGACAAGCTCAGAAGGAGGTAAAAGGATGGTTTAAACTAGTGAGTTAGTCCATAAATATTTTAAGACACCAGTTTAACCTGATTACTGGTTTACTCCAAAGATGTAGACACTGCCTTGCCTCTTGATTGAGTGTTGTAGAAAGTTAGAGATTCTGTCATATTTGCACTGGAGCCAATGTAGCCTTTGAAGAAATTAAATGCCAGTTCAATAAAGAAAGTCTCCAATGCCAAGATGAATAACGTCACATACTCATTTGACCGATACTGGGTCACACAAACTTGACCATAATAACAACCCAGCAGCTATAAGAAACATAAACCAGCTTTGAACATCACAATTACAGGATACAATAGTTTATTGTCCATAACTAGCCCCATTTTGCTCTTTTTGTTATGGCACTAAAAGGTCTCTGTGCCTGATCATACATACATTTATTGTATTCTTTGTACTACTGAACTTAAACTGTATGCTTTGGGCTTTCTGTAAATATAGGAAGTATTTTTTTTCTAGTTGTGGCTTGGTGGCTGTTCCTTTAAATCCGTTAATAATACAAAAACAATTTTAAAATCAAATGCAGTGCAAATTCCTGTGCCAAGCTCATCTCAGTAAAATGTTTGAAAGTTTCCGTCAGTTACAGGCTTGGGTGAAAAATAATACTGCCTGACTGATTCAGGTGATACATCTCCAACTGTCCCTTTATAAATCTGAGTCGTCAGATTTATAAAAATACAGAAGATAACTTTTCTAGGATATAAAGCTGTTCTGTTTGAAAATCTCTGAGATGAAGGTGACTCTATATGGTGTCTATATTCAGTCTGGGCAGCCTCTTGCCATTTTTCTTTAAACCTCTGTAAGAATAATAATGGTGTCCCCCTCATGGCAGTGGACACCCTGAAGAACACAGCAGAAACATTCTAAAATATGAAAGAAAAGCTGCTTAGAGGGGACAGACTAATCTAGAGTGTCCTTATTAATCACGGATGTCATGTGACAACCATATTTGCTATGGCCTGAAACTCGGCTGCATTCCCTTGTAGCTGTGCTGCTATGAGATGGTGCTGTAGAGTGGCACAGTGCAAAATGCTCCTTACAAACATTTGTTGCTTCACCACCTTGACTTCAGCAACCATCAAAGATGAGGCCAAGTGTTGAGCTGCCCTTGGACTTTTCTGCAGACTCATTCCCACACCTTAGCTTTGGAGTTCCCTCCCTAAAACCTCCCCACTTCTCTACCTTTCTTTCCCCCTTTAAGATGCTCCTTAAAACCTACCTCTTTGACCAAGCTATTGGTCATCTGCCCTAATATTTCCTTGTGACTCAGTGTCAAATTTTTCTTAATAATAAGAACATAAGAATTAGGAACAGGAGTAGGCAATTCAGCCCCTCGAGCCTACTCCAATATTCAATACGATCATAGCTGATCTCATCTCGGCCTCAACTCCACTTTCCTGTATGTTCTCCATAACCCTTCAACCCATTACTAATTAAAAATCTGTCTATCTTCTCCTTAAATTTACTCAATATCCGGGCAGCCACCGTACTCTGGGGTAGTGAATTCCACAGACTCAACACCCTTTGAGAGAAGTAATTTCTCCTCAGTTTGGTTTTAAATCTGCTACCCCTTATCCTAAAACTATGACCTCTCGTTCTAATGCTCCTGTGAAGCACCTTGGGACACTTCATTATGTTAAAGGTGCTATATAAATACAAGTTGTTGTTGTAGGTCCTTTATCCTTCATCTGAGCCCAACAGTTTTAAACCTAAGCCCCTCAGTCTCGGCAAAGGATACTAATGGGCAAGATGCCTTTTAAGGTACTCCAGAAATTGTGAAATTTCTGTGTGTCAGAGTGAGCTGTGGATGTGAGTGGGAAGACCTAAGTACCTTCTCAGGCAGCCTGAACTGCCTGCCATCCTTTCACTGGTCCCATTTCCACTGAACACCTCAGCTCAAAGGATTCATGATGGCAAACTTTCTGGTTCCAATAAACAAAGCTCAGGACAAAATAAATAACTGCACTTGGCCATAAGGTTCATAACAGCCTAAGTTCTGGCTCAAAACAAAAATAATAACAACAAGAAAGGCCTTTGAAAAGTCTAATGCACTGACTTTGAGTATGTGTGACCTTTGAAATGTCCTCTCACCTACAGGTTCACCCGAGGCCTTGTACCCCATCAGATTTCACTGGCACACTGAATACTCAGTGCCCAACATGTCCTTCGAGCAAACAATGGCACGAGTTCTTCCCTCCCTCCTTATGTTAATGAACCTCTTACCAGGCTTCAGATGTCTGCCCCAGGCTTGACTTGAACATTGCACTGAGCCTTAATCAAGCAGATTGATTTCCACTGGATTTCCGTTCCTCTACCCTTTCACTACAGTTGGAAATCTGGGCATTATCACCCCATGTGCCATGTACTATGCCCTAGTTTCTGGCCAGGCTTCCACTTGTGTCATTCTTGAGTTAGATGCTTGAGATGATTCCATGTCTAATTTTTCCACAACTTGCAGCAAAGTTCCGAATTTCTGCCTCCCATCTTTACCTGACAGCTCAACCAATACTAAACATTCATCGCACAGGGTTGAATTTGCAACTAGTCAGTCTATGGAACAGCTCAAATACAGTGCATCACTGTGACCCCCAGTGCATTAGCTTTGCTCAGCAATAAATAGTGATAACCATCTTTGCTCTCATTGAAATAAAGATGACACTGGATTGTGATCAGGAAGTGGATCGATAGAATACATCTGATTATTGGACTAGGCTAAAAAGAATTGTCAAATAAATTGAGTTGTCAATGCTTTTATGCTTTTTACCTTGTTTTTCTCATTTTGATTTAGTTTCAAAGTCTGTATCTTGCACTATAACTTTAAACAGAGCCAGGATTTAAGTTACTGTACCACAAAAATAACCTCTGGATCTTAATTCACCGTTGATGTTCAAATTGTAACCATGGTTTATTGTATGCTCAAACCATATAAATTACCTGGCAAAACTGAACAGACATAAAGTTAAAAGAACAACTTGGAAAATGTGAATTTGCTCAAGGAAGTTTTCTAATGACGAGATCAATCATAATTGACGTCTTCAGAATTTGGATAGTTCAACTGATTCAGCAAGCAGCCAATTAGCCCTTTGTACTCTTGTACTATGTGGGTAAAACAAATCAATGTGCAACTCATGACGTCTCATTATGAAGCTTTGAAAGGCACCGGCATATTGTTGTACTTTTGTCTGTACTTCCATTGGCTAACTGCAAAATAACCTGAGGGAAACAGCAGGGAACTCCTATTAAAGGAAACTTACAAATGCATCATTGAAAAGAAATGTTGCTTTTTAAACAACTGAAGCCCCATTGGAATGGCATTATTGACTCTAATAGGTCTGAGTAATGTCTTCTCAAGTGACTCCAAGCCACTCCTTGCTAAATGACATATGACCTAACAGGGTTGCAGTTTTGTTTCTGCTTATGATTACCAAGTATTAATATTTGACAACACCCACCAGTGAATGTGCAGAATAAAATTTCTGCTTGTAAACACCAAAGAAGCAAAAACTATCTATTGTATAATTCTTCTGGTATGATTAATAGTCTAAAAACAACAGATTTTTTTCAAACCAGCATGCTGTTGCATGGGTGGAGAACTGATGACATGTTCAAATAGCTCAGCTAACGCTCTCTGACCTTTACGTCAATTGAATGTAACATTTCAATCTATTTCACCTTCACCTTTTTCATCAAATGGCAGAAGCCTTATTTAAATGGAATTGGTGAGCTGCAGGTACCAATCAGCCACCCCGATGGAATCTTCTGCATTGAAACCAGCCCAAAATCGAGCGTCTTGGAGGCCACCAATCTGGCAGCATGGCATATCTGGGGTTTGGGTAATCACAGTTGGAATGGGGGGAAACCAGTGTGGGCATTGGCCCAGATTATTTTGTGGGATCCAGAAATGCACGTCTGCTCCTCCTAACCCCACCCCCCAAAAAATTTAAAACTTACCGTTGCACAGCCTCTTTGGCTGTATTTCCAGTGAAACTGGTCACAGTGTTTATCTAATACCTATTGTGATGTTTTAGCTAAACACGTTAACCAACAGTTTCCAAGCTGCACACAATCAGCAATCCAGGCACAAATTATGTTTAAAACTGCATTAGTTTTCAGCAGTGTTTTTTTTCCTCAAGCTTCTGCTCAAAGTCATAGGCATATCACTATGAACCAGCACTATTGGATAGTGTTTTCAAATATAATTTTTATTTTTTTTAAAAAAGCATTAAAAAATAATCCTTGATATATTTAAGACTAGAACCTGGTTCAGCTTTATTAATAGAATTTCTAGGCCAAAATATGTAGGTGATGGATGGTAACAGGCAAATAGGGATTAATTTTAACTTCCAGTATTGGGGTAAAACAGGTGAAATCGGTTCAGCTGCCTTTTATACACCTCACCTAGTAAACATGGAAATGGGTACCAGCAATAAGTGGCCAATCAGATATTCACTACACCATCGCATTAAGTTAAAATGACCCCGCAATTTTGTTTGTATGGGTGATACAAGTAGGCCTGGAGCCTGCCTGAATTTAAAAAAACTACATGCTTCAACAGCAGTGGCATCACATAGTTACAAACATACTTGGCGCATAATTATCACAAAAATACGCATTTTTAATAAGAGTGTCTTGTCCACCACCTGTGAGTAACCAATTTTAAATAACTGGAAAATGACTTTATATACAAAACAATTTCCTAGTTATATTGAGTTGGTTTCTTAGTAAATTTTTAAAAAAGTATTTAAAAGCTTTCAAAACATGGCTAGTAATGATTTTTCACCTAATAAACCCAGCTTAACTTTAACAGCCTCTTCGAAGGCCCATAAACAGGCACAATTAGTGGAATCTCGCAATGGTAATTCATTCGATCTAGTGCCAACACCAGTTTTGTGGGCGGGGCTGGCTTCCAGACTGATGACCATTGAACTGACACTAAAGGTCATGGAACCACAATTTGCGTTGAATGGAATTTGCATTGAGATGGCCAATGTCGGATGAATTGCACTGAAAGACGCCAGTGCCATTTAGCAGAAACTCCTGCCTGTTATATTTTGTCAGAACACGAACAATGCTTGAAAATAAAAGGATGTGTTTTTTTCTTGAACTTGCATTAGCAACCCTCAAATGGACTCTCTTCAATAGAACAGCACAGAAACTGGGTGGGAAAGATTTTTATAAGTAATGCGTGTCAATCATTGGAACAGGTTTCAAGCTGAGCAGTTTGATCCACTGTGAGAAAATTGAAACACCCAACTCTTTTCGGGGAAGTTTCACAAGTACTGGAGTGAAAATGTCACCAGTTGCCTGAAGGCAATAGGCTTTGCAACATCCTCTTTCTTTTATAAGCTCTCAGGAGTCTTCTGTACCTTCCATTTAAACAGCAACAAACTTGAAAATGCAACACTGTGCAATTGTATGTTTACAAATATGTAATGCCATTGCTATTAAAGCATGACTTTTTTTAAAATTTAGGCAGGCTCCAATACCTACTTGTATCACCCGTACAAACAATATAGGGGGTCATTTTAATTTAATGGGATGGTGTCGGGAATATCTGATTGGCTACGTCTTGCTAGTTCCTATTTCCATGTTTACTGGGTGAGGTGTACAATGGGCAGATGAACCAATTTCACCAGTTTTATCCCAATGCTGAAAGTTAAAGTTCATCCCTATCTGCCAGTTACCATCTATCGCCTACATTTTTTGGCCTAGAAATTTGATTGCACAGCAGCTAATTTATGGCTGACAAACAAATGCTGAGGGATCCAACACGGCGGACGGCTCACTCATGCCTACTTCTATCTCCATAACATCGCTTGACACTACCACTGCTTCAGCTCATCTGCTGCTGAAACTCTCATCCATGCCTTTGTTAATTCTATACCTCACTATTCTAATGCTCCCCTGGCCGGTCTCCCAACTTGCACCCTCCATACACTTGAACTCATCCAAACCCTGCTGCCAATATCCTAACTCGCACCAATTCCTGTTCACCCATCAGCCCTGTGTTCACTGACCTACACTGGATCCCAGTCGGGCAATGCCTCAATTTTAAAACTTGCATCCTTATGGCCAAATCCCTTCATGGCCTGGCCCCTCCCTATCTCTGTAATCTCTTCCAGTCCTACAACCCTCTGAGATCTCTGTGCTACTCCAATTCTGGCCTCTTGTACACCACGATTTTATTCACTGTGCCACAGCTACCTGGACTGTGACCCCTATATCCCTCTCTAAACTTCTCCACTTCTCGACCTTCCTTTTCTCCTTTAAGCCATTCCTTAAAACTCCTTTCACAAAACTTTTGGTCATCTGGCCTAATATGTGGCTCGGTGTCAAAAATTTGTTCAATAACACTCCTGTGAAGAATCTTGGAGTGTTTTACCATGTATTATGCGGTATATAACTGAAAGCTGTTGTTATTGTTGTTTGGTTATGTGACTCTGTCGTCACCTAGGATGCCTGTCTAAAACAGGCATTAGGCCGACTGCCTATGTAAATCGAGGAGGCCAAATTGGATCACAACTGACCATGACACGCTCCATGTAGTCAGTTTTCTCGGGCACGCTGCAGCTAAATTTTACAGGTGGCTGCCACCAAAAAGGTAGGTACACAATTTTACTGTCCAAACTTGGAGCTAGGAAGAGCACTTGAATTGCTCCAATTTTAGACTAATTTCACATGGTCCTGCCATGGGACTTGTTAGGCACTCGCTGCCCCTAGACCACACTGGAATTTTGGGCACAATTCAGTTCCCAGAACCCTGAGTTAAGAACTTGAGGAATACACATAGGTACATGTAAACATATGGAAAAAGGGCGGGAAAAGACCATCTATCCTATTTCATCCAGACGTGATTCAGCCTTCATGCATCATTAGGCCACACCCCACTCTGTCCATTCACAAAACATCCGGGGAGAGGCAAAAAAACCCCACAACCAATTCAGGAAAAGCGGTCTGGGAAATTCCAACCTTCAAAGGCAACCAAGCAAGTTCCAGGAGATGACAGTAACTCATCAACAATCCCAGGTAGTTCCTTTTTTTAAATTTCCAAAATATATTTTATTCATGAAAAATCATTAAAAAAATACATTACCAAACAGTTCCAAAAAGCACAAAGTCAAAAAATACAAGGAGTGCAAAAGAGATCAGTTTCCTTCAATACAGGAGTGAGTTGCCTCACAACCCTTCCATTTCATTTTACATGCTATGTACATTTTACAGCAAACCAAATATTTTCTGGATACAGTTGAGCGGTTTTTCATTGGTCCAGCTCCTCAGTTCACCTTGGTGGGGGTACCTTACACAGTGGTCTTTCCCCATTGAGCCTTTGCCGCGGCTGCCCCAAGCTTTAGTGCATCCCTCTGTGTTACAGAGCTGCTTGGGATGAACCTCGACAAAAACCACTGCATCTCTTTCTACACCTGCTTTGCAAAGACACATTCCAGAAGGAGGTGGGCAACCGTCTCTTCCCCACCACAGCCACTTCGAGGGCATTGTACAGAGGGTGTGAGACTCCGGGCGTGCAGGAAGGATCTGACGGGGAGGGCTCTTCTCACCACCAGCCAAGCTAGATCTTGGTGCTTGTTTGAAAGTTCTGGTGATGAGACATTCTGCCAAATGACTTTGACGGTCTGCTCAGGGAACAATCCGACAGGATCCACTGTCTCCTTTTCCCGTAGGGCCTTGAGGACATTCCGTGCAGACCACTGCCTGATGGATTGGTGGTCAAAGGTGTTTTTCCATAGAAACTTTTCCACGAAGGATAGGTGGTACGGCACGGACCAACTGGATGGAGCGTTCTGCGGCAATGTGACCAGGCCCATCCCTTACAACACTGGGGACAGATAGAACCTCAGCACGTAGTGACACTTGGAGTTTGCGTACTGGGGGTCTACGCACAGCTTGATGCAGCCGCACACAAAAGTGGTCATCAGGATGAGGGTGGCGTTGGGTACATTTTTCCCTCCCTTATCCAGAGGTTTGAACATCGTGTCCCTCTGGTCCCGGTCCATTTTGGATCCCCATATGAAGCGGAAAATGGCTCGGGTGACCGCAACGGCGCAGGAGTGGGGTATGGGCCAGACCTGCGCCACGTACAGCAGCAACGTGAGTGCCTCGCACCTGATGACGAGGTTCTTATCCACAATGGAAAGAGATCGCTGTTCCCACGTGCTTAGCTTATGGTGTATCCTGGCTACGTGCTCCTTCCATGTTTTAGTGCATGCCCCGGCCCTTCCGAAGCATATCCCCAACACCTTCAGGTAATCTGACCTGGCGGTGAAAGGGACAAAGGACCGGTCAGCCCAGTTCCCAAAGAACATGGCCTCGCTCTTGCCGTGGTTAACTTTGGCTCCCGAGGCCAGTTCGAACAGGTCGCAGATGCTCATCAGTCTGCGAACGGACAGCGGATCCGAGCAGAAGACGGCGACGTCATCCATGTACGGGGAGGTTTTAACCTAAGTGCCTCCGCTGTCTGGGATTGTCACCCCTCTTATGCTCGCATCCTTCCTAATAGACTCAGCAAAGGGTTCAATACAGCAAACAAACAAGACAGGGGAGAGAGGACAGCCCTGTCTGACTCCAGATTGGATCGGGACACTTTCTGATTGCCACCCATTGATTGAGACTGCACTACTGATAGAGCAGTTTGATCCAATTGCAGATTCCCTCCCCAAACCCCATTTTGGAAAGCACGTCCATCATGTAGGTGTGTGATATCCTGTCAAAAGCCTTCTCTTGGTCCAGGTTGATGAGACAGGTGTCCACCCTCCTGTCCTGTCTGTAGGCTATCGTATCCCTGAGTAGCGCGAGACTATCGGAGATCTTCCTGCCGGGCACAGTGCAGGTCTGGTCAGGGTGAATCACCAACTCCAGAGCAGACTTGACTCGAGTGGCTATGACTTTTGACAGAATCTTGTAGTCAACATTAAGCAGTGAGATGGGCCACCAATTTCTGATTTCTGCCATCTCCCCCTTCCGCTTGTAGATGAGGGTGATGATGCCTTTCCTCATGGATTCTGACATGCTGCTGGCTAGAAGCATACTCTCGTATACTTCCAGCAGGTCTGGGCCAACCCAGTCCCACAGGGCCGAATACAACTCAACCGGTAAGCCATTGCTCCCGTGAGATTTATTCATCTCGAAGGACTCGACGGCCTTTGTCAGCTCGTCCAGGGTTAACAGCTTGTCCAGTCTCTCCCTCATGCTGTCATCTAAAACCTCTGTGATAGAAGACAGGAAGGACTGGGAGGCTCTGCTATTTTTTTAGTTTAGTTTAGTTTAGAGATACAGCACTGAAACAGGCCCTTCGGCCCACCGAGTCTGTGCCGACCATCAACCACCCATTTATGCTAATCCTACACTAATCCCATATTCCTACCACATCCCCACCTGTCCCTATATTTCCCTACCACCTACCTATACTAGGGGCAATTTATAATGGCCAATTAACCTATCAACCTGCAAGTCTTTGGCATGTGGGAGGAAACCGGAGCGCCCGGAGGAAACCCACGCAGACACAGGGAGAACTTGCAAACTCCACACAGGCAGTACCCAGAATTGAACCCAGGTTGCTGGAGCTGTGAGGCTGTGGTGCTAACCATTGCGCCACTGTGCCGCCCCTGGGCTGTGGGCTTCACGTCATACAGCTGATCCTTAGTATGTCGGACTGCGAAGACGTTACCCAGCCATCTTCTTCCTTCAGGCTTCTGATCACGGAGCTCTCTCTGTGTACCTTTTGGAAGAAGTAACAATCCCAGGTAGTTCCCACTTATCTTTTACAACTTGAGAAGTCCTCCACTCTCAGAAACTTGCCCAGCTTCCTTTTGCAGGGCTCCAATGAACCCACATTTAACACATGTTCCGGTAATCTACTCTAGAGGTCAAAAGTTCTTTGTGAAAAGAAGCACTTGGGCTGAATTTTTGCTTTGGGGGTGGGAAACAGGAGCTGCAACTGTTTCCAGGTCACTTTGCAATTTTTATGGACGTGCCACTTAATTGGCATGCAGACAGGTTCCCTGTCCAATTAAGGGCAGTGGGTGGGCTCTTGAAGCTGGAGGGCCAATCAGAGGACTTGCAGCTTGAGAGGAGTGGCAGCCTGCAATAAAGGGTAAATAACAGAGGGCTCTTCAACATGGAGGCACCCTCGCACCAACCTTTTAAAACTTTAAATAAAAAACAGATACAGCAGCCAGGCCACCAACAGGGGTGGGGGAGAGGGGCACAATGAAATCCCTCTACAGAGCGGCCTTTGGCTGCAACCACACCCAGGCAGGCAGGGAAGGCCACGAGGCAGGCAGGGAAGGCCTCGAGGCTTGCCTGAAACGCTGACCTCACTGCCTGCTGCTGGGTGCTTGTCTCCAGGCAGTTAAACTGCCCGCCATCAAGTCGGGACACTGGAGACCATTCTGGAAAATCCCAGTTGGCCTCCTTTAAGTGCTTAACAAGGCTTTTAATGAGCTTAATTGGCTGCCCACCTCATGAAGGGTGGTACTCCTGCCAGCTGCAAACCTGCATCAAGAAAAATAGCTGGTGCCAGGAATAGGGTTGGGAAAGCAGCACACTGGCCAGCGCTGGTATTTTCAGGCCCCATTTGCTTCATTACTGCGCTTGGCGGGGCCCAAGAATTCAGCCTGTTATGTCTGAATTTTCTAATTTTGTGACATCTCTGAATACAATGGTACAATTTATATCATTTCATTACACTGCTACCTTAGTCACTTTCCATAGGTCTTGCAGCCATAGCCAATCCAAAGAGGACAGAGTTCATTGTGAAGTCTTTGGCGAAGCAACCTCTTCCTGCTGGGGGGTGTTTTCTCACCTGTTAGCTGGAAGAGTAGGTGAGCTAGTAACTCACTTACTGAGGGACAAATTGCACTCATTCAAGCTACATACCAATGAGCTATGCAAGTTGCAGGGAGCTCTGATTCATCTAGGCTGCAAGTGGTTTATCTGCTTCCTACTGGAATCAGCAGTAAGTGAGTCAAATGATGCTTATGTACCACTTCTCAGAAAGATTTCATTCAATGCTTCATTCTCTCATATTTATAGCAGTCTGAGAGCAGCAAAAAGGAAGAAAGCTATAAACGTATCAGAGTGAACCTGATAACAGTCAACTCATTTATGTCATTAACACAATTGCTTTCTCCATCTTTGTTGTGTTAAGCTGGGGATCGTGGAGGTATTAGAGCTCAGTGAATAAATTTTTGGCAAAATACTAGGGTCTCATTATATCCAGCACGCTTTCAACTGAGTCAAGTGGGATACAACAGAGTTCAATTCATCAGCAGGGTAAACATACCTAATTTGTTTCCAAATTGGGTATAAACTAGATCCAAACCACTTTCCTTCTTGTTGCCCCTCATTTCTATGCTTATTGTTTTCTTTGTTTCCCTCCAGAACCATCCTGGTTGCTCCACTATTATAGAGTCTCTGTTAGTTAGGAAGACTGGAGCATCTGGATAGTATATTCCATGATTTTTGACTATTTGGCCTAAGACAGATTTCAGAACAATTCATACTGGGTGATGCTGATAAATTAACTTCAGCTCACAAGAAGTTATATCCACAACATACAGTTTTTGGGAATGTAGATTAGAATGCAAATGAAGCTTACCTGTATAACACATCAGCTTGAGACAATGAAAGCTTGTTAAATACATTCCAGTGAATATTCACACCTGATATGTTGGAATAGCTTCATTTGGGTGAGTTCAGTGAAGGTTAGATACCAGGAGCCCTATCCTAAGGGAGCAGTAAAAGGTCTAATTAGTAGCTGAACTGGATTAAAGGACTGGGAGGGACAAAGGCCAAGCTTTTGCTTTTCTTTCCAGCTAAGAAAGGGGGGTGGGGGTGGGTGACTTTTAACCTAAAAATGGATGGATTTGTGTCGGATGGGGGTACTAAAGTGTTAAAAATCAAAGCCTTCCCACTTCTGTCATTAATGAAAGTGGGAATGTGAGCAGACAACCAACCCACTCCAAGGAGGTGGGTTGGCACTTTAAATATTATAATGAGGCTGTGAGCCTGATCACTATTCAGATTTTCAGCTTTAGGAACATAAAAAGATTTGTGACACTGAAGGAGGCCTGTCAGCCCATCATGCCTGTGCTGGTTGAGAAAGAGCTATGCAGTCTAACCCCACCTTCCAGCTCTTGGACCATAGCCCTGTAGGTTATCACACCTCAAGTGCAGTTCCAAGTGTTTCCAGAAAACCCAGCTGTTTCATCCAGGTGAGGGTCCAGGAGGTGAGTGCATTTACAAGTAACTCCTGGATTCAGTGTGCCTGTCTGATGAGCCCCCATGATTGGGAACTCCTACCCCCCACCTCCAACCTTCCGCCTAAGGCCTCCGACCTCCCCACCCTGCCGCACCCCCTGGGATCTCAAAATTGCCAGTTGTCCTGGATTGACCCCCCCCCCCCACCTGATTGATGCCCCCCTTCCTTCCCTTCCTTCCCACCCCATCAAACTCATTCCCCCCCAACCTGGATTAACACCCCATTTTCCCCACTCAATCGACTCCCATACCCCTCCCTGGGACTGACCACCCCCCCTCCCCCCCCCCCCACCAACTCCAACTTTCGAACGGCACTCCCCACCCTCGATGTTTATCTAATGTTAAAGCGAGCCAGACAGCTTTCAAATGTACACAAAGAATTAGCTGATAGCGTACTTAAAGACATGGCAGAACTGGCAGGCATAAAAGTGTGAAAGTTCAGGACTGGTATAAAATCTGGTCACCTAATACATTGTGGTTTCATGGCTGCAAAAATTACCATAGAATTTATTATCCTCTGCATGGATCTGCCTTGTCCTGTGGCCTTCACCAGTCAAGCTTGTCAATAAAATTTCCACAGCATGTGGGCAACATCAGACTTCCGGGTTCCCTGTGGCTTACTGACACTGAACCCAAGAGAACATCTAATGCAGGCCTAAAAGTTGTAACACTAGAGTGGGGAAACTCACTCAGTTAGTCTGGAAGATTGGGCACCCCAAGATCACTGACAGGTAAGTGTGGGAAAGTATGTGGGCTGTGAAGGAGAAGGCTTCTGTAGCCTTGGAGTCTAATAGGTCTCTAGTGGATAGCTAACAAGACCAATGGCTGCAGGTTGTCTCTGTGCACTGTGTATATTGGACACCTCGATGGCTGCATTGGTATGTGAGTTCCTTGTGAGTTTGGGAAGGGATTGGAAGGTAAAGATTGGGGGGATCTCTGGTCAATCCATTCATGATTTAGTGGGCCATCTTATAAGAGAGTCTCACAGTAGGGCAAGAAGGTGACTCCGGGCAGGGAAGGCCTAACCTTTTTTGGTAGGGCCCAGAGGATGACTCCTGTTCCTCCTGGCTCCACAACAGAAAGTAATAAACTTGCCTGAAGGGCTTCTTCAGCCTTCTTACACTATTCACCCTGATCTTATCATGGTGAGAAAATATGGCAGCTTCCTCACTCAGACCAAAATTATAACCACAGTCAAGGCCCAATGACATCACTGGACAGCAAGATCCGGCCAGCATTCCAGCAAGTAAGCAACCCAAGATGTTTTAGCTGCTGGTTCTTGCCAGATGGGTCTGGTTAAAATCCCTGACCAGGTTACAGTTTTCTCCAAAAACACCTGTGATGCCTCTCTGAGATTGATCAATATGAGAAACAGCTATAAATCATAAATAAACATACTTCCACTCGCAATCATTGAGAGCAGATATGTTACAATGCACAATTTTATTTCCCTTCCAAACATAATGGGCTGGATTTTCCCACAGGGTTTGGAACCAGATCAGGGGGTCCAAGACCACACTTGCCAACAGTGGACCCAGTGGCACAATCTACCAACTGACAACCTCCGAATTGACCACCACTGCATTCAGCAACCTATTAAGGATGCTGGGCAGGCTCTTGATAACCCTCTGATTGGGCTGGCAACTCTGGAGCCTCAGAAGTGCCCACATTGTCCAGTGGAGCTATGGACCATGAGAGCACCTCAACATGGCAACAAGGACAACAGATTCCCTCCCCTAAAGGGCATTAGTGAACCAGATGAGTTTTTATAACAATCCAGTAGTTTCATGATCATTATTAATGAGACTAATATTTTATTCTAGATTTTATTAATTAATTAAATTTAAATCACACCCCCAGCTGTAATGTATCTGGAGCATTAGTCCTGGCCTCCAGAGTACTAGTCCAGTAACATTACCACTATACTGCCATCCTACTGACAAAATACTGTGCTGATTAAGAACTAACCTCTTCATGAAGTTGCTATATTTGCATGGTAGCTACAGGTTAAACTCGCCACAGAAAGTTAAGTCTTGTCCATTCTAGTCTAAACACCCTTTTAACAATGTGATAACTGTTAATTACTGCTATTCAACCTCCCTGGCACTAAAAATTAATCGTTACAAATATGGAGTCTCATTCTTTCAGATTTTAATTGTTGTTGAAGATTTTAAAAATGTATTTTTTAACTTCTCCTGTCTGTCTGTTTTTTGAATTCAACCAATCTAATTTACATTTCTTTCTCAGTCATTGCCACAATCCTTCAATTGGATTGGTTCAGGAGATACACAGTTGCTTGTCCTCTTCACTCAGCTCCCAGATGCTCTGTTTCCTTCGCTGCACCATTAGCAGTGTGCTCTTCCGGCAACTTGCCATGGATAAAATTAAGAAGCCTAAATGTGCACAGGTAATTCTAAATAACGGCAGACACTGTTAGATGCCTCACTCAGGTGTTACGACCTGGTGAGAAAGAGGTCTAGGGTTCCCTTTCAGCCTTCACCTGATCTTTCTGTAACAGGCTTTAATTTTAAACACACCGTGCTTTTAGCTTCCCCTTGGTGAATCATTGTTTACCGCTTTCCAATTAAAAGGCAAATAAACCAGCAAAACAGGTTTTCTTAGGTTTAAAGAAGAAAAGCTGAAATTTATTAAACTTGAACTTAAACTCTAATTCAGTTGAAGTCTACGGATACATGACACGTCAGCATGCATATGCGATACACACATGCAAATAGAGACAGAAAAGAGAAAAAGAAAAATAAAGTGGACAAGTTTGAGGCAATATCTGAAGAGTTTTTGTTACGATTCTTCGAGCTCACTGTCGAGTCCTTGATTGTAGGTAGATCTTGCTTTTTGTTGGGACCCAGTATTCTTCTTAAACTTTGTTCGCTGTAGGAGACTTTTCTCTCTTGGGGTTCATGTGTCTTCAGTGGAAGTTCCGTGAGAAAAAGATGGGAGCAGACAGGCGAGGCTGTGGCGAGCCAGCAAGGAGAGGCCTTTTCAGTCCAGGAGCAAACAGACACCCTGAATTCAAATTCTGTGGCTAGTTCAAAAGACTCTGTAACAGCCAGTTAGTCATGTGACCAGCTGGTTTAACCTGTTTGTGGATTGTATCACCTTGGCAGTCTCTGGAATGCTTCTCTTACTCACAATACCTGGTAATCAAAGTCCATTTTAGGATAAGTGGATAAGGGAAGTAACCTCTCTTGTCCCTATTGGTATGCAAATGTCCTCCATCCAAATCTGGCAGTCCTTGTAACAGGCCTTCTCTTCTACCCAGCAACAGTTTGAAATTTAATATCCATATGGCAAAATTAATATGCCTCATTCTTGGCAGGTGGGGGCCCAGCATGACATAGGAAATAATGGCCCTAGGCTAGATGAAATAAATACAAAACCTCAAAAATAACTTAAAGGATAAGAAACAAAAGGCAAGTCTTCAGAGAAGCTCGGAAAAAACTGGTACAGTAGAGAGTCAGGAGAGATTCTGACAGTGGCAAATAGATTGTAGCTGAGATAGGGATGGTATCGCAGATGACAATCTTTTATTTCCATTCTTTCCAGCACTGTGAGTGAGGCACTAGAAATAACTCACCAGATATGGGAGCAATATTCCAGAATTGAATAGACTGGAGCTTTATAGAGAGTTAAGAGTTGTCGAGGTAGGGTAGGGTATGGTAGGGTAGGGTAGGGTATGGGTATTTAACACAAAAAAGGATGCAAAGCTCTTGTGCCAGCTTTTATATAGGGGTCGAATACATATCAGCAACATATGTGACTTTATTGCTATGTACGGTTATACTTTAGTTGTACTTTAATTCAATAAATTATTGTTTAACCATTAGCCTGTTGGAATTTTGAGCACATTACCTAGGTTGGCATTTCAGTGATGTTAGAAGTGTTGTCATTTGGCTAAGATGTTAAACTGCATACTCTCTCAAGTGGACAGGAAAATGTTATCAAAGAAGCCCAGGGAGTTCTCCTGGAGTCGCGTCCAAAATTTATCCCTCAAATGACACCTAAAATAGACAATCTGGTAACTTATTTCATCACTATTTGTGGGATCTTGTCATGTGTAAATTGGCTGCCATGTTTCCACCATGACTGCACTTTAAAAGTTCTTCATTGGCTGTCAAATGCTTTGTGGACACCCTGAAAGATTTTTCTTTCTTTTGTCTGCTGGAGATCTGAATTTTTTTTTTTACATTCATTTTTGAGATGTGGGCACACTGGCAAGACTGGCATTCATTGCCCATCCATAGTTACAACTGACAATCCACTTCAGAGGACTGCTAACCACACTGGTGTGGGACCAGAGTCACACTTAGGTCAGACCAACAGGCTTTCTTTCCTAAAGGACATTAATGAACCAGTTGGATTTTTACAACAATCCAACTGCTTTTGGTCACTTTTCCAGTGCTTTTTAAAAAATGCATTCAAATTCTCAAACCACCATGATTGGATTTGAACTCACCTTCACTGGATTACTAGTCCAGTAATATAACAAGCAAAAAAGAACAAAGAGCAGTACAGCACAGGTACAGGCCATTCGGCCCTCAAAGCCTGCATCGATCTTGATGCCTGTCTAAACTAAAACCTTCTGCACTTCCGGGGACCGTATCCCTCCATTCCCATCCTATTCATGTATTTGTCAAGATGCCTCTTAAACGTCGCTATCGTACCTGCTTCCACCACCTCCCCCGACAGCAAGTTCCAGGCACTCACCACCCTCTGTGTAAAGAACTTGCCTCGCACATCCCCTCTAAACTTTGCCCCTCGCACCTTAAACCTATGTCCCCTAGTAACTGACTCTTCCACCCTGGGAAAAAGCTTCTGACTATCCACTCTGTCCATGCCACTCATAACTTTTTAAACCTCTATCATGTCGCCCCTCCACCTCCGTCGTTCCAGTGAAAACAATCCGACTTTATCCAACCTCTCCTCATAGCTAATGCCCTCCAGACCAGGCAACATCCTGGTAAACCTCTTCTGTACCCTCTCCAAAGCCTCCACATCCTTCTGGTAGTGTGGCGATCAGAATTGCACGCAATATTCTAAGTGTGGCCTAACTAAAATTCTGTACAGCTGCAGCATGACTTGCCAATTTTTATACTCTATGCCCCGACCGATGAAAGCAAGCATGCCGTATGCCTTCTTGACTACCTTATCCACCTGCGTTGCCACTTTCAGTGACCTGTGGACCTGTACGCCCAGATCTCTCTGCCTGTCAATACTCCTAAGGGTTCTGCCATTTACTGTATACTTCCCACCTGTATTAGACCTTCCAAAATGCAATACCTCACATTTGTCCGGATTAAACTCCATCTGCCATTTCTCCGCCCAAGTCTCCAACCGATCTATATCCTGCTATATCCTCTGACAATCCTCATCACTATCTGCAACTCCACCAACCTTTGTGTCGTCCGCAAACTTACTAATCAGACCAGCTACATTTTCCTCCAAATCATTTATATATAATACAAACAGCAAAGATCCCAGCACTGATCCCTGCGGAACACCACTAGTCACAGCCCTCCATTCAGAAAAGCACCCTTCCACTGCTACCCTCTGTCTTCTATGACCGAGCCAGTTCTGTATCCATCTTGCCAACTCACCTCTGATCCCGTGTGACTTTACCTTTTGTACCAGTCTGCCATGAGGGACCTTGTCAAAGGCTTTACTGAAGTCCATATAGACAACATCCACTGCCCTTCCTTCATCAATCATCTTCGTCACTTCCTCAAAAAACTCAATCAAGTGAGACATGACCTCTCCTTCACAAAACCATGCTGTCTCTTGCTAATAACTCCAATTCCACCATACCCTTGAGTGAATGTAAGGAAGAAATTTCTTTGCAGCTGGCCAAGGATTAAAAAAATGCAGGACTCAACATTGGAACTTCGAAGTATAAACATTGGCAAATACCAACATTGTACTTTCATCTTTTTTTAGTGTGGAGAAAATTCACCATTTATTTACTTTAAATATGACATCAATAGTAAGCTGGAACATGCTTTGCTTCTGTGGCAACATGTGAAATAACACTTTGGATTTTCACACATATTCACAGAGGTACTAAAACTACCATTTTAGGCCCATGGGAGGTGAATATTATAGTGCCTTTTGCAAAACCAGAGCGCCCCAAAATACTTTGCAATCAATTAGATACTTCTGAGGGAGTCACTGGTGTCGGAAAACACAGCAGCCATTTTGTACACAGGAAGCTGCCACTACCAGCAACTAAATAAATGACAAGGCCATTTGTTTTAGGTGTCAGTTGAGGGATAAATGTTGGGTAGGACGCCAGGAAAATTATCCTGCTCTTCTTTGAATAGCATCATCAGATCTTTTATGTCTACCAAAGAGGAAAGATGGTGCCTTGGTTTAACATCTGTCAGAAGACAGTAGCTTTGACAGTTCAGCAGTATCTCAGTACTGCACTGAAAGGTCATTATGTGCTCAAGTCTCTTGAGAGTGGAAGGAGGTTGAACAGACAAACTACTGACCCAATGGTGAGAATGTTAATGGTTAATTATATGGTAAAGGTAAACAGCTGAAGGGCATTTCTCAATTAAGAATTGGAAGTGAATATAAAGACAGCCTGCTAGATGCAAGAGTGGTTGATAAACAGAAGATAGAGATATGTAATGCTGTATTCTGTAAATACATTGCCTATCAAGAAAGGATCTGTGGCTAGTTTCATTCTTCACTATGGCTTAGACTCATGTAATATGGTACCAGAGGATGGCTGCCTAAAGGTGAAGATTGGGAACTGAGATATTTTTCAGATTCAGGTTGTAATCTGAAATACTTTGTGAAGTATGGTTGAAACCAAGTGTAAAGTGTAGGGGTATGGTTTCCCACCAATGTTCTCTGACTCTGAACTTTATGACCAATGGAAAAATGAAGTAAACATATGGACATTTCTTTTCAGTAAGGACATAACCAAACAAGGTATGACCTTAGCACTCTTGCTTCCAAACCAAAGCAAGATCATGTGCAAAGTATTTTGTGAGCTAGAGGAAGGTTTGGAGTTTCTATTAAGCTTTATGGATAATTATAAGAAAGATCTATGAAATGCATATGAGGCATAGTCAGCCTTTGATTAAATTTAGAAAGATGGAAGCTCTTTCCATACAGGAATATATTAGAGTTTAGCACATTTATATAACAAACTGCAGGAATTCTATCAGTGTTCACTTTCGAATTGTTATATTGTGCTGAAGTGTTGCACATGGATAGGCTCCTGTTATTAACTGGAGTTATGTTCTCAAAGAAATGTACTTTTGGATCAGATGTCTGGTGATTTAAAAAAAAAAAAAATTGCTGGGAAAGCAGTCATTTCCAGCAGCCTTAATGGGACATTTGGCAGCATCTCAGAAGATGGAGGTCTCTATGGCTGTGGCCTTGCAAGATTGTCCAGATGTTGGCTGCAGTTATCAATATAGCAGAAGACTCACAAGCAAAAGAAATGAGGATGGAGACAATTTTGGCAGGTGACCAGAATGGAATAACAACAGATGAATGAATCTCCGGAATGCTCAGGTGTTTCAGATGTGATTCAAAATAAACTGTCCAAAATGGAACAGCAGGGTTTTTGAGGTGACATGGAAGGTTTGGAAATAGATTATATTGATCAGCCTGAGGGAACTGTACTAGTTGCAAGAAGCTTCAGTATGGCAATGAGTGTATTAGTTGTGGATTCATTTAAATTGTACTGTTTTAGACAATGGTTGTACATACATTGTATGTGGAACAGATTGATTGAAATCTTTAAGTAAATTGCAAATCTCCTGACTTTGCAATCAGGACATAATTATATCCTTTTAACAGAAACTACCATTTCAAAGAATGTTGGAGGTGTTAATGATATCAGGTGATGGGAGTTGGAGACAAAAAGCAAATTGTTTTAAAGTTGCATTGACAATTTGTTCATCCTCCTTGTCACTGATTAAAAATCCTACTAAAAGATGTAAGGGTGGTTGAGTGCATAAAGCTTACTGAAGAGGCTAGTGAAAAATGTGACATATGCAAAATGTATCGGAGGATGCCATCATAGCCTATTGTAAGTCTTCCATTAGCAAGAGACTTTAATGAAGGAGCTATGGATTTAAAGATGTGGAACAAGGACAGAAACATTTCATTTTGTATTTCATAGACATGGCAACAAGACTGAGTCTTCCTACAGTAATACATGGTAAAGACGAGTGATTGTAGATAGTCAAGGACAAATGGTTAGGGACTGGACTGGAGGCATCTGTGAAATTCTTGACTGACAATGGGGGGATTTTGCAAATGACTTGTTTAGAGACATGTGCAAAAATGAACATCGTAGTGATATACAATGCAGCTGAAGATTATTTCAGTAATGGACTTTGTTGGGTGGGGGGGGTGTGGAATCTGTGGTCAGCTAAGATCTTATGGTGCATCTCAATCAAATTGCTTGTTAACATCTGCCCTGGAGTGGGCAGTTCACATGAAGACTTCGCTCCTAATGGTTGGGGGCTATAGCCTGTATCAGTTGGTCTTTGGGAGGAAACCCAAAATATCTTCTGTACTGTGACAATGCCTTGGCCTTGGAAGGGAGTACAATTAGTTCTACCTTTTGAGCACTTAAATGCCCAATATGCAGGGAGAAGGGCATCAAGGCAGAAGTTTCAAAATTCAAGCCTTGTGACATCGCATAAGACCTTCAGGTAAACTTTAATCCTGGGGATTTAGTATACTATAAAAGTTCAGAGTAAAGTGATGGGACGATTGATTCTCCAGCATGGTAGTCAAACTATTAGGGTCAATTCATCTAGGTTAATGGGATTGATCTATAAACTTACAGAATCTGAACAATTAGTAGCAGGGGATGAGGCATTCTGTACCTCCTTTATAACTGTCAAACATGAGTAGAGGAATGGGACACAGTAGCTAAAGGGCTGGATGACGATAGTGATGCCAATGCACAGTATAGGGCTATTTTACACAAAGGGCAACTGCTTAAAGTCAGTACTTGGGTAATGTACATACCAAAAGGTTCACTGAATGGAGGGATGTAACCATTGTAGGGAGAGCAAGGAAAGCCACTCGGGCATTGGCTAGACATCAAAGATGATGGACAAGAGGTAAGATCTATAGACTGGTAAATGAGGTGAAATGGCGGAAATCCAGAAAATGCAGTGTGGATCCCCATTGTGGATCTGGGAGTGACTAGTTCACCAGGAACTGATCACGTACTGGTGATAGAACCTTTGAATGTGCAAGGGAGAAATTCTGTAGCAGCAGTCCAGAAAGAGATGAGGGCAAGTACAGGCTGTAGCTTGACTGGAATAAAGGCTACAGAACAATCTTGGAACGCTACTAGAAGTTGAAGCCCTTTATGATCGGCTGCAACTAAATTGGAAGAAAAAGATGAGACCAAACAAAGTTGGAAGGAATTCGGTGTTGATTCTAAAGTGCAAGATGGGGAACAACCAGCCTTATCACATGGATATGTATGGGAAAAGTACTCCCAGATGGGACAGATAAGGCTAAAGCGAGACTAATGGCTCAAGGTTTCAAAGAGACTTGATCAAGATGTGAATGTGAACTCTGCCATAGCAGGAAAAGTGATCTCAAAAATTTTCTTGGCTCTTTTAGCCACAAACTCATGGAAATGTAGGTCAATCGATACAAAAGTAGCTTTTTTATTTGCAGGGTGAAAAATTTCAAAAGTGTTTGTAAAGGCAGCTAAAGTGTGATGTAGAAGAGAACCTGTGGAGATTAAACAAATGTGCTTATGGATTGAATGATTTATGAAGAATGGTATTTCTGTTGGGTCTGTCTTGCTGAAAGTAGGCTGCATTCAGCTGAAAGCAGATCGGCAATGTTCTGCTAGTATCACAAAGAAACTCGCAGACATCTTTATGATGCATGCTGCTTTTCTATGATGAGGTTCTGTGTAATTTGAGCAATTGGTTATAGATAAATTTAAAAGGGGAGTTTGTTTGGAAGTCAGGCCTTGGGGCTTTTAAATATATAGGGTTAGACATTGATCTGAATAGGTCGGGAATAACCTTGAATCAACAATCATGTGTTAATCAGATTTCCGTAAATCAGACCAGGTCAGCAAAGATGATTATGTGCATAGAAAAAACTGAAGCCTGATTGGATAGTTAAGCTGGCTATGTACTTGGACAAGGCCTAATGCCAGTTATTGGAACTTCGTAATATCATGACACTCACTACAATTGAGCAGGAGTTGGCAACATATCTGTACACTGACACCACTGTCCGCTGTAATTTTAAATGTCTTGCTCCAAGCCTTTAAACTTGTTTTAAAGTAACCTAGTGACATTAAAAATTACCAGGAACGAAAGCAATTAGAAAAGATCAGGCAGAGCACAGGGGAAAGAGTATGTGCAGACATGCGATAGCTGGCTGCTGTGAATTTCTCAATTCCACATGCTGTGCTTGTGCAGATGGGCCAGGACTCTTGGCCAACCTTTCACCTTTTCTGCAGTGACTCAGCCCAGATGAGTTGAGAGGATGTTTTGAAGGAGGTGAGAAATGGAGAAAATGGCAAACTCGCCAGTTAATGGGAAGGGGTCCAGGGTCTGGTGCCCGACCCAAACCCGATGAGACCTGACGACTTGTCAGGGTCGGGTTGCACTTCTGGGTCCAGCATTTGGGCTCAGGTCGTGTCAGACATGCTCCATCACAGGTAAGCGGCTCCACTGTTAATGTAATTTTTTGACTAGAAGAAAGTGAAAAATGGAAGCTAAGTTTAACTGATGGTTGGGTCGGGTGTGGCAAAAAAATGGAAGGAATCTGGCCGGCTCGGGTTTTTTTTCTTTTTTGCAGACCCAAGCAGGTCTTTACTGCCTGTTAATGGAAACTGGTCCAGGTCCCATAAAGGGGCTGCTGGCTGGAAACTAGCTTCAATCAGCGTTAGAGGCAGCTGGTTTGGGGAGACTCATAGCTTCATAGGAGAGCTGGTGGCGTAGTGGTAATGTTGCTGGACTAGTGACCCAGTGCCCCAGGCTAATGCTCTGGGGACATGGGTGATGGTGGAATTTGAATTCAATTAATAAATCTGGAGTTTAAAAAAACAGCTAGTCTAATGAAGGTCATGAAACTATTGTTGTAAAAATCCATTGGTTCACTAATTTCCTTTAGAGAAGGAAATCTGCCATCTTTACTTAGTCTGGCCTACATGTGACTCCAGACCCACAGCAATGTGGTTGACTCTTAAATACCCTCTGAAATGGCCAAGTAAGCCACTCCGTTGTAGCAAACAATAGGGCAGCAGTGGTTAGCACTGCAGCCTCAGCTCCAACGACCCGGGTTCAATTCTGGGTGCTGCCTGTGTAGAGTTTGCAAGTTCTCCGTGTCTGCGTGGGTTTCCTTCAGGTGCTCTGGTTTCCTCCCACATGCCAAAGACTTGCAGGTTGTTGGGTAAATTGGCCATTATAAATTGCCCCTAGTATAGGTAGGTGGTAGGGAAATAAAGGGACAGGTGTGGATGTGGTAGAAATATGGAATTGGTGTAGGATTAGTATAAATGGGTGGTTGATGGTCGGCACAGACTTGGTGGACCGAAGGGCCTGTTTCAGTGCTGTATCTCTAAAATTAAAAAAAAAAACGCTACAAAGTCTAAGAAAAGGAATGAAACTGGATAGACCACCTGGCATTGATCTAGGCACTGGAAATGACAATGGCAAACCGACCCTTGCTGACTCTGCAAAGTCCACCTTGCTGACGTTTGGAGGTTTGTGCCAACATTAGAATTAGAATTAGAATATTACAGCACAGTACAGGCCCTTCGGCCTTCGATGTTGCGCCGATCATCTGACCTACACTATTCCATTTACATCCATATGTCTATCCAATGACCACTTAAATGCCCTTAAAGTTGGCGAGTCTACTACTGTTGCAGGCAGGGCGTTCCACGCCCCTACTACTCTCTGCGTAAAGAAACTACCTCTGACATCTGTCCTATATCTTTCACCCCTCAACTTAAAGCTATGTCCCCTCGTGTTTGCCATCCTCATCCGAGGAAAAAGACTCTCACTATCCACCCTATCTAACCCTCTGATTATCTTGTATGTCTCTATTAAGTCACCTCTCCTCCTCCTTCTCTCTAACGAAAACAACCCCAAGTCCCTCAGCCTTTCCTCGTAAGACCTTCCTTCCATACCAGGCAACATCCTAGTAAATCTCCTCTGCACCCTTTCCAAAGCTTCGACATCCTTCCTATAATGCGGTGACCAGAACTGCACGCAATACTCCAGGTGCGGCCTCACCAGAGTTTTGTACAGCTGCATCATGACCCCGTGGCTCTGAAACTCGATCCCCCTACTAATAAAGGCTAACACACCATATGCCTTCTTAACAGCCCTATTAACCTGGGTAGCAACTTTCAGGGATTTATGTACCTGGATACCAAGATCTCTCTGCTCATCTACACTACCAAGAATCTTCCCATTAGCCCAGTACTCTGCATTGCTGTTACTCCTTCCAAAGTGAATCACCTCACACTTCTCCGCATTAAACTCCATTTGCCATCTCTCAGCCCAGCTCTGCAGCCTATCTATGTCCCTCTGTACCCTACAACACCCTTCGACACTATCCACAACTCCACCGACCTTCGTGTCATCCGCAAATTTACTAACCCACCCTTCTACACCCTCATCCAGGTCGTTTATAAAAATGACAAACAGCAGTGGCCCCAAAACAGAACCTTGCGGTACACCACTAGTAACTAAACTCCAGGATGAACATTTGCCATCAACCACCACCCTCTGTCTTCTTTCAGCTAGCCAATTTCTGATCCAAAGCTCTAAATCACCTTCAACCCCATACTTGCGTATTTTCTGCAATAGCCTACCGTGGGGAACCTTATCAAACGCCTTACTGAAATCCATATACACCACATCCACGGCTTTACCCTCATCCACCTGTTTGGTCACCTTCTCGAAAAACTCAATAAGGTTTGTGAGGCACGACCTACCTTTCACAAAACCGTGCTGACTATCGCAAATGAACTTATTCTTTTCAAGATGATTATAAATCCTGTCTCTTATAACCTTTTCCAACATTTTACCCACAACCGAAGTAAGGCTCACAGGTCTATAATTACCAGGGCTGTCTCTACTCCCCTTCTTGAACAAGGGGACAACATTTGCTATCCTCCAGTCCTCCGGCACTACTCCTGTCGACAATGACGACTTAAAGATCAACAACAACGGCTCTGCAATCTCCTCCCTGGCTTCCCAGAGAATCCTAGGATAAATCCCATCTGGCCCAGGGGACTTATCTATTTTCACTCTTTCCAAAATTGCTAACACCTCCTCCTTGTGAATCTCAATCCCATCTAGCCTAGTAGGCTGTATCTCAGTAATCTCCTCGGCAACATTTTCTTTCTCTACTGTAAATACTGACGAAAAATATTCATTTAACGCTTCCCCTATCTCCTCTGATTCCGCACACAACTTCCCACTACTATCCTTGATTGGCCCTGTTCTAACTCTTATCATTCGTTTATTCCTGATATACCTATAGAAAGCCTTAGGGTTTTCTTTGATCCTATCCGCCAATGACTTCTCGTGTCCTCTCCTTGCTCTTCTTAGCCCTCCCTTTAGATCCTTCCTGGCTAGCTTGTAACTCTCAAGCGCCCTAACTGAGCCTTCACGTCTCATCCTAACATAAGCCGCCCTCTTCCTCTTGACAAGCGCTTCAACTTCTTGAGTAAACCACGGCTCCCTTGCTCGACAACTATCCTACAGACTATTTAAATAACAGCTTGACTGTCATATTCACGGAATCATACCTTAAAGACAATGTCCCAGACACCATTGTCACCATCCCTGGGTATGTCCTGTCCCACCAGCAGGACAGACTCACCAGAGGTGGTGGCACAGTGGTATATAGTCAGGAGGGAGTTGCCCTGGAAGTCCTCAACATTGGCTCCAGACACCATGAAGTTTCATAGCATCAGGCCAAACATAGGCAAGAAAACCTCTTGCAGATTACCACCTACTGCCAACTGCACCCCCCCCCCCCTCGCCCACACTCATGATGAATCAGTGCTTCTCCATGTTGAACACCAGTTGGAAGATGCACTGAGGCTGGCAAAGGCTCAAAATGTACTCTGGGTGGGAGACTTCAATGTCAATCACCAAGACTGGATCAGTAGCACCACTACTGACCTAGCTGCCAAAGGACATAATTACTAGACTGGGTCTGCAGCAGGTGCTGAGGGACCCAACAAGAGAAAAACTTACTCTATCTTGTCCTCAATCTACCTGTTGCAGATGCATCTGTCCATGAGTTTTGGCAGAAGTGACCACTGCACATTCCTTGTGGAAACTAAGTCCCGTCTTCACTGAGGGTACCACCATCGTGTTGTGTGGCACTACCACTGTGAAATGGGATAGATTTTGAACAGATTTAGCAACTCAAAACTGGGCATCCATGAGGTGCTGTGGGCCCCTAGCAGCAGCAAAATTTGTATTCAATCTGTAGCCTGGCATATCCCCCACTCTACCATTACCATTGAGCCAGGGAAGAACCTTGGTTCAAAGAGTGAGGGAGGACATGCCAGGAGCACCACTAGGCATACCTAAAAATGAGGTCAGCCTGGTGAAGCTACAACACAGAACTACTTACATGCCAAACAGTGGAAGCAGCGTACAATAGACAGGTGGTACGACCAAGGTGGGAGTAATGCACTGTCAATTCAGTCCCATTACTCTACAGGTCACAGCATATTATTTAAAGTTTCCCACCAACAAGAAATTGGCTAAATTAAATAGTAATAACCCCCCAGAATAAAACTCACCAAACCAGGTATCTTTAAACAACAAATTAACTATTAATAAACTAAACCTTAAATACTGAGATAAATCTGTCTGGAAAGACTTTATAACTTCCTATTCCTCCTCACCGCCATGCGTGCACACATACATTCAAAAACCAATGGTTAACTAGTTCTAAAATGATGTTTTACATTAGAGCTGTTTCTTAGGAATCGATAAATAGCTGAGTTGTAAGTCTTGGCGGGTTACATTTCTGGTTTGGTGTCCCAGAGTCGAATAGTCAGATGCCACTTGAAATCTCCAGGTAAGTTTGATGAACAATCTGTCATGGATAGGCGTTCATTCTACTTTGTCTGCAGTAGGCATCACACAGATCTTTCAACAAGGAGTATAACAACATGACTATTTAGATTTATGAATTAGCAGTCCATCAGTGGAAACTTTACTGAGATTACAGAACTCCCAGAAACACGAGGCAACAGTCACTCCTGAGAGAGAGCCATCTTAGAGGCAAGGGCATAAAGGTATTTGCTACCTCCAATAATGCAAATATTCCTTTCTAGGGGTTGTTTCCTCTTTAGGCAAAACAGAGCCTGTAGGCCAATATAGATTTTCTGCTGAGATAAATCCATCCTTCCTTCAAGGAGAGCACACTTTATTGGTCTGCCAGTTCAAATTGGTTCACGCCAGTCTTTACCGACATTCAAATTGATACAATATGGCATGTGACTTCTCTCTCTTGCTGTTGCTTAGGAAACAGGCTTGCAGGTCACACACTGTTCCCAGAGAATATAAAAACTGCTTTCAGTCTTAAAGGTACATAGACCCCCTTTAGTTTTTAAACAGAAAAAACAAAAACACTTCCATGACACAGGGCTAAGCAATCCCACAACCAACAGATCTGATCTAAGCTCTTCAGTCCTGCCACATCCAGTCGTGAATGGTGGTGGCCAATTAAACAACTGACAGGAGAGGAGGCTCCACAAACATCCCCATTCTTAATGATGGGGGAGCCCAGCACATCAGTGCAAAAGAAAAGGCTGAAGCATTTGCATCCATCTTCAGCCAGAAGTGCTGAGTGGATGATCCATCATAGCCTTCACCTGAGATCCCCAACATCACAGATCCCTGTCTTCAGACAATCCAATTCATTCCATGTGATATCAAGAAACAGCTGAAGGCACTGGATGCTGCAAAGGCTATGAGCCCTGACAACATTTTGGGAATAGTACTGAAGACTTGTGCTCCAGAGCTAGTTACGCAGCTAGCCAAGTTGTTCCAGTACAGCTACAACACTGGCAACTACCCGGCAATGTGGAAAATTGCCCAGGTATGTCCTGTGCACAAAGTAGGACAAATCCAATCCAGCCAATTACTTCCCTATCCGTCTACTCCCGATCATCAGCAAAGTGATGGAAAGGGTCATCGACAGTGCTATCAAGTGGCACTTGCTCAGCAATAATCTTTTTATTTGCTCATGGGATGTGGACATTGCTGGCTAGGCCAGCATTTATTTCCCATCCATTATTGTCCTTCAGGAGGTGGTGATGAGCTGCCTTCTTGAGCTGCTGAAGTCCTTGGGGTGTAGGTACACCAACAGTGCTGTTAGGAAGGGAGTTGCAGAATTTTGACCCAGTGAGTGAAGAAATGGCAATATAGTTCCAAGTCAGGATGGTATGTGGCTTGGAGGGGAACTTGCAGGTGGTCATGTTCTCATGCATCTGCTGCCCTTGTCCTTCGAGGTGGTAGAGAACGTGGGTTTGAAAGGAGCTGTCTAAGGAGCTTTGGTGAGTTGCTGCAGTGCATCTTGTAGATGCTACACACTGCTGCCACTGTGCTGAAGGGAGTGAATGTTGAAGGTGGTGGATGGAGTGCCAATCAACTGGGCTGCTTTTTCCTGGATGGTGTCGAGCTTCTTGTGTTGTTGGAGCTGCACCCATCCAGACAAGTGGAGAGTATTGCATCACACTCTTGACTTGTGCCTTGCAGATGGTGGACAGGCATTGGGGCATCAGGAGGTGAGATACTTACCACAGAATTCCCAGCCTCTAACCTGCTCTGGTAGCCACAGTATTTATGTGGCTGGTCCAGTTCAGTTTCTGGTCGATGGTAACCACCAGGACGTTGATAGTGGGGGATTCAGCAATGGTAATGCCATTGAACATTTAAAGGGGGATGATTAGAGTCTCTCTTGTTTGCGATGGTCATTGCCTGGAACTTGTGTGGCCTGAAGGCTACTTGCAACTTATCAGCCCAAGCTTGGATGTTGTCCAGGTCTTGCTGCATTTGGACACGAGCTCCTTCATTATCTGAGGAGTTGAAAATAGTGTTGAACATTGTGCAATCATCAGTGAACATCCCCACTTTGGACCTTATGATGGAGGGAAAGTCATTGATGAAGATGGTTGGGCCTAGGACACTACCCTGAGGAACTCCTGCAGTGATGTCCTGGGACTGATTATTGACCCAACAATCACAACCATCTTCCCTTTGTGCTAGGTATGACTCCAAGCAGTGGAGTGCTTTCCCCCTAATTCCCATTGACTCCAGTTTTGCTAGGGCTCTTTGATGCCATACTCTGTCAAATGCTGCTTTGATGTAAAGGGCAGTTACATTCATTTGCTTACTGATGCTCAGTTTGGGCTCTGCCAGGGCCACTCAGCTCCTGACCTCATTACAGCTTTGGTCCAAACATGAACAAAAGAGCTGAACTACATAGGTGAAATGACAGTGACTGTCACAAGAGGTTATACTACATAAGATTAGAGCTCATAGCATTGGGGGTAATATATTAGCATGGATAGAGGATTAGCTAACAGGAAACAAAATTGGAATAAATGGGGTATTTTCAGGATGGCAAACTGTAACGAATAGAGTGCCACAGGGATCACTGCTGGAGCCTCAATTATTTATAATCTCTATTAATGACTTTGTCATGATAGGCCCCCATCTGCCAAGAATGAGGCACATTAATTTCGTCATGAACATTGATTTTAAACTGTTGCTGGAGCAAGGAAATGACTTGTTAAACAGATCAGCCATGGTTGGAAAAGATATTTGCATATTAACACAGTGCTTGGAAGGACAAATAACCATTCACTGACAGTCAACCCACAATGTACCTTGATCACCTGATATTGTGTGTAAAAGGAGCAGTTCAGAGACTGCTAAGGTGATACAATCCAGGACTTGTCAAACCAGCTGGACACATGACTAAATGGCTGTTCCAGGGTCTTTTGAACTAGCCACAGAGAGTTTGGACTGAGACTGTTTGCTCCTGGACTGAGAAGATCCTGTCTGCTCTCATCTTTCTCGCAAACCTCTGAATCCACTGAAGACACATGAACCCCAAGAGAGAAAAGTCTCCTACAGTGAACAAGGTTTAAGAAGAATACTGGGCCCCAACGAAAAGCAAGAACCACCTACAATCAAGGACTCTACAGTGAGCTCAAAGAAGCATAACAAAAACTCTTTAGATATTGCCTCAAACTTTTCACTTCATTTTTTTTCCTTCTCTTTTCTGTCTCTATTTGCATATGTGTATTACATATGCATGCTCGCGAGGGCATGTGTATCCGAAGGCATCAACCGAATTAGAGTTTAAGCTTAATAAATTTCAATCTTTAAACCTAAGAAAACCTGTTTGTGCTGGTTTCTTTGCCTTATAATTGGAAAGTGGTGAACAAGGATTCACCAAGGGAGAGCTAAAAACATGGTGTTTTAAAAAAAAAAAAATTAACCCCTGTTACACTAAGACCAGGTGAAGGCTGAAAGGGACCCCCTAGACACCTTTCTCACCTGGTCGTAACTACTTGGACAAAAGGAACAAGTGTTTTGTAGCCAAATTTGCAGACTATACAAAGATAGGTGGGAAAGCAAGTTGTGAAAAGGAAATGAAGAATCTGCAAAGGGATGCAGATGGGTTGTGTGTGCAAAAACTTCGCAGATGGTTTATAATGTGGAAAATGTGAGGTTGTCTACTTTGTCAGGAGGAATAGAAAAACAGAATATTATTTACATGGAAAACGACTGCAGAATGCTGTGGTACAGAGGAATCTGGGTACATCTGTATATGAATCACAAAGTTTAGCATGCAGGTACAGCAAGTAATTAAGAAGGCAAATGGAATGCTGGCATTTATTGCAAGGAGGATGGAGTGCAACAATAGGGAAGTCTTGCTGCAACTGTACAGGGCATTGGTGAGACTGCGCCTAGAGTACGGTGTATGGTTTCTGTCTCTTTACTTAAGGAGGTATATACTTGCATTTGGAAGCAATTCAGGGATTTACTAGGCTGATTCCTGGGATGAAGGGTTTGTGTTATGAAAAAAGGTTGAGCAGGTTGGGCCTATACTCATTGGGGTTTCAAAGCATGAGAGGTGATCTTATTGAAACATATCAGATTCTGAGGGGGCTTGACAGATGCTGAGAGGATGTTTCCCCTCATGTGGAAATATAGAACTAAGGGGGTACAGTTTCAGGAATAAGGGGTCTCCCATTTAATATGGAGATGAGGAGGAATTTCTTCTTTCAGAGGGTCACTAATGTTTGGAATTCTCTTCACCAGAAAGCAGTGGAGGGGAGGCTGGGTCATTGAATATATTCAAGGCTGAGTTACAGATTTTTGATCTACAAGGAAGACTAAGGTCATTGGGCGGTGGGGTGGTTGGTGGGGAGGTGGTGGTTGGCGCTGGGTGCAGGCAGGAAAGTGGAGTTAAGGCCACAATCAGATCAGACATGATCTTATTAAATGGTGGAACAGGCTTGAGGGGCCGAATGGCCTATTCCTTCTCCTATTTCTTATGTTCTTATGTAACCCAACCTCAAAGATGTGGAGACCAGAATAGACAGCCCTCTTCAATGTGGCACCCCAGATCCCTGCTGCATGTATGGGGGAAGCACAAAATGACCTAAAGTCTCCTGTTGTGGAGGCAGGTTGGCTTGGAGTTGTCACATGTGCCCAGGTGAAGTCATCCCATATGCCTCTGTTTCCACTTGATACTTGGAAAGCATCCTTCTTTTAAATGCACAGCCTGTGAAATTTGTGTTCCCAAATATGTCTGATCCTACCCTGACCAGCAACATCATCCTCCTCCTATTGCACTCACAGGAGCTCCTGTTTGCTTGTGTTCTGTGCATTACCCAGCCAGTCTCCTGTGGCTTGTTGTCTAATTCAGGTCAAGCTCTGAGCTGATGCTTAGGAGGGATACAATATCAATAGCAGCAACTTGTACAGATGTAGGGTCAGCTTCCACGTGTACACTGACAACCAGCTTTACTTCTCTTGCACCTCTCAAAATGTTCATTGCATCTCGGCTTTCAGAATACAGTAGGATGAGGGAGGGAAGAAAAACACAATGTCATCATAAACCTGAAGCTGGTCATCTTCAATGTGATCTGTGGCCTCCGCTTTTAGGATTTGCACTGCTTCCTCTTAATAGGAAGTAAAAGATTTGAAAGCTCATCACTGCCCCCGTTGCCAGTCTTTCAATTGCTATGGGATGTTGTTGTCTTTGAAGCTGAGATCTACCTTTTGATTACCACACAATGGAGGAAAACTGTTATCGGCATGCAGCCCAAAGTAGAGAATGACAGATGCACCAAGCAATTAGATTTCGTGTGAGGCTTGCAGTGGAGTGTTTTAGTGCAAGGGCATTTATACAGCAGCTTTCATGAGCCGTTCCAAAGTGTTTTACAGCCAATGAAGTACTTTTGAAGTACTGCTGTAATGCATGAAATGTAGAAGCTAATTTGCGCACAGCTAGGCCCCACAAACAACAATGAGATAATGACCAGTTAATCTGTTTTAGTGATAGTTGTTGAAGGATAAACATTGGCTAGGACATTTCCTGCAGTGAGTGTGCCTCGGTAGGCTAATTAAAAACTTTTCTGCCATTTGTAGGATGACGCACACTGCCCTGGTCATTTCCTGCATCTGTTGCTCTGCTGGGGTCTACATTGCTTTAACCCAAATAAATAAAAACCCTGTTTCCTCCTCTGCCTAACCTCAAAGAAATATTTGTACTGCTTCATTTGTTAATCTTGGGGCTCGCAGTTACTTTTAAGGGACTGAACTTTTAACACTGCTGACTAAATTATTTGGTTGTGATGAACCATTTTAAGTTGCTGTTGGTCTTTAAATCCTGCAGCAGCATCCTACTTCCTGCCTTCAAATAGTGAGTTTCTAATCAGGTATGTTCATAATGCTTGGCATAATTGCTAAATTCAGGTTGATCCCAGAGACTACAGTGGGGTCAACCTACCTCCTTTCAGGTGGATGTAAATTACGTTGTGCAATACATTTCACCTGAGCAAAGAAATCTAAGCTATAGAATCATAGAAAGTTATAGCATACTATTTGCCCATTTTCTACTTTTGAGTCAACTAGTTCAATTCCACTCCTGCTAGCTCCTTATATCCTTTAATAATTTTCAGGCAAATATCATTAAAAAAAATTATGGGCTCTAATTTAACAACCTTTATGGAATATAATTCCACATTTGAACCACCTAATTGGAAAAAGACAATTTTTCTAACTCCCATCCACAACAGTACTTCATTAGCTTGTGAACTGCTTTGGGAGTTCATCCTGAGGAGGTGAAAAGCAATAGATAAATTCAAGTTCTTATTGCAAACCCAGTTGGTAAAATAAGTGTGGGTATGTTTTTAAAAAAAAAATCATGTTTATTACTAGCCAATCAAATTTCACTTCTGCAAAACCAAAGAGAACACACAAAAGTGATTGTCAGAACAAGCAGGGAATCATTAGGCGGGCGGGACTTTGGCCTATGTAGTAAGTGACACCAATAAGTGTGCATCACAAGTGAACTTGGTTTGCTTCTTACAGAAAGTATCGACAGGACACAAAACTAGGAAACTAAACTGGGACAATTTTCTTGTAGATACTTTGCATAGTTGTGTTCAATATTAGTGCAGTACATTGGGGTCAGTATATACTGATGTATTTATTAAAAGCAGGTTTGGATCCATGGGAACTTTATTTGAATTAGCGTAGAGTTTTATGCATGGAGCTTAAGGTCTCAAGGGTGAGGAGTGTTATTGCTGGAGAATAGAATAGTTTCCTTTTCAGGAATCCTGTGTTTACATCGAGCTGCCATACAATGTGACGCAGCCTCAACTTCAGAAGAGGATCTCTACTGGGATGACGTTTTCTTTTCCTGCACCAGACATCCTGCAGCTTTTCTGAGCAAGTTTACCACATTAGGGACAGGGGCTTATGTCATGGGCCCAGCCCAATATGGAGTATTAGATTTCAGAAACTCATTTCACCCAAACTACCAGCTAACAGAAGACTTTCTTCCTTTCTGCCCAGCAGCCAGAGTTGAACTTAAACCCAGGTCCCAGAGGTGAAAGGCCAATATCCAATACACTACACCAGCCAGTCTCCTGCTAATTTATTTCAGCTTTCTCTCAGCTCATTTACGAGATTTTGTTTGAAGAGAAATAGTTTGCTTAACTTTGCACTGTTCCAAATGTATAGATTTATTTTCTTCCTCTGTTCATGAAAGCATTGACTTACATTGTGAAAAGAAATTTCCCTGCATCCACTGTCCTCCAGTGTCTTGCTCAAATGGCTGAGTATTCATGTGAGCCTTCAGACTCATTCTATTTGGATTCTGAAGCATTCTTTACTTTTCAATAAAGTAGAAGGTTAAGAAAGCCCCATAAGGAGTTGCTTCTTTAAATATTTGCTATAAGCTCCATCACCAAGAAATAAATTCCAAATAATCTCTACCCATTTAGACAGGATGGTGTTGGTCTTTAGTCTGATCACTGCAGTATATTTCTTCAACCCCCATTATTCCTCATAATGACTGATGGTTTAATGATTTTCCCTTTCTGGAAATGCTCATAGTCTCAGTAGCCATCCTTTTATTTTTGATTACCAGCTACCTGACTAAACTGACCCATTGAAAGCATGGCTCTAAGCCAAAAATGTCAAAGATAATCAGTTGCTTTCCCGTGAAGTATCTGATTATTTTCAACACATTCACTATCTACAGATAACAAAGGAACATTTTTATGTATCTTAGTTGTTGTATATTAAAGGATTTTCTGTTCTTCCGAATTCTAGTCGTGCACTAGAATAAATATCACACCAGAAGAAAAGAATTTAGAGGGCCTTAATGCACTGTTTAATCACTACATGCTGGATAGTTATTAAACAGGGGAGTATTAGACAGTTAAAAGGATATTGCACAATAAAGCTGTTTTTGGAACTGTTAAAATGAGAGCCTTTAAGAGCTGGTCTCTAGTTCCCAAAACACAATATTACACAAGACTGTATTAATCTGCCATTAGCCGGGCATCTATCATTATTAAAAGTAAACAGACTATGAAAGTTCCTCCCAGTCTAGATAAATGGAGCCACAATCTTAGCAAAGATAAACAAGATGGTCCAAGGCTGTGTCATAATTTGCTGTATGAAACATAAATGTCTTTTGCCTGTAGAGTCTAGTTAGATATTGGTTTTATCTGAGCCCTACAGAACTGATACAGATTCAGACACTTACTAGTGATTAATCTCTTGAGACATATTTGTTGAATAGCTGTTCTCACTTATTTCCAGTCCTCTCCAATTAGCCCAACCAAAAGGAATCTGAACAGAAAGTGGAATGCAAGTATGTGTTTTTTTTTGTCTGCTAAATACTTAATTTCAACTTAATTTGTATTTGTGGCTTTTGACAGTTTCTCAGGAGGCACAGCTATTGAAAATGATATTTTTGTGCAGAAAATTTGTTTTTAATCATGTTTGTCAGCAAGCCATTACCATGCAACACAACAATAATATTATAGTGGGAATTTTGTGATCTTTTAGTGCTCATACCAAGTTAACACCAGCAGTATTTGAATGGGATGACCCCAGTCTTCAAATGATGATAGCAGGAATTTGGGGCATAATTTTTGTTCCCACATCCTGATACCACTGACGGGATGGAATAAGGGTTGGAAACCCAGAAATGCCAGTGGCGGGACCCCAAAGGAGATTTTGGAAGTGGTGGCCAATTAAAAGTGGCTGCCTCAGGGACCCCTGTCCAATTAAGGATGGTGGGCAGGTTCCCGAGTTCTGAGGGCCAACTGGAGGCCATCCAGCACTGAAAGATCTACAGCCCACTGTCAGAGTTGGGCACTGCTGAAATATATAGGGAGGCATGAGGGCCTGTTGCTGGCTACAAGTGGGAATATAACCAGGGTTGAAAGGGCTTCAGACAGGAGGGGGAAAGCCCCCTACAGTGACGGGTACTGCCGCAGTTGTGGACATTTATTAGTACAGCGCCTTCCCCATTGAATGGAGCCTCTGTCCAATGGGTACCCCGCCTGCCACTGGCAGGACACCACCGTATCTCATACAGTCTCCTAGCTGTATAGGTACCCTGTATGCCATCTGGAATATCCAGACAGCATCAAGAAAGTTCCCTTAATTAAGCCCCCAAGGAGCTTGAGTGACTACCTGCCATGGCTGGTCAGTTAACCAGTCCGGCCATCAACCCACCTGCAGAATCCCATGAAGGCGGAATTGTGTCGTGGAGCCAGCCCAACAGGATTTCCCCCCCCCACCCCCCCCACCACATTGGGCTCCCCGCAAGCCTCCAGACCTGCCTCCATGGGCCCTTGAAAGTTCTGCCTTTGTTTCAGTCTTGAATGTTGACATTGGAAAAGGTCCTCTTCTATATTCAACTTGATCTCAACAACAACAATTTGCATTTATATAGCACCTTTAACATAATGAGATGTTCCAAGGTGCTTCATAGGAGCATTATAAAACAAAATTTAACACAGCCACATGAGATAATAGGCCAGATTTGTCAGAGGTAGGTTTTAAAGAGCCTATTAAAAAAGGTGAGGTTGAGTGTCAGAGGTGCAGGGAGGGAATTTCAGAACTTGGTTCCTCGGCAACTTCTTAAAAATTGTTCTTGGGATGTGGGTGACACTGACAAGGCAGTGTTTATTGCCTATCCCTAGTGTTCTGGCCAGATGAGGAGGTGGGGGGGTCACAGTCACCCCTCTTGCCCTTCCTCTTATTTGACCGCAACAGGCTTTATTCCTTTTTAAAGAGTGGCTATGCTTACCACCTCCTGAGTGTTTTACCTATTTCTTTTACTGTAATTGAAAAAGAACCAATCAGGCAGGTTTACTTGAGTTTAAACAAGAAAGAGGTAAGTTTATTATACTTAACATTCTAACCCGATTTAAAAATACACTACACACTCATGTACACATTCACATGGGAATCACACTCAAATAGATTACAGGAGGGAAATGGATTTGATGGTTGGATTAAAGTCCAGAATAAATGAAACTTCAATGCAGTCTGTAAATCCAGTAGTCCTCGGCTGAAGCTGTATTCTTGAAGTCCTTGCTGGTCTAAATGCACTTTGATTGGCCTGCTTTGCTCAGGGTTGCTCGAAGGCAAAATTGGTAGTTGTTTCTCTTCCCCCTGGTTGCTGGCTGTAGCTGTCTGTAGGCTTGGAGGGTCCCCCAGTCGCAGAAGTTTTTTTTCCCTTGATGTTTTCTGGAGAGACAGGGAGGAGCAGCAGCCTTCTCAGCTACTGTCCACTCAGTTACTCCCTGTCTGCTTGTCTGTAACAAAACTTGTTTCTTCAGAGAGGAACAGGCAGTCACATAGTTCTTCTCAATCCCCTTTGGCTCTTTCGAAGTCAATGGATGGGAATGGCCTTGACTATTGTGCTAATGAAGCCATTCTAGGTAATTCAATCACTTGGAGCAAACCATTGTCCTGGCTGGGCCTCTCATACATTTTGTTTCCAGTGCAATCTCCTAGTATTTCAGATGTAAATGGCATTGGCTGCTAGTTTTTCAAAGTTACTTGTAGGGTTTTTTCCCATTAAAAGTCTAAAGTAAGTTTCCAACCAATGAAATTAATATTTTCCATTTGGCATATAGGGTTTTTCCTGACATTAATTGCCATTGAGTCAACCACAAAGTGTGAGTTTAGAGTTCCATAGAGACCAGACCTTCCTGAAGGACATTAGTGAGCCAGTGGATTTTTATTATAATCTGGTAGCTTTCACAGATTCCTACATTTATTGGTTTCAATTTGAATCCTTGCCATGATGGGATTTGAATGCATAAACTCTGGTTTGATAGCAAGGAGTAAGTCAATCAGCCCCTCAATTCAATTAGATCTTGGTCTTTGCTCCATCACCCTCCATTTACTTATGTAACAAAAACCTATTGATCTCAGTCTTGAATACTCTAATTGACCCAGCAACCACATCTTTTTGCAGAAGACAATTCCAGATTTCTATTACTCTTTGTGTAAAAAAAAAAAAAGTGTTTTTCCTACTTTCCTTCCTAAATGGCCCAGCTCCAATTTAAGATTATGTCCCCTCATTCTTGATAACTCCATCATAGGCAATACTTTCTCTATCTACCCTATGGAATCCTTTTAACATTTTAAACACTTCAATCAGCTCACCCCCTCAATTTCGTTTATGCAAGGCAATTCAAGCCAAGTTTATGCAATCTGTCCACATAATTTAACTCTCTAAGCCCCAGTATCGTTCTGAATGCTAAATCTTGGTCAAAATCTGGGGCACATCGGCTAGAACAGCACCAAAATTTAAAGTTCATTTTCATATAGGGTCCAAAATAAGCTCCTGACCCTTTTAAATGGAAAAATCCTGAGTTATTATAAACAAACAAGTTGAGTCACGAGTGCATTCCCTGTCAGAAAATCAGGGATTCAGGCCTATGCTAGTTCCAATACAATTTGCATGCTTTTTCATATTAAAATGAGTCTCTTGGTTGTTTTCAGTGGGAGCGCTGTAGACCAGTTTAAGATGATGCATGGTGCATAGTTGGAGGAGATCCAGCAACTGGAACTCATTTAACTGCGCAAGTTCTGCTCTATGTATAACTCAACTAAAAGCCGGGCGCAGTAGGGGGTGGTGAATCCCATGGTTGAGTGGCCACCATTCAAATGCTTAGTTTCAGATATGCTACAAAGATGACTGCCTCCCCCTGCACCCATCCACCCACCGACACCAACCCCCCCCCCACACCCCCCCCTCAATTATCCCATTCCATGGCTGGAATTTTACGCAACCCCCACCCCCGACACCAGTAGTGGAGTAGGAGGCAGGGGAGGGACATAAAACTGGGTAGGATGGCAGGGTGGTGGAGGGGTTCTGTGCCTGTCACCTACCCCCCCCCCACCCCTGTATTTTACTAATGGCAGGCGGCCCTCCTGCCCTTAGGCCAATCGAGGCTGTTAAGTACCCAATTAATGGCCATTTAAAGGCCTCTTCCCTCCACTGCTGGTATTTTACCTGTGGTGGATGGGAACTTCACCACCTGAAGAGGCTGCCTAGTTAAACCTGGCAGCCTCCTTTTTCAGGCTGGTGGGGTGAGAGGGGGGTGCCCTCCTGTTTAGGCACCCTGCACCCCATAGGGGGCTTCTCTTTTTTTTCCCCCCCCCCCCCCCCCCCCCCCCAGTGGCATGGGCTACCACCATGCTGGAAGAACCCACTGCTACAGTCCCAGCAGTATTCATCACTCCCGGTAGCGCTGCTGGGACCGAAGAGCTGCCGACCCTCTGATCGGCTAGCAGCACTTGAAGGCAAGACATCCTGCCTCTCGAGGGGCAGAAGCCATGACCTCAAGCAATTAATTGCCTCAGCTACACAAGAGCAGAGTGGCTTCTCGGGCTGGTGGAGGCAGGCTCACGCTGGACTTTCCAGCTGATGCGCAGGGCAACAACCACCTCATTATATCTTGCCCATTTTCCAGTGCTAACATCCTCACCTTGAAGTGTGCGAAAGTTATGATTTTCATCTACAACATCCAACATTGTTTCCATTTTTCTAAAACTTACATTATCAGTAACTCCTCAAATGATTGATGTTCAAGCTTCTTTATATGCACTTTGATATTTTAGATATATTATCCTGTGACTGGGTTTCTATGTCACTGCTGTTCTTTGTGGTTCCTGTGATACGAGCAGAAGATTTTGCTCTGTGTTCATTCAATATTCTTTGCTGTTGAACTGCCTTTTCTTTTGCCTGTGATATGCCTTGGACTATATCTTAATATTGTGAAGATCTTTAATAGGAGGCCAATGTTTTTCATTTGTCCTATGCTTCTTGCACCTATAGCTTTTCAGAGCTTGTTTGACTGAATAGCAGTCTCTGCATAGCACTGCTGATGTTTTCTTATCTTAAGATCCTATAGGTTGTCAAGATGGTATTTGTGGCTTCCCTCAGGGTGTTTTAGTATGAGATTCAAATCTTTAATGCAAGCAAAGAGCAGCTTTGCTATTATATCTCTTATATATTGCAGCTATTTTACAGAACTAATGTCTGTGGCTGTATGTAACCGGTGCCCCTCCAGGTACGAACAAGGCTTCTTGGCAGGCAACTTAATTTTTTCTCTGTTTTTTGATGATTCATCTCCATTTGTGTTGGGCTCTTCCTGCCTTAGGCTGCAATTTTCTTGTAGTGTTCACTGTCAACACGAGGTTTGCTTGAACACCTATTTTACTAATGTTAATCTTAAAAATGGATAGTTGTTTTAGTTTGAGATAATATGCTCCCGTTTTTTTTCAATATCTGCACTTTTTTCTCAAAGAAAACATTTAAAGAAGATTAGTTTTCCAGAATTTTCTGGAAAACCTGTTGCACTAGTGTGTAATTTAGAAGGTTAAGGGGTGATTTGATAGAAATTTTCAAGATATTAAGAGGAACAGATAGGGCAGATAGAGAGAAACTATTTCTACTGGTTGGGGAATCTAGGACTAGAGAGCATGGTCTAAAGATTAGAGTCAGATTTTCAGGAACGAAATTAGGAAACATTTCTGCACACACAGGATGGTAGAAGTTTAGAATTCTCTTCCGCAAGTGGCAGTTGGTGCTAGATCAATTTTTAATATGAGATTGATTTTGTTATCCAAAAGTATTGAGGGATTTTTTTATTCTTTTCTTGGGATGTGGGAGTTGCTAGCAAGGCCCGCATTTTTAGCCCATCCCTAACTGCCCTTGACAACTGATTGGCTTGCGATGCCATTTCAGAGGGCAGTTAAGAGTCAACCACATTACTGTGGGTCTGGAGTCACATGTAGGCCAGACCAGGTAAGGATTGCAGATTTCCTTCCCTAAAGATATCAGTGAGCCAGATGGGTTTTGACGACAATCGACGACAGTTTCATGGCACCATCACTGAGACGAGCTTTCAATTTCAGATTTTTTAATTAATTAAACTTATTAATTAATTAATTGAATTTAAATTCCACCAGCTGCCACACTGGGATTTGAACTAGTCTCCCCAGGTCATTAGCCCGGGCCTCTGGATTTCTAGTATGGTGCCATTACCACGACGCCACGTCTCCCTTTATATGGAGCAAAGGCGGGTATGTGGATTAAGGTCACAGATCAGTCATGATCTCATTGAATGGCAGAATAGGCTCAAGGGGATAAATGGCCTACTCCTGTTCCGATGTTCATACTGAGCCATCTTGAACCTTTATGACTGAGAGGGAGTGAGATGAAAGATGACAGAGATCAAGATGGGAAAATGGGTGGGAGTGAGATGAGAAGGAAAAGACTAAAGGGTGACCTGATAGATGTCTTCAAGATTACGAAAGAGTTTGATAGGGCAGATGTAGAGAAGATGTTTCCACTTGTGGAGGAGACCAGAACTAGGGGCCAAAAATATAAGATAGTCATGAATAAATCCAATAGGGAATTCAGGAGAAACCTCTTTACCCAGAGAGTTGTTAGAATATGGAACTCGCTACCACAATGACTGGTTCAGGCAACTAGAATAGATGCATACAAGAGGAGGCACATGAGTGAGAAAGGAGTAGAAAGATGTATTGATGGGGTTAGATGAAGAGGATGGGAGGAGGCTCATGTGGAGCATAAACACATCAACCAGTTAGGCCAAACGGCCTATTTCTGTTCTGTATGTATTTTGTGGTACTTTGTCTTTTGGTTCTGAATATGTAGCAATAGCCAGAGGCACCTGTAGGGTGGCAATATATCTTTAAAAATAACTTGCAGTGGATGCTGGCTGAAGGTGCAGTTTTCCAGTTTCACGCTGTGCTGGTATTCACGTTGTTTAAAACTAATTGGATCCTAAAGTCAAGGAGGACACCATGGTTCAAGCTCCTGATGCTGTCGATCCTTCGTTGTAAAGCCCCAGGGTTAAATCTTGACTTTGTGTGATGGTAGAAAACAGATGAAAGTGAGTCAGTAGCCTGTTTTACATCAACCCTGATTTGTATTCCCATTGAAGTTAATTTATTTTTTCAGCAGTGCAGCTTAAAGTTCAAGGTGATCTGTAAAATGATGGTCTTATCCCAACCGACATTGGCTTCAATTTTAACTGGAGAAAACCAAACTGCAAAGGGCAGTTAAAATGGAACTGGTGACGCAACCACTCCTTTCCCACCCTGATTTGATCAACTGCAATTTTAAATTGTAGGTAGCAAGGAGATTGCCTCAAGTCGGTGGTGTCTTCTGTAACATGCAGATGAGTCTGATGCCAACATCAGGCCCAAACTGCAATTTTAGCCTGAGTGGGGGAGCAGTGGTGGTTTCTCTGCAAGACAAAAACTGCTGGAAACAGGAGTCAGGGCTGAAAGGCGAAGGTAATTTTTTTTTTCCTCAAATAAGGAAATCTAGGGTCTCCTCTGGGATTCTCACCTCTGACTGGGATTTCCTTCCCCTCCACCACTGTTATATATTTTATAAGTCAAAGAGTTAGGAACATCTGATCGCAGCATTTCTCCTGTATCTGACGAAGGGAGAACAGCATGTCAACGGTCGATCTGTCTGCACTAAAGCCACACTGTGCCTCAGGGTAGACGCGCTTGGCCAGCTTCTGGAGCCTGTTTAGAGTGAACAACAGATGCCCCTCTACATTGCTTTCATTGATCTCACCAAAGCCTTTGACCTCGTCAGCAGACGTGGTCTCTTCAGACAACTAGAAAAGATTGGATGTCCACCAAAGCTACTAAGTATCATCACCTCATTCCATGACAATATGAAAGGCACAATTCAACATGGTGGCTCCTCATCAGACCCCTTTCCTATCCTGAGTGGCGTGAAACAGGGCTGTGTATTCGCACCCACACTTTTTGGGATTTTCTTCTCCCTGCTGCTTTCACATGCGTTCAAGTCTTCTGAAGAAGGAATTTTCCTCCACACAAGATCAGGGGGCAGGTTGTTCAACCTTGCCCGTCTAAGAGCAAAGTCCTCATCAGGGAACTCCTCTTTGCTGACGATGCTGCTTTAACATCTCACACTGAAGAGTGCCTGCAGAGTCTCATCAAATTTTGCTGCCTGCAATGAATTTGGCCTAACCATCAGCCTCAAGAAAACAAACATCATGGGGCAGGACGTCAGAAATGCTCCATCCATCAATATTGGCGACCACGCTCTGGAAGAGGTTGAAGTGGTTCAAGAGTTCACCTACCTAGGCTCAACTATCACCAGTAACCTGTCTCTAGATGCAGAAATCAACAAGCGCATGGGAAAGGCTTCCACTGCTATGTTCAGACTGGCCAAGAGAGTGTGGGAAAATGGCGCACTGACACGGAACACAAAAGTCCGAGTATCAAGCCCGTGTCCTCAGTACCTTGCTCTATGGCAGCGAGGCCTGGACAACGTATGCTAGCCAAGAGCGACGTCTCAATTCATTCCATCTTCGCTGCCTCCGGAGAATACTTGGCATCAGGTGGCAGGACCGTATCTCCAACACAGAAGTCCTCGAGGCGGCCAACATCCCCAGCTTATACACACTACTGAGTCAGCGGCGCTTGAGGTGGCTTGGCCATGTGAGCCGCATGGAAGATGGCAGGATCCCCAAGGACACATTGTACAGCGAGCTCGCCACTGGTATCAGACCCACCGGCCATCCATGTCTCCGCTTTAAAGACGTCTGCAAACGCGACATGAAGTCCTGTGACATTGATCACAAGTTGTGGGAGTCAGTTGCCAGCGATCGCCAGAGCTGGCGGGAAGCCATAAAGGCGGGGCTAAAGTGTGGCGAGTCGAAGAGACTTGGCAGTTGGCAGGAAAAAAGACAGAAGCGCAAGGGGAGCGCCAACTGTGTAACAGCCCCGACAAACACATTTTTCTGCAGCACCTGTGGAAGAGCCTGTCACTCTAGAATTGGCCTTTATAGCCACTCCAGGCGCTGCTCCACACACCACTGACCACCTCCAGGCGCTTACCCATTGTCTCTAGAGATAAGGAGGCCAAAGAGGAAGAGGAAAGAGTTAGGAACTAATTAGATCGGAACTAATTGTAACTTGTAAATGTGTTCCAGGATGACACATTTCACTGCCGCACTGGAGTCATGTGGTGCATAACACTACACCACTCTAGGCAGTTTCTACCAGGCAGCATGGAAGCTGAATGAAATAAACAAAGAGCTCCAGCTTTTCCAAGTTTATTTCTAGTTTATGGGAACCAGAAGACAACCAGGAGACATAGCATGATGATAGCAGTTGTCTGCGAGTAGGCCTAAAACATTTTAAATGAATTTAATGCTGACTTAGATTGAAAAAAAAAATCAACCCAAATTAGTGCCAGAGAGAGAAACTGAGTGAATCGTGCAAAAAATGAAATGTCGGTTGGCATAGCAATGAATACACAGCTACACCCCATAATAAATTGGGAAGCCAGTGATGTCAGAGGTATTTGAGAAGTTTGAACAAAAATGTAGACTGACATTCAGTAGTTTTCTCAAAGGCAATAGTGATGAAGAGAAGATCAGCTATATCCTCTGTTGGCAGGATTTGTTTAATAGCTGGGAGCTGAGTAAAGAGGACAGCTGAAACACAACATTTTTTGAAACATTCAGCACCCTTCTCCAGCCAAACTCAAATCATTGGATCTGCCAATATGAATTTCAAGGCCTCCGATCAGAATTGGGCGAGCCTATTGACAATTTCATAAGATTGGAAAACGCAGCCAGAAAATGTAAATTTAAGGACATAGATGAAAGGCTGATAGATCATATTGCAGCCTGGAGACACTGCCAGAGCACATGAAGCCACAAGCAGATAGATGAAGATACTGACTACCCAAACAGCTAGCCTTCAGTTAAGCCAAGAGAAAGGCAGCAGGGTTGATGCAATGAAACACCAACAAAGGAATGCATATCAAAAAAAAATGAGTGAGCTGTGGACGACCACATGAATTCACAGACAGCAGGAAATGTCCTACATGCGGATCAATTTGCAGAGCTCGAGGAAAAGCCAATCACTGGGAAAAGATGTGCGGAACAAATGAAGAAGGTGGTAGACAAATCACCAGAGACAGAGCAACAGGGCAAATGAGTAGAGAAAGAAACCAAGATGAAGATGAATTTGAGAACATGAGACATAGGAACCATACAACTGTATGAAATGTCTGGATGCGACAGTTCCCAGAGAAAAGAAATTCAGACAACTATTCAGATCAGGAAGAGGGAGAGAAATAAGCCCACAATGAGAAATCTGAAGGTGAAGATTGATACCAGAGCACGATGTTACATCGTCCCACTCAGATTATACCAGAAGACCTTTCCTGAAAATTTGGAAGAAAATTATTATCCAACGAAAGGTGCTCTAAAACCAAACAACATCAGACTAACAGCATATAGAGGAACTAAGATTTGACACCTAGGAACAACCCAAATCAGGGACACGCAGGAAAAGATGCTAACTGTATGCTCTACACTGAAACAGATGGTCCAGCTATCCTGGGGTTGAGCAGTTATGAAGAGCTGCAAATTATCTCAGTAAACCGAGGTGAAGGAGGCGACACTGAGGGTTGAAGGTAGTACACTCATTGAAAAGCGTCCTCCGATCAGAACCAAAGAAGATCCAGACTTGCGGGTGGCGCAGTGGTTAGCACCGCAGCCTCACCGCTCCAGTGACCCGGGTTCGGTTCTGGGTACTGTCTGATTGGAGTTTGCAAGTTCTACCAGTGACCGTGTGGGTTTCCGCTGGGTGCTCCGGTTTCCTCCCACAGCCAACGACTTGCAGGTTGATAGGTAAATTGGCCATTGTAAATTGCCCCTAGTGTAGGTAGGTGGAAGGAGAATTAAGGGAAGGTGGGGATGTGGTAGGAGACATGGGATTAATGTAGGATTAGTATAAATGGGTGGCTAATGGTCAGCACAGATTCGGTGGGCTGAAGAGCCTGTTTCAGTGCTGTTTCTCTCTATTACTCTTTAAAATTCATCTCCTAGCGAACATAACACTGCTGAAACAGAATCAAATTAGAGATGAGATCAGCAAGATGAGGAGTTATCGATTTCTCAGCAAGTGATCCAGGGATGGCCTGATGAGATACAGCAAACACAGCCAGCAATATGGCCGTACTGATCTATCACAGATGACCTCTCATTAGAAGATTGGTGTTCTGCTGGCCGGATCCAGAATAATCGTACCCAAAACAATGCAGGAAAAACTTCTCCAGAAGATACATGAAAGCCTTATGGAAATGGAGAAGTGTAAGCTCAGAGCCAAATCAGCTATGAACTGAATAGGCATATAGAAAGATATCAAAAATATGGTGTCTACATGCAATGTATGCCTGAAGTACAGAGAAACATACAGCAGAAAGAGATGATAGCAATTGAAGTACCTCCCAAGAATGGTATCTCATAGTCACAGACTACTACTCAAAGTTGCCTTTTATCTGGAAGGTGAAAGACTTGAGAGCCACAACAATCCTTTCAGTAGTAAGCGTTCTGTTCGTTGCTCAACGGATTCCTGAAAGATTAATGTGCGACAATGGCACCCAATTCACTCACCTCCAGAGAGTTTAAGGAATTCGCTGAACAGTATGGGTTCAACACCATCACCTCATCACCACACTACCCACGGGGAAATGAGTTTATAGAAAGACGTACAAACAGTCAAAAGAATCCTTGTGAATTGCCGAGAGACGAAGGGAGATCCAAACCTTGCCTTTTTATCACTCTGATCCACACTTCACAAGGCTGGCATGAAATCACGTGCAGAGCTGTTGAATGGAAGAAAGTATAAGACAACTCTGCCAAGCAAAATACATCCTCCAAGTGAGCAGGAGGAAGTGAGACAACTCACTAAAGCATAGATAAGTGGAGATCAACCAACTGTTGAGATTGGCTATGTCTGTCTGCTGCCATTCACTTTACCTCGACTCCGCCCAGGAGTAAAAATCAAAGCTATTATTTCTATAGATGTGTCAATGCTTGGCATTGAAGGCATGACTATTAATACCTGGTCTATTAGACAGAAATTATGATCTCTATTGCCAGTAAGGAGCCTTGCTAGAAGTGGGGAGAGGTGAGGAAACATAGACTCGGGGTACAGTGTTATAGCCCTACCTCTGACTCCTGTAAGGTTTCACACTGGAGGGGCAGTCTCACAACTTCTAACCCCAAGGCTGCTGGCTTCAAGTCACTGACTACAATGGAATAGAAAATGGTGGGCGGAGGGCATGGTAAAATGGGTTGATAACTCATCCTATTTGCGCTGTCACTGAAGGAGGCCAGAGATACACAAAGTTACAGAAAAGTGAACATTTGAAGGACTTCAGAATGAGTGTGCTGTCTATCCATAAATTGTACAACTTGTGCCAAATGTGGCGCACCACAGCTTTATAATCTAAAGTGCCAGCATGCCGTAGCCATTCGAATAACACAGCTGCCAGTCTCATGGGATGTCTGGGAGCAGGGCCAGAGTTGGGGGTGGGGAAGGGAGAGGGACAAGTGGGGATAGTTTAATCAACCTTTAGAAATTGATTTTAGAATTACTTTAACAAACAGGACTGCAAAGACAAACTCCGTTGGATTGATACATTGTTATATCCTTGTGGCAAGAAAAGCCGAGAGGTTTTTTTCTGCCTGTTCAACTGCCCTAGGCTAGAGAAATGGTAAAGTAATGCTGCTTAGAGTTAGAAAATGTTTCCGGGTACATAAAGACCAAATTCAGAAAGAACTGAATTCAACTGACGGAGATGAGAAGGAAATGAGTCCACAAGCAAATTTGTTCCATTTCTGTCACTGTGACTCAGGGGTAGCATTTTTGCCTCTGAGTCAGGAGGTTGTAGACTCAAGGCTCACTCCAGAGACTTGAGTTGTCATCCAGGCTGACACTCCAGTTCATTACTGAGGGAGTGCTGCACTGTCAGAGGTGATATCTTTGGGTGCATGTTTAAAAAAAAAAACGATGGTACCATTTCAAAGGAGAGCAAGGGTGTTCTTTGCAGTGTTCTGGCCAATATTTATCCCTCAACCAACAGCACTAAAGCACATTATCTCATAATTACCTCATTGCAATTTGTGTGAGCTTGCTGTGCACAAATTGGCTGCTGCGTTTCCTACATTACAGCAGTGACTACCAGAGGATATAGAGTTGAGGTAACTGGCAAAAGAACAAGAGATGGCATGAGGAAAAGTATTTTTACACACTGAATTATTATCATTAGGAATGTACTGCCTTAAAGGGTGGTGGAATCAGTTTCAATAATAACTTTCAAAAGGGAATTGGATAAATAGTGATGAAGGAAATTTTCAAGGACATAGGGAAAGAGCTGGGGAGCAGGACAAATGTTCAAAGAGCTGGCACAGACACAATGGGCTGAATGGATTCCTTTTGTGCTGTATAATTTGATATTTCTAAAGAAAAGTGCTTTGGGACATCCTGATATCATGGAAAGTGCCATATAAATGCAAGTTCAGCAAAGTTGAAGTCCAAGGAATAAAAGACAGCAGCAGGATGGATATGAAGTTGGCTGAGTAACAGGAAACAGTTGTAGTGAACAGTTGTTTTTCAGACTGGAGGACAGTATAGAGTGGGGCTCCCCAAGGGTCGGTATTAGGACACTGCTTTTCTTGATCTATATTAATGACCTAGTCTTGGGTATGCAGGCCACAATTTCAAAAATTGCATATAACAAAACTTAGAAGTATTGTGAACAGTGAGGAGAGGAGTGATAAACTTCAAGAGGACATAAACAGGCTGGTGGAATGGTTGGGCACATTACAGATGAAATTTAATGCAGAAAAGTGTGAAGTGATACATTTTGATAGGAAGAATGAGAAGAAGCAATATGAAGTATTGGCTACAACTCTAAAGGGGGACCAGAAGCAGAGGAACTGGGGGTATATGTGCACAAATCATTGACAGTGGCAGGACAAGTTGAGAAAGCGGTTTATAAAGCCCAGGATCCTGTAGCCTTATTAATAGATGTATAGAGTACAAAAGCAAGGAAGTTATGATGAATCTGTATAAAACACTGGTTTGGCCTCAACTGGAGTATTGTGTTTAATTTTAGGCACCAAGGAATGATGTGACGACATTAGCGAGGGTACAGAAAAGACTTAAGAGAATAGTTCTAGGGACTTCAATTACATGGATAGATTGGAGAAGCTGGGGCTGTTCTCCTTACAGAAGGTTGAGAGGAGATTTGATAGAGGTGTTCAAAATCATGAGGGGTCTGGACAGAGTAGATAGAGAGAAACTGTTCCCATTGGCAGAAGGGTTGAGAACAAGAGGACACCGATTAAAGGGGATTGGCCAAAGAAGCAGAGGCGATATGAGGAAAATCTTTTTCACGCAGTGAGTGGTTAGGATCTGGAATGCACTGTCTGGGAGGGGAGGTAGTTTCAATTGTGGCTTTCAAAAGGGAATTGGATAATTATCTGAAAAGAGAAAATTTGCAGGGCTGTGGGGAAAAGCAGGCAAGTAGGACTAGCTGGCATGAACACAATGGGCTGACTGGCCTCCCTTTGTGCTGTAATCATTCTATGATTCCACGTTTTTAAAAATTTCTGGCTGAAGACAGAGGCTATGGTATTGTGTACGGCAAAATGATTTGTCATCATATTGAATTGGGACTATGAGACGGCAAGCAGTCTGAAAGATTACAGTCAGTTCCTGAATTATCTTTCAAGCAAGGCAGAGTGAAGCAATTAAGATGCAACGAGGAGTGATTAGCTAACCTCCAGCAGGGAGGACAAGTATATTTCACAATAGTAATGGTAAAGGCCCACACCCAAACTATGTTCCAGAACAGAACAATACAGAGGAGGAAAGCCTCGGGGGAAAACAGTGGTCTTGATTTTAAACACACCCCCCACACCCCATCCACCCCTGATAGGCAGGAGAGGGTCGGGGGCATAGTTTAAAATATCAGGATCGAGCAACCTGACCACATTTGCACTGTTCAAATTTTAAAAATCCAAATTTGGCCATCAATCTTCCTGCAAAAGGCAGGTGAGGGCCTATTTAACATTCAAAAGTTGTGGTCCTAGTGGTATGCAGATTAGGGGGAGGCCCATGCAATGGGATTGCTGGCAACAAATCTGAAGTGGGGAAAAAGTGTCTGTTTTAGCTAAGTACAAGATCTGTTCCTTTTTTAGCATTCCTGTCGGCCAGGAGTGCTCTCCAGAGGCCTCACAAAGAAGCCGTTACCTCCCCCAGCCCCCATTTTGGCCTTGATCTTTCAGCCTTTGCCTCCTCCAGTGCCACTGATGGACCAGAGCTCGGTGCTTTTGCCTCCCTCTGTACAGTGAGCAGGCCCAAGAGCCATCCTTTTGTTCAACATTGGCCTGGATCACTAGGCGAGGGCTTGTGATCCAACTGCCCTCTCGCAAATGGTGAAGCCAGTCCTTCTGGTCAGATCCAATTGGGGCACTTGACGCTAATGAGAGCCGAATTCGCCCTGAGATGGTCCAACTCTTTGGGTTCACTTGTACAAAGAAAACTCATTGCTGGATGATTTGTATCAGCGGGAAATCTCCATTTCCTCCATTGGGATCCTTTGTGGATGCAGCATCACTTTAATAACCATGATGACACCTGTGGCCATGATCAACAGGTGTGGAAGTTGCTAGATGCGCTGGCCATGTAGTACCTGAGCCTTGGTGAGGAATTTACTTCCGTTCTGCTTTATATTTAAAGACTCTCGAATATTGCTGCTGTCCTCTGGGTAGCAAAGTGGGAAGAGCAGTCTAGCTAGAATCAAAACACATTGCTTCAATGCCCATGGGATAATCCAGGTTTTCTTCCTTTGATCTTCCTACTTGTTGTATTTAGAGATCACTATTGCGATTGATATCTTTGATATCATACAGAATATATTTCATGCAGTTCAACTTGGTAATCCCCAGATCCTTTAAGATAAAACATTAATATTTGTTTCATGTGACAAATTATTACCACTGGCATCTCCTGATCATTAAGTCATCTAATAAACCAGCGCCACAATCTCCAAGAGAACTCTATTGCCAGCTAATGTTTCTATCAAGACACTCCTTCTCTGTTTGGTTATTTATAGCATTTTAGGGACATTAAACTGACCAACACATTTCTCCCTGCCTCCTCTTGTGCATATTGACTCCATGCTAGGGATACACTCTAACTCACACCATGCCTATTCTTCACAGGTGAGATTAGACTGCCAGTGTTGGCAGGCCATACAATCGTGAAAGGGCATCACAGACGAGCCCAATCCTCATCACCCAATGTCCACACATTTCTATAATTAGTTCCTCGGAGTTTGGTGACCCTCGTGAGGCGGTATTTATTGCCTACTTGCTTTAAGAGGACTAAGAGCCAAACATATAGCGTGGGTTTGGAGTTACATGCAGCCCAGACCAGGCTAGGGCTGCCAGTTCCCTTCTCTGAAGCGCATTAGTGAATGAGTTGGATTTCAATGACAATCCAGCTCGTAATATAGAGCCAAATCTGCTGATGCTGGAAATCTGAAATTTAAAACAGAACATGCTAAAAATACTCAGCAGGTCAGGAAGCATTTGTGGAGAGAAACAGAGTTAACCGGCTGAATTTTTGGGCCCTGATAGAGGCGAACAGAGGCAGGTGGACAGGCACCATCCCGCCCCAGGACATCTTCACAGAGGTGGGATGGGATGGTGGGAGGCCTACCTGCCCACAAGTGATTAAAGGCCTGTTAAGGCCTATTGTCAGAGGCTAACTGGAAACTTCCAGGCACCCAGAGGTGTTGGGGAACAGCCCAGCTGCCTGGAGGCAGCCTCCCGGCTGCAGACCGGGAGGGGGCCAGCACTCCAGGCAGGCTTTGATGCCCTCCCCACCCGCCTGCCTTTAGCTGCAGCCACAGGCTTCCCTGTGGAGGAGTTCCCCACCCACAATGGGGGCCCAGTTGCTCCATCTATTTTTTAATTTAAAACCTTAAAAAGTTGGAGAGAGGGCATCTCAAAATGGAGGTGCCCTCTCACTCACTTACCTGAAAAGGCAGCCTATTGCTTCTTCAGTGACACCTTCTATTGGCCCTCCAGCTTTGAGAGTCCGTCCGCTGTCCTTAATTAGATGGCGATCCCGCCCTTTGGCCACTAATTCGCCAATTCAGGGAAAATCCCAGCCGGGCGGCTGTGTCTGCCAAAGTGTGGGCTTCTGACTCCCATTTGACTTTGGTGACCTGAAGCCCACTGGGAAAATCCTACCCAGCATTTCAGGTTGATAACCTTTCATCAGAAGTCGGGAAAAAGTAGAGAAGAAACTGAAAGTGGGGGAGGGTGGGAAAAAGAATAAGGGTAGGACTATGATAGGGTGGAAGGCAGGGGAGATGAAATGACGAAAGGGCTGGTGGTGCAAGGCCAAAGGGAGTGGTAATGGGACAAGGAAAGAAGCAATAGATGTCGAGAGGAGCTGTGCATGGCAGAATAATGAACAGCTGCTGTCCAAAAGCAAAAAAAAAAAGTAATGAGTGAAATCTACCAGTGAAAGACAGGAGAAGGGGTCTGAATCAAAATCCTAGAGCTGCTATCTTGGTTTCACTACTCAGCTCAGCACTTAGTACAAGAATTAAGATTCATAACATAAGGAAATTAAAATTCATAACATTTCTAAGAAAACTCATACACTGACATTGTCTGCATTTGAACATTTTCCATATGAGAAACCTGAACCTTGAGTTGATACAGCAAGCAAGCTTCAGCTCCCCAACGCGCATGTGCCTGCACAATTTTTAGAATATTATGACTTACAGCAGAATTTGTCATTCACAGAGCTTTCCAAGAACCAGGACATTAGTCAACCCCGCCTCCTCCCTCGCACTGATCCTTTCATAGGAAAGCTATTATTACAAGCAGTTCAGTTAATTTGATTTTGTTGTATATAATTCCAAGAACAAGATAAATCATAAACTCCATTTTTGTCTCTGGTAACTTTGAAAGAAAAAATGGTGTATTTTGTATAGTTGATCACCTCCCCAACTGTATTTAAAGCTTTCATCCTTGTTTTCAAATCCCTCCATGGCCTAGCCCATCCCTATCTCGGTAACCTCCTCCAGCCCTACAACCCTCCAAGTACTCTGTGCTCCTCCAATTCTGGCCTCTTGCACATCCCCAATTTTAATTGCTCCACCATTGGCTGCCATGCCTTTAGCTGCCTAGGCACTAAGCTCTGAACTTCCCTTCTTAAACCTCTCTGCCTCTCTCTCTCTCCTCCTTTTAAGATGCTCCTTTAAAACCTAGCTCTTTGACCAAGCTTTAGGTCACCTGTCCTTATGTTACTTGGTATCAAATAACACTCCTGTCAAGCATCTTTAAACTCAAAATAATCATTGTTCATATACAAGGCCGCACGTTCTGTGAGGACTGTTTCACTAATTAAGTTTAGAGGGAGGTCCTTATCTGAACATTCATATTTAATTATAATATATTTAACTATAAATACTTTTTGCAATGCTGTTTCATGAAGAAAGGTTAATTTAATCTTTATTGTTATTTGCTATACAAACCCAAACCTTAAACAGATGGATAGTAAAGATAAGCAGATCTTCCCACATATTACAGGTAATTGTGACATTTATTTATTTTTCTCCCTGAAGGAAAACACAATTTACTACTTTTCCATTGTCTCTGAAACGAGCGCTGCATAACTACTTTCCAAGGTCTTTTACCGGAGATATGTACTCCTCTCTATTTTTGCAATTCAGCGCCCCTTCCTTTTTCTAGAGCATAAACCTCTGACTTACTAGTGTCATAGAATCATACAGTGCAAAAGGAGCTCCTTTGGATCATTGTGCCTGGGCTAGCTCTTTGAAAGTGCTATCTAATTAGTCCCACTCCCCCCACTCTTTCCCCATTGGCTTTTTTTGTCTTTTCAAGTGTACACCAATTCTTTTGAAAGTTACTAATAAATCTGCTTCAACCAACTTTTCAGGCAGTGCATTCCAGTTCATAACATGTGGAAAAATAAATTCTCAAATCTCCTCTGTTCTTTTGCAAATTATCTTAAATCTGTGCCCTTTGCAAACTGACCTCATGCCAGTGGAAACGGTTTCTCACTATCTAATCTATCCAAACCCCTCATGATTTTGACTACCTCTATCAAATCTCCCATTAACCTTGAGTTCCGATGAAGGGTCACTGACCCGAAACGTTAACTCTGCTTCTCTTTCCACAGATGCTGCCAGACCTGCTGAGTGGTTCCAGCATTTCTTGTTTATATTTCCCATTAACCTTTCCTGCTCTAAGAAGAACAATCCCAGCTTTTCCAGTGTCTCCACATAACTGAAGTCCCTCAACCCTAACACCAATCTAGTAAGTCTCCTCTGCATCTTCTCTAAGGTCTTGAAGTCCTTCTCAAAGCATGGTGCCCAGAATTGGACACAGTACTCTTGCTGAGGCTGAACCAGTGTTTTATAAAGATTTAGCAATGCCAAAGAAGATCTGGAGGGGGCGAAGCAAGATGAAACTTTGCCAAACTTATTCTTGGAAGATTTATGTGGTTGGACGTGATTTGTAATACAATGGGTGGAAGGGTGAGGATGATAAAGTATTTTTTCTTGTTTCAAGCCTTTTTGTCCTTTAACATGGCACCACCTCAGAATATCCCTCAAGGATTGGAAACTCTTGTGGTGAAACAATAAATCATTTTAAATCATTACCAAGAGAGTATTACACTTCTTCAATTACTATCTGCAACTACATAACTCCTGGCAATAAATTTTAGATATAATTATATTTCAAAAGTCTTTCTGAAAAGGCATTTTGAGGAATGATTAACTGAATTAGAAGCTCAAAAACATCTACATAAGGTGCTCTTAGATTTCTTGAAAAGATTTGCATTCGTGGAATAGGCTAGGAGCCATGTTGGGATTATCAGTAAAAAAGGATAGATGCCCAAAACTGGTACTTTAGTATGGCTTATGTCTTGGTTGCGAACTTCAAACTTAACCTTCGAGAATGAAACTTCAACCCTGATGAAGCTTGGAAAGCCAAATGGTTTTCACAAGAAGTCATAAACAAAAGGTCCCTTGGCATCGATCTTCTGTGAAGCTCATGGGAGATCCTAAACCGCATCCACGCAAATCATAGCAGATGTGGATACCTGATGCACAAATGGAAAATTAAAAACTGTCTGGTGTGTGACTGTGGTCACCCAGAACAGACAATGGAACTCAACACCCAATTCACAAATATGAAGGAGGCACCACAGAAGGAGAAATCAGGAAAAATGATTAAAAGTTTGGTTAGAGAGACCAGAATTGGAGGAGTGCCAAGATTGCGAAAGCTGGTTGGGCTGGAGGGCACTACAGAGATAGAGAAGGCCGCCGCTATGGAGGGATTTGAAAACAAGGATGAGGATTTTAAACTTGAGGCATTGGGTGATAAGTGAATGAGATTTGGAATGAGTTAAAGACATGGACAGCAGAGTTTTGGATGAGCACAAGTTTATGTGGAATGGAAGATGGGAGGCTGGCAAGGAGAACATTGGAATAGTCAAGTCTACAGGTAACAAAGGCATGGATGAGGGTTTCAGTAACAGATGAGTTGAGCGCAGGTCGGAGTTGAACGATGTTACAGATGTAAGCTGCAGGCAGGCAACAGTATTTGTGATGGGGACTGAAGACAATGGCTTCAGTTTTCCCAATATTTAGTATATATTTAATACTATAAAAAGTTAGCAGAAAAATTAAAAAGGTGGAAGATTAACCAACAACCTTGATTTTTTTTTCACCAAGAGTTTATGGGAATAGCTTTTTACTATAACCAGCTTCCCAGGGATAATATTAGCTTTGAAGTAACTTTATGACACTTATAAAATCCAAGAACTGGTAGAGATAATGTTTTATTTCTTTGTACTGGCATTAGGTCAAACATAGGCAAGGAAACCTGCTGATTACTACCTACCGCCCTCCCTCAGCTGATGAATCAGTACTCCTCTATGTTGAACACCACTTGGAAGAAGCACTGAAGGGAACAAGGTCACAGAAGCTCAACACTATCCAGGACAAAGTGGCCCAGTTGACTGGCACCCCATTCACCACCTTCAACATTCACTCCCTTCACCACTGGTGCTGTGGCAACAGTGTGTACCATCTACAAGATGCACTGCAGCAACTCACTAAGCATCCTTCGACAGCACCTTCCAAACCCGCAACCTCTACCATCTCGAAGGATAAGAGCAGCAGAGATATGGGAACACCACCAGCTGCAAGTTCCTCTCCAAGCCACACATCATCCTGACTTGGAACTATATTGCTGCTCCTTCACTGTCACTGGGTTAAAATTCTGGAACTCCCTTCCTAACAGCACTGTCTATGGGTGTACTTACACCCTATTGACTGCAGTGGTTCAAGAAGGCAGCTGACCATCATCTTCTCAAGGGCAATTAGGGATGGGCAACAAATGTTGGCCTTGCCAGTGACGCCTGCATCTCATGAACAAATAAAAAGAAACTTCTTCCTCTTCCACCAACTGTAAACTGATGGATACCTGTGTCCAGTATCAACCTCACCGCCATGACTTACATTGGCTCCTTGACCCCAATATATTTAATTTAAAATGCTTGTCTCCATCTATAAAACCTTCCACACCCCAGCCTATCTCTGCAATTTCGTCTAGTCCCATATCCATGTAAATGTTTAACTTCTCTAATGCCAGCCTTGTGCTTATTCCCCTCCCCCTCTTTCATTCTACCATTTCTGGCACACCCATCAACTACCTGCTACTTGGAACTCCTTTCATAAAGTTCTCTGTCTTGGCATCTCAAAACCCACCTCCCCGACCAAGCTTTCTGTAATCCCTTTGCAATATGCCTGTCAAGTGCTTTGGGATGTATCTTTAAATTAAAGTTGCTGTATAAATACCAGCCATTGCTGCATCTGTTTAAATTTCACCAATTAGATGGCTCCAAAGTGCTGGCAAGCCAAGCTGTGAGGAGGTAGGATGTACCTTCAAGCCCTGAGGTTCATCACGAGTTCTGATCCTACAAAGAATATTCTGAGGAGGTGTCAAGGTACAGAAGAAAGACAATTAGGACATAGAGAAAACATGAAACAAGAGTAAAGCATTCTCGCCAACAACCGCACCCTTCCACAGATCGTGGCCCATTCTATTATAAATAATGTCTAGCCCCGTAAATCTTTCAAGTATATGTTGTGTAAAATTTCACACAGCTTCTTCCCCCAGAATATGCCAAAATACTTCTCTACCTTTGTAGTCCAATTAAATATTTAAGACCTTGTTTGCTATGACACTTCCATGATTATAGCAGCTCTTGAATTATTCTGTTCCACTCAGCTTTTAGTTATCTCTATTTGTTCTTAATCCTTATAATGCTAGATCCCTGTTTGTAGCCATGTATTTATCCAGATTTTCTCCGTAGGTGTTAATCCATATGTACTCTTGTCATAATAAAAGCAAAATACTGCGGATGCTGGAAATCTGAAATAAAAACAAGAAATGCTGGAACCACTCAGCAGGTCTGGCAGCATCTGTGGAAAGAGAAGCAGAGTTAACGTTTCGGGTCAGTGACCCTTCTTGTCATCTCTGACTGGCAGACATACTTAGTTGCTCCACTTACTAATGACATATGCTTGAAGTATACTTGACAAAGTAAGTATAAGGAAATGCGACTGAGTTATCAACAAGAATCAAATGTAAACTGATAACACAGCAAGGAGATCTAGATTCTGCGGCTTATTTCCATTGGTTCAACTGAGATTATTCAGGGTATGGATCTTTCAGAATTGTTTTAAAAAGTGGGACTGTGTTTGACTCATAGGTATGTGGGAACAGGAGATTCAGCTCCTTGAGCCTGTTCCACTCTACAACTGGATCAAGGCTGATTTGTATCTTAACTCCATCCACTCGCCTTGGTTCCATAACTCTCAATACCCTTGCCGAACAGGAATCTGATATTCTCAGTTTTGAACATTTGAATTGACCCAGCCTAAACAGCTTTTTGGGAGAGTTCCAGATTTCCACTATCCTTTGTGTGAAGAAATGCTTCCTGACATCACCCCAAATGGCCCAACTCTAATTTTAAGTTTATGCCCTTGATTTGGACTCCCCTATCAGTTGAAATACTTTCTCTCTATTTACCCTATTAACTCCTTTAACGCTCTTAAATACCTCAATTAGATCACTCCTTAATCTTCTATACTCAAGGGAATACAAGCCTAGTCTATGCAACCTGTCCTCACAATGTCTCCCTTTTAGCTCAGTATCATTGTCCATTTTGGCAGGAAGAATAAAAAAGCATATTATCTAAATGGTGAGAGATTGCAGAGCTCTGAGTTACAGAGGGATCTGGGTGTCCTAGTGCATTAATCACAAAAATTTAGCATACAGGTACAGCAAGTAATTAGGAAAGCTAATAGAACGTTATTGCTTATTGCAAGGGGAATTGAATACAACAGCACGGAGGTTATGCTTCAGTTTTATGCATTGGTGAGAACACATTTATAGTCATTTACAGCACAGAAAGAGACCATTTGGCCCATCGAGTCCATGCCGGCTCTCCACAGAGCTATGCAGTCAATGCTACTCCCCAGCTCGCTCCCTGTGTACTGTACACACTATTGGTCTTCTTATCTAAAGAAGGATATAAGTGCATTGGAAGCAGTTCAGAAAAGGTTTACTAGAGTAATACCTGGAATGGGTGGGTAGTCTTATGAGGAAAGGTTAGGCAAGCTAGGCTTGTATCCACTGGAGTTTAGAAGAGTAAGAGGTGACTTGATTGAAACATATAAGATCCTGAGGGGTCTTGACAGGGTGGATGTAGAAAGGATATTTCCTCCTGTGAGAGAATCTAGAACTAAGGATCACTATTTAAAAATAAGGGACTGCCTGTTTAAGACAGAGATGAGGAGAATTTTTTTCTCTCAGTGGGTCGTGAATCTTTGGAATTCTCTTCCTCAAAAGGCAGTGGAAGCAGAGTCTTTGAATATTTTTAAGGCAGAGGTAGATAGATTCTTGATAAGCAAGGGGTGAAAGGTTATTGAAGGTAGGCAGGAATGTGGAGTTGAGGTTACAATCAGATTAGCCATGATCTTATTGAATGGCAGAGCAGGCTCGATGGGCCGAGTGGTCTATTCCTGCTCCTAATTCGTATGTGTGTATGTTCATTCTGGTGGACTGCACTGCACCCTCTTCAAGGCCAATATCTCCTTCCTTCGATATGGTGTCCATAACTGAACACAGTACTCTAAATGGGGTCTATTCAGTAACAGTAACATAATTTCCATCCCTTTGTATTCCATAAGGCAATACATACACCCAACACCCATTTCTTTTTCCGTGCTGTTTTGAACGAATGAATTAACATGCTCTGTGTTTGGTCTCACAACAGATGTATGCATTTTTTTCCTCTAATTTCTTCTGGAGCCTTTCCCCTTTGGCTCCTTACCCAAGTGGTCATTCTTTATCTGCAAATGAGCGTCAGCAACATCTTAACTAAATTCCACCCTGTTCTTGCCAAAGCCACACCTAAACCAGTGCAGCAATCCTGGCTGAGGGCATGGGAGGGGGAATTCCACATAGTGGGGGTCTTTTTGACTTTGGCCGACAATGTACAATGGACGATATCCGATCAGCCGGTTGTAAGACATATGTCCAAATTTTCATTTCCATTAAAGTCATGAGGTAAGAGGCACTGTTAAGCTGTTCCAACGAACATCAATGTAAGCTCAAGGAACAGCACCTCATTTACCGATTAGGCACACTACAGCCTGCTGGATTGAACATTGAGTTCAATCATTTCAGAGCATGACGGGTCCCCTTTTTTATGCTTAGTTATTTTTTTCTTTTTCCTTTTTTATTTGGTTATTTTATTTTAGGTTTTTCAGTTTGTTTAGTTTGTTTCCACTGTGCTTACCCACTGTTTTGGTTTATTAATTTGTTTTTATGTTTGTGCTTGGAGTGCTTTGTGCTTTACAATCATTCACATTCTCTCTTAACTAATGCTTTGTCTTTCAGCAGACCATTAACATACCGTTCCCTTTTGTTCCATGACCTTCTGGTCAGTTATTCTCTGTGACCCTGTCCTATCAACACCTTCACCTCCACCCCTGCTTTGCTTGCTTAAAACCTATTACATTTCTAATATTTGTCAGTTCTGAAGAAGGGTCTCTGACCTGCAACATTAACTCTGCTTCCCTCTGCTCAGATACTACCAGACCTGCTGAGTATTTCCAGCATTTCTTGTTTTTATTTCAGATTTCCAGCATCTGCAGTATTTTGCTTTTATTCTGTTAAGTTAAAATATGGGCGCAATAAGGATAGATGCAGCTGAGGCCATAATGAATAATAAGGAAAAGGCAGGCTTATTAAATGAGTATTTTCTGCTCTAGAGACATTATCCCTGTTGCTTCGATAGTTGACTCAGGTACAGTGTTACCTGGAGCTATATAGAGTTCAACATCCATTTTCACCATTGATTAGGAAAAAATGTTTCCTTTGTTCAGGAAGATATGTGCACTAGCCCTTGAGTGATGTGAATCCGCCCTTTTGATTTATCTTTCAGGGTGAGCTGAACTTCACACTGGATCGCTGATCAAAGAACTTAATGCAGGAATCAACACGCTTCAATTGAGGCCCTTCAAATTTTCCAGTTGTTACAACCAGGTGAGAGGGGGTCTAGGGTTCCCTCTCAGATTTTGCTTGGTTCAACCGTAACAGGGTTTAATTTTAGAAACACCGTGTTTTTAGCTCCCCCTTAGTGAATCCTTGTTCACTGCTCCAATTGTAAGGCAAAGAAATCAAACATGTTTCCTTAGAGTTAAACAAGAAAGGTAGAAGTTTATTAATATTAAACTCTAAACTGGTTAACGACTATGAAAATGCGACGCGACCACGCTAGCATGCATATGCGATAAACACACACGCAGATAGAGACAGAAAAAGTAGAAGTAATAAAGGGGAAAAGTTTGAGGCAATATCTGGTAGTTACAATCCTTTAAATTCAATGTGGAGTCTTTAGTTGCCAGTAAGTCTTGCAATTTGTTGGGGCCCAGTTCATTTCAACTTGTTCCGATGTACGAGCCTTTACTCTCTTGAGCGTTACATGTCTTCCGTGGGTCCAGTGGCTTGGGAGAAAGCGAGAGAGAGAGACAGCCAGGCAAGAGACTTGCTTGTTTCAGTTTTCAGTTCAAACAGCCTTCTGAATTCAAACTGTCCTGTGGCTAGTTCAAAAAACCTGGACCAGCTGGTTCATCATGTGACCAGCTGGTTTAACTAATCATGGCTCTGTGGATTGTATCATCTTAGCAGGGCCTGGAATGCTTTACCTTGCCTTCAATGTCTGGTGATCAAAATTCATTTGGGGCTAATTGAAGCAGGGAATAGTCTTTTGTGTCTCCAAGCACTGTCTGTTAGTATGCAAATGTTTTTCCAGCCAAGTGTCTGGTGATTTTTTTTTAACAAACCCTTTCTTCACTCCAGCAACAGTTTAGAATCAGTTTTCATATGACAAAATTAATATGCCTCATTTTTGGCAGGTGGGCGTCTGCATGACACAGTGATTTATTTTAATGCCCAGAAGTTCACACCCACCTTGCTCCATCGATCCTCAGCGTCAATGGAGAGCCAAACCTCAAAGAAAACTGGATTTTCCTTCCTGTAACTCAGACATGAGGCTGTGGAATTGTCTCAGTACACTTGCTTCAGATTCGTGCGGATTTTGTATCCAGAGCTGGGACCTGGTGCAGACTGCTACTTGAATTCAGCTTTTGCCATACTGGATAATAAGGGCTGACTTTACAAATAAAAACAAAAGTGCTGGAAATACTCAGCAGGTTTGGCAGCACTGTGGAGAGTTAACATTTCAGGACTGTGACCTTTCATTAGAACCCTTAAAAATGACCTTACAAATGTCCGCTGATTACGAGGACTCTTGCCCGTCCACCACAAACAGCAGGAAATCGCTGCCTACAGTTTTCTCTCCAGTAATAACAATGGTTGAATGTGACAAGTGTGCCTCAATCTAGAGACGAAGCTTCTCCCCATGAGCCGGCACCTGTAGAATTAGTGCTTGGGTGTCTCACCTCAAAGAATGACGAACTCTTTGCCCAAATCACTGAACTATAATGTTCCTGTCACTGTGGCAGAGTTCAAAGCACAGCTGGGAGAAGAACAATACTGCCTCAGTGCGAGACACCCTATCAGGATCCCTATGTTTTCACTGTCATTTCCATAGTGATTGTGTAAATATTTTTTCTATTTCATATTCTCTGCCAAAAGAATTATTTTTATTCAGTTCTTACGTAAAGCAGCCATGTTTCCAAAGTATAGAGATTTTTTTTGTTCAGGCTAGTGGTTGATTTTGATGTATTTTTAATTATATTTATTTATCCCAGAACAGTCAGTTCATAGAATTCGGATCATAACTGAGTTTATGCCCAACATAATGCTTAATCACTGAAAGACAAACATGACAGACATAAAACTATTTGCTTGAGACTTTAGACTTTTAAGGCATTACAGGTTGAAGCAACCCTGCGGCTGGTTAGAGAGCTTTCACCTTACTGTTAAAATCAGTGCTCCCTGAATGTGAACAGAGAAAATCCAAGCTGTAGTTTAATTAGTGCGATTGGAGGAGTCCTCGGGATTAATTCATGCTTTTTTTAGATACCTCTGAATTCCTTTTCCTTGCCGACTGACACTTACCATCTTGATAACATGTCTATCATGCTCTTTTTTATTGTATGATTATTTTGCTCAGTGTTCATTAAAAAAGGAAGTTCTGCTGAACTAGCTTTTTATTTCTCTCCCAGTTTTCTCTCCCTCTTGTCTTACCAGTATTGACAGTTCTGTGAGTGCCAGTCAACTTTCAGTACTCATTCATTTAAGTAATTTTCATGTATTAGTGAGTGGTGATAGGCTATGTGACCATGGGAGCATCACTGATAAGCCCAATACTGTCTCACATATGAATACAATCCCCACAGCTTATAATAGTATGTTGGTGTTAACATGGTTTGTCCACTATCAGCAGTAGACAGTATATGACGGAAACCACACCTGCCAAAATGAGACATATTAATTTTGTCATATGGAACATTATTTTTGAACTGTTCCTAGACTTGAAATAACTTGTTTAAAAAGACCACAACAGTGGCTGAAAACATGGCTGCACATTTGCATTCTAAAAGACAGTTGCATGAAGAAGACAATGGGAGTACTCCCTGATTCAATTAGCCAGATGGATTTTATCCATAGTGATCAAGAGACATTGAGAGTCATTGAGCCAGCATTCTCTACCCACCCCCCTCCCCCCCACTGAGAGTGGCTGGTGAGCTTGAAGGAATCCACAAATCTCGCAAGTGAGGCTGCTCTAAACAAGGAGCTAATCACATGACTAACCTGCTGGCCAATCTGGGTTTTTTGAATTGTGCCTGACACAGAACAGTTTTGGATGAAACTGCAAGTGAACTTCAAGAAGAGAGCACCTCTCTCTGTCTCTCTCTCACACACACACACCCCCACACACACACCCCCACACACACACCTCCACACCTCCCCAGGGAAGTAACTCAAGCCTCAAGATAGAAGACCAGCGAAACAAGTTTGAAAGTGTGCACTGGGCCCCAATCAGAACTGCAAGACTTAACTTCAATCAAAGACTTTAGATCCAATCCAGAACCAGTAACTAAATTCCATCTACTGCTTCAAACCATTCCCCTTTGATTCTTTCTCCTTTTCTGTCTCTATTTGCATGTGTGTTTATTGCATATACATGCTAACATGGCCACGTCATGTATTTTTAGTAGTTTTAACTGAATTAGAGTTTTAAGGTTAATAAACTTACACCTTTCTTGTTTAAATCTGAGAAAACATGTCTGGTTGATTTCTTTGCCATTACAATTAGAGACCAGTGAGCAAGGATTCACTGAGGGGAAGCTAAAAACATGGTGTTTTAAAAATTAAAGCCTGTTATGGCCAAACCAGGAAAAGGCTGAGAAGGGAGCCCTAGACCCTGCCTCACCTGGTCGTAACAAATAAAAGTGCAAAGTGGCAAATAAAAACAGGTGAATAGTTAACTTTGTCTAAACTGTAAGGCATGTCTACTTGTTGTACTGAAATCTGGTCTAAGTTCTTTGATTTGCCCATCAAAGGTTTAAAGAACACACTTCTTGGCTGTTAGACTGAAACAGGCCGAGCACTGAGAGTAACCTCTGAAGAGCTGGCACACAAACTATACTTTCCTCCTGACTTGGCTGCAGCCCATTCATGCCCAGTGACTTGCCATGTGCAGATCCCGACTCTATACTACCCTCTGATGTCCACATAGTGCCAGAATCTGAGCTGATGCTGCAATTATCAGATCAAGTGACAGCGCTTCTTCGTCAGTGGTATAGTGTAGCTCTCACCCTACTTTTTGAGGCTGCTATGATTGGACTGGTGGCAGTTCTCGGGTGTCTAAAAACAGAAAATCAGAAGGGGAGGGTTGGGGTGAGGGAATGGGGCTTGGGTGGAAAACAAGAGCTCCATGGTCACATCATCATCAGATTGCACTTCATGCCAGGATGAGGGTGAGATGGGAGTTGTGAAGGGGCATAAGGAAGAAATATACCATCATCCTAAATGTTCTGAGTGATACCAGATGCAATGGGCTCTGTTGCAGCTGGCCCCATAATGTGGAGCACCATCTCTTGGTATGGCTTAGGTGATGTAGGCGTGCAAGTTCCCTGCCAGGTCTGTTCTGCTCTCTTCGATTTTGTGCCACCTTGTCCTGTAAGAGAGAGGGAAGAATGTCAATGATTTTGTTGCACTGTGTTTGGTTGATGTTCCTGTCATGACTGAATAATTGGAGGTATGTGGAGGCAGTGAGAGGTGTGTGTGAAGCTGGGATCATTGGAAGGTGTGTGAGGGTATGGTGAAGTATTTAATTTCTAGACCTGAGTCCTGCCTGCTAAGGACTGCTAATGGGCAATTGATGGGTCTGTGGTGCATTGAGCAGTGGGTAAGAGATTTCCTTTGAGGATACATTCACAGAACTTGACCACCTGCATGAGGTTATTGAACTTCTTGCTGCACTGCTGCTCCCAGGTCCTTAGGGCAAAACTCTAGGAGTTGTCCTTCCTGATCACTTGCTCCCATTCCCTGTGGAGGAAGTTCCTGGAGGGCCTCCTGGCCCACTGCGGAAACATGGCCTCTCTCTTCTAGTCGCTCTCCATTACTAATGCCTCCTGTGGTGCATCTGTGAACCTGAGAGCCTTCTCTCTTTTCTAGTGTTCCTTTTGATTTTTTTTTTTGCTTCCACTTACAGTCAGTTCCACTTCAGGCAGTCAGCAGCAACTGCAACAGGCTAGCTGCAACATGTGCTAGCCAAGCACTCTGCTCGGCCATCTGTTCAGCATTCAGTCAGCCAGCAACATGGGCCACACTCGGCTAAACACTGAAATCATGGAAATGAGACAGCATGACATTTGCGTGCTGCCTGCCTCAATGAGACCGGACATAGGCAAATCATGAATCGTGACTCCCGCGCCCAAAAACGGGAGCAGATGAATTTTTAGCCCTTTGTTCACAATGCATTGGGGGAAAGGTGCCAGAGATCCACGTGTCCATGCATGTGTCGTGAAAAGTGGGATGACAACCTGAATAAAGATCTCATGGATAAATATCTTGTTGAATCATGTTCAAGGACACAGCATGTCATCCAGATTGTTCAAATAAAACATCTACTCAAGTGATTTAGTCACAAGAAAATATACTCCTCCTACTTGGAACGATCAGGGTCTAAGGACACTTGTTGGCTCGGTTGAACACTTATGATGTGTTGTGAGCCTCTTTTATATAGGTAAGAGCAGTGAACAAAAAAGATTACGAAAGATTGGGCTCCACTACATAAATCAGTTACAACATGCTCTTATGTATTGGTTGTTTGGTAAAAGACTATGATGTGTGTTCTAAGTTTAATGTCAGCAAAGACTCAAGCCAGAAAATAACTATTTGTACCTTTCTGTATTCTATATGGTTATATTTTAGAATAGCTAGCAATTCAGTTCTAAAAAAGGAGCATTAAAGAAATAAGTATGTATTTTGAAACCTCAAAAAGTGTCACAGTATGTAAAGAATTAAACAAAACCAATTCTGGGAAGTGCCTTTCTGTTCCTGATAGTAGATAATTTCTTATATTGTTACCCTTTAACTGGGTTTATCCTTGACCCTTCCTATTTTTCATCCACATGCTGCCCATCATCTGAAGACATGACATCAGATTTCACATGCACGCTGATAACATCCAGTTGTACCTCACCACCACATCTCTTGGCCCTTCCACTGCCTCTGATTTGTCGTGCTGCTTGTCCGATATCCAGTCTTGGATGAGCTGAAATTTCCTCCAATTAAATATTGGGAAGGCCAAAGCCATTGTCTTTGGTTTCCACCGCAATCTCTGTTTCCTAACCACCGACAGCAACCCTCTCCCTGACCACTGGCTGAGGCTGAACCAGACTGTTCACAACTCTGGCATCCTTTTGACCCTGAGCTGAGCTTCCAACCCCACATCTGCTCCTTCACCAAGACTGCCTACTTCCACCTCCATAACATCTACCCCTGCCTCAGCTTATCTACTGTTGAAGCCCTCATCCTTGTCTTTAGTAACTCAAAAGGACTATTCCAATGCTTTTCTGGATGGTGTCCCACCTTGCATCTTCCATAAATTCAAGCTCATCCAAACCTCTGCTGCTGGAGTCGTAACTTGCACAAAGTTCTGTTCACCCATCACTCTTGTGTTTGCTGACTGATACTGGTTCCCAATTAAGCAAAGTCTCCATTTTAAAATTCACATCCTTGTTTTCAAATTCCTCCACGACTTTGCCTCTCCCTATCCCTGTAACCTACTCCAGTCCCACAACCCTCCAAGATATCTGCATTCATCTAATTCTGGCCTCGGACTCCACCGTTGGTGGCTGTGCCTTCAGCTGTCCAGGCCCTAAGTTCTGGAATTCTCTCCCTAAATCTCTCTGCCTCTTTTGCCTCCTATATGCCACGCCTTAAAATCTACCTCTTTGACCATGTTTTTGGTCATCTACCCTAATATCTCTTTATATGGATCAATGTCAAATTTTGTTTGATAACGTTCCAGTGAAACACCTTGGGATGTCTTACTGCGTTCAAGGTGCTATATAAGTGCAAATTGTTGTTATTGATGCATAGCATCTGAATCAAATTGCTTTTGATGCAGTGATTTATTTTTGAATGGCTGATTTTGGAGTAACTTGATGGTCTGACCAGTATAAAAAGTGTCAGCGTAAATAACTGAGCATGGAAATATAATTTTATGCACACTGGATGATGAGAACCACTCCTGTGTAGGATTGCAGCTCCAAAATATGGACCAGCCAGAACAAATTTGTTGTTAGAAATATAGAGTTTTTCTCTTCATTTATCCAAAACACTCTCTTATTCATTTGAGGAGTTGATATTGATATGAAAGCAGAAACATTCTGCGTTCAGAAGTATTTCAAAACTCTGATCTGTTTTGTTTGATTCTTAACAATGGTAATCTGGAAACGGGACTGAAGTATCACATTTAAAATGAAATGTATTCTCTGAAACATTAATATTTTGTCAAAAGAGTAATTAAACATTCACAGTATTTCCTTATCCCTAAGCAAATTTCTGGAGCAACAAAATGTTCAAAATATTCTAAATTCAATCATTTGTTTTTTAATTCAAAATAATTTCAAAAAATCAAACTTTAAAGAAAAATGCCACTTTAACAGTTATGCCTGGTTTATAACTTGACAGCAAAAATGAACAAAAGTGCCATTTCATGGACCTGTCAAAATTATATGGTAACACTAGCTCATCTTGTTTGAACAATATGAGATTAAATGCTTTTTTAAGTTTTGATAGTTAATAATCGTTGTCTTTGTTTTTCTTTTGAGCAGTATTCAATATTCATAGAAACTTAGAAAATAAGAGCAGGAGTAGGCCATTTGGCCCTTCGGGCCTGCTTCGCCATTCAAAAAAGATCATGGCTGATCGTCTAATTCAGTACCCTGTTCTCACTTTCTCCCTATATCTCTTGATCCCTTTGGCATTAATAAATATATCTATCTCCTTCTTGAATATATTTAATGACTTGGCCTTCACTGCCTTCTGCGGTAGAGAATTCCACAGGCTCACCACCCTCTGAGTGAAGAAATTCTTCCTCAGCTCGGTTCTAAATGGCATACCCCATATCCTGAGACTGTGACCCCTGGTTCTGGACTCCCCAGTCATTGGGAACATCCTCCCTGCATCTAGCCTGTCTAGTCCTGTTAGAATTGTATAGGTTTCTATGAGATCCCCTCTCATTCTTCTGAACTACTGACAGGAAAAAAAATGGTGTAACACATAATTATGTTGGCTTGCAAACCGTCACTGACTTTAGTATTACCAACAGTCTCTGTTGAATACACTGGCTTTCTTTTTAGTGTCTAAATAGCTAGAAAAGTGCCTTCCTTGTGCAAGATGAATGTGGTGGAACTTTAATGTCTCAACAATCAGGTTAAAACCAGACTATTATAAACACTTGATTTTTTTTTGATTGAATGTATTTTAAACTGTTCAAACTTTCTGACATGCTTGAGATAAGCAAAACAATATATCATTGAGCCTTGAGCTTTTATTTTGTCAATTAAAATTTAACATTCAAGATGAAGGATTTTTTTAAATGGAAAAGAGAATTATTTCTCTTGTAAACTTATTTTGTTTAATTTATTATTGCATATACAATGGCTAAAAGAATGTCCCTTATAATGGCAGCCCAAGGATTGAGGATTTGGCTACACAGGGAGACACCATCTTGGAGGGAACATGCATATTGCATAATCCAGGGATTGAGGCCTGACCTGAAAGGAAGTGATGTGTGCTGATGGGAAGTCATACCTTCAGTCACTTAGACCCCAGTCCCTCCTTAAACCTCTCCACCTCTCCTCCCTCTGCTCCTTCAAGAAGCTCTTCAAAATCTATCTCGCTGACCAAGCTTTTAGCCACCCATCCTAAAATCTCCTGTGAGGCACCAATGTTAAAGGTGCTCATAAATGTAAGTTGCCGTTGATTAGGGACTGCTGCAATGTGCGATGCTAACCTTTGAAGCAACGAGAGAGGGAAAGACAGAGACAGACAAATAGGTGCACAGCACAAGACACAGAATTAGTGTTGAAGAGAAACACAGCTTTGCAAGAATAGACACATTTATGTCAGAAACTCAATGGAAATCAACTAGCGGCATTAAAATTGTCAATGTTTAAGGGGAAGAGCTAAGAAAGCATTACCAGCATCAGAATCAATAACAAGGCAGGGTGCTGCTGCAGACCAGCAGCATGAATTTTAAAATAGCTCAAACTCAGTCGGTGCTCAGATCGGTAAGTCAGGTGGCTTCAAATCCTGGTTGTGCTACTTTGCTTTTAAGTTTTCGGAGTTGCATTTGGCAAACTAATTGAACAACTCATCTAGGTGTTGGGTGAGGCTTCCCTCCTACTCAGAGCTAGCAGTCCTGACATGCAGCGACACTCTATTGATTATCAACTCAGGAAGCAGCAGCAGGAATGAGACTTGGGAGCTATGGATTACAGTGGGCACACTTCTAAAACTATTGTAAGAGGGAAACAAATCAAAACTGGGACACTTGAACTAACCCTGGATAAGCACTGGAGGATTTCAGCTGGGAGAGAGGGACGATGCATGTGAGCGGAGCTGGAGCACTTGCAATGCACCTTGGTGGGAGAAAGGAGTGGAATTTGGAACTAGAGCACATTGGATTGGTAGGAATGGAGCAGAGGCCAAAAAAATGGGTGCAGGAGGAAGCTGAAGGGTAGACTGGATGAAATGCCCACGATGGAGGATTAATGATGAAGAGGTTGGTGGTGATGGGAAACTGGATTAAAATGTCCACTGTGAATGATTTAATGAAGAGGATATTGGTGGTGGTGGTGGAAGAATGGGAAACCATCAGGACATTGAAAATGGAATGAATTTTACTCAACAATAATCGATAATTGTTTCCCTCTTATTGTATGCCTGCAATATTCTAAGATGTATTACAGATACAGCTTAAAAATATATACCCATGCATAAAGCTCTGATTTCTCAGACAAAAAGCAAGGTGGAGTCATCAGTGTAACTTACTCATCACCCTCCAAAGGGCTGATCTCAAGCAGATGCTTGCATTATGCCATAGAGCCATAGGTAGATTGATATAATTCAAAAAAAACCTGGACAAATTGAGCAGATGTGCTGAGGAGCAGCAGATGGATTATAATGTTGATGAAACTGAGATAATACATATTGGAAAAGTTAACAGCAAATATTTACACAGTAAAGGTGGTTAGACTTTGTGAAAAGCTGGTCATACTGTGAGACTGAGCTAAACCAAAACTTGCTGTGATATACTTAATATTTCCTCTTTAAGGGGTGTCTCCTCTTAAATTTAAGGAGGTGACAGTCAAGAATGTTAGGTAATTAAACAAATATCTATCATAATTCAATTTCTAACAAGGGATTGCTTTGTTGGTTTATTCATTTTTTGAGCTCTGTGAATGTTTAATTAGGGAATAATTTGTAACATTAATACTGTAACTATCTCTAGAAAGAAGAAAAACTACTGATTATACAGCAGTTATCTCACTCGGTGCCAAATAAAAAAGTATTTTATTGGCTATATTTACAGTTTAATGTCTTCATCTCCTCCTTTACTTAAGAGTGTTCAGACATTAATAATTACTGATCTCAATGACCAAAAGCTGTCCAACATCTACCGGCTAGACACATATGAAGAATGGGAACTTGGTTACTGCAGGGTGGCTGGCCTTGGTAGAAACTTCAAAGGTCAGCATCGCACATTGCAGCAGTCCCTAATCAATGACAACTTATGAGCACCTTTAACATTGGTGCCTCACAGGAGTGCTATCAAACAACATTTGACACGAAGCGACATAAGGAGATTTTAGGATGGGTGGCTAAAAGCTTGGTCAGCGAGACAGGTTTTGAGGAGCATCTTGAAGGAGCAGAGGGAGGAGAGGTGGAGAGTGTTAATCGGCAGCCCATTCACCACCTTAAACATTCACTCCGTCCACCATCACCACATTGTGGCTGCAGTGTGTGTCACCTACAGAACACACTGCAACAACTCACCAAGCTTTCTTTTACAGTATCTCCCAATCTGCATTGACCAGAAAGACTAGGGTAGCAGGTACATGGGAACACTGTCACCCCCAAGTTCTCCTCCAAGTTACACACTATCCTGCCTTGGACATATATCATTGTTCCTTCATTGCTAGGTCAAAATCCTGCAACTTCCTATCTAACAATATTGTGGCAGCACCTTCACCACAAGTACTGCAGTGGTTCAAGCAGGCAGCACACCACCACCTTCTCAATGGAAACTGCGGATGGGCATAAATGCTGACCTTGCCAGCAATGCCCATATCCCAAAAATGAATTAAACAAAAAAACTGTTCAATTTCCTTGGGACGAGAGAGCAATGGAGGGACATCTATCATCATTTAGGAAGAAGAATATATTGTGTCCCAAATCAACCCCAATTGGCCTTAATTCTTATACTGTTGTATAGCTGTTGTTTTTGTATCTTCACACTCTTCCCTTGGAGGATAGTGTGAAATCATAGAAGGATTTGCAGGCTGAGTAACAACTGACAGGCTGCTTCCTCAACACTCCTTCCACGGTCATAGCCATCTTTATACCAGACAATAGGAGGGTTAGCTCTATTTTTCGTGAGGGTTCTATGAACTCTCATAACTCATATGATGAGGGGAATCCTCCTTGAACCCACCAGATGTGGGTATCCCACTGGATGTCAACCCAGAATTCAGAGTTGGAGCTAGGGTTCAAAAATGGCACCTTTTTTCTCAGAGGTGGGAATGCTACCATTGAACCAAAGGCTCGCTCTGACCAGGAGGAAAAGATAAAAATTACTGACAGTTGGGATGTAACCCCAAGGTCATTGAGAGGAAAATGCTGAAAGGCTTTATCTCCCTACCCTCTCAGTCTAGCTTGTTAGTGGGAGGGAACTATCTGAGAAGGAAGAAAACATGAGCAAAAAAAATTCCAACAGAAGTTTCCAAGGTTCCTCATTAAAACTTGGACTCCCAACCCATCATAACACTATACCAGTATTTTTCTGGAGATTGCTTCAATCTGGGTGGAACTGTCAATATACGTGGTTTTCTTGGTATGGCATCAAGACTTTCTCTTGAAGTTTCAACTGCCCTAAAGTAATTTTGCTAGAGCTATGAAATAAGGACAGTTTGGAGCAGTATTATTTATATTTGTGTTACGTATAGAAGCAGTTTGTTATAAGTAACTCCCCCCGCCCATTACCTAATTAATTTTCCACCTACCACCCAGAAGGAGAATGACATTGTTGAATTAGAAGAATATAAAGAATGTTCTTCAGGGGAAGAAATGTATTTAGCTTCATAATTTTTGCACAAACAGAATCAGCAGGTTACATAGTTATTACCCGAGCAGAATTGGTGATGCAGGATAATTCGAACATGTGGTATAGTTGGCACCTGTGTTTCACTATGTCAATGCCCCTTTTCAGTCCCTTGTGATGAATGGAGAACAGTAGAAAATGAAGTATGGGAAAATTGAGCTTGGTACGTCAAACTTGGAAGAAACCCAGCTACGCTTCAGAGTGCACAATCTTAAGAAGGATGGTTCTGCTTAGATTATAGAAAATTAAACAACCCAGCAGAAGCTAATGCATACTCTATACTTCATGCAGAGGAGACCCTTGCAAAGCCATGGGACCTTCACAATGCCATCTCATCAAATAATATGGGCAAGTCTTATTAGGCACAGAAACCCAAGTGCATTCCATGCTTAACTTCTCCTGTAGGCTTATTTAAGTTCATGGTATGCCCTTTAAAATTGAAAATATGTTTGGCACCTACCAGCATTGTGGATTCCATTCTAATGAGAGCTGGAGCTTACATAGTGACATACGTGGATGATATTACTATTTCTTGGATCACAGGCATGGGTCTGGACATTGTGCTGGAGGAATAGGTCAAAGTTAACAAACAGAATTTTTGTTTTCTTTAACCTAAGTTATCTTTGCTCTCTCTAAAAATTGGTAGTTGGCCTTTATCCAAGAGAAAGTTGATCTTTAAAATGTTAGGTGATCATCCATGACATTGCCATCATGGGTAGTCTAGGGTATGCAGCATGCTTGTAATTTTTAGCTGCTAACCTAACCAGAAACTCTAAGGTCACTGCTCAGTTTAAATAGGCCCTGAGCTCAACTAGAAGCTAATTATTATTGGAAGTTTATCTAGATTGAAAATTGCTTGTTTCTCTTTGTTTCTTTATTACTCTCTGAATGATTCTCAAGATCAGAAAAGGTACAGGAGAAAATACTAGGTTTCTTTTTCATATTTGTTCCCTGACTGAGATGAGAGATTTCTTCACTAAAGGGTTGTGGATCTTTAGCATTCTGTACCCCAGAGAACTGTGGATGCTCAGTCATTGAGCATATTCAAGAGAGAGATCGATAGATTTTTAGATGCTAAGGGAATTAAGGAATATGGGGAGAATGGGGAAATGACGGAGAGACTATACAATTACATTGGGCCTCCCTTCACGGAGGAAGATACAGAAAATCTCCCAGAAATACTAGGGAACCAAGGGACTTGTAAAAATGAGGAACAGAAAGAAATTAGTATTAATAAAGAGGTAGTACTTGAAAAATTAATTGGATTGAAAGTTGATAAATCCTCTGGACCAGATGAGCTACATCCCAGAGTGTTGAAGGAGGTGGCTATAGAGATAGTGGTGGTTATCTTTCAAAATTCTATAGATTCTGGAAGGGTTCCTGCAGATTGGGAAGTAGCAAATGTAACCTCACTATTTAAGAAGGGAACGAGAGGGAAAACTGAGAACTACAAACCTGTTAGTTTGACGTCAGTAGTAGGGAAAATGTTAGAATGTATTATAATGCATGTGATAACTGGACACTTGGAAAATAATGATATGATTGGGCCGAGTCAACATGGATTTATGAAAGGGAAATCATGTTTGACACAGCAGTTGGAGTTTTTTGAGGATGTTACTTGTAGCATAGATGAAGGAGAACCAGTGGATGTAGTGTATTTGGATTTTCAGAAGGCTTTTGATAAAGTCCCACACAGGTGGTTAGTAAACAAAATTAGAGCACATGGGATTGGGGATATTATACCACTATGGATTGAGAATTGGTTAACAGACAGGAAGCAGAGAGTAGGAATAAATGGGCCATTCTCAAGATGGCAGTCTGTTACTAGTGGGGTACCGCAAGGATCAGTGCTTGGGCCACAGCTGTTCACAATGTATATAACTGACTTGGATATGGGGACCAAATGTAATATTTCCAAGTTTGCTGATGACAAAAAACTAGGAGGGAATGTAAGTTGTGAGGATGCAAGGAGACTTCAAGGGGATTTGGATAGGCTAAGTGAATGAGCAAGTACATGGCAGATGGAATATAATGTGAATACGTGTGAAGTGATCCACTTTGGTAGAAAAACACAGAAAGGCAGAGTATTTCTTAAATGGTGAGAGGTTGGGAAGTGTTGATGTCCAAAGGGACCTGGGTGTCCTTGTTCATGAATTGTTAAAAGCTAGTATGCGGGTGCAGTAAGCAATTAGGAAGGAAAGTGGTATGTTGGCCTTCATTGCAAGGGGATTTGAGTACAGGAGGAAAGCTGTCTTGCTGCATTTGTATAGAGCCTTGGTGAGACTGCACTTGGAGAATTGTGTACAGTTTTAGTCTCCTTATCTCAGGAAGGATATACTTGCCATGAGGGAGTATAATGGAGGTTCACCAGACTAATCCCTGGGATTAGGGGATTGTTTTATGAGCAGAGATTGCAGAAACTGAGCCTGTATTCTCTAGAGTTTCGAAGAATAAGTGGTGATCTCACTGAAGCTTATAAAATTCTTACAGGGTGTGACAGGGTAGGTGTGGATAGGATGTTTCCCCTGGATGGTGAGTCTAGAACCAGGGGACATAGTCTCAGAATAAGGGGCAGGCTATTTAAGACTGAGATGAGGAGGAATTTCTTAATTCAGAGGGTGGTGAATCTTTGGAATGGTCTACCCCAGAGGGCTGTGGAAGCTCAATCATTGAGCATGTTCAAGACAGAATTCGATAGATTTCTGGATACTAATGACATCAAGGGATATGGGGATAGTGGGGAAAAATGGCGTAGAGGTAGATGATCAACCATGATCTGTTTGAATGGTGGAGCAGGCTCGATGGGCCAAATGGCCTATTTCTGCTCCTATTTCGTATGTTATGTTTTCTATGTTCTAGTCACACATGGAATGATGAGCTCATCTACATTAGATGCTCTGAGTTGCTTATATCAATATTACTGAAGTCCTGTATTTGGGTTGTTGTACATGTGGGACTTGAGGAGGGGCCATGTGTGGGGGAGGAGGGATGTTGGTAGGTGGAGTGGAACCAAATCTAAAATGGACACTGTTTCATATCAATCCTGCCCTATGACAATGAAGTAGGTAAAGCATTCCTCTAAACAGAAGATTATAATTGGAAACTCATACTGAATTAATATCACTTCATTAAATGACCTCACCAGAAAATAGTTTCTGGATCAGGCATAAAAACAAGAAATGCTGGAAATACTCAGCAGGTCTGGCAGCATCTGTGGAGCGAGAAGCAGAGTTAACGCTTCAGGCCAGTGACCCTTCATCAGAAATGGCAAAGGTTAGAAATGTAATAGCTTTAAGCAAATAAAGCGGGCAACAGCTAACAAAAGTAAAGATGTTGATAGGATAGGGTCATAGAGAATAACTGACCAGAAGATCATGGAGCAAAGGCAAACGGTATGTTAATGGTGTGTTGAAAGACAGAGCATTAGTGCAGAGAGGGTGTTAATAGACAGAAAAATGCATAGAGTCATACAGCACAGAAACAGGCCCTTCAGCCCTTCGTGTCTGTGCCGGCCATCAAGCACCTAACTATCCTAATCCCATTTTCCAGTACTTGGCCTGTAGCCTTGGCGTTTCAAGTGCTCATCTAAATACTTCTTAAACGTTGTGAGGGTTCCTGCCTCTACCAGCTTTTCAGGCAGTGTGTTCCAGGTCCCAACCACCCTCTGGGTGAAACATTTTTTCCTCAAATCCCCTCTAAACCTCCTATTCCTTACCTTAAATCTATGCCCCCTGGTTATTGACCCTCTGCTAAGGGAAAGCGTTTCTTCCTATCTCACCTATCAATACCCCTCATAATTTTGTATACCTCAATCAGGTCCCCCCTCAGCCTTCTCTGCTCTAAGAAAAACAACCCTAGCCTTTCCAGTCTCTCCTCATAGCTGAAATGCTCCAGCCCAGGCAACATCCTGGTGAATCTCCTCTGCACCCTCTCCAGTGCAATCACATCCTATAGTGTGGTTCCCAGAACTGTACACAATACTCCAGCTGTGGCCTAACTAGTGTTTTATACAGCACCATCATAACCTCCCTGCTCTTATATTCTATGCCTTGGCTAATAAAGGCAAGTATCCCATATGCCTTCCTAACCACCTTATCTACTTGTGCTGTTGCCTTCAGTGATCTCTGGACAAGTACACCAAGGTCCCTCTGACCCTCTGTACTTCCTAGGATCCTACCATCCATTGTATATTCCCTTGCCTTGTTAGTCCTCCCAAAATGCATCACCTCACACTTCTCAGGATTAAATTCCATTTGCCACTGCTCTGCCCATCTAACCAGCCCATCTATATCGCCCTATATCGCAATCGCAGGAGGTGTAATATCTGCACTTTTACCTCCTCTCTCCTCACTATCCAAGGCCCCAAATACTCCTTTCAGGTGAAGCAGCAATTTACTTGTACTTCTTTCCATTTAGTATACTGTATTCGCATCTCACAATGTGGTCTCCCTACATTGGGGAGACCAAACGCAGATTGGGCGACAGTTTTGCGGAACACCTCCGCTCAGTCTGAAAGCATGACCCCAAGCTTCCGGTTGCTTGTCATTTCAACACACCCCCCTGCTCTCATGTCCACATATCTGTCCTGGGCATGCTGCAGTGTTCCAGTGAACAACAACGCAAACTCAAGGAACAGCATCTCATTTACCGATTTGGCACACTACAGGCTGCCGGACTGAACATTGAGTTCAATAATTTCAGAGCATGACAGGCCCCCCCTTTTTATTTTCAGTTCTTTTTTCTTTTTATTTTATTTTAGTTTTTATTTATTTTCTTTGATTCATCATTCATTTTTCTTAGCATGTCCCTGCCCATTGTTTTTTTCATGTTTGTGCTTTGGGCCAGGGCTGTTCAATTTCTGTCCATTAACACCCTCTCTGCACTAACTTTGTCATTTAACACACCATTAACATACCGTTTGCCTTTGTCCATGACCTTCTGGTCAGTTATTCTCTGTGGCCCTGTCCTATCAACACCTTTACTTTTGTTATCTCTTGCCCCACCCCACTTTATTTGCTTAAAACCTATTACATTTCTAACCTTTGCCAGTGCTGATGAAGGGTCACTGACCTGAAACGTTAACTCTGCTTCTCTCTCCACAGATGCTGCCAGAACTGCTGAGTATTTCCAGCATTTCTCATTTTTATGTCAGATTTCCAGCATCTGCAGTATTTTGCTTTTACCCTGGATCAGGCAGTCTGGTTACAAAATGGAGAGGGTACTTTTGAATGGCTGAAGAAAATTCCTCTGAGCACATCCTCTTTTAGTGAGTCGGATATACACCCAAGAATTCATGGTTCACATGGACACCTCTTACTGAAGTTTTGGAGCTGTGTTGAGTTAGGTGAATGAGCAAGGGTTGGAGCAGGGCATCATTTTCCTCAGCCATTGCGAGAAGTTGGCTGGTTGAGGAAGCTTAGAAATCGTTGATGTAGCTGTTTTGTTTTTGCCCATATCTTCTGTCCTCTGAGTTAACTTTGTCTTTTCCCTCTCTTTATGTCAATACTGTAGTCCTTGGTTGAGAAGGAAGCGAGTGCCCAGTAAGGTGTTGTGTGACTTGAACTATAAGAGGTAGAAATTCATCTGGGGTGGTGATGCAAAACAGGCAATATTGGATCGACTGCTTGTTATACACAATGTCCGATATTCAGATCCATTGCAGTCAATGGAACTCGGTATCAGGAACTGTGCATAACTGCTGGCCAATTCAATATTGCTCATTTAGCGTCACCACCCAAGATGAATTTCTACCGCGCAGTATCTTTGGAGGTATGCTCGGTCCATGATTTGAGAAAAAATACATTAGTGTTGTAGACTTTAGAGATCACAAATGTAGTTCTATGGTATATGGTTTAGAGCAGATCATTCTATGGAACTATGCCATTTACCCAAAAGAAACTAGACCAGAATATTGGCATGACAAAGGTCTGCAACTTGAGCCAGTTCCTGAAGGGCTGCCAATGGTCACAAAACCTTCAGGAGAGGTGATGAAAGAATGAAAGGGGACAATATTTTCTTGAAGGGGAATGGCACATTCACTCATAAGATGGCTTTTTCACTTTTCTTTAAATTTGACATGAATTTTTGTGCTCATCAAGGTGAATGAGTTCAGTGTTAGGGAACAGTACATGCAGTGTCAGCTTTAAACACTCTCAGATCAAGTATTGACAATTTCTGGTACTGTGTCCCAACAATGTGTTTTAATCACAGCCTCAGAAGAATACTACATATTGCCCTGCTGTGACATGTCAATTTTCCACACTAGGCATCCATGTGGCCTTTGAGTGAAATTTCCAATTTGTTCTGAATTGTGGACAGTTTTATACTGTAGGCCCACATCTGCTAGGAACTAGCTGAGACTGGGTGAACGTACTTCATAAAGCAGCCTTACTCCTTACAGCCACCTGTCAGTCTGACCTAGTTTCAAACTGGAGTGTGAGAGGTGAACGGATATGCTATTTCACTATGCTGCACAACTTCCCTTTTTGCTATTCTTACAATAAAACATTGGCAAACCTATGTACTGCCAATTTTATAATTACACAAATTGTACTCTTGTAAAGACACACAGATGCACATTCAGGATCTGAACAGAGAGGCGAAGACTCGGTGATGCATCTGTTTGGAAAACTAGGGGTAGGATGCTTGGGCCTGTTAGGAGGCAAGTGCAGCACAATTTGCACCTGGGTAATTGGAAGAAGACTAACTCACAGGAATAACAGTTTCAGTAAATGCCCAGCCCTCCCTTGCACCCTCAGGAAACTTCGAAGTAGCTGGTCACATAATAAGGGTCAAAAATTGTGTTGGCCATTATGAAGGTTGAAATATTTGCAAAAGCTGTTTGAGGCAAACAGTAATTGTTTTCTGGCCTCCATATTTATTATGTCAATCTTTGGGCATGTGATGGATCAGCACAGCACTGGAACCCCTCACCCCCTTTTGACAACTGGTAAAGTTTTGCTGCACAAGGTCGGTGTGAGGAGAGTTGGCTGAGGGCAGTCATGCCTGGCAAGAGCTGAAGTTCAATTCTGCATGCAGTACCTGCCAAGACTGAAGAAGCAGGCAATGTAGGTAGAATGCACAGCTAAAGGAAATATACTTGATCATTCCATTCACCAGGTACATAGCCTATTAATGCATGCCACAAAATGTTGCTGGGCAATCGGGTTTATATTTATTACCATCCCTTGCTAACCTTTATCATTACTAAACACATAACAATAGGGCATACATTGCACTTGGAACTTACAATTGCAAGGTTTCACTCAGATTGTCTGTTGGAAGGTGTCTCTTGAAGCCACCGCTTTAACTTTGTAACTTTTCTGTCACTTTTGGGCCTAGGACTGTAGCCCTCCAGCACTACTCCTGGATTCACACAAGACCATCTTGCAGCACCCTGCATCCTTGTCACAAACTGTTGCGAGTAACAGTGCAACTACACATGTCAGGGAGGATGCAGTTAGTAAGCTTGAAGAGATAGCACAAGGCAAGAAGGAGCAAGTAGTTTGATAGGGTAGCTGTAGAGAATATGTTTCCACTTGTGTAGGATTCCAAACATAGGGTTCATAAATATAAACTAGTCACTAATAAATCCAATAAGGAATTCAGGATAAACAACTTTAACCAGAGAGTGGTTAGAATGTGGAACTCGCTACCACATGGAGAGTGGTTGAGGTGAATAGCATTGATGCATTTAAGGGGAAACTAGATAAATTCATGAGGGAGAAAGGAATAGAAGGATATGTTAGAGTTAGCTGAAGAGTGGTGGGGAAAGGCTCATGTGGAGCACAAACACCAGCATAGACAAGTTGGGCCCAATGGTCTTTTTCTGTGCATTGCCAGTGAAGGATCAGAATTCTGATGGTTGCCACCACATGCCCTCTGTACTTTGAGAAATGCAGCAATGTGTAAACAATTAGCAGCGGTGTCATTCTCTTCTTGGTAGGTAGTAGGAACAGAGATGAAGTAGCTGGCTTTGCTTACAGATGTACTGGCTAATTGCATCATTTAGGGCAGCACATTAGCTGACTGTGCAAATGATCCCTAAGCTAGACAGGAAGAAGGCAGAACCAAAATAGTCGAGTGTTCGGATAACCTTGCCTTTCACTGATGGTGTCGATCCTATGGTGTCGGCCGGCTGAATATATCCATGCAGCAGATGAAATAGTTCAGCCTCTAGCTCCATGCTGACCCCTACCCTGTGGATCAAATTCGCCAGGGTCATTGTTGGGTTGGAGCCATAGAGCCTACGGATATAGTTGACTTCATGATTGGTGCTGTTAACGTGCCTCTGATCTCCCTGTCGTGCCTTCTTTCATTCTGTATCATTTAAAAGTGAAGAATTGATTAGAGTGCTACCTAGCACTCTCAGCAGTAACGCCACATTTGTCAAAGAGCATCAGAATTTTTCACAGAATCGTTACAGCACAGAAAGAGGCCTTTCGGCCCATTGTGTCTGCACCGGCTGTCTGAATATAAGCAATTCACTTAGTGCCATTCCCCCATCTTCTCTCTGTAACCTTGTACATTCTTCCTTTTCAGCTAACTGTCTAATTCCTTTTGAATACCTCAATTGAACTTGCCTCCACTACACTCCCTGACAGTGCATTCCACATCCTAACCACTCGCTGCGTGAAAAAGCTTTTCCTCACATTGCCATTGCTTCTTTTGCCAATTACCTTAAATATGTGGCCTCTTGTTCTTGATCCTTTCACGAGTGGTAACAGTTTTTCCCTTTTTACTTTGTCCATCACCCTCTATCAAATCTCCTCTCAGCCTTCTCTTCTCCAAGGAAAACAATCCCAATTTCTCCAATCTATCTTCGTAAATAAAGTTCCATATCCCTGGAAGTATTCTTGTGAGTCTCCAATGCCTTCACATCTTTCCTAAAGTGTGGCATCCAGAACTGAATACAATATCCAGTAGTGGCCGAATCAGTGTTTTATATAAGTCTAACATAACCTCCTTGCTCTTGTAGTCTATGCCCCTATTAATAAAGCCTAGGATATTGTATGCTTTATTAACTGCTCTCTCAACCTGTCTTGCCACCTACAATACTTATGCACATATACACCCAGGTCCCTCTGCTCCTGCACCCCCTTTAGAGTTGCACCCTTTATTTTATATTGTCTCTCCATGTTCTTCCTAACACAATGAATCACTTCACACTTCTCTACATTGAACTTCATCTACCACTTGACCACCCATTCCACCAACTTGTCTATGTCCTTTTGAAGTTCTACACTATCCTCCTCACAGTTCACTATGTTTCCAAGTTTTGTATCATCCGCAAATTTTGAAATTGTGTGCTGTACACCATGGCCTAGGTCATTAATATATTTCAGGTAGAGCAAGGGTCCCAAAACTGAAGTCCACTACAAAGATCTTCTTCTAGTTAAAGCAGATGCGTACAGAGTTTTGTAAAACAAAAAATCATTCCTGAGATGTGGGCATTGCTCTTGAACATACAAACATATGAATTATGAGCAGGAGTAGGCCACTTGGCCCCTCGAGCCTGCTCTGCATTCAACAAGGTCATGGCTGATCTGATTGTAACCTCAACTCCACATTCTTGCCTACCCCTGATAACCTTTCACTCCCTTGCTTATCAAGAATCTATCTACCACTGCCTTAAAAATATTCAAAGATCTGCTTCCACCTCCTTTTGAGGAAAAGAGTTCCAAAGACTCACGACCCTCTGAGAGGAAAAAGAATTCTCCTCATCTCTGTCTTAAATGGGCGACCATTTATTTTTAAATAGTAACCCCCCATTCTAGATTCTCCCACAAGAGAATACATCCTTTCCACATCCACCCTGTCAAGACCTTTCAGGATCTTATATGTTTCAATCAAGCTGCCTCTTACTCTCCTAAACGCCAGCAGATACAAGCCTATCCAACCTTTCTTCATAAGACAACCCACCCATTCCAGGTACTAGTCTAGTAAACCTTCTCTGAACTGTTTCCAACGCATTTACATCCTTCCTTAAATAAGGAGACCAATACTGTACATGGTACCCCAGATGTGGTCTCAAAAATGTCTTGTATAACTGAAGCATAACTTCTCTACTTTTGTATTCAATTCCCCTCACAATAAACAATAACATTCTATTAGATTTCCTAATTATTTGCTGTACCTGCATACTAACCTTTTGTGATCCATGCACTAGGGCACCTGGATCATTCTGCATCTCAGAGCTCTGCAATCTCTCACCATTTGGATAATATACTTCATTTTTATTCTTCCTGCCAAAATGGACAACTTCCCACTTTCCCACATTATACTCCATTTGCCAGATCTTTGCCCACTCACTTAACCTATCTATATCCTTTTGCAGCCTTCTTATACCCTCTTCACAACTTATTTTCCTACCTATCTTTGTGTCATCAGCAAATTTAGGAACCATGCCTGCGGTCCCTTCACCAAGTCATTTATATAAATTGTAAAATGTTGAGGCCCCAGCACTGATCCCTGTGGCACACCACTCATTACATCTTGCCAACCAGAAAATGACCCATTTATGCCTACTCTTGGTTTCCTGTTAGCTAGCCAATCTTCTATCCATGCCAATATATTACCCCTGACACCATGAGCTTTTACTTGCTGCACTAACCTTTGATGTGGCACATTGTCAGATGCCTTATGGAAATCTACAGTGCATCCCCTTTATCCACATCACATGTTACTTCTTCAAAGAACACCAATAAATTGGTTAAACATGATTTTCCTTTCACAAAACCATGTTGACTCTGCCTGATTACCTTGAATTTTTCTAAATGCCCTGCTTTAATGTCTTTAATAATAGCTTCTAACATTTTCCCCAAGACAGATGTTAAGCTAACTAGCCTGCAGTTTCCCACTTTCTGTCTCCCTCCCTTTTTGAATAAAGGAGTTACATTGGGTATTTTCCAATCTAATGGAACCTTCCCTGAATCTAGGGAATTTTCAAAAATTAAAACCAACACCTCAACTATCTCACTAACCACTTCTTTTAAGACCCTAGGATGAAGTCCATCAGGACCCGGGGACTCATCAGCCGGCAGCTCCAACAATTTGCTCAGTACCACTTCCCTGGTGATTGTAATTTTCTTGAGTTCCTCCCTCCCTTCCATTTCCTGATTTACAGCTTTTTCTGGGATATTACTTGTATCCTCTATGGTGAAGACCGATGCAAAATACCTTTTTCTTTAAGTTTGATACTATCATTAACTTTTTTATTTAACCATGGAAGTGGGTCCTCCCTTGGAAATTTTCTTTCTCACTGCAATGTACCTATTCTGTGTATTCTGAAATATCCCCTTAAATGTCTGCCGCTGCATCTCGATTGACCTATCCCTTAACCTAATTTGCCAGTTCACTTTAGCTAGCTCTGCTTTCATGCCCTTATAATTGCCCTTATTTAAGTTTAAAATACTAGTCTTGGACCCACTCTTCTCTCCCTCAAACTGAATGTAAAATTCAATCATATTATGATCGCTGCTGCCTAGGGGTGCCTTCACTATAAGGACATGAGTTAATCCTATCTCATTACACAATATCAGATCTAAAATAGCCCACTTTCTGGTTAGCTCCAGAATGTGCTGTTCTAAGAAACTATCCCGAAAACATTCTATGAACTCCTGACATGGCTGACATTTATTGCCCAACCCTAGTTGCCCTTAACAAGGTAGTGTGAGTATTTTTAAACCACTGCACTTGGTGTGGTGAAGATGCTCCCACAATGCTGTTAGTTAGGGAGTTCCAGGACTTTGACTCAGTGATGATGCTGTGGTATGAATCTTGGCATTATGGAGACACTTTGTTGATCTTGCATTTTTGAAGGATGTTCCTATTGCAAAGAGCTTCAGTTTGATCATTTTCTCTGTGCTCCTGGTAACAATAATTCTACCACATCTCATAACATAAACAATCCCTCCACAGAAAAAATGAGAAGGAAATTTTCAGTTCAGTTCCTTTAAAATAGATATTCAAACAGCTGCTTGCCTTCAAGAGTAGATTCTTCTGGGAAGAACTTCAGGTCAAATTTGAAGGGGCTTATTTATGCCTTCACCAGCATGCTTTATACATGTACAATTAAGCTTGTGTTCAAGCGGAGCAGGTGTGCATAAAACCATGAGGGAAACAGGATCACGGTAAAGAGGAAGCAGGGACCAGATGAGAGCGTGAGTTGCACAATTCCTTGGTCCCCCGTGTGCCTGAATCCTACTGGCAGTAAGGATAATTGAAGTTGAAGCATTCTTCCCATGTCTTTCAACACAATGGCATTGAATCAAATGCATTTCAGACAACTGGAATGGATGTCTCCTCTTTCTGAAGATTGGAAGGGCTCCAAGTCAAGAGTTTGGCCAATTGCAACCAAGTTTAATGCTGCGAGCCCACTGCACAAATTCAGCATTAAATAAGAAATCCCATTCAATTTTTCTGATATGGAAAGTGGGAATGTCACACTGGCCATGGTAGAAAAAAAAATCTATCCCTCAACCAACATCCCGAAAACAGATTCTCTGTTCATTATTATGCTGCTATTTGTGGGAGCTTCCTATTAGCAAATTGGCTGCCACATTTCCTAGATTACAGCAGTTACTATTCAAATATACTTCATTGGCTGTAAAGTGCTTTAGGACATCCTGAGATTTTGAAATGCACCACATAAATGCAAGTTCTTTCTTTTTTCATTTCTGGCTAAAGACAGTGGTTGTGGCACTCTGTGACAAAATAATTTGTGATCATATTTTATTGGAACAAGCAGGCTGTACAAGATTGTGGATAGAACCCAATTTGTTTCTTTCTTGAGATTGGGGTTGTGCAGTTGTAATATAAGTGGGGCTGTGTGTTTTTGGACCTTTATCTTGTATCTAATGAGATAGAATTCTCTTCTTTGGTGGTAGTGAGCTAGGTGATCTGAAGCTAGCTTGGCACCAGTTGGCACTAGATCAGCAGCCTGATTCCGAGAGGCCACAAGATGCTCCTGTCTGAAAAGGAAATTTCATATTGACCCAGTAGAGGGTGTTCTTCTGAAGTTCAGAGTTATACTTAGTGTTGATGAACAGCAGAGTGCTTTTTCCTCTCATTTGGCCTGTTGTATTTAATCTTGAATGATTCCATGTTAAAGCCAGGGTCCAAAAATTTAAAAGTTCCATTTCGCATTCCTCGCCTTAATGCCAACATTACACCCATAGGGGAAAAATATCCCTATATAAACAGAAATAACATTGCATTTAATTCCACTACACTGTCACACGGAGGGCCCCATGCCTTTGAAAAAGGATTTTGTTTTTAAAGCCATCAAATTACAGAAAATGCTGCAAAAACTCTTCCATTGAACTGACATGTTAACTCTGTTCTCTCTCCAAAGATGCTGCCTGACCTGCTGAGTGTTTTTCAGCATTTTCTGTTTTTATTTCAGATTACCAGCATCTGCAATATTTTGCTTTTGTCATCAAATTACATTGTGGCATATTGGTTTATGGCTGTTTTGACATATTAGTCTGAAGTCCTCATTCAGCTATTGTAGTGGCGATGTCATACTGTTTATTTTAAATGGGTTAGTAGAGCTTGTATGAAATGGGAGAGAGAGAACTTTTGGATGAATGAGTTAAGCATTCCGATTGGTAGGATATTGTGGTGTGAATTCAGGGTCTAAGGAACTTGAAAGAGAAACTGCTGGCCTTTCTGCACAATGGAACTTAAAACACAGCTGTACACACCAGGGAGGTGGGAGAAATTTTGGAAGACTGTCAAATGGTTTTGCACATTTACTCAAGCAGGTTTGGACGTCATTGCTTGTCTGATTGATTAATTGTAATTAAAAAAAAAAGAACTATTACTTGTAGCATATCAGAATGAAAAGAAAGCTACATTTAGATCTTGCCTACAGGGATAATTTTGTGCTAAAAGGGTGGAGCCTCACACTGCAGCTGCACATATCAGCAAATTGTGGGCATGCAAAACTGGGGGTCATAAGCCTGCAATATGTATGGCCTGTGGACGTGGCTCCAAAGTGGTACTGTAAACTGGGGACAATTGTCCCACATACCTTTAAATATTGACTACGTGAGATCTTCCATTCATTTCTAGTGAAAAATATCACTTGTGTAGGAACATACAAAAAGGTAGGAAAAGATCATCAGGCCCATGAATTCTCACCCTATCCATTAGATGGTGTAGTCTCATGTACCCTCCCCTCCAAGCCCAACTAACATAAACTTTATCAATCCCAAATAACTCTAGGGTGAGCATGTGGAAAAATCCTCTTTGATTCTCAGCGGTACAGTAAAAATGACATGCCAAAGAGCACTGTAATTTGTGTGGCTTCCAGTTAAATGTAACTGTGCACATTGGCATTATGGGAAACACTTTGTTGATCCTGCCTTTTTGAAGGACGTTCCTGTGGCAAAGAGCTTCAGCATGGTCAGTTTCTCTGTGCTCTTTGTAACAATAATTCTGCTGCCTCGCTAATTGCATAAACATTCCCTTTGTGGAAGAATACATTGCCTGACAAATAAAGTAGAACAAACTTTCATGTTTCTTCCCTTCAGTTCCTTATAAAATAGATATTCAATCAGCTGTTTCATTTTTACAGCAGCTTCTACTGGGCAGGACTTTATGTCACATTTGAAGGGGCTTGCTTGTGGCCTGAGACAGCATGCTTTACAAATGTCTGATTAAGCTCGCATTTAAGAGGGGCAGGTGTACATTGTAAAAAGGTGCAAGGGAAACAGGATCATATTGATGAGAGTATGAGTTACCCAATTTCTTAGTCTCTGTGTGCCTGAATCCTGCTGGCAGTAGTGATAATAGCAGTTGGAGGATTCATCCCATTTCTTTTCAACACTGGCATTGGATCAAATGCATTTCAGACAACTGGAATGGAAGTTGACTCTTTCTGAAGGTTGGAATTTTTTTTTCTCTTTTATGTTTATTAGGAATATTTTCTTAAAAACATTCACAATTTTCCAACTAGACTAGTAATGAAATCCAGGTCAAGTTGAGTAAATGTATGAAACCATTTGACAATCTTAGATTCAAAGAATCATTCAGCACAGAAAGAGGCCATTTGTTCCATTATGTTTGTGTGGCTCTTTGAAAGAACGATCACAATAATCCCACTCTCCTGCTCTTTCCCCATAGCCCTGCAATGGTTTCCTTTTCAAATATTTATCCAATTCCCTTTTTTTTTAATAAACCACTGAAGTATCTGTTTCCATCACCCTTTCAGGAAGTGCATTTGAGATCAAAACAACTTGCTGCACTTAAAGGAAACTCTCATCATCCACCCACCGCCCCCCCCCCACCCCACCCCCCCACACAAGTTCTTTTGCCAAATACCGTAAATTATCTCAAGTCCTGCAAAAACGTTTCGACAAGGACTGAATGTCAAAAAATGTTTTCCATTTCTAAAGGTGCTCAGGTGGGAGCTGCCAATTTAAAAGCCCACAATCAAACCCAGAAGCTACTTCCAGTTGAATAACTGAGCGCTGGAGCTACTCAGTCTTAACAATAATAATCTGGATTTTGCTGTAGCAAGGCATCTAACAGTGTCTGCTTCTGTTCAAAAAATTTTGCCCACAAAGTTGTTGAAAGTGAGAGCTGATAATGGCATAATGAGGGGAGCAGAGCATTTGGGACCTGAGTGAACAGGGCACCCAACAGTGCATCTGTTTGGCCAATCAGATTTAAAGATTGGGAAATAAACAAGGAAAGCACTGAAAAGGAGGGTTAAGTGAAGGGGGTGAACTTGATGTCAAATCCGACACAAAAAGAAATAGAGTGAAAAATTGGATTGAGAGAGAGAAAAATGAGAGAAAGGAAAAGAATAAAATTAATTAAAGTTTGACATTTTTAAAGCCTTTTGAAACAATTCACAACCTGAAGAAATGAGACTATACACTTAATATAGTTCATTTTCAGAGCTGGAGAGGTAGACTAGAGTCATTAACACTTATCATGGCGTTAAAAGGGTATTTGTGCTCCTAATTACTAGCCTTAAATATCTAGCAGGTTTAGTTTGTATCTACTGCACAAATACAGCAACTTCAGGCTATTCAGTGCATTTCAATCGCGAGGTAGGCAGCGAGATACTATTTTTGTGAAGCTATCAGTGGCTCAAGTCGAACATCAACTTTAGGTTATCGGCATTTAACCATGCATATGCCTCTCGCATGAAGTTGCTGTACCATTTACCCGCCAACAACGGAGAGCGCAATTAACCTCAGTTATTTTGACAGGAAAACCGACCGAAAGAAAAGAAAAAGACTGGGACCAACAGCACTTAAGAGTGGGACATCAGTCCTCAATACCTGAGCGAAAAGGCACTGCTAAACCAACAGCAAAGGTACTTTTAAAAAAAGAAACGATATTTTTCAGACTGGGTCCGGAGGGACACGATGTTCAAATCTCTGGATAAGGGCGGGAAAAATGTACCCAACGTGGCCCTCATCCTGATGACCACCTTCGTGTGTGGCTGCATCAAGCTGTGTAGACTTCCAGTACGCAAACCCCAAGTGTCACTACGTGCTGAGGTTCTATCAGTCCCCGGTGTTGCGAAGGATGGGCCTGGTCACATTGCCGCGGAACGCTCCATGCAGTTGGGCCGTGCCGTACCACCTATCCTTCATGGAGCAGTTTCTGCGGGAAAACACCTTTGACCACCGGTCCATCAGGCAGTGGTCTGCACGGAATGTCCTCAAGGCCCTACGGGAAAAGGAGCCGGTGTATCCTGTCGGATGGTTCCCCGAGCAGACCGTCAAAGTCATTTGGCGGAATGCCTCATCACCAGAACTTTCAAACAAGCACCAAGACCTTGGCTGGTGGTGAGAAGGGCCCTCCCCGTCAGATCCTTCATGCACACCCGAAGTCTCGCCCCCTCCGCACAATGCCCCCGCAGTGGCTGTAGTGGGGAAGAGACGGTTGCCCACCTCCTCCTGGAATATGTCTTTGCAAAGCAGGTGTGGAAAGAGATGCAGTGGTTTTTGTCAAGGTTCATCCCAAGCAGCTCTGTAACACAGGAGTCTGTGCTCTACGGGCTGTTCCCAGGGACGCACACCGAGACAAACATCAACTGCTGCTGGAGGACTATCAATTCGGTGAAAGACGCCCTTTGGTCTGCCCGAAACTTGCTGGTCTTCCAGCGAAATGAGTTGTCCACGACCGAATGTTGCAGACTGGCACATTCCAAGGTCCAGGACTACGGGCTGAGGGACGCACTAAAGCTTGGGGCAGCCGCAGCAAAGGCTCAATGGGGAAAGACCACAGTGTAAGGTCCCCCCACCAAGCTGAACTGAGGGGCTGGATCCATGGGAAACCCCTCGAACTGTATCGGAGAAATTTTGTGTGCTGAAAATGTAAAAATGTATATGGCAGGACAATGAAATGGAAGGGTTGTGAGGCAACTCATGATTGTATAGAAGGTAACTGATCACCTTTGCACTGCTTGTATTTTTTGACTTGATGCTGTTTTAAACTGTTTGGGAATGTAATTTTTACAGATTTTTATGAATAAAGTATATTTTGGAAATAAAAAAAAATTTTCAGACCAATACTAAGAAGTTTTTTTTTGCTTCATTTTCTAACTTAATTTATTTTGCCTCCAACAATTTTTTGTCATGCTTTACTCCGGAATGTCATGCCGAGGAAATGAAGGGCAAGATAAAAAATAAAAGCGCTGTCAGAGAGGGGGAAATGCTGGAGTTTATTGAAGGGAGGCAGCTTTCAGCAGGCTGGCATAGTCACCGCTTCTCTGACGCCTGGAGAACGGTTCAATCGCCCCCTGTCCTCTGCGCCGCTCGTTGCGTCGCCCGATATGAAGTGAGCAGCAGCATGTTGGCCTCTTTTAAGTTGGAGCTGGAAAGCGAGCTTGCTGTCGCCTCGTTCAGCACCGCTGATCTTTCTGGAGGAGCAGAGACAGGGAAAGGGGAGGGAGACAAGAGGAGGCAGCAGTTTGAAGCAAGATGCTGAAGGCAGCAGCTGATGAAGTTGTGCATTCCGCATGGGGCAAGGAGGAGTGAAAGGGGAGGGGGCGAAGGCAAAGGGGAAACTGGAGGAGGAGGAGAGGCGAGCACTTTGCAACGTGCAGCTAAATGGCTGAGATCGGCGAACGGCAGGACTTGGCTTGTCAGGCGGCTCTGGCTGTCCTGTTTGGGGGTTTTCTGGCCAGGAGGAAGTGGCGACCTGGCTTTACCTTGAGGCTTTAAAGCGAAGTGGGATCTTCACAAGTGGCATCAACTCCCCCTCCCTCCCTCACCTCTCCTCTCCTCTCAGAACTTTCCCATCCTATATCCGAGAGAGAGAGAACTGTTTTGTTTGACCACGTCTGATCTTCAATAGGGGGGCGAGGAGGAGGAGGAGGGGGTAAGGGGGGTGAGGGGGTAAGGGGGGTAAGGGGGGGGGGGGAAGAGAGAGGGAAACAAACTTTCTAACAACATTGGAGGAGACGATGGCGACGAAGCCAGAGCCGGCTTCCCCCCGGAGTAAAGCTGAGGCCGGGAGAGCGGCAGTGGAGCGCAATGGTTATGTGAGGGGCTGTGTGAGCCCGCTGGGCCGGGACCAGGGCTGCCCTATGTGGGGTAGGCTGCTGAGGAGCGGCCGCCTGCTCTCCTCCGCCGCCTGCCTCGGCTCTCTGTCCCTGCTGCTGGCCGTGCTACTGAGGTGGGGAGACGGGGAGGTGAGCACCGAGCTGCCCTCCTCCTCCGGGGTTCTGACCCTTCTGCACTGCGCCCTGCCCCTCTTCAGCCTGCTCAGCGCTTTCTTCTGGCTGGGCTTATACCTGATCCGCTGCGGGCGAGGGGAGCTGGCCCCCCGGCTGCTGGCCGCCTGCTGCCTGGGAGAGACCCTGCTGCAAGCCTCGCTGGTGGGCGAGGAGCAGCTGCTGTCCCTGCCGGCCAGTGCCGTGCTCCTCAGCTGCCTGGCCGCCACCACTCTGCTGCTGCTGAGAGTCAGCCAGGGAGTCTTCACCATCATCTTCACCAGCCTGCTGAGGACCGTCTCCCTCCTGTCCCTGGAGCGGGTCCGAGCCAGCTGGAGACCCTTCCTGGCTTACTTGATGGGGATTTTGGGAGTCCTGCTGGCCAGATACGCCGTGCACATCCTGCCCGGCACCGTGCCGGCGGCTGGGACGGAGGAGAAGATTCCAGTTATTAAGAGGAGGAGGAGGTCCAGTTCGGTCATCGCCGCTGAAATTTCCAATAGTCAACTGGGCTCCAAACCCCACAGGAGGACATCCTTACCGTGCATTCAAAGGGAACAGGTAAGACTTTTTCATTGAGCAGCTCAACTCACAGGAAACACTGTTCATTCACTTGGACAGACAGTAAGCTAATGGGTACACTATATATGACATTTGCTGGCCACTTTACCCAGACATTATTTACAAAGAAATATAGATGTAAAATGTCTATTAAGCTGACTTATGGTCTCTACTCAGAAAATGGCCTTGTAGTTTCCCCAGCCCTATTGAATGTGTATCTTCAGGACAATAATATAAAATCATTGTTAAAATCCTTCTACAATCATAATACACAATTGTATCATTGGATATAATATAATAGTGTCACTGATGCTTTTTTAATGATTTTGTAAAACGAGTCTGAAAGGGATTATTTATGTATACAACATATACATATATAACTGATACTGGCAGAGTTACGAGAGGTACAGGAATCCAAAGGAAAATTATAGAAATATGTTATTGTATTTTACTTTCAAATCTCCTTCATCTGAAATGCCAATTAGGGCGAAATTATTCAAGTCTACAGCTGTGATTTATCAAGAAGCCATGGCACACCTGACAGGGGAAATAAATATTTTCATAGGCAGCAGAGGAAATTCTTTATAAAACGCAGTTTTAAATAATGAATGGTATGCAAGGCCACAAACCATCGAGTTGTAAACATCCAAAAGGACACGATTTTTAAAAATAATAATGAGTTTTATATTTACATTTTACATTCTTTGACATGTGAGAGAAACTTTTTTTTTGCAAATGATAAATAGTCACTTTATTCTGTTTAGGAACATGTGTTTTTTTTATGAGTGACCTAGGAAAAAGAAATCTGGGAACATGTAGATACTAGAAGGGGGAATTAGCTTGTATTGAAAAACAGATATAAATTAAGCACAGGGTGAAAAACACTAGAAGAAATGAGGCAATAATTACTGTTTTAGAATGAAGGGATTATCTCCATTACACCACTATAAAAATACACACTAATCTCAAGGAAAATAAGTAGCTGTGTGATTTGGCCAACTTGTGTTCATTCAGTTGTGTCTGGTTGGTTATGAAAGTGTTTTGATTTAATGTGTAATAATTCCTTCGTTCACACGGAGATGATTAGCATTTAGAAGGATGTGAAACAGTTTACTAATCTTGCAAGTCTTTGAGTCAAACAGAAGGGACATGAATAGGTATATTATAAATTCCAAACATATATTTCTGTTGTCCACTTGGTGTTTAAAAGTTCCTACAATGAACAGTTCTAAGTTTGAACTGAGTTTTTTTTAATGCAGGCCCTGATCAGCTGTAAACATATAGATTGCCATGATGTTAAACAAATAGTGTATATTTCTGAATACAGTCAAAATCTTGTTATAATCTTGTTATAATTTTGCACCATGCAGTCATCTGGGAGGAGGACATTTACATTAAAAAACATACACATTTCACTATAGCTAAGCCCTGTGTTTTAACATATAAAATGCTGAATAATCTGAACACTGACATTAGGAGGTTAGTCAAAAGAAATGTTTTTTGAGTATTACAAGGGAGCACAGAAATATAGATTGCTTTATTAAAGTTGCTTCCACCCTCCCTCCTGTTTGTAACAAGTACAGCATTGTTTCCTTGTGGATGTTTTCTCATTGAATGTATCTTTAGTGCAGTGTGCTGTGGCTGACCTTCATTGTACTGCCACTTCCAGACTGATACAGCATTAGACTTGGGACATGTGTGTCACATATAAGCTGGCAATTAGTTTTAAGATAACAGTTCAGTTGAGCAGTTTGTCACGTGCATAAATGTGAGGGTGAAATCTGAGTGGCTTACGGACATTAGCAGAACCACAAGGTCGAATTATTGCCTTAAACTCACTAACAGAGATATGTTATTCTTTATTCTCTAGTTCTATTTTTATTTTAAAAAAGCTATTTTGTAGTGGGTTTGGTGAGCACAGTCTAGACCTGTCTAGCTGACAAAGTAACAAAAGATGATGTTGACGTACGAGCTGAAAGTGTATGGCATCCCATGACTGGTATTGTCATACTGCCAGTTCTGTATTAGCAGAATAACAAGCACTATATCGTGGATGCTGTAAGGATGGAAGAGAATCATAGGGCAGTAATCCCGTTGACTGATCTGTTAGCCATCCTGACTGCTTGCCTGGATCATTACCTTCAATTCTGTTGCAACTACCCAGCATTTTTATACCATATATAATCTTGATTTGTTTTTAACTTCCATTACTTTTGCTACTTCTCACTTTCACCGTTGGTGATGCAAAAAAAGTGAGAGCTCTGAGAATATGAGACCGCATGGAATATCAGAGAAAAATGAATGGTGTAGCACCTCAAGGAAAATCAGCAGGAGGAGTTCCTCTAGTTACTTTATGTGGCAATGCCAGAAATGCATTCATCAGTATATCCCCTGGTCTCTATTTCCACTGATTCTATTCAGAAATTACACATTCACTAAAGGTACTGTTTTAGAAAAAATACCTTTGATGGATGCATTTATAGCAGTTATATTGAGCGACCAAGACAATTCTTGTCTCTCCCAGCCCCCTCCCCACCAACCTTACAGAACTTTCAGCTGGTGAATTACAAAGGAACTCCTCTTTCTCCAAATAATACTTACAACCTTGAAATTATGTGGCATGGTAAAAGGTGATCCTGTTAAAGAATGGCACAAAAGGATTCCGTACCAACCCCATTAGCACTTTTGCGCGAATATTGCACAGCATAATTTCAAAGCCATATTAACGAATTGTCAGATTCACTGCACATTTTCTTGCTGTAATGTACACTTAGTACTGTCTTACTCTGACTTAATTTAATATTTATAAATTGATTTTCTCACCATATGAAATAAGCAGAACCATATCTGGTATGTTTATGAATGAGAGAACTTGAATTTATGTAATGCCTTATCATACCCGAAGGATGTCCCGATGTAATTAATAGCCAGTTAATTACTTTTGAAATCATGGTAATGTAGGGAAACGTATCAGCCAATTTATGCACAGCAAGTTCCCATGAACAGCAAATAAATTGCATAACCATATCAGTGTGTTTTTGTGCTGTTATTTGAGGGAGGAATGCTGGTCAGGACACTAGGAGAACTCATTAGCTGTTCTCCAGATACAGCCGTTAATCTTTATGGGAACCTGAACAGAAATATTACGTCTCATCTAAGGTACGGCGCCTCCAACTCTCTCAGTCCTGCACTGGAGTGTTGGCCAAGATTATGTGCTCACGTCCATAGTGGACCTTTGACTCAGAGATGAGGGTGCTACCAACAAGCTGTATTCTTGCCTAATGTTAAAATGATACTTTGTACAGTCCATAGGCTGACTTTAATGGCAGTAATCAATTGTGCCTGGACTAGAGATAAATATGATGGAGTCAATCTAAACTTCAATTCAGTTTTGCTGAATCCAAAGTGCAGATTATGGTGTGTTCTTCACCCTTTTGTAAAGCAGCTTTAGTGTAAAGCTACACCTATGTTCAAAGAACCTGCCATTGCACTTACCTGAGCAGACCAGAGTGTGTCGTTCAAAGCCCAAATTGAACAGAGCTAAAAATTTGGATTGGCCCAAATAGGCTAACTTATTCTAACTCCAGCATGTCTTGACTATGAAAGGACTTTGAATCTCAGTCCTGTTGTCCACAACATCCTAGTATCATTTTTCTAGTGTTGACTAGATTTTAAAAGACTAACTTCTTTACCTACAGGTATGGTCAAAATGCCAATGGAACTTGAGCCTGATTGAATCACAAAGTGTAGGAGGTGTAAATTCAGATTTTTTTTCTCCTCTGCCCACCTTCATATCTTTATTGGATGGGTTTTTGTAGTCATCAAGGGAAGGGATGCCAGTTTCATCTTTCCATCTATAAAAGATGATGGACACGCAGCCAACAATCCATTTAGGTGGCATGTCTTCTCTTGGTGCACCTTTGCCGATGGCTGTGAACGCCAATCCTTGACAGGCAGGTTCTGCCACAAGCACTGCACGCGAAGCTACCAAGTGATGCTGTGAGTTGTTGTTTTTGACATTGGCGCCTGTTGCCAAACTGCTGTAGCACCTGGTCATCGTGGTAGTGCACACCAGTCCACAGGATGTGGCGCCATTTCCCTCTTTCACCAGCTAGTGACTCCCAAGTGCGATAGTCAACATTCAGGGTCTTCATGTCATGCCTCCAAGCATCCTTGAAGCGGAGCTTTGGGCGCCCCACTGGTCGTCTGTCCCCGGCTACCTCACCACACAGAAGGTCCTTGCATATGCGACTGTCTCCCATCCTGTGGACATGTCCGATCCACCGAAGCCACCTCTATTTGATTAGTGCCAAGACACTCGGGAGCTCTGCCTTTGAGAGGGCTGCCACATTTCTATAAGGCATCAGTTGTGAAGAGGACATAAAGAGGTTGCAGACTGATATAGATAGGTTGAGTGAGTGGGCAAACATCTGGCAGATGGTGTACAATGTGGGAAAATGTGAAGTTGTCCACTTTGACGGAAGAATAAAAAAGCAGAGTATGACTTAAATGGAGAACAACTGCAGAATTCCGAGGTGCAGAGGGATCCAGGTGTTCTAGTACAAGAGTCACAAAAAGTTGGTATGCAGGTACAGCAAGTAATAAAGAAGGCTAATGGAATGCTATCCTTTATTACAAGAGGAATTGAAAATAAAAGTAAGGTTCTTATGTTTCAGTTATACAGGGCACTGGTGAGACCACATCTCTAATACTGTGTGCAGTTTTGGTCTCCTTATTTAAGGAAGGATGTAAATGCATTGGAGGCGGTTCAGAGGAGGTTTACTAGATTGATACCTGGAATGAGCGGGTTGTCTTATGAGGAAAGGTTGGACAGACTGGGCTTGTTTTCACTGGAGTTTAGAAGGGTGAGGGGAGATTTGATTGAAGTTTATAAGATCCTGAACGGTCTTGACAAGGTGGATGTGGAGAGGATGTTTCCTCTTGTGGGTGAGTCCAGAACTAGGAAGCACTGTTTTAAAATTAGGGGTTGCCCTTTTAGGACAGAAATTAGGAGAATTTTTTTCTCTCAGAGGGTTGTGCGACTTTGGAACTCTCTGCCTCATAAGGTGGTGGAGGTGGGGTCATTGAATATATTTAAGGCGGAGGTAGATAGATTCTTGTTAGGCAAGGGAATCAAGGGTTATTGGGGGTAGATGGGGGTGTAGAATTCACAACACAAACAGATCAGCCATGATCTTATTGAATGACCTACTTCTGCTTCTAATTCGTATATTCGTATGATGGAGAAATGGATGATGTACAATTTCATCTTCTCTCAGATCTTGGTGTATGGACTAATACAGTAATGCATGCCGCAGTACACAAAGCAATGGAAAGTAGCCTAAATGATATATTCTCCTGAACCCCAAGTCAGTCTAAATGGTATATTTGTGCATATTTTGTAGATAATAATGCAGATCAATAAAAAGTCAAAAGGGAGAACACAAATGCATTTCATAAGAAAGTGAAAATGCTATATTTGTGTTTTATTTTCCTACTTGTATTTTGCTTTATTTTATAATTGTGCATATTGTGCACAATTTGCCTTGTATCACAAGATGCAGAAGAGAAAGGCAGGGCAGAAGGGCTGTGTCCAAGTGTTTATGAAATGATACATGACTTTTGCCTCCCCTCTCCACTCTACCCAGAAATCCATTACAGAGCTCCTGTGCTGTGTCCTATGACATTAAACCTCGTGTGGGCTGTGCTAACTATTTTGGGGAGTTTCCAGGCATTCTCAGCTCGGAGTCAGGAATATCTGCTCTTAAAACCTGCAGCAGAGGCTCAGTGTTGGCAGCATGTTTTCCATCTGCATTGTATTTCTCACACTGTATGGGAAATCTGGATACGCTTATCGTCACAAGCATTGTCTTAACTTTTTTTATGTCCAATTCTATGAGATTTAGTTGAGTGCCTTGTTTACTCATTTGAAATATTTGTCGGCTGCTGGTATGTCAAATTGAATGCTGTTGTTTGGACTAATCTTGACTGAGCTGCACGTTTACAGACACAGTCTGCGCGCAATTTAAGGGGAAGCTAGATATGTACATGTGGAAAAACGGAATAGAAGATTATGCTGATGAGATTAGATGAAGTAGGATGGGAGGAAGTTCATGGAGCATGAGCACCAGCACGGACCGGTTGGGCTGAATGGCCTGTTTCTGTGCAGTAAATTCTTTGTAAGGATAGGGAATCTACCTCACTCAATGATCCTCCTTCAATTTGGCTGTAGGAGTCAAAAGGAGAGCACAACTGGCCAGAGAGCTGGGCAAGCAACTGAAAGAATCTGGAAAAATCTGAGCAATGTGAAGAGCAGAAGAAGAAAATGTTGAGTTAGAAAATCTCTGAAAATAGGCCGAGCTGATGTGACCGAGCCGATCAATCAGGGAAGCTCATGTCTTGTTGCTGTCATGGCAGTTCTTGCTACATCTTTGTGACTGCCTATTATTTTCACTATTATTTCCGGGCAGTTTGTTCTCGGGAGCCGAGTTTTCAGTCTTTTGCATTGTATTTGACCTATTTCATGATAAAACTGTACGGGGAAGAGAGATGGATTAAGAATTCTTGGAGTGGGTGGTGGGGGGTGGCAGCCAGGGCACTGGGTACCAAGTAGCATTCGGGGCTTCTCTGAGCTCCAATCCCCTCATTCATTAAAAAGTAAAAATATGCATTAAAATGTAAGAAAAAGAAGGCCTATAGAATGTTTACACACTGCTTTAATAATTAATTAAATCCTGTCACAATATATGCGGTTTTTTTTGCTTTATGCCATGTTTTACCGTGGATCCTATACTTGCATGAGGTACTATTAGGAGCCCAAAACTGTATTTGGCTGGGGTCCTAAAGCACAGGCCTAGTCCTGTGCATTAATCTACTTCTGTTGGGGAAAGAACAGCCATTTGAGGAGATAACTGGTTGCAAAGCTAGCACCACACAGCTGTAGTGGGCTGAGTGGTCTTGTGTGTTGTAATAGCAATGATTGAAGATAAGTTGGTTTGAATTGCATTCCAGTGCTGGAACTTGGAAGAGCTGTATTGCCATTACAAAGTGCATTGGTGTTTGTCATTGTATTCACTCAGAATTCTGGCTTTGTGGCATATTTCTGCGAAGGACACAATGTGGGAAATCGGCAAAAGGATCTATAAGAAAAGTGCAGCAAAATTATTGTCCGTGTTGACAAAAGAAATTTCATAATCTGGGAGGCCTACAGCAGAGAGTTTGTCCTGAAATGTCTAAGCATGCATTAGCAGCTGGAAAACGTGTTGGTAAGTTGCCCGTGGTTTTCAGTCCGTTAATTCTGATGGCTGGAAGGTCACAGGCAGTGCAGTTTTCCAATATAAGCAGGCAGTGAACGAGTTGTCTCCCCACCAGTGCATACTCAGCAGGTGACCCCTCATGTATGTGTTGTAGCACAAATCCTTTTTTGTTGTTCTTCACTTTGCTCCACTCTCCCTTCCCCGCTTCCACCCTGCTCCCATCTCCCCACCCCCGACCCTTTACAATAGGCAGTGAATCATGCTGATGCCGATCTCGCTCAAGTGCCTGCTGTTCACGTGTGAACCTGGACCCTTAATGTCAGCAGGATTCAGGCCATGGGGCATCACCGGGCATACCCCATCTGCGCATTCACGCTTTATCCAGCAGAGGTTGCCGGATAGCAGTCGTGAGTGAGGACCTTGCTAAAAGTCTTCAACATGGTTTCATTCTGTTGTCTTAGCTTGTGTTAAAATAAAAATAAGAATTAATAAATTTGTGGTGGCATATACGATGGTTGACTTAATTCTCTCGTAGATCAAACATTTCACCCCCTGTAGGCAAACGTACCTTGCCATGGGAAAGGAAGAACTCTTCTTTCTATAGTACCTTATCACAACTTCAGGACTTCCTAAAATAATTCTCTCAAATTATTTTTTTCAAGATGCAGTCACTGTGGTTTAGTAGGCATAGATGGCAGGCATTTTGCACACAGCAAAATCCCACAAATGCAATTGAGATAAATAATGAATTAATCCATTTTTAGTGGTGCTGGTTGAGGGAGAAATGTTTTTCTTGACATTGCGATGTGGGATCTTTTGCAACTACCTGAACAGGCAGATAATGCCTCAGTTCAACATCTCATGCAATGACACGGTCATTGCTTCAAATGTGTACCATAGCCCCATTACTGAAGAGTCGGCTGTTAACAGATACAGAATTAGGGGAAAGATTGTCCAGTATTTTCACTCCTTGTTATTCATTCGCAAGTTCACTGCAGTTTAATTGATGTGCAAATGGATACTTTGTGAATACAATCCCATCTTCTATCAGCTTGTAAAAATACTTCAAAACATCAAACCCTTCTAATACATTTAGCCAATTTGCCTTTGTGTTGTAATAACTGTTGTTAATGAAAAAATGCGAGCACAAAGCTGACATATACTGAAACGAAGATCCGCCCCATTTATTTGCTCATACTTTGCTGGTACAGAAGTATTACAAATTCAGGTCTGCCACAGGTGTCTATTCCTGTTTAGTGGTATCAGTTGTTTCCTTAAGCAATTTGGTTGCCTGCTTCTCACAGGAGTGGACTTCCACTATATATAAGCATGGTAGTGGGACCATGAATGTAATGATGAAAGTCCTTTGTATTCTGGATCATATTTCTATGTTTTACACATGTGTATTGCCTCAATCTCTCTGAGGTAGACTGAGCTATCACTAGATAAGGTGACATTTAGTTTGATTGGTGTTTTGCATGTGTGAATAACATTCAAGTGTGAAAGTCCTTTATTATTTGCCTGTTTTTTCTTCCTGAAGGGAGTATGGTGAAAATTAAATATAAAATAATATTCCCAATTAAATATTAGGAAGACTGAAGCCATTGTTTTCATTCCCCACTCCAAACTCTGTTCTCTAGCTATCGACTCCATCCCTCTCCCTGGCAATAGTCTGAGATTAAGCCAGGTTGTTTGCAACCTTGGTGTCATATTTGACCCCAAGATGAGCTTCTGACCTCATATTCGTGCCATCACCTAAGACTGCCTATTGCCACCTCCGTGATATCACCTGACTTTGCCCCATCTCAGCTCATGTGTTGTTGAAACCCTCATTTATGTCTTTGTTACCTCTAGACTTGATTATTCCAACGCACTCCTGGCCAGTCTTCCACATTCTACTCCCCATGTCTTAACTCAGACCAAATCCTGTTCCCCTAGCATCCCTGTGCTCGCTGACCTACATTGGCTCCCGGTGAAACAACATCTTAATTTTAAAGTTCTCATCCTCATTTTCAAATCCCTCCATGGCCTCGCCCCTCCCTATTTCTGTAATCTCCTCCAGCCTCACAACCCTCAGAGATATCTGTGCTCCTCTAATTCTGTGCATCACTAATTGCTCCACCATTGGTGGCTGCACCTTCAGCTGCCTAGGCCCCAAGCTCTGGAATACCCTCCCTACACCTCTCTGCCTCTCTACCTCGCTTTCCTCCTTCAGGACACTCCTTAATACTTTCCTCTTTGACCAAGCTTTTGGTCATCTGACCTAATATTTCCTGTGTGGTTTGGTGTCATACTTGGTTTTATAATGCTCCTGTGAAGTGCTTTATGATGTTTTATTAGATTAAAGGTGCTTTATAAATATAAGTTGTTGTTTTTGAAAATATTCTTTGGCTGCTTTCTGCTGGATGTATTTAATCAGTGGACACCTATCATATGATGGCTTTGCGTTCCCCGGGTGGCTGAATACGCTGCTTAACTCTTGCAAGGATGAGAAAAATCATAATTCTGGTGGTGTAGTCAGCAAAATGGAGGGAAAAAGCAGGAAATTTCCATGCTTCCTGGCTGATTTCCCATGACTTGTGTATTCATCTAAATGTAAATATGTTCAGCTGCATCCTGACCTTGCTTCTTGTGCTCAGCTTGACACTTCTACCTTGCTTGAGCTCAGTCCTGTTATCAACCTCCAGCTCAAACATATCATGACAAACCTTGATGAACTGCCACACCCATGATAGCCCTCCATATAATGGCCTTCAGTAGAAGACCCTCCTCCATAAAATCCCCTTATGTTGGCCTTCAGTAGAAATGTTTAGTCCATAAGATCCGTCAAAGAACCTCTTATAATGGTCTTCAACATAGCAACCCCATGACTGACCTCAAGGGCACCTCAAAAACTTTCAGAATAATCCCAAGGGAAGCCCATAGCTGCAATCTTGAAGCTAACCACGGATGGAGGGGGAAAACGTTGTGGCTAACTTGTCAGTCACTGTATTTCTGCCAGTTTCCAAAGCACACAAATAAAAGCAATCAGTCACTTGTGAATATCTTCTAGCTCTACTTGCTAAGAACGGCTGTCTTGTCAGTTGGTAGGTCCTTGAGTAGTCAGCCACTCCTGGACAGAGAGGCTGGCCACAAGTGGGGGCTAAGTGGTAGCTTCAGAGAGTGAAAGGAATACACAAGACAGAAATTGAAGAAGTGACAGGTCTGTCCCAGTTTCATTAGTTGTACTCTGTGAGTTGTCATGGTGGGTTCCCTTGAGGGCTATCCTAGGTGATTCCTTTGAAGGCTATCATGAAAGGTAAACTGCAGAATGTCACCAGTGTTCAGTTTCAGCTTGATGAAAAAGGTTGAGCTCGGGGATGATAGCATTGGTGACAGGGTTGGCTGATGACTGCCAGTGACAGCTGTCACAAGATAAGAGTATTCTACCGAAACGGTCACTGGTTGTGTATCCTTTCTCTTATTAGTGTCCAGATGTTCGGAAAGGAAAGCTTGTTCACATTATTCCCTCAGGAAATTAGCACCATTTTCCTTCAACAAAGCCATCGGAGACATGAACAAGCCCTTACCAGGGTTGTTATTTTTGCAGTTTGTTTCCATTACTTGCCTTTGAACACAGTGGAGGGATCCTGGGTATAGTGTTAACAGCACCCTTAATTCTATTTCAACTCATTTTTCTCCCCTCAAATGTTGATGTGTCATGACATTTTTGTTAGGCTTAAACAGTGTGAGGGAAACATGGGCCTTTGCATTCTCAGTGGGATATCTCGATGCCTGAAATCTTGCTCATATATGTGTAGGCATATGAACATGTGCGTAGAATTTCTTTTCAGTAGATGGTAGGTGGATGGGGCATGTGGGTGCAGAGAAGTGTAGCTTCAGTATGGTCTTTCCATGTGTCTGAAATGGTCTTGGCATGTAAACAACTGCAGAAGCAGCTCTGGCCTGTAGAACACTTAAGCATGCCTGAATGTACTGCTTTTCAGAAACTAGTTTCAGGCCCTCGCTAATTATCAAAATACACATTCACCGTGATGTGAGAGAATGGAGTGGATTTTACACATTAGCATTCCCACTGCGTAGCTTTGCAAACATGCTAGGGACGATCCCAGAGTCTCTCAATGCCAGCAGACCGACCACGCTTGATGTTCATGTGGGCCAGGGATAGATCCACAAAATCGTAGTCTTGATTTTCTCTGATCCATGCTGGGATCGGGTGTCACGGAATCACCAGCAATCTTCATGCCCAAAATCCTGACATGTGCTCTTGCCATGTGAGGGCAGGAATGTAAAATCTACCCCAGTAAGTCGTGAGCAGCAGACTGACCCACGTTAACTTCAAGTGTGGCTGCCGTACTAGGACTGAGAGATTGAGGGATCACCTGGCTTATGTGTACAAAGCTATGCATCGGACAGAGTAGATAGAGAGAAACTGTTCCCACTTGTGAAAGGATCGAGAACAAAAGGGCACATATTTAAAATATTTGGTTAGAGAAGTAAAAGTGACATGAGGAAAACTTGTTCAGGAAGCGAGTGGATAAGGTCTGGAATGCTCTGCCTGAGAGTGTGGTGGAGGCAGGTTCAATTGAAGCATTCAAAAGGGAATTAGACAGTTATATGAAAAGGAAGATGTGCAGGGTTATGGGGAGAAGGCAGGGGAATGGAACTGAGGGAATTGCTCTTTCAGAGAGCCAGTGCGGACACGATGGGCCGAATGGCCTCCTTCTACAGTGTAACAATTCTATACTTCAACAACCAATGAAGATTGGAAAATGGTCTTGTAGTGACCAAGCATCATGGGTTGTGATTTGTGGATAGTTGACATTGCTAGTGATGACACTACTGACTGCAACAGGATTTGTCATAAAAGATTCCAAAGTGTATTTGCAGGAACTGTGGGTAATCTGCCTTTTGCAACAGTGTCCTTTGCAACTCAAAAAAAAGTCTTTCTCTTATGCCACTTGGGTGCAGTCAAGAATCCACCATCACATTAGAATGATTTGCTGTAATTTGGTGCTATTACTGTGTAAAGAGGTGTAATTAATATTTTCAACATTCCCAATACTATTGCAAAATCATTACAAAAGAGAGCCAAGTTGAGTTTTTATAGAGCAAGTTTTGGGAATGCTACCCAATGGATTTCTGTACTATTGATTTTCAGACATAAGGTGGCTCCGACCCTTTCAGAATTAAAATGGGCATTTGTGCCTTCTGCTGCTTAGATTACTTCCAGGTGAAATGAAGGGCACAGTCAGGAGTTTATGTTGCGTCACTGCATTGAATTGCACATGATTGTGACTGAAAGTTCTCCTCCCTTGAACAGCATTTGCACTTGCAATCCATAAATATTTAGGCAGCCATTTTCAAATACTCTCTTTCCAGTTCCTGCACCATGTCCTCAAAAGTACAGCCCTTGACAGTAGTGGGCCTTCATAACCTGCTAAGTTGAGAATGTATGAATATAATGGGAAAGGACAGCAAAAAAACAGCTGGTCCATCGACGCTTTCATTTACTGTCATGGTGGAACTCCTGTGCACCACTATCTCATCCAACTCCCCCTGTACCCCAACCGCTACTCAATCTCCCTGGAGAGGCAAAACACAACCTGAGGTCAATCTAGGAAAAGAATTCCTCAGTGTCATTGTCCTATCCTGATCTTTGCAAAGGTAATCATTGGAAACATGATTATGAGGACATTCTCCCTGGAATGCATTCCAAATAGGCTAAGAATTTCTTGAAGATGTGGGCTACATGATGGAACCATTGCTCCCTCTGGAACTGGATGACTAGTTCATCTTACTGCGCTATAGCCTTCCATATGTGTGCTGCATTGAGAGCTTCTCTTATACTTTGCAGCATCCCAAATGGCACATGTCAGGCTGGGTCTTGTCCTCTTGGCATCGTGATCCATGCTTGGGGGCGCCTGAAGATGGGTCCGGAAGAGGCCCGCCACAGACCTCGATGCTGGGAGGGCTTGGATCGATCCTCCCGGTGGTGGCGAGGCTCCGTGGTGGCCGCCCCCCCCCCCCCCCCCCCCCCCGCATCACTGGCGACGGGACATGAATTTAAATATTTAAATGGGCGGCACTGTGGTGCGGTGGTTAGCACCGCAGCCTCACAGCTCCAGCGACCCGGGTTTGGTTCTGGGTACTGCCTGTGTGGAGTTTGCAAGTTCTCCCTGTAAACCGTGTGGGTTTCTGCCGGGTGCTCTGGTTTCCTCCCACAGCCAAAGACTTGCAGGTTGATAGGTAAATTGACCATTGTATATTGCCCCTAGTGTAGGTAGTTCGTAGGAGAATGGTGGGGATGTGGTAGGGAATATGGGATTAATGTAGGATTAGCATAAATGGGTGGTTGTTGGTCGGCACAGACTTGGTGGGCTGAAGGGCCTGTTTCAGTGCTGTATCTCTCTATGACTCTAAATTAATAAAATTATTACATTTAAATGGACTTTCCTTCAATCATACGGGCCCACCGCGATCTTCGGCATGGCAGCCAGCACTCCCGCACCTTCAATTCCCCATCCGGGGAAAGGCAGCGTGATGCTGGTGGGGAGGAGGGAGGAATGAATATTTTCTGTGGGTGAGTGGGGAGACTGGGTCAAATAAACATAATGGGTGTGGGGGACGGTGAGAAGGGGTGAACTCGAAACTTTGTGCAGTCTGCGGGGGTGGAGGTCACATTTAAAAGATAACTGTTTTGGGAGGGAAGGGCAAATAATTAATGTAAATGTTATTGGGGGGTAGGAAAGGAGCATTCGAAAGTTATTCTATATTTTTGGGGGGGGCATACTTCTTTAAAAATTTAAATGAGCCAGCAGGGCTGGCTGCCCTTTATAAATGGTGCCAGCACCTGCGCACAGAGAGCTGACGCCATTGCTGGGGATGGACAGCCCGTTCCCTCCACGTGATTGGTGGGGACGGGTTGCCCCCGGCTATTTAAATGAGCCACTGCGCAGGAGATCACAGCTGCTCTTCGGCGTGTGGCCTGCATGAGCGGGCCGCAATTCTTTGAGCTCGGCGGCGGGCTCTTAAAATCCAGCCCGTCTTCAAGTCGACTTTGAACTCCACCAGCTAATATCATATAGTATCTGTTTGCCATGTATTAATTTTCCCAATAACAGCATGGGAAAGCGGACAGGTTTATTTGATTTCATTGTCAAACTTGAGAGCTGCCTTTGGCTAAGCAAAGGTGAACATGAATGGAATATTTTCAACATAAATTACACAGGGGAGTAGATTTGAAGGTTGAAAGCTTTCAGTGTGAACCTTGGTCACTGGGAATACAGAACCAGGAGCTTTTTGTAAGGTGTCTCCCTTCCTCCTTCCCCATGCTTTCTTGCGTGATGCGCATACATGCAACTTCCTAAGCGGCTGAGGCTCTGTTCCTGGAGAGTTTATTCAGACATTTACCCTGCGGTCCCAAGGGTAGTTCCCTGCAGGTGAATTTTGTCAGTGTTTCTCCCATTCCACCACTTTGACCTTGATGGAAATATGTGGAAGTCTCGTTTGCAGGAAAGTACTCCCCCTCTCCCTCCCCTCTGGCCCGTCTCCCCACCCACCCCCCTCCTCTCGCCTCCCCTCTCCTTATGTATCTCGTCCTTTAGGGAGTTGCCTAAAACATACCTCTTTGACCAAGATTTTGGTCACTTGTCAAATTTTGTCTGATAATGCTCCTGTGAAATGCCTTCGGATGCTTTACAGTGTTCAAGATGCTACATAAATGCAAGTTGTTGCTCCAGTGGTTCAATAAAAGGGTAATACACTGCTAATCGCAAATCAAACTCTATATAAACTGGATTGACTTGTAAATTTCCCCCCCACCCCCATCTCAGAATGATCCCAAACAGCTGGAAATTGCCATGGTGGTGGATAGATTGCAACATCCTAGATGAAGAAGGCTATTTTTGGAACTTGGTGAGTAATTTGACTTGCTGGGAACTTGCTGTGGACGTGGCTAGTTTGCAAACCTCTTACTGTTGTTGCTCCACTGGAGGTTTGCATTTTTGAGTGCCTCTGTCCTATTCAAAAAGAACCACGGAATATTTATAAATTCTCAACTATACATCTATAGCCTTGTACCCCAGTGTATAGGACCCTACCAAATTTACGGTTAAATGTTACAAATTTCACAGTCACGGCATTTTAAGAATCGTGAATTTCACGACTTCATGTATTTAAATCATAAATTACACGGTGGTGCAACAAAGCCTGAAAATGATCTATTTCAAACAAAAAAAAAAGACAAGGGAGGTTTCTGGTTTCAAATGGCATTTATTGTACACTCAAACTATTGTAAAAAGCTAACTATAAACCAGTCACATTCTTTACTCACTGACTTCAGTGAGTCACATGCGTTAATCTGAGACTTCATCTCACAATGTGTAGCAAAGACCTTCACGAGGTAGTCCTGTCATAGTTTATTTGCACTTGGCAAACAACCACCATTTTGCACATTATGTTGAATGAATACCCTCAGCTTTGGGTGATGGAGTTTTTCCATGGTATGTTGCCGCTTGCATAAGCGTCCACAAGTTCCATTGTAATCACCTGACAATTTTCTGAGCTCTCTGTTAACTTCTTTAACTTCCCTCAACCCGAAGCCCTTCCTCATCTACCAATCAGTGAGTTCAGCCTTGTGTCAATCACTAAAATGAACAAAGTTCAAGGAGGACCCTATATTTCATGCTCCGTGATGCATTTTTCACAGCCATGAATTTGGTACGGTCCTACATATGTATATTGACCGCAAAAAAAAAATGAAACCGAGTAAGTTGGTTGTGTTTTACACCTCAGAGCAAAATATTATCGCCATTAAAAAAGCAACATCAGGTTCCATTTGTATAGCACCTTAAACATAGTAAAACATCCCATAGCACTTTACAGAAGAGATTATCAAACAAAATTTACCAGTCTCATAAGGAAATATTAGGTGACCAGAAGGTAGGCTTTCAGGAGTATCTTAAAGGAGGTGAGAAAGGTAGAGAGGTGGAATTTGTACAGAAGCAAATTTATAAAGAAAGGAACTGACTGGATTAATATTAGAAGATATTTGTCATGTGGGGCTTCTGGCGTCATCGCCAACCCCCGCTCCCCACCCCCTCAACGGCACTTGCTCACCCCTGCAGCCGGAAAAGCTTAGCAGCCACATCCAAACTTTTAAATGTACTCATGATGATGCAGTCTATTGATCCAGACCCTGAGTAACTGCACCTCCCCCCGCCTCCAATCTGAAAGTTTGATGATATTTCTGCTCCATCATCTTGTGCCTAGTTTTTAGCCTTTATACAGTCTGCCTACAAATAACCACGACTGCACTTTGAAAATAATTCATTGGTGATGAAGTGCTTTGGGTCGCCCAGAGAGTACGAAACACAAGTTCGATTTCTTTTTATCTCGATGTAGACTTGGTTTTGCAGTACTCTGGCTTGGGGGGATGGGGGGAATCCCTTGCTTATTTGATGTTCAGCTAGTCCACACATTTCTAACATAAGCAGTTCTAAACCTGCTCGGAGCTACATGCTCATACATACTGACATGCTAATAATGGATATATCACTTTTTCCCCACATCTGTATTATTAGTGGGAAACCATGGTCAGAGGACCACAGTTGGGCTCCAGCATAGTTGGAAAGAATTAAATAATGAGGTGACTCAAGAAGCCAAGTTTCAATTTTTATAAAAGAGAACACGAGAAGAAAGATGAAAGGAGCATCGGCCAATGTGGTAACAATAAACCAGGAACAATAACATAGTGGTTATGTTACTGGACTGGTAATTCAGAGGTCTGGACAGACTAATGATCCAGCTATATGTGTTCAAGTCCCATCATGTCAACTTTGGAATTTAAATTCAAATAATTAAAAAAATAAAGCTGGAATAAAAAGCTAGGAGGGACGTTTATGCTCTCCCCCATGGCGGGTTTGGAAGCAGGGAGAGCATAAAATCGGGTGGGATGGTGGCAGGGTTTGTGGGGTCCTGCTACCATCCTGTCTCCACCAAAATTTAGTCCAGGATAGGAAGGCCTGTGAATGGCCTTCCAGCTCTGCCACCAATTGAGGCTCTTAACAGGGCAATTAACCCCCCAGTTAAGGGCCTCTTCCTGCCACAGCTGCAATTAGTCATGTGGCAGATGGCCCTGTCACTGCATGGGAAGCACAGCACGAAAAACTGTCCAGGCTGCTTCCCGGCTCTGAGGTGGTGCCTGAACGAAGGACCTGGCATGGGGGTGGGTCCTGCTGAGGGGCACCCCACCCCCACCCCACAATACCCACCCCATGAGACCCCTCCCGCCCTGATCTACCCAAGGCCTGGCTCCAGAGATGCTCCTCGGCCCCCAGTACGGTCACCTCCAGCAGAAACCACCACCTCTGCGGTGGTGCTACAGCTGCCGACCTCTGATTGGCCAGCAGCTCTCCAAGGGCGGGACTCCCTATGGTGGGGTCCTAGATCCTATGGAAGGCTCACTGCTGTCCACTTAAGTGCCTGATTGGCACTAAATTCGTCGGGCTTTCTGGAAAAGAGGCGATTCGGGGATCTCAGCATCAGTTTCTCCAGGCGTCGAGACTCCTGCCACCAGGATAAAATTCCACCCCCCGCCCCCCCCCGCAGTATCAGGAATGGTGGCCATAAAACTACTGGATTGCTTTTAAAAACCTATCTGGTTCACTAATGTCCATTGGGAAAAGAAATCTGCCATTCTTATCCAGTCTGACCTTAATGTGACTCCAGACCCACAGGAATGTCATTGACTCTTAAATGCCCTCTGAAATGGGCTCACAAGCAACTCAGTTGTATTTAAAAAGGCAGCTCATCACCACCTTCTCAAGTGCAATTGGGGATAGACAATAAATGCTGGCCGTACCAGCGATAACCACATCGCAGGAATGAACGAAAAACGAGAGACAACAAAAACATTATACTGTAAAGAGAAATGAAAGAAAGGTGTGAATAATAATTTAAAAAATGGCCAGGAGGCTAGAGGGGAAGAGATCTATTTGACAATTAGACAGGAAGCATGTTTTAGGGCGGCACAGTGGCGCAGTGGTTAGCACCGCAGCCTCACAGCTCCAGCAACCCGGGTTCAAATCTGGGTACTGCCTGTGTGGAGTTTGCAAGTTCTCCCTGTGTCTGCGTGGGTTTCCTCCGGGTGCTCCGGTTTCCTCCCACAGCCAAAAAGACTTGCAGGTTGATAGGTGAATTGGCCAATCTAAATTGCCACTAGTATAGGTCGGTGGTAGGGGAATATAGGGACAGGTGAGGATGTGGTAGGAATATGGGATTAGTGCAGGATTAGTATAAATGGGTGGTTAATAGTCGGCACAGACTCGGTGGGCCGAAGGGCCTGTTTCAGTGCTGTATCTCTAAATCTAAAAAGCTTTTTATTATATTCTGTGTGAGAGTAGACGGAAGGTGCCAGATATGGACATAGTATTCAGGTTTTGTAGAGACCTAGGTTTTGTAGAGAGTTAAGAATTGACCAGAAAAGAAGTTGTTGAAGTTGTGGAATATTTTGCCATAGGCAACATTGCATTGTTTAAGGTAAAATGGATACATATTCAAAGCAAGGAGATGATGTTGGGACTTCCAACTCCAGCAGGTGGCGTCTAATGGGTAAGAGTGGATCAACCACCTGTCATACACCGTTCCTGATTTCCCTCTCCATTGACTCAATGAAAAGGACTTATGGTTGTGTGTTTAATGGGCGGCTGATCCCCTACCACCTGTTGTACGCCCCAACCCTGCTGAAGTTCCAGTGAGTGACACCAAAATTGTTGATAGAGTGGAACCAATGAGGGCAAAACCTGGGAGATGTTGGTTGGCCTTGTGAGAGAGATTGGATGCGAAGTAAGATGCAACTTCTCTGCGTGGGGGGGGGGGGGGGGGGGTGGGGGGGCGCGGGGTTGTGTAGCGTCTAGTGGATCAGCTCCCTATTATACAACCCACACAATTTTCCTTCCTATTGAAGTCAATGAGGTGTATAACATGCGACCCTTTGATTTCCACCCAGCGAAGTTGAATTTTACCCCCTGCCTTTGTAGAATTTGTACTGAACAAGATTTCATTGCTTCATTGGAGGCCGTGGAGGAGATGAAGACGTGGTGAAAACTAGTGGTGAACAATCTCGGTAGAAATGTAGTACAGTGATAAATATCTGTCATATCCTATCTTCATATTTTTGATATTGTAGGACTTCTTAAAATGAAGGGTCCTGTGCACCCAGATAGGCTGCAGAAGCCTGAGTTCATCAGTGAGTGTACCTACATGGGTTTACCTCAGGAATTTTGGCTTTGAAATTAATCTATGCAACAGTACAGATGGTTAATGCATAAACAACTCCTTTATGTACTAAATTTAATGGAGCCATTAAGTAGTTACAAAGTCTTCTAGTGCTAATGAATGTCTACTTTGCAAATGATTGAAACATTTCTACTGTCTTATTTTTCATCCCATGTACAGTTTAAAAGGAACAAATGGACTCTTCCCAAGTTTCAAAGTACTCACATTATTACATCACTAAGCCTACCTGTGAAATGGGACAAAGGATCTGCTCAGTTCCGACAATATGCTTAAAATAAAAGCTCCAGTCCTCTTTCAGCAGTGTGATTTTTCTATTCACCTTTTCTCATATCAGCCTGACTTAGGGAATAAGTGACACTCACTGTGCAGTGCCAATTTGTGGGTACTTTAATGTTAAGGGCATGCTTAATGCAGCAGAGACCTTTCAATCTTATTTTGATTAGGGCCCTTCTAACAACAGAGAAGAGACTTTCAACCCATTTGTCTGGTTTGGAGTTAATATCCAACTGTGTTCCTTTCAAAATTACCATATAATTTCACAGCAGGAATTCTCAATGTAAGGATGCTGTTTCCTGCTTACATGCCATTTGCCAATTCTAATCACTATTGCCACTTTTTTCACTTGCACAAGCATTTTGTAACACTTTGGGTATGTCACCTTGTTGGGAGGGAAAATTCTAGCAAACTTTCTTGGGAAATCTGTACAACCACAACAGTGTGCTAGTGTAAAAGAGAGCGAGAGAGAGAGAGACACCAATTCAATGAAGTCAAGTCTGAGGCAGCGAGATGATCATTGGGCATTTGACTTGCAAGCTTGGGTGTGTTCTGTTTGTATTCCATGTGGATAGACCAGCAACTGTGCAAACTCAAGTGCAATGTAACTTTTAGTTGCATTATTCCACTAGCTTCCAGTGTAAAATGATAACTGAGATGAGAGAGGCTCTCATTTTATATGGATACATTGGCAGTCAATCATTGCTGTGCAGATTTTGGCAAAAACATTCATTGCAAACAGCTGCTAGCATACACTTGGTGTGAGAGTGCTTTTATTGTAGCTCTGGTGCTTAGTGGAATGCACAGGGAATGGAGCCTCACTCATTCCTGAATGAATGAATGTTCCAGATGGAGTCCTGTGGGGTCAGTGCAACCTGGAAAATAGGTAAAGCCTGAGTTACCCATGGAATCGAGCTCATGGGTAAATGTTCTTATAGTGGTTTAAAGATGAGTGTAGTGTTTAAAATAACCAAATTTGCCAGCCTCTCTGCATTTAGTATATTTGTTAATCTTATTTATGAATGTAGGGGGGAAAAAAATTCAATAAAATTCCTGTTAGCAGGGCTGACGCTTCACATTGGCAATGTGATGAAGCATCTTTCAAAGACTTAAAGCAAGCTCAGGTAAACGATTCTACAGAGTAGTTTTTACAGGACCTCTTCAAAGTAAAACCAATTCATGAGTATAAAAGGACCGGTGATGGAACTAACCTGGAAGATGGCAGAGCATCGTGGAGTTTAACAGGAGCTTGGAATGTTGCTGCGTTCATACAAATAGGAGAAAAATCTGGAAAACAATAGAGTAGAAAGAGAGACGATGTTTCCACTGGTAGGAGGGTCGATAACCAGAGGACACACAGTTAAGGTAATTGGCAAAAGAACCAAGCGGGAGATGAGGAGAATTTTTTTTAATGTAGCAGGTTGTTAAGATCTGGAGTGTGTTGTCTGCAAGGGTGATGGAAGCAGATTCAATAGTAACTTTCAAAAGGGAATTGGATATACACTTGAAAAGGAAAACAATTGTAGGGCTCTGTGGAAAGAGCAGGGGAGCAGGATTAATTAGCTAACCCTTTCAAAGACCTGCATGATGGGCCAAATGGCCTCCTTCTATGCTGAATGATTCTAAGATCCTGTATGTGTAGTGCACTAAAGGTCCACTAGTTTCTCAAATTAGATTAGTTAATAGATACCGTGTTACATTCCCAAATTTGGGATACAGGTCCAAAGTTTGTTTCTGTGTAAGTTGTGGAAAGACAAGATCAATGTATGTAAGCATATTTTACACTGACTTGTATTAGCCAGGAAATCAAATGATCTACAGTTCATTGTGTACAGTTCCCTTACCCTCAATTTAATGTGAACTGATGTAACTGAACTGAAGTGGTGATGATAACATGTAAGGGATGGTGGTCAGAGATAAGAATATGAATGTGGAAAGCAAGAAAACCTGTACAGCTCACTCAGTCCATGGGTTGCATTTCAGAACTTTCAGGATCATTTTTCATTGCTATTCTGCTCCCAATGCCTAAAATGTGTATCCCTTCTGATTTCAGCAAGGCATTCATTCCCTCCTTCGGTACTATAAATTGGGGATGTCCATATTTTTGTTTTCATGGGTAATGCACATGCACACCAGAACCTCAGGGGCCACATATAAACGTTTCATAAGCCCATTAATTTGCATACACCAAGTTGCTCACCCGCAACCCAACACAAAAATACCTTGGCATCACTTTTGACCATAAGTTGACCAACTGACAACACGTCCAGAACACTGGAGCCAAGGTCAAGACAAGAGTGAATCTCATATGGAAACTGTTAGGTACCACCTGGGGCAGCAGAGCGAACACACTGCACGCTGCTTCACTCGCCCTGGTCTACCCAACAGCAGAGTACTGCTGCTCAATCTGGTTCAGAAGCCACCACACAAATGTGGTTGATATCTATCTCTGGGAAATCATGAGGATTATTTCTGGAACATCGAGACCAACACAGCTCAAGTGGCTTCCTGTGCTAGCGCACATTGAAGCGCCTGATGTCCGCAGGGAATACATTCTCCTCAACGAGCACCACTGGCTGACAGCTGACCAAGCACTCCTGTTGATATTTGACCTAAAAAAAATAACCCCACGCACTCGCCTGAAATTCTCGTAGCCCCTACTGGACCACACTCCACATCCTACAAACCGACGACAGCTCCACTTCTCGATGGCACACCTCCTGGTTGACTGCTAACATTACCAACTGCAACCTGGTAACTGACCTGAGTGGTGAAGTCCCAGGTTTCAACCTCCCAGCGAATATCTGGACAACCCTCAAGCACTTGAGGATGGGCCAGGGAAGATGTGACCACTTGCTCCACAAGTGGAACATGAGGACCAGCTCAAGTTATGACTGTGGCCATCCAAATCAGACCATCACCCACATGTTGAACTCTTACCCTGAGAGATCCATTCCTGGTGGCATCACAACCATTCACACTACATCAGCTGAAGCCATTGAATGGATTGTTAACCTTGACACCGAACTACAACTGCTTCCCCAGCCATATGAATATACTATACCTCAAGTTGCTGATGGTAACTGATCTTGATATTCTGATTTAGGATATATCCACCAGTGAGATCGCAATGCTATGGGCAGATCTTTCTCAACCTCCAGATTCAAAATTTCAAACAGGAGAAACCGGCAAATAACTGCAGTTAGGGTTGTTACCTTTGCTTTGAAGGCCAGATTGCCAGAGTTGGGGGTCTTCATATGACCCATGGGCTGCAAATTGGGCACCTCTGTTATAAATAATTCCACATTCATTGTGTTTGTGGCTCACCAGCATCTACTCAATGTTATGTAAGTTACTGATAATCTCTCACAAGCGTGCAGCAAGTACACAATGGCTTGGTGGGACTTATTTGAGAGAAGTGTACAATTATTCATGAATGGTTTAAAAATGGGTTCTTGGAATGGTCTGAATTGGATTCAATGTCATATTCCTTTAAAAACACCAATGTCTGATATTTGTTATGATAAAATATTGTCTGGGATGTGGCTTTGAGGGATTGTGTGTGTGGATCATGCCTGACATACCGATCCAGGGCATTCCTTGTGTTGACTATGAAATTGCATTCTGTGCTGTTCTGTATAAACTCACTATTGGAATTGCCTTGGGGTCTGAAACCTCTGGCAGTTGTCAGCTCCAAAAATGAACGGTTTATACTACAGATGTGTTTTGGATTCTAGCAGTGCTTTGAAAACCTCCTTCTCGTTCTCTTCCTCTTCTCTCCCTCCTGGTCTACATCATTTTCATCTGACTTAACTTGGCCACGGAAGAAGGATCATAGAACCAAAGAAACATTACGGCACAGAAGGAGGCCATGCAACCCGTCGTGTCCGTGCCAGCCGAAAAAAAACTACCCGCCCTATCTAATCCCACTTTCCAGCACTTGGTTCATAGCCTTGCAGGTTACAGCCCTTCAGGTGCATATCAAAGTACCTTTTAAAAGAATTGAGGGTTTCTGCCTCTACCACCATTCCAAACACCCACCACCCTCTGGGTGAAAAAGATTTTCCTCATGTCCCCTCTAATCCTTCCACCAATCACCTTAAATCTGTGCCCCCTGGTAATTGACCTCTCCGCTAGGGGAAAAAGGTCCTTCCTGTCTATCTAGGCCCCTCTATGAAGTCACCCCTCAGCCTCCTCTGTTCTAAGGAAAACAATCGTAGCCTATCCAATCTTTCCTCAAAGCTGCAACTTTCGAGCCCCAGCAATATTCTTGTAAATCTCCTCTGTACTCTCTCCAGAGCAGTTATGTCCTTTCTGTAATGTGGTGACCAGAACTGCACGCAGTACTCCAACTGTGGCCTAACCAGCGTTTTATACAATTCCAGCATTACATCCCTGCTTTTGAATTCTATACCTCGGCCAATAAAGGAAAGCATTCCATATGCCTTCTTCACCATTCTATCTACCTGTCCTGCCACCTTCAGGGACCTGTGGACATGCACTCCAAGGTCTCTCACTTCTACCCCTCTCAATATCCTCCTGTTTATTGGGTATTCCCTTGCTTTATTTGCCGTCCCCAAATGCATTACCCCTCACTTTTCTGGATTGAATTCCATTTGCCACTTTTTCACCCACTCAACCAAACCGTTGATATCTTTCTGGAGTCTACGACGATCCTCTTCACTATCAACTACATGACCAATAAACCCAAACAAGTTCTGTTTCTTTTCATTTAGAACCACAAGAATGGCTGTGAAATTAGTGCTTACGATTACAATTGTCACAGTGTAAAAGAAGAAACAATTTGCATTTATAAAGCATGTCCCATAGTGTTTTACAACGAATAAACTGCTTTAAAAATATAGGCACTGCTGCTACTCTGATAATCGTGGCAGCCAATGTGCACGTAGCAAAGTTCTATAAATAGCAAATGGGATGAATGGTCAGTTTTGACCGGAATGTTGGCCAAGAAGCTGGCGGGACTTCCTGCACTTCTTCCAATAGTACCCTTATATCGTTTAGGTCCATATGAAGAGGTAGACAGGGCCTCTGTTTAGCATCTCATATAAAAGGCAACACCTTTGACAATGCAGTACTCCTGCAGCTTTAGATTAGGGGCTGAATTTTATGCTGCCCCAGCGGGTCAGATGGTGGCTTGGGCCTGGCGTAAAATTGAGCGGGAGGCCTTACCGCCCTGCTCCTGCCTCCTGCCAACTTTACGGCAGTCAGGCGGGGTGGGAGGGAACGGCCTGCCCGCCTGAGGCCACTTAAGGGCCCCCGCCTGCCTCCAAGGTTATTTTACCTGTGGCAAGCAGGTGTGCTGGGGGCTTGAAAGGCCACCCAGCGATAGCTGCTGGCCTTCCCGCGCGCCGGGGTGATGCCAAGGTAGTTGGGCACAGGGTCCCTGATTGAGGGCCGTCCCCACCTCCCAACCCAGCCCCAGGACCCAAGATGCCCCACTTCCCCCCAAACGACTACCCTTGCCTCGCCGCTATGACAGATCCTCACCCCCCGGTGAGGCAAGCCCAACTTACCTGAAGCCCTGGCTCCATGGCATCGGCTGGGCTGCAGTCCCAGCAGTGCCCACCGCTCCTGGTGGCGCTGCTGAGACTAAGAGCTGCCGGCCCACTGATTGGCCGGCAGCTCACTGAGGCGGGAACTGCTCCCTCAAGCGTATTCAAGTCCTGCCTCGGGACAATTAAAGCCGGGGACCCGCAAAATGCCGATCGGATCCTCGGGCTAGGCGGAAGCGGGTTCGCCACTGACTTTTATGTCGGTGGCCAAGTCCCATCTGCATACTGTAAAATCCGGCCCTAGCTGCTCAAGTCTCTGGAGCCTTGTTAGTAACCAGAACCTTCTGACTCGGTGCTGCCAACTGATGGTAAGATTAGTGCACAACAATAAACCGACTGATGGTTAGTGCAGCAGACAGCTCAAGCATTCAAAAAGCACATGTCAGTGAATAATGCATAAGAAACGTAGTCTTGAGATTAAAAAAAAAGGAAGGGATCAAAAACATTTGTGGACCACCCTCATCCACCACCTACAGCAGGGAAAGGCTAATCACTTGTAGCATCAATTTGAACCATCCAATCATGTAAAAGACAATTAGTTAATGTAGCTCCTCCCCGTTCTTTAGGCACCATAGTTATTTAGTGCTTGCTGTTCCAAATGAAACAGGAATTCTGAGCTGTCTAAATCACATGTGGAGATCTGCAACAACTACTTTCGTCAATGAAGGAACATCCATTGTGAGCAGACCAAATCTGTTTAGCAATGAAAAGAGCAACATGCTGCACGACTGATCATTACAAATTATACACAAAGTTGGAAAATTATCAGCTCAACGCAAGGAGCTCAGGGTAATAGCAAACTATGGGTGCAGTAACATAGTGGTTATGTTACTGGACTAGTAATCCTGTGAATGAGAGTTCAGATCTCACCATGTCAGCTGAGGAATTTAAATCCAATTAAATAAATCGGGAATTAAAAAGCTAGTATCAGTAATGATGGCCATACAAGTACCGGATTGTTGTAAAAACCCATTTGGTTCACTAATGTTCTTCAGGGAGGAAATCTGCTGATCTTACCTGGTCTGGCCTACATGTGACTCCAGCCCCACAGCAATGTGGTTGACTCTTAACTGCCCTCTGAAGTGGCCTAGCAAACCATTCCGTTGTATTCAGGAAGATGGTTAACAACCACCTGCTTGAGGGCAATTAAGGATGGGCAATAAATGTTGGCCGAACCAGCGATGCCCACATCCTGTGAATAAATAAAGATAGTATGTCAAATCGCTACAACTATGTAGCCCCATTTATAGATCTTACAAGTCTTGCTAATAGTCCCCACCACACTTGTTAAAAAATAGCCCTACTATAAAAGAGTTTATTCCAGGTGCAATGCCATGGGAGAGCTGCACGCACATAAAGAGTTTTCTTTTAAAGTTTAAAAGAAAATCCTTGAGCCAGTATAAACACATAGCTAGCAGGTGCACACTCTTTCACTGTTTTTCGGACATGCTCGGGTTCTTTTTGGGCAAAACTTTGCGATTGAAAATCTGATTTCATCCTTCTGGCGCACCTTAATTTAGATAAACATGTTTGTTTCTTACACACCTATTTGAACCTTTTTATGTTTGTGTGAAACAGCTGCACTGAAATAATCTTTCAACCAGCGTGTTTGAACATTTAATAGTCGCTTTCCTTAGATGTTACATCACAGAACTCTGGATCATACGAGAACCATAAAAGTCAAACAAATGATGAATTAATTGCAGACTTTCCTAGTACTGCTAACTCAATGGGCTAGATTTGTCATAAATAACCATTGAGGAAGATGTGTTTTTTTTTGCTGGAGGGGTTGTTCAAATACATCATCTCATCATTTTTCATTGAGAATAATTTCAATTTAACAAGAGTCAAGGATATTGACTTATCATGATGCAGAGCAGGATGATTCAAAGAAAGAAAGACTTGCATTTACGTCCCAAAGTGCTTTAAGCCAATGAAATACTTTTGAAGTGTAGTCGCCGTTGTAATGTAGGAATTGTGGCAGCCAATTTGTGTACAGCAAGATTCCACAAACAACAATGTGATAAGACCAGATAATCTGTTTTTTGGGTGCTGTTGTTTGAGGGCTAAATATTGGTCAGGAAACCAGGGAGAACTGCACTGCTAGTGCCATGGTATCACTTGCCTCCATCTGAAAGAGCAGATGGAACCTTCAGTTTTACAGCTTATCCGAAGGATGACACCTCCAACAGTGCAGCCCTCCCTCAGTACTACACTGGAGTGTCAACCTAGAATTTGTACTCAAGTCTCTGGAGTAGTAGAAAACCAAAGCCAGCATGCTAGCACTGAACATAAAAAAATATAAGAACTAGGCATAGGAGTAGACCATACGGCCTCTCCAGCCTGCTCTGCCAGTCAATACAATCATGGCTGATCTTCTCCCTCAACTCCACTTTTCCATCCATTCCCCATATCCCTTGATTCCCTGAGAGAACAAAAATCTCTCCATCTCAGCCTTAAATATACTCAACGATGGAGCGGCCACAACCCTCTGGGGTAGAGAATTCCCCAAAGATTCCTATCCCTCTAAGTGAAGAATTTTCCCCTCATCTCACTCCTAAATGATTGACCCCTTATCCTGAGACTGTTCCCCCATCTTCTAGGTTCCCCAGGCCTGTGAAACAACCTCTGTCTATGCTGTCAAGCCCCTTCAGAATGAGATGAGTTCTCATGCTTCACAGAGTATAGGCCCAATTTACTCAGCCTCTCATCATCTCAGGAACCAATCTGGTGAACCTTCACTGTACTGACTTCGAAGCAAGTATATCCATCCTTAGATACAGAGACCAGAACTGTGCACAGTACTCCAGGTGTGGTCTCACCAAAGCCCTTTACAATTGTTGCAAGACTTCCTCATTCTTGTACTCCAATCCCCTCACAGTAAAGGCCAATATGCCATTTGCCTTCCTAGTTGCTTGCTGTACCTGCATGCTAACTTTCAGTATTCCTTGTACAAGTACACCCAAGTATCTCGCAACATCAACATTTAGAAGTTTCACACCTTTTAAAAAAATATTCTGCTTTTCTATTCTTACGACCAAAGTGAATAACCTCACACTTCCCTACATTATACTCCATCTGACACCTTGTTGCCCACTCACTTAACCTGTCCATTTCTCTGTGCAGCATCTTTCTGTCCTCACAGCTTACATTCCCTCCTAGCTTTGTATTGTCAACAAACTTGGATACATTTCTCTTGTTCTCTTTGTCTAAGTCATTAATATAGATTGTAAATAGCTGAGGCCCCAGCACTGATCCTTGTGGCACTCCACTAGTTATAGCCTTCCAATTTGAAAATGCCCGATTTATGCCCACCCTCTGCTTTCTGTCCATTAACCATCTATCCATACTAATATATTACCCCCAACTCCATGAGCTCTTATCTTGCATATTAACCTTTGTGTGACACCTTATCAAATGCCTTTTGTAAGTCCAAATATACAACATCTACTGGCTTCCCTTTATCTACCCTACTAGTTACATCCTCAAAAAACTCAAATCAATCTGTCAAGCTGAGTTTCCCTTTCATAAAACGGTGTTGACTCTGTCTGATCATACTATGATTTTTACGTGCCTGGTTAATACTTCCTTCCTAATAGATTCCAGCATTTTCCCAATGACTGAAGTCAGACTAAGTGGCCCGTAATTCCTTATTTTCTCTCTCCCTCCTGTCTTGAACAGCACTGCTACATTTGCTAACTTGTAATTCGCTGGAACCGTTCTAGAATCTAGGGAATTTTACAAAATAATAACCAGTGCATCCACTATCTCTACAGCTACCTCTTTTACAACTCTAGGATGTAGGCCATCAGGTCCTGGGAATTTGTTGGCTTTTAGTCTCTCATGTTTCTCTAGTACTTTTTCTCTGCTGATTATTAATTACTTTAAGTTCCTCACTCTTACTAGCCCATTGGTTACCCTCTATTACGGGTATGTAATTTGTATCTTCTACTGTGAAGACACATACAAAATATTTGTTCAACGTCTCTGCCGTTTCCCCATCCCCCAGGATAATTTCTCCTGTCTCTGCCTCTGGTACTTTAGCTACTCTCCTTTTTATATCCTTCTAAAAGCTCTTAGATTGTTTTTATATTCCTGGCTAGTTTATTCATGGGCTGACACTTATGATCATGCACACCGAGGGTTGACCGTGAAGTTGCCAATCTCAGCTGGAATGTCAGTGGGACTCTGTGTGCTCCCTGTGCCCTGGGTTGAGGGAAAGAGGAAATCAGACGTTATCAATGGCCCTTGCCTGAAAGTCTACACGCATGGATGTTAAGTGTTGGCAGGACCAGGCTAAGCTGTGATGCCCCAATAGTAAAATAGTCCACTGGTACTCACTGTATAAAATCACACATTAAGATTAGCTTCTCAGAGGGCTGCCAGTGTCTGTGGAGCTATACTGGAGCTGAAGTTACTATCTTTGGGTAAACAAGGGGTGGTAGTAGAAGGTAAAACAAAACGTAGTGCGAGCTTTACAGTGTTCAGAGCAAGGTCGTCAGTAGACAATGAAGTTGATGATTTTATTTTGCAAATTAATTACAAATAGGAAGCTATTCTTGTGTAGCACCATTTATTGTTAGTTGGTTTCAAAGAAACAGCAAATTCGTGTGTGGGGCGGGCGGGCGGGGGAAGGAAAAGGATTTACAGAGGTTTGTGTCTGATTTTGCACATCCTTTAATGTTGTATCTCTAGCAAGCCTTCAATGGAACATTTTAACATTATGGTGATGATCACATCGTACCTTTTTTGTTTAACTGAGCTTTGCTGTATGTTGTTTGAAAACCTTTGCTAGCTACACGTTTTAAAGGCACACGGCTCCAACAGGAATAGGCACCAACATGTTGCACCAGAGACATGTGACAAAATTATTGACTCAGCCACGGACATGGGGCAGTTACTCTGTATATAAAGTGATAAACCAATCTAATGCCATCAAAACACAGTCTGATTTAAGACACATTTCTCCTTATAAATAAAGTACCTAAGCATATAAACTTCAATGGAGAGCAGCACAACTGTATTAGCTAGCTAGCCAGCAAAACAGTATGCAATACCAATGCAGGTAAGATGTTTCCCCTGGTTGGGGAGTCTAGAACCAATGGACACAAGGGGGAAGCCACTTAGGACTGAGATGGGGAGATATTTCTTTACTCAGAGGGTTGTGAATCTTTGGAATGCTCTACCCCAGAGGACTGTGGAAGCTCAGTCACTGAGTATGTTTAAAGCAGAGATTGACAGATTTCTAAATACCCATGACAGAAATGGATATGGGGATAGTATGGGAAAAAGGCTGTGAAGTGGATGATCAGCCATAATCGTATTGAATGGCTCGATGGGCTGAATGGTCTACTCCTGTTCCTATGTTCCTAAATTACTTTTGTTGACAGAATAGAGCTAGCTACACCATGTGCTAATGTTGTGTTAGCATGTAGCCAGCCAGCTAAGCCATTTCTTAATTAAAAATATTATGTGAAACACAACAAATAATGGACTGAATTTTACGGGCCCCCTGCCACCCCACCCCCCCACCCCCCACAAGGCGGGGTCAGAGGCAGGGATGTATGGCATATTGCGGCGGAGGGCCTGTAGCCCAGTGATCTTCCCGTGGACAGGATAGGCTGATAGGCCTTCCTGCCCAGAGGCCAATTGAGCCCTTAAGTGGCCTATTAACAGCCAATTGGGGCCTTTTCACGCTGCCACTGGGATCTTATCTGCCACATGGGGAAGACGCCTTGTAAAACGAGGCGCCCTCCGTGCGGGCTTAGGGGGTGGGGTCCCTCCTCCATGGACAATTTTGTGGCCCTCGGAGGAGCCCCACCAGGAACCAATTCACCCCAGAGATCCCCCTCCCCCGGACTGCAAGAACACCCCCTGCCCCCCCTCGCTGGGGCCTTTCAGACTGGCCCCAGCGACCCCATCTCACCCATCTCTTGTCCAGGGTTTTAGTGCTAGGCTGGGTCCTAAGCCTTTGCAGTACCGGCAGTGGTCACCGCTCCTGGTGGCGCTGCCGATACTGCTGAGCTGCCAGCCCTTTAAAGGGACGGGGATCCTGTCTCCTGAAACTTACATTTCAAAACACCAAAGGACTGTTCCGGGGGAGGACAGCGAAAATGCGGAGGCGGGATTCCCCCACCTTTTTGGCCTGAGGTCAGGAGCCCCGCCTCCTACACAAAATCCAGCCCAATTTGCTGCTGGGAATATAGTCCCTTGTGGAATACAAATGGTCATTGTTGTTAAGTTGCGTTACATGTTGGATTCACACTCAATTACCCTTGGAAACTGGAAAGAAATTCCAGAAGAAGTGCTGTGTTGTCTGGATATGCTTTTCTTGCAAATCTTGCTTTCTTTTATGTGTATTTAAGACCAGGACAAATTAGCAACTGGAAGTGGCAAGAGTTGAAGACGGAATGGCAACTTGTCAAATGTTCAGGAGAGCTTGGCTCTCATAGCAACCTTAACATTCAGCACAATCACCAGAACAGAAAACACTGAAACTACGCAGTCCGGTCCATCAACATCTGCAATGAGAACAGACAGAGTTGATGCTCCGAGTGCAAGACCCTTCCTCACAAACAAAAACATTAATGGTGTCCAAACTGTTTTAATAGAATCAGATCTTAAAATGTAAAATTATTCTAATGTTGAGTGCCTAAAATACAAAGAACAATTGTCAAGGCACCAGCTGCACCCCAGCAATAGCCGAGATGATGAGAAATTCACGGAACTGTTTGAGCCTCCCTCAGACCAGCTACATCTTTATTTCTGATTGAAGCTGGTTTCTGGCCAGTGGCTCTTTTATGAGACCGGACCCACTTCCATTAACCAGCATCCCCTTTATGGGCACCAGACCTGGACTCCCTTCCATTAACTGGCGATTCTGCAATTTTCTTCGTTTCTCACCTCCTTCAAAATGACACTGTGCAAACTCACCTGGACTCTATCACTGCGGAAAGGTGAAGGTCAGCCAAGAATCCCAGCCCGTCTGCGCAAACGCAGCATGTGGAATTGTGGAATTCACAGCAACCTGTAGTCTCATGTCCACACATGCTCTTTCCCCAGTGTTCTGCCTGATCCTTTCTAATTGCTTTCTTTCCTGGTAATTTTAAAAGTTGCTGGGTTATTTTAAAGCACAAGTTTAAAGGCTTGGAGCACGACTTTTTAAATTACCACGGACCTAAATTTTTTTACTATGGACACTGGTGTCTGTGTACGGACATGTTGCCGACCCTTGGGCGACAACAACAGCTTGGATTTATGTAGCACATTTAACATAGAATGGCCCAAAAAGGCTCTTCCCAGAAGCTGACCTCGAGCTGCAAGAGAATCAAGTATGTCTGTCCGTGGGGGCATCTTGGGCAGTGGGGGTGGGCCAGAGGTAAGGGGGTGGGGGAGAAAGGCTGCTGCCCTTGGTGATGCTTTCATTCATAGTTCTTTGTTGAATCAGAGCCTCATAGACTGCCATAGAGAACCTGTTCAAATGAGGGCTGTTTTGTATTGAATTGGCTGAGCTGGTGTATTGTCTTCTTTGGCCTCCTTGTCTCGGGAGACAATGGGTAAGCTCCTAGAGGTGGTCAGTGGTTTGTGAAGCAGCGCCTGGAATGGCTATAAAGGCCAATTCTAGATTGACAGACTCTTCCACAGGTGCTGCAAATAAAATTGGTTGTCGGGGCTGTTGCACAGTTGGCTCTCCCCTTGCGCTTCTGTCTTTTTTCCTGCCAACTGCTAAGTCTCTTCGACTCGCCACACTTTAGCCCCACCTTTATGGCTGTCCGCCAGCTCTGGCGATCGCTGGCAACTGACTCCCACGACTTGTGATCAATGTCGCAGGACACCATGTCGCGTGTGCAGATGTCTTTAAAGCGGAGACATGGACGGCCGGTGGGTCTGATACCAGTGACGAGCTCGCTGTACAATGCGTCCTTGGGGATCCTGCCATCTTCCATGCGGCTCACATGGCCAAGCCATCTCAAGCTACGGAGATACGGTCCTGCCACCTGATGCCAAGATTCTCCGGAGGCAGCGAAGATGGAATGAATTGAGACGTCGCTCTTGGCTGACATACGTTGTCCAGGCCTCGCTGCCATAGAGCAAGGTACTGAGGACACAGGCTTGATACACTCGGACTTTTGTGTTCCGTGTCAGTGCGCCATTTTCCCACACTCTCTTGGCCAGCCTGGACATAGCAGCGGACGCCTTTCCCATGCGTTTGTTGATTTCTGCATCGAGAGACAGGTTACTGGTGATAGTTGAGCCTAGGTAGGTGAACTATTGAACCACTTCCAGAGCGTGGTCGCCAATATTGATGGATGGAGTATTTCTGACGTCCTGTCCCATGATGTTCGTTTTCTTGAGGCTGATGGTTAGGCCAAATTCATTGCAGGCAGCCGCAATCCTGTCGATGAGTCTCTGCAGACACTCTTCAGTGTGAGATGTTAATGCAGCATGGTCAGCAAAGAGGAGTTCCCTGATGAGGACCTTCCGTACTTTGGTCTTCGCTCTTAGACGGACAAGGTTGATCTTGTGTGGAGGAAAATTCCTTCTTCTGAAGACTTGAACGCATGTGAGAGCAGCAGGGAGAAGCAGATCCCAAACAGTGTAGGTGCCAGAACACAGCCCTGTTTCACGCCACTCAGGATAAGAAAGGGGTCTGATGAGGTGCCGCTATGCTGAATTGTGCCTTTCATATTGTCATGGAATGAGGTGATGATACTTTGTAGCCTTGGTGGACATCCGATCTTTTCTAGTAGTCTGAAGAGACCATGTCTGCTGACTAGGTCAAAGGCTTTGGTGAGATCAATGAAAGCAACGTAGAGGGGCATCTGTTGTTCACGGCATTTCTCCTGCAGCTGGCGAAGGGAGAACAGCATGTCAATGGTGGATCTCTCTGCTCGAAAGCCACACTGTGCCTCAGGGTAGACGCGCTCAGCCAGCTTCTGGAGCCTGTTCAAAGCGACTCGAGCGAAGACTTTCCCCACTATGCTGAGCAGGGAGATTCCACGGTAGTTGTTGCAGTCACCGCGGTCACCCTTGTTCTTATAGAGGGTGATGATATTGGCATCGCGCATGTCCTGTGGTACTGCTCCCTTGTCCCAGCACAGGCAAAGCAGTTCGTAGAGTGCTAAAAGTATAGCAGGCTTGGCACTCTTGATTATTTCAGGGGTAATGCCGTCCTTCCCAGGGGCTTTTTCGCTGGCTAGAGAATCAATGGCATCACTTAGTTCCGATTTTGTTGGCTGTACGTCCAGCTCGTCCATGATTGGCAGAGACTGGGCTGCATTGAGGGCGGTCTCGCTGACAACATTTTTCCTGGAGTCTAGTTCTAGGTAGTGCTCCACCCAGCGGTCCATTTGCTTGCGATGGTCAGTGATTGTGTCCCCTGATTTAGATTTGAGGGGGGTGATCTTATTGATGGTTGGCCCAAAAGCTCTCTTAATGCCATCATACATTCCTCTGATGTTTCCGGTGTCAGAGGCCAGCTGAATATGACTGCATTGGTGTTGCCAGTAGTCATTTGCACAGCGCCTGGCTGTTCTTTGTGCAGCGCTTCTGGCTGCTTTAAGTGCTACAGATGTTAACTCGCTGGGGGCTTTCTTGTAGTTCAGCAGTGCAATGCGCTTAGCGGCTATGACAGGTTCCAGCTCTTCAAAGTGAGATTGAAACCAGTCTACATTTCGCTTCTCCCGTTTGCCAAAGGTGGTCATTGCTGAGTCATAGATGACGTCTCTGATGTGGGCCCACTTGGTCTCTACATCCCCTGTAGGAGTGTTTTGAAGGGCTTTTTCAAGTGAATTTAGAAACCTATGTAACAGCTGTGGATGAGAAATTCTGCTCGTGTTGATGCGCGGGCGGCCCTTCTGCTTGGAGTGATGCAGCTTCTTTGGTTTGAGTCTAACCTTGCTGCACACCAGGGAGTGGTCGGTGTTGCAGTCCGCACTGTGGAAGCTGCGTTTGATTTGAACGCTGTTTAAAGAGGCTCGCCTTGTGACGATGAGGTCCAGCTGGTGCCAACGACGTGATCTTGGGTGCCTCCAAGAAACCTGGTGACAGGGTTTAGTATGAAAGAACGAGTTGGTGATGCAGAGGTTATGATAGGTACACAACTCAAGCAGTATCTGTCCATTCTCATTCATCCTTCCAATGCCATAGCGCCCAAGGCAGGAGGGCCATGAGTCATGGTCGGCCCCAACCCTGGCATTAAAGTCCCCCAGCAGGTACAGGTGTTCGGTATTGGGGATGCTACTAATGATATTATGGAGTATAGTATTTATGTACTGCTATACTGCCTCTCTGCTGCCCTCTCTGTTAGGAAGGTATATCTATAAAGTTCCACAATGGCTGCTTGCAGTAAGACTCATTTTAGACTTACTCAGTGAATACACAAGTGCCAAATGAGTTAATATGAAATATTGTTGCAAAATTGCACGGTGATGTTTTATGGACCCATCTTTTAAAAGTGAGGAGGCAGATTTCTTAATTGTTTAGTATTTTCCAATCAACTTCCAATCCAGACAAAAGCTTTGTTTTTTTTCTGTTTTTTGCTCGTCAAAGCCTTGACATTTTAGTTTATTGATTTTAATGTACAACTGCTTAGTATGTTCAGATACAGTTCCTTTATCTGCTATTTTATTTGCATTGTTAATATCCACACCAGGAAATTTCAAGGCCAAAAGTGTTTGATGTCTCTTGAATCTTTACATCATCAAAGAAGTTGAAGGCTTTATTTTCAAATGAACAGTTTATTTCCAAGAGCTTTTTCTGGCTCAGTCAGTTTTGAGATGTCGTAAAGATGTCTGACATTGCTAATGTATAATTACTCTGTCCATGCACCAGATGGTGCTGTTCTGGGTGTCTATATACGAGATAGCTGTGTTTGTTGCTTCAGTACATCAATTGACCTTGCTTCTACAGTGTGAGATCACCACTGAGGAAGGTAAGATTTTCCACTGCTTGTGCCCATTATCAGTAAGCACCTCCTGGTCAGAAATAGCAGGCCAAATGCAGAGTAACACTCCCTCCTTTCGCTTCCCAACAATGTGCCTTATTCCAAACCCTCAAAAAGAGCACCCTCGAAAAGAATATGGATTCTTTCCCTTTTCCAGACCAGCCAGCCTTACGGGAGTGCCAGCATGGAACCCATTCATGCCGATTTATAGATGTAAACTTGCCACATTGCCTACTGAGCATTGGTTTGAAATGTGCCAAACTAATTTAGTTTCATGATGGGACAGAAGAGAAAAAGAAGGAAGTTGCATTGGTATAGTGCCTTATAACATCTAAAAGCATTGGAAAACACCACTTACAGCTGAGTACCTTGAAGTGCACTTGCAATCGCCATTTTGGACACAGCAAAGTCAAACAAACAGCAGTAAGATAAATGATCAGCTTTCTTTGACATTGCTGGTTGAGGGAAGAATATTGGCCAGGATAAAACACTGCTCTTCTTTGACAAGTAGTTAAGTCCTGGGCTGCGATTTTGAATCCACAGCCTTTTGCCATAGAGATGAGGCAACATGAGCAGAGCCAAAATGACACTTGAAGAAAGAGAGACTTTTACCTGATCAATCTGATGTAGATTTGATCCCAGAGCTAAGAGGGCAATAAGCTAGTCCCTTGAAGTAAAAATATTTTTTCCAGTTTCATTTCCTCTTGCCTGCTTATAAGTTTACAATAATACTCTGAAGCACCGAATAGATTTCCTTGTAAAGTGTTGGCAGCCATTTTAGAATAAGGGATCCTCGATGAAGTCTTTAATGTACCTTTCACTGGCATGCAGGGAAAATGACCATGATAGGTTTGCAGTACTTGCTGCCTTCTGATCCCAACATTCATGGTAAGCAGGGGAACCTTGGAGATCCCCATGTTACTTCCCAGGTATTCACAATTCTTGTTTTATGGAGCACCTTGGGTAAGAGTAACATTGGGATTTGAATTTAGGTTGTCTGAATTCTAGTTTGGGACTGCTCCAGTTACCAGGCCATCCTCAAACATACTTATTTCCTTCCTCTTTCAAGCATTTTCGCACATGGTGTGAGTTACGTATACGTTAGTAATGTGCGTGCTGGTGATCAGGACAGATGTGCATGAGGTGTTCTCCATAGCAACAATCAGAAACAGTGCTGCAATCCAAGTATAGTGGAGGAAGTTGACTAGAGATGGATTGGATCAAACCAAGCAGCTCAACTAATTTGATACTTTGATATGCGACAGAAAATTACAACTAAGAAAGGGATTAGTCATAGTGCCGAATAGGTTTTGATGAGCTGCAAAGTGCAATGTGATTTGCAAATGTGTTGCTTATTTTCAATGTGCATCTGAGATGAATTACAACATAAGCACCAGGCCTGATTGGAAACAAGATTGGTTAATGACCATCGGTGCTGAACTACAACTCAATATATGCTTCCCCATTCCTCCCACCTATCCACTGTAGCCAGCTGTGTCTCCTTTCATAAACATGCCAGTGATGTTCCTTGGATAGGTCACCACGTGACCGTATAGTTCAGAAGAAAGCAATCTCGCACCCACATAGCATAAATGCAAAACAGTATAAAAACCTATTAGTGCAACTCTATGGCATTGCACAGGGGATTTAGGACTGAGTGCAGTCTCCAGGTTAACTGGGGTTGGAAGGAGGGGGATAATTGGACCAGGGCATGCATATGTAATTCGGATCCCACTTTAAAGTCAAATATTCTTCCCTTACATTTATGTTTCCATTCTAAATTCCTGTTTCCACATTTATAATGGAAACGACCAATGTAAACTTGTCACGGTATAATTACACTCTCTGCGGGGCAGCAGAGTATATCCATATCTATGCACTTTGAATTGGTGCTGATGGAAACCAGTCTTAAATCAGGGCTAATGTCAAATTGCCTCATTGCACTTACCAATTCCGTCCATTTCAGCCTCCCTATGATCTCCACGTCTCATGTTCCCTGGCGAGCATGATCCAGCCAGTGTCAGATTTTGCCCTGCTTCAACTGAACACGGATCTATTTTTTGAAATAAGCATCAGTTCCACTGAAGGACCCAGTTGGATTCTGCATTCTAAACCCAGATTAACAGGCTTATGTCTCAGCAGAGCCAAATGAATCTGTAAGGAGATTGCATTACTAATTTAGGGATTAAGATGCATGCTGAAAGAACGTGGATTTAAGACCCAGCTTGCGCTAGTACTTGAGTTCTGCCTCTAACCCTCCCCATTCCCTATTGACTCAGTAGGGCATCCCATCGGGGGAAAGCATGGAGGCTCTTTCCTACCTCACCACACTAATACATGCTTAGTAGAAACACAGAGGGCAATGACACCAGATATTTCAGAGATCCACAGATTGTTTCGAGGCCTTGGGAATTGAAGGAAAATCACAGCGAGTCAGTTGATTATGACTAAGTACATAAGTTATAGGCTCGGGTGCAATAAAAGAGAAGTGAATGAAGAGTAAGTTAAATATGACTTAAGGTCTCTTTCTCCCCCTCGTCCTCTCAAGATGGTTACCAGTCACACAAGTGCTGTAGATGGATTTGCACTCATTATCTGACGATGTCTCTTGGCACAGATTCCTATGTCACTACATTACCCTCCTTACAGCTTGATGGCAAGATTTTCCTCTTTTTTTCTTTTACCAGAGATGATAACCTGGAACTTGCACATCATCGGAAACAGATAAATGCCAAGTGCTGAGATAAGTGAATTGCAGCCAACATATGGGAGAGGGATAAGTTAATGAGGTTCTTGAAGCCTGGCTACCTGACCTGAACCCGACCATACCCAACTATGTGAGTCAAGTTTGGGTCAGGTCTATATTCTGTGTCCAGCATTCGGGCTCGGGTCAGGTCGGGCTGGACTGTACTGTTTTGTTTTGTAGTTTTTTCTTTTTAATCTACGTTTTTTTTCTGTTTCAATAATATGTTTGATATTTTCAGGTCGCGTTGGGCATGAAAAAAAATTAAAGGACTCGGGCCAGGGTCAGGTTTGGGTTGGCTGTTGTCTGGTAGGGCCTGGGTCGGGTTTTAATTTTATACCCGAGCCATGCTTTACCTGTACTGTCAGTATAATAACTAGTCCTTATCGACATCACAGATTTACTCCTTTTGTTTGTGTTACGGGAACAGTATCCTTTCTCTCTCCAAGGCTGCATTATAAAGCCAACTGAAAAAGTATACATACAACAACTCATTTAGACCTACAACAACTGGCAACATGCATGAAATAAAAATGAGCTATGTTCATTTTTGGGATCCAGGTTTGAAACCTATTTCTGGGTTGGGTATTGGCAGAAGTCTAGATTCCGCCAGAATACGAGCCAGAACTAAGTTATATAGAAACATTAAGAGAAGCCTGTTCTGCCATTCAGTTAGCTCATGGCTGATCTGTATCTTAACTCCATGTACCCATCTTGTTTCTGTAACAGTTAAAACCCTGGCCTAACAAAAGTTTATCTCAGTTTTGAAATTCTCAATTCACCACCACCACCACCTTCCCCACCCACCGCCCCCCCCCCCCCCCCCCCCACCGCTCCTTCGCCCCAGACAGACCTAGTGGGAATCATATCTGCTGAGAGGACATGTTGGTCCCATTTTGAGCTGAGTGAAGGCCCCAGAAAGGATCGATTACCTCTACAAAGGTGACAACCTGTTCTGCGTCTACCCCATTGTGCTTGCTTCAGGGACTATCCAGCTGTGAAAGGGTGAATATCAAGTAGAAGTGCAACAAACATACAAGTTTCTAAAAGTAAAAAGCAGTGATTTTAATGAACACTGGGAATTTTGTTAAGCCAGGTACATGACCTGCAAAATACAATTTTTATCAGCATGGTCACTGTAATAAACAACAACTTGTATTTATATAACACACATGCTAACCTAATAAGTATAAAAAGAGAACTCGAGATTTTGCAGTGAGATGCTTTGGTTTTACAAGAAAAGTTGCAGATGTTCTGTCAGATCCTGTGTTCCGTTTATTGCACTGGATTCTTCGTAGGTGATGGCAGTGTTAGTCCTTGTTATTTTAACCTTTTGCTGCCAATTTTACTGCCAGCCGATGTGGACACTGCCTGCTGTGCTCCCATATGTACTCGAAGCCTTAAACAAACCTCGTTTGTTGTAAAGCTGTTGAGGAGAGTAACTTTGAATATGGTGGACAGATGGAAGGCACATCAGAATTGGCATGGGAGGTTAAAATAAAAACACAGCAGCGAAAAAGACACTCATTGTGGAAGCTGACAGCTTTTCGAAAAACTAATTTCTGTATGATTTTCAGTTCTCGCCTCCCATTTGCTGATCAAAGTTTGTCAAAGTTCAATTTTGTATCTCGCGACAGGAACTCTGATTTGGGCAGTTTATTAAATAAGACATAATTGTATTCAAGCTCCCATGAGCACCCCCCCACCCCCTTCCCCTTGCAGGTTTGACATGTCCCATATCTGATTTTCTTTATCTATCTAAGGGGACTTTGCCCTGGTGAGTGAAGACAACAGCCCTAGTATCTGAATATCGGGTTGACATCCAGCGGGGTACTTGCGTTTGATATGTGTGGAGTGACCACCTCTGCAACCCCCATGCCTCCCCCCACCCACCTCATTGCACCTGGCCAGTGCCCCCTTGGCCAGTCTAATGACCTGTCCATATACAAAAAAGGGCTCTTCATTACCGAAACAATCCAGAGCCGAATCTACTGGATGTGAAAGCAGTAGAAGTCTCCTCGTGTGTCACTAGACACGGAAGAGAAGAAAAGGGCTTTACCGACTGGTGAGTTTTCAAGCAGGTTCAGAACCTAAGACATAATGCCAAATTTCACCAATAAAGGCTTGCACTGAACCAGTGTCTGTAAGATCTGCTGCATAAATCTTTGTGCGTTTTTTTTTCAAATAATCGACTATATGAAGAATTCATCAGGAGCATCAGCCACACTGTCACCAATCACATTACCTGCAACAAGTAGGACACAGACGCCAGGTTATCACCAGAAGAACAAATAGAGGAGTTGATTTTTTTGTCTGCCACACAGAGTGTTACATTATGTAAATACAGAAGTCAGGAAGTGATGCTTCAGTTGTACAGAGTCTGAGCAGACACCATCTGATGTACTGCATTCAGTTTTGGGCACCGAACCTCAGGAAAGATGTATTGACTTTGGAGCTGGTATAGCAAAGCGTCACCTAGAGTGATACTGGAGCTTAAAGAATTAAATTATGAGGATAGGTTGAATAAACGCCTTCTATTCGCTTGAGTTTAGAAGGTTGAGGGGTGATCTAATCGAGGTCTCTGAAATGATAAAGGGATTCAATAGAATAGATACAGAGAAATGATTTCCTCTGGTGGATGAATCCAGAACGAGGAGGCATAATCTTAAACTTAGACAGTGAAATCAAGAAGCACTTCTTTACACAAAGGGTTGTAGAAATTTGGAACCCTTCTCTTTCCTCCATACAGAGTGTGCGGATGCTGGTTCAATAGAAATTTTCAAGACAGATTGATAGATTTTTGCTGGGTAAGGGTGTCGAGATATGGAGCAAAGGTGGGAAAATGGAGCCAAGGTTCAGATTAGTCATGATCTATTTGAATGGCAGAACAGACTTGAGTAGCTGAATGATCTACTCATGTTCCTGTCTTTCTAAGATTGGGAATTGGATAAATACTGTGGGAGAGCTGAACCACTGGAGGTGTCACCTTTCATTTGCGACATAAACCGAGGCTCGGTCTGTCCCTTCAGGTGAACGTAAAAGATCCCATAGCACTAGTCAAAGAACAACAAGCAAAATCTTCTGTAATAAATAATTTTCTGGTGTCCCAGCCAACATTTATCCAACAGCCAATACCACCAAAACAGATTATCTGGTCATTTTTGATCTTGGGATCTTGCTGTGTGCAAATTGCTGCCACGCTTGCTTACATTACAATAGTGACTACTTACTTGAATGGGTGCAGCAATTTGGGACAATCTGAGTTGGTGAAAGGTGCTATATAAACATAAGTTATTTCTTGAAGAGGAAAGATATTAAATGATTACAGGAAAATGGAATTAGAGTAGATAACTCTGATTGAGGATCTAGCACTGGGAACAGGCTCAGTGGACCAAATGGCTGCCTTCTGAATGACATTCTCTATGATTCCATTCCGTTCTTCTCTGTTTCTGAACATGACAAAACAATCCCTTTAAAAGTTCTTGAAACAGGGTTTGGTCTAACTATGTGAACTTGTTTTCAAATGGGCTTTGTCAACAAGATAAGAAATATAACAAATGGCATTAAACATGGCACAATTATAAGGCATTATCAGTAAGTGCATTTCTGTTTGGTTTATAGATAACTAGTGCAAGGCTTTCTTACAGGACTGGACAAAGAGGGTGTGAATAAAATTCATGATTTGAAAAAGGAATAAATGTTCACAAAGGCCCCTTGAAATGGAAAATAACGTTTTCCAAAATAAAATCCAAGAGGACTTCTTTTAATGAAAACAGGTACCAAGAACCTAATCCTGTTTTTGAACAGTACAAACTGTTAGATTAATCAAGGGGACATAAGGTGAATAATTTTACACTTTTACAGTTATAGTGGAGTCTCAAGGGCTGATTATCCCCCACCAAATGCCTCGGGTGGTTGAAAGTGAGCACTGTTCCAATCTTGGAAGAGCTGTAGTTTCTTCCAGCTAGACTTTGGGAAGACCAAAGTAATTGTCTTTAGCCCCCGCCATAAACTCCATACTTTTGCCACTGACTTAATCCCCCCCCATTTCAGGCACTACCTCAGGCTGAAGCAGACTGTTTGCCACTTCAGCATCTTGTTTGACTCCGAGCGGAGTATCTTAACTCTACATCCTCTCTTACACAAAAACTGCCTACTTAACCTCTCTAATTAGGATCATAGGAGCAGGAGTAGGCAATTCAGCCCTTCGAGCCTGCTCCACCATTCTAGCTCTGTCTACCTCAACGCCATATTCCCACACTATCCCCATATCCCTTGATGTCACTAGCAACTACAAATATATCGATCTCTGTCTTGAACTTATTCAGTGATCTGAACTTTCACCATACTCTGGGGCACAGAATTCCAAAGATTCACCACCCTCTGAAGTTCCTCCTCATCTCAGTCCTAAATGACATGCCTTTTATTCTGAGATTGTGTCCCCTGATTCTAGACCCCTCAGCCAGGGGAAATAATCTTTCAGCTTCTACCCTGTCTATCCCTTTCGGAATTTTGTAAGTTTCTATGAGATCGCCTCTCATTCTTCAAAACTCCAGAGAATACTGGCCCAGTCTCCTCAATTTCTTCTCACAGGACAACCCACCATCCCAGGAATCAGTCTGGTGAACCTCCGTTGCACTCCCTCTATGGCAAATATATCCTTCCTTAGGCAGGGGAACCAGAACTGCACACAATATTCTAGGTTCGGCCTCACCAATGCTCTATACAACTAAAGCAAGACTTCCTTGCTCCTGTATTCAAATTCTCTTGCGATAAAGGCTAACATACCATTTGCGTTCCTAATTGCCTGCTGCACCTGCATGTTAGCTTTCAATGACTTATGAACAAGGACACCCAGGTCCTTTTGGACATCTGAAATAAGAAACAAAAAGTGTTGGAAATATTCAGCAGGTCAGGGAGCATCTGTGGAGAGAGAAGCAGAGTTAACGTTTCAGGTCTGTGAGCTTTCATCAGCGCTGGCAAAGGTTAGAAAATAATTAAGCAAGTGAAGGGGAGGGGGCTGGGGGAGAGAACAAAGGGGAAGGTGTGTGATAAGGCAGGAGAGATTAAATAACAAAGCTGTCCTGGGACAAAGGCAAAGAGTGTGTTAATGCTGTGGTGAAAGACAAAACATCCAGAGAGAGTGTTAATAGCAGAATAATGAGCAGCTCTGACTACATGACAAACAGGCACATGGTTAAAAAATAAAATATTTAAAAAAAGGCCAGTTCAGTTCAGTGCCTAATCGAAAGATCAGGTGCTGCTCTTCGAGCTTGCGTTAATGTTCACTGGAACACTGGAGCACGCCAAAGACAGAAATGTTGGCATGAGAGCAGGGGGGAGTGTTGAAATGGTGAGCAACCAGATGCTCGGGGTCATGCTTTCGGACTGAGTGGGGGTGTTCCGCATAGCGGTCACCCAATCTGCGTTTGGTCTCCCCAGTTTAGAGGAGACAACATTGTGAGCAGCGAATGCAGTATACTACTAGATTGAAAGAAGTATAAGTAAATTGCTGCTTCACCTGAAAGGAGCGTTTGAGGCTTTAGATAGTGAGAATAGAGGAGGTAAAAGGGCAGGTATTGCACCTCCTGCATTTGCATGGGAAGGTGGCGTGGGAAGGGGACGAGGTGTCGGGGCTAATGGAGGAGTGGACCAGGGTGTCGCGGAGGGATCGATCCCTTCAGAATGCTGACAGGGGAGGGGAAGAATTTTTTGGTGGCATCACGCTGTAGGTGGCAGAAATGCCGGAGGATGATCCTTTGGATGCGGAGGCTGTTGGGGTGGAAAGTGAGGATAAGGGGAATCCTGTCGCAGTTCGTGGAAGGGGTGAGGATGGAGGTGCGGAAAATGGGCCGGACACAGTTGAGGGCCCTGTCAACCACAGTGGGGGGAATCCTTGGTTGAGGAAAAAGGAAGACATATCACAAGCGCTGTTGTGGAAAGTTGCATCATCAGAGTAGATGCATCGGAGACGGAGAAACTGGGAGAATGGAATGGAGTCCTTACAGGAGGCAGCGTGTGAAGAAATGTAGTCGATGTAGCTGTGGGAGTCGGTGGGCTTATAATGAATATTAGTAGACAACCTATCACCAGAGATGGAGACAGAGAAGTCAAGGAAGGGAAGTGAAGTGTCAGAGATGGACCAGGTAAAGGTGAGAGAAGGGTGGTAAAGGTGAGAGAAGGGTGGAAATTGGAACCAAAATTGATAAAGTTTTCCAGTTTGGGGCAGGAACAGGAAACGGCACCGATACAGTCATCAATGTACTGGAAAAAGAGTTGGGGGAGGAGCCTAAGTAGGACTGGAGCAAGGAATGTTCGACATATCCCACAAAAAGACAGGCCTTTTACTTGAAGGAAGTGAGTGGAATTGAAGGAGAAGTTGTTCAATGTGAGAACAAGTTCAGCCAGGCAGAGGAGAGTGGTGGTGGATAGGGACTGGTTGGGCCTCTGCTCAACGAAGAAGCGGAGATCCCTCAGACAGTCTGGGTGGGGGATGGAGGTGTAGAGAGATTGGACGTGCATAGAGAAGAGGAGGCGGTTGGGGCCAGGAAACTGGGAATTATCAAAATGATGTAGGGCATTCAAAGAGTCACAGATATAGGTGGGAAGAGACTGGACCAGGGGAGAAAAGATAGAGTCAAGATAGGAAGAAATAAATTTAGTGCGGCAAGAACACTTTTCAATCTCTTACCATTTAAGAAATACTCTGCACCTCTTAACAAAGTGGATAACCTCATACTTATCTACATTATATTCCTTCTGCCATGTTCTTGCCCACTCACTCAGACTGTCCAAATCCCCTTGAAGCCTCTTTGCATCCTCCTCACAACTCATATTCCCACCATGTTTGTGTCATCTGCAAACTTGGAAAGATTACAATTGGTCCCCACATCCAAATCATTGATATAGATTATGAACAGCTGGGGCCCAAGCACTGAGCCTTGCGGTACCCCACTGGTCACAGCCTGCCAACCTGAGAATGACCCATTTATTTCTACTCTCTGTTTTCTGCCTGTAACCCAATCCTCAATCCATACTAGAATATAACCCCTAATCCCATGTGCTTTAATTTTGTTTAGAAACCTCCTATGTAGGACTTTCTCATTGTCCAAATACACCACATCCACTGGTTCCCCCTTATCCATTCTGCTATAGTAACATCCTCAAAAAACTCTAACAGGTTTGTCAAACATGATTTCCCCTTCATAAATCCATGTTGACTCTGCCCAGTCAGACCATTATTTTCTAAGCGTCCAGTAATCACATCCTTTATAATAGATTCTAGTATTTCCCTACTACCAACGTTAAGCTAAGAGGTCTGTAGTTCCCTGTTTGCTGACTCCCTCCTTTCTTATACAGTGGGGTTACATTTGCAACCTTCCAATCTGCAGGCACCATTACAGAATTTATCCAATTTTGAAAGATGATCACTAATGCATCCACTATCTCTGTAGCCATCTCTTTCAACACTCGAGGGTGAAGATCATAGGGTCCCGGGGATTTGTCAACTTACAGTCCCATCAATTTCTCCAATACTACTTTTTTACTAATCCTAATTTCTTTCAGTTGCTCATTCTCACTAGACCCATGGATCTCAATTATTTCAGGCAGACTTCTTGTATCTTCCTCCATGAAGCCAGACACAAATTAATTATTTAGCTTCTCTGCTGTTTCTCTGTTTCCCATTGTAATTGTCTCAGCCCACCTGCTGCTGACACCCTCTCATGCTTTTGTCGCTTGCAGACTTGACCATGCCAGAAGTCTCTTCACCAGCCTGCCAGTCTCAGTGAACTGCAGCTCATTGCAAGCTCTGCTGCCTGTATCCTATCCCACACCAAGTTCTGCTTGCCCATCACCCCTGTCCTCATTGACCTACAACACTGGCACTGGGTTCCACTAATGCCTCCAATGTACAATATTCATTCACATGTTTAAACCCCTTCGTGGCCCCACCCTCCTTTAGTTCTAACCACCTCCACTATTACAAAATAAGAGGATATGAAATAGGAGCATGAGTAGGTCATGCGGCCTCTTGACCCTGCTCCGCCATTTAATACTATCATGGCTGAACCTCTACCTCAATTCCACGTTCCTGCTCTGTCCCCCATATCCCTCCATTCCCTCAGTGCCTAAAGATTTATCAATCTCTGTCTTGATCATACTCAAGGACTGAGTATCTTCAGGCCTCTCCGGGAGTGAATTCCAAAGATTCACAACCCTCTGCTTGAAGAAATTTCTCCTCATTGCAATCCTAAATGGCCGGCTATTGTCCTGAGATTGTGACCCTAGTTCTAGACTCTCCAGCCTAGGGAAAATAGCCTCTCAGCATCCACCCTGTCAAACCCTCTACGAATTTTATACATTTCAATGAGATGACCTCTCATTCTTCTAAACTCTTGATCCCTCTGGCTTCCTTATTTTGTCCCACCAATTAGTAGCTGTGTCATGAACCACTTAAGGCCCAGAGAAGTCTTACTTCTCGTCTCCACCTTCTTCTCCTCCTCCTTTAAGACCAACCTTCAAACCAGCTGCTTGACCAATCTTTTGGTCACTATTTCTAATATTCCTTTGGCTAAGCATCCAATTTACCTTGCATCTCTGCGAACACAATCGAAGGGCGAGATCCTGACTAGCATTCCCTGTGGGCACAGCTCCATGCCAGGAGTGTCCAAGGTGGGAAACTGTGCTTCGGACAAGTAGATTGTCTGTATCTTTGTGGAGGTGTATGATAACTGGGGAAAAGCCTTTTCCTTCCACTTGGTTGGTTTCCTCCAGTATCTTGGCTCTGATCACCACAGGAGGGAGCAGAATGAGAGCTTGCGTCTTCCAGCCAGCTAGCAATGCCAGCACGACAATGCCCAATAATGGACATTCTTTAAAAAAACAGAATAAAACCGACAGCACAAGCTGTTCTGTATGCTTGCCAGGGTACTGGAAAAAATGGAAGGGACAAAGCATTTAGCTGTGAGATTGTCTTTCTTGCCATGTAAAAGTGTGAAGGAGAATGAGGTCACCCTCTTTGTGATCAAAGTACAAACAATGCATACTTAAGCGGCAATTAACTTGAACAGAAAGTACAACTCACAACTTTGACCGTAAAACGCTGTGGTTATAAAATGTAATGTCAAGGCCAATCCCAGCTTTTGTTTCAAGTTTTATAACAAATACTCAGTCTTTCCAGCAAAGGTTGTAAAGACCTTTGCATCAAATAAAGTCCGTTTACAATGATGCTTTGCGTATTTGTTCTTAGATTTCTGTAATTTAAGCACACATGTGAATGCTTGGTTTTCTTTATTGTAAGTGGATTCTACAGAGAAAGCTTACAAACAGAAGGGTTGGAATGTCATTGAGTCATTCGGCCCACCAAGTCCATGTCGGCTTTACGCGGAACAATCCAGTCAGTCCCACTCCCCCTCGATCCCTGTAGCCCTGCAAGTTTATTTCCTTAAAGTGACCATCCAATTTCCTTTCGAAATCATTAATTGTCACCGCTTCCACCACCCTTGTGGGCAGTGAGTTCCAGGTCATTACCACTCGCTGTGTAAAAAAGTTCTTCCTCATATTCCTCCTGCATCTCTTGCCCAAAACCTTTAATCTGTGTCCTCTAGCCCTTGTACCATCAGTTAGTGAGAACAGTTTTTCCTTGTCTAATTTATCTAAGCCTATCATAATCTTGTACACCTCTATCAAATCTCCTCTCAATCTCCTTTGCTCCAAAGAGAAACATCCCCAGCTTTTCCAACCTAACCTTGTAATTAAACTCCCGATCCCTGGAACCATTCTAGTAAATCTCCTCTGCACCCTGTCAAGGACCCTCACATCAATCCTAAGTGTGGTGACCAGAACGGGACACAATATTCCAGTTGGGGCTTAACCAGAACTTTATAAAGGTTCAGCATAACTTCCCTGGTCTTGTACTCAATGCCTGTATTTATGAATTCCAAGATGCCATATGCTTTGCTAACCACTCTCAAATGTCCTGCCACCTTCAAAGATCGATGCGCATATGCCCCCTGCACACTCTTTAGAACAGTGCCTATCTGTCTTTATTGCCTCGCCCTATCCCTTCTGCCAAAATGCATCACCTCACACTTGTCTGTATTAAATTCCATCTGCCACTTGTCGGCCCATTCTGATAGCCTATCCTGTTGCAGGCAGTTCGTATCATCCTCGCTGTTTGCCACACCTCCAAGTTTGGTCTCATGGGCAAATTTTGAGATTCTATTCTATATTTCAAGATCCAATTCATTTATATATAGCAAAAAAAAAAGCAGTGGTCCCAGCACTGACCCTTGGGGAATGCCGCTGCGTACCATCCTCCAGTCTGAAAAATAACCATTTACCATGACTCATTGTTTTCTGTCCTTAAGCCAATTATTTATCCAATTGGACATTGACCCTCCTATTCCATGAGTCTCAATTTTGTTAACCAGCCTTTTATGTGGTACCTTATCAAACCCTTTTTTAAAATCCATACAGACAATATCCACTGCATTCCCTTCATCAACCCTCTCTGTTACTTCAGAAAAATTCAATTAGATTAGTCAAGAATGATCTGCCTTTTACAAATCTGTGCTGGCTACCCTTAATTAACTCAGACTTCTTCAAGTGCTTGTTGATTTTTTTTTCCTGTATATTGTTTCTAAAGCCTTACCCACCACTGATGTTAAACTAACTGGCCTTTAGTTGCTAGGAATGTCCTCATGCCCTTTCTTGAATAAGGGTGTCATACTTTCCACTGTCCAGTCCTCTGGCACCTCTCCCATATCTAGATGGGAATGTATATTTTGTGGGTGTTTGTAACTGTCAAATACACAATTTGGAGCAGGAAATATGGCTCATTTTGTAAAGCCCTGAGCTCCCTAGTTTGAAGCAAAGGATTTACAGAAGCAAGCATGTATCAGAGACAGGCCTGATGCTCCAAACTCACTCATTGCAATTCAGGCTTTGTTGACCCTCGAGGTTTCCTTGGAAGTATACAGCACAGAAGTGGGTCAATTGGACCATTGTGTCTGTGTTATTTCTTTGCTAGAGCAATGAATAACTAATCTCTCTACTCCCATGTTCTCCCCAGAGCCCTGTAGTTTCCTCTGCTTGAGGGGTTAAATTTTAAGGCCAAGTTGCATAAAGAATAAGAATAAGAGATTTCAGGTTTGATCTGATTGAGGTGTTTAAAATGTTTAAAGGAGCTGATAGTGTGGATACATGAAACAATTTCCTTTGGCAAGGGAATCAAAAACAAGGAGAGATAATCTTAAAATTAGAGCTGGGTCATTCAGGAGCAAAATTAGGAAGCATATTCTCACATAAAGTAAAGGCTACTGAGAAATCTGGAAATTTCTCCCAAAAGACTGTGGATGTTGGAGCAATTGAAGCTTTCAAGATTGATAATTTTTTTCATTAGGTAAATATATCCGGGGATATGGGGCAAAGTCGGATTAAAGAAGTCGAGGTACAGCTAAGCCATGTTCCTATGATCTAATTGAATCTTGGAGCGGGCTCAAGGGCCTGAATATCCTCCTCCTGTTCCGATTATTCTCTTCAAAGAAGCAATGGTCTCTGCCTCACCTACCCCCTAAGGCAAAGCATTCCAAAGGTTTCCTTTCACTTTGATGTTTTTATTGGGCAGAACTAATCTGAGGGAATAGTAAGGACATTGTAACAGCTCATTTTGTAGTCAGTGGAAGAGATAAGTTCCAAAAAGATTGAATATTATTTATAAAGAACTCTGTACAATGTTTTACAAATTTTAACATCATATCATAGCTTAGAATCATCTTTTACAGGATATATGTACTTCCAATGTCTTCAGACAGTTATTGCTGTTAACAGAGGAAGTACTTTAAATGGATCAGCAATAACTAATATAAAGTGGAGCCAGACTATCAAAATTAAAAGGCAATTGTTTTCTCACTGACATAATCCTCTTAAGGTTCTGGTTTGAGACCAGGCCCAACTGTCTACATTCTGAGCACTCTGTACCGCAGGTTTGACACCTTACTGGATTTACACTCCATGCACTGTCAACATGAAAATGATATGAGACTATATACCTTCAGGGAGTCAGAGGTCCATTTTGCCATTGAGCAAGTAGGTCACAAAATGTGAAGAGGTTTCCTTCTCTCTTGCCTCCTTACTTCACAAATTCAGAGTAAATAATAATCCCCAAGGCAACTGTGTATCTTGATATTGGGCTACAATATATTGATTAGCTGAAGTTATATGGACTAATAGCATCCTGCCTAAGACCATTTATTTTATGGGAAACTTGTATGCGAGTATTTTGTTCTTGCAACTTGATTAAAATATGCTTCACTCCAAGTATTAGTATGGTACTCTTGTCAGCTTGTTTCCTAAAGACAAAAAAAATTATCCCTATAATGTAAGTTAATTGTTATTGTGCCTGACATTTTTTGTCTGTTCATCCCTCACTGCAACTAAAGCCTTAAAATAACTCCATTAACAACATAGTATTGTTTACATTCTTATGCAGTATTGTCAAGGGCTAGACAGGAATGAGGGCTGGGCTTTAATCTGGGTTTGCCCAAATTGTTTGGGAATTCTAGACCAGAGATTCTGTTTGTGAGGAGTTTGTGCAAGAGTTATTATTAAAGGAGTGAAGAGGTTTCAGTTGTGCAGTAATGTTAGTTTGTTGTTTTTGAACAGAGGCTTCAGTGGAAGTGTTGCATGTGAGGAAGTCATTAGATTAGCAAATGTTTTTTTTAGAAGTTACTGGCTGTTAGAACGAAAGCTGGTGCCAGTTCTGGGAACTGTCTAGCTGAAATATATCGGAGTGTTACCGAACAAATATTCAAGCCTGCTTCTCTTCATGTATTGGTGCAGTAAGGAAGAGACGTATGTTTTTAAAGTGCTTTATCACATCCTCCAGGACATCCTGAATGCTTTGTGTCTAATTAGTTACCTTTTTGAGTGCAGTCACTGGTGTGATGTAGGCAGAAGCAGCAGCCAATCTCTACACAGTGTGGTTCTGTGAACAGCGAATCAAATGAGTGCTCAGATTGGTGGTGGTTGAGGGAGCAATGTTGATCGGGATACTGGGACAGCTCCCCACTTTTCTTCAAATCGTGCCATGGGATATTTTCTGCCTAACTGAGCTGCAAAACATCTCTCCAGCCTTTTTTCTAAAACTGAACCAGCTAATGTCTACAATAGGTGGGAAATTAAACTTATTTAAATGTTTGCAATGCAGAAATAAGCATTTCAGCCCATTGTGTTTGTGCTGGCTCTTTACTGGAGTAATGCAAAGCTAATCCCACTGCCTCCCTCTCGGCTCATCGGCCCATATCTTTCTCCACTTCAAACATTTATCCTCCCTGCCTCAGTCACTCCCTGTGACAAAGCATTTCAAGAATTACATGTGAATTTAAAAAAAAATGTCTCATTGCAAAATAAAAGGAGGTATAATATAGGAAATGTAGACGCACACAGGACTGAATTAACTTTGTGACAAAATTATATGGTTTTTATAAGTTTCACTCAGTGTTAATGGGGCGTGGTTTATCCTGTAAAAGAATCACACAAAACATTTAATAACCTAGCTCTCACAGTTTTCATGCAACTTCTTCGACCAGCTCTTCCGTATCTGCTGGAGCTCCTGCATTTATTAGGGGATAAAACTATCATAACTACACATGAGAAGAGTAATGGTAAATCCCGTGATGCTTGGTCCTTCTGTTGTTTACCTTTAAGCTCCAAAATGGCCACCGAATGATGGCAAAATCCAAACTCTTGTCACATGCTGCAGGCATGTTTCAAATGAAGTCAAAGATTGATTGAGTTCTGATGAAAGGTCACAGACCTGAAACGTTAACTCTGTTTCTCTCTCCACAGATGCTGCCTGACCTGCTGAGTATTTCCAGCACTTTCTGTTTTTATTTCAGATTTCCAGTCTCTGCAGTATTTTGCTTTTATTGATTGATTGGGTTCCACTTTTTACAAACCGTACGTGTTTTTCGTAGTAGCCTTATTTTGTTGTTTTTCTGCTTTAGTTGCCCAGTTTTCACTTGTGAAAGCATGCAGAAAACATAGAGAATGTTAATGAAGAACCTGCCAGAAAATTATTGCATGCACTGCATGCAAGAAAAACTTGAACACCACCTGAGAGCATCAATGTCATTGGCTGTATGATTACATCACTGAATATATGGTGCGGGAATCCATTGTAAAGTATTTTGCAAGTCCTTTTACTGAGAATGAAAGCTCCACAAAAACTGCACTGACAAGTCCTTTGAAAACAAACATAATTTAATGGACACTGAGCTGAATGTTGGGGAACAGAACACATTGCCTACTATTTTCACCCCATGTTAGTGTAATTGCATCAGGCCTTTTGCAAAAGAAAATACCAAAAGGCATTTTACAGGAGGAGCAATAGGCTCAGAAGTGAGTCGGTCAGGTGTAGAATTAACCAAAGATGTAGACCAAAGCCTTTTCTATTCTGCCTGAACCATAAACCTTAACTACCTCTGCCCAGTTCTAAAGGATATCCTCTACTGCTACAGCTGCCCTTTATATCTTGCCTGAGTTAAATTGCCAGCTTGGTGGTGAATTTAGAGACTGGATTCAGTCTGTCGGAACTTAATTTGTGTAGAACCTGTTGATTTTCATCACATTGACCTGGCATCAAAGCCGTATCCTGGAGCTGAAAAACGCGTTGACTGGAACTTTCAATCCTCCAGTTCCAATAATTCCAAAACCTGGAAACGCTTTTTCAAATTTCCTTCTTTTAGGAGACATTGCTGGATCTGGTTCTGGGAAATGAAGTGGGTCAAGTTGTCAGTAGGGGAACATTTAGAGGACAGTCACCATAGTGTCATAAGGTTTAGGTTAGCTATGGAAAAGAACAAAAGAGAACTCCAGAGTAAAAATAATTAATTGGTGGGGGCCAATTTCAGTGGGGTTAAAACTGATCTTACCCAGGTAAATTGGAATCAGAGATTGGCAGGCAAAACTGTAATGGAACAATGGGCTGTCTTGAAAGGTAGGATAAACAAAGCTGGAGCTCCCTGGATGATGAAATTAATAGAGAGTAAGATGAAGCAGAAATGTATGTCAGGGTGATAATACAAGTGATAAACAGGTGGAATATAGAGTTCAGAGGGGAAGTAAAAAAATAAGACCAGCAAAGAGAGAGTATGAAAAGAGGCTGTCAGCCAACATAAAAGGGAATATAAAAACCTTGTATAGGCATGTAAAGAGTAAAGGGATAGTAAAGGAGGAATAGGGCCGATTAGGGACCAGAAAGGGGAATTACGCATGGAGGCAGAGGGCATAGCTGAGGTACAAAATGAGTACTTTGCATCTGTCTTTACCAAGGAAGAGGATGCTGCCAAAGACGTAGTGAAAGAGGAGGTAGTTGGGACACTGGATGGACTAGAATTTGATAGGGTGGATAAGTTGATAAGTTACAAGGACTGGATCAGATACATCTGAGGATATTGAGGGAACTAAGGGTGGAAATTGCAGAAGCACTGGCCTAAGGCCTAATCTTTCAATCCTTCTTAGATAGAGGGATGGTGCCAGAGCACTGGAAAATTGCAAATGTAAATTGAAAATGCAAACCTCTTGCTGTTTACCACCTACCGCCCTCCCTCAGCTGATGAGTCAGTACTCCTCCATGTTGAACAGCACTTGGAGGAAGCACTGAGAGTGGCAAGGGCACAGAATGTACTCTGGGTGAGGGACTTCAATGTCCATCACCATGAGTGGCTTGGTAGCACCACTACTGACCGAGCTGGCCGAGTCCTAAAGGACATATCTGCTAGACTGGGTATGCGGCAGGTGGTGAGGGAACCAACAAGAGGGGAAAGCATACTCGACCTCGTCCTCGCCAATCTGCCTGCCGCAGATGCACCTGTCCATGACAGTATTGGTAGGAGTGACCACCGCACAGTTGTTGTGGAGACAAAGTCCCGCCTTCACATTGAGGATACCCTCCTTCGTGTTGTGTGGCACTACCACCATGCTAAATGGGATAGATTTCAAACAGATCTAGCAATGCACAACTGGGCATCCATGAGGCACTGTGGGCCATCAGCAGCAGAAGAATTGTACTCAACCACAATCTGTAACCTCATAGCCTGGCATATCCCCCACTCTACCATTACCATCAAGCCAGGAGACCAACCCTGGTTCAATGAAGAGTGCAGGAGAGCATGCCAGGAGCAGCACCAGGCTTACCTCAAAATGAGGTGTCAACCTGGTGAAGCTGCAACCCAGGACTATCTGCGTGCCAAACTGCGTAAGCAGCATGCAATAGACAGAGCTAAGCGATCCCATAACCAACGGATCAGATCTAAACTCTGCAGTCCTGCCACATCCAACCGTGAATGGTGGTTGTATGGTGGATGGACAATTAAACAACTAACCGGAGGAGGTGGCTCCACAAATATCCCCATCCTCAATGATGGGGGAGCCCAGCACATCAGTGCGAAAGATAAGGCTGAAGCATTTGCAACAATCTTCAGCCAGAGGTGCCGAGTTGATGATCCATCTCGGCCTCCTCCTGAAGTCCCCAGCATCACAGATGCCAGACTTCAGCCAATTCGATTCACTCCGTGTGATATCAAGAAACGACTGAAGACACTGGATACTGCAAAAGCTATGGGCCCTGACAATATTCCGGCAATAGTACTGAAGACCTGTGCTCCAGAACTTGCCTCACCCCTAGCCAAGCTGTTCCAGTACAGCTACAACACTGGCATCTACCCGGCAATGTGGAAAATTGCCCAGGTATGTCCTGTACACAAAAAGCAGGACAAGTCCAACCTGGCCAATTACCGCCCCATCAGCCTACTCTCAATCATCAGTAAAGTGATGGAAAGTGTCATCAACAGTGCCATTAAACAGCACTTGCTTAGCAATAACCTGCTCAGTAACGCTCAGTTTGGGTTCTGCCAGGATCTCTCAGCTCCTGACCTCATTACAGCCTTGGTTCAACCATGGACAAAAGAGATGAACTCCAGAGGTGAGGTGAGAGTGAGTGCCCTTGACATCAAGGCAGCATTTGACCGAGTATGGCATCAAGGAACCCCAGCAAAACGGAGGTCAATGGGAATCAGGGGGAAAACCCTCCACTGGCTGGAGTCATACCTAGCGCAAAGGAAGATGGTTGTGGTTGTTGGAGCTCCAGGACATCACTGCAGGAGTTCCTCAGGGTAGTGTCCTAGGCCCAACTATCAGAGAAAGCTGATAGAGGAGTTCTGATAGAGGTGTTCAAAATCATGAGGGGTCTGGACAGAGTTGATGGAGAGAAACTGTTCCCATTGGCAGAAGGGTTGAGAACCAGAGGACATAGATTTCAGGTGAATGGCAAAAGAACCAGAGGCAACTTGAGGAAAAAATTATTTTGCACAGTGAGTGGTTAGGATCTGGAATGCCCATCTTGGCTTTCAAAAGAGAATTGGATAATTATCTGAAGAGAAAGGATTTGCATGGATACAAGGAAAAGGCGGGGCAGTGGGACTAGCTGAGTAGCTCTTGCAGAGAGCTGGCATGGACACAACAAGCCGAATGGCTGCCTTCTGTGCTGTAACCATTCTGTAATTCAATAAGTACCCAAGAGTTAAAATAAAAGAAGGAAAATTCACAGGGTTGATCCTATTCAGGTTAATTCTCAGTTTATTTTCTGGGTGTGGCAGGGGAATTGGGTTTGACCAATGTATTGAAGCTTGATCTTTAGCCCAAGCCATGAATTTCACACAAGCTGACGAGAAAGATGATGGTAAAGTTTTCAATTTAGCTGGTTTAGTTTCCAACTGTAAGCAAAATATTCCTGGCTAGATTCACAAGGCAATGCTGACATCATGTTGAAACGTCACTTTGGGCATCACACTTATTTAATTTGCCGTTACCGCCCTCTCCACTACTGCTATGTTTGCTTATTCTGCGGGGAAGATGCTGATCAGAGGCTGAGGACTTACTCATGGCTGCTCTGTGGAATGGGGAAGTAGGGAGACATACATGTTCTGAGGTGGATCTGTCTGTTTTCTGCACACCACCCCTCCTCTCCGCTTCCATTTTTGAGTTGGAACATTCTGCTTTTGCTTGCTGTTCCAGTTAATGGTCTGACTGAGATTCGCCCCCTGAAGGTGGTGTAAATTTTTTTATTAAGGCTGGGACTTGTACTTGGCTGGGTATCCCACTGTCTGTCTTTCTAAACTACTGGACCAATTGCACAATATATTTTAAGAGCACATTTTGTATTCACGCACTGCCTCACTTGCAATGCTTCCTTGCTTAATAGTGATTTTACAGCTCATTTTAGTCAGACTTCCTGACCACAAGCTTTCTGAAGAAAAATAGTCATTTCTGACTGAGCAGTTGGATCTGTTTCTATAAGGTTGTAGGAGGAAATTAATTAATGTGCAGTTGGATCTTTACACTTACACTACACACACAGCATGGTGGCTCACACCACATATGTTATAGCCCATTCAGATTCTGATCACAAACATTTCCACGTGTATGCCAACTTGTCGAAATTCTCCGTCTTTAATTGGGAGACGTATTAAGGGTAAGAACCATCTGGACTAGACTCCATTTATACTGGGGATTGAGCATTCTCATCCTGCTTTTGTATTTGCTCCACCTCATGTTGCTCCCGCAGATGCCAAACATAAACTGATTGCGCTCCACAGGACAATTAGAAAAGATCAAAGGGGTTGTCTGTCTCAGAGATTCAGTTCTTTTTTTCTCTTCCTTTTCCCCCAATTACAACGTGGTGATTGCAAGCTTGACAAAGGCTAAAAAATAAAAGCTGCATTACAAAACAAATACACCAAGGAACCTCAGCCAGGAAATACACTCGATGAAATGCCATTGCTCAATGATCTCCTTCAGCATATGTGGTTGTGATTTTTTTTTTAAATTGTCAAAGCTTATGTGTAGACACTATCCCTTTAAGATGAGACATCTCCACACTGACTGATGTGTCCCAATCATCTCCAGTACCACATCCTTGGGGCAACAGTTCGTAAGCCCATGTGCAATTCAGCCCTGAAGCATTTGTGTAGAAATTCTGCCCAGCAAGGCTGGGACTGAATATCAGAAGCACAAACTATTTTGTGACCAGAACGTGTCTACTAATCCTTAATTTTTTGCAACCACTACAGGACACATGCCATTACTAATTGTTGGAGGTCATCCAACTATAAGAATATAGGAGCATTAGCAAAGAGAAGAGCAAAATACCATTTGGTGCATCAATGCTATAAAGCATGTTTACTCTTCTCACAGAGGTTGTGGGTTCAAGTCCCAGTTCAGAGACTTGAGCACAATTTCTAGACTGACACTTCATTGCAGTACTGAGGGAGTGTTGCATTGTTAGAGGTGTCGTCTTTTGGCTAAGAAGTTAAACCAAAGTCCCAGTTAGACATAAAAGATCCCATGGAACTATTTCAATAAAGAGCAAGGGAGTTTTCCCAGTGTAGTGACCAATATTTATCCCTTAACCAGTATTACTGAAAATAAAACAGATTATCTGATCATTGTCACATTTCTGTTTGTGTTACTTTACTGGCCGGGATCTTGTGGAGGCAGCAGGGCTCCTGCGCTGGGCTGAAAAGGTGGGGAAACCCCCTTTTCAGCCTTTTCACACTCCACCCGCCTCTGGTACAATCCTCCATTGTACCGGAGGCAAAGTATCCAACGCCAGGATCTCAGTCCCTTTAAAGACAGGGATCCTGCCTCCAGCTGTATTGGGAGTGCCACCAGGAGCAGTGTCTACTGCAGAAGCCTTGGACCCATGCCCAGTGCTGGACCTCAGGTCAGTGAAGTGGGATCACCAGGGCCAGTCTGGAATCCCCGGTGAGGGGGGTTGGGGGTTGGGGAAGAGGGGTTCATGGAGGTGGAGTTTTTGCTGGCGGGGATACTCCATGGGTCACAGATTGTCCACAGAAGAGGGACACCCCCCCCCCCCTCCCGCCCTAGTTCTCAGTGAGTGCACGTCATTTTACAAGGCACCCTCTCCGCATGGTGGAGGCAAACCATTAATAGGCCACTTAAGGGTCTCAGTTGGCCTCTGGGAGGGAAGGCCGTTGTCAGCTTATCCTGTCCCCAGCAAAATCGCGTGACGGCGGGGCAGTGACGGACCCTCCGCACCCTGCCACCGATCGCAATTCTATGGGCATCTCCCCCCACCCACAACCTCTGACTCCACCTCAGGGGGGCCTATAAAATCCAGCTCACTGTGTGCAAATTGGCTGCTGTATTTCCTACATAACAGCAATGACTACAATTCGAAAGTACATCGTTGATTGTAAAGTGCTTTGGACCATTGTAAGGTCATGAAAGATGCTATATAAATGCAAGTTTTTTCTTTTACTTAAAAGATAATTAAATAAGCTCTGGAATAATTGTTTTTTGGTGCGCCAAATATAATGATTTTCTGTTATATACTGGAATGTGTGGAGTGGGTGAACACCGCTGAAAGTGCTTTTAATGCCTAGATTCCAATATTCTTGCTAGCAGTAATTTGTGTGTCAAATTTCTCACACTCTGAACAGCTCGCTCTGAAATCACTGCAATTTTAATAATGGCACAGAAATTTAATACTACAGTGGACTTAGCACTGTCAGGGAAAACCATTCCACCTTATTGTTGGTAGTCGTGGACTTGTTTTCATAAACCCCATTCAAGATACAAGTGCACCTGAAGAAATGCATTCCCTCGCTTTTGGCTGTTGTCCAGATAGATGCATACTTGTGTATTCCAGTGAGCAGTGCAGACCCGGTATAGTAGTGCATTCATCACCAGCAGAGGGCTACTTGCTTGCAAGTGTTTACATTTAAAACTGGCTGCCGTGAGCGCGTTGGGTTGTGGAGAGGGCCTGGTTTCACATGCAGTAATGTGTACCACATGTGCACTAACTTTGCCTTTTGGAGGCTGCAGAGATGAAATGTGGAAGAAATCAGGCTCCTTGGTTTATTTTTCCAGGTCACACTGTGGGCCAGTGTGGTTGTGCATGGAAGTCTTTCATCATCCAAAACAGATTCTTCCTGCTGCATAGGCACAGAACAGATGAAACCATTATTTACTGTTTTTTAGTTGGTGCAAAGCAGTTCAGCCCATGCTTGTTTATTTTGCCTGGTACGATGTTAAATAACAAAGTTTATGCTTGTGTTTTCTGTGGTTTCTGTTTTTCCTAAATTAACACTGCCTTGCCTTATTGTTGCTGTCGAGTCATACAAATTAGGGTGCTGTGATAACCGCAATAGGTACACATTAGACTGCCGATTAAGGGGTTCTAGTTCAGATCTCTGCCTCAGCTGGCTTTGGAATTTGTCTGCTCTCGTAGTTCATGTCACTTCTGGTTATGAACATACAAAGAAAAAGGAGGTGAAAAGTCCAGCTGCTCCATCAAGCCTGTCTCATCCCCCAGGGTAAAAACTGCTCATGCCAGTAAACTCTAATCATATTACCTCAGGCGAGTGGCGCAAAATCCTGAGGTAAATTTTGGGAAAAAACACTTGGAAATTCCTCCCTGGTCCCTCTATGTAAGTTCAGAGAGACCAGAGTGACTGATATCACTATCCCGTCAACCCACCTACCTTCTATCACTCGATGTCTTCCACCTGCAGGAACTTGTCCAACTCCCATTTGAGTGCTTGCAATGCTGTACAGATTAGGAGTGCTATGTCTCTCGAGGACGGGAGCTGGAGAGGGAAGGAACTAACAGGACTGCTTCTGGCCCTAGAAGTAGCTCTTATTACCTATTCCCTTTTGGCCAAAGGAGCAATAGTGGTGGGAGAAAGCTTTGGGGAATTAAAAGAAAAATAACAGGGTAAAGAAAACTTGACTGATTAATGTTGTATCATCACACTTCCGGTGTACATGACAACAATCATGGACTAACTCTGAAGAGTTATGAAAAATGGACTTTGTCTTTAAACAATTAACCTTTATTTTAAAAAGTGAACAATGGTCCAAAATGGCCATCGAAGGAAAATGGACTGGCCTTTTGTATATTTGAACTGTCTGACAAAGGCAAAGGACAAATCTTCAAAGCTAAAAGGTCAATGGAACCCATCCTACACCTATCCTAAAACATTCCAGAATTGAATCTCTTCTTCTGAAACAAAGGAGGTGTGAAGTAGCTACGTCCTGGACCATTGTGCGATTACCATGGGGAAGAAACCAGATTGTCTCCTAACAGGAGGTGAGAGATAACAGCTTTGCCTTATAAAAAAGACAGTGAGAGAGGGAGAGAGAGAGGCTTACCCAGGAGAGAAGCAACATCTGACAGCTTGAGTTCGAGCCAAGCCAGGAAGCACGTGCCCTCCTGAAAAATCTGACATCTAACATTATACAGCAGTGAGAGATAGAAGTAACCCACAGTCTTCAACATAACCTTCGTTTGAGAGAAATCTACAATAATCTCAGGCCTGCATCCATCCAGAACTTGATTTCCAAGAGAATTCAATGGGTTTATCATAACCTTCGCCCCCCCCCAACTAAAAGCCACCTTCCTTTTTCCCTTTTGTGCGTGTGTGTGTGTGTATATATGTGTGTGTATACACGCACGAGTGGATGCAGTTGTGACAATTTCCTGATAAAGTGTATTGACCAATAAACAATTGACTTTCTGTTTTTCCTACAAGAAACCTGTAGCTGTCTGTTTATTTGAAAAATAAAGCACCAAAGGGGCTAAACTCTACTATAATGCATTTGCTGCAGTCCAGTGGGGAGTTGAACAGTGGGAAGCACCTACGTCACACCACGTGGTCTTAACAATGTTGAAAACATTTTACGGCTTCCTATGCAAAGCAATGTATTTATTAACCGAGTTCCTTGACTTAATTACAGCTTGCACGTGGGATGAACTAATCTAATATTTTAATAAGCAAAGACTATTGGAAGGAGAAAATTCATCCCAAGCACTTGAATAGTTATCTTTTTGTACTTAAAAACAAAAATCTACAAACATTTGTGCAGTAAAGAGGGTCTGAAGCACTAACAAGAAGCTTCTCAGTTGGTTGAACTGTTGCATGCTCGGAACATGGTGCTGATGCTTAATTGCCTTACAATTAACATAACAATTGCTATAATTCAAAAATGACTGCTATTTTTGGCAAATAAACCTGAAGGCCTTTGGATGATCACATGACTTGTAAAACAAGAAGACTGAAAACCATAAAAGTCAATATAACAACAATGCATTTTTACAGTGCCCTGATGATACCTTCACTCACCTGAACCCTCCAGACAGTGTGGCGGATGGAAATCCTGTTACCTTTCACAGCAGGTTGAATATATCATGGATCCATGGTGGTAGTTTAAATGAATCTCAACAAATCACAGCAATATCAATTCTAATGCATTCAAATTACAAACCAGCACCGGTATGAAGTGATCTTCCTTCCCATTGACTTCTAAGCAGTCCCTTGGGAACAAGGATGACTTTCTTCCACTCCAGAGTTGTGGGTCCTTAGGTGACTGAATAGTCCAAATCTGGATCCGCACACTCTGCCACAGGTGGGGTAGGTGGTGTTTGGTGAGACGAGTGAATGGGATGCTCGAACTGCCGAACGCTTCATCTGCTGTTTGCACATGATCACTGTCTGGGCGTGTCGATGTTGTTCAAACTGGCTGGCACCTTCGCAGATGCTTCTTCGCCATTTTGGGCGGTCTCGGGCAAAGGATTCCCACAAATCAGTGGGGATGTTATATTTTTTCAGCGAGACTTTAAGGACATCCTTGTAGCATTTCCTCTGCCCTCCTGGTAGCCTCTTGCCGTGACCGAGCTCGGAGTGGAAAGCTTGTTTTGGGAGTCTTGTGTCAGGCTGACACTGCAATCACAGTATAAATACAGCCTGAAACCAGAGTGAGCACCCAACTCCGGAATGGAGATTTCCTGGACTCGATGTACGGTACTTGAGTTTAGCGTCGGTGCAAAGCTGAAATTACTTCACATTATGTCGATGTTTTCGCGCAAATGTATCCTAATAGAGTAAATCAAACACCAGCATTGAAAGTTTTCATCTTTCGTGCTTGGGAAGATGCTTAGTTACAGTATAACTGTCTTGTGCTAACATTAAAACTTAGTTATAACTTCTTTTATAATCACTGAGGCCCAGTTGATTTAGATTGTTGGGAATATTCTGCTTTGTATAAATGCACTAAGAACTCCTGTCACTCGCCAACTAGCTGTGCCAAAGGCTAGGTCATTGGCAGATTTGCCTGACCAAATCCCACTTGTTCCCCTGTCCCCTGCTTTGATCAAAGTCCTAATCACCCTTGCACAGTGCAGACTGAGAGAAATGGCATTTTGAATGCAATCATTCCCCATTATAACATGGAACAGAAAGCCAGATACCATGGGTATTTGTTTGTCTGCACTGTTGAGTTCAATAGAATGACAATCAGGCAGGTTCTACAATGATTGTGTGATCTGCCCAACCAGATTATCTCGAACTGGTGACGGCGAAAATTTCTCCCACTGTGTCCTATATAGAATAAGGTGAACTTATTTGTGCACTCACAAAAATTTCATCATCGCAACTACAAACATGTTCATATAACTGAGTCGGTTGTAGCTGTCTGCAATGAGATGAAAAGTACTATAAATACATTGGCAGAGTGTTTATCGAGCTCTGTGCTATTTCTAATATTGGAGTCCAGCATATGTCAGAGATACAGGATGGAATTCTCTTCTCCCCCAATTAACAAGTTAGTAGGAAAGTTATGTCTACAGATTAGGGCTTGATGCAAATGCTAACTATTGCTATAACATACTGCAGCAATATGTATGTTTCCTACTTCAGGCATTCTGCACAGTTGGTGCCAATCCCTGTTTCAAATACTTGTATGCTCCAGAGCTGATATTTTTTACTTCGAACACGGAACAAGTAGAAAGGCGTGGAAAGAATATCATAGTTAGTGGGGAAATATGGGCAACCTATTTTAGCGGTTGGAACAACTCTGGTTAATATTGGAGTTCATTTTCCTCCTGATTTTGGCTTGCCTCACCAGGCATAACCGTTCTTAATATGAAAGTGCTCTTTTATACAGATATGCATATCAGTTCATGTGGGGCCAGACTGTGTGTGAATTTTATGCTGTTTGGAGGCAGAGAGACAGGGCGGGGTGGTGGCGAGGACCACCCAAATTAAGTCCGCCTCCACCCAAATTGAGTTCGGGGCAGGAAGGCCTGTGAACGGCCTTCTCGCCCCGCCACCAGTTGAGGCCCGTAAGTGGGTAATTAATGCCCAATTAAGGGCCTCATCTCCCTGCCACCAGAACTCGCCCAGTGGCGGGCGGGTTTGTTGCCGCAACCCAAGTAAACCTGTGCGTGTTACTTGCCAGCTCTGGGGGTTTGGGTTGAGGGGGGGTGTCCCTCGTTAACAGGCACTTAATGTCTGAATGAGGGACCTGGCCTCGGGAAGGCGGGGGCGGGCCTACCAAAAGTCACCACCCTGCCCTTGCTGCCGAATCCCCTATACCCCACTCCCCCATGAAACCCCTCCCGCCCTGACTCACCTGTGGCCTGGTTTCAGCGCCTTGGGTGAGTGCTCTACTGGCAGCAGCCACACCTCTGTTAAAGAGCTGCCAGTCTCAGATTGGCCGACAGCTCTCAGCAGCCGAGCCTTCCGCTGTCACGCTCCTTGATCCCGGTGAAGGCCTGCCGCTACCCACTTTAGTGCCTAATTGGCACTTGATTTGGTGGGCCTTCACCAGAGGAGGCGACATGGGGCTCTCACTGCCGCTTTTGCTGTTGGTCAAGACCCCCATCGTCCAGACACAATCCCAGCCTCTGTGTGTGTCTGTGTCTCATTGTAAAATATATATTATTTTGTGGGTAATGTCTGTAAGCTGCCATGGATTAGCAGTTGGCAGGAGATGCAGGGAAGTAATGTTGGATGGGATGGGATGAGGGAGGGGAAGTGATGGCCACCTGCAAAAGAAATCTGCTTGATGACACAGACAGATTGGATCATGAATCCACTGCCTTTTTATACTGGAATGTTCCAAAATCAGCAATTTTCCGACTTTATGCACTTGAGATGCGCTCGCAAAATTGGGCACTACGCTTGCTTCAGTTTTCAATAAGAGATCCTCCTCCTACCATTAATTGCACAATGGATAACCCTAGAGACCAGCTCTAAAGTGGGTCTAGTTTATTCTGCCATTGATTTGGAATGTGTAATTCATACAATTTACAGTGGCAGAGGTTAAGATTTGGTAATGTTCAGAATAAATCTGACATCAATGTACTACTGTGATGTGGTACAACATGTTAAATGGTGTTCCTGTGAATTGGCCATTCTTACCATTACTACTACGACTAAATAATTCCTGTCCATCAGCTGAATGAATTCATTCTATTGTCAGTTCTGAACTAGCCTGGCTATCTTGGTCATCTGTATCTATTTCTGTGACAAATCACTCTTGACATTGTCTATTTCGTACTTCCTTGGCCTTGAGGGAGTGCTGCACTGTTAGGTGAGATGTTAAACTGAGGTCCACTTTGTTCCCTTGGCTGGGAGAACCGCACTATTCGAAGAAGTGCAGGTGAGTTCTCCCAGGTGTCCTGGCCAATATTTTTTCCCTCAGCCAATAGCTAAAATACAGATTAACTGGTCATTTATATCATTGCTGTTTGTTTGGGTGGAGGGGAGGTAGTGGAGCTCAGTGTGCGCAACTTGGCTGCTGATACTCTTGCATCACAACAGTAGATACAGTTCAAAAGTACTTCATTGGCTGTAAGGCACTTTGGGAACGTGAAAGATCCTTATATAATTGTAAGTCACTTGATTTCTTTGCACCCTCTGCTCCATGCCCAGTACTCCTCTTTTCCATGTTGGGGAAGTTCCAGAGCGCACAATAGTGGTTGCTGGTGCTGATTAACGTGGCTATGGTAACCCAGAGTCACAGTAGTTCATGCAGATGCACTGACCTTGCCTGGTCTATTGAGTTTGACTCATTTGTTCACAGGGGCTAGTGTTGTGGCGCTTGAGCCACATTATTAGCTTCACCTGAACTCTGTCCAGCAATACAATTCTGGACTGATTTCCTCGAATGCTGAGAGAGCATTTTGTATAGCACTCGGGTGAAGTACTGGTGGTCACAGGCCAGTTACAGCTGCTGATATTCTGAGGTGATGAATCAAAAGCATCACACAAGACACAGCAGGGTGGTATTTCCAGCAGTGTGATCCAGTGATTGTGTGACTGCTTGGAGTGCAACTGTGGCTCAGTTGTAGAACTGTCTGAGTCAGAAGGTTGTGGGTTCAATTCCCATTCCAGAAACTGGAGCACAAAATCTAAGATGGCCCTTCAGTGGAGCACTGCCCAAGGTGCTGTCTCTCAGATCGATGTAAAAGATCCCACTATATTGAAGAAGTTCAGTGAATTTGCTCCAATGTTCTGACCAATATTTATCCAGCATCATTAAAACTTATCTGGCAGCATCTGTGGAAAGAGAAGCAGAGTTAACGTTTCGGGTCAGTGACCCTTCTTCGGAACTGACAAATATTAGAAAAGTCACAGATTAGAAGCAAGTGAGGTGGGGGTGGGGCAAGAGATAACAAAGGAGAAGGTGCAGATTGGACCAGGCCACATAGCTGACCAAAAAGTCACGGAGCAAAGGCAAACAATATGTTAATGGTGTGTTGAAAGACAAAGCATTAGTACAGATTAGGTGTGAATACACTGAATATTGAACAGCAGCAAGTGCAAACCTGAAAAACAACCTGAAAAAAACAGTGGGTAAGCAAACTGAACAAACTAAGATGAAATGAAATAAATGCAAAAAAAGATAGTAAAAAATGTAAAAAAGAATGTAAAAAAAAAGGAAGAAAAAATAACTAAAAATGAAAGTAAAATGGGGGGCTGTCATGCTCTGAAATTATTGAACTCAATGTTCAGTCCGGCAGGCTGGAATCGTTCCCTCCGCGACACCCTGGTCCACTCTTCCATTACCCCCACCACCTCGTCCCCGTCCCAGGGCACCTTCCCCTGCAATCGCAGGAGGTGTAATACCTGCCCATTTACCTCCTCTCTCCTCAATATCCCAGGCCCCAAACACTCCTTTCAGGTGAAGCAGCGATTTACTTGTACTTCTTTCAATGCAGTATACTGTATTCGCTGCTCACAGTGTGGTCTCCTCTACATTGGGGAGACCAAGCGCAGACTGGGTGACCGCTTTGCGGAACATCTCCGCTCAGTCCGCAAGCAGGACCCTGAGCTTCCGGTTGCTTGCCATTTCAACACTCCCCCCTGCTCTCATGCTCACATCTCTGTCCTGGGATTGCTGCAGTGTTCCAGTGAACATCAACGCAAGCTCGAGGAACAGCGTCTCATCTACCGATTAGGCACACTACAGTCTGCCGGACTGAACATTGAGTTCAATAATTTCAGAGCATGACAGCCCCCCATTTTACTTTCATTTTTAGTTACTTTTTCTTCCTTTTTTTTTACATTCTTTAAAAAAATTTTTACTGTATTTTTTTGCATTTATTTCATTTCATCTTAGTTTGTTCAGTTTGCTTACCCACTGTTTTTTTCAGGTTTTTTTTCAGGTTTGCACTTGCTGCTGTTCAATATTCAGTGTATTCACACCTAATCTGTACTAATGTTTTGTCTTTCAACACACCATTAACATATTGTTTGCCTTTGCTCCGTGACCTTTTGGTCAGCTATGTGGCCTGGTCCAATCTAGACCTCCTTTGTTATCTCTTGCCCCACCCACACCTCACTTGCTTATAATCTGTGACTTTTCTAATATTTGTCAGTTCCGAAGAAGGGTCACTGACCCGAAACGTTAACTCTGCATCTCTTTCCACAGATGCTGCCAGACCTGCTGAGTGATTCCAGCATTTCTTGTTTTTGTTTCAGATTTCCAGCATCCGCAGTATTTTGCTTTTATTAAAACTTATCTGGTCATTATTGCATTGCTGTTTGTGGGAGCTTGCTCTGTGCAAATTGGCTGCTGTGTTTCTGACATTACAACAATGACTACACTTAAGAAAGAAAAGTATTTATTTGGCAGTAAAGCACTTTGAGATGTCCTGCGGTTGTGAAAGCTGCTATATAAATACTTGTTCTTTCTTGCATATCAGGAACCACCACAAGCACATGCAAGGAAATCGCTTGCATGCACCCATCCCATAATCTTCTGTCTAAATCAGGAAGTCGCACGTGCGGATGGAAGATTATGGGCTGTGTGTGCCATTATATATTACGTGCTTCAGGTGGGCAAGGCTCCCACCCGGGAGTGTAGAATTGGACATTTTCCTATGTAACAGAACGTTACAGCACTTGAAAAGAAGGAACTTGCATTCATATAGAATCGTTGACTTCAATGGAAAAGATGATCGAGCTGGTCAGAAGTCAGGCTGCCATTTTACACTACCTTGAAAGACCAGTTGTGCACTCTCCATCTCTCAAGCGTCCATTCCTTTGGTCATTTGTTCTCTTCCTCACCTCCCAGTAAAAAGGGCAAGAACTTCTCTTTTCCCCTTGCCATGAAAAGAGCTTCAAAAAATCAGCACAACTGGAGCTAAGTGAAATAACAAATGGAAAAGTGTTAACTGAATTTTCTTAAGTAAATTATACTTATCTATTTTTTAAATTGTCAATTCAGATAACATCTGTAACCACATCTACAAATGGAAGGCCAGTTGCTTCTGGCTTTATATTACTTAGAAAGGGAGATTGCGCTCCCTATAGACATAAATTTAATTGGCTGTGAACTGTAACAGGCCTGAAATATTCCTACTTGCTAAGATCACTGATGCTAGCCATGACCTGGAATAAACTCTTTGATTTTCTGCCACCCTGTGTAACTCTGCAGAAGTTTTTTTTTCCAGGATTGGCCTTGAACAAGATCTTAAGCACACAACTGCCTTTTCTTCCAGTTGCTATTAATTTATCACTTTGGGTAATCCACGGAGCATTGCTAAGCACGGACAAATGCTCGATGCTTTCAATTGGAAGTGCACAACTCCTGCCACTAAATGTATTAAACAGTAGGAAATATGGCCTTGGCCTCCAATTTTACAGATCATGTCAAAGTAAAACAGTGGCTTATTATTTGTTGCAACCTGGCACTTGCTCTGCGTGAGGGCTTATAAGTGTGAAGAAAAGTGGCTGGATGTCAGCTCTCGCTTTAGCTGGTATTCTCGCATTCTTAAGCAGTTCTGATCGTCCTTTTGCAATAATTAGTGCATCCCTGGTCTGCATAGGCAGAAAGTTGCAAGCAGAATATGTTTCTTTACTAGATTGTGTACCACGATGGGGGGTTTTATTTTTGTGTAGTTTTCGTAGTTCTCTTTGGCCTCCTTGTCTCGGGAGACAATGGGTAAGCACCTGGAGGTGGTCAGTGGTTTATGAAGCAGCGCCTGGAGTGGCTATAAAGGTCAATACTAGAGTGACAGACTCTTCCACAGGTGCTGCAGATAAAATTAGTTGTTGGGGCTGTTCCACAGTTGGCTCTCTCCTTGCGCTTCTATCTTTTTTCCTACCAACTGCTAAGTCTCTTCAACTCGCCATGCTTTAGCCCCGCCTTTATTTAGCCCCGCCTTTATGGTTGCCCGCCAGCTTTGGCGATCACTGGCAACTGACTCCCACGACTTGTGATCAATGTCACAGGACTTCATGTCACGTTTGCAGAAATCTTTAAAGCGGAGACATGGACGGCTGGTGGGTCTGGTACCAGTGACGAGCTCGCTGTACAATGTGTCCTTGGGGATCCTGCCACCTTCCATGTGGCTCACATAGCCAAGCCACATGGCCATGTTCTGATTAACAGTTTTTCTATCAAATCCAGTCACTTCATTTCTGTTTTCATTCTTGTTCAGAAAAAGCAATGTTGCTCTGTTTTGAGCTAGCACAGTGACAGGAGAACATCAGGATGTTTATCTGTTAGATAGGATTGGAGATTTCTGGGAATGTGACATCTGTTTTTGCTATCAATTCATACCACTGGGAACATCAATTTTGCGGTACATGTTCTTCAGATACACTCCGGACAAGAGTACATGAATGACCTCAAGGCAGTAGAGTGCTCAGAAGGAGATGGTAGTGTTGGTGTAAACTGTTCTCTGGTACTTTTATCATAACATTAACAAATCCATTTGTAACAATTGTCTTTTAGGATGTCAAAACAAAGAGCTGGGAGAACACAGTTGGTAAAATTCTCTTAATGTGGGCTGTAATTGTACTTTCTTGCAGTATCATGACTCTCTCCCCAGTCTTTGTTGGGGGCTTCTGTACAAGGTGTAAAATGGAACTTTAAATTGTTTACAGTTTGAGGCTGCTAGACTTTTATTTTTCAATATACTTGCAATCGAAAAGAGCAATACTCTGGAACTAATCAATCTGTTCACGATAGTTCATCGCTTAGCAGACCACAACCACAAGTAAAGCTAAATATTCCAGATAGAACCAATGTACAAATGGAGTCATGCAAACTTCAAGAAGAGGGAAGCCATAATGATGATTGGAGAGTCGCTTACGAGCTTACAAAGTGGCAGCTTAACATGGTCAAGAATGTGGGGATAAAACAGTAAGTTATTAACTAATGTACAAGTGCAAGAAAAGAATCACAGGGTCTGGAAAATAAGTCTAATAAAAGGTACCTAAAAGAAGGGAGACCTAATGCACGGTATTATGAGCTGACCACTACAGAGCCACGGAAAAGTATTTATCATCGTGCTGCTGAACAGGATTAGGATGGCTGTAGATGGAAAGGTATGCAGAGACAGGCTGACTTTAGAAATAGAAGATCATGCAATGATCAAATTTTTGTACTTCACAATATTGTAGTGAAATGTATTAAGGTATCTGGTTAATCCTTAACTGTAGTGATTTTGAAAAGACCTTCAATAGAATTGTTAAGCTGACACACTGGCAAATATTACACTGTGTTGTAGATTTCCCCAGAAATTATGTTAAGCATTACTAAGTAATTCTTCAATGGAAGGGAAAGCTGTATTAAAAAGGATGATAAAATAACAGTGTGATATAAAATAAAGACTGGGTGAGGAGCAGACATGTGTCTCATCAGCTTTGTGTTATATGGACTGAAAGGACACAGATCGAAATGCAGAGAACCATAGGCTGAAACTGAAGACGGAAAACACTTGGGAGGTCTAGATTTCACAGTTGCTGTGACAATGTAGGCAAAAACAAGAAAAAAAAGGCATTGTCAACAAAATCAAGCAGTAAGTCAATGTAAAAATCTCAGATCAAAATGAAGACCGCAAAGGTTGGAATGGATGACAGCAATAATGACACCAAGCTGACAGGAGAGACACTACAGAACATCAGCCACTTGCACTATCATGGAAATACAATATGCAGCAGTGCTAATATTGGAAGAGTTATCAACTAAAGTTGGCAAAGTAGTTGGTGCCTTTAACAAATGAGATAATGTTTGGAGAAACACTATACTCTCTCCCTCAAAACAAAGGTCATACTGAACAATAACAGTGTCTTACTCACCCTACCTGGCTAATAACAAAGCCCTGAGAAGAAATGTGACACTTGTTTTTTTTTATTTCCAAAATATACTTTATTCATAAACATCTGTAAAAATTACATTGCCAGACAGTTTCCAAACAGCACCAAAAAATACAAACATTGCAAGGGAGATCAGTTTCCTTCAATACTGTCATGAGTTCCTTCCCAACCCTTCCTTTTCACAATTGTCATGTCAATTACAGTTTTACATTTACAGCAATTGAGAATATTAACGATACAGTTTGAGGGGTTTCCCATGGATCCAGCCCCTCAGTCCAGCTTGGTGGGGGAACCTTACACTGTGGTCTTTCCCCATTGAGCCTTTGCTGCGGCTGCCCCAAGCTTTAGTGCGTCCCTCAACACGTAGTCCTGGACCTTGGAATGTGCCAGTCTGCAACATTCGGTGGTGGACAACTCTTTGCGCTGGAAGACCAGCAAGTTTCGGGCAGACCAAAGGGCGTCTTTCACCGAATTGATAGTCCTCCAGCAGCAGTTGATGTTTGTCTCGGTGTGCGTCCCTGGGAACAGCCCGTAGAGCACAGACTCCTGTGTTACAGAGCTGCTTGGGATGAACCTTGACAAAAACCACTGCATCTCTTTCCACACCTGCTTTGCAAAGGCACATTCCAGGAGGAGGTGGGCGACCGTCTCTTCCCCACCACAGCCAACGCAGGGGCACTGTGCGGAGGGGGCGAGACTTCGGGTGTGCATGAAGGATCTGACGGGGAGGGCCCTTCTCACCACCAGCCAAGCTACGTCTTGGTGCTTGTTTGAAAGTTCTGGTGATGAGGCATTCCGCCAAATGACTTTGACGGTCTGCTCGGGGAACCATCCGACAGGATCCACCGTTTCCTTTTCCCGTAGGCCCTTGAGGACATTCCGTGCAGACCACTGCCTGATTGTGACACTAAGGGAGCTGACCTCCTCTGTGTTCTGTGTGTAACATTATCAGAAACTCACTTACAGTTCAGGTTCTGTCTCACAATTTTAAGTCAAATTCACAGTAAAAAGGCAGAGTAATAAGCAGACCTGCAACTCCTACAAACTGAAGCCTGCTGATTTTTCACCTCTGTAGCATGACCCCACTTTGCCTTTACCTCCACCCATCTGAGCCTGAACCTGTCATCCTTGTCACCTCCAGACTTTTCTATGTCGATGCTCCCCCAGCCTCCCATGCTCCATAAATTTCAGCTCATCCAAACATCTACTGCTTATGTCCCACCCCGAACCAAGTCTCACTCACTCATCGTTCCTGTCCTCACTAGTTGTATACGTGTCAGCTATGGCTCGCTGGCAGCACTCTCATCTCCAAGTCAGTAAGCTGTGGGTTCAAGTCCCACTCCAGGCACTTGAGCGCAAAATTCAGGCTGACGTATTTGGTGCAGTCCTGAGGGCGTGCTGCACTGTTGGAGGTGCTGTTCTTCACATGACGTATTAAACTGAGGCCCTATCTTGCACCTCAAGTGGATGTGAAAGATCCCATTTAAAGAAGAACAGGAGAGGTTTTTCCTGGTCATTATTTATCTTTCAACCAGCATCACTAGAAAACAGACTATGTCACTGCTGTTTGTGGAACCTTACAGTTTGTAAATTGACTGCCATGCTGCCCTGCATTACAGTAGTGACTGATTACATATCAAGAGTACTTTGGATGTAAAGTGTTTTGAGACATCTTGAGGTTGTGAAAGGCACTAAAATGCAAGCCTTTTCTTTTCTTTCCCACATTGGCTCATTGTGCACAAATTAAAAATTCTCATCCTTGTGTTTAAAATCCCTTTGTGGCCTCACCCCCTCTGTATCTGTAAACTCCTCCACTCTTCTGTCCTCTGACTCTGTCCTCTTGCATTTCCCCTGTCCACAGCTGTTAATCCCTCCCCTCCCCCCACAACCCCCAATTTGCAGCTGTGCCTTCAGCCACCAAGGTCCCATGCTCTGAAATTCCCTCGGTAAACCCTTCTACCTCTCTACCTCCCTTTCCTCTTTTAAGACCCATCTCTTTCGATCATTTGATCACCTTTTGATTAAGTTAAGTGCCTTGGGTATGCTTTTCTATGTCAAATATATTATATAAATGCGAGTTGTTGTAACTTGTGATCTTGTGAATGGGATAGAGTGCCGGTGGAGTAACATTTACCCTTTTACCACAGTATTGCCCATCAGAGAAATGTATGATGTCCACCTCGGTTCTGATCTCCTCTCAAAAATGCAGCAAATATCACCTCTTAAGACTGCCGTGTTCAGTGTAAAAATAATGGCCAAGCTTATTTGCAAAAGAGACAATTATCTGAAGCAGGAATACAAAGTAAAGAAGCGGCAGGACAATATTATGCCACACTTACTCAAAAGCAGGAGCTCAAGATCTTTGTAGTTCTTTGCAGAATCTTTTAATTGATCTCCGTGGACCCCTATTCACCGTTCCGTGTGGAAACAGGCAGTCGAATCAAGCAACTGAGACCCTCTGGGAAAGTTCCCAGCTCTAGTAAATTCTCTAAGATTCCAAAGAGAGGTTTCAACAAAATAAGATCAAAGACATCATGCAAATACTGGCAGGACATAATAATTAGCAATGTGACACACATCACCAGGGCTCTTACATCTGACAAGCGCTCAAACAACAGATTATTTCAACTTTGACTAGAGTGAGACTTTCTTGATGGTTCAGGCACTGGAGATAATGGGGTCAATTATCCTGTCTTCACCCCTTCATAGAATCATGCAGCACAGAAAGAGGCCATTTGGACCATTGTTATCTGTGGTGGCTCTTTGAAAGAGCCATCCAACTAGTTCCACTTCTCTCTTTCTTTCCCCATAGCTCTGCAATTTTTTCTTGTCAAATATTTATCAAATTCCCTTTTGAAAGTTTCTAATGAATCTGCTTCCAACTCCCTTTCCAACGATGTGTTCCAGATCATCTTAACTCACTTTTTTTTAAAAATGCTTCTCATCCTCGCATCCATGAGGCTGAAGGTTTTGTGGATCGTACGTTTCTGGATGTGTTTACCCTGCAGCTTAAGAGAGTACAGGCAGTGAGGAATGGGTGATCCCCAGGCAGTCAAGCAGGACCAGGCAGGTAGTGCAGAAATCCCCATGGGTGCACCTCACCCTCCAACCAGTATTCAGTTCTGAATACTGGTGAGAGTGATGGCTGCTCTGGGGAGTGCAGCCAGATCCAAGTCCACGGCACCAAGAGTGGTTCAGCTATATCGGGGGGCAGGAGGAAAAATGGGAAAGCAATATTATTATTATTATAAGCAATAGTGATAGTGGATTCTAGAGTTAAGGAAACAGACAGGGGTTTCTGCAGCTGCAGATGTGAATCCAGGATGGTATGTTGCCTCCCTGGTGCCAGGGTCAAGGATGTCACTGGCTGCAGAGCACTCAGAGGGGAGAGTGAACAGCCAGCAGTTGTGGTCCATATTGGTACCAACGACATAGGGAGGAAGAAGGATCAGGTCCTGCAAGCAGATCTTTGGGAGCCAGGAAGGAGACTAGCAAACATGACCTCAAAGGTAGTAATTTCTAGTTTACTTCCGGTACCTCGCACCAGTGAGTATAGAAATAGGAGGATACAACAGTTGAATGCATGGCTGGAGAGATGGTGCAGGAGGGAGTGCTATATATTCTTGGGACATTGAGACCGGTTATGGGGGAGGTGGGACCCTTACAGGCCAGCTGGGTTGCACCTAAATGGGGCTAGGACCAATGTCCTTGCAGGGTTGTTTGCTAGTGCTATTGGGGAGTATTTAACTTAGCAAGGGAATGGGAGCCTGGATGTAACATTAGAAAGGAGAAACGAGGTGCACAAAGGATTGGACGAGACAGATAGTACCAGAGTAATAAATAGTAAGGCATTAATTGAGGGCAGAGTAAGAGGGAATATAATAAGGTCTAAATTAGGTTTACAGTGCACGTATGTGAATGCACAGAGCATGTTAAATAAGGTTGGCGGGCTGCAGATATAGATAGATACCAGGGAATATGATGATGTGGCTATAATGGAGACCTGGCTCAAAAAAGGGCAGGACTGGGTACTAAATTTTTCTGGATACAAAATGTTCAGGGAAGATGGAGAAGGAAAGAAAGGAGGAGGAGTGTCGATTAAGGACAGTATTACAGTGCTGGAGAGAGAGGATGTCCGAGAGGGGTCCGGTACAGAATCTATGTGCTTAGAGCTAAAAAACAATAGAAGTTTCATTATACTACTGGGTGTATTCTATAGGCCACCAACTAGTGGCAAAGAAAAAGAGGAACAAATTTGCAAGGACATTTTATTTTTTTTTATTTAGAGATACAGCACTGAAACAGGCCTTTCGGCCCACCGAGTCTGTGCCGACAAACAACCACCCATTTATGCTAATCCTACATTAACCCCATATTCCCTACCACATCCCCACCATTTTCCGACCACCTACCTACACTAGGGCAATTTATAATGGCCAATTTACCTATCAACCTGCAAGTCTTTGGCTGTGAGAGGAAACTCGTACGGTCACAGGGAGAACTTGCAAACTCCGCACCGGCAGTACCCAGAACTGAAGCCGGGTCGCTGGAGCTGTGAGGCTGCAGTGCTAACCACTGTGCCGCCCACAGAAAGGTGCAGAAACTATAGCTATAATGGGGGACTTCAATTATCCTAATATAAACTGGGATAGTAATAGTGTAAAAGGCAGAGAGGGGGAAGAGTTTCGAAAGCGTGTTCAGGAGAATTTTCTAGATCAGCATGTTTCCAGTCCAACGAGGAAGGAAACATTGTTGGATCTGGTTCTGGGGAATGGGGTGGGTCAGGTGAACCAAGTGACAGTAGGGGAGCATTTAGGGAACAGTGATCATAGTATCGTAACGTTTAGGTTCGCTATGGAAAAGAACCAGGAACATTCCAGAATTGAAATAATTAATTGGGGGAGGGCCAGTTTCAGTGGGGTGAGAACGGATCTGGCCCAGGTAAATGGGAATCAAAGGTTGACAGGCAAAACTGTAATGGAACGAAGGGCTGCTTTGAAAGAGGAGATGGTTTGGAACAGTCGAGGTACATTCCCATGAGGGGGAAAGGTAGGGCAAACAAATCCACAGCTCCCTGGATGATGAAAGAGATAGTAGAGAGTAAGATGAAGCAGAAAAGGATGTCTGTGACAGCTGTCAGGTTGATAATACAAGTGAGAACCAAGCTGAGTATAGAAAGAGGGGAAGTGAAAAAAAATGAATGAGAAGCAAAGAGAGAGTATGAGAAAAGACTGGTGGCTAAAATAAAAGGGAATCCTAAAGTCTTCTATAGGCATACAGATCGTAAAAGTAGGGGTGGGGTTATTGGGGACTAAAAAAGATATTTATGCATGGAGACGGAGGGCATAGCTGAGGTACTAAATGACTACTCTGCATCTGTCTTTACCAGAAAGAAAATGCTGCAAAAGTCATAGTAAAAGAGGAGGTAGTTGAGACACTGGATGGGCTAAAATTTGATAAAGAGGAAGTATTAGAAAGGCTGGCTGTAAATCACTTGGACTGGATCAGATGCATCCAAAGAAACTGAGGGAAGTAAGAGTGGAAATTGTGGAGGTGCTGGCAGTAATCTTCCAGTCCTCCTTAGATCCAGGGATGGTGCCAGAGGACTGGAGAATTGCAAATGTTACACCCTTGTTCAAAATGGGTGTAAGGATAAGCCCTACAACTACAGCCCAATCAGTTTAACCTCGGTCGTGGGAAAGCTTTTCGAAACGATAATTCGAGACAAAATTAACAGTCACTTAGACAAATGTGGAGTAATTAAGGAAAGCCAGTCTGGATTTGTTAAAAGCAAATCATGTTTAAGTAATCTGCTTGAGTTTTTTGCTGTGGTAACAGAGAGGGTAGTGCAGCTGATGTGGTGCACATGGACTTCTAAAATCTGTTTGATAAAGTGCCATATAACAGGCTTGTTAGCAAAGTCAAAGCCCATGTCATAAAAGGGACAGTGGCAGCATGGATACAAAGTTGGCTGAGTGACAGGAAACAGAAAGTAGTGGTGGATGGTTGTTTTATGGGCTGGAGGACTGTATATAGTGGTGTTCCCAGAAGTTGGTACTAGGACCACTGCTTTTCTTGATCTATATTAATGACCTAGACTAGGGTGTGCAGGGCACAATTTCAAAATTTGCAGATGACACCAAACTTGGAAGTATTGTGAACCTTATGAGGAGGACCGTGTTAGACTTCAAGAGGACAGGGACAGGCTGGTAATATGGGTAGACACATGGCAGAGGACATTTAATGCAGAGAAGTGAGAAGTGATACCTATTGGGAGGAAGAATGAGGGGAGACAGTATAAAATAAAGGATAAAGTTCTAAAATGGGTGTGGGAGCAGAGGGTCCTGGTGGTGTATGTGCACCAATCGCTGAGCTTGCAGGGCAGGTTGAGAAAGTGGTTCCTAAGGCATGCTGGATCCTGGTATTTAAAAATAGAGGCATAGAGTATAAAACACTGGTTCGGCCTCAACTGTAGTACTGTTTCCAATTCTGAACACCACACTTTAGGAAGGAGGTGAAGGCATTAGAGAGGGGGCAGAAAGGATTTTCAAGAATGGTTCCAGAAATGAGGGACTTAAGTTAAGTGGATAGATTGGAGAAGGTGGGACTGTTCTCTTTAAAGAAGATAAGGTTGAGAAGAGATTTGATAGGGGTGTTCAAACTCATGTGGGGTCTGAACAGAGTTTGGAGAGAAACCGTTCCTGTAGGTGGTAGGATTGAAAACCAGAGAACACCAATTTAAGCTGATTGGCAAAAGAACAAAGGCGACATAAGGAAGAACCTTTTTACAGTTTGAGTGGTTAGGATCTGGAATGCACTGCCTGAGAGTTTGATGGAGGCAGTTTCAACTGCAGCTTTCAAAAGAGGATTCGATAATTATCTGAAGAGAAAATATTTGCAGGGCTACAGGGAATGTGTCGGGGAGTGGGACTCGCTGAATTGTTCTTGCAGAAAGTTGACATGTACACAAAGCGCTGTGCTGGAACCATTCTATGACTCCATGATCTCCCCTCTGGTTCTTTAGCCAATGATCTTGTTTTTCTCAGCCACTCGACAAATACCGCACATCTGAAGCGTGTTCAGCCTGTTTAGGCCTCAGAACTCCCCAAATTTGGTGGGTCTCATCATTAACAGATGTGAGGGGCCTGAAGCTGGTGAATTAGCTGCTTATAGTAGCTAGAGGGGTTGCAGGTCACAAAAACTTTTGGGAGACTTGAGGAGAAAGTTGCCACCTACTTTTGCAGATTCTCTTGTCTTAAGAACATAAGAAATAGGAGCAGGAATAGACCGTATGGCCCGTCGAGCCTGCTCTGCCTTTCAATATGATCCTGACTGATCTGCTTCAAATCCACTTTCCCGTTCACTCCCCATATCCCTTGAGTGCCTCAGTGATCAAAGCTCTGTCTATTTTAGCCCTAAAATATATTCAACGATGGAGCATCCACTATCCTTGGGATAGAAAATTCCAAAGATTCACAACCCTTTGAGTGAAGAAATTTCTCCTCATCTCAGTCTGTGTTCTAGATTCCCCGGTGTCTACCCTGTCAAACCCCTTCATAATCTTGTATGTTTCATCTCTCATTTTCTAAGCTCCAGAGAATATAGACCTGATTTACTCAGCCTCGCATCGTAGGACAGCCCTCTCATCCCAGGAATCAATCTAGTGAACCTTCACTGTGCAGCCTCTAGGGCAAGTATATCCTTCCTTAAATATGGAGACCAAAACTGTGCATGGTACTCCAGGTGTGGTCTCACCAAAGCCCTGTTAAATTGTGGCGAGACTTCCTTATTCCTGTACAATGCATCAAGGCTCCTTTAGACAGTCCCTTCCAAACCCACGACCTCTACCACCTAGAAGGACAAGGGCTGCAAATGCATGGGAACACCACTACCTGCAAGTTCCCCTCCAAGCCACACACTATCCTGACTTGGAACTATATCGCCGTTCCTTCACTGTCGCTGGGTCAAAATCCTGGAACTCCCTTCCTAACAGCACTGTGGGTGTATCTACCCCACATGGACTGCAGCGGTTCAAGAAGGCAGCTCACCAGCACCTTTTGAGGGATGGGCAATAAATAGTGGCCTAGCCAGTGAGGCCCACATTCCATGAATGAATGAAGAAAACGCCAATCTCCTTGCAATAAAAGCCAACATGCCATTTGCCTTCCTAATTGCTTGCTGTACTTGCATACTAACTTTCAGTCTTCCTTGTACGAGTACACCCAAGGCCCTCTGAACATCAACATTTAGAAGTTTCACACCTTTTAAAAAAAAAAATTGGCTTTTCTATTCTTAATGACCAAAGTGAATAACCTCACACTTCCCCACATTATACACTGTCTGCCACCTTGTTGCCCACTCACTTAACCTGTCTATATCTCTTTGCAGCCTCTTTGTGTCCTCCTTGTAGCTGCCTGGTTGCCTCTCGCCCTCTGATCTGAAGAGGTCACAGGGCCACCAGTTTCTATGAGCACCCCTCTGATTGGGAGCCCTCTTTGGGCAAGAGCAACAAAGTAGGTGCAGTACATCACTTCTAAACTCACTTACTTAGGGAGCAATTGGCTTCTGCCTACTGCAGGTGCAGGTCCACTCTTTGGGCTGAATTTTATGAGCGCGCCGCAAATCGCAATGGCACACTCTGATCTCGGCGGTCTGCTTGCAAGGATCCGCCGTCGCGGAGCCCCCACAATATTTCACGCGGGGGCTCATTTAAATGGAGGGGGCGGAGCGGCCGCCCTCGATGATGTAGGTGGGGTGGCCGCTCTGTCTGCAGTAACAGTGTCCGGCGTCACCTTGCAGCTGCTAGCGCCATTTTTAAAGAGCTTAAAGCCCTGCATTTTAATTCAAATTTTTTAAGGGACACGTGTTAAAACATTAAAGTTTATGCTTTATTATCAGTGTACATCCTCTCTCCCGCCACCCCCCCCGCCCCCAATGAGGACGCTCATAAAATGCAGCGGGGCCTTCCTGCCATCGGGGGTCATGGCGGGCCTCTCCAGGCAGAACTCTCCGGGCCCGCCCCACCACAACCCCCGACACCGGAGGTCTAGTAAAATTCAGCCATTTGGGAATGCTGTTGCTATCCCAGGATCCTTTTCTGGCCTTTGCATTCCCTGAGATCAGACCTGGGAAAATTGCCCTCAATGAACACTTAATAACATAAGAATTTGGAGCAGGAGTAGGCCATATGGTCCCTAGAGCCTGCTCCGCCATTTAATATATCAAGGTCATCTACCTCAAATCCACTTTCCCGCACTATCTCCATATTCCTCAAGTCATTTAGGGGAGATATATGTTCGTATAGTGCTGTCAACGCAGACTTGCTTCAATTCCCCCGAGGGTAGGCAGTGCTGTGGGACACTAGCTGCGCAACTTTCTTCAATGATATCAATGAAGAAACCTCCGCAAGTCGCACAGTGCCGCTTGAAGTGATGCTACGCAAACTAATTTCTCCCTTTTAGTGTCCAAAACTCTACTGATCTCAGTCTGCAATACACTCAATGACAGCATCTACAACCCATAGTCTTTTCCCCAGCCTGCAAACCTGCATGCATTAACATTTCAAAAACATGAAGGGAAAGTGAATTTTTATTTGCCCTGCTCAGCAGTGACACTGGGCCAGTAATAAAAATTTCTGCTCCATTCCTGCCAATTTTAAATCTTAATCCTGCTGGTTTGTTGATGGGCACTGCCTCATGAATTAATGCGTATCGGGGTCCCGTGACATCAATCGGATGCTGGTCATATTTTAACCCAGGCCTGATTGGGGGGGTCTCTGCACCTTTCCCGCAAGGTGAAACCAGGTCAGCTGCAGAGAGGACGAAGAAGCCCTTTATGGGGCCAGGAGGAGCAGGTTTGTGCTCCGGATCCCATAAGGAAACCCAGGGCCTCCTCTTCCCTGGCTCCCTCTCACGGGACTGTTCTGAACCATCTTACGTAGGCTCGCTGCTTACCAGCGAGCCTTTCTTTGGTGCTAGTGAGCAGTCTCTGGCTACCTGAGCTTCCACTCCCACCTGTCAATCACCTCCTGTCTTCTGCCCATTTAGGGCAGGTAACTGAGCAGGAAATGGGGCCTGTGAGTTGAAATAGTCTGTGCCTCAACCTTACGCTTGCAAGTGTGTTTTGCACGCACTCTCCATCTGCTCATATTCTGCTGGGTTTAAAATCTACCCTGAGATCATTTCTGATGCAGGGAATGTTAACACTTAGGAAGTGGCTTGGTCAAATGGCCCCCTTGAAATATTCCTATCTCCAAACAGTTTTGCATATTGTTTTTCTTCCGTTTCGGCAGCGCCTAAGAACTCTGAGATAAAATGAAGAGCGAAGTTAATCCTAATGCTTCCCAGCTTATATGACCTTTTTCTCCAAACTATTTTAAGGTGATCATGGACTAATACCTGTAACACATGTGTTACAAGATTGTTCTACATTCATATGTGACCTTTGCGAATTGGAAAATCTGCTCTTCTGTCTCTGCCACAGCTTAAACAAAACCAATTTTTGAATTCGCACTTCTGTATATCTGAAATCATATCAAAAATTGCATACTGCATTTTCTGTTTGAGACATGATCTCTTTCACACATTCTTCACAAATAGATTTGCAATTTTGTTATACATAAATGATCTCCCCCCTCCACCCCTCAAGAAATCTTCACAAGCTACTCAACGAGCTGAACAGATAAAGTTACAAATAAGGTCGCTGAAGAGTAAAGTAGTTGCCTTGTTGGCTAACTTGTTAGGTTATATGTTCAGTATTTAATACTCCAAAATATTGTACCAGGCAGTGCTTAAGGATAATCAAAACAGGAAGTGCTAGAAATACTCAGCAAGTCAGGCAGCATCTGTGGAGAGAGAAGCAGAGTTAACGTTTCAGATCTGTGACCGATGAAAGGTCACTGACCTGAAACGTTACCTCTGCTTCTCTCTCCACAGATGTTGCCTGACCTGATGAGTATTTCCAGCACTTACTGTTTTTATTTCAGAATTCCAGCATCTGCAGTATTTTGCTTTTATTTTAGTGCTTAAGGATAACCTGTTGATGCACATTGGAGAACCTACTGGAAGAAGACACCAGCTGGGAACACGAGCAGCAATTAACCAAAACAGGATGGTGGAGAAGAGACTGGCCTTTTCATACCTAGGATGCTAGGAGAGACAGAATAGTTTTAGAAAAATCAGTCTCCGTGAACTTTGCCTTCTCCCCATTGTGCAAACTTGCATGCATTAACATTTTAAAAATGTGAGCTAATTTTTGAAGCAATTAAATTATGAGCACTGGCAATGATATTATTGCAGGGAACTGACTTGGTCAGATAGCTGCCTGGAAATAGGTTTATCTCTGTTTGCATATTGTCTTTCTTTCCTGACAGCAACACAAAGAACTCTGAGGTATAAACGCTCACACATGCAGACTTTCTGCTCTTGTACGAAATTTCAGTGTGGGCTTTTAGGCACGGATCACTTAACACCTGTAGTATGAGAGCATTCGGACTTAAGAGAAACAGAAAATGCTGGAAATACACCGGTTAGTCAGCAATTGTAAGAATGAATGTCAGACTAATGTCAGCTAATGACCCTTCATCACAACAATTGACTGATATTCCAATTCTGTCCTCAACAATCTGCCTGTGGTGCATTGGAAAAGAATCCCAGCGAGATCATGCTGCAGCTTCCCAAATTTTTAATACTGCAGGCCAAACAGATTGCAGCTGTGCGTTTGCCAAACCTTTCCCCACAGACTGTTCCTGGAGTAGTGGCAGATGTGGTTAGCTCAGTATCACATCTGTCACTGTTGCTGGTACTTCTGGTTTGGGCATGTTAAAGAGCACAGAATACAAGCTAGACTGATGAGATGGAAGTGTACTTTCTCTTTCCATTGGCTGTAAAGATCCTACATGAAATATATTTAAACAATATCAACACAATTCCCAATAGACGTAGGCCCACTGGAGAAAAAACTGCCTCCATGGGAAGGGTGAAAGGAAAGTATTGTGGTGTGGAAGTGGAGGTAATGCAAAAAGCAAGTATAGATAGATTGTGACTCAGCGATTTGAGTGAATTTTACATACAAGACAATTTGAACAGTATGTCTAAAAATCTGTTTAATGACAGGCCTGTTACTGAGGTTTGATCTAGAAATACCAATCCACACAGAACCAGGCAAGTTAACTGAAATAAGAAACCCACTGATGAAAGGATATGATTCAAAAAGCACAGTCGGGAATGCAGTTCCCATTTGTGGCTTTAGGAAAGGATGAGGCAAGTAGGAAGTACATAATTTAAGTAGGAAGTATTTAATTTATAAAAAGAAAAGGAAAGAGCTTGCAATTATAGGGCATCTTAGGATGTCCTAAAGTGCTTATAGCTAATGAAGTATTTTTGAAGTATCGTTGCAGTGTACAAAATGTGGCAGCTAATTTACACACAGCAATGTGATAATGACCAGATAATCAGTCTTAGTGATGTTGGTTAGAGATAAGTGGCGGGCAGAACTTGATCTTTTTTGAAATCTCTTATGTCCACCTGAGAGGGCAGATGGGATCTTGGTTTAATGTCTCATCGGAAAACTGGCACCTCTGACAGTGCAGCACCCCCTCAGTACTGCACTGGAGTGTCAGCCTGGATTTTGGTTTCAGGTCAGTAAGTTGGACTTGAACCACAGCCCGCTGACTCAGAAGTGAGAGTGCCACAGTTGACATCTGAATGCCACATGCAAAGGCAGCGTAACTCCATTCACTTTGACACTCATAAATTGTTTAGGGCAGAAATTATGGGCTGGCTTTTCCTGTGGGCTTAGGGACCAAATGGGGGTCCTGAGCCTGCACTTGTCGGCAGCGTGACTAGGTCAGCAATCTTTTGGGAGGCGGCTCCTAACTGACCACCTCTGCGCTGGCGGTCCTATAAAGGATGGTGGGTAGGCTCTCAGCGATGCAAGCCCCATCAGACGGCTGGCAGCTTTGGAGCCTCGGCATCCCCACTGGGAGAGGTGGGCGCTGCTGAGGCATGTTGAGGACCGTGAGGATGCCTCAACATGGAGGCGTCCTCGCTGGCCTGCACAGCAGTGAAGAAATAAACAAGATCTAGGCCAGCAGGTCCATCAGGATGAAGGGGAAACCCCTCCACTGGATCGGGATTGGCAGTGATTGTGGCCTTTTCTGCCCTTGTCTCCGTCAATGGTGCATAGAGTCTCCAGCTCCAAACCGGCCCCCACCCCCCAGCATGCCACGGGCTGGCCACCTCCATTTAGCTGGCATCTTCTGCATGCGGTGGGGGGGGGGGGGCTGCTCCGCTGGTGGCAAAATGCTGGGGAGGCCACAAAATCAACCCTAATTGGGGCCTTAACCAGTGTACTGGCTGCCTACCTCTGTGGCGTGGGCAGCTGATCCAATTGCCAGCCCACACCTGGGAAAGTTCCCCAGCAGCAGGAATGTGTCTGGGAGCCATCCTGATATATTCCCCCCCCCTCACACCCCCTCATTTTCCCGGCTCCCCTGCCTCCAAGCCCACCATTATGGGCCTGGGAAAATTTAGCCCTATCACGCTAGACACTTACTGGAAGTGTGATGAGCCTGCAGATTATTTAGTCCACATGTCATAAAGATGGTCAGAATCACAGAATTGTTTCGGCGCAGAAGGAGGCCATTCGGCCCATCATGTCTGCACTGGCTCTCTGAATGAGCAGTTCCCTCAGTCCCATCCCCCTGCCTTCTCCCTGTAACTCTGCACATTCTTCCTTTTCAGATAACTAATTCCCTTTTGAATGCTTCAATTGAACCTGCCTCCACCACACTCCCAGGCAGCGCATTCCAAACCTTAACCACTCGCTGCGTGAAAAACATTTTCCTAATGTCACTTTTGCTTCTCTTACCAAATACTTTAAATCTGTGCCCTCTCGTTCTTGATTCTTTCACGAGAGGGAACAGTTTCTCTCTCTGCTCCGTCCAGACCCCTCATGATTTTGAATACCTCTATCAAATCACCTCTCAGCCTCCTCTTCACCAAAGAAAGTAGTCCTAACTTCTCCAATCTATCTTCATAACTGAAATTCCTCATCCCTGGAACCATTCTGGTGAATCTCTTCTGTACTCTCTCCAATGCCCTCACGTCTTTCCTCAAGTGCGGCACCCAGGATTGGATGCAATACTCCAGCTGAGGCCAAACTAGTGTCTTATACAAGTTCAACATAACTTCCTTGCCCTTGTACTCTATGCCCCTATTAATAAAGCCCAGGATACTGTATGCTTTATTAACTGCTCTCTCAACCTATCCTGCCACATTCAATAACTTATGCACATATACACCAGGTACCTCTGCTCCTGCACCCCCTTTAGAATTGTGCCCTTTATTCAATATTGCCTCTCCATGTTCTTCCTACCAAAGTGAATCAACTCACATTTCTCTGCATTGTACATCATCTGCCACCTGTCTGCCCATTCCACCAACTTCAGTGTTGTATTATGGCCGGTAATGAGAAATACAATCCAGTTATGATAGAACAAGACATGTGATTTTAGTGATACTGCTGCAAATACTGAGACAGTGTATATTCCAGTTAAATGGAGCAGTTGCCTGTTCCATTCAAGAAGGGGCAGAGAAATACCAGTAATATAGACATCGATGAATCAGTTCACCAACACAGTGAGCGTGGAGGAAGCAGCTCACCAGAATCAGTGATGACTGGAGGAAGTTGATTGGAAGGGTGGATAGCATGCAGGTGGAATGGTAGTGCAGTGATTATGATACTGGTCTATTATTGCGTAGTGGTTCTTTCAGTGGCCTAATAATCCAGGGATCATAAGTTTAAATCCTATCATGGTAGTTTGAGAATTTGAGAGATTTGCAGCATCTGCAGTATTTTGCTTTTAAGATTCTTAATTCAATTTAAAAAATCTGGAAATAAAAACTGGGTATCAGTAAAAGGGACCACGAAGCTGTCTGATTTTGGTAAAAATGCAACTGGTTTACTGGCATCCTTTTTAAAGGAGAAAATCTACGTCCTTACCCAGTCTAGTCTATGTGCAACTCCAGTCCTACACAAATGTGGTTGGCTCTTAAATCGTTCCAGCAGTGCCCTAACAAGCCAGTCAAAGCAAACTAGTGACGGCCAGAAAAATGCCAATCTTACCAGCAATGCCCACATCCCAAGAATGAATAGAAAAAAAACATTTTTAAATTGCACAGAACAGAGACTTGGACTTGGTTGTGTGTTGCTTTTCAGTGTAAAAGTATGATTTTGATGATTGTATTGTCAAATTTTTCAGTTCAACCCGCAACAAAAAGAGAACTAAACATTTCACCCAATGGGCACCAATATCTCACTTTCAAGTTTGAATGCAAAAGGAGCAATTTAACCTAAATCACATTCACCGTATGCTCGGGCTGAGATTGATAACTCATAAATGCTTGTGTTTACAATGGATGGACGATACCGGTCTCTGGGTTGTCAGTCTGGAGTAAACAATGAAGTGGTTTTTGTCTCAACTCCATTGCCTTGACGTTTTTTTGTGAATACAGCCACTTCTCGGGAGATATTACATCAGGTGAGAGTTTAGATGGAAGGAGGATCTATGGCCCACTTGAGCACCTGCTCATTTTTTTCACTATTTTCTGCTTAATTTTTTTTTACCATTTTCTGGTGGATGTGCCCACATTACAATGGTGGGTGTATTGCCACCTTACAGACTCAACAATAATAATGCCCATAATCATGTAACTGCAAAAAGGTGGAAGTAATTTAAAGAGCTAAATACAGCTATTTTGAATTTTGAAGTGTTGCACAATCCATATTTCTGTGGTAGATTGCATTTTTTTTGTTTTGTCTTTTATTTGCAAGAGCCATAACTTTGCCATCTGCCCTTCTGCCATACAATACAAAGATAGGTAGGAAAGTAAGTGATGATACGTAGAAAGGTAGGAAAGCAAGTTGTGAGGAGGAGATGAAGTATCTGCGAAGGGATATAGATAGGTTATGAGTGGGCAAAAATTTGACAGATGGAAGTATAATATGGGAAAATGTGAGGTTGTTCACTTTGGCAGGAAGAATAGAAAAGCAGAATATAATTTAATTGGAGAGAGACTGCTTGTACGTGAATCACAAAAGGTCAGCATGCAGGTACAGCAAGTAATTAGGAAGGCAAGTGGAATGTTGGCCTTAATGCAAGGGGGATGAAGTATAAAAGTAGGGAAGTCTTGCAGCGACTGTACAGTGCATCATTGAGACCGCACCTAAAGTACTGTGTACAGTTTCATCATCTGATTTAAGGAGGGGCATACTTGCATTGGAAACAGTTCAGAGATTCCTGGAATGATGGGTTTGTCTTATGAAGAAAGGTTGAGCAGTTTGGGCCTATACTCATTGGAGTTTAGAAGGTTGAGAGGTGAGCTTATTGAAATGTATAAGATTCTGAGGGGGGTTGACAGGGTCGATGTTGATAGGATGTTTCCCCTCATGGGGCAATCTAGAACTAGCAGGCACAGTTTCATATTAAGGGGTCTTCCATTTAAGACGGATATGAGGAGGATTTTCTTCTTTCAGATGGTCATAAATCTTTGGAATTCTCTTCCCCAGAGAGCAGCGGAGACTGGATCATTGAATATATTCAAGGTAGAGTTAGACATATTTTTGATCTACAAGGGAGTCAAGGGTTATTGGTGGCAGGCAGGAAAGTGGAGTTAAGGCCACAATCAGATCAGCCATGAACTTATTGAATGGCAGAGCAGACTTGAGGGGCCGAATGGCCTCCTCCTGCTCCTATTTCTTATGTTCTTATTTGCTATGAGGATTGCTTTGCTCCCTTCAGATAGTGCATGAAACTGGCTTCTCCCACCCCGCCCCCTACCTTCGGAAGAAGAGGGAGGAGAAGGAAGGAATGGAGTCTAGGCTGGTCAGGCTGTACCAGAGACACATGGCGCCTATCGTCCAGAACCCCTATACCTAAGGAGGCACTCCTACCTGCCGTTGCCTGAGTAACCGTAGCAATAGCAGCCTGAAGATGATGGACTGCCGTTCCTGGTTGCAGCACACACACTTTTGCCATGTCGAAACCGGAGATCTATCTTTACAGTGACTTTTGGCCACTGCATGAGCAGTCATGTGTGCCATCTTTCTCTTTGCACCATTAACCTACTATCATCTGCAGAACATTTTTCTGTGCGCAGCAACTCAACCAGCTCCCATTCCAAACACTTGATGAGAGCCACTTCTAAACATTGCTGAGACAAATGTTTGTGTGAACAATAACTGCAACTACAATTCTCATGTAAGCCCATAGTGTGTATTGTGTCTGGTGGGTCTTCCTCCTGTATTTCACTTGTCATTAAAAAAATCCTTTAGGGAAGGCAATCTGCCATTTTTATCCAGTCTGGCCTTTATGTCACTCCAGACTCATTGTCCTCTTAAATGTCCTAGTAGGCCATTCAAATGGCTCACTACCTTCTCAAGATCAGTTAGGGAGAGACAATAAACGCTGATCTTGCCTGCAACCCACACATTCCATGAATGGATTAAACTAAAAAAACAGTCAATCATAGCAAAGGGTGAGAACAACCTCCAGTTGCCACGAGATGTAGTGAAACCCAGACTGTTGTGGTGATGGGTGCCTGAACCAAGCAATGCTTCTGATGGGCAAACGTATGTAGGATTGTTAAGGAACACTTGCAGGGGATGGCCGAGAGTGTATTGGCATTGATAAGCCAGTGAAGAAACTGGAATACAATGCGGAGGAGGTGATTGTAAGTTGCAGAGATACTTGGTAGATACACTGGTCCTTTGCTTCCCTATTTTTTATTTATTCTTTCTTTCCATTTTATTCCTCCTTCCTTGTCCATTATTTATCTTTGTCTCCTTCTTCCCCTTTTCTTCCCATTCCTGTCTTGTCTTTTCTACAGGAAATGATGGAGCAAAATGTGCCACTTCTTCAGTCAGCTGAGTTGGATGTCACCATCTATAATTGCCATGCCAGTTTTTGATATTTTCTTCGTATCAAAGAAGCTTACAGCACAGGAGGAGGCCATTCAACCATTGTCCCTGCGCTGGCTTTTTCAAAGAACTGTTGTATGGAGCCCCACACTCATGCTTTTTGTCTATAACCCTGCAAGTTCATCATCCTCAAGAACCTGTCCAACTCCCTTTTACAATTATTATTGGAATCAGCTTCTTCCATCTTTTCAGATAGAGTGTTCCAGATCCTGACATCTCTCTGAGTGGAAAAATTTCTCCTCATCTCCTCTCTAGATCTTTTTCCAATGATTTTAAATCTATGACCTCTGGTCAGTGACCCATTTGCCAGAGTGAACAGTTTTTCTCTCTACTCTATAAAAACCTCTCACCATCTTGAAAACCTCTACTAGATCACCTCTTGACCTTCTCTGTTCCAAGGAGAACATTCCTAACGTTTACAACCTCTTCTCACAACTGAAGTCTCTCAATCTTCGTAATATCCTGGTACCCTTTCTAAGGCCTTTGCATCTTTCCTGAACTGTGGTGTCCAGAATTGTCTACAACACTCCAGCTGAGGTCTAACCAGTGATTTACAAAGTTTAACATAATCTCTTTGATTTTATATTCTATTTCTCTGTTTATAAACCCAAGAAACCCATATGCTTCTTAACCATCACAAGAAATAGGATCAGGAATAGACCATATGGCCCATCAAGCCATCTTAATCAGCTTGCCCTGCCACCTTTACAGATTTGTGTATATGGACACCAAGGTTTTGTTGCTCATCTACACTTTTCAAAATCATGCCATTTATCGTGTACTGTCTTTCCACATTAGTTCCCCCAAAGCACATCACTTCGCACTTCTCTGCATTGAACTCCCATCTGCCATGCTTCTGCCTATTTCACCATCCTGTCTCTGTCCTCCTGAAGCTTGGAACTATCATCAAAGTATTTTACAATTTTTAAAAAAGCTATTGCAACTTGTTGAATAAAGTTAACCCAAACAATATACCGTGCAACGCGTTTGTTGTGCAAGAACACGCAGGGACGTGAGTTAAGAAACACTTGCAGGGGATGACCACGGGTTAATTGCCATTGATAAACTATTGAAGAAACTTGAACACAATGTGGCGGAGGTGATTGTAAGTTGCAGCTATACTTGGTAGGTGCACTGGTTCTTTGTTTCCCTAAATTTTTTAATTTATTCCTTATTTCCATTTTTATTATCATGGAAATAACTGTGTAAAGTAGGTAGTAAATCATTCTGGGATTGATATAGTCCAGCAAGACAAAAGCAATGGAGCCTTCCTGAGAGGGTTTTGTTTATACAGTTCCGCCTGCAGATGTTACAAATTCCATATCTGATACAAGTGACCAGGTTAGTAGTGAGCTCTTGTAGTTTGACATGGACAGCTCACAAGTTGAGCTACTCATTGCATCATATTGCATCTTAGCTGTAGTCTCTCAGGTTGGAGACAGACTCTTACCCAGCAAAACAAAAATGCCTTTTATATTCTTTAATTCTGCATTTACATGGGTCAAGTTTTAACCTGAAGATGTGCTTGAGTCTTCTTGTTCTCAGGAACTTTCCAGTGAACTGCTGAGACTGGATTTATACCTAGTCCAATTGGATGTATTAGATATCAAACAGGCCATAGGGAAAATTCCTTTATTTGTCACAGTTCAAATACTACATAGGTTCATAGATGGCAAAACATTCTGAGCAACTATGTGGCTTACAGGGAAAACTTCCCGCCCATAGCCAATGGCCAGATTCAGAATTAAATCTGCAGTTTTTTAAAATTATAATTACTAATGGCAGTCATTATCATTGAATATTTGGCTGTGTTGCTAAAATGGTTTCAAAAAGCCTCACTTCTAATGGGACTAAGGGTGGGGGGGACATTTCATGCTAGCAATGGGGTCTCAACGTCGCCAAGGTCCCTGTGCACCCTCTTCTACAGAAGGCCCGCTGAATTTAGTTCCAATTACGCACTTAACTGGACAGTGATGGAACTTCCATAGGATTTATGGCCGGAAATCCTGGCCTTGCCGAGCTGCCGACCAATCAGAGGCCGGCAGCTGCAGCGCTACCGCGGAGGTGATGGCTGCTGCTGTAGCTGCAGCAATCAGACACTGAGGAGCGGCACTAGAACCAGGTTTAAGATAGCTCAAGATGGGAGGGGTCTTGTGGGGTGGGGGTCACGGGGGAGGGGGAATCAGCAGCGAGGGTGGGTGGCCCTCAGCGGGCCCTGCCCACTCCCGATGCTGGGTCCCTCGTTCAGGCACTAAGTGCCTTTGAACAAGGGGTGCTCCCTCCACCCTCACACCCCCCCCCACCCCCCCCAATCCCACTTCCCACCAACCAGCCCCCACCACCCGGAGCCGGGAAACAGCCCGCAAGGTTTTTCCCTTAATTGGGAGTTAATTGCCCTGTTAAGGACCTCAATTGGTGACAGAGCAGGAAGGCCGTTCACAGGCCTTCCCACCTCGGACTAAATTTTGGTGGAGGCAGAACCCCCCACCACTATCCCACCCGATTTGATGCCCTCTCCGCCTTCAAACCCACTGCGGGGGACAGCATAAAATTCCACTTAATATATCTCTTATAACTAGACAGTTTGGGAGGAATTACAAATGTACAAATGCTCATTATGGTGACTATAAATCTGTTTCAGAGCTGTGTTTAAAGGGTTGGTGTCATTAAAGAGCCTCACCACAGAGACTGTTTTCTTTCTTGTCCCCAATTTTCTTCCCCTTACTGCTGAGGATGCCAGGCTTTTTAAAGTTTTGCTTTCAGGATGTGGGCTGTGATAACAAGACCGTATTTAGTAGCTCTGACCAGGTGATAATGGGCTGGACTTTCAAATGCTGGCAGGGTCAGGATCGGGTGCGGACGTGATTTAAAAATCACGGTCCCAGAGGGCATCTCTTGGATGCCGACACCTTCCGAGGCAGACTACAATTTTTAAAGTGAGGGCGGGGAAGTGGGGGGAACGGGGGAACCTGCTTGCCTCCAATTACTGGCTCATTACGCTCCTAGAGGAGTTTGTTCAGGGGCTGGGGAGGTCAGGACTGCCATTTTCAAATCTGATTCCGGCGGATCCATCCAATCTGGTACCCGTTCGTGTACAGCTGTTGGGTTCACAGCGAGACAAAGGAAAACTTTTTTTTGAACATGAAAATTATGGGGCCCTCGGGACCTTGCACCGGATCATGCGCATTACCTCAGTTACGGATGGTTGAACTGCTGCTGGCCCTTGAAGGAGCTGTGTGCTGTCTTCAGCAAGGTAGCAGCAGGCCCCATCGTGGCTGCCGTCTGCCCTTGCCACTCGTGCTCTGCAGGAAGTTTCCACCTCCTGGAGACACTTGGTGCTATTAATTTATTTTATTTATTTAGAGATACAGCACTGAAACAGGCCCTTCAGCCCACCGAGTCTGTGCCAACCATCAACCACCCATTCATACTAATCCTACATTAATCCCATATTCCTACCACATCCCCACCTTCCCTCAATTCTCCTACCACCTACCTATACTAGGGGCAATTTATAATGGTCAATTTACCTATCAACCTGCAAGTCTTTGGCTGTGGGAGGTCACTAGATAGCAATCAGGTGTGGGAGATTTTTACCACCTCAGCCTAAGAATGTTGAGACCAGTTGTACTCCTTGTCACCCTGACCAAGATTAGCTAGTTCAACACACTGGGCTGCATTTTCCCAGTTCGTTCGTGATCCCAGCGTCGGCCTTAATTCCGTGTCGGAAACCCAAAAGTGGCCATTGTGGGATGTTGCTTGCGATCTTTCTGGAGGCAGCCAATTAAGAAACTGCATCCGGGAGCCCCATTCAATTGAGCATGGCAGGTGAACCAGTGAAGTGGTTAGCACCATGGGAGGGCTCACAGCAATATCTGGCTGGCGGCTCCACTGGGAGGGTGGGTGCTGCTGAGGCAGGTAGGAGTCCACAAGGGTGTCTTAAAATGGAGGCATTCTCTGTAGGAATGTAAAAAGTTGAATCCCTCATGACTACAGTTATGGGGGGCCTGTCTGTGCCAGGAAGATCCCGCTGGCAGTGGCATCTCTTCCTCAATTGGCCCAATGATAGGCCTAATGTCCTACCCACCAAGCCGGGTGGGTAGAAATGCCGAGCACGGAGGCCAAGCCCTCTAAGAATTTTAAACATTTCCATAAGCTCAGCTCTCATTCTTTAAACTCTTAAATACATACATCCTCTATTTACAGTAATTTCATATTAACACTCCAATAATAACCCTTATTTTAATTCCAGGCTTAGCTTTATATCCGTTAATGCAAGTTATCGCTCTCCTGACAGTGCATTATTTCTGGTCACATACAGTGGGCAATCTGCAAAAAAGTCCTTTGCAAAATTGCCCTCCTAAAACCCTTTACCCCCAGTGTGGTAGGTATGAGAATGGGAGATGAAGCATTAAGTTGGTGGCAGTCGGGTTGCCACCTCTGGTTGGACATATTCCAAGAGGTTTCATCACATGACCTCTTGCCTCCTACTCCCCTGGCCCCACATTCCCAGCACTGCTCGTCCAATATGTCCATCTGCAGCAATTTCCTACACCAGTCAGAATGTGCATAAACTCTTCATTACCCAATGGATGACTCTTCGCTGACGGCCAAATAACCTTTATTCCCATGTCTGATATTTTCTTTACCCAGAGACTGGTGAGACCGTGGAATATGCTACCACACTGGAGTAGTTGAGGAGATTAGCATAGATGTATTAAGAGAAACTAGATAAGCACATGAGGGAGAAAGAAATAAAAGGATATGCTGGCAGGGTGAGATGAAGAGGGATAGAAGGAGGCTCATGTGAAGCATAAACACCAGCATGGTCTAGTTGGGCTAAATGGCCTGTTTCTGTGCTGTATATTCTATGGCTCCTGGTCCAGCCTCCTAACCTACTTCCATGGGACTGGAAAATTCTGCCCATTGTTTCTGGGATCTTCTGGTCCTGTGCCATGTTCAACACTTACCATTGCATTTACCAGCTGATTCTTTGGTGATCCCTTTTTGGTGTTGTTTCTGAACCACTGTTTCTCAACTGAGGAGAAACTCATCATCTGGTCAATCATTTGTTTATGTCAATACATAGCCGATTGCCTATTGTTCCAATTTATTATTTCCCTTTTAATTTTCTAAAATGAAGGTCACACTGCAACAAATCTGGCCTCTTCTATATTGCAACTGTTGTACAAGACCTAACATACAATGCAGAAGGCGAGGTTTCAGAGTGGTTGGTTCAAGGGCCTAAAACCCCTGAGTGGGGTACTGGTGTCCCTTTTTGCTACCAAATGATGGCAAATGCTTTTAGTGATCACATCTGAAAATTGCATCTATAAAAAACCTTTCACTAAAACACCATTCCTTTCTGCATTTAATCAGGTGTGCATCACTGATTAATGGCACCAATTGGGAACAGAGACTTTTACCAGTGATATTAGGCAAGGCTTCTACTGAGAAGAGATGAAAACATCTTCACTAAAAAGTGAATATTGTTACCAGCCACTAGCAAAATGTCACCAGGATATTATGTTCATTTCAATGCTGTCAAATCTTAGAGGTTGGTTTCAGGTTTGTGTGGAGGGCGCTTGATCTAATTCATTACAATGTCTTCATTTTCAGGACGTGGAAATGATCATTTAAGCTCAACATGACCATCACTTGACAGCAGATCTCAGTCCCACTTATTTACCTTTTACCATATTCCACAATTCTTTTCTCTCTCTCTCTCTCTCAAGCAGCAAGCCTGAAGACAAAGTTAGCAGCTGAGCCTTTGTTATGTCCTAGTGATGTCTCTAGCAATTCATAGCTGACATTGCATTATAGTGTTGCTGATCTGTATTGTAACATTAAAGTGGCAGCAAATATTTCACGACAATCAACACTCGACCTTCTGAAAACAGATTAGACTAACCCATTTTTACCATGTGCCTGGAGCAGACTGTTAAATTTAGTCCTAAAAATACTGACACTGAAACCAAAGGTCTCTCTATGTTAATATATTTTATTGTGCATAGTTTAGGGTCCCACACATTTGAAATAGAACATAGAACAGTACAGCACAGTACAGGCCCTTCGGCCCACGATGTTGTGCCGAACCTTAAACCTACTCTAAGATCAAACTACTCTAAGATCAAACTAACTACATACCCTTCATTCTACTATCATCCATGTACCTATCCAAGAGTCGCTTAAATGCCCCTAATGTATCTGCTTCTACTACCACCGCTGGCAGCGCATTCCACGCACCCACCACTCTCTGTGTAAAGAACCTACCTCTGACATCTCCCCGAAACCTTCCTCCAATCACCTTAAAATTATGCCCCCTGGTGATAGCCCTTTCCACCCTGGGAAAAAGTCCCTGACTATCCACTCTATCTATGCCTCTCATCATCTTGTACCCCTCTATCAAGTCACCTCTCATCCTTCTTCGCTCCAATGAGAAGAGCCCTAGCTCCCTCAATCTTTCTTTGTAGGACATGCCCTCCAGTCCAGGCAGCATCCTGGTAAAACTCCACTGCACCCTCTCTAAAACTTCCACATCCTTCCTATAATGAGGCGACCAGAACTGAACACAATATTCCAAGTGTGGTCGAACCAGGGCCTTATAGAGCTGCAGCATAACCTCGCGGCTCTTAAACTCAATCCCCCTGTTAATGAAAGCCAACACACCATACGCCTTCTTAACAACCCTATCAACTTGGGTGGCAACTTTGAGCGATCTATGGACATGGACCCCAAGATCCCTCTGTTCCTCCACACTACCAAGAATCCTGGCTTTAAGCCTGTATTCCGAATTCAAATTCGACCTTCCAAAATGAATCACTTCACACTTTTCCAGGTTGAACTCCATCTGCCACTTCTCAGCCCAGCTCTGCATCCTGTCAATGTCCCTTTGCAACCTACAACAGCCTTCCACACTATCCACAACTCCAGCAACCTTCGTGTCATCGGCAAACCTGCTAACCCAGCCTTCCACTTCCTCATCCAAGTCATTTATAAAAATCACAAAGAGCAGAGGTCCCAGAACAGATCCTTGTGGAACACCACTGGTCACCGAGCTCCATGCTGAATACTTTCCATCTACTACCACCCTCTGTCTTCTATGGGCCAGCCAATTTTGTATCCAGACAGCCAACTTTCCCTGAATCCCATGCCTCCTTACTTTCTGAATAAGCCTACCATGGGGAACCTTATCAAACGCCTTGCTAAAATCCATATACACCACATCCACTGCTCTTCCTTCATCAATGTGTTTTGTCACATCTTCAAAGAATTCAATAAGGCTTGTGAGGCATGACCTGCCCTTCACAAAGCCATGCTGACTGTCTCTAATCAAACCATGCTTTTCCAAATAATCATAAATCCTGTCTCTCAGAATCCTCTCCAATAATTTGCCCACTACCGACGTAAAACTGACTGGTCTATAATTCCCAGGGTCATCCCTATTCCCTTTCTTGAACAAGGGAACAACATTTGCCACCATCCAATCATCCGGTACTACTCCAGTGGACAGTGAAGACGCAAAGATCATCGCCAAAGAGGCAGCAATCTCTTCCCTCACTTCCCGTAATATCCTTGGGTATATCCCGTCTGGCCCCGGGGACTTATCTGTCCTCATGTCAATCAAAATTTCCAGCACATCCTCCCTCTTAACCTCAACCTGTTCAAGCATATCAGCCTGTTCCACGCTGTCCTCACAAACGACCAGGTCCCTCTCACTAGTGAATACTGAAGCAAAGTATTCATTTAGGACCTCCCCTACCTCCTCCAACTCCAGGCACAAGTTCCCTCCACTATCACTGATCGGCCCTACCCTCACTCTGGCCATCCTCTTGTTCCTCACATAAGTGTAGGCGCCGTGGGATTTTCCTTAACTCTACCCGCCAAGACTTTTTCATGTCCCCTTCTGGCTCTCCTAAGTCCATTCTTCAGTTCCTTCCTGGCTACCTTGTAACCCTCTAGAGCCCTGTCTGATCCTTGTTTCCTCAACCTTAAGTAAGCTTGCTTCTTCCTCTTGACTAGCTGTTCCACATCTCTTGTCATCCAAGGTTCCTTCACCCTACCATCCCTTCCCCCTACCATCCCTTCCCTGCCTCATCGGGACAAACCTATCCAGCAGTCGCAGCAAGTGCTCCCTAAACAACCTCCACATTTCTGTCGTGCATTTCCCTGAGAACATCTGTTCCCAATTTTTGCTCTCCAGTTCCCGCCTAATAGCATTGTAATTCCCCCTCCCCCAATTAACTATTTTCCCATCCCGTCTGCTCCTGTCCCTCTCCATGACAATACTAAAGGTCAGGGAGTTGTGATCACTATCACCGACATGCTCTCCCACCGAGAGATCTGCCACCTGGCCTGGTTCGTTGCCAAGCACCAAGTCCAACATAGTCTCCCCTCTAGTCGGCCTATCTACATATTGAGTCAGGAAACCTTCCTGGACACACCTGACAAAAACTGCTCCATCCAAACTATTTGCACTAAGGAGGTTCCAATCAATATTGGGGAAGTTGAAGTCACCCATGACAACAATCCTGTTACTTCTGCACCTTTCCAAAATCTGCCTCCCAATCTGTTCCTCCATGTCTCTGTTGCTATTGGGGGGTCTATAGAAAACTCCCAACAAAGTGACTGCTCCTTTCCTGTTTCTGACTTCCACCCATAATGACTCAGTAGACAAACCCTCTTCGACGACCTCCCTTTCTGCAGCTGTGATACTATCCCTGATTAACAATGCCACTCCCCCACCTCTTTTACCTCCCTCCCTATTCCTTTTGAAACATCTAAACCCCGGAACATCCAACATCCATTCCTGCCCCTGTGATATCCACGTGTCCGTAATGGCCACAACATCGTAGCTCCAAGTACTGATCCATGCTCTAAGTTCATCACCCTTATTCCTGACACTTCTTGCGTTAAAATAGACACACTTCAACCCATCATACTGGCTGCAACTTTGCCCTGTCAACTGTCTAACCTTCCTCACAGACTCTCTGCACTCGGTATCTGCCTGTTCAACAGCTACCCCATCCACTGATTCGTGGCTCCGGTTCCCATGGTATAAACTGTACTTTCCATTGCAGAAACTTACTTAGCAAGTTTGCACAAGATGATTTGTAAAATAAAGAAAACAAAAGGCTTACGGAAAATGTTTCCAGGGTAACTGATGACCCTGGCTGTTAAAGCAAATGAAAGACAGTGAGCTGCATTGAGGTTTCAGCTCTTACTGACATTTAGCATAATGGCAGATCCACTGGATTGAGGTGGAGGCCATGATTTGGGATTTTGCTTTGTGTGCAGTAAGACAATAAATGCTGCCTTAGCAGTGTAATACTCTCACAAATTCAAGTCTAGCTCCAAAGAGTTGAGCACAAAATCCAAGGCTGACACTCCAGTGCGGTACTGAGTGAGTGCTGTACTGTTAGAGGTGACCACTTTTGGAAGAAACTAAGATCCTGTCTGCCCTCTCAGGTGGACAGAAAAGATTCCATGGCACTATTTTGAAGAAGAACAGGGAAGTTTTCCTCCGGTGTCCCAGCCAATATTTATCCCTCATCTGACATCATTAAAAACAGATATCTAGTCATTATCTCGCAGTTTGTGTGGCCTTGCTGTATTCAAATTGGCAGCTGCGTTTCCTACATTACAACAATAACTGCACTTCAAAAATACTTCATTGGCTCTGAAGCGCTTTGGCACATCGTGAGGTCATGATAAGTGTTATATGAATGCAAATCTTTTTTTGCTTTATAATAGGAGAGAAAGAAAATCTTCAACCAGGGAACCAGGGGATAGCTGATTCATATACATATGGGATTGCATGCTCTTCCTGAATCCAGTCTAGTGAACAAGTTTATCATGCTGCAAAAAATAATCAGCTGAAGTATGGGGGTTTTGCTGATTGAACTGGAATTTTTTCATTTCCTCGTGACGTGATAACTTGCATAAGTGGAAAATAGAAACAATAACATACATATGTGAATTATCTCCTAATAGTTAGCAGCTGCCATAGCATTCAGTAGTGATTCTGCAGGGACTGTTAATTCCCAGGGATTTCTATGAAGAAAATTGGTGATGGTAAATTGGTGACAGTGAATCCTAAGTGTTCTTTCACATTGCCTTTTGTATGTCTTATTAAGGAAGCCACATATAGTCCACAGCAATGCATGTAAGGCTACAATTCATTTGCCCTACTTGCTAAAAAAAAAAGTGCTCTTTTCCATGTCAATTGTGCTGGCAATGGATGCCAAGACATATTCAGAAAGTAATACAATAAAACGTGTTATTCACACCAACCCACTTTGGCCTAATTCAGATGCTTAGCCCATTGCCAATATGCAGAATGACAAAACCTTTCTGTATGGGATCTGAATGGTAATTGGAGAGACAAGTGTGGTTTCAAATAAGGTTGTGTTGAGGAGCTGAATAGGTTAAAGCATTTCAATCTTTAAAGCAGAGAATAAAGGTAAAGCCTATAAGTTAACCATTTCAAAATGCTGTATAATTTATTACACAAGCAATGCTGTAGGTTTTGTCCTAAAATTTAGGCAGGCCCTTTGTTCTTGGTATAATATACAGCGGTAGATTCCATGGAATTCAAAGACTGGTGCTGTTGACTCAAGTGTTTCCCCAAAGAAAAGACAATGTTGCTCATGGTGATATCATATCTGGCCATAGGATTAAGGCAGCGGCTTCTCTGTCAGTATATCCTGGAATAACTGACGGATGTTAAGGATGATGTGTGCACCTTTACAAGTTAATGGCCTCTGGAATGCCCACATCTCCAGCATCTGGTGGTTTCATTTTGCTAACTAAACTGGTGCTCAGTGCAGTTCGGTATATCCTGCTAAACCATTATTGTGGCTTTCTCCACATTTACTGCTTTGTGTAAAACTTTTCAACTTTGATATCACGGATCCATAAAACATTTAAACCATTGGACAATAAGCACTGACCCTTGAAAGACCCCAGAAAATGATTGAAACACACAGAAGGTCAGGCAGCATCTGTGGAGAGAGGAATAGAATTAATGTTTCAGGTTAATTTTAAGGCTAAGCTCTGATTTTAAGGTTATGACCCCTTTTCCTAGATTCCCTCAGCGGAGGAAAAAGTTTCTGTTGATCTTTTTTTTATTCATTCATGGGATGTGGGCATCGCTGGCCAGGCCAGCATTTATTACCCATCCCTAATTGCCCTTGAGAAGGTGGTGGTGAGCTGCCTTCTTGAACCGCTGCAGTCCGTTTGGGGTAGGTACACCCACAGTGCTGTTAGGAAGGGAGTTCCAGGATTTTGATCCAGCGACAGTGAAGGAACGGTGATATAGTTCCAAGTCAGGATGGTGTGTGACTTGGAGGGCAACTTGCAGGTGGTGGGGTTTCCATGTATTTGCTGCCCTTGTCCTTCTAGTTGATAGAGGTCGCGGGTTTGGAAGGTGCTGTCTAAGGAGCCTTGGTGCATTGCTGCAGTGCATTTTGTAGATGGTACACAGTGTTGCCCCTGTGCGTCGGTTGTGGAGGGAGTGAATGTTTGTGGATGATGTGCCAATCAAGCGGGTTGCTTTGTCCTGGATGGTGTCGAGCTTCTTGAGTGTTGTTGGAGCTGCACCCATCCAGGCAAGTGGAGAGTATTCCATCACACTCCTGACTTGTACCTTGTAGACGGTGGATAGGCTTTGGGGAGTCAGGAGGTGAGTTACTCGCCTCAGGATTCCTAGCCTCTGACCTGCTCTTGTAGCCACGGTATTTATATGGCTACTCCAGTTCAGTGTCAGGTCAATGTGGTAGCCCCTAGGATGTTGATAGTGATGGATTCTCTCTTGTTGGAGATGGTCATTGCCTGGCACTTGTGTGGCGCGAATGTTACTTGCCACTTATCAGCCCAAGTCTGGATATAGTCCAGGTCTTGCTGCATTTCTACATGGATTGCTTCAGTATCTGAGGAGTCACGAATGATGCTGAACATTGAGCAACATCTACTCTATCAATTCCTTTCAAAATCCTCAAAACCTCAATCATATCATCCCTCAACCTTCAGTATTCCAGGAAATACAAACTTAAATTATGTAATCTCTCCTCAGAGGCCAGAATTTTTTGTTGGGCAGGGGGCCCTGTCCACCGGCCGAAAATTCGGTGGTGAGCCCACCTCTGCCGGGCCTGGGGAGCCAGACTGGGATTTTTCACTTTCCAGGCCCTTAATTAGTCTTGGGCAGGACTTCCAGCTCCTTGAGGCAGGAAGTCCCGCCTCATGGAGCTGCCGGCCAATCAGCGGGCCCGCAGCTCTTAGTCCCAGTAGCGCCACTGGGAGCAGTGTCCACTATTGGGACCACACCCAGCCAACAGAAGGAAGATGAAGGACGACCCCGGAATTAGGGTAGGTTTTTAGGGCCTCGCTTATCAGTTAGGCCCCGGCAAGGCAAGGGGTGACGGTTAGGGGGGCAGGGGGAGTGTTGTGCTTTGGGGGCGGTTGGCGCTTCGGGGGTGGCCATCCATGGGGCACCCCACAAGAAGACCAGGTTTCACCAGGCAGGCTTTTTGAGGCCTCAGCTGCTCGCCAACCCAGGGTAAAATAACCGTGGCAGCGGGCGGAGGCCCTTTAATTGCAGTTAATTGGCAACTTAAGGGCCTTGATTGGCCAGGGGCAGGCGGGCCACACCACGTAAAATTTCAGAGGGGGCAGGAGGGGGTCGGGAATGGCCCCCGCACCTGCCTCCCACTCCGTTTTACGCCCCCCCCCCCCCACCTCTGCCACCAGCCCGCTCCTTTGGGGGAGCATAAAATTCTGGCCATAATCTTACCCTTGGAGCCCTGGTAACATTCTGGTGAATCTGTACTGCACTCCTTCCAAGGCCACTTTATCCTTTCTCAAGTTTGGTGCACAGAAACTCTCGATTACATTCAGTGTTCTTCGAAAGATGAATGGTCTGCATTTGCAACAATATTGAGTGCACTTCAAAAGCAACTCATTGACTGTAAATGCTTTGGGGCATCCTGAGGATGGGATGAGGTATAAATGCAAAGTTTTTGGTACAATCAGTCAAGCTTTATGCTGTGCTCACTGTTTTTAATATATCAAACAACAAATCAAAGGGGATACTGGCAAGTGTATAAACGAACAGAGTTGGGCATCCAAGGGGAAGGAGGGTTACCGTTAAGGCTTAAAGGGGCTAAAGACAGACAATTTATTTTGTGTAACTGTCTCACATAATACAATTATCACACTCAATATTTGGAATTAGATTGTCTGTTCACTAGATTTTGGAAAATCCATATTTTTGTCTGCGTCAGGTATCCATATTCACACCAGAGACGTCGACAAACATCTCATTACAGAATTTTCTCCACTTACATTAATTTTAAAGACGTCTCTAAAATTTTGCAAGACCTAAGATCTGATGTACTATAGACCTACTGGCAGGCTGCCCATAAATGTAGTTAGTTTCAGCTGGTTAACCGACTGTAATGGACTTGGGGTTGGGCTCAGACAATTGCGTATGTTTCAAAATGAATATATTTTTGAAGACCACAGACTCTCCCTCAGCCAAATTCATTCATCACTACCAGGAATTTGAACATTGTTTACTGCTTTGTTGAGGATATTTATAGAAACCATTTTTCCTCTTCAGAAAGTTTTGAATAAGTATTTCTGCAGATTGTAGCGATAGAGAGAGATACAGCACTGAAACAGGCCCTTTGGCCCACCAAGTCCATGCCGACCAACAACCACCCATTTATACCAATCCTACATTGGTCCCATATTCCCTACCACATCCTCACCATTCTCCTACCTACATTAGGGGCAATTTACGATGGCCAATTTACCTATCAACCTACAAGTCTTTGGCTGTGGGAGGAAACTGGAGCACCTGGCAGAAACCCACACAGTCACAGGGAGAACTTGCAAGCTCTGCACAGGCAGTACCCAGAGCCGAACCCAGGTCGCTGGAGCTGTGAGATTGCGGCGCTAACCACTGCGCCACTGTGCCGCCCAATGTTGGTAGGAGTCTGTGTGTTGCTTAATGTTCTGGTTTTTGAAGATGTAATCTACTGCAGCAAAAGAAGACCTTGTTCAGGTACCTTAATGGTGGGTTGATCAAAGTGGCATTCATGTATATTGATCAGTTCATCATCATTATTATCAAATGATGAGGTGCAGTACTGAAGTGGTTATTTTAGGGGTGTAATAATCCAGAGAATTAAAGTTTAAATCCCAGCATGGCAGTTTGAGAATTTAAATTCTACATAAAAAGCTGGTATCAATAAAAGTGACCATGAAGTTGTTGCAAAAACCCAACTGGCTCACACATGGCCTTTAGGGAAGGAAACCTGCTGTTCTTGCTGAGTTGGCCTATATGTGACTCCAGAACCACAACAACGTGGTTGACTCTTAACTGCCCTCTGAAGTGGCTGAGCAAGACAATTGGATCAAAAGACAGCAACAAGGAATAGGCAATAAATGACAGCCTTGCCACCAATGCCCACATCCCGAAAATGAGTTAATAAAAAGAAAAGATTTAAATAATCTTTTAAAGTGAAGACTTAAAGATGCACATAAAATAATTGGCATTATTCATAAAGGTTATGTTGAGTTCATGTCTGAAAATGAAATTGTGATTGTATTTTCATCAGAGTAACACTCCAATGTGCAAGACAAGTTCCTTCTTCATAATGAAATCTTTTCATATTATGATAATTTTGGTTGACCTGATCCGTTTAAATATAGTTTATGGTGAAGGAATCCTGTCTGCTGTTCAGTAGGTCACTGTGTTACTTGCGAAAAACAGAGGAGATTAGAACTGACTGCACAGAGACAACTTCTGCCTGTTTCTGACGTATTAGAATATCTGCAGACAGCCCAGAAAGTGGAACAGGAACCAGTTGTTTATTGAGGAACATGTTGTGTTGTCCTAAAAGAATTTTACAAAGACAGCTGAGGCACTAAAAGAAACACCACACTGTGGATCGAACTCTGGTGATCCACTAAATAGTTGCTTGCAGTTCGATTGTTTGTCTTGCGCCATGTCTTTGTACCAACAATAGTCTGGCTGCATTAATTTTTGCATTGAAAGGTGTTTCAGACAAGCATCAGTTACTGAGAAGGGAGTTGCTGCCTCTCTGATTTAAGCATGGAATTAAAAATCAGATTATTTGGAATCATACAATTCCCAACTGGCACTTTCCTTTCTTTCCTCTGAACTGATGTCCTGTCATCTCACGACTGTCTACTACAAACGGTGAGGCTGGGGACAGGAGCGTTCTTTGACCAAATTAAGTTTTTATTTTGTTTGGCGCAGAGGCAGCATTATTAGAGCAGTAGGGATTCAGTGTCCAACTCTCTGAAATCATCTCCATAATTTATGAGCACAGCAGTGTTCAAATGAAACGCCAGTGACGATCTGGATACACTGGACAGCTATTGGTAAACTTAAAGACATTAGCCAATACTAAATATTAAGTTTAGCGATATGCTTGTTGGAGCATGTTCAGCAGTAGCTTTATATAATGTCGTATCACATCCACAGGATAACAAAAGCGCATTAGAATGAATGGATTACTTTGAAGTGTAGTCACTATTTTTAAGTAGACAAATACAATGGCCTCACAAAGAATAATGTGATAAATGACTAGATAATTTGTTTTAGATTGCGGGAGGAGTGTTGGTTAGGCTTCCAGTAGAACTCCCTATTTTTCATTGATTGATACTATGGGATCTTCCATATCCATCTGAATAGGTAAACAGGGCCTTCATTTCATATTTGAGCCAAAATATGACCCCTCCAACAGTGCAGTAGTTCTGGAGTGCGGTTTAAATTTACAACCTGCTGATTCTACAGTCAGTGAGGAAGGTTTTAGAAATAGAGATAATTGTGTTTAAAATTTCAGTTTCTTTTATGGCTCTAATTGGTACAGTGTCTTAGTGCTGTCTGCTTTCATCTTTGGAATTTGAATGAAGCAAGAATCAGTGAATGAAATGGATCCATTCCCGGCTGGCTGTTTTGGGACAATAGTTTTGGGTAGCTGCAGGGTACCATTGTGCTATCACTATGACAACAGCATGGTTTTGAGTGTGCATTGTCACAAAAGGAATCAGATTGGATATCTCATTCTGAAGCAAGAGCAGTGAAACCATAATTAGTGGGATGCATGTTTCACCTGGTATATTATAACTCCAGTCCTGTGTAGAACCAGGTATTATGAGTATCCAAATGGTCTAACGCATCTCCTAGGAATATTGTAAAATTATTTTTGATTTTTTTATTGCTTTGATTAAACATACATAATGAAGGGAGGGTAAAGAGGTACAGGTAAAGGGGCAGGGTGAGGGAGGTGATGAGTTGGGGCAGAGGAAGCCTCCAGTGTGGAACATCGGAGCAGGAGGAGGCCATTCAGCCCATCAAGCCTGTTCCACCATTCAGAGAGATCTTGTCTGATCTGTGACCTAACTTCATATACATCTCCTTTGCCCCATATCCCTTAATACATTTAGCAAAGAATAAAACCTATCAATCTCAGTTTTAAAATTAACAGTTGATCCAGCATCAACTGCCATTTGTGAAAGAGAGTTCCCAACTTCTACTATCCTTTGTGTGTAAAAGTGTTTCCTAGTTCAATCAATCCTGAAAGGTCTGGTTCTAATTTTTAGACTCTGCCCTTGAGTTCTAGACTTCCCAACCAAGGGAAGTAGTTTCTCGCTGTCTACCCTCTCTGTTCCCCTTAATATCTTAAAAACTTCAATTATATCACCTCTTAAACCTTCTAAACTCCAGGGAATTCAACCCTAGTGTGTGTAATCTCTCCTCGTAGCTTAACCCCTAGAGTCCAGGTATCATTCTGGTAAATTTATGCTGCACTCCTTCCAAGACCAAGATATTATTCTAAGGTATGATGCCCAGAACTGCTCACAGTACTCCGGGTGTGGTCTGACAATTGTTTATATTTTCTAGCGGGTAGTGAGGTAGGGAGTGTGTGGTGGTTATCTATCTGTCAGGCATGTTGTTGCCCTCTATCTCCTAACATTAAACAGGCACTGTCTGGACAGCACATGTCAAAATGCATACAAACAGAGTTTCTTTGTGACAGCACTTGGTCAGACCCACTGTTGGGTATATATCACTGGCCTGTTGACTGAGCGTGGTGCTTAATAGCTATTGGTGTGGTGCTGGTACTGTGGTATGATGCCAGCCTCAATCATGTGGCGCACAGAACAGAACTGCCCACCAATTGGTGCAGATTGCCAATCTCACTGCAAGAGGCTGGATGATTGTATTATTGCTGCACCATGTGTGCAATGCAGCTCCAAAACTTTGAAACATAATCTTTCTGGGATTAAACAAAATGTTTATGGTTTGAGAAAATAGAAAAATATGAAGAAAGACTTGAAATGTGGAATGATGGAAGTGTTTAAAATGATAAAAGGATGGGACTGGATAGACAGAAGCAGACTGGTTCCAGTAGTTGATGGGTCAAGAACAAGGGCCCATAGATACAGGATACACAAAAACAAGAGATTTAGAACAGATGGCAGGAGATATTTCTTTACACAAGAGAGTTGGGAGTCTATGAAATTCACTTCCAGGGGTCATGGTTGAGGCAGAAACTATGTCAACATTCAAGATTAGATTGGGTAGCTGCATGAAGGACAAAGGGATATGGGAACAGGGTGGCTAATTGAGATTAGAACTGTTTGCCTGATTGAGCCAAATTGTCTGTTTAATGTATTGTAACTTCTGTGTATTTTGATGTTACATTTTTCCAGTTGCTTTGCTGGATATGGAACATCCTGAGCAGTTTATAAATTAAAGCTGAGCTTTGTCTTAAATGACACTTGGAGAATGAGGATGCTCCTTTGCACTGTCTCCAAACATGTCAAGTTTACATCGAGGGGATAGTCCTTTGCAGGCTGCAAGAGTCCTTTTGTCAAGTTGGATGTTGTAAACAAGCTATTGCCTAGCTCAAATTACTCTGCACTCAAGTCGGTAGTCATAGCATAAAGACTTGTTAATAATTCCCATGGTCCTGTGTTGCAGCTTTCTTTTCCTATTTGAGCTGTTTGGGGAGCTGTGTGAGTTACCACATTGAAAATCTCTGAAACTGCAACTGAGTTTCAGTGACTTTGACCCTTACAGATAGCTGGTTAAATATCGATTGATAATATTGAGCCCCATCACTGAATATTGGTCTGGGATTTGTATGCGAAGTTAGTTCTGCATTCCATACCTATAAATATTGAAAGCAACATCATTTTGAAATGTGTAGCCAAACATAGGTGGTTTTACAAATTTGAAAGTAACATTCAGTTATGATATGAAACATTTACAATGACCAACTTTACACTGAATTTATTCTAGATCTTAGTGGTCTGGTAGAGGCAGTAAAAGACTATTGTTTTTTGTATGTAGCTGTCAGCTGAATCAGATGGTTCTGGGTTCTGAGGGAGTACGGCACTGTTAGAGGTGCTGTCTTTTGGATGAAATATTAAACCAAGGCCCTGTCTGCCCTTTCATCTGGACATAAAATATCCCAAGGTACTATTTTGAAGAAACGCAGGGGGTTTTTCCTTGGTGTCCTAACCAATATTTATCCCTCAACCATCACCCCAAAAAAACAGATTATCTGAATGTTATTGCAATGCTGTTTTTAGAGTTTGCTGTGTGCAAATTGGCTTCTGCGTTTCCTACATCGCAACAGCGACTACACGTCAAAAGCGTTGGGCAGAATTTTTATTGCCATGCAGGCAAACAATGAGGCGGAGGAAGCAAAATGGCAAGGGGGCAGCGTTCCTGACATTGCCCGGGCCCCATACCAATTAATGGCCACTTAATGGCCTCTAACCGTCTCCACCTCAATTTTGAGGGAGGCAGAGGGGCCTGCCGCTGGCAAGAGCAGCCGCCAGATGAAACCTGTCAGCCTGCTAGCGGGGTCAGTGGGGTTCGCTCCTTTGGAGGCAATCCAGGGTTTCCAGAGGACCCACCTGGCAGATAGCCAACATCCCTCCAACCCTCACCAACACCTTCCACACCCCCTCGCTAGGGCTTGCCTGAATGGCCCCAGCGACCCCGACCCCACTCACTTGTTTCAAGGTCTCCTTCTTCTTCAGTGTTGCAGGGCCTCCTGCAGTACCAGCACTGCTCCCAGTGACGCCGCTGGGTACTGCAGAGCTGCCGGCCTTCCGATTAGCTGGCAGCTCTGGAGGCAGGAGCTCGGCCCACAAAGGGAAGGCATCCCTGACAGCAGGCAGTTAAATGGCTTCGGGGGTCTGACGGAGGGCTGAGGCAGGCTCTCCACCCCCTCCCCCCCCCCCCCCCCCACCTCCTCCCCCCCGCCTTCTGGCCCAAACCCGGGACCCCCATCTCAAGAATAAAATTCAGCCCATTTAATTGGCTGTAAAGCCTTTTGGAACATGCTGAGATCATGGAAGAAATGCAAGACTTTTTTAATGTAGCCTCAACAGGGAGAGAATCCCAACCCCACACCTCAACGCAGGCTTCTGTTGTCTAGAGAGCCTTCCTTTAAAGTTGAACGAGGGTAGAAGTCCTGAGAAAGTGCCTGAGAGCATGGATGCTTTCTTAAACCTAAGAGCTGAGGTGCGGGGTGGGAGTGCATGGGGGTGGTGGATACGAGAGGCAAGAGGCCTGTCTGTCCCATCTGCTGGGATATGTAACTGCAAAATGGATTATTTCCATTGAAATGGATAAAGGCCAGATGCTCACACCATGGGGAAATATTTGGAACAGGAAACCGAGAAGAGCAGGGGTGAACATGTGGTCTTGATCAGGACTTTTGCAACTAGATACAGCTATTTGTTATGTGTTGCAAAACAGCAGATGAAAACCATCAATAAGATTGGTTTATGATTTTGTTTGGTTTCCAGTTTCACTACACACAATTCAGTAGCTTCCCCCGCACCCCATGCTCCCTCTGCATCACATATCATTCTCCAATGGAGGGATTTATAGGCATCCAAGAAATGTTCATAGAATGTGGGAAACACAGAATTTTATAGCATAGAAGGAGGCCATTTGGCCCATCACACCGGTGCCAGCTTTCTGAATGGACTGACCATCCATTTAGTTCCATTCCCCTTCACGTCCCCAAAGACTTTGATTTTTCTCGAATGTTTATCCACTTGCCTTTTAAAAGCTATTATTTTGGATTCTGTTTCTGATAGAGGATTCCATATCCAAGTAACCGTCTGCATGAAAAAAATTCGTAACCTCCCCTTTCAATATTTTTGGTAATTTACCTTTATGACATTTAGGTAACATGTTTGTGAGCTCCACATGGTAACGGCAGTATTATGTTGCCAAATTAATTGTCAATCAGTGGATAACTTCATTAAGTCAAAGGGCAAGATTTTGCGCGCACTGTATGGGTGCTGGTGCTAATGCAGACGTTAAGCATAAAGAAGGAGAGCTGTAGAATGTTTACACCAAGTAATGCCTTCCTTGGTAGATTGCTTGTTGACAGTTAAATTAAAGTCTGTTCCTGACATGGTTTTGCAGTGCCAACATGGAATACAACTGTAAACAATGATTGTAAATTTAAACAGCTGTTTTTCACCTTTATAATTGACAATAAAAAGAGCTAACTTACGAACATAAGCAATAGGAGCAGGTGTAGTCCATATGGCCTTCTCTGCCATTCAGTACGATCATGACTGATCTTTGATCTCAATTCCACTTTCCCGCTCGCTCTCCATCTCCCTTGATTCCCTGAGCAATAATCTGTCTGTCACAGCCTTGCATATACTCAACAATGGAGATCCACAACCCTCTGGGCGAGAGAACACCAAAGATTCAAAACTCTGAGTGAAGATATTTCTCCTTATTTCAGCCCTGATTAAGTGAAGCTGTTCAAAATAATATATGGAGTTTTGATAGAGTAGAGATGGAGAAAATGTTACCACTGACAGGGGGTTGGTAACCAGAGGATACAGGTTTAAGATAGGTTACAGAAAAACCAGAGGGGAGATGAGAAGAACGTTTTTTATGCAGTAAGTTGTTATGACCTGGAATACACTGCCTGAAAGGGTGGTGGAAACATATTAAATGGTAACTGTCAAATGGAAATTGGATGTATGCTTAATAAGGAAAGATTTGCAGAGCTACAGGGAAAGAGAAGGGGAATGTGACTAATTGGATAGCACTTTCAAAGAGTCAGCACAGGCATGATGGGCTGAATGGCTTTCTTCTGTTCGGTATGATTCTATAATTCTAGGATCATAGTCAGAGAATCCCCTGCAATAGCTTCTCTTTCTGCTTTTGAACATTACCTCTGGTATTCACCAACGATCTATCCTTGTCCCCTTCCTGTTTCCCTTCTACATGCTGCCCCTCGGCATCATCATCTGAAAACACAACATCACTTACCACATGTACGTTGTGACACCCAGCTCCACTTTGCCATCACTCTCTCGATTCCTCCATTGTCTCTAAATTGTCAGACTGCTTATCCAACAACCAGTACTGAATGAGCAGAAATTTCCTCCAACTAAGTATTAGGAAGGCATTGTCTTTGGTCTTTGCCATAAACTCCGCTGCCTAGCCACTGTCTCCACCCCTCTCCCTGGCAATTGTGAGGCTGAACCAGACTGTTCACAACCTTGGTGTCATATTTGGCCCTGAGTTGATCTTCTGACCACGCATTTGTGCCATCTCTAAGACTGCCTATTCCCACCACCATAGTGTCACCTGACTCCTCCCTTGCCTCAGTGCATCTGCTACTGAAACCCTCATCTATATCTTTGTTACCTCTATACTTGACTATTCCAACGCACTCCTGGCTGGCCTCCCACATTCTACCCTCCGTAAACTTAAGGTCATCCAAAACTTTGTTGCTTGTGTCCTTATTCGCACCAAGTCCTGTTCACCCATCACGCCTAGCACCAGTTTAAAATTCTAATCCTTGTTTTCAAGTTCCTCCATGACCTCGCCCCTCCCTATCTCTGTAATCTCCTCCAGCCCCACAACCCTCTGATATATCTGTGCTCCTCTAATTGTGGCCTCTTGAGTGTTCCCGATTTGAATCATTCCACCAGTGGTGTCCAAGCCTTCAGCTGCCAAGGCCCTAAATTCTGGAACTCCCTCCCTAAACCCCTCCTTAAAGCGTACCCCTTTGACCAAGCTTTTGGTCATCTGTTCTAATATCACTTTGTGTGGCTCAGTGTCAATATTTATTTTATAATGCTCCTGTGAAGTGCTTTGAAATGTTTTGTTACTTTAAAAGTGCTATATAAATACAACCATCAACAAAAATGCATTTGGAACTCATGACCCATCAAAGCCATTGACTATCACAATATAACAGTAATGACAGTTTGCTGGTACCATTATGTGCCAGTGTAGTCTCTTTGTTGCAGGTATGAAGACTGCTCAATGTCAGATGTATATTACAAAATCCATATGGAAAGTAAAACTTTTTTGTCTCTCTATCTGCATCAAGTAACTTTTCACTCATTAAGTATAGCAACATGTTTATAAAAAGATGTCAGATCTAATAAAGCAGCTTTTATTAATAGGCAGTCAAATACAAAATTTGGAAGGTAAATGTAATTTGTAATGTTAAATGTAAAACTTCATTAATAGAGCTGGATCTGAAAGTACAGATCCTCAGTAAAGTTCTAATTTGGGGCATTTTCAGTTTGCTATTCCATAAGGAGTAAGACAGTGGAAAGAGTCTTCTCCCTATCCAGAGCTAGGGTCATAGAGAGAGTTGACATGATAATAAAATCATATTCACCTACACTGAGTGTAGAAACCCTTTCTATGCTGTTGTGTTGTTTTAAAGAAAAATTATAGTTAACTTTTTATTCAACGTTCATTAGAAAAAGGAAGAACTTGTAACCCGTCATTAGATCTCTTGGGATGTCCCAAAGCAAAACCATGCAGCCCCACAAAGACCAAATGAGATGAATGAGCAGTTAGTCTGCTTTTGGTGTGTTGATTGAGGGGGAATGTTGACAAAGACAACAGAAGACGTTGCTGCTCCTTGAGTAATACCTCAAAATCTTTTATGTCCATCTGAACCAGCGGAACAGAGTGTTGGTTCAACGTGTCATCTAAAGGACAACACCTCTGACTAGGCATAAGGTCCTTGGTACTGCATTCAAAGGCCAATCTAGACCATGTACTCAAGTCCCTGAGCGGGACTCGAACCCACAACTAGCTGACTGAGCTGACTCTTCCAAAGATCCTGAGTGTCTACATTCTTTCTGAGAAAGTATTGAAATCCCTGTGGGAGTGGGTCAGGACCGATATGTACAACAAATGATAGGGTAGGATGTTGCAAAAGGTGGATGGACATTGTTACAACCTTAGTACAGATTATTAACTTTAAAACGAGATATGAACTCACCAGACTGATTAAAGAAATGGGCGACAAGATTTCACATTTTAAGACCCTTACTATAACAGCCAAACTAAAAATCAACATGAGATAAACAGTACCTAGTAGGTAGCTAATAAACTAAATTACAGAGAAAGATATTTCCCATTAACTTACCAACACACTCAAACCCCAGACCACATTTCTACATTACACAGTGTTCTCATCGAAAAGGTATCCTTGCTGTTAAAAGTCCCAAACTCCTCCCAGTTTCAATGGGTTGGATCTCCCAGTGTCCTTCTCAAAACCGATGTCCTCTTCGCTCACTTCTCCCAAGCACATTCGACTGGTCTTCTGTTAATAAGGCAATCTCTAGTGACCCATTGGTTTTTTTCTCCTATGTAAAATGTCAACTTTCAAACTGGGTTCAAATCTTAGCAGCCTTTTGCAGCATTGGTGATCTGAGAGCAGCTATCTCTGATTCTATGTCTCTCTCTCTTTCTTTAGCTGCATAACTCTGCTTGCTGGTCTTCCCTTTTTCTTTTCAGCCTGCCTCCAGACCTAGGAAAGCCAGTTGAATTTATCCAGAACAATAGTCGTTTGCCTTGGCAGAGTCCATAATCTGACCCTAGCAAAACCACCTGGGCCTTCCTTTGTTTTCAAGTGTTAACAATTGCAACTCGAATTTGCATTTAGAGCCCCTGGCTCCCTATTTACAATTGGAGAGTCTGGGAGAGTGAAACTAATTGTCCTTCAGGTGTTACAACCTTGCACCCTGTGTTCAAAAGGGTCTTTGATCTGGGTTCTTTGTTTCCATAGTAACCAGGACCCCTGGCTTGTTTCTGGACCAAATTGGTGAGAGGTTACCTCTCTCCTCTGAATGTCCATTTTACACTGTATTAAAGATCACAGTTTTTAAAACATAACCATACTACAAAGTCAAGCATTCATTCATAAGAAGGGTCACTGACCCGAAACGTTAACTCTGCTTCTCTTTCCACAGATGCTGCCAGACCTGCTGAGTGAATCCAGCATTTCTTGTTTTTGTTTCAGATTTCCAGCATCCGCAGTATTTTGCTTTTATTCATAACAACATATTGACTGACTGTGTGTTTCAGTTACTTAGGTTGACGACATATCCAACTGGACACCAAAACCTTCACTGGTGTAATGGCCACCCCTGAGCTGAATCTGATTTACTGCATGAGAATCCATCAATTTCACTTTGAGCTGAAATAATAATTATAGTAATCATTAAGAAACCAAACTATCTGTCTGTTCCAGCTCATTAAAACTGCAAAGCAGCTTGTTGCTAGTGAGGGTGAGTTGGCGACTGGGATTTTCTACCATGTGCAGGAATGAGGTTTATATTAGTCACGAATAAATAAATCTGATACAGTTAGAGACAATTTGACCTGAAGAAAAACTGACACATTGTCTAACTTTGCGCAAGTTTGCATACATCTGCCTGACGAATGGAGCAATATTGTGTCTGAAACTACAGAGCACTCTGGCCACCAGCTCATCAGAGTACATGTAACCGATGACACAGAAATGTTGTCCTGTAAAAGGCTTTCTACAGTCAGTAATGACCTAGTTATTTTATGATTTTAGCATGATGGTTTTATAATGTAAGTTCTCTGCGAAGTCCCTGACTCCTGCTCTGTTTGGGGCTGCACCACGCCTTTGAAGACTTACATAAGATGAAGGTCAGCGATGGAGTAATGTTATGTTGCTGCTCACCCAGTGTCCTGCAAACACTGCAACACTATCATCTGCATTTATGCCACCTTGTGTATCTTCCAGTATGTGCCTTATCCCTTGAGCTGGTAGATGCTCACTGCCAATGTGAGGGTGGCTGTGAGTTACCTTCCTCACTAACTGGTTTCCTCTGACACTCAGAGCACTGTGGCCTATGATCAAGGCAGTTAAACAATACTTGGCTACAGTAACTTGGGAACTAGCAATTCTCACCTAATGTTCGTCTTTCAAAGCTGGATTTTTGAAGCACGCAGCTCCTTGATCACAAGTTCACTAAGGCACCGATACACCTAGCACATCAGTCACAAAGATTAATGTGGCTGGATATCCTCTGATGGATTTTGATGGAAATCATCTACTGATGGTCATAGTAAAATTTTTCTAGCAATTCAAAACCTATGAACAAGCTTGGAATTTTCTAGTAGGAACGATTTAGCAGTATTCTGTTAAAATGTCTGTTATTTCTGTTTTCTTTGTTATTGCTATGGGAGAAAGGCTAAACATCATTCATTGAGCATCACAAGTGAGAAGTGGAATGGTGCTTTGGTGATAGCTTCAACTGTGTCTGAAAATTTCCTGCTTGGAGACTGAGGCTCTTTAAAATCCTTTTTCACCTGTGGTACGGGCTTGAATCCAGCGCACAGGTCAAAGAAAACTGTGCTTTGTCTGGTGGCAACTCCTGCTCCTATTTTCTATGTTTCTCAGCATCTGAAATGGAATGAAAGGTCAATATTTCAGGGATGATCCTGCTCAACAGATAGTGAGCGATCTGATGAAGGATCCAACTCTTTCTGGATGCTGATTGACCTGCTCTGCATTGGACTTCCCAGCATCTTCTCTTTTTATTTTAGATTTCCAGTGTTCACGTTTCTATTTTATCTGCACCTCGTCCAATCTTTCTGTAAATGACTGTTGTTTATGTCGTCTCAGGTCAGTTTCTACGGGAGCGCAAGTCCACAGCATAAAGTTGTTGGTATTTAAAATTATTTGAACTACATTGACAGCTTTGTCTCAGTGGTAACACTTTGGGGGACATTTTATGCCCTCCCCTGTGGCGGGTTTGGAGGTGGGGAGTGCATATAATCGAGTGGGATAGCGGCAGGGGCGGACCCTGCCACTTTTCTGCCACCATTGAAATTAAGACCGGGGTGGGAAGGCCTGTGAACGGCCTTCCCACCCCACTGCCAATTGAAGCCCTGAAGTGGGCATTTAATGCCTAATTAAGGGCCTCAGCCTGCTGCCGCCACAATTAGTCCAGCGCCGTGTGGGCCTGTCGTCGCGTGGGAAGCATGGCAAGAAAAACCATATAGATTGCTTGCTGGCTCCGGAGGGTCGGGGGCGGGGGTGTTAGTGGGGTGAGGTTCCTCATTAAAAGGCACTTAGTGCCTGAACAAGGGACCCAGCATCAGGAAGGAGAGGGCCTGCTGAGAACCAGCCCATGCCCTTAGTGCCAATCCTCCTGCCCTGACTTGCCTGTGATCTGGGTCCAGCGCCGCTGCTGGGCCTCAGATAGGTGCTCCGCCAGCAGCAAGCATTGCCTCCGCAGAGGTGCTGCTCAGTTAAAGAGCTGCCAGCCTCTGATTGGCCTTCAGCTTTCAGAAAAGGCCCACTGCTGTCCAGTTAAGTACCTATTTGGCACTAGATTCAGCGGGCCTCCCACAGACGAGTGACGCAGGGTTCTTAAGCGAGACACCTGTTGCTCGGATAAAATCTCAGCTTCTGCCTCTCAGTCAAAAGGATGTGGGTTTGAATCCAACTTCACAGACCTGAGCCCATAATCTAGACTGGTGCTTTTTGCGTTACTGAGGGAGTGCTCCACTGTTGGACATACCGTCTTTTGGATGTGGCATTAAAACAAGACTCCATCTGCCCTCTTAGGTGGATGTAAAAGATCCCATGGAAGTATCACGAAGAAGAGCAGGGATCCTGGCCAATATTTATCCCTTAACTAACATCGCTAAGACAAATTAGCTGGGCATTATCTCTTTACTGCTTGTGGGAGCTAACTGTATGGAAATTCATATGGGGCACTGTTGTAAAATTAGGGGTTACCCTTTTAGGACAGAGATGAGGAGAAATTTTTTCTCTCAGTTGGTTGTGCGACTTTGGAACTCTCTGCCTCAAAAGGTGTTGGAGGTGGGGTCATTGAATATTTTTAAGGCGGAGGTAGATAGATTCTGTGCAAGGGAATCAAGGAGTATCGGGTAGATGGGAGTGTGGAATTCGAAACACAAACAGATCAGCTATGATCTTATTGAATGGCGAAGCAGGCTTGAGGGGTTGAATGGCCTACTTCTGCTCCTAATTCGCACGTTCATATGGAAATTAGCTACTGCATTTCTCTACGTTACAACAGTGACTACACTTCAAAAGTACACTTCATTGGCTGTAAAGTGCTCTGGGATGGCCTGGGGTTGTGAAAGTGCTAAATAAATGCAAACTCTTTCTTTCCCTTCATTGCCAGTCTCACCCAGAATCCATGAGGGCAGCTGCTGTGTGCGGCATATTACGTTGGTGTGACAGAGTTCTTATTCAGCAATTGAGCATACCACAATTTTTGAGTAGCAGCCTTTATTTAGTCTGCATTTAGCCTAAACTGCAAAATGATCCAGCAATTTATAGTAACATTAGGTGCCAAAATTCTGGGAGAAAAAGGCCTTTCTACAGCAATGATGTCCATCACATAATGGACCACAGAATTCATTTCCCAAACTACAGTGGTGTCTTGATGAGTAGCAAGGGGTAGGATCTATAAATTATAACTTCCTTTTCTCCACTTCAAATATGATATTGCAGTGTTGTTCCTTTTATTGTCTTTTCTGACTGAATGCCTTCCTGTGTGTACAGCTTTGCTTCCCTGCACGCAGTCATGTGGCATTCCTTTTGATGATGGTGAATTGTTCTAAAGTAATTTGGAAATAGAAACATAGAAAAAATAGGAGCAGGAGTAGGCTATTCGGCCCTTCGAGCCTGCACCACCATTCAATACGATCATGGCTGATCATCCAAACTCAGTAACCTGTTCCCGCTTTCTCCCCGTATCCCTTGATCCCTTTAGCCCTAAGAACTATATCTAACTCTTTCTTGAATATATTTAATGATTTGGTCTCAACTGCTTACTGTGGTATTCCACAGAATTCCACAGGTTCAGCACTCTCTGGGTGAAGAAATCCCTCCTCATCTCAATCCTAAATGGCTTACCCTTATCCTCAGACTGTGACCCCTGGTCCTGGACTCCCCAGCCATTGGGAACATCCTTCCTGCATCTAGTTTGTCCAGTCCTCTTAGAATTTTGTAGGTTTCTATGAGATCCCCTCTCATTCTTCTAAACGCTAGCGAATACAAGCCTAATCGACCCAATCTCTCTTCACACGTCAGTCCTGCCATCCCAGGAATCAGTCTGGTGAACCTTTGCTGCACTCCCTCCATAGCAAGAACATCATTCCTCAGATAAGGAGACCAAAACTGCACACAATACTCCAGATGTGGTCTCGCCAAGGCCTTGTATAATTGCACCCTCTTAACTGCCTGCTGCACCAGCATGCTTACTTTCAGCGACTGGTGCACAAGGACACCCAGGTCTCGCTGCACCTCCCCCTTTCCCACTCTATCGCCGTTCAGATAATAATCTGTCTTTCTGTTTTTGCCACCAAAGTGGATAACCTCACATTTATCCACATTATACTGCATCTGCCATGTATTTGCCAATAGCTGCCTCGTCTTGTTTCCAAGTAAAAGGCACTGTCATAGTCTAGATAATATACTGACTAAAATAATTATACAGATTTTTAGATGAAGATAGGATGTAAGTATTGTTTAGATGGTTTGTTTAAGTCTATGTCATACATTTAATAATAAAGGGGTGAAGATGAGCTTCGCCATTAGCTGTGAAATGTGCTCATAGCAAAGCAGTATGCGATGGATTTCAGCAGAAAAAGAAATCAAATAGAGTTTATAACTGGAAGCTGATTCACTCTAAGTCTGTTTTACACTATCGGCAAGGACCAGTTTCACCCCCCCAGAGTTTTTGTTTGCTAATATCATTGTGATTAATCACAGAGCTGCTTTCCAATGATTTTAACCTCTGAAGGGATGCCAGTGTTTAAATGCCAGTATCCTCAGTAGTTAAGGTTCAGGCAGTAAACGAGTAGCTGGATTGTGAGGAATAGCAGGATCCCAGGTTCCATCCTCCATCTGTGCTAATTTATCAGTGGGAGTGGCAGTAGGGACAATCCAGTTGACCTCAGTACCTATATCCAGGCAGAGTGAAGGAGAGCCAGATATCCCCCCTCACGATTGCTATCCTGCTGAAAGTCTAGACATTTTGGTTGTTGGATGAGGGCATTGTGCAAAGCTGTGACACTCCCACAGTTGAATAGATTTCTGGCACTCACTGGCAAAGCTCATGTGGATAGTGGCTACTTAGATAGTGTACTGGAGGGAAATCAGTCAGTATATGTGGAACTGTACCCCAATAAAGAACGGGGAAGAAAGAAAACAGGAGCCAAAAATTGAAGTCACTGTAACTGTAAGATGTAAAATCTGATTGCAACTGAAGCAGTGATGAGAAATGAAAACAGGGGGAAAGGGAGAATACTTGAGTGTTTTAAATGGAGTGAGAATTGAAACTGTCAGGGAGTTGTGCTTGAGAGTTAATTACAGATGGGCTTCAGAGCCAGATTACATGAATCAAAGGAAACAATAGTCATGGATTTGTGAAAATTAAAATAGAAATTAAAAGTTGAAGTGAATGCATTCCACAAAAAATAATTACAACCTAATATGTTGAATACAAGTCGGTCTTCAGATGACCTCCTCCTCCTCAACATTTTGTAAATTAACTTTCAGCCATGCAGTTCAGTACAGAACTTCATTGTGACATCAGGGGAACTGTACAGGCTCTGAGTTTGAGAGACACGACTCACAAGGACCGTATTATGAAGGGAAAGAGTTTGACCTTGTACAAGAGGTTACAATTACAAACCTTGAGAATAGAATGAAGACAGGAGCACAGGCCACGAGTGTGTGCCTCCTATCCAGTGAGGTGCAGATTAAAAATGTCACTCGAGCCTCAGCTGACAAATAGTTTTGCTACGGGACTTGATATGAATATTTATGATATAATACTAATACTGATTGCAATTGTGAATTTGAGTATAGTTTGTTGCTCTCAAGGTGGGATGGGTTTGCAAAGTTGGCATGAGTTGCTTCCTGGCCCGGTTTTGATGTCAGTCAAGTTGCTTTCTATATGGCTGTCCTAAGTATGGTATGGGAGAATGTGAAAATGATTCATCTGCTCAATTTACCGGCAGTTGATGTTTAGTGTCTAGCTTTGTGGCTGAAAGATAACCTACTCCTCATAATCCAAAGCCGCTTCATTCAAATTAACTGATAACCTCAATTTTTTTAGTGCTAGATTCCCACATTGCTGTGTAATTGTCATTGCCTAATTCAAAATATGCAACAATTCCCTTTTTTAGGTAAAAAAACCTGTAAATTATCGATTCAATCCCTATTGTTTTAATTGTCAGAAACATAATACAGACCATGAATAAAATCCGATTTTATTTTTGTCAAGTTCTTCCGACTAATTTGTCTGAATTGACCAATGGATTCCTGCTGGCCAAGTTGTAAATGAACCAGTTGATGTATTGCACAATCCAGTGAGCGATTCATTAAAATAAAATGAGTTGGTGAGATAGTCAACAAGCGGCTTCATGTCGATTAGACTATTGGGAGTTAAAGTGTTGACTGATGGGTGGTGCTAATCTGTTGATAATTTGTACTCGTCACGGGCTGTTAGAAGAATTTTGTTTTCACACAGAGCGGTATTAGAACATGGAATGTTTAGCACAAGTGCCTATTGAAGCAGAAACTATCACAGCATTTAATAGGAAATTGGATCAGTACAGTCGACTCTTGATTAATACAGTCATTAAATGTACTAAATAAATTTGAATGATCCAATAATTTGAATTAAGCAACGTAAATAACAGCAACATTGGACTTTTAATGTTAAAAAATTGCATTATCAGACAATTTGAATTAAGAGTGGATTTAATTGGAAAAGTTTATACAAAGCTTTGGTCGGGCCCCATCTGGAGAATTGCATTCAGTTCTGGGCACCTCAGGAAGGATATATTAGCATTAGACGGGCTACAGTGCCAGTTTACGAAAATGATGCTGGGCTTAAAAGGTTAAATTCTGAGGCCATGTTGCATGAACTTGACCTGTATTCCCTTTAGTTTAAAAGGTTGAGGGATGTTCTAATTGAGATGTTTAAAATGGTAGAAAGATTCAGTAGATACAGAGAAACTGGGCTGGATATTAACTTGGGGGCAGTTGTGGGGGGCTGCTCTGAGGTCAGGAAAATCCAGAAGGCTGGGTTTCCCACAGGTCCTGCCAAATTTAATAGAAGGACCTGATTAGCATTTTTATTTGTTTCCCAGATGCACCCTGCCAGGTGAGAGAGGCTGTTGAGCAGGTAGACCTTTGGCACCAGGCCTCAGCAGGGGAGAGGAGGGAGGGAGGGATTGGAAAGACCAGTGATGGGGAGGAGGCAGTGTGAAGTTCAGAGGCTAGTATGCAGATCAGAGGCCAGGGGCAAGATTGGAGTCTGGGGAACTGGAAAATCGGAGGCCTCGTGGAGGAGATCAGAAGGGTCGAGGGAAGGTTGGAGGCCATAGGCTAGATCGGAGACCGGTGTTGGGAGAGAGCATCAGAAGGTTCGGGGGGGGTGGGTGTCCGATTGTGGGGGTTGGTGAAGTAGTTAAGCTGGATTCAACAGATAAGTGGAAAGGCACTTACCTCAGGGATCCAGCAGCCCTTACCTTCCTTTAGATGCTTGGTTTACTGAGGCCCAGAAAACTTGGCTGGCCAAGGTTAAACTTAAAATGTTGGTGAAATATGAGACATGCAGCCTCATTTTAATATTTAAATTGCCAACCTGCCTCCTTGGAGTGGGTTGGTTGTCTGCCCACTGTCCCACATCCACTGAAACTGGGTTGGGGTTGAGATTCAGATTTTTAACATTTTAACATCCTACCTGCCCCAAAGCCACCTGTTATTGGGGGTTAAAACTGGCCCCACTGTTGCCTCCAGTATGGGAATACAGAACAAAGGGGGCATAATTTTAAAAGTAGCGTTCGGCCGTTCAGGAATGATTTCCTGATCCGAAGGGTAGTGGAAACGTGAAATTCCCTCCCCCAAAAGGTTGTGGATTTTCAAGAATGGAATCGGGATATTTTTGTTGGCTAACCATATCGAGACAAATGGTGTTTGAGGGACAGATCAGCCCTGATCTAATTAAATGGCAGAACTGAATTAGCTCAGGGGCTTAATGATGTACAAAAGGATACAAGGAAAGGGAAGGAAAATAGAACTGGAGTAGATGGCTCCCATTGAAGAACAGCACCAGCACAAGCCCCATGTGCCAAATAGGCTTCTTCTGAGCTGTTATGAGTACGATTCAATGTTGTGAACTGTCACAGATTTACTTGGCACCACAGTTGATTCTATTGTGGCGTTTCAGAATTAAAGTGGTATGATCGTCTCCAGTTAGGTTCAGTTTCTCCAATTGTTGGACATCTGCTTTCTTGCTCGGAAAGCTGTCCAATCACCCATTGTGACAGTTCGTTTCCTCTGTTAGGCTATTGTAAAATTGTGATTCTTTTAATATTTAAAAGCAAACCTAAATAGTACCATTGCTCGGCTCAGCTGATGGAGGTGCTGCTCAATATGGCAATGGAGCCATAAGGATCAGGAGATTCCAGCCCCAAATTAGATGTTCTCAGCCAGAACAGCAATGAACCTGCTAGAAATTGGTCTCAGCACCCTTGGGACAGAGGAAATCAGTCCAGGTTCCCATTCCCGATCTGCTGTCAAGTGATCCCTGCTTGAATATGTATGTATGTATGTAGATATTGGGTGAGGCCAGAATGGAGCCTGGATGGGTGCTTCCTTATTGACACCAAGCTCCTGCGTGATGATTAGCTACTTTGTGTCAGGGGTACTGGTTGGAGGCTGTTGCCACTAAAGTAGGGCCCCAGTATGTCAGGAGAAGAGTGCATGAGAAGTACTAGAGAGAGGTTGGTGCCTGTCATCCAGTAACCCATACTGAGTTGGGAAGGGAATGAGCAGGAGGCTGGTACCATTGATTCAGTACATTCGTATGAATCAGGAGGGGAGGAGTTCTGGAGGGAGGCCAGTGCTCAGGGTATAGCAGCCAGTACGTCAGAAGGGAAGGAAATTGGAAAGTAATTTCAAATACATTGATTTAGTTTCAGTTGCTCTCAGGAATTGGGCAAAGCTGCCAATGTCTCATTGCTCTGACTTGTTGGGTTCTCTTCTATCACAGTTCTTTTTACAACTGCCTGCTCGGCCACATCAGAGGACATTAGGAGTTCAAAATTAAGGGCTAATTTAACCTTCTAGCAGTTTCAGAAAATGTGGGAGTAGTGGATTGGCCGCCTATTATACAACCCTCCTGATCTTCCTAGCCAAATCAGGTGAGGTTTATAACAGGTAACCGATGTGATACCATCTGTTACCTAGGAATGCTGAAAGCTAAAATCACCCCTTCAGTGTGGGACTGGAGTCATTTTTGGACCAGATCACAAACCACCAGAGTCATTAATTTCAATTTCACAGCTTACAATGGAGGATATATAAATAAAGATAGGTGCAATTAGTGCATTGATAATTTGAGTTGTTTGTAGACACCTTAAAGGGTGCTGTTATGGTGTTGGCATTGCTCCCTTAAGCGAAAAAGACTGTTCTGAGGCTTCCCAGCTTTGTATAACAAACCATATGTCGTTAAATACCTTAAGCAGTGTTGTGTAATATGTATTTAGTGCACTTTAAATATGCTATCAGTAACAAAGCTGTGACTTTCACTGCAAAGAACTTTCACGTGGCTTAAACTCGAGTTTCTCCGCATCTTTAGAAATCAGTGTCACTAATTCCCAATTTCCTTCCCCTTAATTTGCACTTTAATCAAATCTGGGAGGCTTCTGTATAACCAATGCACTATGTCCAGCATTGCTTTCACATTATAAATTGTTGCAAATGTACCACATGGATGGAGATTAACATCTCTACGGTAAATGGTTGTTATCACAATGACCTCTGCATCTGTTCAGAATGCGGTGACTGCTTGTTACTGGTAAACGCTGTGTTACTGCATTGATTATTTAATTGCATTCAGTAAAAAAAATTCTGTTGTGTTGGTGCTCAAGTCCTGCATAGTCCATTTGGTTGCAGAAGAGTTTGTGCTAGAATTGTTAAAACCATTTGTACTTTTGAAATTGTTACAAAAGGGATTTGTTTTTTTTTTAAATTAAAAGCTAGTGCAGGCTCTAAATGTACATTGCCAAACGAGAAAATAATCTCAGAAATATACCCCGCCCCCTGCCACTGTGGATTAAAAGCTATTTAATACACTGAAGCACTAAAGTAATAAAATAGCATTTAGGCGCAAAGACACAATTGTGGCATGTTTGGTAATGAAATGCATTGATCTGTCAAAAGAATAGAACAGCTATTTCCAATTTTAAAAAAAAGTACAAATGAAGAATGTGAGTCACAAATATATTTCTCAGAAGAGGTTAGCAGAATAAGAGGTTACAAAATGGTGAAGCTACAATTCAAGATCGTAAGCAACCTTTCTCATTTCAGGAGCACAGTCTCTATCAATGTCAGCACCAACACTTTTGTAAAAAAATTAAAATTGTAAGTATTGCCTGCTGGATTGTTGATTGTAAGTTCAAACACTGAACAGGAAGTCTACTTTCCAGTATCCAAATTAACAGCCAGTTCAGTCCTCTTATTTTGTTTTCTTCTCTGTTAAAATATCTTTGATCAGGTCATCAGGAAACAGCTGTGAACAGAGGGACCTTCTGAGGAGAATTACTGAGCCTATCAGTTGGATGGGTCAAGAGGTCAATTTAACCCAGGGTACTACAGGAATTTTGGCATGAAAGCGACTTCTCCATTGCACAGTGCAGCCTAGTAATTTTCCCAAGTATGTTTCTGCCAAAGATATGTAATTTGTGGTCACATACACAATGATAGGAAAAATAACCCAAAAGTGATATTACAATAGCAGAAAGGGTCCCTCAAGACTGCCTCTTGAAAGAAACATCATACAGCTCACTTAAATTTGACAAATCTTCATCAGATGTTGGAGAGTCCATTTATTGGTGATGAGCTTCCTTAGATCATATTTTAATTTCCTATTCATATTGACCCACTTAACTGCTGACCCACTTTCCTCAGAAGGTGCAAAGATCCATCAAGATTGGGACAGTATGACTGAGAGAATTTGGCAAAGAAACACATGCATATTCTTCACGCAGCTGATTTACTTCGGGCTATGTAACGTTAATTCATTTAGCATTATGACTGTTACCAATCTGCCAAATAAAACTGAGGATTTTTAAAAATCCTTTTCTTTCCTGGAGTCAGTGACTGATGGCACAGTTTGGTTCATTGAGCATTTGTTGCACTGTGGCTATTACACCCAAGTGACCATTCTTCAAGTGTGAGTATTAGATCACATGGGCACTGCAGCTGAACCCAACCATGTCATCACCTGACACTCATATGTTCACTGATAGCAGTCTGGAATGGGAATCGTGGCCAATTGTTCCCTCTGTAGCCCAGGGATATTCAGTTCAATAGAAGCACCATACTACTGTGCTGACTGAGATTAGGTAATTTAGTACTGACCATTGCTATTGTACATCTCACTATATCTGTGTATTCCTGTTATACTTCAATGTGACCATTATTTCCTAGACCATTTGTAGGACAATGGCAGATGTAGTCAGTGAACTGACTATCATGCCTGTCACTCCAGCTGGTCTGGAAAGAAGGTGGATTGAGATGGGACAGGTTAGATCAGGAGATCAGTGGGTTAGTGGAGTGATTACTTAACAATTTTAAATTTGATATTAAATTTATGTTTAAGGCAGTAGGCTCATTAACAGTGAGGAGAAATTGCATTGAAAACAAAACCCTAATGCCAGAAATCTGCTATTGGTGAATTATTCAACGGATGTAGCCTGAGCTGCAAAGAATGATAGAAAACCCCTCCTGAGAATGGACTTTCCTGTGCTTTGAGTTCATAGTTTTAAAGGACCCCAAGTGTCACAGAGTCATAGAGATTACAGCACATAAAAAGGCCATTTGATCTATTGTAATGTGTAGCTGCTAGTTCTGCACTGGAGTGATTTAATCTAATCCCATCTCACTCTTAGTTCTCCAAGTGTTATTTCAGTGTGGTGAAGTAAAAAGAACAGAATAGATTTTATAATTGAAGTCAGCACATCCAATCCGTACTCTTTTCTAGCCACTCATTTTAGTGGATAAAAGAAAACATGTGGGCTGTGAACTGGGTCGTTGGTTGTATCAGGCATTCGCTTTCTGTACCAAATGCATTCTTGTGTATGTGTATGTGTGTGTGTATCTGTGTGTGTGTGTGTGTATCTGTGTGTGTGTCACACACATGCACTAATGAAGTCCCAGTGTCTTGAATGGATGATATCCATCTACAGTCAGTCTGGTGTTTGACACGATTTATTTGAATGAAATGTACAAAAATTCTGAGATGATGGGCACTTTAGGAGCTGTGCTGAGCATTCATCCATTGCCTATTTCATAAAACATCATTCTTGCAGGAATGGGTTAGCAAGGTCAGCAATTATTGCCCATCCCAAATTGCTCTTGAAGATAGTGGTGAGATACCTTCTTGAACCAATGCAGTCTTTGTGCTGAAGGTACTCCCATGGTGCTGTTGGGTAGGAAGTTCTGGGATTTTGACATGTCCACGTTAGGATGGTGTGTGCCTTGGAGGAAAACGTGGAGGTGATGATATTCCCTTGTACTTGCCTATCCATCTCCTTCTGGATGGTGGAGATGGTGGGTTTGGGCAGTGTTGTTGAAGAAATCTTGATGAGTTTCTAAAGTGCATCCTGTGGATGGTGCACACAGCACCCACAGTGCGCCAGTGGTGGAGGGAGTAGATGTTTAAAGTAGCGGATGGACTGTCAGTTAAGCGGACTGCTTTGTCCCAGATGGCCTGTTGAGCCAATGAAACAGCTGGAGGACCATTGCCCATTAAACTCATTGCAGTATTGGACCGAAGATATACTTTCTACAAGTAGTGAAATAGTCCATTTATAAGGAGTTGTGAAATGCCTCAAAATGGATCACCTTTGTCAGTAATTTTGCCCAATTGATTCTACATTTAAAGTCAGAAATTAATGTTTTTCCTAAACTTTAACTTGCTGCAGTTTCTGTTTAAGAAAACATATTTTGTTTGAATTTCAGTTTCTTTTTAATGTGGTTTTAAGCAGGAAACCTTCAATGTGCTTGAGTTACAGCAAGATAGGTAGAATTTTATGGAAGGGAAGGCAGCGAAAGTGACATGCCAGTCAGTTGTTCTTCTGTAGGGAAATGTGCCAATCATTTTGCACATGATAAGATCCCAAAAACAGAAAATGAGGCGGATAGCCAGTTCGGGAATGGAATGAGGGCACCAGGAAAATTCCCTGCTTTTTTTTCCAAAGTAATTCCTCAAGGATTGATTAGATTAGAGATACAGCACTGAAACAGGCCCTTCAGCCCACCGAGTCTGTGCCGAACATCAACCACCCATTTATACTAATCCTACACTAATCCCATATTCCTACCAAACATCCCCACCTGTCCCTATATTTCCCTACCACCTACCTATACTAGTGACAATTTATAATGGCCAATTTACCTATCAACCTGCAAGTCTTTTGGCTTGTGGGAGGAAACCGGAGCACCCGGAGAAAACCCACGCAGACACAGGGAGAACTTGCAAACTCCACACAGGCAGTACCCGGAATCGAACCCGGGTCCCTGGAGCTGTGAGGCTGCGGTGCTAACCACTGCGCCACTGTGATATCTGCCTAAACAGGTAAGGCAGGATCTCAGGTTATTGTAACTTCTAAATGACGGCTTCTCCAACAGTGTGGCACTCCCTCAGTACTGCACTGATGTGTTAGCCTGGATTATGTGTTCACATCTAGATCTGGGGCTTGAACCCATGACCTAATGACTCATATTCATGAGGGCTTATACCTGAGATACGGTGACCCTTTGAGTAAGAGATAAGTTTTTCCACATCACAAACTTATTTGTGCCAATTTTGTAGCAGGAAAAAACTCCCTCTCTTTATTTTCCCTCAGCATATTTATTGTAGGATCATAGGAATGTGCCTTCTTTATAGATCTGACCTCATCTGCATGTCCAAAAATGGCTTAAACCATTTATTTTTCCTACAGCAAAACAGGTTATTTGTTTTCAAGCCTAAACTCTTAACTGTTTGTGAACCTAAACATCTCAATGCCAAATTGGGAATAGGAATGCCAGGTCCTCCACTGGAATATACTAATGGCTCCTATCCCCGACCACACCCCAACTCACCCCACCATTCTTGCATGGCTTCATTACAAAGAAGGATGCTTTGAAAATATTTAACAACATGTGGTATTTTTCTCTCTGGCTGGACTCTCAGATGCTCCCTGTTTGCATCCTTTGGCAGGTTGGTACCAAGCATACCTCTGCCCACCTTATGTCAGGTCTCTCTGAGCCCGTGGACATGTGTAGTGAGTCCTTAGACCCCTCAACTTTCCTCCAGTGGCCTTTTTTGAGGTGGATAGAGGTTATCTCTCCACAGGGACATCCTGGAAAATGAAGGGCAAGACTGGGATCAAGGGGATCCAGATATTGGCCTTGATTATGTCCCTTCTAGTGGACCCCTGTCATACTTATGGACTATTTATCAAGAACCCACGACCCAAAACAAACAGGATTTTAGGAGAGTGGCTACCTCTCAAACAGTCACAGGTAGTCATTGAAGAATTCAAACCATAGCTTTTTGCTCACCTCAATCCCCAAGATTAGCTGATTCATTTAACTTCACTGAGAGGCATCTGCTTTGTTTATATAGATACCACACAAGTGTTGGTGCAGAAACTCATTAAAATGATTCAAAGGGGAAATAGTTCCACTGAATGGTTTTTAGCATGATTGCTTAAAGCAACACAACACATTAAATTCCTGCAGTTGTTATTTGAATGTAGCCAGGTTTTAAATACAGTGTCAGCTATGGCTTAATTGGTAGCACTCTCGCTGCTGGGACAGAAGGTTGTGGGTTCAAGTCCAACTCCAGAGACTTGGCTTAATAAAATAGGCTGACACTTAACTGTAGCACTGAGGGAGTGTGTCTTTTGGATGAGTTGTTAAACCAAGACACTGTATGCCTCTCAGTTGGGCATAAAAGATTTTGTGGCACTATTTGAAGAAGAGCAGAGGTTTTCTCCCTTGTGTCCTGGCCAATACTTATCGCTCAATCGACATGGTGAGAAAGAGTTGCTGTTTATGGGACCTTGTGTGTAAATTGGCTGTCTTGTTTCCTATAGTACATCAGTGGCTACACTTCAAATGTACTTAATTGGATGAAAAGTGCTTTGAGACATCTTCAGATCATGAAAGGTGTGATATAAATGCAAATTCTTTCCTTGAATTGTGTTGATTGTATAACATGACTTTTCTCTTTAAAGCTGAATGTACAGAATCTTGGAAAAACTTTTGAGAAAATGGATCTTTATGCAGCATTTGAGAAAGCTTGGTGCAAATACGTGTTGTGTTGTGAAGACACGGGCTTGGAGTAGCCCAAAGTGGTTATGGAGACCGTGCTTCACTGATTGTTTTGTTGGATCGTAGGTCCACAAGTTTGGATTCATGATATCAGCTGTTTATGCTAGGCTGGGAAGCTTGCCAGCCACCTCTTAGGGAAAAACTATCACTGTATTATTCTCATTCTTCAGTATAAAAATCTTATGTTGACTTGTGTTCCATTCTGACTGCCTCTCTCTACCATCTTATCAGGGGCTACTTCTTTGCCAATGTGGTACCATTTTTATAAGCGCTGAAGTGGTGAAAAAGGATTTTCATCAGGGCTCACTTGATTTAATGAACCCAGATTGGTATCTGCTTCAAAATATGGTGAAATCATAATGAATTGTACAGTTCTTAGAGAATTACAAAACATCAGTTCTATCCTGGGCCTAACTTGCTGGTCCTGTGGGGAAAGAAAGAAAAGAAAGGCTTGGATTTCTATAGCAGCTTTCATGATTTCAGGATGTCCCAAAACACTTTATAGCTCATGAAGTATCTTTTAAGTGTAGCCACTGTTATAAAGTAGGAAATGCAGCAGCAAATTTGCACACAGCAAAGTCCCACAAACAGCAATATGATAATAACCAGATAATCTGTACCCCTGCTTTTCTTTGAAATAGTACCATGAGATCTTCCACTGGAGAGGACAGATGGGGCCTTGGTTTAGTGTCTCATCTGACAGACAGCATCTGCAACAGAGCAGCATTCCCTCAGCAAGCATGGATTTTTAAGTCGGACAACTTCTAGTCTGATGTGAATCCAAACCAAGTCCCAGCTGGTTTGACTCCAGTGTTATTAATGAGTTAAGGGGTGACAGAAACCTATAGTGCAGTGTGTGCTTGGAAACCCCGTGAAAATTGTGAGTCTCTCAAAATATGAGGAGCACACAGAAATCAGGAATGCCTGCTAAAATTTGGGATCCAAAGTGCAAAGCTTGCAAAGGTCAGGGGCACAGTTGTAGTTGCCATATCCGTCTGATTTCTATTGGTCGTGTGGCCTCAGCATTATTGAAAACACAACCATCAGGAGGGGAAGCAGCTACAAGGCAATGAGGGAAAAGCAAAGAAAACTTCACTAAATCCCATTTTAGATTCATTAGAAATAAAAAAAAAACTCCCAATTGGAAGGGACCATCACATGTGAACCGTGGCTAGGTGATCCCATTTGTCAACATTCAGCGCAGTGACATAACTGAAGTTTGTGGGGGGGTGCGCAAAATCATCACATCACAAATTGGAGCACAGAAACATTATAATGTTGATTATAGTTGACACCACAGGGAGAAAAAATACTCCTCTGAGCTTTAACTCTTCTCAAAATGAAGTGGTCTTACTTTACTTAGTAATATGCAGTACAGCAATGGGATGTTTGGCCCAGCCAGTCCTGTTGGTCTTTACCCTAGACATGAGCAGTAGAACTAATTCCATGTGCCCGCTCTGTTCCTATATCCCTTTATTCCCCCCCCCCCCCTTTAATTCAACCACCTATCGAACCTATTGACAAGTTGCTAGCTGGGAGTAAAATTGCCATTCTATATTTTTCACCTTTGGAAACCATCCTTTGTGTTGACTTCTGTGGAAATAAATTTGGGCGGTTATCAACACAGATGTTACATCCCAGTGGCAAGTTTAAATCTACTTCAATCTCTCCGCTCCAGTCAGCAACTGTGGGAGAGCATTCCACAGCCTCAACTCTCCTGCCCTATTTTAAAGGCATGCCCAATGACAACAACTTATTTAAAAGGAGATCCTCTGCTCCACATTCAGAGTGTGGTTGCATGTCATTGAAATCCGTCTTGGGGCATGAAATCATCTCGCAATCAGGGGAAATGGTCATCACTTCCCCTCCCTGCCGTGTATCCAGGGTGAGATGACGTCATTTGTGGTCACTCTGTAATGTTCAGTGTAGCGTTATACCACACTCTATTTGAACGAAACCTATTCATTTTGTGAGGGGAACTAAAGAGTACAGGCTGAGCACTGTTGCACCATATCTCCAGAATCCAATGTACACAAAAGGAAAAATAACATCTCTGCTATTTTTAAAGAAAACATTACATGGTTTAAAATATTTTCAAAACTATCTGTATGTCACAGAGCATCAAAACTTTTGTGATGTAGGGCAAATGAGCCTGTTAGTGATTGCATAGAACTAGCACAGGAACAGGCCATTCGGCCCAACAGGTCTCTGCCACTGTTTATGCTCCACATGAGCCTCCTCCCATGCTATTTGCTTTATTTAACACTATCAGCATAAACGTCCATTCTTTTCTCCCTCATGTATTTATGAAGCTTCTCTTTAAACACATCTTGGATAGGTACATGGATGATAGTAGAATGAAGGGTATGTAGTAGTTTGATCTTAGAGTAAGTTAAAGGGTCGGCACAACATCGTGGGCCGAAGGGCCTGTACTGTGCTGTACTGTTCTGTGTTCTATGTTCTATGTTCTATCTATGTTATTTGTCTCAACCACTTCATGTGGTAAGAGTTTTACATTCTCACTACTCTGGCTAAAAAGCTGGTGGTGCTTAAAAGAAGAGCAACAGTCATAGGATGCTGATAAAATATTAATAGTACATTTTTAGCATGTTATGATTGGAATTGCAAGAAAACTGTATTAGTACTGTAATACTGGCAGTATATTAATATACGGAATAAACAATAGTACAATGATAAAACATTGAAAAGCAGTAATAACACAGTAATTGATGTATAAACATAATGCAGTAATAAAATCCTGAAAACTTAGTAATAGTTACTCATATCAGGAATATTTATTATTAACATAGTAAATGCTAAAGGCAATCTTAAATAATAAATTTAACACTTTATTTATTCTCACCCTATTTCTTTTTCCTTCTAATCTCTCTTCGCTATTTTTCTGTTCCACTTCTTTTTATTGTATTTTCACGAATGCATTCTGCTCTACCTATTTCAACATTTATTTTCTAATTTTAATAACAGACTTTTTCTCGCTGTTCACTGTTTCTGATATCTATTTCAGAGGTGGGAGTAACTTTGTAAACAAAAAGACATTTGATTGGTTAAAGAGTGATAACAAAATATTTTTTCAGCCTATAAATGTCAAGAGCTCAAGGTTGACATGGTGGGGTTGTGAACTTGGCAGTGTTATTTCTGGAGATGCTTCACCGCATCAAACAGAAAGGTCCAACTGAAGGAATGTTACTGAGGTTGAGCAAGCTGAGAGTTAAAGTGAATATGAACTGGGAAGCGTCTATATTGTTTGATTTAACTGTGTGTCCATATAATACTGTCTTTTTTTCTGATTTGGATGCCTCCCAATTGGCACCATAGCCAATTCTGGATGCCTTTCCCCAGGATTTTCTGTGGTGACATTGTCTAATGGGTCCTCAACAGTTATCAGTGGTACAAGTGAAAAACTGAGAATGTGGAGCTTTATGATGTGGAAAAACAACAATCTTCAACCAGACAAGATTTTTTTTGGCCAGTGCCTCAGAGGAAGTACCTTAAGTTTGAAGTTCTTCTCTACGCTGTACTTCTGCTTCATTACAAGTAATGGAAAGGTCACTTTATTTAATAGCTTAAGTACTGAGGGCAGTAAATTAGGACTCATAAAAGTAATAAATTGAACATTTGTGGTCTGGCAGTAAATACCATACACTTACCATCAAGACAACCCGAACAGCCATAGATAGGATGAATGATTGTTCAAACTGTGCCGAGTGCAGTCTATCTATCAAGCTATTTATGTAAAAGTCTTGAGAGTGACTATCAGCCACATTGGCATCAACAAATCATAAGTGAACCATCTTAAAATATACATTACAAAATGAGAAAGAAAAATGCAGCCATTTCATGCTGAGGTCAATTGCTATCGCTGAGGGAGGTTCGTAATTTGAGTTGGAGCTGAAAATTTACAAGCACCTGGTAATCTGCAAACTTCACTTACCAATAGCAGTTAAACTCTAATTGACCTGAGACTGTTGCTTACTTAGAACAATTAAATTTTGTAGCCATTTTCAAGAGATTTGCTTGTCTGCTTTTTTGTTTGACATTAGCTACAGCATTATTTTGGAATTGAAACTACAATAGCTAGATTTTCCCAAAATACTTTTCATTCAGTACAGGAAAAAAAAATAGGATTTATTAAGTATTTTGTAAATAGTGAATGCAAAGAATCATGGGTGATTATTCCAATTTTTTTTTTAGAGGCACCTTTAGCCACATTTATGTTGTGTCACTCATTTAAAAAGGGTTTACATCCTCCAATTAAAAAATAAATAATCTATTCTCCTTGGCGGAATTCAATTCACTGCATTTACCTTACACTGTTGTTACACCTGGCCTGGAAACCAAAAGGGTTCTGTTCATAGCAGGCCACCAGTATAATGGACCGTCATTGAGCTTCTGCATTTATTGTACTGACCACTGACACCAGAGAAACTCAGAGCAACAATTAAGAGATTGTTCTGAGAAATGAGGCCAATGCATTTTTGGTGAACTGAAAGAGCATCTTATGAGGGCATGAGAGTAGATTTGGCAATCGGTAAATTTGATACTCCGTTAACTTGGAAATAGTACTGTCACATTAGAATTTTTCCAGTAATAGTTTGCCCTAGATAATGTTTAAGAAGTAAATGCTGTAATATGTAATTACTTATCCTTAGGCAAGCGTCACGCCATCCAAAAAACACAAAGGAAGTTCACTTTACCAAATACTTACAGCAATATGACACAAGAAATAGCAGGATAATTCTCATCGGTGCTAAAAGATCAATGTGTTCACCTTTTCCATCCCACCTTATGGCGAAGTTAATCATTAATGGTGGCAGTAAGCTGAAAGTACCAAGACAACGTAACTCTTCTGGTGGTGTTTCATCTTCAACAGACTGATGAGTTATAATTCATTATAATGAGTAATTGCTTAACCTTAGACAAATAATTTTCCAAAGATTTCCAGTAATAGTTCTTCATTCAGCATTTATACTGAATGTTTACTGTTTGTTTTGCTTTGATTTTCCCATAGATTTCTGAGATGTTTAAGAGAGGATGTGATCCAGAATTTGTAAATGTCATAAGGTGTGGGTGATGTGGATCTAAGCAATTTGATTAACAGAAATTGAGAGCATGGGCCTCAAGAGAGATTAGAGATTGGAAGCCAGAAATATTTCTCTTTCCTTCCTCAGCCAAACTTCCACTCAACATAGTTAACTGCAATAGCAACAACAGTGAAAATACATGAAAGGTCTGACAGCATTTGAAAAGAGACAAGGCAGATGAATATTTCATTGCGTGAACATTCATCAACTTGGCTCAGTTGATGGCACTCTCGTGTTGTATCAGAGTGTTGTGAATTCAAATCTCACTCTAGGACTTTAATATGTACAGTTGGAATTTTTTTTCCTGCCCTTTTGCAGGGGTTTTTGTTGGTCTTCTGCTGAAGTTATGGCAGAAGATCGGTGGGCGGTGGGGGGGGGGACCCTTTTGGAAATCCAACCCCATGGTTTAGGCTGATTCTCCATAATTACTAACAGAATCCTGTATTGTCAGGTGCCATCCTATTTATGAGACATCAGACTAAGATCCTGTCTACCTACTAGGAACAAAGCAATTGCTAGATGAAAAAGACCAGGGTCCATTTAGTTTGCATTCTGCCTTCCCCATCCTAGTAGTCACATGATGCACAATAATGGAGTTGTTGACTAATCACAGTAATCATTCTCTATAAATTAATTTACAACAGCCCCAGGCATGAGATTAAACCCCACTGGTGAAGATCATTGGGAATTGTAGATCCAAGGTCACCTGTTCCATCCAAGCAAATAACACTTAACACTTTCTGTTGGAAATGTTAACTCTATTTCTCTCTCCACAGATGCTGCCTGACTTGATGAGTATTTCCAGCATTTTCTGTTTTGCCTTCCAATTTCCAGAATCTGCGGTATTTTGCTTTTGTACACTTACATGTCATTTCTTAAATTATTCATATACTTTATCCTAAAATGTTATTTTCTCGAAGAAATCTATCTAATTTGCATTAAGTGAATCAATACAGTCTGCTTCCACTGCCTCCCGAGAATGTCTGTTTAATAGACTGCCCCAAACTCCTCCTGTCTCCATATTAAAACTGTTAGGAGTTCAGTTTCTCGACTCACATTCCTATGTTCCCTACCAGGCCTGAATTCCCAAATAACATCTGTCTGCCTCAGAGTCTGCTAGTTTACGTTGCTTCCTGTTTGCGTTAGTTGTTTGTTTGATCGGGATGTATGTTTGCTCGGCAAAATAGTGCTGCTTTTTTGTTAGTAGTGGTTTAATTTTTTCATTTGGGAGTTGTTACGGTCAAGTGGGGAGGGGTCGAAGGGCTTCCCTCTTTTCCCTCTCCTTGTTTGAACGCAACAGGTTTAATTCTTTCTTAAAGTGGATGTACTGGCCAATTCAGTAGGTGTTTGTTTTCTTACTTGCTATAATGATAGCAAGAATCAATCGGACAGGTTTTCTTGAGTGAGCAAAAAAAGAGGTTAACTTTATTGTACCTAAATCGAACTAATAAAATAATAAACAATGCACCAACTTTCACTCACACACACACACTCTGGAGGTTTACACACAAACCAATAGATTACGGAGTGGGGAAAGGTAGAGTGGGTTGAGTTAGAGTCCATAGTAAAGGGGGAATACACTCTGGTGTTTGGTGATTCGGCTGGCTTCCAGCTGAATTCAGTGGTCCTGAGCCTTTTAGTCTGAAGAAGTAGATGACTAGTTCAGTGAGTCTCTTGGAGATAGTGATGCAGATGATTTCTTCCAACAGAGTTTCTGATTGTAGCTGGAGTATGCAAAGGTGGTCAGTCAACAAGCAGGATTTGAAAGCTTTCAAGCTGGAATGGAGAGAGAGAGAGAGGAACCCCCACCTAGGGTCTGCTCATTTCAGAGTCCAGTTGCTTTTCCACTGCTGCAGAAAAAACACCAGCTTAAGACCACAGATGGGGAGGGGCTTGTCACATGACAGTCACTCATTCAAACATAGTAGTTAGCAGTATTTCTCTGTTTGCTGAGAGAATGGATAGTTCCTTGAAACTTCCTGGGTCTTGGTTCTTGCTGGGATATTAGCAGACCGGGAGAGGAGCGGACATCTGGGGAGAATGCTGAGGGAGGAGCCAATAAATAGAGCCCAAGGATTGCGGCCTAGTCACTTACCTTCCGGGAGCGGAGTAGAGTCCAGGTGCGCCGGAGCTTTGAAAAAAAAGTCAACAGTGACATCACAGGAAAGCTGTAAGTTGATTGGTTGGGTAAGTAACAGCTGTTAATAGCTGTAAATAGCTTTAAAAATCAGGGAAAAGTTCTTTTTAAAAAAAGACCTTAAAACCTACCTTATTAGTGATAAGGTTGGTACTACTAAAGCGTGTTTTTTTATTATTGTAATTTCTTTTTTAAAAAAACCTTAAAACGTACCTTATGTGTTAGGTTTGATACTATTAAAGTGTTTTTTTTTAATTAGTGTAATTTATTAGGGACTTTAGATTGTAGTGGGTAGTGTTTGGAGTAGAACAAGGCCCCTAGTGTAATTAGTATTTTTTAATTAAAGGGAGTAACTAAGTAATCTGAAGGTAAGTCATGGCAAGAGAGCTTGCGCCCTTATTTTATGCTCCTGCTGCGCTATGTGGGAAATCAGGGACGCTTCCAGTGTCCCTGACGACGGTGAGTGCAGCAAGTGTATCCATCTGCAGCTACTGGCTACCCACATTATGGAGCTGTAGCTGTGGGTGGATTCACTGTGGAGCATCCGTGATGCAGCGATCATCGTGGATAGCATATTTAGCAAGGTGGTCATACCGCAGGCAAATGCTGCAAAGGTAGAAGGGGAATAGGTGACTACCAGGCAGAGAAGAGGAAGGCAGGTAATGCAGGAGTCCCCTGTGGCCGTCCCCCTCGCTAACAGATATACTGCTTTGGATACTATTGGGGGAAATGGCTCAGGAGAAAGCAGCAAGAGCCAAGCTCATGGTACCATGGATGGCTCTGCTGCACAGGAGGGGAGGAAGAAGAGTGGCAGGGCTATAGTGATAGGGGATTCAATCGTAAAGGGAACAGACAGGCCGCAAACGTGACTCTGGGATGGTATGTTGCCTCCCTGGTGCTAGGGTCAAAGATGTCACGGAGCAGCTGCAGGACATTCTGAAGGGGGAGGGTGAACAGTCTGAGGTCGTGGTACACATTGATACCAACGACTTAGGTAGAAAGAGGGATGAGGTCCTCCAACAAGAATTTAGGGAGCAAGGTAGCAGATAAAAGAGCAGGACCTCAAAGGTTGCAATCTCTCAATTACTTGCGGTGCCACGTGCGAGTGAGTATAGGAATAGAAGGATAGAGCAGATGAATGCGTGGCTGAAGACATGGTGCAGTAGGGAGGTCTTTAGTTTCCTGGATCACTAGGTCTGTTTCTCGCGAAGGTGAGACCTGTTCAAGTTGGACGGGTTGCACCTGAACAGGAACGGGACCAACATTCTTGCTGGAGTTTTGCTAGTGCTGAGTGGGGGCGGAGTTTAAACTAATTTGGCAGGGGGATGGGATACACAGTGGAGGTACAGTCGGGGGTGATGCACTGTCAAATATAGAAGAGAAACTGAGTCAGTCTGGAAGGCAGAGCAAATCTAGACCTGTGAAGGCACAAGTGAATAATGCAAGGCTGGATTGCATCTATTTTAATGCAAGGAGTCTTACCAGTAAGGCAGATGAATTGAGGGCATTGATTAACACATGGGAATATGATATTATTGCTATCACAGAGACATGGTTGAGGGAAGGACAGGACTGGCAGCTCAATATTCCAGGGTATAGAATCTTCAGGCGTGACAGGGGAAGGTGTAAAAGAGGAGGTGACATTGCACTGTTGATCAAGGAATCAATTACTGCAGTAAGGAGGGATGATATTTAGAAGGTTCCTCAAATGAGGCCATACGTGTAGAACTTAAAAACAAAAAGGGGACAATCACTTGACTGGGAGTGTACTACAGGCCTCCCAACAGTCAGGGAGAAATAGAGGAGCAGATATGTAGGCAAATCTCAGAGAGGTGTAAAAATAACAGGGTAATAATAGTAGGGGATTTCAACTTCCCCAATATCAACTGGGATAGTCTTTGTGCAAAAGGCTTAAAGGGGGTGGAATTCTTAAAGTGCATACAGGAGAGCTTTTTGAGCCAGCACATAGAAAGTCCTACAAGAGAAGGGGCGGTACTGAACCTAATCCGGGGGAATGAAGCCTGACAAGTGGTAGAAGTGTCAGTGGGGGAGCATTTCAGGGATAGTGACCATAACTCTGTAAGATTTAAGGTAGTTACGGAAAAGAGCAAAGAGGGATCTGAAATAAAAGTACTGAATTGGGGAAAGGCCGATTTCAATATGATAAAACAGCATCTGGCCAAAGTGGACTGGGAGAAGCTACTTGTAGGAAAGTCTACATCAGACCAGTGGGAGTCATTCAAAAAGGAAATAGTGAGAGTTCAGGGCCAACATTTTCCCGTAAAGGTGAAGGGTAGGACCAACAAGTCCAGGGAACCCTGGATGTCAAGGGATATAGAGGATTGGAAAAGGAAAAGAAAGGAGGTTTATGGCAGAATCAAAGCTCTGAAAACAGCAGAGGCCCCAGTGGAGTATAGAAAGTGTAGGGAGGGACTTAAAAAAGTCATTAGGAGAGCAATGAGGGGATATGAAAAAACACTGGTGGGCAAGATAAAGGAAAATCCCAAGGCATTTTATAAGTATATTAAGGGCAAGAGGATAACCAGGGAGAGAGTAGGGCCCATTAGGGACCAGAGTGGCAGTCTGTGTGTGGAGCCGGAGGACATAGGTGAGGTTTAAAATGATTACTTTTTATCTGTGTTCACAATGGAGAAGCTGTAGAGATCAGGGAGGGGGATTGTGATATACTTGAACAAATTAGCATTGAAAGGGAGGAGGTATGAGCGATTTTATCGGGCTTAAAAGTGGATAAATCCCCAGGCCCAGATGAGTTGTATCCCAGGCTGTTATGTGAGGCAAGGGAGGAGATAGCAGGGGCCCTGACACAAATTTTCAAATCCTCTCTGGCCACAGTAGAGGTACCAGAGGATTGGAGGACAGCAAATGTGGTACCATTATTCAAGAAGGGTAGCAGGGATAAACCAGGTAATTACAGGCCAGTGAGTTTAACATCAGTGGTAGGGAAACTATTGGAAAGAATTCTGAGGGACAGGATTAATCTCCACTTGGAGAGGCAGGGATTAATCAGGGATAGTCAGCATGGCTTTGTCAGGGGGAGAGCGTGTCTAACAAACTTGATTGAGTTTTTCGAGGATGTGACTAGATTTGTAGATGAGGGTAAGGCAGTTGATGTATCTACATGGACTTCAGTAAGGCTTTTGATAAGGTCCCGCATGGGAGATTGGTTAAGAAGGTAAGAGCCCATGAGATTCAGGGCAATTTGGCAAATTGGATCCAAAATTGGCTTAGCGGCAAGAGGCAGAGGGTGATGTTCGAGGGTTGTTTTTGTGAGTGGAAGCTTGGTGTACCGCAGGGATCAGTGCTGGGAACCTTGCAGTTTGTAGTGTACATTAATGATTTAGACGTGAATATAGGAGGTATGATCAGTAAGTTCGCAGATGACACGAAAATTGGTGGTGTCGTAAATAGTGAGGAGGAAAGCATTAGATTACAGGATGATATAGATGGGTTGGTAAGATGGGGAGAGCAGTGGCAAATGGAATTTAATCCTGAGAAGTGTGAGGTGATGCATTTTGGGAGGACTAACAAGGCAAGGGAATAAACAATGGATGGTAGGACCCTAGGTAGTACAGAGGGTCACAGGGACCTTGGTGTACTTGTCGATAGATCATTGAAGGCATCAGCACAGGTAGCTAAGGTGGTTAGGAAGGCATATGGGATAATTGCTTTTATTAGCCGAGGCATAGAATATAAGAGCAGGGAGTTTATGATGGAGCTGTATAAAATGCTATTTAGGCCACGGCTGGAGTACTGTGTACAGTTCTGGGCACCACTCTATAGGAAGGATGTGATTGCACTGGAGAGGGTACAGAGGAGATTCACTAGGATGTTGCCTGGGCTCAAGCATTTCAGCTCTGAAGAGAGACTGGATAGGCTAGGGTTGTTTTCCTTGGAGCAGAGAAGGCTGAGGGGGGACCTGATTGAGGAATACAAAATTATGTTTAGTTTAGTGATACAGCACTGAAACAGGCCCTTCAGCCCACCGAGTCTGTGCCGACCATCAACCACCCATTTATACTAATCCTACACTAATTCCACATTACTACCACATCCCCACCTGTCCCTATATTTCCCTACCACCTACCTACACTAGGGGAAATTTATAAAGGCCAATTAACCTATCAACCAGCAAGCCTTTGGCATGTGGGAGGAAACCGGAGCACCCTGAGGAAACCCATGCAGACACAGGGAGAACTTGCAAACTCCACACAGGCAGTACCCAGAATTGAACCCAGGTCGCTGGAGCTGTGAGGCTGCGGTGCTAACCACTGCGCCACTGTGCCACCCATATGATGGGCATAGACAGGGTAGATAGGAATAAACTTTTTTTCCCTTAGTGGAGGGATCAATAACCAGGGGGCATACACTTAAGGTAAGGGGCAGGAGGTTTAGAGGGAATTGAGGAAAAATGTTTTCACCCAAAGGGTGGTTGGAATCTGGAACACACTGCCTGAAGGGGTGGTAGAGGCAGGAACCCTCACAACGGTTTAAGAAGTATTTAGATGAACACTTGAAGCGCCATAGCATACAAGGATATGGGCCAAGTACTGGAAAATGGGATTAGAATAGATAGGTGCTTGATGGCTGGCACAGACACGATGGGCTGAAGGGCCTGTTTTGTGTGCTGTATAACTCTGTGACTCCTCACAAGCATTGCAGCATAGGATACAGTGTAGCAAATTAGGTGATCATCTTAAACTGAAAGGATGACTTTGCTGGCAGCTTGTCTTTTTAAAATGTCTTTTTAAAAAAAATACAAATTCAGATCTCTAGCCAGTGGATCAAAGAAAATTATCATTCAACCAAACGCATTGGCGTAACAAAGGTTTTAGTTTTGAAAGGGTAAATTTCTCAACTCCTACACTTGGCAGGAAACTCTTGCTCACTGTTAGCATGAGGTGGAAATTCAGACATGTGCTGTACACTGTGTTCCGGCCATTAGCTTATATAACCTGGAAATCATTGGGCCAAAGTGATCACAACAGTGGCATCTACCCGATAATAGGGTAAATTGCCCAGATATGTCCTGTACACAAAAAGCAGGACAAATCCAACCCGGCCAATTACTGCCCTATTAGTCTACGCTCGATCATCAGAAAAGTGATAGAAGGTGTCATCGACAATGGTATCAAGCGGCACTTGCTTAGCAATAAGCTGCTCATTGACAGTCATTTTGGGTTCCTCCAGGGCCACTCAGCTCTTAACCTCATTACAGCCTTGGTTCAAACATGGACAGAAGGGCTGAACTCCAGAGGTGAGTTGAGAGTGACTGCCCTTGGCATCAAGGCAGCATTTGACAGAGTATAACATCAAGGAGCCCTAGCAAAACTGGAGTCAATGGGACTTGGGGCAAATGTCTCCGCTGGTTGGAGTCATACCTAGTGCAAAGGAAGATGATTATGGTTGTTGGAGGTCAATCTCTCAGCTCCAGGACATCACTGCATGAGTTCCTCAGGGTAGTGTCCTAGGCCGAGCCATCTTCAGCTGCTTCATCAATGACCTTCCTTCAGTCATAAGGCCAGAATTGGGGATGCTCGCTAATGACTGCACAATGTTCCGCAAACTCCTCAAATACTGAAGCAGTCTGCGTCGAAATGCAGCAAGACAGGGACAATATCCAGGCTTGGGCTGATAAGTGGCAAGTAACATTCGTGCCACACAAATGCCAGGCAATGACCATCTCCACAAGAGAAAATCTAACCATCTCCCCTTGACATTCAATGGCATTACGATCGCTGAATCCCCCCCCCACTATCAACATCCTGGGGGTTACCATTGACCAGAAACTGAACTTGAGTATCCATATAAATACCGTGGCTACAAGAGCAGTTCAGAAGCTAGGAATCCTGTGGTGACTAACTCACCTCCTGACTCCCCAAAGCCTGTCCACCATCCACAAGGCACAAGTCAGGTGATGGAATACTCTCCACTTGCCTGATTGGGTGCAGCTCCAACAACACTCAAGAAGCTCGGCACCATCCAGAACAAAGCAGCCTGCTTGATTGTCACCCCATCCACAAAAATTAATTCCCTCCACCACCAGCGCACAGTGGCAACAGTGTGTACCATCTATAAGATGCACTGCAGCAACACACCAAGGCTACTCAGGCAGCACCTTCCAAACCCACAACCTCTACCACCTAGAAGGGCAAGGGCAGCAGATGCATGGGAACACCACCAGCAGCAAGTTCCCTCCAAGTCACACACCATCGTGACTTGTAACTATATCGCTGTTCCTTCACTGTTGCTGGGTCAAAACCCTGGAACTCCCTTCCTAACAGCACTGTGGGTGCACTTACCCCAAATGGACTGCAGCGGTTCGAGAAGGGAGCTCACCACCACCTTCTCAAGGGCAATTAGGGATGGGCAATAAATGCTGGCCTGGCCAGCGACGCCCACATCCCATGAATGAATAAAATAAAAATTCCAACTGAACTGCCTGTGGTCCAATTCCTGATGGACGCAGATCCACAAAGCACAATGGCTGGCTGTTATCTGTTAGAATAATACCAGGACTAAAAGTGTGAAACTCTAAGGACAGGTGGCATAAGTGGCTTGTATTTCTATGAGTGGGCATTAGTTAGCTTAGACAGCTAACATGAAATGCTGAAAGATACCACAAGTGCAGATTCATTCCCCGTAGCAGCTGTGGTAGGTCATGTAGGCCTTGCCCCGTGCTTGAGGAGTGGTGACCCTCAAGCTATGCATCACCAACTGTCTATCCCAAATGGGAGAGGTGCCTATGGCCCTTTGGGACTATGGCTAGAGCAATTCCTGTGAGTAAAGAAGATTAAGGAATGACCTAACTGAGGTGTTTAAGGTGATTAGAAGTTTTGATAGTTTATTTCATGGGATAGGAGGTAATATACTGGCATGGATTAAGGATTGGTTAACAGGCAGAAAGCAGGGAGTAGGAATAATTGGGTCATTCTCACGTTGGCAGGCTGTGACTAGTGGGGTACTGCAGGGATCAGTGCTTGGGCCCCAGCTGTTCACAATATATATCAATGATTTGGATGTGGGGACCAAATGTAGTATTTCTAAGTTTGCGGATGACACAAAACTAAGTGGGAATGTGTAATAAAAACAAGAAATGCTGGAAATACTCAGCAAGTCTGGCAGCATTTGTGGAGAGAGAAGCAGAGTTAACGTTTCAGGTTTGTGACCCTTCATCAGAATGTGTGTTGTGAGGAAGGTGCAAAGCGGCTTCAAGGGAATTTGGACAGACTTAGTGAGTGGGTAAAAACGTGGCAGATGGAACATAATGTGCTAAAATGTGAGGTTAACCACTTTGGTTGGAGGAACAGATATGCAGAGTATTTCTTAAATGGTAAGAGATTAGAAAGTGTCGATGTACAAGGGGACCTGGGTGTTCTTGTCAATAAGTCACTGAAAACGAACATGCAGGTGCAGCAAGCAATTACGAAGGCTAATGGTATGCTAGCCTTTATCGCAAGAGGATTTCAGTGCAGGAGTAGTGAAGTCTTGCTTCAATTTGTATAGAACCTTGGTTAGACCACACTTGGAGTAATATGTGCAGTTCTGGTCCCCTTACCTTAGGAAGGATATTATTGCCATAGAGGGAATAAAATAAAAATTCCAATTGAACTGCCTGCAGTTCAACAGACTTGTTCCTGGAATGGTGAGATTGTCATATGAAGAGAGATTGGGGAAACTGGGCCTGTATTCTCTAGCGTTTTGAAGAATGAGAGGTGATCTCATTGAAACCTACAAAATACTTAAAGGGATAGACAGGTTAGATGCAGGTAAGATGTTTCCCCTGGTTGGGGAGTCTAGAACCAGGGGACACAATTTCAAATTAAGGGGGAAGCCATTTAGGACAGAGATAAGGAGAAATTTTTTCACTCAGAGGGTTGTGAATCTTTGAAATTCTCTACCTCAGAGGGCTGTGGAAACTCAGTCATTGAAAATGTTTAAAACAGAGATTGACAGATTTCTAAATACAAATGACATAAGGGGATATGAGGATAGTGTGGGAAAAATGCATTGACGTGGATGATCAGCCATGATCATATTGAATGGTGGGGCAGGCTCGATGGGCTGAATGGCCTACTCCTGTTCCTATGTTCTATCTACACTATTTCCTGTGGTGGAAGAGTCCAGAACAAGGGGCATGACCTTCAAATTAGTTAGGTCACTCAGAGATGACGTCAGGAAGCACTTCTCCTCCACACAAAGGAAATCTGGAACTCTCTTCCTAAAAAGGTGTTGAGACCAGATCAATTGAAAATTTCAAGATTAAAGTTGATAGATTTTTGTTAGACAAGGGCATCAAGGATTATGGAACTAAGACAGGTAGATGGAGTTAAGCCATGGTTCCGTTGAATGGCAGAAAAGGTGTGGGGGCTGAGTCACCTACACCTGTTCCTGTGGCTGTGAATTGATACAAAATGGCAATCTTACAGCAACTGTAAAGGGCCTAAAAAATTAAGAGTGTTTAAAAAGTGGGATTGAAAGAGTTCGTTTTGAGATTATTTCAGTGCTGAAGACTCTTATTCGTTTTTCAATTTCTTGTGCTCCAAATGGAGGGGAAGATAAATTGTGATTACTTTTATGAAAGTGAAACTGTCAGAAGGATTTATAGCATGTTGTTAGCAATTAAAAGTGTGTGCGTAGGAAGATAGTTTATGATGGCTTTTATTGCATTGTAAACCGAAAGTTACTGGGTTTTAAAATTAAAGTAGCTGCATAGATCTGGGATGTACAGTTTTATTCGTGTCCATTAAAGACAGGCTGGCAGATTCCTGTGTGTCTTTTGGTGGGAAATGTGCAGTACTGTTCTGTTGTATCAAAATGGAAATGGAACTAATGTTTTCATAATTCAAACTTATTTATGTGATGACAATGACAAGGGGATTCGATAGGGTAGGTACAGTTATTTCCTCTGGTGGGCGAGTCCAGAATAAGTGGGCAAAATTTTACAATTGGAGCTGGGCCATTTAGGAGTGAAATCAGGAAACACTTCTTCATACAAAGATTGGTGGAAATTTGATACTGTAACCCCCTCCTCCCCACCCCCAAAATGTTGTGGATGCTATGGTCAATTACAATTTTCAAGACTGATATTGATGGATTGTTGTTAGGTTAGGGTATCAAGGAGCAAAGGTGGGTAAATGGAGTTGAAGGACAGATCAGTCATGATCTTATAGAATGGCAGAACAGGCTTGAGGAACTAAAGAGACAACAAGAAAGAGACAACAAGAGAGAATCTAACCATCTCCCCTTGACATTCAATGGCATTACCATCGCTGAATCCCCCACTATCAACATCCTAGGGGCTACCATTGACCCAAAACTGAACTGGAATAGTCATATAAATATCGTGGCTACAAGAGCAGGTCAGAGGCTAGGAATCCTGCGGCGAGTAACTCACCTCCTGACTCTCCAAAGCCTGTCCACCATCTACAAGGCACAAGTCAGGCGTGTGATGGAATATTCTCCATTTGCCTGGATGGGTGCAGCTCCAACAACACTCAAGAAGCTCGACACCATCCAGGACAAAGCAGCCTGCTTGATTGGCACACCATCCACAAACATTCACCCCCTCCACCACCAACGAACAGTGGCAGCAGTGTGTACCATCTACAAGATGCACTGCAGCAACGCACCAAGGCTCCTTAGACAGCACCTTCCAAACCCACAACCTCCACTACCTCGAAGGACAAGAGCAGCAAATGCATGGGAACATCACCACCTGCAAGTTCCTGTCCAAGTCACACACCATCCTGACTTGGAACTATATCGCCGTTCCTTCACTGTTGCTGGGTCAAAATCCTGGAACTCCCTTCCTAACAGCACTGTAGCGGTTCAAGAAGGCAGCTCACCACCACCTTCTCAAGGGCAATTAGGGAGGGGCAATAAATGCTGGCATAGCCAGTGACACCCACATCCCATGAATGAATAAAAAAAAAGGTCTACTCTTGTTTCTATGTTAATAATTAACTGTATTTGTAATTCAGCAAGGCCAAAGACCCAGTTCTAGTTTATTTCATGATATTCTGGTCAATATTCTTGAGCTTATTGTACTAGAGTAGAAATCTCTTGTCATTTTTCTTATTCTCAAGTTGTGGGCATCACTAGCAAGGTCACATTTGTTGTTCATCCCCATATCATCAGATAGTATTTGCTTCAGTTACTCTGTAAAAAGGTTTGATATGCTATTGGCTTTTGCCTGTGCAAGTATGATGGGGTGTGATACAGATCGCAATGCAAAGTCCCTGTCTCCCATTTTGAACTGATAGGAGTGTTGTTAGTAGAATGCATTTTTCTTGCCTTGGTTTCTCCATAGGATGAGCTTCAAATGTTAGTGAGGGGTATTGGTGATAAGAAGTTGAGCAAAGGAAAAATCACTCCTGGCTTCTCTGGGCATTTCCTAGAGGTCAGAGTAACATTCACATGGCCTGGTATCAATTGGACTTCCTCTCACTTTGTATGGTGTAGTGAAGGAAATACATAAAAATAGCCAATTGTTTTCACTGTTTATTTTAAACACTGTCAAGTCCATCCTTCTTACCTTCTAGTGAGTAAATCCACTTGAATTTTAGCAAGCCTCTTGACTGATTGCAACCAAGCCCATTAATGTACTCGTGCAGGGTGCTTATGTGCATGCATTTTCTAGAGAGGTTACAGATGGCAATCAGAGGTTCCAAAAGGACAGGCAATCCTGAGGCTAATTGTAGTGTTCCTACCACTGCCAGAGCTGAGATGAGCTAACCCAGACCAGGCTGGATATTGAACTTGGGGCTGGTCTCTATTGCTCAGTACCACACCCACATGATGCAGTTACTCAAAGACAGAAATTAGAAATTCCATTTGGGACATTAGTGGTCAAATACTTATGTTCCATTGCCTGTTGTTCTCGCAATTTCAAACTAACAGGAAGACATTACTGATGAGTTCCATATTCATCCATTAGTATCTTCCAACAATAATTTCCAGGCTATAATTATTTTATCTTCAAGTTCATGCATCTTGTCGTGTGTTAATGTTAACAGCAGTTTGCAGCTTAACAAAATATGTCACACAGTTCCTACCTACTTTCAAAACTAATTTAAAAAAAGTACTCAATGTTTAAGAATCATAGGATGTTGCACAGAAGCAGACCATTTAGCCCAACAAATTGGGGATTTCTTTTATCCACAAGACCCACCTAGTCTATTCCCAGTCTCCTGTTTCCTCCCCTGTCACCTTCAATATTTCTCTCTTTCAAGTAAGTGTCTAATTCCCATTTAAAAATAAATTAGGAACTCTACTGAAGTATCTGTTTGGCAGAGAACTCCTAATTTCAACCTACATCTCTGCAAATATTTTTTTCCTTAACTTCTCTTTCACTCTTCTTGTGATTATCTTAATTTTGTGGGCCACTTATTACTGTCTCACTGGCCTGTAGAAATAAACTGATCATAACCTTGTCTTCATCACAACAGTGACTACAGTTCAAAAGTACTTCATTGGCTTTAAAGCACTTTGCGACTTCTGGTGGTCGTGTAAAGCGCTATGTAAATGCAAGTTTTTCTTTTCATAATTTTGAAGACTATCGTACCATGGTAAATTTTAAAATTGAACTCTATAAACCTAGTGATTTGTGGGCTGGCACCAAAAAGAACCATAAAAGCTGTTGGATTGGTGTAAAAATACAACTGTTTCACTAATGGCTTTCAGAGAAGGGAACCAGCCGTTCTAACTCGAACTGGCCTACACATGACTCCAGTCCCATGCTACATGGCTGACTCTTAATATCCTCAGGGAATCTAGGGATGGGCAATAAAAGCTGCCTTACCTGTATGGCCCATTTCCTAAGAACGTTTCAATTTGAAAAGTTCCAGCTTCTTAAGTCTCTCTGGAAAAACTGCGAACATCCTAAGCTAACTTTCTTGACTGGTATTTTGTGAACAATCGTGTGTGTTGCTGCACCTCAGAATTTTCATTTTTTTTGGTGGATAATGTGAAATCTAAAAGACTATCAGTAAATCTCTAGCAAAAACATAAGTCTACTTACTAATTTAGTAACTAGCTGTTTCAGTTTATTGGCACACTTACACTAATCTCATTGGCTGATAAGGCATCCTGTGCTCTCCTATTGAGTGATTAAATATCCACACTCGGTCAGCATACTGTGCAGAAAGTAGCAGCTGCATGGTGGTTTACTGTAAATAAGATCTGTGAGCTCCTATTCTGTCACTGTTGCCAGCCTTTCTACATAAAGCTGTCATGCCACATCAAATAATGTCAATTTCTGGTCATATCAACTAGCCAGTGTATAATTGGAGTTGGAAGCAAATGTTTGGAGTTGAAGAAAAGTATCAATTTAAAAAAAAATTGCAATCTTGTTACATTTTACCATGGGACGGAAATGCTGTTGTTTTCAGCTGAATGCGGCTTTCGTCTCTCGCAAACTATAAATGGTGTTTCAAGAGATGCATTCTGCTATTTTTCATTTTCTGTGCCCCTCATCGGAAATCACATACTATGTGAAGTACCTGTCACAGCTAAGCTGGACCAGCACATGGAGTGTTAATGCTCATCTACATAATATAAAGATTCCTTGGTTCTGGTATGAGATTGGTATTAATATCTTCTCAAATTAGGTCATATGATGAGGTGCGATGCATCATTATTCTTTTATGAGTATCGGCAGATATTTTTTACCATCCTGATGAGGCCATCTGGACTAACAGGAAATCGAGCAACACTCTTACTCATGAGAGTGCTTTTAGAGGGAAAAAAACAATGATCTATTGGACAGACCATGCAGGAACTTGATAAAACTGGCTTCAGTCTGAGGGCTCAGTGCAGGGTTATGCTTCACTGGTGGCTCCCAGGATCTTTTGTATAAAATGGTACTCATACACTCTTAACATAGGAGCAGGAGTAGGCCATTTCAGCCCCTAGAACCTGTTTATCATTCTTCTGGATCATGCCTAATCTGTATCTCAACTCCATTTATTAACCGTTTCTCAATATCCCTTAACCAGCCGTGGCTCAGTTAGTAGCACTCTGCGCCACAAAGTTGTGGGTTAAAATTTGGAGTTCTCTGCCAAGCAGATATTTCAGTAGAGTTCCTAATTTATTTTTAAATGGGAATTAGACACTTACTTGAAAGAAAGAAATATTGAAGAGTATAGGGGCGGAAACAGGAGACTGGGAATAGACTAGGTGGGTCTTGAGGATAAAAGAAATCTCCAATTTGTTAGGCTAAATGGTCTGCTGCTGTGCAACATCCTATGATTCTTAAAAACTGAGTAATTAAAAAAAAATTGTTTTTAAAGTACATAGGAGCCGTGTGACGTATTTTGAAAAGTAAAGTTGCAACTGCTGTTAACACTCCAGGACTTGAGCACAAAATCTAGGCTGATGCCACATTGTAGTACTGAGGGAGTGCTGTATTCTCAGATGTGCAGTCTTTCAGATATGATGTCTGCTCTCTGAGATTGGTGTAAAAGTTCCGATGGCACTATTTTGAAGAAGAGCCAGGGAGTTATCCCTGTTGTCCTGGGGCCAATATTTATCTTTCAATCAACATCACAAAAACAGATTATCCAGTCATTATCACATTGCTGTTTGTGAGACTTTGCTGTGTGCACATTGGTTGCTGCACCTCCTGCATTACAACAGTGATTACACTTCAAAAGTAATTTCATTGGCTGTAAAACCCTTTGGGGCATCCTGGGTTTGTGAAAGGCACTATATAAATGCAAGTTTGCTTATTAACCTAACAAAGATCTTGGTGTTGAAAATTTTAATTGACCCAGTATCCACAGCCTTTTGGGAGAGAGATTTCCAGACTTCCACTATCCTTTGTGTGAAAAAGTGTTTCCTGATTTCACTCCTAAAACGCCTTGCTCTAATTTTAAGATTATACCTCCTTATTCTGGACTTTCCCAACAGAGGAAATAATTTCTCTGAAACTGCCCTACTGAATCTATTTACCACTCTAAAGACCTCAATTAGATCACCCCTCAACCTTCTAAATTCAGGGGAAAACAAACCATGTTTATGCAACCTGTCCTCCCTCATAACTGAACTCATTAAGCCACAGTATCATCCACGTGAATCTGTCCTATATTCCCCGCAAAGGCCAAGATGAGCAATTAGTATTTGTAAATTCACTGCTGCAATTGGCTGCTCATTTTGGACTCTTTACAAAAAAAAAAGGCACCGAAGTAGAATATCTGAGACCCTGCAGATGAAAGTCATGAACTTCAGATGAGTCACCTCTGGAAGGAATACAAGGGTTGATTTTTCGGAGGTCATGCTGCTGGGAAGAAGCCATGCTTATCTGGAGAGCAAACACAGAATATTACCCCCAAAATGTGATCCTAAAAATGAGGTTGAGGTAACACCTTACAAAACAATTTTAAGAGAGTTATATCATACCGTAAATTCAGCAGAACTAAGGCCTTTTACAAACCTAAAAAATATGGAATGAGAAAAGGTGGTTTCGTCCATCAAATCCAGTCCTCCCACAGGCCATGTCCAGTCAGCCCTATAATGGATTTGATGGGGTAGAATATTGTTGGGATTTCTGCCAGTCCCCTGCTGTAATCACGGCAGAAAATAGACAGAAACCTCTTCTCTGGGATTCCTGCCTAAACTCCACAGTAGTTATGCTGGAATGTTGGGAGAACCCCTGTAGAAATTTAACTCATATATCTTTAATGCACTGTCTGTTATTCTTTTTTGTCTCCTGTTACTTTCCCTTCCTCTTCTCATTTAAATCATTGAAAAACCCCTGGTACATGATCCTACACAGCCCACTTCTTAAATATTGTGAATTATATGTTTGGCTTTACGTAACTTGAGGTCATTGCGCTAATCCTTGGATGTTTGTGGCTGGTTTATGTCTTAGCTCGACTGAGTTCAGCACAAGGAAAGGTTTTGTTTAGTAGCACTTCATAAATTTGCATGTTTTTTGTTGAATGTTTCCTGGTAATTGTGCAAAATTACTGGGATATTTGGAAAACTTTGCTGAGAGTCAGACTGCTGAATTGGGAGATATTTTTCTGTTAATGTACAGCAAGAATCCTTAGTAATTAAAGAAATTGGGTTTTGAGCCTCCTCGGGTAACATGGAGGGAATAGCTTTAATCTGTGAACCGTTGTGCATTATTTTGGCTTCCAGTTAATGCACATTTATAGTTATTTTAAAATGGAACTTGATGCACTCTGAATCTGAACAGTGAGTGCCTGTAAATCACTTTTAAAATCAATTGCTCAGTTCATTTTAAAAAAAACTTTCATTTCCTTTCATGACCTCAGGATGTTCCAAAACACTTTACAGCCAATTATGTACTTTTAAAGTATAGCCACTGTTGCCGTGTATGAAATGTGGGAGTCAATTTGAGCACAGCAAGCTCCCACAAACAGCCATGTGTTGATGATCAGATAATCTGTTTTGGTGATGTCGGTTGAAGGATAAATATTGGCCAGGATATCGTGAGAACTCCCTTGCTCTTTAAGTAATGCCATGGGATGTTTTACGTCCACCTATGGAGAGTAGATGGGGCTTCACTTCACGTCTCATCCAAAAGGTGGCACCTCCAATAGCGCCACATTTCCTCAGTACTGCACTGAGCGTTGGCCTGGATTTTTGTCCTCAAGTCTCTGCTGTGGGATTTGAACCCACAATCTCAGAAGTGAGAGTGCTACCACAAAGCCACAGCTGACACCTAGAAAGTAGGTTACGACATTCCACCATGACGGCTCAATTAGTAAAAACAAAATCTCTGTGAGCCACACAGACCAGAAGGTCCCCAGTTCCTAGATCAGAGTCCAGAGTTGAAGTCAAAACATTGTTATTAGCCTCAGCTCCCCAGGCCATGCAAAGGACAAAGGTTCCCACTGCAGATATCTATCCAGTGTGGCTCTTGCTTGAAAGTGTGGGTGTGGACCTGGGTTGAGGGACAGGGTCAAGGCTGACTTTGAAGCTTGCTGTCAGCTCAGGCACATGAAGAATGGTCACTTGACTGGAGGTTGACCAGCACTTGTAGACTATACATCAGAACACTCCACAGCTTCAGGAGTAGAATTTAAAAAAGTGGGGGTGGGGTAGGGGGCTGGGGGGCTACCACTTAGCTATATTTAAGGAACAACATGCAAAAGAGAAAAATTGCTTTGGGCAGTGATGTCATGCTCTATTTAAAGTAAAACCTGCTACACGTAATAGCCGAAGTAATTCTCATCTCCACTGGTTCTGTGTTAATGATTAGAGTATAAGAAGTGCCGTTCATATCAGTAATTGTGATGTGACAAATGAACGCATGGATTGCCAACATCGGACCCAGCCTGCCCCTGGGAATAGCGGCCGAAAGTGGGAATTCAATGGCAATCTGGCCCAACGCCTTTTTTCAGAACTTGCTTGCCCCCACCTCCATACCTACCCAAGGGCCTGGGAAAATTCAGCCCATTATGGGCACATTGTAGCCTTTAAATCTAATGTAGATATATAGTCTCAATTAAATGGCTGTCCAATGGCTGGGTACTATGAGAATGGTGAATTGTAGTTAGTAAGTCAGATTGATCAGGTTAGTACTTCCTGCAGTACAACAGGCAAGCTATGTTGTGTGTGCTGATTCTATAAAAGCAAACCTCCCTGTATAGAGGCATGCTGATTACTGCTCAGACCTTCCAAAAACACTTATTCCTATTTCCCAGAACTAAAAAGCAGCCAGCCAGCAATTCCTCAGCCATCTTACTCACGTTCACATGCATCAATTGAATATACAAAGGGACCTCAAGCTACTCCAACTTGAACCAGGAAATTACCAGGAATGTAAATACTCAGGCTTTTATGGCACAATGTTTTGAATTGCAGTTAACAAAAGATTAACTGCAAGTTTCAGCAAAATTTATGGAAGAAGATTTTATTCTTCTCCTAAGAGTTTTGTTTATGAACAACCACAGAATTTTAATTGTCTATTTTTCTTTAATATTTTAATATTTCATCTTTGTGTTGGGATTAATGTATTGGCATCATTTCACTAGCAACTAACAACCAATGTTAACTTTTTACTTGAAAGGATGTTAGACTGAAAAACAGTGGTAAAATGACACTGAAGAAACTTGCATTTTGCAAATAGATTTTAGGTTCTTAATGACCTGAATAAATAACACATGAACAAGCTTCTCTGAAAATCTCTTGTGCGTCACCATAAGAAGATGATGAGTTTGTAGAGCACTTCACACAGATAGATGACATTTCTACAGCAATTGTGGGGGTCTGTAGACGAGACTGGCATGTAGTATTAGTCATCTAATCTGATTGACTGCCCTTGTTTGTGTTCCGGGGGAGCGTACATTAAATTTTTCCTTTGTTTCATACAACTGGCAAGAAAATGAATAGAATGGAAACATGTTTTATGCCATTCCCTGTAATGTGAGCTCCTTGTTATGTAGTTGTTGGAGCTTGTGTGAAAACATGACTTGTGCCTTCTGTGTTTGAAAGGTCATTTCTCATTAGCCTATTTGTACGTTAAACATGCTCTGGATAACATGCTGCGCTGTTGTAACAATTCAACCCATCTAATTTTATCACAGTTGCATTGATTACAGTCAGTAGTTTTCTTGCAATTCAAAGTGCTGAAATGACATTTCTCGTTCACTGCGGCTCTGTCATGCTATCTATAACAATGTTAATCTAAAAGAATACCCTGGACTTGTGATAGGTTACGACGGAAGCAAGAGGAGTGCACTGTCTTTTCTAGTTCCACTTCTCCGCAGGTCACAGCATATTTCTTTTTAAATGTTTACCCAGTTACCGACGCAGTCAATCATATGCTCTGTTCTTTATCCCAGAATAAAATATACCAACCAGGTTTCTTTAATATACAACAAAATTCAGTTTATTATAAAACAAGACTTAACCAGTAACAAAGCAAAGCATTAACACACAGATTGAAATATGGAAGTTCCCCTTTTTAAATTCCCCCACACACACACACACACTGAAAAAAATACAGAAATTCTCTCCGCATTTTCTGAAGTGAAGTTGTGGTTTGAGATTCTACTCGAACTAATATGCACGATCACAAATATGAAATCTTCCATGAACCCGCACAATCAGGAAGTGTTTCAGAGTACAATTGTTTATTTTTTTCTCTGCGTTAAACTTTATCCCTCGATTAAATTTGAGTGGTAACCTGGGGCTATCTTATTAATACAGTTGAAAATGGGTTTATCACAAAAAATAACCATTTTAAATCAGTGTCTGGTCAATCTTCTTTGAATAACCTGATTTTAAATCAATGAAAATTAATTTATAAAGCTATACAGAAACATTTACTAATTTCATTGGTGTACAGTAGTCAGTTTCTTAGTAATTTTTTTTTTAAAGATGCATTTGCACCCAAATAAAAGCTTAATTTGAAGAGCCTCCTTGAAGGGTCAAAAATGGAAACTCACCAAAGTGATTAATTTGATCTGAGGGCACGGCTAGGTTAGTGGCCGGGGCCAGCTTCCAGCATAATGTTTTGTAAATTAACGCAAACAATTGTGATAGGTTGATTTGCACTGCATGTAACTTGCACTTGAAAATCCTTAAGCTTTGGCCAATTTTGGCAACTCTACCTCTTTGACTCTACTACTGTAGCTCACAGATTATTCCAAGCATTTATCACTCTGAGAGAAAAAAAACTCTCTAATATCTACGTTAAACGTACTTTTGACTAATTTAAATGGGCTTTGGCTTGGTGCCAGTTTTTGTTAGTGTTCTTGTGAAGCACCTTGGCACCTTTTTGTTAATGTTAGATGCATTGTATAAGTGCACATTGTTGTCACACCTGAGGTACAAGATGTAAGTAGAATTTAATCTTCATATTTTTCCTTACTGTTTTTGCCATTAGTTTTATTCATTTTGCAAATACTTAGTTGTAGATAGGAGTCATGTGACGTATCACAAAACAATAAGAAAGAACTTCCATTTAGTACATTTGCAGTGTACTCACTGTTGTAGGCAACAAATCAGCCTATATGCACATATCAAGATCTCAATTGCGATGAGTCCCTCAGGGATAAATAGTGGCCTGAATACCGGGCCGAACTTATCCCCTCTTGTTGAAACCATGCCTTGAAATATTTTGCATTCACCTGAGAGGGCAGACAGGGGCTCAATTGTTCTGCCAGCAATTGAGACTGCCAACTATGAGCACAAAGTGAGAAGAATGACCTTTAAACTCCACAAACAGCATTTCTCAACTTGGAAAGGTAACAGGCCAAGCCTGCAACACCAATCAAGATTGCAGCACCAACTACTTCAGTCTTACAGGGGGAGTTCCTACTGTCAAATTCCCTTCAGTATCAAATAACTCGATTTCAGGCTTCAAACTCACTTGAATTATGCACTACTGTATCATTGGGGTCACCAACAAGCAAAACAAAAATGACTACATAAGCTTTTATTCTGTATTACACTCTGAAAGGCCACATGAAACTAAAACCACCAAAGATGTTTCCACTTGTGGTGGAGGCCAATACTAGAGGCCATAATATTTCCCAATAAATATAATAAGGAATTCAGGGGAAACATCTTTATCCAGCCAGTGGGTAGAATGTGAAGCTTGTTACCACAAGGAGTGATTGGAAATAATATGCATACATTTAAGGCTAGCTAGATAAGCACATGAGGGAGAAAGGAGTATATGTTGATAGGGTTAGGGAGCAACAATTTATGCTGCATGAGAAAAGAGTGCTGATTGGTTGGCAAGTCCATTCTGATTTGTCGAGATGTTGCCGTGGAGAATGCACCAGGGAACTGTTGTCCCCCATGCTTTTAATTCAAAAAAGGTGCAACGCCTGGACATGTTCCTTTTGCCTGCAGAGGACAGGACCCTGCGTATGAATATATGTAGCTTCTCGCAAGCATAAGTGAGCCACATTGCGAGCCTGACTGATAATCTTAAATTGGTTGTTAGTGAAATTCTTAGCACACTCAGGACTGTTCAGTAAATACTATCCAATCGCAGAATCATATCTAACGTTATACATTGTGTTCTGAATTTTCAAGTACAGGCTGGTTGAATACAATCATTACTCTGCCTATTGCGAACTACCGTATGGCCTAGGTACCTGGCATCGAACCGGCAATAGAATTTATATACCACATTCCTCATTTATGTGGTAGGCAGAATGTTTTTTTGGCTTGACGGCAGCAACGTGTTAGTGGGAAATACCACTTATGTTGCTACTGCATAGTAGCAGGCTGAAATGGCTAGCTATACGTGAGCATGCGCGATACACAATGGAAGTACATTAAAAAGAAAGAGGAGAAATGAAAGGAACTGAAGCAAAGAAATGGTAGGGAATAGAAAATCATGAGACGAAGAGCTTTGGCTACAATACAAAACAGGAGGTGAGAAGCATGAAGTGGAGGTAACTGATTGAAAAAGATAGTGCGAACAACGTAGTGATGTGCAAGGGGTTACAGACAAATATTAAAATATAGCATTATAAATCAGTCAATGTAAAGTACTATCATGTTCTCAATCCATGCATTGAGTTCAAGATCAGTTGGAGTACAGAGTACAGATGAGCAGAATGCTCATCGAGACTGGCCAGTCACTCAGTGAGTGGGCCTCAGACTAGTCAGTCACAACTATTTCACTTTCAATATTCCATACAGTAGAGAAGATTTGGTAATAACACCAACTCTGCACCCAGACTCACTCACCAGTTTGAATCTGTAGGGCTCCATGTTCTGCAAATTATATTAATTACTGACAAATAGAAAGCATTGCAGACTGGACAAAAAAGGTGCAACCTATGTACACATGAATGGAATAAAACTAGCATAGCCTTGGGCCAAACATGAACAAAAAAGCTGAACCCAAGAGGTGATTGCCCTGGATATCAAGGCAGCATTTTACCGAGTGTGGCATCAAAGAGCCCTAGCAAAATTGAAGTCAATGGGAATCGGGGAAAACTCTCCACTGGTTGGAGTCATACCTAGCAAAGCAGAAAATGGTTGTGGTTTTTGGAGGCCAATGATCTCAGCCCCAGTCATTACTGCAAGAGTTCCTCAGGGTTGTGTCCTAGGCCCAACCATCTTCAGCTGCTTTAACAATGACCTTCCTTCCCTCATAAGGTCAAAAGTGGAGATGTTTGATGATGTTTGTCTGATGTTCAGTACCATTCGCAACTCCTCAGATCCTGAAGAAGTCTGTTTCCATATGCAGCAAGACCTGAACAACATTCAGGCTTGGGCTGAAAGTGGCAAGTACCATTTGCACCACACAAGTGCCAGGCAATGACATTCTCCAAGAAAGTATCTAACCAGCTCCCCTTGACATTCAATGGTATTACTATCGCTGAATCCCCCACAATCAACATTCTGGGAATACCATTGACCAGAAACTGAGCTGGAGCAGCCACATAAATATTGTGGCTACAAGAGCAGGTCAAATGCTGGGGATTCTGTGGCAAGTAACCCTGAATCACCAAAGTCAGTCCACCATCTACAAGGCACAAGTCAGGAGTTTGATGGAATACTCTCCACTTGCCTGGATGGGTGCTGCTCCAACAACACTCAGGAAGCTCGGCATCATCCAGGGCAAAGAAGCCCACTTGATCGGCACCCCATCCACCACCTTAAACATTCACTCCCTCCACCACCGACGCACATTGGCAGCACTGTGTACCATCTACAAGATGCAGCATTTCAGCGCACCTCCTTCCACAGTACCTTCCAAACCCATGACCTCTACCACCTAGAAGGACAAGGGCAGCAGGCGCGTGCGAACATCACCAACTGCAAGTTCCCGTCCAAACCACATACCATCCTGACTTGGAACTATGTCACTGGATCAAAATCCTGGAACTCCGTAACAGCACTGTGGGTGTACCTGCACCAGGTGGACCGCAGCGGTTCAAGAAGGCAGCTCACCACCAACTTCTAGAGGGCAATTAGGGATGGGCAACAAATACTGGCCTTGCCAATGGAACCCACATTCCATGAAACGAATACTAAAAAATCATGGAAACCTGGAATGGGATCTGGGAATAATATACCCTTCATTTTCTGTATCTAAATAACATGGTGAAGCAATTTTAAAAAAGTTAATAGAACAATGAGATAGGTAGCGGAAGTCAGATCTTCAAAGCTTACATAGATATTTCAATGCACTCGGTCAGGCCTCACTTGGGAGTGCCTGTTTAATTTAAATCAGTATGATACAGAAAGATTATATGGATTAGAGAGGGTAGATAGAAGGCCAGAAAGAAGATCCCAAGCTCAAAGGCATTGAGCTAGGAGAAAAAAAATCAAGAAGATTTAGCTGCGCTGGCGAGGGACAAAAAAAGTTAGATTAAGGGCTTAAAAACTTAAAAGTGTAGAAACAGCTTGTAATAAGCCAGTAATGATAGAATCCAAGCAATTTGCCACAATTGTAAATAGAGATGTATAGAATATTAAAACTTCTTGACAAGGTGATGTCTGGATATTCCTCAATTTTAAATCAAGCTTGTAGGACCAAGTAAATGCTTCATTCTAGACTTAAATGGAACTTTTCTTCCTTGTTGTTAGTTTTCTGTACAAGTTTTATTATTGTATTGTTTTCCTGTTCTTGTTCCTTTGGTTCCACCACAAGCAAACAGACTGGAGGCCACGAGACACCCAGGTTGTGACAGCAGCCTGGTGATTTCCTCTGTGTGATGTTTACATTCAGAGGCTGCATTTCCTGCAAAGAGCGAGAAATGGACCAAGTAAACCACCTTGCGTCAGCTGTGGCTCAGTTGATAGCACTCTTGCCCCTGAGTTAGGTTGCTGCTTCAAGTCCAACTTCAGAGATGTGACAAAGTCTAGGCTGACACAAAAGTGCAGTACTGAGGGATTGCTGCACTGTCAGAGGTGTTGTCTTTCAGAAGATCATCTGATCCTGCTGTAATGCTGAAATATTTGGTGTTGCAGTCTTGACTGGAGTTGCAGGCTTGGCCTGTTGCCTTTTCAAGCTGAGAAATGTTGTTTGTGGAGTGTAAAGGTAATTCTTTTGATTTTGTGTTCCCGGGGGAAGTCTGAATCGCTGACAGCACAGATCAGACCTCCTGGCTGTGGGTGGTTTTCTGGTCGTGTAAACTAAAGGCTGGAAAAACCATTCACAGGAATAGGACTGCATTTGCCCAATAGCGGCACATTTAAGTTGTAATGGAGCTCTTAAAGGGGAAGAGGCTTTTAAGCCTTTTTTAAAAATGTTCTAGTACATTTTTTAGTACTGGTTTTATTCATTTTCTTTTATTTCATTTATACTTTTGAAGTACAAAAATTGAAAGTTTTATTTTGTAATTTAATAGCTAAAATAACAAGATGTTTTCTGCCAATTCATTGAAATGTTGACTCCAACTGAAGCATTTCCAAGACTACAGTGGAAAGGAAGAGCAGAAAAAGGGAGAGGGCGTGAAAAAGAAACTCCTAAAACAGACTCTTAAGAGAGCAATATGTCATCTATAGGTAAACTACAGAATGCTGTGGTGATTGGCAACTCAAGTTATTGTCCCAAATACGTTAGTTCAAGGTGGAAGTTATGTAAGATGGAAGAAGGCATGCCAGAGAGAGCAATAGGTATTAGACTCATACTGTGCGCATTCCACCATTATTACATTTACCAGCTTGGACACATTTGCCTGGCTATGACCAGTTGGAAGATTTTCACTATCCAATACTCCTTTTCATATTTTTATGCAAGGATGTCCAGAGTGAAATAATGTTTGCCCCCATATGTGACAACTTACCTTTTAATTGGCTGCATCTTTTTAAATTTTAGCTGCGACGTTTTGAGCGCTGATGCCTGTACAATTCCTTGCCCTGTTCCCCTTTGATTACCTTCTTGGACCAGGCCCGATATGAGCTAGAAGTTTACTGTGAATAAATAATGATGGCTTATGCTGGGTAGTTTTACAAGGTCAGTCTGGCTTGCTGTGGTCCAAGTAATTTATGGGGTGACCATTAACTCCCTTTTACTTGTGGTTAGCCCCTGAATCATCTTGTGTAAAACTGAATATTTTGAAATAATTAAACCATTCTGCGGGTATAAATTCTGATCAAACTAGAAACATTTAAGGCACACTTATTACAGTCTTGCATGTGCTGTTTCTGTTTTAAATGGGTTAATGCCAGTGTAAAAATGGGTTAACAATATCTGTGGAAAAATAACATACAAAAAAAATGGTACGAGTGTCTGAATGCGAACATTGTCAATCAGGAATTATCTCCTCAGACTGGAAGCAAAAATCATTCCCTCACTTTTGAACTTAAATTTCATCTTATGATTGTGCAGTTATCTAATATAGTCATTGTAGCCAAGGCAATTTAATTGTGAAGATGTTTATATTTTAAGTTTTGTGAACAACTTATTGATTTTTTTTGCTGTTGCTTTTCTTTCATAGTTGCAATTGTCCTTTGCTTTAATACTGATGGATATGTGTTTAAAATACAGTGTAATAGAGTGGCTGCAAAATTGGGCTTCATAGCATCCATAGTTTCAGCGCTACATGTGCTATTTTGTATCAAAATGGTACTTGTGCCAAGCGCCCACACTTCTAGCATGAGGGGGGCGTGAACATCATCTTATTAGGGTGTTAGCATGGGTGTTAGGAACGTGGGAAGATGGCGAGATCAGTGTGTAATGTTGATTTGATGTCAGCGCTGCCTTTTTCAACCTCGCTGCTCCAACTAATACCTTCTCTTAAACACGCAGAGCTGAACATGCATTTAGCAGCAGTGAGGACTGCCCCCCTCCCCCCACCCCCATCAGTGATATTTAAAAGGATCATCAATAGCTTGCAGGTTAGTGGCTCATTAATTTCTACTGGCTCTGTTTGAGTTTGTAGAAATGCTTGATGGCTTCCAGATTTGGTGAAAATTGCTGCATGTGGAGAAGGCCTGGGTTGGAACTTTTAATGGTTCGGGACAGACCACTTGCTCCCAATCGTGGGTGCTATTGTTACCATCCCCCTTTGGCTGCAGCATGAGAGGGAGATGGGGCAGAAGCATAAAAAAAAGGAGAAGCTGCTCACAGAGGGCAGAGGAGAATGAGAAAGGCTGTCAGCAGGAAACCTTATCACCTAGGGTCTTCCAGGAGCATTTCTGTTACCTCTAACTAAGTCAGGAGAAGTGTGTGCATCATCTGCACTTTATGAAGAAGGTGTTCATGGAGTTCTGCCACCTCTTGCAACTAGACTTGCAACCTCAAAGCAGGGCAAGGACAGCATTGCCAGTGACTATGAAAGTGGCTGTGGCCCTGAATTTCTTTGCAACTGTTGGAGCAGGTGACATACCTAACATCTCCCAGTTTGCTCTCCACTGCTGCATCAGAGGTGACAGACACCCTTTATGCTAGGAGAGGAGAGTTCATTGTGCTCTCTCTGGTCGGAAAGAATCAGGCAGAATGTGAACATGGCCTTGCCAGGATAGCAAGCGTCCCCTGGTGCAGGGTGCCATCGACTGCACACATGTGGCTTCGCGGGAGCTGCATCTAAATGCTGAGTTGTAGTGCAGCCGCAAAGGTTATCCTGTGTTGAATGTGCAGTTGGTGTGCAACCGTGCTCAGCACATCATGCTTTCGCATGTCTGGTATACTGGCAGCTATCATAATGGATTCATTCTGTGGCAGTCCACTATTTCCTCAGTATTTGAGCCACCATGAATGATTAGGGTTATCCGCTTAACAGCTGGCTCATGACTCTGCTCCATAACTCAAACACGCGTGGCCATGCGTACACTGAAAGTCACACGGAGCATGATCGAGCAGACCAATGGGTTGCTGAAGCAATGGCTCTGCTGCCTGGACTGCTCTGCAGGAGCCTTGCGCTACTTGCCAGAGCGTGTGTCCTGATCCTCGGTGGTGTGCTGCATCGTCCACAACCTGGCCTTTATGAGGGCACAGCCCTTACCAGCAGGGCTATGGTGAGCAGCCTAGGGGGAGGAGGCAGTCAGCATATCTCTGATCCGGTCAGGCTTTCCATGATTGCCTCATATGAATACAGTGCCAAACACAACAGAACACAACCACAACTCTCCATTGCACAGCAGTCCTTCCTCTGTTAGGGGCAGCGTGTTCTTGACAATGCTGAAATAAAAGCCACTGCAAAATTTACATTCCAAACCAACATTATCCAACAAATTGTCCAATATTTCACACAAAAGTCAACTAATCGTACTTGTGCATTGCCTTCAGGCCAGTCCTGCAAGTGCCTAGTGCGCCTACACAGTGCTGTCCCAGTGACTGCAGCATGGCTGATGGAAGGCTGCTGACTTTCAGTGGGAGAGACTGCATTTAGCTTGCAGTCAAGTAGCTCTGGGCCCAGAAGGCTTGGCTTCTGTCTGCATCATCTCGGCATGGGCTGGCAACAGTGGGGGCACTGGTGGAGTGGCAGTGGTGGGAGCACAAATGCTATCATCCCGAGATTGGACAGCAGGCTTGTGCTCCATGGAGTCACTGCCACACCCCAGGGGTAGCACCTCAGCAATCCTAGTAATCTGCTGGAACACAGATTGTTGGATAGTTGTGAGAGATTGCATGTCCCTTGGTATCCACAGCCAGGATAGCAGCAGTCTGAGCCTGCATGGCACCAAGCTGAGACTTTATGACCTCAGTCTGAGCTTCCTCTGCAGCTCTCAGATGTTAGGTGGCGTCTGCTTGTGCTGCAATAGAAGCTGCGACATTGGTCATCAGACACTCCATGGCTGAGTCCACAAGTATTCTCATGGAGTTCACCACTTCCATTGTTGGAAAGGATGGGCTCCAAGCTCTGCACAAAGTCCTGTGCCAAGTTGAATCTGATTCCTCCATGCTTCTTGACAGTGAGTTCAGACTTTCCGGCAGATTCACAAATGCACCAAGCATTTCTGTGTGCATGCCCATCAGCCTATTTCTGCACAATGCCCCATCAAAGCCCTCATCTGAGTGTTCTGCAGCAGAACCCATGTGCGACCTTGCCCATTGGGGAACTGGCACTTGCGCTATCCTTTCCTCCTGCCTTGGCTGCAGCTCCCTCGTGCCCACTGACTCCCCACACACAGGTTCTGCCCTATGCTACCCTCCAAATTTCCTGCAGCGCCAGCACTTGTGCTGGTGGCTGCGAGTGTGAGATAGAGTGATGGTATTTCATCATCGTTGTCAGTTTTTTCTTCCTCTTGGACTTGCCCCTGCACCAGTGCTTGAGCAGGTGGCAGTACTTGAGTATCTGAAAGAATACAGGCACAAGGATGGGGGGAGGGAAGCAAAGAACTGCATGCTTACACCATCTGCAGCTTGTAAATCAGAAGAGAGTGTGGGATGAGGGGGATTGGCATGTGCGAAGGTGGATTAGGTAGGAGCATACCATCATCCTGTATAGTTTCAGTCCTATAGCTGGCCACAGCTTTAGTTGTGGTTGTTTCAATGATGGGCAGCATCCGCTCCTCCATGTGAGTGAGGGAATGCAACTGTGCCAGTCACCTACTGGTTAGGTACTGCTGCCTCCGATTATATGCCAGCTGTCCTGAAAGAGAGGGAGGTGTGTGTCATTGAGTGTGGGGCAATGTATTTTGGGGATGTGCCTGTCATAGTCAGGGTTCAGCAACGTGTCCGTAAATGGACACCAGTGTCTGTGGTAAAAAAATTTGACGTCCGTTATTAGTAATTTCAGGGATGAGAAATTTTCTATTGGCTTCTTCTTTCTGACCAGACTGTCCTTAAAAGAAATCACAACCTGTCGGACAGCTGATAGAAGGTTTTAAACTAAATAGTGGGGGCAAGGGATCAAATTTGGGAAGATGTGGTAAATCAAAGATTAGAGACAAGGCAAGAGAGAAAGGTATTTATATGAGAAATGATAAACAGACCGTGACAGGAAGGGACAGTGAGTACAATCCTTCAAGGCAAGACGTTACAAAAATAAGAAAAGGACAAAACTGAAGGCTCTGTATTTGAATGCACATAGCGTTCAAAACAAAATAGATGAACTGATAGCGCAAATAGAAATAAATAAGTACGATCTGATGGCCATTATAGAGACATGGCTACAGGTTGACTTAGATTGGTACCTGAATGTTGAATACTGAATATTGGCTCTGTTAATTAATGATGGTATTAGCACAGTGGAGTTAAGGACCTAAGTTCAGGAAACCGGGATGTGGAAGCGGTTTGGGTAGAGATAAGAAATGATAAAGGTAAGAAGTCACTTGTGGGAGTGGTGTGCAGGCCCCCTAGTAGTAACCACATGGTAGGACAGAGTATAAATGAAGAAATAATGGAAGCTTGTCAGAAAGGTACAGCGATAATCACAGGGGATTTTAATCAATATATGGACTGGAAGTATCAGATGGGCAAAGATAGCCTAGATGAGGAGTTCATAGAATGTTTTCGGGATAGTTTCTGAGAACAGCACATTCTGGAACTAACCAGAGAGCAGGCTATGCTACACCTGGTATTGTGCAATCAGATAGAATTAATTGATGACCTCATAGTGAAGGTGCCACTAGGTAGCAGCGATCATAATATGATTGAATTTTACATTCAGTTTAAGGGAGAGAAGAATAGGTCCAAGACTGGTATATTAAACGAAAACAAGGGCAATTATGAGGGTATGAAAGCAGAGCTAGCTAAAGTAAACTGGAAAACCAGGTTAAGGGATAGGTCAGTAGAAATGCAGTGGCAGACATTTAAGGGGATATTTCAGAAAGCACAGAATAAATACATTCGAACGAGAAAGAAAAATTCCAAGGGGAGGACCCACCGTCCGTGGTTAACTAAAAAAAGTTAAAGATGGTATCAAAGTTAAAGAAAAAGCATATCTTGGTGCAAAGATGGGTGGCAGGTCAGAAGGTTGAACAGAATATAAAAAACAGCAAAGAATGACTAAAAGATTGATGAGGGAAAAATTAGAGTACCCGAGAGGAAGCTGGCTAGAAATATAAAGACAGATCGTCAGAGTTTCTCTAGATATTTAAAAAGGAATAGTGCGTTGGTCCTATAGAAAGTGAGTCTGGGGGTTTAATAATGGAAAATAAGGAGATGGCAGCTGAACTGAACAGGTATTTTGCATTGGTCTTCACTATTGAGGATACAAGTAACATCCCAGTATTAGTTGTAAGTCCGGAAATGGAAGGGAGGGCAGAACTCAAGAAAATTACAATCACCAGGGAAGTGTTACTGAGCAAATTGTTGGAGCTGTGGGCTGACAAGTCCCTGGCTCCTGATGGACTTCATCCTAGGGTCTTAAAAGAAGTGACAAGTGAGATAGTTGATGCGTTAGTTTTAACTTTCCAAAATTCCCTAGATCCAGGGATGGTTCTGTGAGATTGGAAAATAGCAAATGTAACTACTTTATTCAAAAAGGGAGACAGAAAGCAGGAAACTACAGGCTAATTAGCTTAACATCTGTCTTAGGGCAAATGTTAGAAGCTATTATTCAAGACATTACAGCAGGACACTTAGAAAAATTCAAGGTAATCAGGCAGAGTCAACATAGTTTTGTGAATGGGAAATCATGTTTAATCAATTTATTGGAGTTCTTTGAAGAAGTAACATGTGCTGTGGATACTGTGGAACGGTGGGTGTACTGTACTTAGATTTCCAGAAGACATTTGATAAAGTGCCACTGAAAGGTTATTGCAGAAAATAAAAGCTCACGGTGTAGGGGGGCAACGTATTGGCATGGATAGAAGATTGGCTAGCTAACAGGAAACAGAGTAGGCATAAATGGGTCATTCTCTGGTTGGCAAGATGTAAAGAGTGGTGTGCCGCAGGGATCAGTGCTGGTGCCTCAACTTTTTACAATTTATATAAATAACTTGGATGAAGAGACTGAAGGTATGGCTGTGAGGAAAATAAGTTGTGAAGAGGACATTAGGGGGCTACAATGGGATATAGATAGCTTAAGTGAGTGGACAAAGACCTTGCAAATGGAGTATAACATGGGAAAATGTGAAATTGTCCATTTTGGCAGGGAGAATTTAAAAAAAAGCATATTTTTTCTAAATGGTGAGAGATTGCAGAGCTCGGAGATGCAGAGAGATCTGGGTGTCCTAGTGCATTTATCGCATAAGGTTCGTATGCAGGTACAGCAAGTAATTAGGAAAGCTAATAGAATGTTATCCCTTATTCCGAGGGGAATTGAATACAAAAGTAGGGAGGTTATGTTTCAGTTATATGGGGCATTGGTGAGACCACATCTGGAATACTGTGTACAGTATTGGTCTCCTTATTTAAGGAAAGATGTAAATGATTTGGAAGCAGTCCAGAGAAGGTTTACTAGGCTGATACCTGGAATGGGTCGGTTGTCGTATGAGGAAAGGTTGGATAGGCTAGGTTTGTATCTGCTGGAGTTTAGAAGAGTAAGAGGCGACTTGATTGAAACATATAAGATCCTGAGGGGTCCTGACAGGGTGGATGTTACCCCTTGTGGGAGAATCTAGAACTAGGGGTCGCTATTTAAAAGTAAGGGGCCATCCACTTAAGACAAAAATGAGAGATTTCTTCTCTGAGGATCGTGAGTCCTTGGAACTCTCTTCCTCAAAAGGCAGTGGAAGCAGAATCGTTGAATGTTTTTAATCCAGAAGTAGATAGATTCTTGATAAGCAAGAGAGTGAAAGGTTTCGGGGGTAGGTGGGAATGTGGAGTTGAGGTTACAATCCAATCAGCCATGATCTTATTGAATGGCAGAGCAGACTCGGGTGGTCGAGCGCCCTCTCCTGCTCCTAATTCATATGTTCGTATGATAGGTTCTGAGAGCAGGAACGGAGTGTAGAGCGGGAGCAGCGCTTTCCGAACTTTGGACAACTTTCTGGTTTTCTGGCATTTCCGATTTCTTTTTTAAAGCCTGCCGGAAAACCACAAAGCTGTCCAAAGTTTGCAAACCACTCTTCCCGTTCTCAACAATGGTCAGAGAGAGATGGAGGGAGGCGGGGGGAGTGGGGGGAGCAGAGGCGAGGAGGACAGAGAGAAAGAAGGGGTGACAGAGAGAGAGGTGGGGGGACAGACAGAGAGGGCAGAGAGAGGGGGGGACACGGTGGTGGTGGGGGGGGGGGGGGTGTGTTAGTGAGGGAATGATACCGAGAGGGGAGGGAACAACACAGAGTGGAGGGGGAGAGAGACAGAGAGAGAAAAGAGGGAGAGAGCGCAATCAAGATCATTCCTGACAGATGGACATATATCCGGAATACTCCACATGGCTACAAGAGGTTTGTGGGCAGACATTGGCTACTTGTGCAAGCAAAAAAATGCCAGGTATCTCACTAAATTAGTGTCCAACATAGTGACGAGAAACATCGTCAATAAATTAGTCTTCTCGTTCAAAGCTTGTTCACAAAAATGCAAATTTGTTGTTGTTTTGATTAATAATAAAATAAATTTTTAATGCCTTTATCTTTCCGAAATCATCTCACCAACCCCCTATATAAGACAAAATTGTAATGTGGCTCGCTCATGGGAAAACGTTGGACAGACCTGCTCCAAGCCTTTAACCTTGTGTTTTAAAATAACCTAGTAGCTAGGTTATTTTATAACACAAGTTTGAAGACTTGTGTTAGGTAAACTCATTTTAAAATGACAAAAGTCGCTTAGGGCATGTCTCGATTTCTGCACTCTTGTACAAATTGTTTTCACTTGGGCACAAGCTCAGTGACATGTTGAAAGTTGCTGGACTTTTACTTCCCTATAAATGTCACAATTCCACTGCTATCCATTTGGAATCACATCGTTCCAGAACTTGTATTGAGGGGAAAACAGGCAAGAAAATCCAAGGAATCTCCAGAAGTCAGCACTGTAAGTTCCTCATGAATGCAGGAGTACAATGTAATGGGGCTGAATGATATTGGCAAAAACAGGATGTTGCTGACCCATATACAATAGGTAGTAAATACAATGTAACGGATAGCTTTAATAAATCTTATCTGTGATGAGATTAAGATTCCTTAAGAAAATCTCATGCTGCATTTGCAGTTTTTAAAACTGTTGGGGAAGGCATAATAAAAATTTATCATGTTAAAATGGCCATGTTGAAGATAGTCATTAACTGATTTTTTGCTGTGAATTGGATTAAAGGACACGTTTTAGAAGTATGTCAAAGATCAGTAACTGCAATGTGCATCATTTACTATCCAGTTTGAGGGCAGATAACATGAGTGGCCAATGTCATTTGAAAGTTGTCTGTATCATATAATTACATTACATTAAAAGTGCATCTTTGCTAACAGATAAGAGATTTTGCTTGGACATAAATTGGTTAGTCTGGAGTACAGTCTTACAGATCATGACTGAACGAACGTTTTGTAACGGAATAATACATGCAGTAACAACCGCTCAACTTTTTGCAGAAAAGCTTTTGCTAATAATTATCTTGTTAGAGCTGAATCGGAATTGACAGTGATGGACTGAGATATAGACATAAGTGAATTTAAGGCAGTTGCTTTATTGGAGGAATTGAAGAGTGTTTTTTTATTTGTAATTGTGCTTATCTAATTTTGTCACCAGCTTTGGTGAGTAAATGACATTTTGTCCATGAGAGATGCTGCTGTTTCTGTATTTTAGAATCCAGGACCTAGTTTACCAGTCTGTCAAGATGAATGAACTAGTCGTGGCTACATACCATTAATCTCTCTGTCCCTTCCTGTCCCACTCTGCTTTTCTGTTTTAAATAGCTCTTCTGAAGTACTATCTGCTCTATCCATCACAGAATCATACCTTGCAGACAATGTGCCAGACAACACCATCACCATCCCTGGGTATGTCCTGTCCCACCTGCTAGACTGGGTCTGTGTCAGGTGGTGATGCAACCAATAAGAGAGAAAATCCTACTTGACCTCGTTCTCACCAATCTACCAGATGCATCTGTCCATGACAGTATTGGTAGGAGTGACCATCACGCAATCCTTATGGAGATGAAGTCCTACCTTCACACTGAGGGTACCCACCATCGTGTTGTGTGGCACTACCACTGTGCTAAATGGGATAGATTTCAAACAGATCTAGCTACTCAAAACTGGCATCCATGAGGCGCTATGAGCCATCAGCAGCAGCAGAATTGTATTCCACCACAATCCGTTACCTCATGGACTGGCATATCCTCTACTCTACCATTACCATCGAGCTGGGGGGACAAGCCCTGGTTCAATGAAGAGTGCAAGAGAGCATGCCAGGAGCAGCACCAAGCATACCTAAAAATGAGGTGTCGACCTGTTGAAGCTACAACATAGGACTACTTGCATGCCAAACACCGGAATCAGCATCCAATAGACAGGGCTAAGTGATCCCACAACCAATGTATCAGATCTACACTCTGCAGTCCTGCTACATCCAGTTGTGAATGGTGGTGAACAATTAAACATCTAGCAGGAGGAGGAGACTCCACAAACATCCCCATCCTCAACAATGGGGGAGCCCAGCACATATGTGCAAAAGACAAGGCTGAAGCATTTGCATCCATCTTCAGCCAGAAATGCCGAGTGGAGGATCCAGTTCGGTCTCCTGCTGAGGTCCCACCATCACAGATGTCAGTCTTCAGCCAATCCGATTCACTACATGTGATATCAAAAAATGGCTGAAGGCACCGGATACTGCAAAGACTATGGGCCCTGACAACATTCCAGCAATAGTACTGAAGACTTGTGCTCCAGAACTAACCACGCCCCGGCCAAGCTGTTCCAGTACAGCCACAATGCTGGCATCTACCCGGCAATATGGAAAGTTTCCCAGGTATGTCCTGTACACAAAAAGCAGAACAAATCCTACCCGGCCAATTACCGCCCTATTAGTCTACTCCTCATCATCAGCAACTGATGGAAGGGGTTGTCAACAGTGCTATCAAGCAGCCCTTGCTCAGCAATAACCTGCTCACTGATGCTCACTTTGGATTCCGTCAGGGCCACTCAGTTCCTGACATCATTACAGCCTTGGTCCAAACATGGACAAAAGAGCTGAACTCCAGGGGTGAGGTGAGAGTGATTGTCCTTGACATCAAGGCAGCATTTGACCGAGTATGGTAGCAAGGAGCCTGAGCAAAACTGGAATCAATAGAAATCTGAGGAAAAACTCTCCACTGGTTGGAGTCATACCTAGCACAAAGAAAGATGGTTGTGGTTATTGGAGGTCAATCGTCTCAGTCTCAGGACATTACTGCAGGAGTTCCTCAGGGTAGTGTCCTAGACCCAACCATCTTCAGCTGCTTCATCAATGACCTTCTCTCCATCATAAGCTCAGAAGTGGGGATGTTCGCTGATGATGCACAATGTTCAACACCATTCGTGACTCCTCAGATACTGAAGCAGCCTGTGTCTATATGCAGCAAGACCTGGACAACAGCCAGGCTTGGGCTGATAAATGGAAGGTAACATTCGCACCACACAAGTGCCAGGCAATGACCATCTCAATCAAGAGAGAATCTAACCATCTCCTCTTGACATTCAATGGCATTACCATTGCTGAATGCCACACTATCAACATGCTGGGGATCACCATTGACCAGAAACTGAACTGAATCAGCCACATAAATGCTGTGGCTATAAGGACAGATTAGAGGCTGGGAATTCTGTGGTGAGTAACCCACCTCCTGACTCCCCAAAGCCTGTCCACCATCTACAAGGCACAAGTCAGGAGTGTGATAGAATACTCTCCACTTACCTGGATGGGTGCAGCTCCAACTACACTCAAGAAGCCCGACACTATCCAGGACAAAGCAGCCTGCGTGATTGGCACCCCATCCACCACCTTAAACATTCAGTCCCTCCACCACCGACGCACAGTGGCAGCATTGTGTATCATCATTGCAGCAACACACCAAGGCTCCTTAGACAGCACCTTCCAAACCCGTGACCTCTACCAGTTAGAAGGACAAGAGCAGCAGATGCATGGGAATACCACCACCTGCAAGTTCCCCTCCAAGCCACCTACCATCCTGACTTGGAACTATATCACTGTCCTTCACTGTTGCTGGGTCAATATCCTGGAACTCCCTCCCTAACAGCACTGTGGGTGTACCTACACCTCAAGGACTGCGGCAGTTCAAGAAGGCAGCTCACCACCACCTTGTGAAGGGCAATTAGGGATGGGCAATAAATGCTGGCAGAGCCAGCGATGCCCACATCCACCGAACAAATAAGAAAAACCTATAAAATTCTCCTGATTTGGAGATCACTGCCCTTTTATTAGCTGCCCTGTCTTCAGACACAAATTAGAAGCAGGTGAAGAAGTTGCACAAACATTGACCATCATGGGTTAAATTGTCTTGTGACAGTAGCAGTGTGAGAAATTGTCCGTCTTCCTATTGCAGTAGAAAGATCAGCCTCATCTCAATAACCACAATAACAATCCTGTCCTTGAGTATCATGGTTTATTGGATAAATTTGCACTCCGGACACAGTGTTCATCCACCGAGGTCATCCAGTAAGATCCATCTACTACCCCATGACATGATGTAGCTAGCTCTATTCTGTCAACAAAAGTAATTTGCATTGGCAATGCATACTAATTTGCTTGCTGGCTAGCTATTACAGTTGTGCTGCTCTCCATTGATGGTTGTATGCTGAGCTATTTCATTTATAGGGAGAAATTTGTTTTACATCATACCTTGTTTTGATTGCATTCGATTGGTTATACACTTTATATACAGATTAATTGCTCCCATGTCCATGGCTGAGTCAATAATTTTGTCAAATGTCTGTAGTGCAACTTGTCACTGCCTATCCCTGGTCATAGTTGAGTTGCTAGTAGTGGGTGCAAGCTGTGAGATGTGGCTGTGAGGCTTGCAGCATTGCTAAGTGTTGAGGGTGAGGTGAGGCTATGAATCCTGCATCTGAGTCCTGCTTGATGCAGAATGTTGGTAGATGAGTGAAGGATGTGTGGTGAATGGAGCAGTGTTTGAGGCTAGTTGTTCAATTGTACGGATATAGCATGTGAAAATGCATGCACTAACCTTGAAGACTTGTGTGAGATCTGTCACGGAATTGTATTTATTTTCCCCTCGGATTAAAACAGTGTACCTTTAAGACAGGGAGAGAAGTTTTGGATTTCTGAGGCACAGTGTGCCATCTGCACCTGCTCCTAGGCCACAGCAGGAGAGGTCATATGGTGTACTGTAACAATTTAACTGTGTGGAAAAAGCAGAAAAAAAAGTTTTGAGAGACTCATCAGCGAAGCATGCTACTGAAGAAAAGCTCTCAGCTTTTCTCTCAGCAAAAATTCTACAAGGAGCTGCAGGCCTAGTTAATTGCCCAAGGAGGAAAAAACCCTTTGAAGTAAAGTTTCGACTGAGAGACTGTCGGTTTTAAAATTCAAGTAGACCTATTGCTATGCTCATGGTTGAAAGAACTGTTTGATGCCTGCTGCAGCCAAAGTGTTTTGAATGCCTATCTCCTAAGAGAGTATTTCATCAAATCTGCATGGAGACTTCGAGTAGATTTGATTATTTTCACATTAGAATACCTCACCTATCAGGAATGTAACCCACTAAGACTTATATGCCAGTTATTTATTTATTCTTAAGAAACAACTAATTTTTCAAACTTTATTTTTTTCAAAAAGGATACTGGTTAACCTTGATTTTTGAGTGTGTGTGTGTGAATGGGGTAGTTTGGTTAAAATAATAAGTTATAAGGTCTTTAGACATAGGTTTATCTTCATAGTGTTTAAGATTTAGAGTTTAATAAATAGTTAATTTGTTGTTGTCAGAAGATACCTGGTTTAGTCTGTTTTATTCTGGGGGTTACTAGACAGTTTAATTTGGCTGTTTGCCAGTTGGATGGGAAAACTTTAATAATATGCTGCGACCTGTGGAGTGATAGGACTGAATTGACAGTGCGTTGCTCCCGCCTCCGACAGAACAGGTCATTGGACTTCTTGCAGCGCTGCATCCAGGTCCTCGGAGCAAGCCTGCTGGCATTGACTGCGACAGCTATCTGCTCCCATTGCCTTTGTAGTGTCTGTTTGGAGGGCCTCCTGGCCCCCTTAGGGAAGAGGAGCTCTATCCTCCTGCACCAAGGCATTCAGTGCTGCATCAGAGAACCCTGAGACATACTGTCTGTCTCATTGGCCCATTTCCACTCCTCTTTCTGTTCATGAACTCCTCTTGAAGCAGTTCCTGCACCTGCTGTAGCCAAAATGCACCTGGTCTTTAAGTAGTGCAGGCCATTAAATGGTGCTAGCCTGACACAAACAGATTTAGTGCTGTGCTGCACGCTACTATCATTTAAATTAGCAGGCAGCGTGAAGATTGTGTGCTGCCTGCATTACAACAAATGGGTGTGGGTTAATTTTGCATCATGATTCCTGTGTCCATTATGGGCCTTATCTATTTTTTTTCCCTATTATCTTTATGGTGCTGTACCAAAAACACAGTGAAGCAGTTTATGCCCTTAATTTCCTGTGTACCAAAGAATGTTCAAAGCAAGGAAAGTCTCTTCTGTCTACATATAATTATTCAGTTGTGTTACCTTACGCTGAGGAGTCCCTACCTGCTCTGGAAAAAAAAAACAAGCAGTGTTGTTAATATCTCCATGATCCTCAATCCCCTTCCTCAAAACATACCTTCTGTGTGAGTCAGCTCCCTGTGTCCACACTATAGGAAACGTGTGTGTTTTGCAATCTCTTACCTTGCCTGAAGCTTCTACTTGTGTCTTTCAGTCCAATGTTCATTGCTGAATTTAATTGGCTGGCTTATTTCTTTTTTATGTGTGTCTTTCATTTTTTTAAAGACCTGTATCATAACTTGTTTCAGTCTTAGTTTACTCCAGTCTAACTCGCTTGAATCTTTTTTCAAAATATAGTTGCCTAAAATGTGCAATCATACTTGCTGCTCTTCTCTGAACCATTCCTAATGTTTTTAGATCCTTTTTTAAGTTTGGCTGACTAAAATTGGAATTGGCCAACCATTGATCTATAGAATGTAAATATAACTTGATTTTACTTGTTATCCTGTGCCCTCTGTTGCATCCGAGTACTTACTTAGCCTTCTTGATAATTATTTGCATTATTGGATTGCTTTCACGATAATCACCTTCATACTTTTCATTTTCTTTGTCTTCCAAAGAGGACCCCTTAATAGCAAAAATTTGTTCATGTTACTATCTGTTGTATTATTGGACATTTAGACAATAGGCTTAAATGTCTTTCTATGTGAAGGAGTTAAGATTTGAGAGGGTTAAGTAGTGAAAGGTTATTTCTACCGGTTGATGAATCTGGAACAAAGATTATAAAATTATGTTTAGTGCCAGCAACATAGAGTAGTTACTAGAAATGTTTTGCGATGAAGGGTTGTTAGAACATGGACTACATTACCACAAGTAGCTGTTGAAGCCAATCCAATGATTCAAGTAGCTAGCACTGGCACAGGCACAATGTGCCGAAAGGCCTCCTGTGCTGAATAATCTCCCTCATTGTGGAAGTTTCCATGAATCCAAACATACCAGCTCATGACCTACCTACATAGCTTTGTATCATCAACAAATTTAATGACTCCCTATTCCATATCTTTTACAAATATTGTGAACACAGAATGGATCTGAGACACCATTGATTACTTTATCCATTGTTTACCACACTCTGCCTTCTGTTACTCGGTCAATTCCATGAACTTCACCCTTTCCAGTAGTCTCACACATGGACATTTGTTGAGCTTCTGAAAAGCTAAGTTGAGCCATTTACAGGATTTCCCTTGTCTTGTAGAATCTCTGTTATTGAAGAACTGAAAAGAAACATGCAAGAATTTCTATTTATAACCAACGTACCCTTTATTTTTTTTTGCAGTGCATGGGCCATTTAAATTTTTTGCTTGGCCTTGCACTTGTGGTAACTTAAAGGAGCCAACTTGTGTGCGGCCTGCGCAGGAACTTTTGGCTTGTTGCATGGCCTCACGGCTTAAAGGCAACATTGTTTTTAACCCATCAGTCTCCTCCTAGAATCATAGAATCGTACAGCACAGAAGGAGGCCATTCAGCCCATTGAGTCTGCGCCAGCTCTTTCAAAGAGCAATCAAGTTAGTCCCGCTCCCCCACTCTTTCCCTAGGTCCCTGCAATTTTTCCTCTTTCAAGTATTTACCCACTTCTCTTCTGAACGTTACCATTGAATCTGTATTCGCTACCCTATCAGGAAGTGCATGCCGGATCCTAATCACTCGCTGTGTTTAAAAAAAAATTCTCATGTCACCTTTTTTTTGCCAATCACCTTAAGTCTGTTCCCTCTGGTTATCGACCCTTCAGACATTGGAAACAGTTTCTCTTTACTTACTCTACCTTAACTGTTAATGATTTTAAACACCTCTATCAAATCTCCTCTTATCCATCCTAAACAGAACAACCCCAGTCTATCCATGTAACTGTAATCCCTCATCCCTGGAACCATTCTGGTAAATCTCTTCTCTACCCTTTCCAAAACCTTCACATCCTTCCGAAAGTGTGCTCCCAGAATAAATACAATATGTGCTTTCCATTTCCGCCTGGGAACAGTATTTTTACTATCTGGTATGTTCAATTTAACTTAATAGCAGAAAGTGTAGAAGTAGTGCTTTCTTACTTTGCCTTACCCACTATTGTGACCTTAGCAGCAATCGGTTAAAAAGGAAACTGACATAACAGACCAGTCTGTGCACCTTCTACCTATTTGCTATGCTTTAATTTTAAAAGGAAATTTAATCCTCAATATTATTTAAAAATACTGACTCCTGGGACTCGAATTATGGTGACTGATGAGTTAGGTGGAGGGACATGAAAATGATTCTGCCACTGCAAGACTTGCCTTTCAATAGCACCTTGAATGATTCAGGACATCCCAAAGTTCTCTGCTGCTAACGAAATACACCTGACGTGTAGCCACTATTGTAATGCAACAGCCAATTTATGGACAGAAAAACAGCAATTTGTGAATGATCAGATAATCTATTTTAGTGGTATTAGTTTAGGGACAAATGATATCCAGGCCACTGAGATAACTACAACAGCAAAATACTGCAGATGCTGGAAATCTGAAATAAATGCAGAAAATACTGGAAATACTCAGTAGGTCTAGCAGTATCAGTGGAGAGAGAAACAGTTAACATTTCAGAACTGATAAAAGTTAGAAAAGGTTTTGAGCAAGTGAAAGGGGTGAGGGTGGGAAGAAGAACAAAAGGGAAAGGTCTGTGATAAGGTGGCAGGCAGGAGAGATTCAATGACAAAAGGTTTCATGGTACAAAGCCAATCGTAATGAAGCAAGTAAAGAAACAAAAGATGTGTCTAGATGAGGTGTGAATGGCAGGAAGAGCAGCCGTCCGAATGCACAGTATAGGGATTAAGAAAGAAACAAGAGAATAACTGAACCAGCAAAAACAGAAAACAAAATGGGGGCAGAGGTTATGATCAAAAATTGTTGAAATCAGTGTTGAGCCCAGAAGGCTGTAAAGTGCCCAAAAGATGAGGTGCTGTTCCTTGAGCTTGAGGTGAGCTTCATTGGAACGCTGCTGCAGGCCAAGGACAGAAAGGTCAGATGAAGACCTAAAATGACAGGTGACTGGGAGCTTGGGGTCATGCTTGCTGGCTGAATGGTGGTGCTCTGCAAAGCAGTCTTCTGGACTCAACATTTAGTTCAAAAATTTTACATCATAACCTCTATCCCCATTTTGATTAGTTTTTTTTGCAGGCTTGTTTTTTTTCTCTTCTTTCTTAATTCCTTCACTTTGCATTCAGACTGCTGTTATCCTGCCACTCACACCTCCTCTAGTCACATCTTTTGTTTCTTTACTTGTCCCATTACCACTGCCTTTGGCTTTGTACCATGAAGCCTTGTCATTTAATCTCTCTGCCCTCCACCTTATCACAGACCTTCCCTTTTATTCTTCTTCCCACTCTTGCCCCCCACCCCCCAACCCCCCTTGCACTTGCTCAAAACCTATTGCATTTCTAACTTTTTTCAGTTCTGATGAAAGGTCACAGTCCTGAAACGTTAACTTTGTTTCTTTCTCTACAGATGCTGCCAGACCTGCTGAGTATTTCTGGGCATTTTCTGTTTCTATTACAATGGGGATAACGCTCCTGCTCTTTGAAATACTGCTGTGGGATCTTTTACATTTACCCAAGAGTGTAGATGGGGCCTTAGTTTAACTTCTGAGCCAAAAGACGGCATCTCCGACTGTGCAGCATCCCTCAGTACATTACTGGAATGTCGGCCTAGATTATGTGTACAATCTCTGGAGTGGGTCTATGAACCCACAAGTTTCTGACTCAGAAGCAAGAATGCTACCAACTGAAAACTAAAATACTGTTGTTCTGAATATTATACTGGGGTGATTATTTATTCCAATATGTGTTTGATATCAGGTTGAAGTCATATATGGATTTTTTTGGTGCCATCTTGAAAATTGTCTCTAACACGAATTGAGGTTAAGTTCCATCAACCAAATTAACACATTTTAATAGATTGTCAAGGGGCAAGTTGAAGTTTCTAGCTCCATGACTCATTGGTAAATATTACAAAAATACATTTTACCAGAGCGACCTCCCCACTAAGTGGTGTTGGAATGACGCACTTTCTTGCTTCAGTTCCGTCCTTGGCATCCTTCCCTGACCTGTTGAATCTGGAACTGAAGTGCGGAGCAGGTAATGCTGCAATGTCAAAATCTATTTAGGTTTTTCTAATATTTACAGCTCCATTGAGTTGTGGAGCTGGAAATTGAAACCAGCTCCATGAAATCTAATTTGAGTATAATGTTCTGAGAGCTGTAAGGGAAGAAATTGAAAGCCCAAAGGCCTTGTACGAAAGTAGGCTATCAACCTGCACACAAGTTGCAATATTTGAAAACCAGATTTATCCCATACTTCATATACACATCTGTTGTATCATTGAACTGGTTCAATCAAACACATCAGGACATCCTCTCTTAAAAGTGAGAGAGCGGATGTGGGGTCAAAACTTGCATATGTAGGAAAATGCAGCAGCCAATTTATGCACAGCAAAGTTCTGCAGACAGCAGTGAGATAATGTCCAGATAATCTGTTTTAGTCATGATGGTGGAGGGATAAATATATAAACATTGATCAAGACACCAGGGAGAACTCCCCAGCTCTGTCATGGGAAGGGGAAAGGGAAGGCAGGTCCACAGTTTAATGCCTCATCTGAAAGACAGTGCATCTGACAGTGAAAAAGCACTTACATTTATATTCCCTCAGTACTGCACTGGAGTGTCAGCCAGTTAAGATTTCAGCAGGAGGTAAAAACTGATTCCTTTGGAAATGAAAGAAAAATCCAGGCTAATTTGCTGACTAAGGCAGCCCACAGGTTATCTCTAAAGGGTGGTGCCATTTCTGATTTCTATTTTGCGCCAAGTTCATGATTTTAAAATGACATTTGCTAGACTTAATACATCCTGCATAAAACGGGAGCAAATGGAGCAGGGATTCTTTTTCATAAAAAAAGATTTAGCTTTCGACTGAATGAGTCCTTCTCGTCTCTGTCTGTGGTCTGCAATTGTGTACTGAGAGTTTAAATATTTGCTGCTTTGGTTAATCTTTCTGGATCTTCTATCTTCCAAAACTTGTAATGAAAGATCTTTTTTTTCAGTGCAAGTTTTGTTTTATTAACTTTATTCAGCAGACTTGCACATGAATGGCCATTTCAGTGAGGCATTGGAAGACTGCCAGGGATTGGGAATCAAGAATCTGCATCAGTTTCTACCTTTGGGGGTGGAGGCGAATGAGGGGAGAAAGTCAGAAGGAAAAACAGAGGCAAAAGAAGAGACATACTTATTTTTGAACTGTTTGCTTTTAAAAGTAGTATTTGCATTGAGATTGACTCGTTATATTGGAAGATAAAGTGTCATTTAGTGGATTTGCATTTCCGACACAAAATTTAGTCTACTGGGAGTGCATTTCGGGAATTCTAACGCATAGTTCTTACGAGTTTCTGAGCATCAATTTTAATAGGCAGAAAGTCCTGGGTAGCAAACACCATAATCCTGATGTGCGTGAATTTGTAAAATAACATCTACCTTATTTTGTGTGTGCCAAAGCGATGTCATTCTACTTGGGTCGCTCAGTGTTTTGGTGCCTATCAATGATTTCTGCTGGGCTTAAATGTGAACTATATTTATGAGGTACTTTGCTAGTGTCAGTACTGAGGTTTCACTGCACTCCATTTTTAGCTGGGCTGACATTTTGTATAGAACAACACATCTGAAAAAAACTTTAGCTCGGGCACACGTGTCACAAGAAGATATACCTCAGATTAGCACAGTAACTTTTTTTTAAAAAAGCTCAATTTGAAAAGCGATTACATTATCTCTGAGTAAACATTGTTTATTTGCAGTGTTCATGAATAAGTGTTTACAGGTGAGTCTGAATGGTTATATGGATGGCAGTGTTGCAAGATAAGTGATACTGAATATGTCATTCATAGGTGTGCACTGTACTTAAGAAGTTTTTATTAATATGCAAATATAACAAAGGATATTAAAAGTTATTGTCTTGAAGTCTGATCTGAGGCAAGTGTTCTGTATTATTGTGCACTCCTGGGGCTAAAGCATATTGCAATGATTCCATCAGGAAAGTGCACTCATTTTGATGAACTCCATAGTCATATTGACACAGTCAAATTAATGATTACATCATTTATTTACTATCTAGTCAGAAGATGCTTACTGTTTGCTTTAAAACTATTAAATAGAAAGCTAAATCTAAAGCAGGTCATCATGTTGATGGACTACCAGCCTCTGTCACATTCTGACCCATCTTTGAGAATTCTCTCCAAACGTAACATTCCAGACTGTGAGGAATTCGTTTTTTTATTGGGTGACATCACAGTTACAGAATAGATGAATTGAAGGTTCACACTGTTCACTGCTTATCAGACCAGCCATGCCGACAAGTGCTTGTATGTATTTTACACCTTTTCTAACATACTTTCTTTGTTCCGATTACGCTTTTAAAATAATGCAGCTGTTGTCTTTTGCTAGCCTGCTGGCATGGAGTCAAGATCAAGCTGATTGTCTGGTAATGAAATATGGGGCAAGTATCAGTTGCTGCTATTGCTTTTACCTCCCATTGTTATTATAATCACTTGTAGGGTCATTGTTATTCCAGTAATAACTCAATATTGCAGTAACACTGTAATATTACAGAAATGTAGCCACCATCCTTACAGCAACAATATTAGTCAGTTATTGCAGTAACAAATCAATGAATCGTTGTTATAATATTGGTGCCACAAGTGACAGCTCAATATTACAGTCAGTTATTGCAATGCCAGTTACCACATTGACAATTCATTATTACAGAACAGGTCAGCTTTAGTTATGATTCAATATTAGTTATCAAAATAAGTAATTGTTACAGGAACAATTCAAAATTAGTCATTATTACAGCAACAATTTAATCTGTTACAGTATCAACTCAATTTGATGTTATGTTGATATTATAGTAATTGTTACAGTACCAATTCAGTTAGTGATTGTTATAGTAACAGTCTATTGTTTCAACAGCAAATCGATATACAATTGTCATAGTAACATTACAGCCATTATTATACAATAATAACTCTATTACACCATTGTTAAAGTAACATTCATTGTTATTACAGAAATGATATGGCACATGATACTTTAATGTTACGGTTACTCGATTACAGAAGAGTACTCTTACTAAATATCTGAGTTTGTGTGCAGGCGTTTTTAAATAGCAGTGCTACAAATGATAGGGGGCACCTTGCTATATGTTATCTATGTGCCGTACAATCCTTAAACATCCAGTATTTTAGCTTTGACTATCCCTTCTCTCATTGAAGGTGCCAAGGTATTAAGTGCGAGATAGATTTTTTTCCAGATACTCCACAAATTCATAAACATCTTTCCAGGTGTGGAGCCAAAAGGCATTTTGCAGCCTTCAGACACTTGTGCCTACCAACACTGTCTGTGTCCAAATTTCTGGTACAGCAGAAAATTGAACTGGTGATAAAAGATATCCAATCAGCAACAGATTGGCATTTCCCATGGTCCCTACTGGGAAACAGTCTCTTGATCAGACAAGCAGCAGAAAGCAGAGAATGACGATAAAACCGTCACACTGCAAAAGGCAATATTCTCATCCACTACAGTGAAAATTCTCGGGAGGTAATTTGGTAAATTTCAGCACACATTTTTGGTTTCAGCTTATTAAATATGTCAAATGATAATGGACTACAAAGAAATTTGGTCTCTGAAGTTAACTACACTGCGGGGAACCATCCCAAGTATATTAACAAGTGTCAATATGAGTTTTCCAATGGGGGAAAAATGCACCTTTTGCACGAACTGGAAAATGGATAACTCTAATATTTCACCCTCTGCAAGAGTGAACTGGTCACACAGCTCCACAGATTTTGGGGAGCATTGAATTATTCTCTGAAACGTACATAAAATTCTCAATGTATATGATTATATATTGTACATATAATTGCAATATGGCATGTACAAACCTTTCGAAGCATATGTAAACGCTATTGGTCTAGAACCAATTGCTTTTACATATGTTCAGTGCAGTCAGATTCAATGTTCAGAATTCTTGCACTCTTATTATCGTTGCCAGTTTATGCTTTCCTTCATATGTCGCCTGAGGATTCTTCTATTTCTCATTGCTCAGAGTCAATCCAGTTGGAACATATTGCCAAAGGAGATCAGGGTGGGGGGTGGAATTTTCCCAGGCCATGGAAGTGGGTTTGGAGGCGGGGCGAGCGAGCAAAATCAGAGAAAAATGTGTTGTGCCTGTTCCCGACATGTTGCCACTTCCTCCTGCTTTTCCCAGAGGCAGCTTCTGTGCAGTGACGGCAACCCGCCTGGCAGTGGCAAGTAGCCCATTAAGCTTGTTAAATGGGCAATTTGCAGCAGTTTTCCAAGGGCAGTGCAATTTTGAGAACATTGCACAAGCCCCGCACTGTGTCAGAGCCTCAGCTACTCAGAGGAGGCAGCTGCGCAGAGGGAGGTCAGAGTGGCACGAAAATAAGATGCAATCTGACTGTTTAACAGTGGAAACTGTAAGCCTGAGGGCATCAGTGGGCAGAGGCTTGCCATCGCAAGAGGAGCTCTCGCAGACTGTGCTCGGGGTGCAGAGAGGTTTGCCCGTTCCTTCAGTCTTTTTTTGCAGCCTTTTCACCCTGCCCTCCTTTGAGCCTTTCCTCCCAGCAGCACACCAACACTGCAGCCGTTGTGAAGGTTGCCAGTGCGCTGATTGGCCCGCCCTCCTTCTCAACCCACCCACCGTCCCTAATTGGACAGTGAACCTGGAGGCACCCTGCTAATTGGTCGCCTTCTGGAAAATTGACCTGGAAGGCACACTGCTCTGACGGACGGGTTACGGACCTGTAAATGGTCCTGACAGCTGAATATATTCTATGCCTGGAAAATCCAGCCCCCTGCTTTAGCCCAGCATAAAAAGCCCTTCCAGGGAGCAGATACTTGACCATATTGTGAGGCAGCAGGAGGTCCTCTGTGAACTGTCCTCCACATATTCGTGCCAGCTGGAGGGACACACCAGCCTGATTGTTCCTTTACAATCTCAGTGAAGGGTTAGCTCTCTGTGTCAGGAGCTAGAAACCTTTGGAAGCTTTTGAGTGTTGTTTTCCTTTTACTTATTGACTTACAGCATACTGTGTGATCAGCATTAGCTTTTTTTAAATTTGCCTATACATTGAATCTTCAAGGTCTCTCTTACTTTAGCATTCTTTCATAATCCACTAGTGCAAGTCCTTCACAGTTTGACTGAGGAATGCACCGTCTGCTTCAAATAACAACTAAACTGGTGCACAGTCTGCTCAGTAAAACCATAAAATGGAACTAGTTTCAAGTGATTATTGATGGAATCATAGAAACTACAAGACGGGAAGAGGCTGTTCAATCCATCGAGTTCATGTTGATCCTAGCTCTTAATTGAAACTGTTCACTTTTATCCCACTTTCTTGCCCTTTCTCCATATTGTTTGATACTTCCTTTTTAAATGCTCATCCAATTGATTTTACAGTCTGTATTCCAGTAGAAACATGATAAAGCAATCCATGTTCTAATAACACTCTGTGAAAAAATTCTTTTGACGTTCCCCTTTGTTTTTCCAGGGACTATCCTCAGTCTCTGCTCCCTTGTCATTGATTCACCAATGAGAGGAAGTGATATTTCGCTCGTTACATCAAGTCTAATCTTCGTTCCAGTCGAGCTTTTGTTCTTTTATAACTCAATTGAAGCAAAGGCGACACACTTAGAAATGATCCTTCCTCTCTGACTAGACGGCTCTTATGGGAAGTTTCAAAGTTCCCAAATTAATAAGTTTTGATTATTTGCTCACTCTCGCATCTTGCCATCCTGTACCTCCCAGGACATGTTGTCTCATTATGAGAGAGCTGATATTCTAGCTGTTCTCTACATCTCAAGGGATTTGATTCTTATTTTTCCAAAATTTCTGCAACTTAACAGTGGGACGGCTTTATTTTCTTGCAAAATGTTAAGAACCTATTTGGCTAGAGCTAAGGAACAAAAAGGCTGTGATTACATTGCTCGGTGTAGTCTATAGGCCACCAGCTAGTGGGAAAGATGTAGAGGAACAAATTTAAAAGGAAATTAGAGAGATGCAAGAATTATAGAGTAGTGATAATGGGGGTCTTCAGTTATCCAAATATAGACTGAGATAGTGGTGGTGTAAAGGGCAGAGAGGGGCAAGAGTTCCGAGAGTGGGTTCAGGAAAATTTTCTACAGCAGTATGTTTCTAGTCCAGTGAGACTGACACACCTGGAGCTGGTTCTTGGGAATGAGGGGGGCCAAGTGGACCAAGTGTCAATAGGGGAACATTTAGGGGTCAGTGATCATTGTATCATAAGGTTTAGGTTGGCTATGGACAAGGACAAGGAACAATCCAGAGTAAGAATAATTTACTGGGGGAAAGCCAGCTTCAACGGGGTAAGAAAGGGTCTGACCCAAATAAATTGGAATTAAAGGTCGGTAGGAAAAACAGTAACTGAACAATGGGCTGCTTTCATCCAGTCATCAGTGGTGGCAGACAATAAAACAACTGACAGCAGGAGGAGGCTCCACAAACATCACCACCCTCTATGGTGGGGGAGTCCAGCACATCAGTGCAAAAGATGAGGCTGAAGCATTTGCAACAATCTTCAGCTGGAAGTGCTGAGTGGCTGATCCATCTCGGCCTCCTCATGAGGTGCTCTGCATCATAGATGCCAGTCTTCAGCCAATCCGATTCATTCCAATGTGATATCAAGAAACGGCTGAAGGCACTGGATACTGCAAAGGCTATGGGCCCTGACAGTATTCCGGCAATAGTACTGAAGACTTGTGCTCCTGAGCTAGCCTTGCCCCTAGCAAAGCTGTTCCAACAACACTGGCATCTACCCGGCCATATTAAAAATTGCCCAGGTATGTCATACGCACAAAAAGCAGGACAAATCCAACCCGGCCAATTACCGCCCCATCAGTTTACTCCTGTTCATCAGCAAAGTGATGGAAGGGGTTGTCAACAGTGCTGTCAAGTGGTACTTGTTCAGCAATAACCTGTGCACTGATGCTCAGTTTGGGTTCTGTCAGGGTCATTCAGCTCCTGACCTCATTACAGCCTTGGTCCAAACATGGACAAAAGAGCTGAACTCCAGAGGTGAGGTGAGAGTGACTGTCCTTGACATCAAGGCAGCATTTGACCGAGTGTGGCATCAAGGAGCCCTAGCAAAACTGGAATCAATGGGAATCGGGGGGAAAATGCTCTGCTGTTTGGAGTCATACCGAGCACAAAGGAAGATGGTTGTGGTTGTTGGAGATCAATGATCTCAGTCGCAGTACATCACTGCAGGATTTCCTCAGGGTAGTGTCCTAAGCCCAACCATCTTTAGCTGCTTTATCAATGACCTTCCCTTCATTCAAAAGGTCAGAGTGGGGATGTTCGCTGATGATTGCACAATGTTCAGCACCATTCGTGACTCCTCAGATAATGAAGCAGCCCATGTCGGTATGCAGCAATCCTTGGACAACATTCAGACTTTGGCTGATAAGTGGTAAGTAACATTAGTGCCACACAAGTGCCAGGTAATGACCATCTCAACAAGAGAGAATCTAATCATCTTCCCTTGATGTTCGATGCCATTACCATCGCTGAATGCCCCACTATCAACATCCTGGGGGTTACCATTGACCAGAAACTGAACTGGACCAGTCACAAAATGCTGTGGCTACAAGAGCAGGTCAGAGGCTGGGAATCTTGTGGCAAGTAACTCACCTCCTGACTTGCCAAAGCCTGTCCACCATCTACAAGGCACAAGTCAGAAGTTTGATGGAATACTCTCCAATTGCCTGGATGGGTGCAGCTCCAACAACACTCAAGGAGCTTGAAGCCATCCAGGACAAAGCAGCCCACGTGATTGGCACCCCATCCACAAACTTCAACATTTACTCTCTCCACAGATGTACAGTTGCAGCAGTATGTACCATCTACAAGATGCACTACGGCAACTTCGACAGCACCTTCCAAACCTGTGACCTCTACCCCTAGAAGGACAAGGACAGCAGATGCATGGGAACACCACCACCTGTAAGTTCTCCTCCAAGCCACATGCAATACTAACTTGGAACTATATCTCTGTTCCTTCACTGTTGCTGGGTCAAGATCCTGGAAATCCCTTCCAAACAGCACTGTTGGTGTACCTACACCCCAAGGACTGCAGCGGTTCAAGAAGGCAGCTCACTACCACCTTCTCAAAGGCAGTTGGGGATGGGCAATAATGCTGGCCTAGCCAGCGATGCCCACATCCCCCGAACAAATAAAAAAAAAGTGCAGGCACAGTCAAGCTATATTCCCAAAAAGGGGAAAAGTAGGGGAAAGCAAATCCAGAGCTCCCTGGAAGACGAAGCTTCAGAGAGGAATTGAAAAAAGCAAATAAGAGAAGCAAAGAAACAGTATGAGAAGAAACTGGCAATTAACATAAAAGGGGATGCAAAAGTCTTCTATCAGTGCATAAAAAGTAAAATGGTGGTAAAAGAAGGAGTTAGGGTCCTACGGGACTAAAAAGGGGATTAACACATGGAGGCAGGGGGCATGGCTGAGTTATTAAATGAAGACTTTGATCTGTCTTTACCAAGGAAGAAGATGCTGTGCAGGTCATGGTGAAAGCGGAGGTAATTCAAACGCTTGAAGGGTTTAGAATTGATAAAGAGGAGTTATTGGATAGGCTGTCTACATTTGAAGTCGATAAGGCAGCAGGACTGGATGAGATGCATCCAAGGATACTCAGGGAAGTTACAGTTGAAATTGCAGAGGCTCTGGCCATAATTTTTCAGTCTTCCATAGTTTCAAGGGTGGTGCCAGAGGACTGGAGAATTGCACATGTTACATCCTTGTTCAAAAAAGGGTGTAAAGATAAGCCCAGCAACTACAGGCCAGTTAGCTTAACCTCAGTGGTGGGGAAGCTTCTAGAAGCGATACTTCGGGACAAAATTAATTGTCACTTTGGCAAGTGCAAAATAATTAAGGAAAGCCAGCATTGATTTGTTAAGGGTAAATTGTGTTTAACCAACTTGCTGCAATTTTTTGAAGAGGTAACAGAAAGGCTTGATGAGGGTAATGCTGTTGATGTGGTGTACATGGACTTCCAAAAGGCTTTTGATAAAGTGCCACATAACCGACTTGTGAGCAAAGTTATAGCTCATGGAATAAAAGGGATAGTAGCAACATGGATACAAAATTGCCTGAGTGACAGGAAACAGAGAGTAGTGGTTAGTGGATGTTGTTCGGACTGGACGAAGATTTGCAGTGGAGTTCCCCAAGGATCGGTGTTAGGACCCTTACTCTGCCTGATATATATTAATGACCTAGACATTGTTAGATAGGGCACAATCTCAAAAATTGCGGATGATACAAGACTTGGAAGCATTGGAACTGTGAGGAGGGTTGTGTTAAACTTTAAAAGGCCATAGACAGGTTAATGGAATAGGCAGACAAGTGGCAGATGAAATTTAATGCAGAGAAGTGTGAAGTGATTTATTTTGGTAGGAACAATGCGGAGAGATGATATAAAATAAAGGCAGTAATTCTAAAAGGGGTGCAAGAGCAGAGGGACCTGGGTGTATAGGTGCATAAATCATTGAAGGCGTAAGGTCAGGTTGAGTGCGTGGTTAATAAAGCCTAGGGTGCTGTATGCTTTATAATTGGGGCATAGAGCAAGGAAGTTATGTTAAACTTGTATAAAACACTGGTTCAAGCCCAACTGGAGTATTGTGGCCAGTTCTGGGCACAACACGTTTGGAAAAAATGTGAAGGCATTAGAGGGGGTGCAGAAAAGATTCACGAAAATGGTTCCAGGGATGGGAAAGTTCAGTTATGTAGATAGATTGGAGAAGTGGGGACTGTTTGAGAGGCGATTTGATGGAGGTATTCAAAATCATGAAGGGTCTGGACAGAGTATATGGAGAAAAACTGTTCCCATTGGTGAAAGGATCGAGAACCATCGGGCACAGATTTAACGTAATTGGCAAATGAAGCAATGGGGACACGAGGAAAAACCTTTTCATGCAGCGAGTGGTTAGGATCTGGAATGCGTCGCCTGAGAGTCTGATGGAGGCTGGTTCAATCAAGGTATTCAAGAAGGAATTCATTGTTATTTGAAAAGGAAGAATGTGCAGGACTATGGGGAAAAGATAGGGGACTGGAAGTAGGAAAATTACTCCTTCGGAGAGCCAGTGCAGATATGATGGGCTGTACGGCCTTTTTTGTGCTGTAACAATTCTGCGATTCTGAGTGAAATCTCTATTTTGCAACAGTTGGCAGTATCATTCAGTGAATGATTGTTTACAAAATGTATTTGCACCTCTGGATTCTCCATGGGTCATGTCATAGACTCTCTGCATTTCCATTTGTTCCTTAGGCCAATTCATTTTTGTAGGTCCAATTTACTGAAGAAGTTTGTAATTGGTGCCATTTTAAACCACAACACTCTCCTGTGTGTGTAGGCTTGAAAATTAGCCCTGTCAATATGTATATTATATGCAACTCTACTATGACACCGGAGTACATTAAAATCAGTTGGTAATACTGTGTTGATAATCGTTCTGGCTGTTGTTCTTATTTTCTCCAGATGTGACATGCTAGCCTCTTCAAGTTGTTACAATAAATGAGGTAACAACACATAACAGGCTGGATTTTTCTCTGTGGACATGTTGGGTTGTGGCTTGCTGACTGTTCTTCACTCGATGCACGCATAATGCTGGCAATACATGGGGCCCGGTTTTTCATTTCTTCAGCTGTGCTCCTCTTTACCAGCCCTCGCCAGGACTGCCTGGTGGAAGGTGGTGCTAGGCCCAATGTAGCAGTGGTAAGGGCGCTGATGCCTGCTAATGAAAGGACAGGGACTAGAAGAGGCCTTCTTTCCCTCTACTCTGTCCCCCAGCACTTGTCTTTGTAGGCTTCAGCCTCCACCACTTCCTTTTCTTCAGAGCTATTCTTCCCCTTCAAGATCTCTCGCTGCTTCTTGTGTTGACCCAATTGCAGCAGGACCCCACTCCCCTCTTCGGTTCTGGCTGGCTCTCTCTAGGCAGCGGGAATCCCACCAAGGAGCCTGTCTGCGTGTTCAATGGTTGAGAAAAATGGAAATCCTGCCTCATTGCCACTCTGCCTCGTCCACTGTTTCCTCCAGCTTACCATGGGCAAGATCATGGAAGATTCATGGGTGTTAAAAAAAAAAATCACTTTTTGGGAAATATCACTAATCCTGTCTTTCATTTCCTGCAGTGTAACTTCTTGTTGCTATATAGTCAATGTAATGTATGTAACAGTCTCTTTTTTTTTTATCCATGGCTACGGCTTAATCAATCAACCAATCCCTTTTACCTATGGTATTTTAGTCAGGAGAGAGACAGTGTGCCCAGTCAGCAGTATTCAATATTTTCACACCAATATTTAAAGGCAGTTTTCCTTTCGTACTTACAGAAGGAGCACTCACCAAAATGTTGATTTTATGTCTTTCGCTCATCCAACTTAGAGGTGATGGAACTCTGTTTCTAAACCAACACTAATGTTCAGAGTTTAAATGAGCCTATTGTAGGGGGTTCCCTTTGAGACAGACTGGCGGTCGTTGTAAATGATAGGTCGTCCCTTGATATCAGCTGAGCCAGCACTTTGGATGAATGCTCAGTCTGCACTGGACAAGTCTGTTTGTATCTTCTTTCCAAGACACCCTTTTGGAAGTCCTCAAGTACTTGTAAGAATCAAGAAAGGGAAATCAGCTGATGCTACCTTGTTTAAGTGCAGTGTCCCACGAATGCTCCATATCAAAAATGAAGGATTTGTGTCGAATTCAGTGATTCATATTTTTACCATGGCATACTACATTTTTGCACTCTTGTCTTCAACATTATTTGAAGCATGTTGCTATTTTTGATTTGTGATTTGAATTGTGTCCAGTGTTTTTAAAATGTCATTTAATGGACTATGATTTCAGGTTTGCTTTTATAGCAATAGGCTCAACTTGTGATCGACCACACATCAAGTTTCTGATTGCAGCCTGGGGAAGTGCAAAACAAGGAGGGTGGAAGGAACACTACTAATGGGCAGGGAGGGAGAGCAGAATAGAATTGATTGCACCCCCGTTGCCCTCTCACTTCCTCACCAATAGTGAAAATGATTTTCTAAAATGTATATTTGTGTTTCGAAAGTGTTTTAGCACATCAAACTGCTCCAAAGTGCGCAATGAACCACTTTTGAAGTTTAGCGACTGTTGGTAGTCCAAGTTTCCCTCTAAGTCACACACCATCCCGAGCTGGATATATATCGACTTGCCTTCATTGCTGGGTCAAAATCCTGGAACTCCTAACCTAACAGCATTGTCAGAGAGCCATCACCATACAACCTGCAGCAGTTCAGGGAAGTAACTCATCACCACCTCTTCAAAAGCTGCTAGGAATGGGCAACAAACACTGGGTTTGCCCATATCCCCAGAATGAACAAAGGGAAATGTAGGCAAATTAGGTAGCAGCCATTCAGTGTAAGTAAACACAAATCTGAAGAACAATTTAACTTGGATTTTTTAGTTGAAGGAGAAACATTGACAATGGCTTCAGTAGAACTTCCCGGAAATAGGACTTCATAAGATTTCATCTGAAGAATAGCATCTCCAGCAATGCAAAACTTCTCCCAATACTGTATAATAAATGGATCAAGTTAATAGTAAACTTAAAGTTGCATACAGGACTATAACCCGCAGCGCTGATCCAGCTACCTACCTACCAATTAAATCGATTTATAGATTGCCTGCTCAATAGGGAAGGGATTTGGAGAAGTGGGGGCAATGACTTTTAAAAAGGAGGAAGAAAAAAAAGAAATCATGGATTGTCCTATTAAGTATGGTGTATTTGGTGACCTGTCTTTGTATCATCACAAGGTCACTCCATTGCTTCTTCTGCGGAAGATAATAGCTTATTTAAGCACCGATAACTAAATGCCGACGTAGAATTTAAGTTGCAGTTTATGGCCTTCATTAAACCAATTCTGGGATCTTTTTCAGGATATTGTTGCAAAGGTTTATTTCAGTGATGTAATTTTATTTTTGTAGTGGGGCAGGGCAGGGCGAGAGGATGTGCTAGAATAAAATAATGTGTTATCAATATAAATAAAAATCATTCAAAGTGATAGGACAGGGTCACAGAGAATAACTGACCAGAAGGTCATGGAACAAAGGCAAAGGGTATGTTAATGGTGTGCTAAAAGACCAAGCGTTAGTATAGAGAGGGTGTGAATGAAAAAGGGTCACTGACCTGAAACGTTCTCTGTCCACAGATGCTGCCAGACTTGCTGAGTATTTCCAGCATTTCTTGTTTTTATTTCAGATTTCCAGCATCTGCAGTATTTTGCTTTTATATTATTATTATGTTTGAACTGATTGTTGCATTTCTGATGATATAGAAAAATGTGGAAGTAAAAGACTTGAAATGGGCCAAAGCAGCATGACATACAGCACCCAAGAATACTCAGAACTTTGCATTAAACCTTTGCCATAAACAGGCCATGAACGTAACTTAAAATCTTTGAGGGAATTGTAGAGAGCAGCACAAATGAGCACCATGCTACAAACTGGAGCAATAATGTTAGAAGGATGACTGCAGCCAGGCAGGGCGACTACCCACGTAAGAGAACCGGGGCTTCATCTTTTTAAAAGTGACACCTTCTGTCTCTGCATTTACTTTATCTGAGTTAAAAATGACAGCTCCGTAAACTTCCAGTCCCAAAATGAATTCCACATGTCTTTTAATAAATGTGTCTTTATCTAAACACAAACTGTGTTGTTCATAAATCATTCCCAATGACGTCATAGTTTCAATTAGCAGGCTTGCTACGTGCGTGGCTCGGTGCCTTGAGATTAGGCTTCATTTAATTTGATCTGTAAGAGGGCTGTAATGAGGTCTGGTGCAGAAATATAAATGTATTGTGACAATCAAAATGATATTTTCAAAGTCATACATGTCCTGATTCCACTTGTGCCTCATAAAGCATTGTCAATAAAAGCTGCTTTATATTCATCTAAGGATAATTAATTGAGACTTTAAAAATAAATGCTTAGACCACTTACAGCATACTCTCAAAACATGCACTGTTTTGAAAATTTGTGCTGCATAGTTAACTTCTACCTTTTTTGCTGTGCTACAGAGGCCATCTTAGATTGAACATGAATACTTAAAACTCCCATCTATGTTGCATGTGCAACTCAGCACTTAGAGATACCAGTGCCTTTTCTTCAGTGTTTTGAGTGCAATCCCTGCAGTTTACAAAGAACCATTGATTCTTTATATGGTTATGGTTCAGTTTTATAGGTACTATCTGGAGGGATACTGGTGTAAACAGCTGGAAACCCAGCCTCATCCTGTAATTGTGACAAAATTTCAGAGCAAATTTCTTGATACTTTTCCAAAAGATAAATCTCTGAGGTGTCTCTGAGATCATGCTTAAAGATGCTGATTGGACAAATGTCAACCCATTATATTCTGTAGTGATGAAGGCCTGCACATCAGACCTAATTGTCCTTCATCAGCATTTACCGGACAAGGTGGAAAATAGCCCAGGTATGTCCTATCCACAAAATGCAGAACAAGTCGAATCTGGCCAATTCTCGCCCGATCAGCTTCCTCCCAATCATCTGCAAAGTGATGGAAGGAGTCACCAATGGTGTCGTCAAGCAATAATGTGTTCACTGATCTTCAGTTCAGGTTCGGCCAGATTCACTTGGCTCCAGTCTTTTATCACAGTCTTGATCCAGGATAGGAGAGCTGAATGCCAGAGAAGCGAGAGTATTTGCCTTCAACATTTAGGCAGTACTTGACAGAGTGTGACAGCAAAAAACCCTAGCAAATCTGAAGTCACTGGGGTCAAGGGGAAAACCCTTCAGTAGCCGGAGTCGTAAATGACGGGAAAATGAATGTGGAGTGCTGCACCGTCTGAAGTGCTGTCTTTCAGTTGAGACGGTCATTTGAGGGCCTGTTTGTCCTTGCAGGTGGATGTAATGGATCCACTGGTGTTATTCAAAGCAGAGCAGGGAAGTTCTGGATAATATTTATCCATCAATCAATATCACGAGTACAGATGATCGGGTCGTTTATCACATTGCTGTTTGTGGGAGATTGCTGGGCACAAATTGGCTGCTGTGTTTCCTACATTACAACAGTTGCTAAACTTCAGAAGTACTTCTTGGGATGCCCTGAGTTGAAAGGTGCTATATAAATGCAAGTTCTTCTTTTTTGATTTGGTAATGCTACCGAACCATTTTGGAGTAGGAGGAATTCTCGAAAAGGCTCTAAATGTAGACGTGATGTCCAATAGCACTTTTCCCTGGTAATACCATTGCCCCCTTTTTACTCACTCCTAATTTTTCAAATCATTCAATTAAGGAAAACATGGTACAAATAGAGCAAAAAAAATGCTGCGAGTTGTTATCATCTGGAATGCACTACGTGAAAGGATGGTAGAAGCAGATTCTATAATGACTTTCAAAAGGGAATCGAATAAATGCTTGAACGGGAAATATTTGCAGGGTTTTGGAGGAAAGGGCGGGGGGGGGGGGGTGCTTTTCCAAAGAGCAGGCATGGTGGGCCAAATGGCCGTCTTCTGTGCTGCATTATTCTGATTCTAAGATATCCAATTGATTGGGTGGGTTTTTGGTTCTGGTAACTGACTGCCCAAGTCGAGAGCCAATGAATGATGCGATTATCATATACAGGGGAAGGTGTTACAAATATACAGACATCATTTTGTCAAAAATTTCCATAGGCATGCGATGGTAAGCAGCACTCAGGCATCACTGTGTAAAGATTCCTCATGGTAACGTGCTAATAGGTTTAATAGGAAGAGTTAATGAGTCGTGTATTGAAAGCAAATGGTTGAAAGCTGAGGTCGTTTGTTTGTACAGAACGCCATTTATATTCGTCCATTTCCAATCCATTAATTTCTTGCATCTATCTTGTGGGTTAATGGCATTTTCCTATCTGCAAATGTACACTGCTTATCAAGATGTAATTTTAGGGCATATAAATAGTGTTGCCAACATTTCCAAGACTGACCCGGAGTCTCCAGGAATTAAAGATTAATCGGGACACTAAGCAACCTAGAAGAGAGATCATAAGGGCATTACCAGAAAAATTATGTATTTTTATTGTGATTTGATCACTTTGGCTTATCAGTTATAAAAATATTGGAGATGGTTAGAGGTCATGTGATGAAACCTCCAAGAATCCATTCAACCAGAGGTGGCAACCCCCAGAAACAAAGCATTAGAACAATAATAATAACAACAATAATAACAGTTCTGATGAAGGGTCACTGACCTGAAACATTAACTCTGCTTCTCTCTCCACAGATGCTGCCAGACCTGCTGAATATTTCCAGCATTTCTTGTTTTTATTTCAGATTTCCAGCATCTGCAGTATTTTGCTTTTATTTAAGCATTAGAACAAACCTGCACAATACAGTGCTTATTTAGCAAGTAAACAAAAGGATGTTTTAATCTTTTTGGTGTGGTCAGAAATGAATAACAATGAGATGAAATGATGTTTCTTTATTAACAGCGCAGTACCAATATAAACTACAAGAAATCACCATGCATTTTTTAATAATCTGACCTTTGAGTGTTAAGTGGTTGACTTCGTATAGTTTTACAATTGAATTGTGTGACAAATAAACTGCATTCCAGATGATGGCTACAATTCTCTTTGTGGTCGAGGTCCTCAGTGGTATGGTTTAAAAATGAAGAATGGGTCTTAGTGATTAACAAGCTAATGAAAACACTTTTATCAATGTAAAACAAAAATGTCTCATTTCTTTTGGATTTTTATGGTATTTTCCCTGTGGAACATTTCTCTGAATCAATATTATAGAGTTGTATGAAACACATATGAGCAGTGAGACTCAGCTGTACAGTGGGTTCAATGCTGAAGTCAGCTATCTTGCTCAGAGACCCTCCAGGCTCAAAGTTTACACTCAGTGTTGTCAAATCATAACGTGTGCAGGGTGGGTCTGCCAGGGCTGGGGCGGGGGGGATGGGGGTTGGAGTGGGGGGGTGCGGGGTGATGGTGGGGGTGGCAGAGAGAGGAAGGAGTGAAAGAGTATTGTCGAAAGCTGCATTTGGTGGAGGATTAACCTTGCAGCTGACCCATGGCATTCCAAACATGCCGATATGTTTTACTTTAAACCTTGTGCAACGAGGACTTTTCTTCTTATCCCTCAGTCTGAAAGAGGAAAGTCAAAGAAAATTTCAACAGTAAATATGTTTTCAGGCTCCTTCGATTGGGTCAGTACAGAGAGGGGTAGGAATTGATCATGGAAAGTGATTAGAATAGACTAGTGACGGGAGCAGCCTCCAGATGATGGCATTCCACAATGCTGCTAAGCTGCTAAATCTGTTGCAGTTGCTTCAGAAACACAAGCTGGAATTTTCCACATTAGCAGGGGTGTTAGAACACACAGATTAGCTACTACCTGTTATACGCCCCACCCGATATTTCCTTCCATTGACTTTAATGAGAAGGAAAATCTGGATGAGATGCATAGTGGGCAGCTGATCCGCCCCTGCCAAAGTTCAGAGTTCCTCCCGCTCTTTTTAAGAAGCTCATATAGACCTCATCTGTGGTGGGTAAATTCACTGCCCAACGTGATCCTGAGTTGTGCAGACCAGCAAGACTTGTAGGTTCAACCCCTGGTTTGTGCTGAGTTAGCCGATCTCTGGCAGAGCAGTAGGTTGTGTGATCCAGAGTGGGGAAATATCAGCCAAGGTTCCTGCTCTATGTAGACAGTGCCTGATGTTGGACAAAGGCAGAATTGGCCTTGGTTGTGACACCTCCATGTCCAAATAAGCTGCCTTACTGCTCAGATGAAGAATGAACACTGGGGTAAGGCATGAGAAGAGCACATCAGCGAGGCCCATGAGAGAACAGAAGAAAAGGAGGAGCAAATCACTCCAGGGGAGAATATCTCTTTTGAAACACCACTATTAAAAGGATTGCGGTGGTCACAGAGATAGGAACATAACAACAAGAGGAGGCTAGTCAGGTTCCCAAGTCTGCTCTGCCATTCAGTTAGATCATGGCTAATCTGTATCTTAACTCGGTAACCTAGCCTTAGTTCTGCCTTAATACCCTTGCCTAATAAAAATCTATGAATCTGAGTTTTCAAATTTTCCAAATGTTATGTGGCGTACATTTTGTTTATATCAGAAATTTCTGGCTTGCAGGATTTAAAAAAAAATCTCTGATGACAATGCCATTACTTTTTAAAATGGGAAGACAAAATTATTTGTCGAGTTAAACTTTGTGACGTCAATTGTCATTTTGAAATGTTGCCAGCATCAGTTGGGCCCATTGACAACGTCTCAGGAAACCATCACAGAAAGAAACGGGAAGCAGCTGAAAGAATGTGGCTCTGATTATCTGTTACTGCACAGATCAAGGATCCTTTGCAGCCCTGTGAGAAACTGGTGTTCCACATAGTTCTGAGGTCACATCAGCATTTGGTTTCTGCTACAACCTATACAATCTTTGTATATTTTCACAGCAAATACATTGCATGTCCGGATTTAGCAGTGTCAGTGAGCAAGAGTTGCTTCACACAAGCATCAACAAAGAAGCAGCAATGGATTCTCTGAGCTCCCTGACAGTACGATTGAATCTTACAGTTTGTAATCGCAAGATACTTACAGTTGAGAAAGGCCATTCAGCCCATCTTAATACATCCATCCATCCAGACCAGCCCTATGCCTCCCCTCAGTAGCTGCATCTAGTTGATTCTAAACTGATCCCAGGGTTTCCTTCCTCTACCACTCTGCTCACAGTCCACTCCAAGGTTCGATCACTATATGAAGAAGTACCTTCTGATATTAATCCTAAATTTGCCTCTCAGGTATCTCCTTTCCAGGTTGAAAGGCCCAAACTTCTCTGCTCGGTCTTCACTGCTCAGACCTGCTCAAAGGGCAATTAGGGATGGGCAACAAATGCTGGCCTTGCCAGCGATGCCTGCATCCCATGAAAGAATTTTAAAAATTCATGTACTCTAGTGACCTAGGGAGACCAAAACTAGACACCATAAATAGAAGATAGTCACTCAAACCTAATAAGGAATTTTGATGAAACGTCTTTGCCCAGAATGTGCCACTCTCGACCACATGGAGTGGTTGAGGCAAATAGCATAGATGTATTGAAGTGGAAGTGCATGAGGAAAAATATAACAGAAGGATATGCAGATAAGCTTAGTTGAAGAGGGGTGGAAGGAGGTCCTTCTGGAGCATAGACATGAGGCAGATCAGTTGGGCAGAATGGCCTGTTTCTGTGCTGTAAATTCTATGTAATCAGCCCTGTGGAACTCTTCTGCATTGTTCCCAAGACTTGAATGCCTCCTGTGTTTCTTGGACACAGTGCTCAAACTGTAGTTTGATCTGAGTACTGCAAAGTGTGTGAGCAAGAGAGAATGTGAGACAGAGGGGGCAGGGGTGCAAGACAGAAAGAGGGAGAGGTGCAAGAGAGTGCAAGAGCAAGAAAGAGCGAGGGCAGGTGTGTGGGAGGGAATGCGCGAGAGAGAGAGGGTTTTCTTTTAGAGAATGCTCTGAATACATTTGCACAGACCATGAATGGAGGATCACTTGTAATTAATTGAGGAACTCTTGATGAAGGCCAGGAAAGCAGATTAAGTCCTTGGATTGACATTGAATGGCTAATCTTCCCACATTAAAGTATGAGCGGAATATATTACTGATTGCACATTGATGTGCTTTGGATAGGTAGACAGACGGACAGATTCAGTTTGAATTCTTTCAAATCTTGTTTGCTGAGATTTTGCTTGCTTCATTTGAATCTCCATCAATGCTGCACAGAACAGCAACACTGGTTATCTTGTTCATGTTGGAAGAGCAAAGGAAATTTGCTAAATTAACTTTTCAAACCTAGTGAAGGAGAATTGGAACAGTGCCAGGAATGAGCCAGTGGAATCAAGTTAATATTTGTGAGACTGAGTGGTAAGGTAGAACAGCGAGAAGGAAAACAATGCAGAAATGTTGGGAGACTGCAAGTGGGAAGCAGGTTGGAATGGCACAGGGGGCTGTCAAGAAAGAATGAAGTGTCCAGACGCATGTGGGCAGAGAAGAAATTGAAAAAAATATATAATTTATAGGTCAGGAATTCACACCCAGATTCAGTGAGAATGTAATGAGGTTAATTGCTAGCTCTCAGGTATTATAATGCAGACAAAGCAGATTTTGTATTGTTCCTGAAGGGGACTATAATATACAAGTGTGCTGATATTTATGGTAATAAACAGGTTTTGAGACAACATCGTTGAGTAAGTGTGGGCCCCAGTAGACTGGAAACTGAAGCTGCCAAGATAAGTGCAAAAATTGTCATATCTTACACAGCCTGCACCAAACTTAAAAAAAACAGCCTCTTTTATCAGTTTCTCCTAGTGCATGTGTGGTGAGTATAATAGAACAATGGCACTCTATTAATGAAAGGTGATTTGCCTCCTGCTTCCTTTAGTTTTCATATGCTGTGCAAGAGATCGGTCTTATCAGGCACTTTTCAGAGAAGTATCAGACTAGCTTCTCAAGCCACGGCACATGTGACAGTCTCAATGTAACATGGAGTTGATGCTATCGTTAGACAGATGGACCCACAGTGTGTGATAACTCCCATTTAATTAGCATAACTTAGGGAAATAAAAGTACTGGAAATGTTAAAGCTTGTATTGGAGAAAAGAAAAGCTTCTTCTGGATGGAAGGCTATAGTGATAGAGTTAAACAACTGACAACTGCATATTACTAGTAAGCTATATAATTATGGCAAATATAAAGTGGGACATCTCACTTTGTATTACAAACCGTAGTAGCTTCATTAATTAATTTACTGTGTGCACAATTTCAACTTGGGTATGTTGAATGTTGAATAGAAATCATATTGTAGCTTGATAGAATCAACAGCATTTGCTCAAATTAGTGCCCAGTTGCCTTTCTGCTGCATCGGGTGACAGAACAAAATGTAAGAACAAATTGGGCGACACAGTGGCGCAGTGGTTAGCACCGCAGCCTCACAGCTCCAGCGACCCGGGTTCAGTTCTGGATACTGCCTGTGTGGAGTTTGCAAGTTCTCCCTGTGTCTGCGTGGGTTTCCTCCGGGTGCTCCGGTTTCCTCCCACAGCCAAAAGACTTGCAGGTTGATAGGTAAATTGGCCATTATAAATTGCCCCTAGTATAGGTAGGTGGTAGGGGAATATAGGGACAGGTGAGGATGTGGTAGGAATATGGGATTAGTGTAGGATTAGTATAAATGGGTGGTTAATGGCCGGCACAGACTCGGTGGGCCGAAGGGCCTGTTTCTGTGCTGTATCTCTAAATAAAATAAAATAAAATAAAAAGGTCTTTCTTTCTGATTGAGTGGCTGAGTAGCTCAAATGCTGAGAGCACTGTATTTTTTTCATGACACTGTTATGCCACGGTCTTTATTTTCAAGGCTGTTGTTCTTGGTTGAAAATGTCAAAGCTGAGAGATGAACTAGCAATGATTTTAGGACCAACCGTCAGTCCGTTCAATGCAAGTATCTTTAACCGACTTCTGCTCAGAGTGAAAGGGATAACTGCACAGTATTACAGCAGAATCTAGCTTTTCAAGTTTGTATTGGCCTTGGCTGAGTGCGTAGCACTATTGCCTCTGAATCATGGGGTTGTGGGTCCAAGCCCCGTTCCATGGACTTGACCTAATCTAGACCTGAACACTTCAATGCAGTGCTGAGGGAATGGGATGTTAAATCAAGATGTCTGCCCTACAAAGAACAGCAGGGTAGTTCTCCCTGGTGTCCTTGCCAACAATTATCCCTCAATTAACAGTTAAAACAGATGATCTAATAGTTTATTTAATTGCTATTTGTGGGAGCTAGCGCGCAAGCCGGCTGCTGCGTTTTCTACATTATAACAGTACCTACGCATCAAAAGTACTTCATCAGCTGTGAAGCATTTTGGGACATCCGGAAGTCATGAAAGACATGATCTAAGTGCAAGTCTTTTATTTAACTAGACCTATCTATTTGAATCCTATTTCGCTGTCCTTTCACTATATCCTTTCATTCCCTTTGTCCTCTACTTGGACAGCCACACATGGTAAGGCATTGCACCTTCTATCTTTTCCTAATATCACTGTTGATAGCACCTGGATGTATGGCCAAAATGGGCCAGAAATGCCAACTGTGTCTTCAATGCTCAATTTCTGCCCCCACATTGGCGTTCCTGCTCCAGTGGTTCAGTTGGGGCCCAGTGTAAATGTGGAGGCCGTGCATCCAATGAGATGAGGTGCATCAGCCTTTAAATCGGCAAATGTGGACATCCCTTGTCGGGACTGGGCATAACTGCCAGCACTACAACTCTAGGAGTTTGGGTTCCATTGTGTTTCTACGTCCCCTTTAACTTCATATAAACTAGCATAATATCAAATTGTTTTTTTCCTAGATACATAAATAGTTCACTTAGTTATTTATTAATGCTTTTTTTTCATGAAATCATTAAATTTTTTAAAGCTTGATGGTGACTGTAAGCTTGAACCCATGTGGTTCTACCTCTTTTATTTTAAAATAACTGGAAAAGTAACAGCATCCCACGCCACCTTGATCTTTACCCTTCACACTGTTCAATAACATGCAGATGGTTTCAATTCTCTTTGTTCCAGCATCGCATCATCATTTTCAACTGGAGAGATGCAGGAAAACAGTATTTATACAAATTTAACAGTGCAGTGCTGGCTTCACTTCAGCTCATGTGGTGTTAATCATCCATCACTTTAAGCCGATGTACCAGCAACTGCTGCTGCAGAGTAGGGTTCCTAGGAATGAATCACCCCAATTTACCAAGTAAGGTGTAAGATCCCTTCAGTTGAGTGTTGATTCTGGGTGATCCACATTTGTACAGGACATTTTCAAGTTGTTTGGTCACGTTTCTTCATTGGGAAATGTTCTGTTGTCCCAAAACCATTACTTCAGGATGAGGTGTAAAATCATTTCAAAATGGGTCTGCACTTTACCATTTTGCATCCATTTGTACAGAACAAGTCCAGCTTTTGGTACATCTAAAATCACAGTCTAGGAAGGTTGTGAACACATTCTGAGTCTGGTCTAGCGAGCAGAAAAATTGAATCCGAATCTTGATATAAAGTTATCCTGCAGTCTCATCTTTAAGATGGAGGAATCCTTCTTGGAATGAGCACCAAGGGTGGCTGTGCTCATTCTTAGATCACAAGATAATTACAGATGAGGGAGGCCAGATGTGCACATTCATCCAACTCCCTCCTCCACCAGTATACCATGGCTCCTGTGTGTACCATCTACAGTAACTCTGCAACAATTTACTAAGGTTCCTTCGGCAGCACTTCCCAAACCTGTGACTTCCACCGACCAAAAGGACAAGGGTGCCAGGTGAATGTGAACGCCATCACCTGCAAGTTCCCCTCCAAGTCACACACCATCCCGACTTGGGCATGTCTCACTGTTTCTTCATTGTTGCAGGGTCAAAATCCTGGATCTCCCTCCCGAACAGCACTGTGGGAGTACCTTCACCACACAGACTGCAACAGTTCAAGAAAACAATTCGCCAACATCTTCTAAAGGGCAACTAAGGGTGGACAATAAATCCTGGCCGTGTTAGCGATGCCCATATCCCCAGAACTAATTTTTAAAAAAGCAACTCCCTGCTCCATCCCCCCCCATCACAACTCTCAACTATCTTTAAATTACCCAAAATTACTCGGAAGTCTATTCCAAGTGTTCAATGCTTGTGTGGAAAAATTCTTCTGAACATCTGTTCTAAATTCATCAGTTTGAACTTGTGAGTCCTTTCCAACTGCCTTACCTTGAAGTAGTGCTCCTGATTTACCCTATCAATACCACTTAATATCACTTATAATTCTCTCCAGTCCACTTTCTGTTGCCATCTTTCAAGGCTAAAGAGTCTCATTTCCTCTCCTCCCCACTCAGAGCTCAGCCTTCTGACCCTGGCTGTTCTCTGTAATGGTTTCAGGGCTTGAATGTTTCACTTGTCTCACGGGGACTGTACTCAAGGTGCGGCGTCACCAAAAACATTGTTCATTTTCAGTGTAATATCATCTGACTTACACTCTACTGAATCAGCAATATAGTTCATCATTCTGTTAGCTTTCCTGATTGCTGCTCCACAGTGACTTGACACGTCGAGTACCAAAACTACTAACTCCCAAGATTTCTTTCGATCTCAGCGCTAGTTAGTTTTACACCATTCATAGAATGTGTTGTCCATTACTCTTGTATTTAATTTAATTTACTCTGTTTGGAGTATTGTCCAACCCCTTTTAAAGGTCCCTGGCTGTGTGTCTCTCATCATTTCCCCTTCCCTCAGTTTAGTTTCTTTCTTCAGGCACAAAAATAGCCACAGCAAGCAAATCAAAAAGGACTTTCTCATGAGCATACTGTACTTTGAAGTAATCTGTCAGAATTCTGATTGCTTGGTTCATTCCTCATGGTACAGACCCTGTGGAATAGATGCAAGTCCTAGTAATTGTCAACATGACTAGGCAGTGGATTAGTGGGATGATGCTTCATTTGGAACCTTGTTTGTGCACTGCTGGATATGACTATCTCAAACAGTCCGTAACGAGAAGGATTTCTCCTTGCTGTCAAAGCTGTATTGATAACAACAGAAATTCTCCTTTGGAGAATGCTCCATTGTCATGAAGCACACAACAGATGTCAGTAAGTCAGCTAAAAAGGTAAGAATGATTAACAAACATGCAAAGTATTGGAAATGTGGATCCAGATCATCACTTGGCTGAATCTTAGAAGGAAAAGTAATAACGTTGATCACTTTAAAGAATCATTAAATTGAAGCACAATGGCAATTCTTGGTAGTACAGTATGATGAATATTTTCAATATTTAAACAATCCCTGGTTACTTTGTAAATGGAGTGCAGTGCTTAAATATACTGTGGGATTCCAGTGCACAAACTGCCAATGATGCACATGTTAGACATACCAAACCTCTTTAGCTGAGACTTATAATCAGGAATTGTTTTGTATGAGGAGTGAGGTAGAAAATGCAACTGATCTTGTAAATGCAGCAGACACAGTCGTCAAAACTAATCAGGACTTTGTCAAATCTGTGAGAGACTTCAGTTGTTGACAGAGTAGATTTAGGGGAGAATTAGAGAACTGACATAAATAATGACGGGGCTTATGGTAGCATGATAGATGATACCTGACGGGCTTGTTGATCAAAAGTGTTGCATGAGATGGTTCAGTGTTTCCAGGGTCTTTGCTCTGAAGCGATCAAAGGATATGGGGGGAAAGCGGGAACAGGTTACTGAGTTGGATGATCAGCCATGATCAGAATGAATGGCGGAGCAGGCTCGAATGGCCGAATGGCCTACTCCTGCTCCTATTTTCTACATTTCTATGTTTGCATGTTACAAAATGAGTCATTGCCTTTGTTGCAGTGACAAGCTTTTCTCAATTGCTGGATTTGTGTTTTGTTCCTCAATGCTTTTCAATAAATGTAGCTATCGTCAAGATGGCACTAGGAACTTAGTTGTCAATGTAAAACCAACATGCAATTGATTTGTAAAGTGCTCTTGTATAATACTTGAAACTTACTCCTTGTCCCTACCTCACTTCCATGCTACAAAAACTGCACACGCAGGAATTATAACTTTGGCTCTTTATTGGGTTTAACCTGGAAGTCAATAAGCTTTGAAGGGGTTTCCCCAATGGAACAAACTAATCTCATTGCACAAACAGCTAGATCAGTCCAGTGGTGCCAGTTTCTCTATTGCAAATGGTGTTCTTGGCACTTGCACACATAGTGGAATGTAATCATCATCCACCTGCTATCCTGCAGTCAGTATGAGTTGGCAACAAACAAGTTACATGGAATCTATGCTGCATATTGTCTCCAGAAAGTAGGCACTGAAAGTAGTAGTTTATTATTGCTTCAGCATTTTAGACAATTTGTAGATTCCCCAGTGGATTGCATACATGCCAATATGGAAAACTGTAGGAGGTGTTCAACAGCTTAAAAGCAACTCTGTATAGAAATCTAATGACACAAGAAGAGAAGAGGCTAGAAATTGGTCTGCACCATTCTTTGGGCGGGAGGTTGCGATTCGTGACCTGCCCTTGCATGTTGCCATGTAGGTAGGCCATATGCAACTTTCGTGCTGCCTGCCTCCTCATTTAAATGATTCTAGTGTTTGTCTGAGCAAGGCCCACACTACAGGCTGCCTGCATGCTCAGCAGGGGGTCAGCAGACTTCGCAGAGAGCACTTGGTGCAGTCAGTTCCTCTTAATGATAGTCAAAGGCCCTTGGCCAAGTCAACCTATTCCAGTACAGCTACATCTACCCGACAATGTGGAAAATTGCCCAAATATGTGCTGTTCACAAAAAGCAAGAAAAATCCAATCTGGCCAATTACTGCCTCATTAGTCTACTCTCGATCATCAGCAAAATGATGGAAGGTGTTATCAACAGTGCTGTCATGCAGCCCTTATTCAGCAATTACCTGCTCAGTGACGCTCAGTTTGGGTTCCGCCACAGCCACTTAGCTCCTGACCTCATTACAGCCTTGGTCCAAACATGGACAAAAGAGCTGAACACCAGAGGTAAGGTGAGAGTGACTGCCCTTGACATCTAGGCAGCATTTGACCAAGTATGGCATCAAGGAGTGCTGGCAAAATTGAAGTCAGTGGGGATCAGGGTGAAAACTCTCCACTGGTTTGAGTTATACTTAGCACAAAGGAAGATGGTTGTGGTTGTTGGAGGCCAATCATTTCAGCCCCACGGCATTGCTGCAGGCATTTCTCAGGATAGTGTCCTAGGCCCAACCATCTTCAGATGCTTTATCAATGACCTTCCCTCCAATATAAGGTCAGAAGTGGGAATGTTCACTGATGATTGCAAAGTGCTCAGTACCATTCACAACTCTACAACTGATGAAGCAGTCCGTGTCTGCATGCAGCAGGACCTGGACAACGTTCAGGCTTGGGCTGATAAGTGGGAAGTAACATTGGCATCACACAAGTGCCAGGCAATGACCACCTCCAACAAGAAAGAATCTAACCATCTCCCCTTGACGTTCAGTGGAATTATCATTGCTGAATCCCTCAACATCAACATCTTAGGGGTTACCATTGACCAAAAACTTAACTGGACCAGCCATATAAATAGGATAGCTACAAGAGCAGGTCAGAGGCTGGATGTCCTGCGATGTGTAAGTCACCACATCCACCACTTTAAACATTCACTCCCTCCACCATTGACACACAGTGGCAGCAGTTTGTACCATCTACAAGATGCACTGCAGCTACTCACCAAGGCTCCTTCAACAGCACCTTCCAAACCCGTGACCTCTGCCACCTAGAAGAACAAGGGCAACAGATTCATGGGAACACCACCACCTGCAAGTTCCCCTCCAAGCCACACACCATCCTGACTTGCAAACATATCACTATTCCTTCACTGTCACTGGGTCAAAATCCTGGAACTCGCCCACCTCCCCCAACAGCACTGTGGGTGTACCTACACCAGATGGACTGCAGCGGTTCACGAAGGCGGCTCACCACCACCTTTCAAAGGGCAATTAAGGATGGGCAATAAATGCTGGCCTTGCCAATGACGCCCATATCTCAAGAATGAGTTAAAAAAGTCTGTCTGCCTTAATGGGAAGCTGCACTGAACCACAGGATGCTAATGCTATTGCTGCAAATCTAAGCAAGGAAAATAGAACACCAGGGCAGAGAGAGGGCTCCCAGGTTCACTGATGCAGTGCTGGAAGCCTTAGTGGTAGAGGTGGACAAGAGGAGAGAGTCCATGTTACTGCTGGGGTGAGGGGGCCCAGGAGGCAACCTCAAGGATTACCCTCAGCAGAGAACAGGAGCAATTAGCCTGGAAGGTCAATTCCTGGAGTCTGTCCCCGAAGACCTGGCAGCAGTGCCACAAGAAATTCAATGACCTCGTGTGGGACGTCGAGATTAGTGAATGCATCTTCCCACAACATCTCTTACCCACTGCACCACCAACCTTTCATGCTGCGTAAAGCACATACACACCCTCATTCCCAACTCCCAATGCTTCCACTTACCTCCAGCTATACATCTGTGGCAGGCTACATCACCCAAACACAGTACAACACAATAACTGACATTCTACCCTCTCTTACAAGACAAGGTGGCCCATACCAGGAGGAAGCAGAGCAGAACCAGTGGGGCCAAGGATGCTTAAATCTCCTAATATGGTTCCTCTTATCATGGGCTGGCAGTGGCAGAGCTTGTGGCATCTGGTGTTGCTGTGAACATTGAGGATGATGATATGTTACTGCCTTATTCCTCATTCTAAACTCTCACTCTCATCCTACTACCTGGATTGATGAGGAAGCTGCAGATGGTGTGATCATGGACCACTTCCTTTCTACCATACCCCACTTCCCTCAGCCCAGCCTTTCTCTTTCTGATTTCCTGCTCTCAGAGACCCAAGATACTGTTGTCTGCCCAGCCACAGTAGCTCCAGGAGGAAGAGAGAGCACAACAACACTGCGCTGATAAAGAGGCCCTGTCACTTGATCTGAGCACCTGGCGGAAACCGATGCGGTCACAGGGAGAACTTGCAAACTACGCACAGGCAGTACCTAGAACCAAACCCGGGTCACTGGAGTTATGAGGCTGCGGTGCTAATCACTGTGCCACTGTGCTGCCCTAATGATGGTACAGGCATAGATTGGCAGCTAACATAAAAGGGAATCCAAAGGTCTTCTATAGGCATACTAACAGCAAACAATTATGTCAGAGGGATTAGGAACCCAAGTGGAGATCTATTGGTAGAGACAGTAGGTATGGGTGAGGTAGTAATTGAGTACTTTGCATCTGTGTTCACCAAGGAAGAGGACTTTGCCAAACAGTGGTAAACAAGGAGGTTGCTGTGATACTGGTTGAGATAAAGTTAGATAAAGAGGAGATACCAATAAGGTTGGGGATCTCAAAGTGAATAATTCACCTAGTCTGGATGGATTGCAGCCTAGATTGATGTGGGTTGTAACTGTAGTAATTGCAGAGGTGCTGACCATAATCTTCCAATCCTCCTTAGATCCAGGAATGGTGGCAAAGGACTGGAGGATTGGAAATGTTATGCTCTTGTTCTGAATGCTGGACTTGTAGCATGATTATGTTTTAAAACCTGTGATTTTTAATGCAGTGTAAGATGAAATCAGTGAAGTCATGTGACCTTACATCAACTCTGCTTAAAGACAAGACAGGAATCTTAGTTACCAGGACAACAAGGAGCCCAGATCAAAGACCCTTTGGAAAAGCAGAGAATGCAAGGTTATAACACCTGATGGGCAATGGGTTTCACTTTCCCAGACTCTCAGATCATAAATAAGGAGCCAGTGGCTCTGAAAATACAAATGCAAATTTCAATTGATAATACCTGGAAACAAAGGAAGGCCCAGGTGGTTCAGCTGTGGCCAGACCTGTGGGCTCTGCATATGGGAAAAAACAAATGGCTATTGACCTTCTGATTCTGGATAAATTCTACAGACTTCAAGGAAGACAATGACCAGTGGTGGCAGCCTGAAGGGAAAGAGGGAGGGAACACCTGCTCACAGAAGACTGATATAGCGAAAGGCTGCAAAGACCTGAACCTGATTTGAAAGTTGAGATTTGCGGAGAAGAAGGGAGAAGGAAAAGACCAACATTTTCAACAGAGATCGCCTCATTCATGGAAGTCCAGGTCGAAAGTGCTCGCAAGAAATGAGCAAAGAGGACATTGACTTTGAGAAGGTCTGGGAGATCCAACCCATTGCAACTGGGAGGAGTTTGGGACTTTTAGCTGCAAAGATTTCGCTTCAAGGAGGACTGTGTAATGTATAAATGTGGTGTGAGGTTTTCAAGTGTTCTATTAAGTGAAGAAAATACCTTTCTCTATAATTTGGAGTACCATCTATTTACCAAGTACTATTTAGTTAATGGGGATTTTTAAGTTTATTTATAATAAAAGTCTTAAAAAGTGAAATATTGTGTAATTCCTTAAATTGGTCTGGGAAGTTCATATCTTGTGTTTTAACATTAACAGTTTCATGAAGTCGTAACACCCTTGTTCAGAAAATGGGATAAGGATAATCTTGGTAATTGCAGGCTAATCAGTTTAACATCAGTGGTGAGAAGCTTTTAGAAACAATAGCAACCTCAACTGCACATTCCCACCTACCCCCAATAACCTTTCACCCCCTTGGCAGACGAAATTAAATGCAGAAAAGTGAGGTGATACATTTTGATAGTAAGAATGAGGAGAGTCAATGCATGTTAAATGGTACAATTTTAAAGGGGGTGCAAGAACAGAGAAACCTGGGGTGTTTGTGCACAAATCTTTGAAGATGGCAGGACAGGTTAACAAAGTAGTTATAATGCATATTGGATCCTGGGTTTTATAGAACCATAGAGTACAAAAGTCAGGAAGTTAAGCTAACCCTATTTAAAACACTAGTTCAGCCCCAGCTAGAGTATTGTATCCAATTCTGGGCGCCACACTTTAGGGAGGATGCAAAGGCTTTGGAGAGGGTACAAGAGAGATTTACTAGAATGGCTCCCAGGATGAGGGATTACAATTATGCAGGTAGACTGTAAAAATTGTGGTTGTTCTCCTTCGAGCAGAGAAGGTTACGAGGAGATTCGATAGAGGTGTTGAAAATCATGAATAGTTTAGATAAAGAAAATAAAGAGAAACTGTTTTTCAATGGCTGAAGGATCAATAACATGTGGGCACAAATTGAAGGTGATTGGCAAAAGAACCAAAGGCAACATGAGGAAAAACTTTTTTACCCAATGACTATTTAGGATTTGGAATGATAGGATGGTGTCTGCAGATTTAATAGTAGCCTCAAAGGGGAATTGGATGTACATTTCAAGAAAGTAAAATTGCAGGGATATGGGGAAAGAGCAGGGGAGTGGGACTAGCTGGATTGCTCTTCGAAATAGCCAGTGCAGTGTTGATGGGCCAAATGGCCTCCGGTGCTGTACTATTCTATGATATTATTGTTTCCAGAACTTGTCCCACCTTATCCTTATGACCTAGTGTGGATGAACTGGTTGTCTCACATTCCTCTTGAAGCATGATATTAGCCTTCTAATATGTGAAGAGTGGTGTACCTGCATCTGTAGCAGTGCCATCTATTCCACCTGGATCCTCATTTTCCACCCTGCTGGCTGTATCTGGACTTAAATCTCACTTTCCTTGATCTCAAGAAGGAAGAAAGACTTGCATTTATATAGCACCTTTCATGACCACTGGACATGTCAAAGCACTTTATAGCCAATGAAGTATTTTGAAGTCACCGTTGTAATGTGGCAGCCACTTGTGTACACAACAAGCTCCCACAAACAGCAATGTGATAATGACCAGATAATCTGTTTTTTTAAGATGTTGATTGAGGGATAAATCTTGGCCAGGACACTGGGGAGAACTCCCCTGCTCTTCAAAATAGTGCCATAGGATCTGTTACATCCATCTGAGAGGACAGACAGGGCCTCACTTTAACATTTTATCTGAAAGACAGCGCCTCCAACAGTGCAGAACTCCCTCAGTACTGTGCTGGGGCGTTAGCCTTGATTTTTGTGCTCACGTCTTGGAGTGAGACTTGAACCCACAACCTTTTCATTCAGAGGTGAGTGTGCTACCACCCGAGCCACAGCTGACAGGCTGATCTCAGGGCAACTTGCACATCTAAGTGACACTCTTAATTGTCACTTTCTGGTTGATATAGCCATACACTATTAACTTCTGTAACCTCTCGCTCTCTCTATCTGTATGAGATACAATTTCCAGTTTTACAGATGTACCCTTCTGCGTATACCAGACTGAAACTCCTACACCTAATACAAAGACAAATCACAACAACAGTCAAAAGAACTAAAAGTAAACTAAGGACTACAGACTGATATTAAAGTCTGAGATTCAAAACACTAAAAACACTATCTTCTATACCCTTAATTTCCAAAGAAACCTCCTCAATTCTATTGACCAATCTGAGTGACACATGTGTTAGAAGAGTTCAGCCCTTCTGGTGTCAGTTACCTTTCACAGCTCTGTTGGTACCCCTGATGACCTTCTAATCAATGAAACGCCAGTATCTAAACATGCCAGGTCACTCACTTATTTGCAGGTCTTTGCTCACAACGGATCTCATACAGGTCCATATAAGACAGGACATATTCATGCTCCACTTAACAAGCCATCTCTGGGCCTGTAGTTTTTAAGGCTTATCCTTTACAAAGTGACTCCTGACAATGCAGCGGTCCGCTGATGTCATCAGAGTGCTCCAAGCTGCACACATGCGCAAATGGTCTCCTGCACTCTGAGATGCTGTGCATGCACAGCTTACGTCTCGCCAGGACTAATTGGCGCATGCGCAGGAAAACGCTGTCCCCCCTCGGCCACTCGCTGCAGGCCCATTGCTCCTTGCTTCCCCATTCCGACCTTCGGACGCTCACTTTGGGCTTCCCACCACACCACCGCCCCCTGTCCTCAACCCTCCAGACATTATCTTTAGGTCTCGCTGCTTCCTTCCTCTTGGCCACTCGCTCCCACATTCGATCGTTCCACACCATGCTGCCCGAAGAAACAAGGTGGACTGCGAGGGATGATGGGCTTTTGTACAACTTCAACTCAATTTCTGTTGGGCTTGGATGCATAGAACAGAACTGTGCTGATTTGATACTAAATTGTCAGTCTCACTTGCATGGCTGATGTGAGGTGAGGTGAGGCTTAAAGATATTTTTGGCATAGAAACAGGGAGGGCTGAGTGCAATATCTGACCTGCTTGAAGTGGATCCTGGGTGTGTAAAATGGCAAAATATTCCATTTGCCAGCATCAACATACCTTGCCCTGATGATTAGCAGAAGAAATAGGTTTGAATGCTCTACAGAATTACAATGATGGCTAGATATCCAAATTCAAAATTTCAATGTTCTGGCTTGGACAGTTCTAATAGCTGTGAGGAACTCCCTTAGATTAGAATCATAGAAATTTTATGGCACAGAAAGAGGCCACTTGGCCCATTGTGTCTGTGTCGGCTGAAAGAAAGAACCACCTAGCCTAATCCCACTTTCCAGCGTTTGCCCTGCAGGTTACGGCACATCCAGGCACCTTTTAAATGAGATGAGGTTTTCTGCCTCTACCAACCTTTCAGGCACTGAGTTCCAGACCCCCACCACCCTCTGGGTGCAAAAAACTTTACCTCATCTCCCCTCTAATCCTTATGCCAATCACTTTGAATCTGTGCCCCCAGTCACTGACCTCTCTGCTAAGTTAATTAGGCCCTTCCCATCCACTCTATCCAGGCCCCTCACAATTTTGTACATCTCAATCAAATCTCCCTTCAGCCTCCTCTGTTCCAAGGAGAACAACCCCAGCCTATCCAATCTTTCCTCATAGCTGCAATTTTCCAGTCCTGGCAATATCATCATAAATCTCCTCTGTGCCCTCTCTAGTGCAATTACATCCTTTCTGTAATGAGGTGACCAGAATGGCATGTAGTACTCAAGTTGTGGCCTAACTAATGTTTTCTATAGTTCCAGCATAACCTCCGTCATCCTCTTCTTAGAAAGTTGTCTGTCATGGATCTCCACCTCTGTCTGTCTTGTGCTGACCTTACACATTCTGCATAGGTCAACTGCATCTAGTCCATTATATCCGTCATCCATTTTCTTCTCTGCTTCCCTCTCCTATGTTTTCCATCGATCTTTCCTTCCAATAATTGTCTCTGTGTGCCTTCTGCTCTAATGATGTGACTGAAGTATCTTTCTCTCTTTGATGTTATTCACTAATTTCCTCTTTCTTCAGCTATTTCCAGGACTTCCTCATCAGTCTTTCTGTCTGTGTAAGATATGCAGAATATCCTCCGATATGTCCATATCTCCTTATATTCTGTGCCTCGGCTAATAAAGGAAAGGATTCCATATGCCTTCTTAACCATGTTATCGACCTGTCCTGCTACCTTCAGGGATCTGTGGACATTCACTCCCTCACTTCCTCTACACTTCTCAGTATTTTCCCATTAATCGTGTATTCCTTTGCCTTGTTTGAACTCCCCAAATGCATCACCTCACACTTCTCTGGGTTAAATTCCATTTGCCACTTTTCCGTCCACCTGCCCAGTCCATGGATATCTTCCTGCAGCCTAGAGCTATCTTCCTCGCTATCAACCACACAACCAATTTTTGTGTCATCTACAAACTTTACGTCCAAATCGTCAAAATATACCACAAAAGGCAGGGGACCTAGTACTGAGCCCTGCGGAACTCCACTGGGGACAGCCCTCCAGTCACAGTAACAGCCATCAGTGATTACCCTTTGTTTCCAAAAGTGGGCTTTTTACTCACTTGGGAGCAGTCACAGAAGAGCAACTTCCTTGATGACTAAATGCAGACGTTGAAAAATATTGTGATGACAGTTAGAGATTGGAGTTTGAAAGTGCAGCGGACCCTTTAGTTTAGAGATACAGCACCGAAACAGGCCCTTCGGCCCACCGAGTCTGTGCCGACCATCAACCACCCATTTATACTAATCCTACACTGATCCCATATTCCTACCACATCCCCACCTGTCCCTATATTTCCCTACCACCTACCTATACTAGTGGCAATTTATAATGGCCAACTTACCTACTCACCTGCAAGTCTTTTTGGCTTGTGGGAGGAAACCAGAGCACCCGGAGAAAACCCACGCAGACACAGGGAGAACTTGCAAACTCCACACAAGCAGTACCCAGAATCGAACCCGGGTCGCTGGAGCTGTGAGGCTGCAGTGCTAACCACTGCGCCACTGTGCCGCCCATAACCTCCTTCTGACAAGGAGGTAAAGAACGGCATTCTCCCATTTGAGTGCAATGTGATGTTTCCTACATTACAACAGTGGCTACATGTTAAAAGGTATTTCATTGGCTTTGGGATGTTCTGAGGTTATGAAAGGCACTCGTTAAATGCATGTTCTTTCTTCTTTGTCAAGTCTTGTTCAACAGTCAACTATTCCTAACGTGTGTAATCAGTCATGCATGTTTAAATGCAGCCTACAATCTGCAGCTAAAGTTTTAATCCCAACTGGAGCAAAATGGTGTTAATATGGGGTAATTAACTACAGTAAATTTAGTATTTAGTGACAGTCACTTCCATCCTTGATTATAGCTGATGAATTAATTGAGGATTGCAGGATCTTAGAAATTTGCAGGGTGTAACAAATGTTGTAATGAGCTGAGAAAAATGATGAGGTGCACATTTAAATTGTAACAGCTGATGTGTGCAGTGCAGCTCATATTGACAGCATTTAATTGAAAATCCTTGTGTGCAGACTTATCAATGCTTACATGAGTGCAAGTATTACAGTATTACATGGTTTACATTCTGTAGATGTAGTGGTAATTGAAGTTTTGTGGGGGGTGGTGGGGGGGAGAAACACAGCAAAGTTTGATTGTTGAAACCTGTTTTGTAGCTGAGACTTTACCTTGACAAAGGAGAGAGAGGGAGCAAGGAAGCAGTTTTGTGATTGGCGATGATGTGGGTTCAATACAACATTGTGCTGTGCATGATGCAGTGTGCATTACAATTGGCAAGTCGCTTTTTTTACTCCCTCACGCTTGCCTACTTAAGCTCCATTTTTCTACCCTGATGACGTCAATGACCTATATTGAAGTGACCCTTGTGGAAACCTCTACAGCATATTGCGCATGAACAAAGCCTCTTCAGGAGAAACTCTCTAGGCTTGCGTTTATTAAAAAGGGCTTTAATAAAGGTTAATATATCAAGGAAATTAATTATAGGCTGTCTATGCTTTGTTCTGGTTCCTAGATTACATTTGTGAATGATCCAGCTGAATGACGAGAATAACTAAATTCCTAACGATTGAGGTCCACTTTGCCCTAGTTAAATAAATGAAGAAGCTCCATCAAGATAAAATCTATAAAGATTATCCTCATTATTTAATGACGGTCTTCAGTTTTTTTTTATTTTAAAAGGAACGCTCCAAGGCAAGGCCCTACAATAGCAATATCCTTGCTTCTTCATGAATTCTATGAAATAAACTGTTGTACTTATTTCTTTTTCAACCTCAAGATTGCTGATCTCGGTCAGGTTTCCCATCTTCACTGAATCCCTGCAACCCTTCCATACATCATTGTGGCTTTCAGAATCCACTGCTGCTTCAATCAAAGGCAATGGCTGGAAAATAGCAGCAGCAGATTTTATTATCCATGGACAGCAATGTCTAGAAATGTTGTACTTTATTTTCTCTGATGTAACTTGCCAGCACATCATTCCAAACTCCAATATTTTTTCACTGGCTCATTGTACAATACATTTTTACCCTCTCCACACTCTCACTAATTGTTTTCAGCCCTGCTGTTTTGTCCACAATGATATGCCAAGTGATCAAAGCTAAAACTTCCAGACTGTACTCTTCAGTTCTTCAAGCTCTATTGCTACCTCAGGTAACCAAGATTGAAAGAAATGTGTTTTGTCCAGTATTGCTCCTGCTTTTTCACACTTCTGTCCCTTTAGCATCATCATTTGTGTGACTGGTCAATATTTTTAATGTTCTCTTCTGCTCAGTTGACACCTCTGACTGGTCCTATGGCAGGCTTAGCTGCATTGTAAGGTTTTGAACTCTGCTTGAGATGGTTATCTGAGATCAAAATACACATTGAATATTTTAGCAAAAAAAAGTTGAACTGGAAAGAAATTGACATTAGTCATAATTTTCATTGAAATAAGAGATCAGTCACTTGCAGTAGGATCATGACTGTACATGATACAATCAGGCAGCTGAGAGAATTCTGCACTCAGTCTGAATATAAACTCCAACGTTTAAGAAGGTCTGCGCAATAATTTCTACAGCATCACCCACATCCAGACATTTTCCTTTGAAGGATGGATGTTAATGTTTACTGTAATGATTTTATTTTTGTATTCCTTTTGGGCAAACACTTCTCAAACATTTTAATCAATCAAGAACCACTTCTGTATCCTTCCAGTCAGACTTCTCTTGAAACCATATTCTCTTGGAAAAAAAAATTCTTGTTGAAGGAAGGCAGACTTCAAATTGAGTCCAAGACTGCTTTGGCTGACTTTGTTATGAAGGAAACCAGAATGAAATCAGACCATAAATCACAAGACTTCTACATCACATAAAGGGATTTCAGAGGCTCACTGTGGAATCATACACTACATGTACAGGATCAGACTTAAATTGCTTCCATTTCTTCTCCTTGCTGTCATTAAATTATAGTTCTGCTGATTTTTGAAGTTCCAGTGATTTTGTTTTATATATATATATATATATATAAAAAACAGTGAATGCTGTGTATCTGTCTGTATTAGATTGAAGCAGAGTGTTTCCAATAGTTGAGGGGTCTAGATTGAGGGGCCATAGCTGCAAGTTTAAATGTAAGAATGTAAGAGATTTCGAAGAGTAGTCCAGTGCAGTCCAGAGGGAGTGCTGCACTGTTGGAGGTGTCATCTTTCGGAAAAGTTGTTAAACCGAGGCCCCGTCTGCACTCTCAGGTGGATGTAAAAGACCCCATGGCACTATTCAGAGAAGAGCTAGGGAGTTCTCCTGGTGTCCTGGACAATATTTATCCCTGATCACCAAAAAAACACAGATTATCATTTATCACTAGCCTAACATAGTCATGCTCACAGAATCATACCTTTCATCCAATGTCCCAGACTCCTCTATCGCTAACCTTGTGTATGTCCTGCCCAACCAGCAGGACAGACCCAACAGAGCTGGTGGCACAGTGGTATACATTTGGGAGGGAGTGGCGCTGGGAGTCCTTATCATTGACTCTGGACCCCATGAAGTCTCATGCCATCAGGTCAAACATGGACAAGGAAACCTCCTGCTGATTACCACCTACTGCCTTCCCTCCCTTAGCTGACGAATCAATGCGCCTCCATGTTGAACAGCACTTGGAGGAAGCACTGAGGGTAGCGAGGGCATTGAATATAGTCTGGGTAGGGAATTTCAATGTTCATCACCAAGAGTGGCTCGGTAGCACCACTACTGACCCAGCTGGCTGAGTCCTAAGAACATAGCAGCCAGATTGGGCTTGCGGCAGGTGTTAAGAGAACTGACATGAGATAAAAACCTTCTTCACCTCATCCTTGCCAATCTACCTGTCGCATATGCAGCTATCCATAATATTATTGATAGGAGTGACCACCACAAAGTCCGTGTGGAGGTGATGTCCCGTCTTCACATTTGGGAGTGATGTGTGGCACTGCCACCATGCTAATTGGGATAGATTTAGAACAAATTTAGCAGCTCAAAACTGGATGTCCATGAGGTGCTGTGGGCAATTAGCAACAGCCGAATTGTATTGCAGTACGATCTGTAACCTCATGGCTTGGCATACCCCCGCTCTACAATTACCATCAAGCCAGGGGACCAAGCCTGGTACCATGAGGAATGCAGGAAAGCATGCCAGGAACAGCACTAGGCATACCTAAAACTGAGATGCCAACCTGGTGAAGCTACAGCATAGGACTACCATGTATGCTAAACAGTGGAAGCGGCATGCTTTAGACAGAGCTAAACGATCCCACAACCAACGGATCGGATCAAAGCTCTGCAGTCCTGCCACTTCCAGTTGTGAATGGTGCTGGACAATTAAACAACTAATGGGAGGAGGAGGAGGCTCCACGAACATCCCCATCCTCAATGATGGTGGAGCCCAGTACATCAGTGCAAAAGACAAGGCTGATACATTTGCAACCATCTTCAGCCAGAAGTGCCAAGTGGATGTTTCATCTTCACCTCCTTCTGAGGACCCCAGCATCACAGATGCCCGTCTTCAGACAATTCAATTCACCCCACTGGAAACAGCTATGGATCCCAACAATATCTCGGCTGTCATGCTGAAGACTTGTGCCCCAGAACTAGCCACACTCCTACAGCTACAACAGCAATGTGGAAAATTGCCCAGGTGTGTCCTGTCCATAAAAAGCAGGACAAATCCAAGCTGGCCAATTACCGCCCTTTTAATCATCAACATAGTGATGTCATAGGAAGGTGTCATAGACAGTGCTATCAAGCGGTACGTACTCAGCAGTAACCTGCTCACTGATGGTCAGTTTGGATTCCTAGTTTCCAGTTTCACCAGGATGACTTGGCTCCAGACATCATTACAGCTTTGGTCCAAACATACACAAAAGAGCTGAATTACCAAGTTGATGTGAGATGAAAGTGACTACACTTGACATCAAGGCAGCTTTTGACTCAGTGCTGCATCAAGGAGCCTCAGCAACATAGAGGTTAGTGGATCTCAATGGTAAAACTCTCCACAGGTTGGAGTTGCAAGAGAGATGGTGGCATATTGGTAATGTCACTGAACAGGTAGTCCTGAGGCCCCAGCTAATGCCCTTGGGGCAGGGGTTCAAATCCCACCAAGGCAGCTGGTGGAATTTAAATTCAATTAGTTAATTAAAAGTAAGGAATTGAAACTCAGTAATGGTCCCATGAAACTATCTTTGATTGTTGTAAAAACCATCTGGTTCACTAATGTCCTTCAGGGAAGGAAATCTGCCATCCTTACTTGGTCTGGTCTAGATGTGACTCCAGACCCACAGTAATGTGATTGACTCTTAACTGCCCTCTGAAATAGCCTAGCAAGCCACTCAGTTCAAGGGCAATTATGGATGGGCGACAAATGCTGGCTTTGCCAGTGGCGCCCACATTCCATGAAATAATAAAGGAAATTGCACTAGCACAAAGGAAGATGGTTGTGGTTGTTGGAGGCCAATTATCACAGCCCGAGAACATCACTGCAGGAGTTCTTCAAGGCAGTGTCCTAGGCCCAACCATCTTCAGCTGCTTTATCAATAACCTTGCCTCTATCATAAAGTCAAAAGTATGGCTGATGATTGCACAGTATACAGTTCCACTCCTCAGATAATGAAACAGTCCATGCCCACGAGCACCTGGACAACATTCAGGCTTGGGCTGATACTTGGCAAGTAACATTCGCATCACACTGGTGCCAGGCAATGACCATCTCCAACAATGGGGAATCTAACCACTTCCATTTGACATTTAGTGACATAGCCATCGCTGAATCCCCCACCATCAGCATCCTGAGGGTCACCATTGACCATAAACTTAACTGAAGTAGCCACATAAATACTGTGGCGACATGAGTAACTCATTTCCCGACACCCTAAAGCCAGTCCACTATCTATAAGACTCAAGTCAAGAGTGTGATGGAATACTCTCCACTTGTCTGGATGAGGGCGGTTTGAACAACACTCAAGAAGCTCAACACCATCCAGGACAAAGCATCCCGTTTGATCGGCACCCCATCCACCACCTTCAACATTCACTCCGTCCACCACCAGTGCACAGTGGCAGCAGTATGTACCATCTACACTGCAGCAACTCACCAAGCCTCCCTTCAACAGCACCTTCCAAACCTGCGACCTCTATCACCTGGAAGGACAAGGGTAGTGGATGCTTGGGAACACCACCACCTGTACGTTCCCCTCCAAGTCACAGACCATCTTTACTTGGAACTATATCACCTTACCTTCACTGTCGCTGGGTCAAAATCCTGGAACTCCCTTCCTAACAGCACTGTGGGTGTACCTACCCTACATGGACTGCAGCGGTTCAGGAAGACGGCTCAGCACCACCTTCTCAAGGGCAATTAGGGATGGACAATAAATGTCGTTATAGCCAGCGACGCCCACATCCCATGAACAAATAAAAAAAGTCTCATTGCTATTTGTGGATCTTGCTGTGTGTGAATGGGCTGCACCATGCCCTATATCAAGGGCTGTCAACGTTTCTGCTTCTCTGTCTCCCCTCCCCACCCCCCACCAAAGTTATAAATATTCCACGGATCCCCTGAAACACAACACAAGTACATTTTTAAGAGTGACTAATTTCACATGGTGAAAAAACAGCAGTAAATTTGTGCACGGCAAGATCCCACAAATGAAAATATGGATCATCATACGTGATGAGCATCTAAGCTCTAGGCTCTCTTCCCAGTCTGAAATAGTTCAAATTTTATGGCCATCCACACTTGGCATAAGTAATGCCCCCGGGACTTGGACCCAGGACCGCGGGTTCTCAACAGCAGTGGGCACTTTGATTGGCTGCCTGTGCCATGCTTGGTTCTGTAGGCAGCTGCCATGGACAAGCAGCAGTCAGTGAATAAAGAGCAAAAGGTGAAGCTAGCTGAACCTTCACCAGCACTCTGATTATTTCAGCCTGTGTACGCCAAACCCCACTGTCCTGTTGCTTCACTTACCAGATATAAACATGGTGGCAGGAGAGGGCCTGCAGCATGGCTGCCAGATAGAAAACCCACTGCCAATTGCCACTAACAGATATGGGGAAGGAGTTTTCTCTCTTCCAGCATCAGCTGCAATGACAACAGCACACTGGCCCAACCTTGCATTAGGGCACTGAATTAATCTCTTTATTTGGAGGTGAGTTTAAATAAAGCATATAGGCTATTTCAAGGTCTCATTCTTGGTAATAAGCTGATACCCAGGATGATCAGTCTCGCTCCTTTTGTTGTTGACCCTGCTCGCGGAATAGGATATTTAAAAATACTTTATTCTTGAAAGATTTGGCGAACCCTTTGAAAATTTCTTCACCTGGTTGAGAAAGGTTAGTGGTTGAGGCAGAAATTGTGTCTACTGTCTAGATTAGATTCACTAGGTGATTGGAGAAAAGGGGGTAAAGGGATATGGGAACAGGGTGGGCTAAGATGATTAGAACTACAGTGAGGCGGGTAAACACCAACATGGGTTGGTTAGGCTGAACGGCCAGTTTCCGTGTTGTAGCTTCCATGTATTTATATGCTGCGCTGATTTCTAAAAAGCTGAACTGGTTAATCAAATTCTGTGGCAAAGCTGAATTCCTCGGTCAGCCAAGCAAAAAAAATCAGGAGGTTATTGAAAATGTCAAGCAAATATAATAGCAGCAACTTGTATTTATATAGTCCTTCAATGTAATAAAAAGTCCGAGGGTGCTTCACAGGAGCGTTGTGAAGCAGAATTTGACACCAAGTTATGTAAGGTGATGTTAGGGCAGATGGCCAAAAAGCGTGTTAAAGGAGGAGAGAGGTATCGAGGGTGTCAGGAGGGAATTCCAGCACTTAGGAACTAGGCAGCTGAAGACACGGCCAACAATTGTGGAATGATTAAAATCAGGGATGCTCGAGCCTGGAATTAGAGCAACGCAGATATCTCAGATGGTTGTGGGGGCTAGAGGAGATTACAGAGATAAGGAGGGATGAGGTCATGGTGGGATTTGAAAACAAGCATGAGAATTTTAAAATCAAGGCATTGCTTGACCTGGAGCCAATGTAGGTCAGTGAGTACAGGGGTGATAGATGAATGAGACTTAGTGCAAGTAAGGATACTTTTGTACTATCCTTTACCAGCCTGTAGATTTATCTATGTCATTACAGCACATTTATAAACATAAGAAAATTTGCAATTTAAAAAGTCCATTTGGCCCAGCAAAGCTCAACCTTCTGGTGCTTTAACTGTCCCACTTTAGAGAGACATTCAGTTGTTGAGCAAGTAGAAACACAGTTTCATTTGACTGGGGAAAGGTTACATGGAAAATGTGACATCACCAACCCCTACACTGTCATACTCCAATTCAAATGGAGCTCAGCATAGAATGTGACGCACAAAGGCGTCTTCAAGAATGCCAGTGCATGAGTGATGCCATGCTGGCATTTTATGGGAGCCAAGATAAGCACAGCAATCTTTAGACTGCATTGCAGCAACAAAACTATGAGTAGCACGCAAAGTACATTGTTGACGAAGTTATCTTGGGGATGTGGAGATTTAATGAAACATTTAATGCATGCAGTGAAATGTCAGCCTTGTCTCTGTGGTAGTACTCTCGCCTCTGATTTAGGCGGTTGTGGGTTCAAGGCCCAGTCCAGACATTTGAATACATAATCTCTGCTGATACTCCTGCACAATACTTAGGAGGTGCTGCATTGTTGGAGGTGCTGACCTTTAGATGAGATGGTAAATTGAGATCCCATTTGCCCTCTCAGGTGGATGTAAAAGATCCCATGGCATTTTTGAAAAGGAGCAGACGAGTTCACCTGTTGGTTTGTCTAAAAGTATCCTTCAATTAATATCACAAAAAATAATGATCTGACATTTATCTCATTTCCGTATGTATGATATTGCTGTGTGAAATTTGCCACATTTTCCTACATAGTGACGACACTTCAAAGGTGCTTAATTGGCTGCGAAGTGCTGAGGTAATGAAAGGCCCTACTTAAATACAAATATTTTCTTTAATTTGAACACATGCGTAATTTATCCAAGCAGGATTCTAATCCAAGGATAAAATTCCCTAGTATCATTCTTTTCCATTCCATATTACTAAATCTTTGATTGTTGGATAGATTTTCTTGGAAAATCTATTACGCACAGCTTCAGGGTTGAGCTTTGTGAGGGATAACATGTCAGTTACTGGTGAGACTCGAACCAACAATTGGAGTGTACAAATTCTTATTATACTCCTCCACTGCTCTTGGTCTACTCAGCGTGTTTGTAGCTTTTAGACAGTGGAAAGAGATACTTCTTCAAATGCCTTACAGTTTCTGATAGAAGTAAAGTTTACTGATTTTAATTTCTCATAAAACCCTGTCAATGTGTCTCATTTTAGTAGTGTTCTCTTCTGTATCCGTTTGCATATTTTCTAACTGCCATTTGCCAGTGTGTACCCATGCCTGCAGGGCAGAGTATCGGTGAGGCCTGTTGAGCTTCGTACAACTTTAATTAGTTTTGTTGAAGGGAGTCATTTGCTCGACACAAACACCATGTTCTATCAGTTACCTCCTTTTAGTGCCTGTCAACATGGGCTACTTTTGAGGTCAATGTCCACCTGTGGTGGAATGAGAGTTTATGACTTGAGGTAAAATTTGATGATTTGGTAAAGGTATTCAGGTAATTTTACCAATAATGCCCTATAACAATAACAGTTACCTAATCTAATGTGATTCCATAATTTCCCTCATTTCAGACCTGTACTGTATACCTGAACAATTCTGAGTGGAGGAAAATGAATTTTAAACTTGAAATTCTTCCAAGCTTTGTCATAACTCTTAACGCAAAGTCTGCATCCTCCATTTTCCAGAGCACAGCTTTAATTTGAGGACACTGGACACGACGCCTTGAGCAGAACAGATCTCAATTGGCCACGCTTGTCATCTGACTCCTGGCCAATCTGAATGAGTTACACTTGGAAACATGTCATTAAATGATTCAAGACTGACTAAGGGCCATTCCAATTACACTGTTGTGTTAAAAGGGAAATAGCTCGGCAATACATCATGTGCTTTTCTTCCAAACCCTACTCCACCTTCATGTAAGGCTGTACAAGTAAATCCATAGAGTCCAAGGAAACAATTCTGATACCCTTGAATTACTGTGTTTAACTTAGGTCACCAAGCTTACCAAAAGACTGAGTGAGGCATTGGAAAGGGCTCAAAGAGGAAAGAAAACCAAGGATAGTGCTAGATTTAAAATGGATAAGCTCTGAAGATCTGAAAATCTATCGGATCAAAGTCTGTTCTCATTTGAATAAAATGACTTGGACAATGGAAAGAGACGTAGTAAGGGAGGTACTATCATGCTAAACCAAGAGAAAAGTATTAGAAATGTTTCTAAGCTGAGAAAATCTACACTAAACATACCATACAGTGCCACTTAGGGCTGTTAATTTGTGGGATAAATTGGTACCGAGTGCAATTTAGTGGTTGTAGACTCAGCCAAGAGAGTGTGGGAAAATGGCGCACTGACACGGAACACAAAAGTCCGAGTGTATCAGGCCTGTGTCCTCAGTACCTTGCTCTACGGCAGCGAGGCCTGGACAACGTATGCCAGCCAAGAGCGACGTCTCAATTCATTCCATCTTCGCTGCCTTCGGAGAATACTTGGCATCAGGTGGCAGGACTATATCTCCAACACAGAAGTCCTTGAAGCGGCCAACACCCCCAGCTTATACACACTACTGAGTCAGCGGCGCTTGAGATGGCTTGGCCATGTGAGCCGCATGGAAGATGGCAGGATCCCCAAAGACACATTGTACAGCGAGCTCGCCACTGGTATCAGACCCACCGGCCGTCCATGTCTCCGTTATAAAGACGTCTGCAAACGCGACATGAAATCGTGTGACATTGATCACAAGTCGTGGGAGTCAGTTGCCAGCATTCGCCAGAGCTGGCGGGCAGCCATAAAGACAGGGCTAAATTGTGGCGAGTCGAAGAGACTTAGTAGTTGGCAGGAAAAAAGACAGAGGCGCAAGGGGAGAGCCAACTGTGCAACAGCCCCAACAAACAAATTTCTCTGCAGCACCTGTGGAAGAGCCTGTCACTCCAGAATTGGCCTTTATAGCCACTCCAGGCGCTGCTTCACAAACCACTGACCACCTCCAGGCGCGTATCCATTGTCTCTCGAGATAAGGAGGCCCAAAAGAAAAAGAAAGACTCAGTTGAAACACTCAAGAAATAAATGGTCAGATTTCTGACCCAGGCCTGATGTTCAGTAAAGAGGCAAATAAAAATGGTCTGTGTACAGGACTTAAAAAGGTGCCTAACTAGCAACAGAGATCTATCTTTGCTAATATTAGCAAAAATAAATAAGTTTAAGAAGTAGTGTAATGTTGAGAGCTAATGGACTGTTTATTGAGTTTAAGGAAGGGGGATGATATGGAAGCTTTGGTGGTGAGTACACTTTGTGCAACAGGAGGAAAAGGCAGCCATGAGTGCTGAGGGCACAGGATGTGTCAGCCTATACTATTCCAGAGAGCAAGTCTACAATGATCGTCAGTTACCTGGGCGTGGCAGAGGAGCACTGCATGTCAAGGCTTGGTCTCATCAGAGGGGTTGCAATGAGATGTGTTGCCGGGCCCAAGACGACCTGCAGGGATCGGTAAACATCTGCCATGCATTAACATTGGTAGTGAAGATCACTGTCATCAAGCCTGCAGCTCAGGGGTTGGCCACTTTTTAAAAAATCTTTTGCTGTCTTCTGGGACTCAGAGGTAGCATTTTCACCTCTGGGTCAGAAGGTTGTGGATTCAAACCCCACTGAAGCACCAAAATCTGAATAAGTGCCACACTGTCAAAGGTGGTGTCCCCTGGTTGAGACATTAAACTGAGGCCCTGTCTGCCCTCTCAGGTGGACATAAAAGATCCTATGATACTATTTTGAAGAAGAGCAGGGGAGATTTCCACAGTGTCCTGGCTAATATTTATCCCTCAACCAGCATCACTATAGCAGATTATCTCATCATCATCATCTCATTGCTGTTTGTGGGAGCTTGCTGTGTGCAAATTGACTGCTGCATTTCGTACATTACTACAGCGATTACACTTCAGAGTACTCCATTGGTAGAGCTGTGGGATGTGCTGAGTTCCTAAAAGGTGCTATATAAATGCAGATTCTTCCTTTGGACATTTGAAGCATTTTCCTGAATAAGGATGTCTGACAGACTGGAAGATATATTAAAAGTCAATTCATTTTATTACGGTTTTGCAGTACATGAGCTGTTTGTGTTCTAGTCCTTGTTTGTCTTTTGTGAGTCATGTGTCAGCTGTCCATGCATTGTAGAAATAAGCATTCCTCAAGGTAATAGTAACATTGCTAATGGCTGCACCACCACAACAACAACAACTTGCATTTATATAGTGCCTTTAATGTAATAAAACATCCCAAGGCAACTGTAAGAGATACAGCAGGCCCACAACCAATATTTGTCTTTAATGTTGATGCATGTCATTGATGCCATGGGGTTTCCTTCAGTTCTGTCACTTCCGTCTCACTGTTTGCTTTGGCAGTACGCATTATTACTTGTGCAGGGCTGCACGGTAATCCCTGCATCCCACTAGTGAGGGCATTTCCTCACAATACTTACTGAACTTCTATCTCATGATATATAACGGCAGTGATAACATTAAGGAGTGATACTGCAACTATGTAGTCTGTCTAGAGTTGGAATAATTAAGTCCTGCATTGATAATAATGATACCAAATGCTCAATGGCAGATTACAATGCATACAGCCTTTGCTCTGTGGGAGATGGTTACTGGACTTCCCAGATCACCTTCTAATACAATATGCTGCTGACTACTATAGCACCACATCTTTCATGGGATGCAGGCCCAGTATCTCAGTGTAGCTCTGTAGGGGTATTTGACAATCACAATCCACTCCCTCAAGGTTGATTTAGTTAACTTCCTGCCTGCTTGGCTTGGAGCTGGTGGACTGCAGCAGGTTGATCATTTGGTGCTTGCTAGCAGCACATTAATGAGGCCTCGCCCCCAAAAATAGGGGCAGAGTGGGGGGGAAGGGGGGAGCACCTGCTGGCAGGATAGGGCATTGTGTGAGTTTTGTCCTTAAACCCCAAGAGCCTTAGGGTTTGTGACAGCTTGTTTTGGGCTGTGTAAATGCTTCCTTTCAGTGTAATCTCTTCTCCTTTATTTGGTCCTGCTACTTTCACACTTAATCCTTTACTAGCTACACCTTGCTGGCTTTCCACCGTCAGATCTAGCTGTAGATATATAAAACATAAGTAGATGTGTATGTGTGTGTATATATGTGTGCTTATGTGCGGAAGGTGCATATTTGTATATCTGTATGTATAGGTGTATGTATATATGCTTTTTCCAGTCCTCTTGCCAGGAGGTTCTAAGTGTTATATAGGAATTGCTAGAGACTATGGTAGTTGTTGTATTAGGGACTTGTAATCCTAGAATCCTGGACTAATGATCTAGAGAAGTGAGTTTAAATCCCACGTAGCAGCTTGGGAATTTAAATTTAGTTAATTAAATGAATTTGAATTTTTTTTTCAAAAGCTAGTAACAGTAATGATGACCATGAAACTACTGGGTTATTACTAAATCCCATCAGGTTCACTTAAAAAAAAAGACTTGCATTTATATAGCACCTTTCATGACCACCACTTTACAGCCAATAATTATAGAGGGGTAAGCATTGGCCAGGACAGCTGGGATAACTCCCCTGCTCTTCTTCGATTTGGTGTCCTGGGATCTTCCACATTCACTTAAGAGAGCAAACAGGGCCTTAGTTTAACATTGCATCCAGAAGACAGCATGTGCAACCATACAGCTCTCCCTCAGTACTGCACTAGAGTGTCAGCCTAGATTTTGTGCTTAAGTTGTGGAGTGGGACTTGATCCCACAACCTTGTGATTCAGGGTTGAAGTGCTACCAACTGAGCCACAGCGGATACTAACATTCTTTATGGAATGAAATCTGCCACCCTAACTTGATCTGGCTTATTTGTGACTCCAGACCCACAGTAATGTGGTTGTCTCTTTAACGGTTCTCTGAAATGGCTGAGTAAGCCACTCAGTTATACAGCAACACCCATATCTTATCAATGAATAAAATAAAATTCAAGGTCCATCTAGCTTGTTTTCTACCAGGGTAGTTGCATGCTACAATGATAATGGAGTTGTTAATGAATCTGCATTTATATAGCCCCTTTCATGACCTCAGAATATCCCAAATTGCTTCCCATCCAATGAAGTATTCATGGCAACGATTGTTATCAATTCGTCTACATCAAAGGCAGATATGAGGTGAGGAAAGCCCCCAGTGGTGGAGATTGCGTCATTTCTTTTCATGCAATATTGCCACACCTGGTATCTCTTTAGCAAAAACCTGTCCCCATTTCTCCATAGCACAGGTTACCAGTACATGCTGACCCTAGTCTGCAAATCAGGGCGGGCCCCAATTGTTACTGATCCATTATCCACACTCCACAGCATTGCACTGATAAACTTTGGACAAGCATAATATTGATGACATGGCTCATTCACTATTTGAGAAGTGCTAAAGAATATCTTTGTAGGTGTGTTGTGATTGGCTGCAAGTTTTTCTTTCCTAAGTACTTCTTTTTTTAAAAAAGTGACTTTTCCAGGAAGCACACATTTGAAAACCTTGTGTTTTGTTTTTAAGTTACGATTGACAGTAGATACCAAAGGAGGGGTATGTAATCCCCACGAGTTAAATTATTTAATGGCCTTTTTCAAACCTACCTTTTTATTGTACATGATGAACCTGGTTGTAGTCATCTAATGGGAGTTTAATTTAGAAGGAGTCTTTATGGGGGGAAAAGTTCTCAGGATAACAGCTGGTTTATTTAGATAATTGCTCTAAGATAAAACCAAATATATACAATCAATTAAAAATACATTGCTCAGCGTATCTACAATATTATCACTTTAATTATTAGATTTTTATTGCTGCACTTGGAACTTTCAGTCTTAATGATGAGTGTTCTGATTAAGTGTGATGTGTGGCCTTACAACACACGCCTTTAATTTAGCCTCATTTTGTTATTAATCTACAAGTCACATGCAGAAATAAAGAATTTGTATGATCTTTCGGTTGCACTGTTAATGTAGAAACTCATGTGTCTGTGTCGGTCACTCAGTCCAGCCATAAAATGTCAAGACCTCCATTTTGCATTTAGCCATCAAACAACTATTCAGACAGAGAGCTGGCACAGCATATCATTTGAGATTCAAAATTCCTGGCCCATAACTATGTGATATTACATTGCTACCTGAATATAGGATACTACAAGATAACATGCAATATTTAACATGGGATATCTTTGAACTGTTTATTTCATTGAAATGGTAGCAACAGATTGCTCAAGACTGGGTGGATGAGGGAAATAGCACATTGTGGTAGCGGGGAGGGCAAAAAGCAGAATAGTACATCGCAAAATGGGATACCAATTTTCTTTTAATCAGAACCAGTGTGAAACCAATCTCTGAGGCAGCTCGTATTTAAATGGTCACAAAAGCGAAATACATAAATTAGCTAGAAGATATTGTGTCTCGTCTCTGAGGTCATAGTTCAGCTGACCTTTGGTCCAATTGAATGAATGAAAATGCTGTGCAGGGTAACAGATAAATACACCTGATTATATGTTGCTACAGCAACAAATGATACTTACAATAATCTTTAATTATTCCACTCATTAGATTTGTACTCAATTCCTTGTGGATTATAAGGGTATCAATAATATTAATCTTGAGAGAATGTAAAGATTACCACCCACCATGATAATGTAAGAGGTCATGTGGGAGAGACCCAAGAACAGTTACAGCGTGGCTTTGAAGGAGTGTATATAGTTGCTATACAATAAACATTAATATTTAAACAATACGGTCTAAGAACCCTCTGGCTAGACTATATGGTAGATCATTAAGGACAAAATATATAACATGGTGAACAGCACTGGGAATGAAGTCCTATATCCAGAAGAGAAAATTTGAAGCAACAATCATTCTTCAGTCAGAAAAGAAGAAACTTTAAAACAAGTAGCTTAAGAGAAAAAACAAACTACATACTGTAGAAGGTGGAGAAAAACTCCATTGAAATGGAAGCGTGGCTGAAAAGCAAGCGATCGGGTGAGTCATTGTGCCGACAATCGAGAAATCTCGGTTTAAAAAAAGCTTTTGAAGAGCTGAAAAAATAAACTTTCTAACGGCTCCATGAGAGACAGAGAAAAAAGGGGAAAACCCAATCCCTCTCTTGGGCTGAATGCAAGGGTGGAGAGCGGGAAAACCCAGAAAAGAACGCGAACTGAAAAAGAAAGTCCGATAGTGGAAAAAAAAAGCGTGAGAAAGCCCCTGAACACAGCAGAGTCTCCATTAACACAGCTTAGCTGAAGAAAAAAAATCAATAGAGCAGTCAAGCTTGAACAAAATAAATAAACTCAAGCTTAAAAGAAAGAAACTGGAACTGTTTATCCAACAGCTCTGTCAAGTCCCGTAGGCAGCTGTGTAAACATTTCAGTGAACTGCTGAAAGAAAGGGGAAGTCCCTACCAGAAGCCTATAAAAAAACAAACAGGGAACACTGTCAAGCACCTGCTACACTGCTATACTCCATCAAAGCAATCTAGCCTGGAAAAAAACAGTTCCTTAAAGGGGAACACTCTACAAATTCTATAAAAATTTTTAAAATGGATCAAAATTTGGGAGTGCCAGAGAGTTTCAAAGATCACGAGGGATCCAACCAGACTCAAAATTGGGTACTATGGAGGAAAAGGTTCCTCAGATAGAGAATTGTATCATAATTCGATAGCAAGTCTGAAAAAGTACAAGTGAACACATTATTATATTTAATTGGTGCTGTAGCTGATGATAAATGAAACATCAGCCAAATTCCATGAAGTCTTAAAATGTTTGTGATTCCTATTTCTATTTGTACAGCAATAACAGACCAATCCTGTGAGGTGAGAAAACACCTTAGTTCAGGAAACCTCCTATAACTGTTCAGTTCCTTCACCAAAGGGATGAGCAACAGGCACCAGGAGAAAAGATACACTGGTGGGGGGAGAGCGAAAGACACCTTTAAACACTGCCAGCACTGTGGTGCAAAAACTTCCCACAGGCGTCATAGAGTCATAGTTATACAGCACAGAAACAGGCCCTTCGGCCCATCGTATCAAGCACCTAAATATTCTAATCCCACTTTCCAGCACTTGGCCCATAGCCTTGTATACTATGGCGTTTCAAGTACTCATCTAAATACTTCTAAAATGTTGTGATGGTTCCTGCCTCTACCACCTCTTCAGGCAGGTTCCAGATTCCAACCACCCTCTGGGTGAAAACATTTTTCCTCAAATCCCCTCTAAACGTCCTGCCCCTTACTTTAAACAATGTCCCGCCAATACAGCAGAATGCTTTTATTACAGAAAAATAGGGTATTTTGGTAAGATGTGCCAAAATAAAATCTCGACACTCTCAACCTCTAAAGGAAAAGTAGTTAAGAATAGAGGGGTAAATGAAGTTACACAACCTCCTGCAGCAGACCAATCAAAATATTTTCTGGGCGAGATCAATGATCCGAAACAAGCATTTTGGTCAGCAAACATATATGTCAAAGGACATATCACTAATTTCAAACTCGACACCGGAGCAAGTGTGACGGTCCTGCCAGATAAAGAGCCGTGGCTATCCATATGCATCTGCAGCCAACAGAAACTCAGTTACATGGCTCTTGAAGTAAAGGGGAAGTTACGTGATGCTTCAATCTAAGGGAAAGCAGATATTAGAAACGCTGTATCTCCTAAGCAGTCAGGAGTTCTCACTCTTGAGTAGAAGAGCTTGTATTGAACTTCATATTATAAAGAAATCTGAAGAAGATAAACAAGAAGAATCCAGGAGCCAGGACAGAGTGAGAGTTCCTCCAACCTGACCTGAGCACTGCAGAGAGTCCGAATTCCGCCAGAGAGCCCGGATTCTGCCGGAGAGCCCGCACAACCCAGCACAGCCCGCCATGCTACTCAAAGATTACAAGAGCGAGAAAGAAAAATCCTGTTCCTACAGGAGTGCTACATGGACAGAGAACTTGGGAAGCAGCAAGTCCAACAAATTTGTCAGGTACACAGACATGATCAAAGAGAACCAATACTTTCGACCCAATTCCCAACCAGATCACGGGAACGGTTAGCGATGGATTTATTCTTCTTTGAGGGACGATCCTATCTAATTATAGTTGATAACTTCGAACCATCTTGAGAAGTAGTGTGGATGTACACAACAACAACTGAAGCATCGTCAGAGTTTTACAAGAGGTTTTGGCAACACATGGTATACCTGATCAGATAGTATCTGATAATGGACCACAATTTACAAACAATTACTTCACGCATTTTGTAGAAGAATGTGGATTTGTTCACCTAACAAGCTCTCCTAAATATCCACAATCTAATGGAGAAGCTGAGCGAGCAGTCAGAACCAATAAAACTATGTTAATGAAAAATCAAGATTTCCAATTAGCACTGACATACAGAACTACTCCATTATTGTGTGGATTAGCGCCATCAGAACTCTTAATGGGAAGAAAACTTTGAACTCAGCTTCCAATTCTACACAAGAAATTACTTCCAAGATTACAAAGCAAGGATTATCAGAAAGTACAAGACAAAGAAAAGTTGGATCGAAACAAACAGGCCCATAATTATAACAAAAGAAACCTACCAAAGTTGTCAGAAGGGCAAAGAGTATGGATACGAGACCAAGATAGAGAAGGGGTAATTCTCCAGAAAGACGAAAATCAATAGCGATCTTATCTAGTACAAACTCAAGAAGGTTCTATATGGAGAAATAGAAGGAATCTTATTTCTTTACATCAAAGACATCATCAGTCATACATTTAGATGATTCAGATGATGAACCGACAATTCAAAAAGCATCAAATACTACAAACCTCAACAAAGTCCAAGTCAAGAAACAAGGGATCAGAGAAAGACGACCAATCTTCCGCATCTGACGATGACAAGATCAGGGAGAGTTGTGAAGCCTCCTGTTAGGTTGAATCTAAAAAGTCAGAGACTTGGGGAGAGATGGGGTAGCATGTACATTTTTTAAAAAGTGAATGTACGTAAATATATATTGGGATAAAGACTTGGGGGGGAGATGTAGCATAAGGATATCAAAGGGGTAATCTTGAGCAAATGTAAAGATCACCGCCCATCATGATAATGTAAGAGATCATGTGGAAGAGACTCGAGAACAGTTGCAGCATGGCTTTTGAAGGAGACACAGAGGCTAGTGTGGAATGCATATAGTTACTATACAATAATGATTAATGTTTAAACAATACAGTCTAAGAACCTCTCTGGCTAGACTCTATATGGTGGCAGCATAAAGAACCAAATATATAACACCTTGCATGTATAGCATTTAAACATGCCTGTAAAAAACATTTTTGGAAGAAAAAGTGATTTACGTTTGCTGTGCTTAAATAACTTCACTTCTAATTGACTGTAATGTGCTTTGGGATATCCTGAGGCTGTGAAAGGTGCTACATAAATGCAAGCTCTTTCTTTAAGCACTGAATGAATAGTTACACTAAGTAACCCAGCAAGGTGGAATCTGAGCATGTCCATTGGATTGGGGGTACTGATTCTTTGCCAGCTGATGCATAAAAGAATATTTGCAGGCATGTCAAAATTTATTGCATTGGCCTGCTTAATTTTTTGTACAAGCTGATGATATTGTGACTTTTTCTGGAAAGTAGATGCAATACGCAGAGGGCAACAACCTTCAGAGCACAGGTGATTCCGTCTCAAGTGAGGTTGACACATTTGCAATCTGCACTGTGTATGGTTCTGATCACTAGATTATATAAACACTGAAGAGTGTGCAAAAAAAAAATTGTAAGGTTGATATCAGAACTATGAGGTTATGCCTATCAGGAAAGGATGAACAGGTTGGGTCCCTTTTCTCTTGAAAAGAGAAGACTGAGAGGTGAGCTAATAGAGATCTTTAAAATTGTGAAAGGTTTTGATAAGAGTAGACTCAGAGAATATTTACACTTGTGGGGGTCAGCAGAACTAGAGGCCATCAGGATAAGCTGCTTACCAAGAATGGTGAGAGTGAGGAACTCATTACCAAAGGGAGTAGTTGAAACCAGTAGTATAAATGCATCTAAGGGAAAGCTAGATATGCACAAGGGAGAAGGGAATAGAGGGTTACACTGACAGTTAGATGATAAAGGATGGGAGGAGGTTTGAGGGGGAGTGTAATTGCCTATATAGACTGGTTGGGCGAAACGCTGTATTTCTATGCTGTATCTTCTATGAAATCCTATGTAACATAGAATGCCAACTTAGTTGGTAGCAGATGCCTCTGAAACTCGAGTTTCAGAACATGCGCACTTAATCTAGACTGACACTTCACTGATGCACTGAGGAAATGCTCAGTTGGCAGAAGAACTGTTTTATGGATGAGATGTTACACCAAGACCCTCGTCTGTCTGTTCAGGTGGGCATTGAAAGTTCTCTGACATTTTTCAAAGATCAGGGCATTCTCCTAATGTCTTGGCCAACATTCCTCTCTCAGCCAGAACCAGGCTTTAACTAGCTCTTCTTTTAATTCCTGTTTATGGGACCTTGATGTGGAGAAAATACCTGTTGGATTTGGCTATGTCATGTTTCTCAGGGACATGATAGAGGCATAATATAAAATGAGGTCTTTCCTTAAAAGAAATGACGTGGATTTTGAAATCTTGGTTAATTTACTCTGCAGCTAATGTTAGAACATACTTTTAGGAAAGATGGTTAATTATTGTTCCCCACCAAATCTGAAGGCTGTAAAGCGGATTTAATGACATTGCAACTCTAGGAATGCTAAATTGCTGCAAGATGTAAGTGCTTGCTTCTCTGCAAAGTAATTGTGGTATGTATCATACCCAGCTTGAAGGTAACTGTGGAAGTCACAGAATTTCCTCCAAATTACAGGTGCATTTTCATCATTGTGCAAGTCTGCTTGTGATTCAAGATGTCCCACTATAATGCCACGTTCCAGAATTAATAAACACAAACTGCTTAATCCAGTTCAGATGTTGGTGGCCTTGACAAAAAAGCCAGCTGATTCCTCCTTCAGGTTCCTTGGTGCCTGCCAAGGCTCTCCCTCTTGTGGCCCTTTTGCCATAAATCTGCCTCACGGTTTGATCCTGAATCTCACATGTGGGGGGAATATTTATGCTCTTTCCCCCATGTTAGGTTTGGAGGTGGGGTGAGCATACAATTGGGCCGGGATGGTAGCAGGGAGGGAACCAGCCACCTTCCCGCTTCCGCCCAAATTAAGTCCAGGGTGGGTAGGCCAGTGAACAGCCTTCCCGCCCCACTGCCAATTGAGGCCCTTAAGTGGGCAATTAATGCTCAATTGAGGGTCTCATTTCACTGCCACTGGAATGAGCCCAGCGGTGGGCAGGCCTGTCACCACATGGGGAGCATGATCCCGTGAAGGTTATGCACTGAAGTGCCTAATTGGCATGTGATTTGGCAGGCCATCCCCAGAGGAGGCAACGCGGGGCTCTCACCGGCGCTTTTGCCAGTGTCGAGACCCTTGTCACCAAGACAAAATCCTGGCCATGGTTTGGGAGAAAGCCGTGTTACACCTTTTGCCAAGGAGTTCGGAAGTGTGACGAATAGTGTTTTCGGAGAACATCATATACGTCAGAAACTTAACCTATGTTAAAACTTTTCTGTCATTGAAAACAAGAAAGACCAAAGTGCTCTTGGTCCCCTTTCAGTAACTCTTGTATATGCCAATCAATGCTTTCAAATTTCCCTCTTGATTGGTGAGATTGTATTTGAGTGGGTGCTAATCACCTTATCCCAGCACTTCGTCCATTCTTCACGATCTCAAGTAGAAGGCACTGGAGCTTGTGTGAGTCCCCCTTCTATGAATCAGGTCACTGCAATACTTTCAGAATTATCCATAAAAGAGCCAGAGGCTGTGCCTTATGATGCCATCCAATGCACTTTTGATGAAGACTAGGAAATGGTCTTGTATAAATCCATAACCTGCCTTACACATTCTTAATGAGACAGCAATCCAGCCTATCCAATTCCGATTGATCTGCATGCCTTCAAAGCAATGATAACCCGAAGAACAGCCTTAAGAGTTAGCAATACAGTGAAATTCCTCGATACTGTTCGGGGTTCAGTAAATCTATTGTTTATTGAACAAATTAGACAAAAAAAATACTATTTAAAAGAATCTTACACTTTTGACTCAAATGATGCCTGTTTCCTCCTATGGTTTTAGTATCTGCTGACTTTACTTGAAATAATTTGCATAATGTCTAGCTATCTTGTACTTCGCTGTTGAAATGTATTTTTGAATGACTGGGATCCCTAAAATATTGTGGAACAACCACTCATGCCTCAATGATTGGAACCTCTCTGCCTCTCCCTCCTTTAAGATGCTCCTTAAAATCGACTTCTGACTAAGCTTTTGGTTACCTGTCCTAATGTCTCCTTTTTGACTCGGTGTAATTTTTCTTGTCTGATGAGGCTCCTGCGAAGTGTCTTGGGGAGTTTTAATATGTTAAAGGTGCTCTAATAATGTAAGTTGTTGTTGTAAGGATTACAGGATTCCAATGGAAAGAAAATGAAGCAGGAATGGTAACTCCGCCCATTGGTGTGATTGGTCAGTTGGTTGGAGCTGGGGAAGCTTGCTATTTGCTGAACTGCAACCTCAATAATAACACTTCCCTTTGTAAACATGGCTCTTGAGTGGACATGCTCTCTCTTGGAGGAGCAGTAGCTATAGTACTTCTGAACAACAGCTGCTCAGAGTTTTGAAAATAGCAGCACACTGAGCTGCACATAACTGAGCAATTTCACTGATCTCATACTGCCTTCTACCATTGGTCACCCTGGGCTTGCGAAATTTCAGAAGTGAATCTGATCTCTCCATAAAAAGGGAAAATGCACAAGTCTATGGGGAAAGAGCATGGGAGTGGGACTAACTGGGAGCTCTAACAGACAGCACAGTCACAATGGGCCAAATGGCTTTCTTCAACGCTGTATGCCTCTATGATTAGTGAATTTACCCAGCTAATATTGCATCACTAGATAATGCTTTATTCTTATTTGGTTACTTTCTGACCAGATTAGTCTCCGTCCATCCACCAAGTGTATTTTCAACTTAGACTATGTTCTTTTAAGGGATGTGCGTCAAGTCATTGTGTTTTGGAGGGAATTTGGGCACATATGTCCCACAATGTCCCTGTCACTGTTTTTGGGGCGGTACTAGAAACATAGAAAATAGGAGCAGGAGCAGGCCATTCGGCCCTTCGAGCCTGCTCCGCCGTTCATTATGACCATGGCTGATCATCCAACTCAGTAACCTGTTACTGCTTTCACCCCATACCCTTTGATCCCTTTAGACCCAAGAGCTATATCTAACTCCTTGAAAACATACAATGTTTTGGCCTCAACTGCTTCCTGAGGTAGCGAATTCGACAGGCTCATCACTTTCTGGGTGAAGAAATTTCTCCTCATCTCAATCCTGAAAGGTTTACCCCATATCCTTAGACTATGACCCCTGGTTCTGGACTCTCGCAGCATCGGGAACATTCTTCCTGCATCTACTCTGTCAAGTCCTGTTAGAATTTTATAGGTTTCTATGAGATCCCCCCTCACTCTTCTGAACTCCAGCGAATATAATCCTAACCAACTCAATCTCTCCTCATACATCAGTCCCACCATCCCACGAATCAGCCTGGTAAACCTTCGCTGCACTCCCTCTATCGCAAGAACATCCTTCCTCAGATAGGGAGACCAAAACTGCACACAATATTCCAGTTGTGGCCTCACCAAGGCCCTGTATAATTGCAGCAAGACATCCCTGCTCCTGTACTTGAATCCTCTCACTATGAAGGCCAACATACCATTTGCCTTTTTTACCGCCTGTTGCACCTGCATGCTTACCTTCAGCAACTGGTGTACGAGAACACCCAGGTCTCACTGTATATTCCCCCTCTCAGTTAATAGCTGTTCAGATAATAATCTGCCTTCCTGTTTTTGCTACCAAAGTGGATAACCTCACATTTATCCACATTATACTGCATCAGCCATGCATTTACCCCACTCACTTAACGTCCAAATCACCCTGAAGCTTCTCTGCATCCTCCTCACAACTCACCCTCCCACCCAATTTTGTGTCATCTGCAAATTTGGAGATATTACATTTAGTTCCCTCATCTAAATCATTAATGTATATTGTGAATAGCTGGGGTCCAAGCACCGATCCCTGCAGTACCCCACTAGTCACTGCCTGCCATTCGGAAAAAGACCCATTTATCCCGACTCTTTGTTTCCTGTCTGCCAATCAATTTTCTATCCATCGCAATACACTACCCCCAATCCCATGCACTTTAATTTTACACACTAATCTCTTATGTGGGACTTTATCGAAAGCCTTCTGAAAGTCCAAATAAACCACATCCACTGGCTTCTCTTCATCAACTCTACTAGTTACTTCCTTGAAGAATTCTAGTAGATTTGTCAAGCATGATTTCCCTTTCGTAAATCCATGCTGACTCTGCCCGATTCTACCACTGTTCTCCAAGTGCTCTGCTATAAAATCTTAATGGACTCTAGAATTTTCCCCACTACCGACGTCAGGCTGACTGGTCTATAATTCCCTGCTTTCTCTCCACCTCCCTTTTAAAATAGTGGGGTTACATTAGCTCCCCTCCAATCTGTAGGAACTGTTCCAGAGTCTATAGAATCTTGGAAGATGACCACCAATGCATCCACTATTTCTAGGGCCACTTCCTTAAGTATAATTTAATTTAGAGATACAGCACTGAAACAGGTCCTTCGGCCCACCGAGTCTGTGCCAACCATCAACCACCCATTTATACTAATCCATATTCCTACCACATCCCCACCTGTCTCTATATTCCCCTACCACTTATCTATACTGGGGGCAATTTATAATGGCCAATTTACCTATGAACCTGCAAGTCTTTGGCTGTGGGAGGAAACCGGAGCACCCGGCGAAAACCCACGCAGACACAGGGAGAACTTGCAAACTCCACACAGGCAGTACCCAGAATTGAACCCAGGTCGCTGGAGCTGTGAGGCTGCGGTGCTAACCACTGCGCCACCCATGAAGAGAATGTACTCTGGGATGCATACCATCAGGCCCTGGGGATTTATCGGTCTTCAATCCCATCAATTTCCCCAACACCATTTCTCTACTAATACTGATTCCTTTCAGTTCTTCTCTCTCACTAAACCCTGTGTTCCCCAACATTTCTGGTATGATATTTGTGTCCTCCTTTGTGAAGACAGAACCACAGTATGCATTTAGATGGTCAGCCATTTCTTTATTCCCCATAATAAATTCCCCTGTTTCTGACTGTAAGGGACCTACATTTGTCTCCACCAATCTTTTTCTCTTCACACACCTATAGAAACTTTTACTGTCAGGATATCTGTTTTAAGCACTCTCTCTCCACATATTGGGCTGAAATTTAGCACACAAAAACTGGTGAGTTGGGTGCAGGTCAGATGTTAATATTTTAAAAATCTGAACCCCCAGCCGCCTCCAGATCCTAAACTTTCGAGTTCTACGGTGACAGTACAGTTAATAAGCAACCTCGCCACTTCCAGGGGACTGGTTGGCAATTTAAATAGTTTAGTGAGACTGGCAGCCTCTGATTTAACAGGCTTTGCAGGTTTTACAGTGGGCGACTGAGTTTCTCAGGTCAGGGGAAACCTGGTAGCTGAAGAGAGGTGAGGACAGGTTCAAGTAGAAGGCAGGTGTCTTCACAACACTTGCTTAGGAAGGTAGGAACAGGAGTAGGCTAGTTAGTCACTCGAATGTGTACTGCATGGCTGATCTGCGACCTAATGTCTCTTATTCCTTAATATCTTTACTTCACAGAAATTTATCACTCTCAGATTTAAGATTAACAATTGACCTAGCATTAATTGCCATTTGCAGAAGAGAGTTCCAAACTTCTTATGTGCAGAAGAATTTCCTAACTTCACTCCTGAAAGGACTGACTCTAATTTTTAGCCATGTCCCCTAATCCTAGATTCTCGAACCAGAGGAAATAGTTTCTGTCTATCAGTTCCCCTTAATATCTGAAAACTTTGATTAAATTACCCCTTAACCTTTTAACCTCTAGGGAATACAAACCTAGTTTGTGTAACCTCTCCTCATAATTTAACCCTTGGAGTCCAGGTCTTCTGGGTAAGGAGGAGCAGGAGTGCTTCACTCTGGCGCCTGACACATCCCCCATCAGACACTTGCCTCTGGGTTCAGGGATTGGACACGCCCCCCCTCCCCTCAGGGTCAGGGATCGGACCTATCTGGTCCTGTGGTCTGCTTCGGAGTGCTCCCTGCCTGTCTGGAATCCAAGCCTGCTGATCAGGTTCATTTCTGAAGGGGGAACCTGCCAAGGCCGAAAGCCAAACACTCCACAGCATACAGGTTTCCTGCCTGAAACTCCGCCCACATCTCCTCCCCATGTACGTAACCCACCCCTGTTAATATCCAGGCCATTAACCTTTCTTCCAATATCATGAGAAAACTAAGGGTAGAATGCACACAAAAGCTTTTATAGGCTAGCAAAGAGGACTTACAGCAAGTGCTGAAGCTCATCCATGCATAAAGAAAGCTGTTAGTTTCTCTAGCCACAGCTTTTTGGCATAATAATAAATGTAAATTTAGCATGGAAGATAATTGCACATTAGGAGTTCTGTCAATATTTCCATTTTATTATGTTGTGTACTTCACAATTAAATTCGGAATCTGATATCAACCTTCCATTATCTGATTAGGCAAAGCTCCAGATACCTCAGGGTTATCTGAGACAAGTAAGTAGAGTTTTGTAACACAAGTAAACCTTGTTTGTACTTGCAACTGCAATATGGCAAACAGTACACGAGTACCATTTCAGATAATGAAAGCCAAATTAAGCAGTCTCTGTTGGCTGATGCAACTGGTCCACGTATAGGAAAAATGGATGGGCATTCATCTTAACAGTCGAGCCAGAGGCAAAGTCAGAACTAAATATGTAATGTTGATTGCTGTGCATTGCGGCAAAAGGTGTTCAGTTGTTTTAGTAATCCAAATGGATCAAGTCTTGTAGACTTATGAAAGGCCCTGAAGAAATAAATGCAAAGTCTTGAGATCATAGAATCATACAACACAGAAGGAGGCCATTCAGCCATTGTTTCTGTGCTGGCTCTTTGAAAGAACTATCCAATCAGTTATTAGTTATCCAGTCCCTACTGTTTCCTCATAGCCCTGCAAATTTCTGCTTTTCAAATATTCATCCAGTTCCCTTTCGAAACTTATTATTGAATCTGCTTTCACTTTCAGAAAGTGTATTCCAGAACATCATAACTCGCTGCTTAAATAAATTCTGCTTATTTCCCCCCTTGGACTTTATGCCATACAGGATGCATAACTCCACAAGAAATGCTTAATCAAATCACTAAATTCATCAATTGAACCTCTATATATTGCTATAAAAATTAAAACCTCTGCTAATTATTAGATCATTTCTGTAGTAAAACAATTGGCGTTTTGGAGGGCACAAAATATGAGTACGGCACCAAATCACTGGACTGTGTGAAGCCTCTTTAGACCATTTTTGCATCTACCCTCCTGCAGGTCACTGAATTGTACAGGTACTTGTCTCCATACAACAACAACTTGCATTTATAGACTACTTTGGTTCAATCGATTACCCATCAGTCCTAGACAGACCTTGACTAACTGTCTTAAATATTTCATTAGTCACTTGTATGAGCCCTTTCCTAATAGAACACCTCCAGGAAGACCATCCTTTACTATATCATCATCTCTTCCTAACTGGACCAAATTTCTGCCCTTCTTTCCCAAAGGTAGTCACTTATGTTCTATAGGTTCTAGCCAGCTTCTAGTAACTCACCCAAGTAGACATCCTTCATAATAAGCCTAGGCAGTGTTTATGCCTGCACACTTTTCTGTGGGTAATTGGATAGAGATTGGGAAGCTGGCTATTGTGTCTTTCAAAGTACAGCATGGCAGTGCATCAGACATCCACAACAAAAATAATTAGACTTGAAAGGAAAAGAAAAGGAACTGCCTATGAAAGGCTCTTCATTAACAGAATGTTTAGTCATGGCTGTGAGAACTTTGGGTTTGTGCAGCACCCCAACACTGGGTTGTGTACTTCACCCCTGCAGTGTAACAGACAGGGTGCAGTGCTAATTCTTGGTGGCAAATAAGTTTATATGATTTCACAAGAGCAGTTTGGCTTGGGTGAAGGGGCAGTTTAGCCCAAGTCATGTCATCCTTCCAGAACAGCAGCCCTACTATCTTCTGGTTACAGTATGAGTAAAGCATTTTGGCTTCAACCACTTGTTCTGGCAGCTTGCTGCAACTGTTGATCACCCTCTGTGTAAAGAAGTATTTTCCTGATATCTGAGCTATTTATCAGAACTTGTGCCTTGGCTTATCACACAAGTATCTCTCTTACTTTCTCCATTGTGTTCTAAGTATCTTGTATGAGGTCCGCACTGAGGCATAATGTTTTGAGGCTGGAGCCCCCTACTTTTTCAACTAAATCCTCATCAGTCTTTTAAAAAAATTCTTTCATGGGATATGGTTGTCGTGGGCAAGGCCAGGATTTGTTGCCTATGCCTAATTGCCCTTGACAACTGAGCGGCTGGCTAGATCATTGGCACGGGAGAACAGCCTGGTTACTCTCCACTACATTGCACTGTCTCTTAGGACTATTTTAAAGCCGCAGTGACCAGAACTGTATGCAGTACTCTTGATGCTGTCTGAAGAGGGCGCTGTCCAACTTCAGCGAGATGTCTGGGTACTTAAGCTCAAATGATTTGGAAATTTAACTCAGCATCCTATATAGCTGTCTGTTGCCACCTGACACCATTTGAATTTGGGGACCAATGAGTCAACTATCATCCCTAGGCTTCTTTTGACTTGCTTGTTGGTGAATTCTGTCCCACACATGCCTCCTTTTCTTCTTTTTTCTAACTTCATTTGACACTGATAAGCTCACATCCATACCCTGCCAATCTCTTTGTAAAATCATGGCTGCCTCCTTGGACTCCACAGAGGTCGGGCTAATGGGTCTGTATTTGTCAGATATGACTGTCGTTGAATAAGGGACTGCACTTGTTCCTTTTTCAATGTGTCTGAACTTCCCCAATAATACCTTAAAATGCCTGTCAGTGATTTACATTGCTACATTATCTTTCAAATTATTCTGGGGTGTAGCCATACACCAGATGGGTTTTGTTGGTTTTTCAGCCTTGTAAGCCTATTCAAATCAATTACTTCCCTAACATCAATGTCTGTGTTTGTTATCCAGAGATGGGTCGTGATGCGCTGTCTGAGGCTGCATTTGCAGCTTTGCCCCAGTAATGGTTGATTGAAGAGAGTGTGGGTGGCCAGGCGATCTGAATGTTGCTGCAGACGTGGCAACACTCACTCCAGGAGCTGGGGGACAGCAGAAAACTGCTGGGTTTGTTAGAACATCTGAAATGTGGCTTCAAACGGTTGTTATTAACTGAGGGAGAGCTGCAGGATCCTTTAATCATGTCTCACTGTCAGAGCAGGAAACGGGAGTGAGAGAGAGAGACACTTTTGGTATCTGTGTAAAAATTAAGTGTCCCTCTCAATCAAAGTCTCTGTTTGATGTTGGTATATGATTAGTGTCTTCCTGGTTGAAAAAACCCTCCAAGCAGTATTTCCTTAACATCCTTACCATCTCCTGTTTACCGTTTTGCTCAACTCCATATGGGCCCCTTAGGATTTTAACCTTCTCCCTGGCTGCCCTCTTGCTGTTATAATATTAGAAGATTTTTTCTGCATTTGTTTGGCAGCTGTTGCGTATATTGCTTTCCAGTTCTCCCCTGGCATCTCTGATCTCTACTTTGACCTGCTGTGTGATTTTGGGACTAGGCCCACCTTGGGAAGGCCTAATAATTGAGTGGTAGCACCTGGAGGCTTGGTAGGTCACACGGTGTGTGTGCAGTCCTTCATGTGCTCGTGTACACTGCAAGTCACTTTATGTAACTACAACAGAAGGTGTAAGATCAACTATGTCAGACAACTGAACCCTATGTTCATTAGATAAATAACATTGTTTTTTGCAAAGTTTCCTCTTGTTCCGACTGCTGGACTTGTACCATTTCTCTATGGAGCACTCCCATCATAAAATGAATTGAATGAAATTAATGAAGAACCAAAAAAAAAGCAAAAATACATTTTGTTTATTAGAGGCTCATTAATGGTCCAAATATGAAAAACCTCAGTAGGGAGTGGGGTGCAGAATAAAGAATGAGAACACCTGGTTCAATTGTTTCTTTTGAGCTAAATTTCATATTTTGCTCTTCATAAAACCTGTGCAAAAAATTTAGTGTGGAGGCTGAGGTTGATACAAACCCAATCACTTGCAAGAGATGATTGTTACAATGGTTTGATGTCATGCATCCTCAGTTAATCATAGCTGGCATGATTAATTAATGAACTAATTTCAGTCAGAATTGGTCTGAACTATAAAGAGTTTTCTGGGATTCAGCGACCATCAGCATGTATCCCTCTGAGGTGGGAGGAAAGGCCAGAATGGACAGCGTAAAAGGCTCACCATTCACCCGTTACTGTGGCAGGTGGTGGGTGTGCAGCTGTAGAGTCCACTACGTGGGCTCGAGAGAGAGAGAGAGGAGCAGTACACAGAAAGGTTCATGGTCAGCAGGGAGGCTGTGACTGAGGTATGATACCTGGTATACAAAGACCCGCAGGGACAGTCTGCTCTCTGCACTGCATCACAAATGGCAATGGAGGACGCCACTGCCCTCAGCTTTATGTCACGGGAGTCATTCCAGGCGCTTCCAGGAAGTCATTCATTTCTCTCTGTGTATTGCCACATTAAAGAGGCAACTGAAGTTTTATGATGCCACACACACATGGGCAATTAGAGATGGGCAATAAATGCTGGCCTTACCGCGACATCCACATCCCACAAATGAATAAAACAAAATCTACATATCCTCAGGACTGACTGCCAGCAGCAGAAGAAACTAATTAGTAGCTTTCCCAAGGTACAGAGTGCATCATTGGCTGAAACCATTCAATGCTTACCAGCAATCTGATCACACATAAATAAGATAGCTGATTATGTTGTCCATCTGCAAATGGTAGATAATATCCATGAGAAAATGATGCATCAGTACGAGCTTCTTGTGGGCGTAAGGGAGGGGAGAGCACTCGCACAAGGTGACTGATGGTACTACTGAGTAATGGAAATGTTTCTTTCCTCTTGCACTTATCGCCAAGCCCAGGCATTCCCAAGTTCAAAAGAAGTAGATATAGAATAGAAATGTCTCAATTTACTGCAGTATCATGAACAAGATTGTGCAAGTGAAGTGCGAACCTTTCCTTTTAATTTTGTACTGTTGAATTGGGCCCATGGGAAGCTTGGTTCAAACAGTCTAAGCTCCTTTCATTCGGGACTTCTACACTCAGCAGAGGGAAGAGACTAGCATTCCATTATGGAATCATAGAATGGTAACAGCAAAGAAGGAGGCCATTCAGCCCATCGTGTCTGTGCTAGCTCTCTGGAAGAGCAACTCAGCTAGTCCCACTCCCCTGCCTTTTCCCCAGAGCCCTGCACATTTTTTTCTCTTGAGGTAATTATTCAATTCCCTTTCGAAAGCAATTATTTTGGGCTGGTTTCAGAGCCAAGGCCTGAGGTGAATGGACAATGAACAGGCTTCACCACATGGCTCTGTCGCTCCTCATTCTCCCTTTTGAGATGAGTTTGAAAAGAGATTTAGACTGGAATGATTGTGACTGCTTATTGAAGTCCTTTTGCTTTCATCACATTATTTTGGCATGTTTTCCATTGCACCTTCAACTGTATTTTCATTTTTATTCAACCATGAGTTCCCCATTCCCTGACTTTGCGAAATTCTACCAGAGCATTAGTGCTAGATTTATACTTACTGACATTGGCAGAGAACCAAATGTACAAGCCCATAGCTTGCACCTGTGTTGGGGCAGTGTGGGCCAAGGTGCAATCATTTGGAAATCTCATGGGTCACTGAAACGGTAATTCACCAGTTGCCATTGTGGCTCTTTGCACCCATTAGACAGACTGCATTAAGGCCTGAAGGAATTAAACCTGATGAATATTGTCACACAGCTTATACCAGCCAGAGGCTGCATGCAGAATGCCAACAGATCTAATGGCATTATACTTACATTTGGATATTTGATGGAAATTCTCTGTAATTGAAGGAACAAAGCAACACACCACCTAAAACTTATGCCTGCCATTTGGAACCACTTAAAGGGGCAATGTCATCATGAAATAGTACCTGGCAAATTCTTTCTGTTTGGCATGTCTGTTCGGAGATGCCAGCATCAATTACTCCCAGCACAGGTGTAGTATGGGTTGGATGCAGAGCAAATTTTTTTCACCTCTGTGCCAACAATGTGTATTAACACCATCCGCTGGAAGGCATCTTTTAACTTCACAGAAATGACATTCTGTTTTTCTGAACAGCCATTCTTGTTACTTCTCTGCGTAAAGATACAGGAAGGCTGGTGATATATGAATGGATTTGTCTTCTGGATTGTTTCTCACAGGATTTGGATTGAGACTCTCAAAACCCAATATCACTGGCAAGGTCAAAGCCATTGCCCATCCCTCGTTGACACTGATAAGTGTAGCAGTTTGATTCAACTAGGTGGCGTGCTTGGCCACTTCAGAGGGCAGTTAAGAGACAACCACGTTTGTGTGGGACTGGAGTCACATATAGGCCAGACAGGATAAGGACAGCAGGTTTCCTTCCCTAAAATACATCAATTGGGTTTTTATGACACGATCACTTTTATTAATACAGCTATTTTATTTACAGATTTTTTAAAAACTAAATTCAAATTCCCAAACTGCTTTTGTTAATGATCCCATACATGTGTGATATACTGTACAGTGGTCTTGCATAGGCAGTGGCCAGATGTTTTACCTTCCAAGCTGTTCCAGTACTGTGGTAAACCTATCCAAGAACAAAGGAGAAGCCTATGGGAAACAGGTGTAGATTTTAGGAGAAAGCAGTAATATTAAACAGATCCAGTTCATTCAGCATACGAGAAGCAAAGATGAAATTGGACTCAGAGAATCAGCTTTTTTGGTAAATCTGCCACAAATAATTAATTTCTTTTAATTGGATGTGAAGCATTGATTTTGAAGCCTTGTGCATATGTTGATTGGTTTAGAGTCATGGAGGGGGCATAAGTGTACAGCAAGGATTTGTGTTTATGGCTGAATTGAATAAACATTCTGTCAGATTGTGACGGAATAATCCTTTGGTTTAGTAATAGTTACATCTAGACCTGAGGATAACCATAATAAGTACCAGGTTGTCCTTTGTGACTTGGTAGCAAAGCTTACAGCAGCATCACAGGTAGAGCAACCAGTCATTATCACATTGCTGTTTGTGGAAGTTTGCTGTGAGCAAATTGACTGCTGTGTTTCCTACATTACAATAGGGACTACAGTTCAAAAAGTACCTAATTGGTTGGAAAGCGCTTTGGGATGTCCTAAGTCAGAAAAGGCACCATATAAATGCAAGTTCATTTTCTTTTTCTTTCTTTAAAATGTGATGGCCTTCAAATTCCATGTGGGTTCCTATGCAATATGACCAGCGGGTAATGATTGGGACCTTCAAGCAAATGACTTGAAGGTTTATACCCATCTCCCGCCAGAGTTAGAGCAGGGGGACAAGTTGGACCCTTGTGGAATTTCAGGGTCAGTATATCCAGTGATCCTGCACAGCTATGTTCAAAGGAAGAATGAGTTGGAGAAATGGGGCTGTGCTGCTGTAGTCCTATCTCTGACTCGCACTTCCTTCTAGCATGGCTCCTCACTAGGAGGTTTACCCTGCAATGAGTGCATGTTGCATTTGCATCCCAGTCCAGATGGGTTCTTATGGTCAGTGTTTACTGTTCTGACCATTTTTTTTCTTGTCCAGTTTGGAGAATGGCTGCATTCATATCTTTTGTCAGGGAGCAGATGGATTAGTCTGTTTACCGACACAAGGATCTTCCTTCTGTCATTTGCCTGGAGCAACGTAAACTGTGAAAGGAGATGGTTCCCAGCCGCATCACTGATGTTGGCATGGTGCAGTCCAGTTTTAGGGAGAGATTGGAGAAAGCAAAAAAGCAAGAGACAAATGAAAGGAGTAGCATGCTCAAGATGGGGATGTAGCCAACACCTAGTAAAGGAGCCTGGTATATTACATTATACATTAAGGGTACAATGTTCCTGGATAAACAGAAGACCTGTTGTAACACTAGGACACCATTGCATCACCAAACACATCTGCAAAAAAAAAAATTAAAGTTTACCATTGGAAATAATGAAACATAAAACATTGGACTGAAAAGCAAAATCCATATTACAAAAGAATTGGCACATCATCATGTTAGCAGCAGCCACAGTGCAGATTGTCCCCAGTGGGCAATGTGGCAGCGTGACAGCAGAGCATTTGGAACGGGCTGTTCCTAAGTTTCTTCGAACTGCCTTCCCAAAAACTCACTGTCGAGGCGATAAAGCTTTTTTCAAAGGAATGGCCGCCTTATCAAAGTGACAGCCTTTGGAGTGCAAACAACTGGAAGGGGCTGGGCCTGAGATTCCCATCTTCAACAAAATGTGGTGGAATTTGTGATGAGAATGGAGAGGAAAAATTTTCCCATTCTTGAATCTAATGGGTATTGGATCACCTGGGTGCAGAATTACAGAGAAATCGGGTGGATGGGCATGTGCATATCTACTGAAGCCACCCAATTTTCTGTCAGTTAATTTAAATGAATGTAAAATAGAGAAGTGTCCTTAAAGCGCAAGAGCTTCCCCCTCATTTGTTTTACAGGTCTTTGCTGCCCTGTGTTGTTATCAGTACAGCAATTGCAGAAGTGCATGTTACCGAAGAAGTGTTTTGCTTCTCCATCTTGGACTTCTGTTGTTCCACCTTGTCGAGGATACCGACTCTTATAGTAGAACTCTACCTGGGATAATTCACAGATCTTTTATTGTCTTGCCTTTTCCAGTATGTGTGTACAGTGGCTATTGCCAGGCTTCCTCTTGATGGTATTGGAAGAGGCCCAGGATTACATGAAGTATCTCAGGCAGTGATTCTACAACAACAGGGTCAGCTTCCTGGACATGATGTACCTCAGTAGAGAGAGTGTTACTGAGGTGTGCCAGCTAGACATAAAATTTGCATATTATCAGATACCACAGCAGATGCCACTGCATTTGATCAGTTTGCTGTTTATTGCAGTATTAAGGGAATCATTTAAGAGTTGTATCGCACCCAGCCACATCTACTTCAGCAGCAACAGAGGAGGAGACAAAAGGCTTTCCAAATTATATCCAAGGCGAACCCTGATGGATGCGAATCAGTCCTGTGATGACGTATGTCACCACTGTTGGGCATCACCTCATGAAGCCCACTGAAACTTTTGAACACGGGAGTGTATGAGATCTCTGAAGCTGCCTGTAACTATTCTCACTAAAACATTGATGCCACTGTCACTGTTTCTTGGAATTTGGATCTAAATGTCTCTGTAGTGGCAATTGAAATATGCTTGAGGGATGCTGTTACTGAAAATGCCACTTGTGTGTTGCTGTAGTGATCGCTCATCACTCGTGTGGACGGTGGACTACATATAAAGAAAGAAAGATATGCATTTAGTTAGCGCCTTTCATGACCACAGGATGTCCCAAACTGCTTTACAGCCAATAAAGTACTTTTGAAGTCTCGTCACTGTTGTAATGTTGGAAACATGGCAATTAATTTGTGCATAGCAAGCTCCCACAAACAGCAATGTGATAATGAACAGATAATAGGTTTTGGTGATGTTGATAGAGGGATAAATATTCCCTAGGACACCGGGGATAACTCCCCTGCTCTTCTTTGAAATCTCTATAATATGCAGCTTCCGCTGCTGTCCCATTCTCAGTTTCAAAGTGGAACATTAGAACGTGTATCATAATGTAACCTCCAAGCTAGCCTCTCCTCAGTCAGCGCCCGTGCTACCTCTTGGTCATCTCTTAAGCAGCACCTGGTGCTTCACCTTCCTCTATATATACATCTAATTCTTGCCATGTGTCTCTGTACCTCTGACGGAGCATTAAGAGAAGTCTATAGGTGACATTTTGTGAATGTTGTTGGAGGTGAGTGTATGCAAATCAAGTATCTGCGCTGACAGAAGGGTGTGAATAGTGTGCAGGATATGAAAAATGAAATACGAATTAGATAGAAGTGTGGCGCAGAAAGAAAATCTGTGGGCCAAATCACCGTGCCTCAATCCCCACTTCATATACATTTAAAGGACATATAAGAGGAAATTTAGAATACCATTTGCATAACCATGCCATTTGTACTTCTAGTTCCTTATTCCCATACATTATTAATATATTTCTGTCAGCCCAGGTTTTTTGTATCTTTCTATTACACATCCCTGGCATGTACAGATGTGTCATTTGCTGCTACTTCACAGTTATAGTGAGACTTTAATTTTAGGCTCTTTAAGTCATATAGTTCTGTCAGCTCCATTAACTTTTAGAGACAGAGTATACCATGTATAGTTTATGCTTCCACTGTATTTTCCCTTGACGCCTCCTCTGCTTCTATTTTGTCTGGCTGCGTGTCCAGCAGTGGATGAGCAGAAATTTTATTTAAATATTGGGAAGACCGACATCATTGTCTTCAGCCCCTGCCACAAACCCCATCCCTCTATCTGGTTACTATCTCAGGCTGTTCGCAACCTCAATGTCTTATTTGACCCTGAGATGAGCTTTGATCCCATATCCTCCCCAAGACTGCCCACTTCCACCTCCATAGCGTCTCCTGTCTCTGGCCCTGCCTCAGCCCAGCTGCTAGTGAGACTCTCATCCATGCTTTTGTTACCTCCAGATTCAACTATTTTAATGCTCTCCTGCCTGGCTTCCCATCTTCCACCATCTATAATCTAGAGCTCATCTGTGATCACTGACCAATGTCTTAAATTTTAAATTCTCAGCCTTGTGTTGAAACCCCTCTATAGCCACACCCACTTCCTCTAATTCTGGCCTCTCGTGCATGTTCGACTTCCATCACCTCACCATTGGCTGCCATGCTTTCAGTTGTCTAGGCCCTAAGTGCTGGAATTCCCCCCCTAAATATTTCCTCCCCTCCCCCTCCGCAATCATTTAAGATGCTCCTTAATACCTACACCTTTGATCAAAGTTTTGGTCACCTGTCCTAATGTCGTCTGCTTTGGCTAGCTATGTTAAAGGTGCTATGTAAATGCAAGTTATTATTTTTCTCTTGCCTATCTGAACGGTCATTGTAACGCTCCATTTGCAGCACGTTTGGAAGCTCTCAGTGCATGGTCACTGACCTGCCATCATCTTGTTTTCTCTTGAGTCACAGTTGTGCCTCTGGAGCTGGATTCACGTGGTTTGGGATATTTCTGTTGCTTGACTGGCTTATTCCCAGTTTGAGAAGTATTTAAAGAATCATTATTGCTTCAGAAAACAAAAGCAGAAATGCTGGAAGCACCCAGCTGGGCCATCAGCATCTGTGGTGAGAACTGGGGAGTTACTGTTTAAGGTGTGGGCCTTTCATCTCGATTATTGTGTTACGATTGGCTCATAACACGTTTATTACCATAAACAACAATCTTGTGAATTTTATGTTTCGTCTTTTTGTGGGAGTTTGTCTTTTTCACATTCACTCTCGGAATGTGGGTATTGCTGACAAGGTTGACATTTATTGCCCATCCCTAGATGCCCTCGAGAAGATGGCAGTCGGCCTTGTTGAATTGCTGCAGTCTTTGTGGTGAAAGTGCTCCCACAATCCTGTTAGGTAGGGAGGTCCAAAGGTCCAAATCCCACAATGTTGTTAGGTAGTGAGTTCCCAGATTTGGCCAATGACAATGAAGGCATGGTGATATATGTCCAAGTCAGAATGACTTGTGTCTTGGAGGTGATGTTGTTTCCATTTGTGTGTGTGCACGTTGTGTGTTTTCAGTATAGTTCATGATTATTGGAGGGAAAAAAGCAAACTTTTTTCACATTGTTCCTGCAGGGAGGAATTTTATTGGTGTCATTTGCTGGTCACTGCTGCTGGAATGTCTTCACGTTCAGTGACGGAATTATCTATTGTCATGAGACAGACATAGCTTATTCAGTTGAAGTTAACAAGGTTTCAGTTGCACTTTTGGAGAAGTTATAGCAGAGAAGTGTGAGTAGCTAAAAGGAAATTCTTATATCCGTGCTCTCTTGCCCCTGAGTCGGAAAGTTGTGAGTTCATGTCAGCTCAGGAAACTTGAACACAAAGTCTAAGCTAACAGTCCAATGCATTACTGAATGAGTGCTGACTTTCAGATAAGATGTTCAACTGAGACCTCATCTTCTCTCTCAGGTGAATGTAAAAGATCCCAAGGGACTATTTCAAAGAAGATTCTCCACGGTGCCCTGGCAAATATTTATGCCTCAATCAACATTGGTGAAAAAAAAGTATCTGGTCATTCTTCTCATTGCTGTTCTGTGGGGACTTGCTGTGTGCAAAATGGCTGCGGTATTTCCTACATTACAACAGTAACCACACTTCAAAAAGTATTCCCTTGGCTGTAAAGTGTTTTAGGACATCCTGAGTTCATGAATGGTGCTACATAAATGCAGTCTTTCTTTTTTATTTATTCCCTAATGTCCTCTACTGAGCCTTTTATCGCTGATCTATTCTAGGGGCCATCAGCAGGCTCACTAAATGGAAACTGATCTGGGCTTACAATAAGTTCCAGATTAGTGTCCAACCTGTTTGACAAAAGCATTTGTCCACATATCAGAAAGATGCACATTAGGGTAGGTGTTTCATAGCGCTGTTTCTGGGACAAGTTAGGCTGGAAAGAAAAGATTTATGTTGAAAATAATGGCTGACTGACAGTAATCGTGATTGCAAGGAGGTAATCTCATCAAAGCATTTAGATGATGATTTTGTAAGTAACCTTTATCTGACCCCAAACTCCAAAATAAAATTACAGTCTGACATTGCTGCAGGATATAATTTTTATATGATTTGTACAGCAAAGTTCAGAGGGTTACGTATGCAGTAGAAACTCACTCTTATTTACCAGGCAGCTGCTTAAACAGGGCATGCTGTTGTCTGATGCACTCAGTTTGCATGCAGTGATATCCAAGCTGAACCATTAATGACTGTGGCTTGATCGCCATAGCGTTATCAAATCACGATTGCACGTTTTACTGGCAAATTATCAAAGGGCAGATTTTCCTTTCATTGCCTGTCAATATTCAGCTGAGTGCAGCACACAGAGGTTCGAACGGCTGTGACAGAGCTTTCCCATTTTCCAGTCGCTGTGTAATGAATGTGCCTCCCATTTTACGGTACCCATGTATGGATATATCCCCCATTTTACCATACCTGTGGAATGAACATGCCTCTTATTTTAAGATACCCATGTAATGAACATGCCTCCCATTTGCTAGTACCTGTGTAATGAAACTGGAGTCAATGGGAATTAGGGGGAAAACTGTCTGCTGGTTGGAGTCATACCTAGCGCAAAGGAAGATGGCTGTGGTTGTTGGAGGTCAATCATCTGAGCTCCAGGACATCACTGCAGGAGTTCCTCAGGGTAGTGTCCTAGGCCCAACCATCTTCAGCTGCTTCATCAATGACCTTCCTTCAGTCATAAGGTCAGAAGTGGGGATGTTCGCTGATGATTGCACAATGTTCAGCACCATTCGCGACTCCTCAAATACTGAAGCAGTCCGTCTAGAAATGCAACAAGACTTGGACAATAACCAGGCTTGGGCTGATAAGTTGCAAGTAACATTCATGTCACACAAGTGCCAGGCAATGACCATCTCCAACAAGAGAGAATCTAACCATCTCCCCTTGACATTCAATGGCATTACCATCGCTGAATCCCCCACTATCAACATCCTAGGGGCTACCATTGACCAGAAACTGAACTGGACTAGCCATATAAATACCGTGGCTACAAAAGCAGGTCAGAGGCTAGGAATCCTGCGACGAGTAACTCACCTTCTGACTCCCCAAAACCTGTCCAGCATCTACAAGGCACAAGTCAGGAGTGTGATGGAATACTCTCCACTTGCCTGGATGGGTGCAGCTCCAACAACACTCAAGAAGCTTGACACCATCCAAAACAAAGCAGCCCACTTGATTGGCACACCATCCACAAACATTCACTCCTTCCACCACTGACACACAGTGGCAGCAGTGTGTACCATCTACAAGATGCACTGCAGCAACGCACCAAAGCTCCTTAGACAGCACCTTCCAAACCCGCGACCTCTACCACCTCGAAGGACAAGAGCAGCAGATGCATGGGAACACCACCAGGTGCAGGTTCCCGTCCAAGTCACACACCATCCTGACTTGGAACTATATCGCCGTTCCTTCACTGTCGCTGGGTCAAAATCCTGGAACTCCCTTCCTAACAACACTGTGGGCGTACCTACCTCACATGAACTGCAGCGGTTCAAAAAGGCAGCTCACCACCACCTTGTGAAGGGCAATTAGGGATGGGCAATAAATGCTGGCATAGCCAGTGACGTCCACGTCCCATGAATGAATTAAAAAAAAAGATCTACCATTTTCTAGTTCCCATGTAATAAATCTGCCTTCCATTTTACAGTTCCCACATAACGAGCTATTGTAGCATTCCTCTGTCTACTGTTCTAATGCAGTTGTGAACCTGTTTGTTTCAAATGAGTTAACATTTCCAGTAAAATAGTGCATTGAGGAATGTCACACAAATGTCCATCATCACATTAGCATACTACCATCATGACAAAAATGCATTCAAGCAGAAATGCGTTCACATTTTTATTGTCCCAATCTAAATTTGTTACCACTGTGACTGGTACTCTAAAGTAATTGTGTGTATGATAGTGTTCTTTTCTTTCTGCTAAGCATTGGTTTTGTTGTTCTTTCAGATTCTGTCACACTCCGAATGGGATCATAAACGTGGCTACAGAGGATCACAGGTCAGTGCCCATAGCAATCTATGCACCAACAGGGGAAATATCACAACATACTTTCAGTTCAGTCCGGTGGAACGAATAATTCAGAAATAAATTTACATTTGAGGACAAATTTTTATTTCCTAGTTGTGGCAGCTCTTCCTGTTGCTATGTATCTTTTTTGTTCGTCTGGTTCCCCGACTGACCCCATCATGATGTAGCATTAAAAGCAAGAAATGTTGGAAATACTCAGCAGGTCTGGCAGCATCTGTGGAGAGAGAAGCGAGTTAACGTTTCAGGTTTGTGACCCTTCTTCAGTTCTCTTTTGTTATCTCTTGCCCCACGCCCCGATTTACTTGCTTATAACCTTTTACATTTCTAATATTTGCCAGTTCTGAAGAAGGGTCACTGACCTGAAACGTTAACTCTGCTTTTCTCTCCACAGATGCTGCTAGACCTGCTGGGTATTTCCAGCATTTCTTGTTTTTATTTCAGATTTCCAGCATCTGCAGTATTTTGCTTTTATTATTATGATGGAGCAACACTACAAATGATGGATTGTAATAAGTGCTTCTTTAATGCAATCAATAATAGACATGAACTAAATTATTGCTTTATATATAAGCTGTAATATCTGAAGGGTTTTTTGGTTTCCAGACTGAATGGAGCAACAAGCTGTCTTCAGTTATCATTTTCTTACCCCTTTCTCATTCAGTCATCTGATGTGTTGGGAAAAGATGGAACGATTGATCTGAATTATGAGGAGAGAAATAGTCGCCATTAGACTTCAAGGTGGCTTTTGTTCAAACTGTCACATTTGACTCTGTTCCAGAGCCATAGCAGTTAAATTACAAGTGATTTTCTAGTGTTGGTGGCATTACTAATTATCTAAAGCATTTTTATGTGGAATATTGCTCCAGTATTAAAGCTCTTCAATAATAGCCAGAATGAGTGTTCTATGACTTTCCACCACTCATTTCATGCGGATTAAAAGCCAGGCAAGCACAGAACTTGAACTTAGCAACTCAGTCATTGAATATGCTTGTTACAATTGTGTTATCTGGGGTTGTGATCATCGTTCAGGAATTTTGTGGTTGAATTCAGTTTATTTTGTGCCCAGTACATTGCCCCGTCTAGCATGTCACTCTGGATTTAATGAATTGCTGTTCCATGTGAATTGGAGCTTCTTAAGAAGCTTTGTCTTAATACCTCAGCTATGGGAAATGTTTCATCTTACAACGGTGTAATCAAGACTTGAGTGTACACTAGTTCAGTATTCTGTGCCTTTCATTTCAGTAGGAATTATTCTGGTTAGTGCTCTAATCACTTATGTACAGATGGTATAGGTATACAAAAGCTCGACTCCCAAATCAAGTTGTTTCTCCCCTCTCTTACTCCCCACTGCCCCCCCAAAAGAACTGTTAAAACCCCAGCAAACATAAATTTAATTGTAACTACATGTGGGTAGCCACATAAGCTCTTAACAAAAGAAAAACAATTTTCCTTCTGCCACTTCATTGGAACAAAAAGTACACCTACTCAGATGGTCTGTTACCGAGATGAAATCTTACCAGAAAACAAAAGCAAGCAATACAGTTCTGACCTATCCGTCCTCAAATCCATGAGTTCCACACCTAGAAGGACAAGGGCAGTAGGCACATGAGAACACCATCACCTTCAGTATTCCCTCCAAGTCACACATCACCCTGACTTGGACCTATATCTCTGTTCCTTCATTGTCTGTGAGTCAACATCCTGGACCTTCTCAAGGGCAATGAGGGATGTGCAATAAATGCTGGCCTTGCAAGTGATGCCCACATCCAGTGAATGAATATTTTAAAAGTTTGGTTAGGAGGTGCCAGATACATCATTACATTTAAAATTAGACATATAATCCTTACTGCTATCCATGTTGTTGGAGATGCAACACTTTTTAAAAAATATTTTCAAATAATGGGGCCTAGTTTAACCTGTGCCCATAAGTCCATGTAGTAACTGAATCCTGAATCCAGGTTTCTGCAGGTGGACCTATGGTGTCACCTTATAATTTACTCATGTAAAGCTGGTTATGGCACTCTGCAAAATGCTGTTGACTGGTTTGTTTGTAACATCTATGACTTGGAGTTGACTGGTCATTCTTCCTGGTATTATGGCTAACTATTAGCAGTAAGTCAGTGACAAAAGAGCCCCTTCACTGCTAATGATAAAGGGCCACTGAAAGCCTTCACAGTTGGATGAAAACATTTACAGAGCAAAACACCCATCCTTCAGTTCTGTCCGTTTCTTATCCTCTTCTCGGGAATAAGTGTGCACGTCAGGTAGAATTTCAATAATCATTCAGTATTATCATCTGTCAGGGCTGCCAGCATTATTGTACATCACTTTTTATCATTGCTTGTTTGAATGGAAGGCTTCCCATTCAATCATCAAGGTGTTGCTAATCACCACACTCTCAGGCAGTGCATTCCAGACCTTAACCACTCGCTGCATGAAAAAGTTTTTCTTCATGTCACTTTGCTTCTCTTACCAAATACTTTAAATCTGTGCCCTCTCGTTCTCAATCCTTTCATGATTGGGAAGAGTTTTTGTCTACTCTGTCCAGATCCCTCATGATTTTGAATACCTCTATCAAATCACCTCTCAGCCTTCTCTTCTCCAAGGAAAACAGTCCTCATCCCTGGAACCATTCTCGTGAATCTTTTCTGTACCCTTTCCAATGCACTCATGTCATTCCTAAAGTGCGGCACCAGAACTGGACGCAATACTCCAGCTGAGGATGAACTAGTGTCTTATACAGGTTCAGCATAACTTCCTTGCTCTTGTACTCTCTGCCCCTATTAATAAAACCCAGGATACTGTATGCTTTATTAACTGCTCTCTCAACCTATCCTGCCACCTTCAATGACTTATGCACATATACACCCAGGTCCCTCTATTCCTGCATTCCCTTTAGAATTGTACCCTTTATTTTCTATTGTCTCTCCATGTTCTTCCTACCAAAATGAAGCACTTCACATTTCTCTGCACTGAACCTCATCTGCCACCTGTCTGCCCATTACACCAACTTGTCTATGTTCTTTTGGAGTTCTACACTATCCCCCTCACAGTTTACAATGCTTCCTTGTTTTGTATCATTTGCAGACATTGAAATTGTGCCCTGTACACCAAGGTCTGGGGCATTAATATATATCAGGGAAAGCAATGGTCCCAACACTGACCCCTGGGGAACCCAACTACAAGCCTTCCTCCAGCTGAAAAACATCCATCAATCACTACTCTTTGTATCTTGTCATTCAGCCAATTTCGCATCCATGTTGCTGCCACCCCTTTTATTCCATGAGCTATAAATTTGCTCACAAGTCTGTTGTGTGGCACTGTATCAAATGCCTTTTGAAAGTCCATCAACCCTCTCTGTTACCTCCTCAAAAAAACTCCAGCAATTTAGTTAAACATGATCTTCCCTTAAGAAATTCACGCTGGCTTTCCTTAATTAACTCACATTTGTCGACATGACTATTAATTTTGCCCTGAATTATTTTTTTCTAGAAGTTTCCCCACCACCAAAGTTAAATTGACTGGCCTGTAGTTGCTGACTTATCTTTGCACCCATTTTTGAACAAGGGTGTAATGTTTGCAATTCTCCAGTCCTCTGGCATCTCCCCGGAGTTGAAGGAAGACTGAAAAATGATGGCCAGTGCCTCTGCAATTTCCAACCTCACTTCCCTCAGATGCATCTCATCCGGTTCTGGTGCTTTATCCACTTTAAGTACAGACAGCCTATCTAATACTTCCTGTTTATCAATTTTAAACCCAGTATCTCAGTATCCTGGCCAGCATTTATCCCTCAGCCAACACTCCCAATGGATGATCTGACCATTTATTTCAATGCTGTTTGTGGAACTTGCTGAGACAAATTCGTATCCGACATTACAACTGTGACTACACTTCAATATTATTTAATTGGCTATAAAGTGCTTTTGGACATTATGAGGTGATGAAATGTGCTATATAATCAAGTTACGTCTTTCCTTCCTATTAGGAATATTTTTCTTCCATTTGGTTTGGCATGGTTTTATCTTTATAGCTTCATGCATCGTACTGTTACCATTTTCTTGTGTTTGGTGTCTCACGAGGGAGGGAGGGGGAGGAAAAAGAAAGCATTTCTGCTTTCCACCATGAAACAGGATATTTCCACATGGATGTTCTGTGTTGAGTTTTTGCAGCTGCTGAGCACAGAATCTAAGATAACACTGATGAAGCGATGCCAATAAGGTTTAGTTTAGTTTAGAGATACAGCACTGAAACAGGCCCTTCGGCCCACCAAGTCTGTGCCAACCATCAACCACCCATTTATACTAATCCTACACTAATCCCATATTCCTACCACATCCCCACCTGTCCCTATATTTTCCCTACCACCTACCTATACTAGGGGCAATTTATAATGGCCAATTTACCTACCAACCTGCAAGTCTTTGGCATGTGGGAGGAAATCGGAACACCCGGAGGAAACCCACGCAGACACAGGGAGAACTTGCAAACTCCACACAGGCAGTACCCAGAATTGAACCCGGGTCCCTGGAGCTGTGAGGCTGCGGTGCTAACCACTGCGCCACTGTGTGTTAGACCGAGGCCCAGTCTGCCTCTACAGGTGGCTTCAAAAGACCTTTCAGCACTATGCAAAGAGGAGCAGCGAGTTTTTTTGGTCTCCTGGCCAACACAACCTTCTTAATCACCACCATCACCTAAAAACAGATGATCTGGTCATTCATCTCAGTGTTTGTTAAGGTCTTGCAGTGTGCAAAAGTAACTGCTGCATTTGTCTGATTTGACTTCAAAAATAATTGATATAGCCATTTACGGCATAGAAGAAGGCCATTCAGCCCATTGAGTCCATGCCGGCTCTCTGCGGAGCAATCCAGTCAGTCCCACTCCTCCGCTCAATCCCCGTAGCCCTGCAAGTTTATTTCCTTCAAATGCCAATCCAGTTTCCTTTTGAAATCATTGATTGTCTCGACTTCCACCACCCTCATGGGCAGTGAGTTCCAGATCATTACCACTGACTGTAAAAAAAAAAGTTTTTCCTCATATTCTCCCTGCATCTCTTGCCCAAAACCTTCAATCTGTGTCCCCTAGTCCTTGTGTCCTTGTACTATGAGTTAATGGGAACAGTTTTTTCCTGTCTAACTTATCTAAGCCTGTCATAGTCTTGTACACTTCTATGAAATCTCCCCTCAATCTCCTTTGTTCCAGGGAGAACAACCCCAGCTGTTCCAACCTAACCTTGTAACTAAAATCCCTCATCCCTGGAACCGTTCTGGTAAATCTTCTTTGCACCCTCTCAAGGACCTGCACATCCAGAACTGGTGACCAGAAGTGGATGCAATACTCTAGTTGGCGCAAAACCAAAGCTTTATAAAGGTTCAGCATAACTTCCCTGCTTTTGTGCTCTATGCCTCCACTTTCGAAGCCCACGATTCCATATGCTAACCACTCTCTCAGTATGTGCTGCCACCTTCAAGGATCGATGCACATGCACCCCCAGGTCCCTCTGTTCCTGCACACTCTTTAGAACTATGCCATTAAGTCTATATTGCCTCACCCTGTCCCTTCTGCCAAAATGCATCACCTCACACTTGTCTGTATTAAATTCCATCTGCCACTTGTCTGCCCATTTTGCTAGATTATGTCCCATTGCAGTCAGTTCATATCATCCTCACTCTTTGCCACTCCTCCAAGTTTGGTCTCATGGGCATATTTTGAAACTCTACTCTGTATTCCAAGGTCCAAGTCATTTTTATATATAGCGAGCAAAACAGTAATCCCAGCACTGACCCTCGGGGAGCTCCGCTGTGTACCACCCTCCAGTCTGAAAAACAACCATTTACCATGACTCGCTGTTTTCTGTCCTTAAGCCAATTGTTTCTCCAATTGGACACTGACCCTCCTATTCCATGAGCCTCAATTTTGTTAACCAGCCTTTTATACTTTGTCAAACAGCCACTGCATTTCCTTCATCCACCTTCTCAGTTGCTTCAAAAAATTCAATTAGATTAGTCAAGCAAGATCTGCCTTTAACAAATCCATGCCGGCTATCCTTAATTAACTCAAATTCTCCAAGTGCTTGTCGGTTTTTTTCCCCCCTTATTACGACCAGGTGAGAAAGGGGTCTAGGGGTTCCCTCTCAGCCTTTGCCTGGTTTGACTGTAACAGGGTATAATTTTAAAACACCTTGTTTTTAGCTCCCCCCTCAGTAAATCCTTGTTCATTGCGCTCCAATTGTAAGGCAAAGAAATCAACCAGACAAGTTTTCTTAGATTTAAACAAAGGTTTATTAACCTTAAAACTCTAATATGGTTAGAATGACTATGAATACATGATGCGACCAAGCTAGCATGCATACGCGATAAACACACATGCAGATAGAGACAGAAATGTAGAAAGACTAAAGGGGAATGTTTGAGGCAATAGCTGGTATGTATTTATGGTCCTTTGAGTTCAATGTAGAGTCTTTGATTGCCGCTTTGTCTTGCTGTTTCGTTGGGGCCCAGTGCATGCTTTAAAACTTGTTTCGATGTAGGACTCTTTTCTCTCTTGAGATTTAAGTGACTTTAGTGGATCCAGAAATCCATGTGAAAGAGAGAAAGAGAGAGCTAGCCAGGAGAGAGGCTGTCTTCTTCCAAGTTCAGTTGCAATCTGACCCAAACTGTCCTGTGAACAGTTCAAACAAAACCTGGGCCAGCAGGTAAGTCAAGTGACTAGTTTTAACAAACTCCTGTGTTTGTGGATTCTCCATCTTAGCAGACACCCTGAAATGCTGGCTTTCTGACATAATCAATGTCTGGTGATCAGGGAGGCGTTCTGTTGTCTTCAGGCACTGTCTCTTAGTATGCAAATGTTTTCCAGCCACTGCTGATTCTCTTTGAATGAGTCATCTCTTCCTTCCAGCAATAGTTTAAATTAATGTTCATATGATGAAATTAATATGCCTCATTCTTGGCAGGTGGGGTCTTCATGACACCTTGATTATTGTTTCTAAAACCTTTCCCACCACTGATGTTATACTGGCCTGTAGTTTCTTGAACTGTACTTACACCTTTTCTTGAATAAGATTGTCACATTTGCCACTGTCCAATCCTTTGACACCTCCCCATACCTAGGGAAGTTTGGAAGATTATGTCAAGCCCTTATGCTATCTACACCCCCACTTCTTTTAGCGACCTGTGATGCAAGCTATCAGGACCAGGTGACATATCTACCCTAAGCATAGACAGCCTTTCCAGTACCTCCTCCCTCTCAGTTTTTACCCCATCCATTGCTTCTACTCCCTCCATTACTACTGATAGTTTGTCAGATTCCTGTACCTTAGTAAACACTCATTAAGTATTTCAGCCTTGCCCTGTGCCTCGAAGCATATATTACCCTCTTTGTCTCTAATAGACCCCATTCCACCTCTTACTACCCGCTTACTGTTTACATGCCTGTAGAAGATTTCTGGCTTCCCTTTTATGTCGACTGCCATTCTATTCTCATATTCTCTTTCTGCCAGTCTTATTTTCCTCTTCACCTCCCCTCTCAACTTATTGTATTTGGCCTGGTTCTGATCTGAAGAATTCACTTGACCTGCATCATACACTCTCTTATTTTTGTTTCAGCATGATCTCTATCTCCCTCGTCATCCAAGGAGCCCTGTTTTTGGTTCCCCTACCTTTCACCCTTGTTGGAATGTACCTAGCCTGTACCTGAAGCATTTCTTCCTTAGAGATAACACATTATTCCATTACAATTTTTCCTGTCAATCTTATGTTCCATTTTATCCTGGCTAGAACCCTTCTCATTGCATTGAAATTAGCCATCTTCTGATCTAGCCGTTGTACCTTATACTATTCCTTGCTTTTCTGCATTACAAGCCGAAACCTTATGATACGATGATCACTCTTACCTGAGTGCTCCCCCACAGATGCTTGGTCGACTTGGCTCACCTCATTTCCCAGCACCAGATCCATCAATGCCTCCTTTCTAATTAGGCGGAGAACATACTGATCAAGGAAGTTCTCCTAAGCACAATCCAGAAATTAACCCCGTCCTTTTCCTATTACTCTAAAATTATCCCAATCAATATTTCAGCAATTATAGTCTCCCAATATCACCACTCTGTAGTTTTTTCACATCTCTATTGTTTCCCTGATTTCCCTGCAGATTTGCTCCTCTCTCTCAGTATTTGGAGGTCTATAGAACACCCCTCTTAACGTGATCAAACCCTTTTTGCATCTCAAATTTAACCAAATAGATGCTGTCCTTGCTCCCTCAAGGACAGCCCCACTTTCCAACACTACAATGTCTTCCCTAACCAGTACTGTCACCCCACCTCCCTTTTCTCTATTTGTAACTTTTTATTTTATTTATTTAGAGATACAGCACTGAAACAGGCCCTTCGGCCCACCGGGTCTGCGCCGACCAACAACCACCCATTTATACTAATCCTACATTAATCCCATATTCTCTACCACATCCCCACCATTCTCCTACCACCTACCGACACTAGGGGCAATTTACAATGGCCAATTTACTGTCAACCTGCAAGTCTTTTGGAGGTGGGAGGAAACTGGAGCACCCGGCGGAAACCCACGCAGTCACAGGGAGAACTTGTAAACTCCACACAGGCAGTACCCAGAACTGAACCCGGGTCGCTGGTGCTAACCACTGCGGTGCTAACCACTGCGCCACTGTGCCGCTTATCCTTGTATAGCCCTTCTCCGTCTGCTCTGATCTAATATGGAACTACTACCTTCTCTAGTACTGTCCAACATTCTCACATTATTCACCTTATTCCTATTTTCTAGTTCTGCATGCTGGTGCCCATCCTCCTGCCAATTTAATTTAAACTGTCCACAGCCACACTAGTGAACCTCCCTCAGAGGACATTGATCTCAGTCCTGTTGAGGTGCAACCTGTCCCTTTTAACTAGGTGCCTTATGCCCAGAACCAATGCCCTAAGAATCTGAAGTCCTCCCTCCTGCCCCATACTTCAAGCCATGGATTGATCCTCCCGATCTTCCTATTTCTACTCTAGCATGTGGCATGGGAGTAATCCAGAGATTGCTTCCATCGAATTCCTACTCTTGAACTTTTTCCCTAGCTCCTGAATCTGACCGTACGACCTCAATACGTGCCCTTGCTATGTCGTTGGTACTAATGTCTACCACAACTTCTGGCTCACTGACTTTCCCCAACAGAATATCCTGCATCCTCTCCGTGATGTCCTTTACAATGGCACCAGGGAGGCAACGCACCATGCAGACTCATGATGACAATTACAGAAATGCCTGTCTGTCCCCCTGACTATGGAATCTCCTATAACAACTGCATTTCTACACTTTGCTGTTCCCTCCTCTACAGCCCATTGATGCCATGGTCTGGACTGCACTCCTTCAGGGTATTATCACTCTTAGCAGTCCATGAAATGCTTTGAGATGTCCTGAATATGCTATATAAGTGCAAGTTTCTCTTCATTTTGTATTTAGTACAATAAAAATAAGGATGTTATGCTTCAGTTATACAAGGCATTGGTGAGACCACATCTCGAATACTGTGTGTAGTTTTGGTCTCCTTATTTAAGGAAGGATGTGAATGGTTTAGAGGAGGTTTATTAGATTAATACCTGGAATGAGCGGGTTGCCTTATGAAGAAAGGTTGGACAGACTCGACTTGTTTTCACTGGAGTTTAGAAGAGTGAGGGGAGACTTGATTGAAGTATATAAGATTCTGAACGGTCTGGACAAGGTGGATGTGGAAAGGATGTTTCCTCTTGTGGGTGAGTCCAGAACTAGGAGGCACTGTTTTAAAATTAGGAGTCGCCCTTTCATGACAGAGACGAGGAGAAAACTTTTCTCTCAGAGGGTTGTGCGACTTTGGAATTCTCTGCCTCAGAAGGTGGTGGAGGCGGGGTCATTGAATATTTTTAAGGCGGAGGTAGATAGATTCTTGATAGGCCAGGGAATCAAAGATTATCGGGGTTAGATGGGAGTGTGGAATTCGAGACAGAAACAGATCAGCCATGATCTTATTAAATGGCAGACGAGGCTTGACGGGCTGAATGGCCTACTTCTGCTTAATTTGTATGGTCATATGGTATTTCTCTGTCTCCTTACTCTCACAGGAGTCAGCTGGCTGTAGTTAAAACAAATAATTTTATTCATCTACAGAGTTGGTTTAATCAAGGCCAACCCAACCAAGACAAGATACAATATTGGATAAATAAAGTCTTCCATTGGCATTTGGTGCTGAGTTTTTAGTGAGGGTTGTGAATATAGGACATTTGAATGCCAGTGGTGTTGCTGAAGTTGTCAGTTCCTAAGTACTAATTTGGATTGGGTTGTCTACCTGGACAGTGGCCTCAAAGGGAATTGTGTTTTCAGTCAGTTTTGAGGAAAGAAATTCAGCCACCAATCTCTGCAGAGTCAGTTACTGTATTGCCTCAAAAATATTGGCTGGTCAGAAAATAAAGGCCACAGATTTACATGTGATGTCCACATTTACGATGTACTCTAGTGCTGACTATGCCAGGGTACACGGAGCCAATGGGCCAGAACTAGAACTGCATAGAGCCAGAGGATCATGTCTGTGTTCCTTTCATATCTTTGGGGTAGCAGGTTTTGGGCCCATTTGTACCCTTCTGCAGTCTGGTGTGCCTCACTGGCTCAGTGTTCTGGCCTCCAAACATACACAGGATCCCATTGGGGTTGAGGAAGTGGGAACTCCCTCTGGTAACTCTGCACACAGCCCCATTCTTTCCCCATCAGGGGCCTTGTTTGAGAGAGTCAGAGGCTCCAACTCAAAACAAGGCAATTAGAAAATCCTGTTTAAGGCTGGAGTATCTGAGTCCCAACACAGTAAACTTGCTGCCAAGTACTCATCAACTATTACCACTAGAAGTAAACTTTTATATCTTTTCCTGACTTTTATTTTCATTCCATACAGATGGTAAAGAATAGCATCAAGTAGTACTCTACAGAAATCCTACTTCATCATAACAATGCTAAAAGCTCCTTTCAAATAGCACAAAATCAAAATTACTTGGAACTGAGGGCTGTTAACATGGTTAGCAAAAAAGGCTTCTGAATATTTGAGGACTGTTGAAGCTTACCATGGCCTTTGGGGGGTAATTTGTACCATTATAGGCCTTGCTTTCATTATATGTTAATGGGGCACCTGGTTTGGATTTGCACCATTTCTCAAGTACAATATTTGCAATAATTTAAAAACTATCTTTTGCAAATAGGGTTTGCAAAATTCTTAATAAAGCAGTGATATAATAATGATGATATGAATTACATTTGATAAAGTTCTCCCAGGTAGTGCTCCCGAGTGTGAAGCCTTGCATTATAGGAGGATAACTGGGCACTGAGATCAGCTTACCTGATTCACGGCCCTCCTGAATTTTCTGGCCAATAAAATGGATACTGGGAAAATTGGGAAAACTGCCAATCAGGTGTGCGAGCCTCATGTCAGCAAGTCTCCACATTGGGAATGCTAACCCATAAAATTTACTCCATTGTTTCCCATTCTACCTTCAGTCAGTATAAATTTTGCTCTTAGTTTATAAGCCAGGCTATCAAAGTCAATTTATATGGTGGGTCTGATCCACTATTCTGGTGTTTGGCATGGGCCATATTCAGCATAAGTTACGTGGACACACTGGGGTAGAAATTGGCTTGTTATTTTTCCCTTTTTTGGGTGTAAAATGTTCAATATTTATCAGTTTCTGGGCATGAGTTCTTGCACCTAGTCTGCACCACTGCCAATTGGTACTCACTGTTTTTAGATGTACCTGGATTGAATGACATTCTCCATCTGCAAGAGATGGTTGGAATTTAGCCTTCGAACTTTGGTGAGGTTCGATCATCCGCTGCATTGCAAGGGTACAGCAGTTTGTTTTTTGGCTACATAGCCTGGGCAGGATTTTGGTGACAGAGACTTGCCCAGCATCTGCATCTCCCTCTTGACTTTTATAGACTGAATTCAGAGGAAAGGCAGGAGCTTTCCTCAGTTGCAGGGGGTTAAGACAGCATCTGTGACAGAGCATAAGCCCTGATTTTGTGCTCAAGCCCTGTAATGGGATTTGAAACCAGAACCTTGCAATTCAGAGGTGAGAGTACTACGCACTGAGCCACAGCTGATACTGGTATCCTTAGAGGCTGCTTTAAATTGACATTGGATCAATTTAAATATGCTAATAAAGGTCCTGTACCTGTTTCAGAACTCTTCTGCAAAATGTATGAACAACTAGGTGGAGCATGTGGCGTGCAAGCTCTAACTAATTTTTCCAGTTCTACAGTCGCCTTAACATTGGTTTTGGGGATTGACGTCACAAAGCAGGATAAGGGGCTGCTGCTATGGAGTGAAATTTAAAGCTCCAGCTCTCCTGGGCTGTGAGAAGCATTGTCTGGGATATTCATGTCCCATGTCAGAGCACATGGCAGCACTAAGCACAAGGCACCGCAGGCTGGATTAAACTGCACTGTTAGCTGGACGTTTGGCACACCTGGTCTAAGCAGATCTGAACTCTGCAGCATAAAATGTGTTCGATGATCTGGCTGGAATCCTAATTGTACTGGCTCTGCCCTTTTAAATTGACAAACTTTTAACACCAAACAAGAAAATAGGGTTAAATAAAGATGGTGTGGGCAGCTTGGGCTGCGAGAACTTCTGTCAAAGCCTGGGACATCACTCCAAATTGTCGCTTGGTGGCGAAGAGCTGGAGATCTTGTCGACACCTGGCAGATAACCCTGTTGTGTTTTTGCAGTTGGAAACACTGAGAAACATCAGCAAAGGCAGTAACAATAGTTCAGTGATCACAGGAACAAAGCACATGAATGGCATGTGATTCACAAAGCAGCTCTGGCAATGATGTAGGAGCACAGTAAGATAGGTTCTGGCTCAGTTACTTCCACCATCTGTGGGGCGTGATCTAGACCAGTGCCAACATCGTCATAGTTGTTTCGGGACGTCTTGCAATAAATACTGTATAACCTCTTTAAATTGAGAAAGCAAGGGAAGTTGATGTATGCACAGTAAAGGGAATGGAAAAATCTGATTGGCTTCATTTGAGACACATTTATCTGACTGCTGGAGTGACACAGTTGTTGTTATCTATTGACTAAATTCATTTGAGCATGCATGTGGAAAGAAATCAAGAAGTATTTGTACCATTGTTCTCTAGGTCTGCTGCCTGTGGCTGAGGTGGGGAGGGACAGGGGGATAGAGCATTGTGTATGAGATCTGGCGAGGAATATAAATGAGAGAGTGACCATTCACACTCCCAGAAAGTACATTCCAGATGAATCCAGCACATTTTGTACTTTTGAATCTGACACCACAAGGCAAAGAAAGGTTTCCACTGAAAAATGAGTTGTAAAAAGGGCTATTCATGGAAATGCACTTGTGCACCATTGCTTCAAGACCCATTGGTCCCCCCCAGATTTCACACTTTACAGAGTAGCCATCAACCAAGGTTATAATTGTGGCATGAACAAGTGTTTAGCTTGGACTTGGGAAATCCTGAAATTCCTGGCAGTAACTTGACCATTTTGGGGCCTACTGTCCCTGGCCTTTCACAAAGAAAGGAGAGAAAAGAACTTTCTTCCCTTATGTCGATGAAATGCTCATGAAACCGTGGGAGTGCAAGGCTCTCAAATAATTTATGAGAACAGGATTTTTATCACTGAAATGAAAAGTAACAGCCAATTAAAAACACATGTGCAAAAATGATCCTTTATTGCTTCTCAAGCAGTTAGTGAGCCACTTAACAGCTATAAATGTCAAAATTCAATAGTCCAGCAGCAGAGTGTCGTTGTTGGAGAACATTTCTGAACATTTGCTGATTTCCCCATGAGGCCCTGCTACCACATTCCTGGAGCAACACAGACATAAATTTGGTGGGGCAGACACTCACCTGTTCACTCTATAATGCAAAACAGCAAGAAATGTGGCAAGACGTGCTGGGGCCAACACTGCCCCTCACCTGGGAAGCCCTGCCAGATTAAAGAGAACCAAGTACAGTGTGGGCATTATTGTGAAGTAGCAGCACAGGTAGAAAGGAAATGAATAAAGTAACTTCAGGACATTGCAAAACGCTTTAAAGCTTTTGAAGTGTGGTCATTGTTGTACTGTAGAAAATGCAGCAGCCAATTTTCACACAGAGAGATCTCACAGACAACAATGAAATAAATGACCAGATCATCTGACTTTAGATGTTCATGGAGGTCAGGACCCTGGGGAGAACTCTCTTGCTCTTTTTCAAATAGTGCTATGGAATCTTTTCCATCTGCCTGAGAGGGCCTCAGTTTAACATCTCATTCAAAAGGCAGCACTTCTAACAGTGTAGCATACCCTCAGTACTGCGTTGGAGTACTGGCATAGAGTATGTGCTCAAGTTCCTGATTTGGGATTTGAACCCACAACCTTGAGACTTGGAGTGAGTGCATTAATGCTGACACCTGAAATAAGGCATTGAAAGTGCAATTCTCAGACCTAGACAGAATAGATTCTATCTGGATGGTGAGAGAGAGAATGGTCTGCAAATAGGACTTTCCAATAGGCCAGATCACTGTGCCTCAATTCCCATTGCTCTTATTTCATTAGCAAGCACAAAAATGTCAGACTGCTTTAAAACTGAACATTTAGTTAGTATTAGAGCATGGAACGTCTTACTAGAAACAGCAGTGGAAGCAGATACCATAATAAAAGCTTTTAAAAGGAAAGTGTATAAATGTTTGAAAAACAGAAACAAATGAATAGCCATTTCTGAGAGATGATGGGGGCACAATGAGCAAAATGGCCTCATTCTGAGCTATAAAATTCTATGATTTTAAATGGTGTAGATTTATTTTTAGTGCCTCCTTGCATAGGGAGCTTTCCGGAATAGAAGCAGAGCCATTCCATAGAACAGCGTGGATTCCACCCATCAATATGGGAGCATAGTTTATTGGTACTGCAGTGAATGGTGCAGGATGCTCCACTTGTTAGGTGATTAGTCCTAGCCAATGTATTGAGGGAAAAGCAATAAGCATCAACTTCTCTCTACATTGCAGCAGTGACTATACTTCTTATTTTAATGTGCAGAATGGGGAAACAAGACAGCCAATACCCGATTCAGATTAAGTAGCTTGGGATCAGTACTGGCAGAGGTGTGCCCTCTGCTAAGCAATTATATTCCGTGCCAGTATCGGTACCATAGGAGACCCACTAATAAAGATTTGGCTTCATGGTGATCCTGAAGAATTCACAGATAAGGATTAAAGTTACAGTTCCCAGGTGTGCCAGTGTAGGGACCCAAATCATTTCCCTGCCCAATGAATTGAACAGTGAATATCAAATTACAATGAAGAGCGGCTTCTATTTTTCTAGCAGTTTCATGTGTGGTGCATCAATGCCTGAGGTGTGCCTGCCCATAATGGAATGAGAGGATGTGCACCATTCAAAATGATCTGATCTGGGAAATGATTTTCCAGTTTGATATGGTCGGAAGCAAGATGCTGCATTAAAATGAAAAGCTGTTCACATTCTACCCACTACCATGTTCCTAAAGAATAAAAAGAATATCTTGGCAGTAATGGCAGGCTCTAGTTGTACTTTTTTTCACTCATACTGAAGTACTGTGATACTTTCCCATGTTTTCTCTTTTACACGTTATTCTGTGGGCATTTTAGTTTAAATTGCATCCGATGTGATAACTGGCCCAGGAAAATGTAAATAGATATACTATTAATCAACAAGTCTTACCACATGTCACGTCCAAGGATTGTTTTCAGATTCAAACTACACATTAATTGGTGAAGTACGCGCTGCAATGAAAAATAAAATATTGCTATGGTGACTGCATGCCATTCCTTTCACCTGTGATAATGCCTTCTTAGCTCATTTATGGCTATTACGTTCATGAGTTTTAGGGCTTTAAGGTTCATGATAGGTACCTGGTAACACATACGGTTACTGAAATGGTGGAGCTTTATTTGCGTCACACAAGCTGTTGCAATTTGTGCTTTTCTCTTTCTTGTTGGTCTGGCAGTATTTTCTTTCTAAGCAGATTGCCTTCTCCCCACCATTGGGGGGTGTGCCTTCAGCTGCCTTGGCCCTAAGCTCTGAAATTCCCTCCATAAACCTCTCTGCTTCTCCATCTTTCCTTCTTTAAGATGCTTCTTAAAATGTACATCGTTGACCAAAGTTTTGGCCGCCAGTCCTAATATCTCATGGTTCAACAACAACCTTAGTCTGATAACACTGCTGTGAAGTGCCTTGGAACATGTTAAACTTTCCAGAAATGCAAGTTATTGTTGTTGGTGACCTTATCCCCTGCAGTCCAGAAGCTGTACTTTTCCTATGCTGTCACCTTACGAAAGATGCACACTGAAGTGGTCCACAGTAATTCCAATCAGATCAGACAAACGGATCAGATCTAAGCTCTGCAGTCCTGCCACATCCAGATGTGAATGGTGGTGCACAATTAAACAACTAACAGGAGAAGGATTCTCCACAAATATCCCCATCCTCAATCTTGGAGGAGCCCAGCACATCAGTGCAAAAGACAAGGCTGAAGCATTTGCAACCATCTTCACCCAAAAGTGTCGAGTGGATAATCCATCTCGGCCTCCTCCTGAGGTCCCCAGCATCATAGATGCCAATCTTCTGCCAATTCGATTCACTCCAAATGATATCAAGAAACGGCTGAAGACACTGGATACTGCAAAGGCTATAGGCCCTGACAAAATTCTGGCAATAGTACTGAAGACTGAAGCTCCAGAACCTACTGCGCCCCTAGCCAAGCTGTTCCAGTACAGCTACAACACTAGCATCTACTCAACAAAGTGGAAAATTGCCCAAATATGTCCTGTACACAAAAAGCAGGACAAATCCAACATAGCCATCATCAGTAAAGTGATGGAAGGTAGCATCGACAGTGCTGTCAAGCAGCACTTACTCAGCAATAACTTGCTCACTGATGCTCAGTTTGGGTTCTACCAGGGCCACTCAGCTCCTGATCTTATTACGGCCTGGGTCCAAACATGGACAAAAGAGCTGAACTCCAGAGGTGAGGTGACAGTGACTGTCCTTGACATCAAGGCAGCATTTGACTGAGTGTGGCATCAAGGAGCTCTAGCAGAACTGGAGTCAATGGGAATCAGGGGAAAACTCTCCACTGGTTGGAGTCATACCTAGCACAAAGGAAGATGGTTGTGGTTCTTGCAGGTCAATCATCTCAATCCCAGGACTTCACTATAGGAGTTCTTCAGGGTAGTGTCCTAGGCCCAACCATCTTCATCACTGACCTTCCTTCCGTCATTAGGACTGAAGGGGGGATGTTCGCTGATGATTGCACAATGTTTAGTACCATTCGTGACTCTTTAGATACTGAAGCAGTCTGTGTAGAAATGCAGCAAGACCTGGACAACATTCAGGCTTGGGCTGATAAGTGGCAATCTACATTCGCTCCACACAAGTGCCAGGCAATGATCATCTCCAACAAGAGAGAATCCAACAAACCCTTAACATTATCATCACTGAATCCTCCACTATCAACATCCTGGGGGTTACCATTGATCAGAAACTTAAATGGACCAGCCACATAAATATTGTGGCTACAAGAGCAAGTCAGAGGCTAGGAATCCTGTGGCGAGTAACTCACCTCCTGACTTCCCAATGCCTGTCCACCAACTACAAGGCACAAGTCAGGCGTAATATGGAATACTCTCCACTTACCTGGATGATTGCAGCTCCAACAACACTCAAGAAGCTCACAACCATCCAGGAGAAAGCAGCCCGCTTAATTGGCACCCCATCCACCACCTTCAACATTCACTCCCTACACCAGTGACGCACAGTGGCAGCAGTGTGTACCATTTACAAGATGCACTGTAGCAATCACCAAGGCTGTTTCGACAGCACCTTCCAAACCTGCAAGCTCTACTACCTGGAAGGACAAGGACAGCAGATGCATGGGAACATCACCACCTGAAAGTTCCCCTCCAAGCCACACATCATCCTGACTTGGAACTATATTGCGTTCCTTCACTGTTGCTGGGTCAAAGTCCTGAACTCCCTTCCTAACAGCTCATCGCTGCCTTCTCGAGGGCAATTAGGGATGGGCAATAAATGCTGGCCTAGCCAGCGATACCCACAGCCCGTGAAAGAATAAAAAAAATATTCTGCTTGCAGGATATAATGCAGTCTGACCACTATTAAGTCATACTAAAGCTGCTGAATACCTATATTTACAACGAATTCGTAATATGAGAATAGTACTATTACAAAACATATAAGCAAAGATACACTGAGGATGTTCTGAATGAGTCGTGTGATAACTTCAGATTGAGTAGAAGAATCTCTATAAGCTTGTCATCTCGAAATTCTTCAATATAAATTTCTTACAGTATTCGTCAAACAAAACTCTTTCTGAGGCTTTTGCACAAACTTTGCCATATTTTGAGATCCTGCTTTTAATCCTTTAGGTCTCAAAACTTCTGGTGAATTGCCAGTTCATCTGTTTTTATGGCATTGGTTAAGGTAAAAAGGTTTGGCAGGGCACCAGGAGATCTCCCTGTTCTTCAAATATTGCTGTGGAATCTTTATAAGTTACTTGAATGGCAGATAATGCCTCAGTTAATGCCTTTTAAATGAAGCCAGCAATTAAATATTTGTTATACAGGCAGATAAGCAATAGATTTTTTTTGTTAGGTTTCCATTGAAGGCTGTTTTAAAAATAAACTCACCTCCAAATAGCAAGAGAAAGATGTTGGGCTAGATTTTGCCAGCCTGTTGGAAACCAGCTGGGAGGCAGGTGGAGTAGTAAAATTGAAGCGGAAGATGTCAGGAGGGAAGCCCTTTGCTTCCTTCACTTTGCGACGGGATGCCATGAAAGGCGGCCGGGCTAGCGGGAGGAGGTCGTGGTGGAGCAAGGCATGAAGATCATTTTGCCTGTTAAACAGGCAATTAAGAGCGATCACCAGCTATTTCTAATTTTTCCATGGGTGCGCAGGAACAACGGCGCATCAGAGCCTCACCAGTTATAACCAGGCAGAGGTTTCACGGGAGGTCAGAGTTGGATGTAGATTGCGAGCGGTAGTGTGGTTTGGCAAGGAGGGTGGGGCTGGTTGGACGGCAGAAGTAGCAATCGGGAGCAGGGGTAACTTGCCTGGTGCAGTCGGGACATTCTGCTTGAGTGCTGTCTGGGACTTGGCACCTGTATCTATGAACGGGGGTGGGTGGTGGTGAGAGGGCCCAGAGAACTGACTGTAGCTTTTTACCATTTGCCCCATTCACTCAGACTTCAAGACCTCCAGTGAGGGGGAGCATTAGAGAGAGAGAGAGCTGCAACCATAGGCTGCAGGGCAGCAGCAACCAGATGGGCACCAGGATCAAGAGCCTGGAAGGGGACAGGGAGGAGAAGGCTGCAGATGGGCACGCAACCAGTCACTTGCAGTCAGACAACAGTACCCCACCAGAGAGGGTTCATCTTTCGAGGCCCAACTTCATATAAATGTCAGAGCAGCAGTGTCGCTGAAGCCTGTGCCTCTCCAGGGAGGCAGTCACCGAGCTATGTGCCATGATGGTGGATGAAATGAGCCCTATGGGGAAGGGCGGGCACACAATGCCTGTCGCGTTGAAGGTCACCACACCGCTGAACTTCTATGCCTCAGGATCATTCCAGAGAACCTCTGGGGATAACTGTGGGATCTCCCAGTCTGCAGCTCATCACTGCATCAAGATGGTTACCAATGCCATGTCCAAGAAGGCCAGTCAGCATGTGCACATCTGCACTGATCCGGACAGTCATGCTGAGCGGGCTATAGGATTAAGGGCATCACTCGATTCCCCCAGATGCAGGATGTCATCAGCTGCATGCATGAGGCCATCAAGGCTCCCACAAACCAGGCAGGGCCTTCATCAACATGAAGGGCTTCCACTTGCTCAATGTACAACTGGTCTACAATCACCGCAAATGGATCAATCTGGTCTGTGCAAGGTTTCTGAGAAGCTGCCATGATGTCTACACAAGAAGGCAGTCCCAAGTACCTGACCTTTTCAGGCACTCCGCATGCTTTCAAGGATGGACACTGGCAAATAAGGGCTACCCACTGAAGTGATGGCTGCTGACGCCTGTGAGGAACCCAGGCACAGATGTAGAGGAGAAATACAATATCTGCCACAGCACAACTTGAGTGACCATCAAGCAGGCCCTAGGCCTTCTGAAGATGTGGTTCAGATGCTTTGATAGATCAGGTGGGGCCCTTCAATATACGACAACAAGGGTCTTGCATATCGTGGTGGTGTGCTGTGCTCTGCACAACGGAGGGGAGAAGCTTTGAACAATGAGGACATCTTGCAGCACGATGCCTCCTCTGATGATGAGGATATGGAGGGGGATGATGACCAACAGGATGAAGACCCCAAGAGACAGCGGGCAAGGCGCGATGAGAGACATGCAAGGGAGGCTCACTCAGAACTAGTGCAGCCTTACTTACACACCCAGTCAATCCAAAAAATCCTCCACCTTCTGCAGACCCGTTGTCGTGTCCTTGATTGCCCTTCCCATTTTCGTGGAGCTGTCGTCACATGGGGCAACAGCTTGGGAAATGGCGTGACCTCACTTAATGTGCTCCTTCCCATCACACCCTTTGCGGAATCCAGTGAACTGCTAATGGTCCAGTAGTGATTTAAAGAAGTAAAGGATTCATTCAGTGGTGCACAATTTCATTATTCATTTCACACAGGTACACGTCAAGGTGGCATCTAACATCAGACTGTAACACTGTGCAACCCATGTGCAGTTAGATAAATTTTTTCACATACTTGCATGTGCTGCTACATGCTGCTCCCCCTGTGCTGTCAGCTGAGGTGAAGGCAGGCTGCTGACCTTTCTGCTCCGTAGCTTTCAATGACTGTGGCGGTTGTCCTCCAACTGGCTGAGGCCATCCACCGTATTGAGGGACTTCTCCACAGGTGTAGGAGCCCCCTTTGTCTCTGTGTCACCATCTGAGGGGCTAAGAAGCCGCTGTCCACAACAGGAGTGCACTGAGAGCAGCCCACCGATGCTAAGACAGCTACTCCTCTACCCTTTCTGGGCACACTTGGCCCTCACTGCTCACCTGAATAGTCCGATGACTCAGCGATGGCTCCAGGCATCTTGTCCCCCTCTCACCCAGCCATTGCTCCACAGAGCTCATGCAGGTGGCAATGGTCGCACTTGCATCTAGATATGGCTGTCTATGAACTTTGCCAGTCTGTCAAGGGAGGAGGCCATGCATGCACACGCCAGAGTCATGGCTGCACTCATGGCCTGGATGGCCTCCTCCATCGTCCACACATGAGTGTGTGTAGCCTCTGGAAGTTCCACCAGATGTTTAAGAACCTCACGCTGCAGCTCCAGCATCTGCCACCTTGTGGATAACTCCAGAGGTATGTCATCAGCCTGAGGCTGCGCATCGCCAGACCTTCTCACAGTCCTCCAAGTGTGAGTGGCCTCAACTGTCACTGCCTCCATCAGCTGCTCGGGCACATCTGTGCTGTGCTCACCAGAATGTGATGCCTGTTACTAACTGTGTGCAGCTACCCATGGACATGACAGTATTTCTGCTGGTGGAGGGTGCGGGAGAATGATATGTGCACCCTCTGAGGTCTCCTCCTGCTCAGAGGTCGGTGGGCTATCTCTCTGGTTCAGTGGCTGGCTGCTTGTGTCTATGACCTGCAAGAGAGATAGACTGATAAGAGGGCTCTGCGCTTTCCATATGTCCTCCTAACTACTCATCATCTGGAGCTCTATGTGAGCAGTGGTGTACAAATGGGCACATTGCTTTGTACTCACCAGAGGGTCTCCTACGCACATCCATTAGGCCATTCACTCTCTCGGAGCTCCACACCCATCTCACCATCTGTAATAGCCTGTCTTGTCTCCACTCCAACCAGCTCCAGCACCTCTCCCTCCATGGGAGGGAAGATGGCCATGTAAGGCACACCGCCTCCGTTTCTGGACATTTCTTGAGCATTGTGAAATCTCTTCTCCTGCAAGCACATATATTCCCATTGTTACCCATCAAAGAGAGGCACGACTCCTATGTTGTTGGCAGCCTGACTGTCCAACGTGGTACCACAGGCATGCATCCTGTATGCGGCCAATCAGCACTGGCTGTGAAGGAGTCTCCTTTGCCTGACTGGTGTCCTACGCAGAGATACTGACCTGTATCTGACAGCTAATGCCTGGCCATCTCCACTGACAGGGTGTACATCTCCTTCTATCTCTTATTCACTTTGCCATATTTAAGACTGCCAGCTTAATGCTGTGCACTGCACTCAATTGCCAGACCGCATCAAGTCATTGACCATTTTTTGGCACTGCAGCCAGGTACAAGGGACAACCCTATGGCCGCTGACTACCTCTGCAACCTCCATCTAGGTCTGCTTGGTCGACCATGCCGGTCTGCTCCTGCTGTGCTGGGGGAGCAGGACTTCCCTCTGCTCTCTTGCAGCCTGGAAGATTACCTCCAGGGAAACATTGCTGAATCTTGGGGTGACCCTCGATTGAGATTCGGCCATTTCTTCAACTTGCACTGCTGCCAGGGCTCTCTCACCGCCTCCTCCAGGGCAGCTGCCTAGCTTTTAAAGATGGTGCCAGTGATTGACGCTCTGGAATGTCTCCCCACCCACCCCGTTTCAGTGGACACCTTCCCAGCCTGCCAGCCCTGATAATATCACGTGCGAAGCTCTGACCCTGCTGCTGCTGCGGCCTCACCACCCGCTTTTGGCCTTGGCTACGGGAGTTGCTGCCTTCACGTAAAATAGCTCAAGATTTTCAGATATGATTTGGTTGATGGTAGTCCAATTTCTACCCCGTGTCTAGCAACCTAATGACACCAGCACATTTTTGATACTGTTTTTATCACATCCATAAATATAACTTGCAGTGCATGTGGTTAACAGTTTCTTCTTGTGCATTAAATCGATGGCAGCACAGTGACTCTTTGGCAACTGATAAATCCTGGCAGTACAGAAATCTTTATTGAAATTGTGTTGTGTTACAAGAGATAGAAGCAGGGTTTATTTTTTAATATCGACTATTGTACGCTACAACAATCTTGGCTGATTAAATGATGGTTAACGTTACATTAAATCTTTGGCTTTTCACCTTCGGGGCATGGGTTCAAATCAAGTACTTCTAATAGGTTAGTAAGCACTTCTGTTTGTTGGCTGTGAAGGTGCTATATGAACTGAGTTTGAGCAATCTCCATTCTGTTCATGGTGGTTATGGCCCAATGGAACAAAATTGCTCTTGCTTTGTCGCTAATGTGTCATCTAGACAGGTATAAAGATGTGGGAAATGGAAAGAGAAGTGCCACACTGTTGGGACTGAAGAATATTGATGGACCAGAGTGGAAGGAGTTGTTCCCTGGAAGTAGTTGTGTGTTCTGACTTTGGGAGTGTTTGATGCTGACACTCGGTCCCAGAAGTGGCAAGTGTTCCATCACCAACGCTAATATCTCTAACCCTGAGTTCAAAACAAAGAGAGAAAATGTTGAAGTGGAAGTACAGAAGCTCTGCTGCACCTGCCATAGAAGATTAGCTCAAATGCTAGCAAATCTCATGGTGCTGTGGACATAATTCTGTTTCCCAACCTGATTACATCTCACATATGACACACAAGGTGGACCCTGGTATTTTCAGGAAAAAAAATACTTGTACACAAGTCTATATTTAGATAGCGCCTTTCACAACCTCATGACATCCCAAAGTGCTTTACAACCAATAAAGTACTTTTGAAGTGTAGCCGCTGTTGCAATGTAGGAAATGCAGCAGCCAGTATTAGTGCAATAAGGTCCCACAAACAACAATGAAATAAATGACCCGATCATCTGTTGTTTAGGTGTTGATTGAGGGATAAATGTTGGTCAGGACACCATGGAGAGCAGCCAACCTCCTCTTTGAATAGTGGCATGGGATCTTCTCTGTCCAACTGAGAGGGCAGATGGGGCCTTAGCTCAATGTTTCATCCAAAACACAGTACACTGTCAGTAATGCACAGAAGTGTCAGCTTGTATAATGTGTTGTCGTCCCTTTAGACTATTAAGTCCAAGAGCAAATGATTATCTTTTTTCCAGCATCTACCAGAAAGAATTACACTTGCTTTTGGATTATTGAGATCACTAATGCTGGCGAGCAAGGCTTTCTTGAGCATTCCTGCTCTTCTGCTTGCTGTTTCAGCTCAAGTGAAGGTGAACTCAAAGTTCACTTTTTTCTGGCTTCTCTTGGAACAGGGAGTCAAAATAACATCCTTCAACCCCGTTTCTTTTACACTCCAGGTACCAGGCATCAATTAGGATCATGCAGGTTTGAGCTCATGTTGAATTGTTCTTGTGTAAAGCTGAAAACTGGGTCTATTCCTAATATGAACATAAGAAATAGGAGCAGGAGTAGGCCATTCAGTCTGTCATTCAGTACAATCATGGCTGATCTTCTACCTCAACTCCACCATCCCACACAATCTCCAAATCCCTTAATGCCTTAATATCCCAAAATCAAGGACCTCTGTCTTGACTATGCTCAGTGTCTGCCCTCTGGGTAGAGAATTCCAAAGATCCACAAACTGCTCCTCATTTCCGTCCTAAATGGTCGACCCTTTATGCTGAGTTTGTGACCCCCAGGTATAGACTCCCCAACGAAGAAAACATCTGCCCAGTATCCACTCAATCAAGTGTGGATCTTCAATAATTTTATATATTTCAATGAGATCATCTCTCTTCTTGCAACTTTGCATGGAGATGTAGTTCCCTGCCCACTGGTGGCATGATCATCAACATTTACTGAAATATTTCTGCCTTTTTGGCAAATGCTGCCTATCTTTCATTGAGCCACATGGTAAGCCGCTGCCAGTGCATTGCTGTTTTGGATGGGATGTAGTGCTCTGTAGCATGAAATATAATCTGCATCGTCTGGGCCTGTATGAAGTCTGAGTCTTTCCACTAGTAAATGGGATGGCTATCTGAGTTAGCAATTTCCTGCTTGAGACTCTTCCAAACAGTCTGCTGTCATGCAGCCAAACCTTCTGCTTGGTATTCCTTTCAAGTCACCAGTGAAATGTTGCTTGGATGCAGACCAGTTGGTGGTTAGATATGTCAACTAGTGCTTTGTCGAATGCTTTCAGGTGATCTGTAAAGCTGGCTAATATTGGATCTAATTAGGCATTACTTCAACTTGGAGAATGAACTTGCCGAGTGAGTCCATTTAGCATCGTGTGAGAGAGAGCCCAGAAAAGCTATAGCGGCTTATTTTTATGTCGTCTTGGCTAATCTTGATGGCAATTGATCAGGAGAATGGTACCCCTCAAGTAAATAATTAGCTTCTGATAGTAAATAGTAAACTTCTTCTGTCTGAGAGCTGCAACTCTGTACCTGAAATATATATTGATTTTACCATTGTTTATTCTGAATCTCTGATGGAACAGTTGATAACCAGGAATGACTGGGGCTTCATGCATTGCATGGAACTTCCTGGGCTGTAAAATATCGGGTAGATTGCTGTAGTGAGTTATCAGAGAGCCCAAGTTCCTGATTTCTGCAGCTTGAAACATTACAGTCAGGGAAAGGGACACCACTAATGGTTAATAGTTCTCCCCTGTAACTGCTGGGTCATCCCATCAGTCTAGGCTGAACTCTTAGAGGGGAATATTAAATTCACTAACCAGGCAAGAAACCCACAGGGTCAGGTGGAACAGCAGTTTTACACCTGCCCAATAATATTCTGCATTGACTTCAATGGATAGTAAGAATGAGAGGGGTGTGAAATCAGTGCTGCACCTGATTTTGTCAGTTTTGCGATAGGTGGAATGGGTTAGAATTTCCTCATTAAACTGCAGTTAGAATATTGTGTCTAGTTTTAGATGCCCTACTTTAGAAAGGATACCAAGGCCATGAAGAGAATGCAAAAGAGATTTACTAGGAACATAATGCGAGGCTTTAGCAATGAGGAGATGTCAAAGAAACAAAAGCGCTTTTCACTAGAACAAAGAAAAGTGTCACGTTTAAAATATGACTCAATCACACTTTTGTCACCGTTTACCCTTGACGTAAGTAAATAGTTCTAACTACGTTTACCTGTTCTGTTCCCAAATCCTTTCAGCCCCTTGTCATTTTCACACAAGGAGTAATTATGAAATATAAAATGAACTGAGGAATTTAACTTCAAAATGCACACTTTTGCTGCAAGACAACGTGGAGTAAGAAGTCAGGTGACCTCTCCTATACTGCAAATACACATGGTAACTGCTGGAGCTCTGAACCAGACATCCTATCTGGTCAAAGTGTTGAAAGCATTAGAAATGCTAATAGTCCATTCATTGTTAATGGCTACCTTTTTTTAACCAGTTGGACTAAAAATTACTTTGCAGACACAGAGTCTCCAGACTCAAACTCAGGATAATAGGTGTGAAAAAACATCACTATATCAAGATGGCATAGAGATGAGCAACATCCAAATCCATTATCAAACAATGACTACACCATCAAACCATTTATGAAAACACAATGAGTGGAAAACCTTGGTCACCTGACAGAAACCAAGACTCTGACAAGGAGGTTTCAATAAGCCATATTGCTGAGCCAGAAGCCAGGAGGCTGAGAGAGATCTATTAAAGCAAAGAAGGCCCTGTCTGAATACCATTTTATAAACTACCTCGAGCCAGGGACAAAAGGTGACCTTTGAAACTCTCTAACTGAGAGAGAGTAACAGGATTTTTTTCCATCAGACTGTGACTGAGATTTACCCAAAGAAGTCTGTAGCAAAGCATCTGTCCACCTGCAACTTTCCAAGTCTGACTTCAGTGAACCAGGAAAATAAAAACCAGACCTGCACCGTTTAAATTTCCCTCCCGGGTAAACAACCAAGGTTTCACAACAAACTTTTTTTTAGAGATGCCAGACCTAAATGCATGCTATCTTTTAATCTCTGTCGTATCTTGTGTGTGTGCATGTGTTTGCGTGTGTGAGTGGGTGAAGTTGTGAATTTTTGGGTTTTGGTTAATGAACATTTCCTTTAAACCTATAAGAAAACCTGTCACTTGTCTGTTTATTGACCATTAAAACACTCCATGGTTAACCACAATTCGAATCAAAACACTCTCGGCGGTCAGTTGAGAGGTGAAAAGGGAAACCATCATATCTACCTGTCCATAACACCTTTGTCTGTCATCCACCTATTTAATCTAATCATGAATATTGCTATAGTTTCTGTTTCAACCACTAACCCTGGAAGTGAATTCCTTATCCGCGCAACTCTTTGTTTAAATGTTCTAAATGGCTTATGTTTCATCTTGTATCTATAGCTTTTCATTCTAGACCCCTCAACTAGCGCACTGAGGAGATCTGACCAATGTTTTGGTAAGATAAGTAGTGAGTTACTGAGTTATTAACTAAAGGCCCTAAATTGAAAAACTTCATCAGAAGGACAAAGGGTTTTTTTAGATGTGGAATGCCCGACCAGAAACAATAGTGAAGGCATAATTCATGAAAGGTTGAAAAAGGAAAGCAGATAAATATTTGATAAAGAAAAATTCAAAGAGATGTGAGGAACAGGCAGGAAAATGGAACTAAGTGGCTAGCTCTTACACAGGTATAGGCCAAAAGACCTCTTTCCATGCTGTGAAACCCTGTGTTTCTCTGATGAGTTAATACATTTCACTTGTTTGATTGAAATTTTAGTGTTGAGGTGTTGATGATATTTCTGAGGGGATGTGATGAGGTGATCCCTCTTGTTTAAGGTATTCCTTCAAACCTACCTCTTTCACCAAGCTTTCGGTCACTTGTCCTAATATCTCCCTATGTGGCTTGATATTAAATTTTACCTGGTAACATTCCTGTGAAGCAGCTTGGGACATTTTACTACATTAAAGGTGCTGTATTAATGCAAATTGTTGAGTATGTTTACTATTACTGCTGGATCACAGCACCTGGGTGACTAGAGTCAAGTTGGCCGTGTTTCAGTGAATATTCTGATTGTTTTTTTTTAAACAATGATTTAAAGGTGTGTGTTAGGAATAGAATAATGCATGAAAAAGAAAAGGTTCTTTGGTCTACCAAGTCTGTTCTTCCAAAGTAGAGCCTACTCCATCCAGCTCATTTAATCTCTTGAGGACAATTCTGCAATGTTTCTCCCAGACTGTCAAAAGTTAAGCCAAGCAAAACTCAAGACTACCTGGCTAATCTAAACTTGAATTCTGTTTCTTTGACTGCCTTGCTCTGCATGACATATTGCTGCACCCAATATCTCGGCAACAATTAAGTTTCACATACTGTACTAATAAACCTTACTTAACTAGATATCAATCAAATTATTTCTTTAGCAGTGTTAGTCAGTGCAGCTTTACTTGGGGCCCATTCCACCTAGAGGTGTGCAAAGGAAACCCGACGCGAACCCGAATTCCGGACCCGGAAGTCTGACCCCACCCGACTCGAACCCCACACACGTCGTCGGGACCCGTTGGGGTCGGGTCGGGTGGCAGGCCTTTACATCAGTACATGGGTAAAGGCCTGCTACCCGACTTGACCCCGACAGGATCCAGTGGCATGTGTCGGGTCGGGGTCGGGTCGGGCTTCTGGGTCCGGAATTCGGGTTCGCGTCGGGTTTCCTTTGCACACCTCTAATTCCACCTATCCACAACTCTAAGCGAAAAATCTTCAGGATAATTTTTTGTATGACGTAAACCTAGAGCAACATTTCCCACTAAGGATAGAAAATATCTAATAATGGCCATATTTCCTATTTTACTGCTGGTTGACATCACTGTTAATCCTAAATTTCATTTTACTGTGTAATAGACAACTCAGTTTCCTTGTGCATTATTGCAGCTCCAGAAGTATTGCTTCAATGTAACCTTTATATGGTACATTTTTTGTGTAGCTGAAGTTTTGGTGCTCATCAGCTTTGGTCTTTCTGTGCTTGGTGGAATGTAGCACTTCAAAGGTTCCACCTACTTTCAAAATAAAAGCAGCTCCAGGTTTGGCATAGTGCAGGTTATATGCAGAGCACAATCCCAAAACATGATATGAAGGTGGGAGTGGCTCAGCATTCAGTTCTCCAGCCTGCCCACTGCATCATAAGGCCTGGAATAAAGGGTCTCAGATTCTAAGTTGCCTTACACAAAGTCCAGAACCATAAATATAGAAGATCAGTGTCTATACATCACTGTTATTCTTCAAACACCAGATTAAACTTAGAGGTGTCTTTAGAAAACAAAAATCATGAGATCGAGTAGCATAGCATATGTTACCAGGCTTTCATTATTGTACCCTATAGAGTTTAAATCCAATTAAAATGGAGGCTGCCTTTTTTAGGGGGGAATGTAAGCTGAAATTAGTTTGGACACTGTGGCTGGGATTTTGTGTGGCCTTCAAGGCAGGATCGGAGGCCGGGGGGGTGGATGCAGAGTATCGTGACAGGAGGCGGGGTGTCAGAGAGCCTATTGCCTCCCCGTCACCAAGCGATCTTCCCGAGGGAGGGATAGGCCGACAACAGCCTTTCCGCCCAGAGGCCAGTTGAGACCTTTAAGTGTCTATTAATGGCCAATTAAGGGCCTCTTCCCGCCACTGCTGGTATCTTACCAGCAGCGGGGGTGCCTCCGCCATGAGGGATGGACGCCTTAAAACACAAGACGCCCTCCCTGCAGGTTTGGGGGGACTCTCCTCCATGGGCAATTTGTGGCCCACGGAGGACCCCCACCAGGAACCACTTTACCCCCAGGACCCCCCTCCCCCTGGACTGCACGACCAACACGCCCCCCTCCCCCCAACCCTTCGCCCCCCCCTCATTGGGGCCTTCTGGACTGGCCCCACCGACCCCAACTCACTTACCTGAGGTCTGGTGTTCCAGTGCTGGACCTGGGTCTGACACCTCTGCAGTACCAGCATTGGCCACCACTCCCAGTGATGCTGCCAGTACTGCTGAGCTGCCATGATTGGTCAGCAGCTCTTGGAGGTGGGATCCATGTTTTTAAAGGGATGGGGATCCCGGCTCCTGAAACTTTGATTGTTAGAGACTGGAGGATCGCTCTGGGGGTTGGGGGGGGCTTCCCCCAACTTTTCAGCCCGGCGCCAGGAGCCCCGCCTCCAACACAATCCAGTTCTGTAAATTGGTTTCTAGTAAGTTAAGTGTACAATTGCAAGCTATTTTCACAATTTGAAAAAGGTATAAGTGAAAAAATAATAGTCAGTGGTGGATTTGTTTTTAGTGCTCAATGCCTAACATAGATTAACAAGTTAGCCCTCCATTAGGGTACTACCATGGAAGTTAAGAATGAATAATCCTCTGTGATGCTTTTTCTGCTTGAGTTACAGTGCTCAGCATGTGTTAATGCATGCACCTTAATGGCTTCTGTATTTACTGCAAAATAACTTGATTGAAAAATGTGATGTGGAACAATACACCAGGCATGTTTCTGGGCCATTCTTTCTTGTCTGTAATTGTTTCGTTCTTGAATGGAGACGGACCAGCTAGTATAAAATGACCCCAAGCGTCTGTGCATCATAAGGACATTCCATTTATGAGTAAGTAAACAGACCAGGTCATGTGTCAAGTCAAATTTCACAAGAATGGGAGGTTCTGTTTTTTTCCCCTTGCATGGAATGTTTTATTTGGTGTCTAGATTGAAGATCCTGTCAAACATAATTTGCAGTTGATTTAGTTTTAAAGGCTGCTGGCATGTAACCAAAGTCAATGCATTATACACAACACAATATGAAAGGGAAAGCTTGAGACAAGCAACTATTGGATGCAACTGGCTATATTCTACTCATCTTCCCTTCAACTCTTTGCCTGGGAATATGATTCAAATTAATATTAAAACTACAAGATTTTTGAGAAACAAAGCTCTGCCAGACCAAGCCCTGTGGGTTTATTGGAAATCGGAATGTGTACTTTCCTGATGAGCACTTTAAAATCAGAGAGGTGGAGGTTCATCCAGGAATTCTACGCTGGGGTGTACAAACTACATGTTGTAGGCCATGCGTGATCGGTGACCCATAATGATCTAGCCCATGACACCCAGGCAACTGAGTCCTCTTCGTCCTTATATTTCTTATTTTCTATTTGAATTCCAGTTGAAGGGCAGTTCTGAGTGCTGTTGTATCATTATGGGAAGAATTATAAATCAGGAACACCAAAAGTGGGTAGCATCAGAATCCTGAGAGACACATTCAACTTAATGGGTATGTGGGTTTTAACTTCAGTCATAAGAGGTTTTTTTTTAAACTAAGAGGTCAGTGTGCCTTTAAGACTGAGAAAAATAAAGGACTTTTGGTGACCACTGAATGTTAACTTGGTATTTGAAGTGCAGGCTGTAAAACTTGTATCCAAGCAACTAGAAAGATTTACGACTGTCTTGTGACTTTGTTGTTGTTGAAAGCTTTTAGTTTCAGTTCTGCAGAGTGAAAGAGACCAGGGAGCTGGGAGCAGCCAGCAATGTATTGTGATTTGCTGATTGATCTGAGAAAAAGACCTACTCTCTTTGAAAATAAGTCTTGCATCTCTTATAAAGAGATGTTATATTTGAGGTGTGGTTTTGACCTGCCTGAGAGAGAGAGAATAGACCCAGGAAAAGAGGAGTTGCTATACTATGTGGTGGAACACTGCTTTGGAGAAAGGAAGCCTTGTGTTCAGGTGTGGCAGATTGCTGTTGCCTCCAGTCTCAAGAATCCCTGCCTCAAGAGTGAGTCCTGTCGCCTTTTGTGTTTTTTGAAGATCCTGAAATCTCAAGAAAGTTTCTACTGTTAGACTGTTACTTTAAAATTTAAGTAGACCTGTTGTTACAACCTTTTGCTGAAAGATCTGTGTGACGCCTGCTGCAGATGACTTGCCTTGAATGCCTATCCGTCACAGACTGTTTATGAAACTCACCTGGGGAGACATCGAGTGGCATCCAACTATTCGACTCTGGGATACCTCAACGATCTGGAAATATCCTACCAGAAGTTACCCAGTTGTTTTATTATTCCTAAGAAACAGTTCTAATTTAAAACATCATTTGAAAACAGGTTAACAGTTTTTCAATATATGTGTGTGCACGAGGGTTAGGAAGATTAATGAGTTATAAAATATTTTCATACATATAGATTTATCTCATCGCTCAAAACTTGGTTTATTAATAAATAATTAATTTTGTTGTTGTTTAAAGAAACCTTGTTTGACGTGCTTTATTCTGGGGATAAATAATGTGTTTAATTTGGTTAATTTCCAGTAGGTGGGAAACTTTACTAATATGCTGTGACCTGTGGAGTATTGGGACTGAATTAACAGTGCAGTACTCCCATCTTGATCATAACACTTCATATGTAACCCATGAGGTTCAATGGTACACACATATGCAGATCAAAGGAAAAAATATTTGGACTCTCCATCCTAAACTGTAAACTGCAGTCTTTGCATGATTGAATCTATGGATTCAATCCTCTCTGTTTCTCCCCTCCCAACAAAGTGGCACTGTCTGTCCTAGAACACTCTATATTTGTAATTGGTAATGAAGCATACAATTAAAGCAAATTGTCATACTGTCTGGACTTGCATACTATGGCAATGATAATTCATGTAATTGGAAAAACAGATTTATTACTTCTCTAGGAACATTCTGGATTGAAGTTTCTCTTGCAAAGAACAACACAGCAGATCCTAGTTCCATCGCTAAATAGTCCCAAAGCAAACTCCCAAAATTGATACTGGAGGCAGTCAGTGAATTACATGAATAGAAATGCTTGGCAGCTTGTAAACAACCAATTCATGCAACATTCCAGTAGATTCCAATCTGGACACAGCACAAGCAAGCAAGGTAATTACACCATAGAAAGCCTTATTTCAGCAAAATTTTGTCTAGTCTCTGTAGTTTGACCCAGTTGCGTTCCAGGAATATTTGGTGTTGTCTGAAATATCTCCTGACACTATCTGCCTCAAGGCCTTCCTGACCATTCTTCAAGATTGACTAAGTTAAATGGAAGGTTTTTATCAATTATGACCAATCATACTCACATTGATACACCACTCTGAGATTTCTTAAAATTCCTGAAGGATTCCTTCTTTGAACAGGTGCATTTGTACTTGTCTGGATATTACATTGACCACATAAACAGTTGTTACACTGTTTGGCACACATCATACAAAGCTCAATCTAAATGCAATTTTAGCACAATGTAAGGAAATTTTCAACAGTTCCTTTATGTTGAGATAGTTACTAAATCTGAATGTTGTTCTGTTCATCAGCAGTAATTCCAAAATTGTAGCTTTTTTTAAAAAAAAACCTTTTAACATTTGACTATCACTTTCCATATTACATTTCAATGTTTTGACATATCCTTCTATGTCTATGTGTTACTTAGCACAATTAGCTAGTTATACATGATCTTTCCGAACTGTAATAAAGTTCACTGTAATCCAACTTAATCTGCTCTCTTCTACAGTGTACAGGCTTTTAATATCCAAGCTTGGCATCACAACATTTTAATTTACCTCATCACTTTTCAACCTTGCTGGTGTCTTGACCCTGTGGACCACTGCTTCAGTTTCATAATTTGTCAACAAATAGAACTGAGCTCCAATCTTAAGTTTACTTTTCTTGTAATAACTGCTAGAAAACAGGGACATTTTCTTCCTCTTTCTGATTTCCTGCAATTGCAAAATATGGATGCCATTGGTTAACCTTCCTCATTTTTGCCCTAACTTACTGAATCTTATACTGTTACGACCAGGTGAGAAAGGTATCTAGGGTTCCTCTCAGCCTTCACCTGGTCTTACTGTAACAGGGTTTGATTTTAAACACGCTGTGTTTTGAGCTCCCCTTTGGTGAATCCTTGTTCACCGTGTTGCAATGATAAGGCAAAGAAATGAGCACAAACAGGCTTTCTTAGGTTTAAAGAAGAAAAGTGAAATTTATTAAACTTAAACTAAGAACTCTAATTCGGTTAACGCCTTCGGATACTCGCCGCATCCTACGCTAGCATGCATAGGTGATACACACATGCAAATAGAGACAGAAAAGAGCAGAAGAAAAATAAAGTGGAAAGATTTGAGGCAATATCTGAAGAGGGTTTTTGTTACTGTGCTTCGATCTCACTGTAGTCCTTGCTTGTCGGTAAATCTTGCTTTTCGTTGGGAGCCAGTATTCTTCTTAAATCTTGTTCACTCTAGGAGACTTTTCTGTCTTGGGGTTCATGTGTCTTCAGTGGATTCCGAAGCTGGTGAGAAAGAGGTGGGAGCAGACAGGAGAGAGATGTTCTCAATCCAGGAGCAAAACTGCCTTCTGCCAGTTCAAACACTGTCTCCACGATTTAAAACTTCCCAGGTTGGCCAGCAGGATTGTCACGTGATTGGTATAACCATTTCTGGCTTTGTGTATTGGGTGGGTCAGGGAATGGTTCCTTTGTCTACAAGCCTGTCTGTTAATCTGCAAAAAAATGTCTTTCCAGCCAGGCTTGGCAACCCCTTGTATCAGGCCTTCGCTTCTTCCCAGCAACAATTTGAAATTTAATGCCCATGTGGTGAAATGAATATGCCTTATTCTTGTCAGGTGGGGGCCTGCATGACTCCTCCACACCCAGGGGAATGAAATGCGATTTGGAAAAAAGGCACATTTCCTGAAAAGGGTTGAGAGAAATATCTATATAAGATACAGAAAACCATGCATTTCTCTCATTCATTCCCATTCATTCACAAATCCTAAAGCTTATTGAAACTGTCTTTTCTGGGTGCCAGTGCTGCTTTAATTTCCTGTTTTTGGCATCCCAGTAACCATGTCGTTCTTTGGGGAAGTTTTTCTTCAGTTTGTCCCTTTCCATGACTGCCTAGGGCTTTTCTTCCTGCTGAGGTAATTTTTTTCCCCCAGGAATGTAAGTAGGGGGCGGGTCTATCCTGAACTCTCATTCAATGCCTTTCTGAGTCAAGCAAAGGGTGGTTCCCTTTTCCTCTGACTGTGGGGGAGGATTCTTTGTTAATCTCCCCTTTGTTCTCTGGGACATTCCTGCCTGCAGGTATTTGTGCAGACTTTTCTGCACTCACCTGCAGCACTTCGACTAAGTGAGGCATCACCATCATGGAGTCTATGCCCCCTAGAGGTCTTTCCTGTAAATGCTGTTAGCAACTCTGGTGGGTGCTTCTAGAGTCTGCATTTACATAGAAGGATGTGTGGTCTAACTTTTCACATTTTTCGGGGTTGGCTAACCAGAGTCGGGGTTTTCATCCCGGTTTCCTCCCGGAATTCCTTTAACCTGCCCTCTTGGTCACTTTTTCCCCTTTCTTGTCTAAACTTTTGCCAGCCTTGTGCCTGCCTGTCCCCTTTTGTTCTCGGCAGGCGTCTCTTACAGTTCACCAGCCCTCTGCTGGAGGGTCCTCCTAACAATGGTACAGGACTTAGGGGTGCAGGTTTCACTGTAAGTTGGGGTTTCCCTCAACCTGGCACATGTGGCAACTCCTGCAGGACTCCACCACATCTATGTGGAGTTTTGGCCAGTCAAACTGCTGCCTTATTTGGGCTTTGGGCTTTTGTATACCGGCATGTACAGCTACTGTAGTCTCGTGGGACATTCTTAATATTTCTCTCCAGTACCTCTGCGGCACCACTAACTGGTGAACTACTGTCCACTCCTTGCTCTGAGGTCTGTGAGGACAACTCCATTTCCTCATCAGTACCTCCTTCTTTAAATAGTAGCAGTCTGGGACTCGCTCTGCTTCACTTTTAGACTGGGCAGCCTGTGCTAACTCACGCAATACTAGGTTGGCTCGCTGAGCCTCAGCTAGGGAAAATCCATTTAATTAATTCCCTGGGTCTCTTAACTTTCCGAAGAAAGTCTCGGACCAGCAGACTGTCCTGCAGTGCCAATGCAATCTCTTCTGGGGGAGCTGGTTTGATCATGGCTTGACCCTCTACACATTCAGGGAAACTGCAGGGGTCCATCTTCTGCCACTGCCCTTTGGTCTTTCTTTCACGACTGGGGGGGCGGTCTACCACCTTCACCCCACCAGATCATTACCTAGGAGCAGGTCAACCCCATTCATAGGCAAACTAGCGACAATCCCTACAGTCACCAGTCCCGAAATTAGGTCGCACTCCAGATGCACCCGGTGTACAGGTACAGGCATACACTGCCCTCCAATACCATTCATCACCATTCTGGTGTTCACTGCACTCTCTGGGGAAAGATCACGCCTTTTCCCAGTAAAAGGGATCTTGTGGCCCCTGTGTCCCTGAGAATCACTATGGGCTTGCTGGCCCCACTTGAGGGGTATGGAGTTACTTTCCCTTCAAACACAAAACCCTGACAGCCTTCAGGAATCTTAATAGCTTTTCCTGCACTGGCCGTAGTAAGCTTCCTGGGTTGCACTCTTACTGCAGTTAAAGCCACAGCTTGTTCTGCTGTGCTTTCCATCAGGTTCTAAAGTGGGTGTGCCCTGATTAACCCTACTGGTTTTCCTTTTAGTTTCCAGCAGTCAGCTTTTAATTGCCCTGCTTTATTATAATGGAAGCACAGGTCTCTGGGTCTCACTCTTGCTCACAGCACCTTTCCTTCTGGCTGGAGGAGGGCCCCCTGTGCCTCCTGCTTTCCTTTCTCTTCTAGGACTGCCTGGGCGGAGATCATCTTCCCACCCTTTGGCGTTTTCAGATTTGTGGGGGTGATTAAGAAAGGTTCTCCCCTGGGAAACTGACTTATAAATTAAAGCAAACTCATCAGCCAGAATGGCCACTTGCTGGGCTCTCTGAACCCGCTGCTTCTCTACATGGGTCTTTATTGAGAGTGGGAAAGAGTTTTTAAATTCATCTAACAGAACTACTTCCCTGAGATTCTCATTGCTAAGCTGTACTTTAAGAGCCCTCAGCCATTGGTCAAAAGCCAGCTGCTTACCTCTTTCAAACTCCAAATAAGTTTGATTGGCTTACTTTTTGAGGGTTCTAAACTTTTGGCGAAAGGCTTCGGATACTAATTCATATGCCCCGAGGATAGCATTTTTTGGTCAGTTCATAATTTGATGAACTGTCATCTGGCAACAGCAAATAAACCTCATGGGCTTTTCCAGTTAGCTTGCTTTGTAGAAAAAGACATCAGGTCTCAGCTGGCCATTTTAGCTGCCTTGCCAGTTTCTGAAAAGACACAAAAAGTTCCTCCACATCTTCCTCATTGAATTTTGGGATTAGATGAGCAAGTTTTAACAATTCTATACCCTGCCCTGAATTACGCTCCTCCATATTGGCCATGCTTTCACTGGGGTTACTTTGTCGCCCCCTAGTTAACTCAAGCCACTTCAACTCTCCTTCTTTGGATTCTTTCTGGAATATTCTTTCTCTCTCTCACTCTCGTTCCTTCTCCTGCCTTTCATTTTCTTCACATTCCTTCTGAAAGGCTCTCTGTCTTCCCGTTCGTTCTAGAAGTCTCTCTCTTTCTCCCTCTCCTGCCTCTCTCTCTCTCTCTTGTTCCTGTCTCTCCCTTTCTTTTTCCTCTAATTCAAGTTTCCTCTGTTCCAATTGTATCTTTGCTAACAATACCCTGTCTGGGTCTACTTCTAACACTGCTTCTGCTTTTTCAGATTCAAGGGAAAAATGGTTGGCCTCTAGCCTTAGGAGTTCAGACTTCCTAGCCTTGCCACGTACAGTGATCCCACACTGCTCAGCCATTTTCCTCAACTCCTCCATAGAAAGTGCTTTCAACTTATCCCAAGTTACTTCACCCTGGCTTGGGGAGCTACTAGCTTCAGTTGCAGACATTCAATCACACACAAGCACAAGAAAAACTGTATTAATCTTGCCCTTTTTTTGATTGAGAGCAATTTGGCTTCCCACTTCCAATTTCTCTTGTTTGTCCGTGGGTACAATTCCGGACGCTAGCAACCAAATTTCTGTTACAACCAGGTGAGAAAGGTATCTAGAGGTCCCTCTCAGCCTTCAGCTGGTCTTACTGTAACAGGGTTTGATTTTAAACACACCATGTTTTGAGCTCCCCCTTGATGAATCCTTGTTCACCACTTTCCAATGATAAGGCAAAGAAATAAGCACAAACAGGCTTTCTTAGCTTTAAAGAAGAAAAGTTAAATTTATTAAACCTTAAACTAAGAGCTCTAATTCAGTTAGCGCCTATGGATACACGCCGCGTCCTATGCTAGCACACATACACGATACACGCATGCAAATAGAGACAGAAAAGAGCAGAAGAAAAATAAAGTGGAGAGGTTTGAAGAAATCTCTGAAGAGGGTTTTTGTTATTGTACTTCGAGCTCACCGTAGTCCTTGCTTGGAGGTAGATCTTGCTTTTCATTGGGGTCCAGTATTCTTCATAAACCTTGTTCACTGTAGGAGACTTTTCTCTCTTGGGGTTCATGTGTCTTCAATGGATTCCAAAGCTGGTCAGAAAGAGATGGGAGTAGACAGGAGAGAGATGTTCTCAGTCCAGGAGCAAAACTGCCTTCTGCCAGTTCAAACACTGTCTCTACAATTTAAAACTCCCCAAGTTGGCCAGCAGGGTAGTCACATGACTGGTATAACCACTTCTGACTTTGTGTATTGGGTGGGTCAGGGAATAGTTCTTTGTCTACAAGCCTGTTTGTTAATCTGCAAAAAATGTTTTTCCAACCAGTCTTGGCAACCCCTTGTATCAGGCCTTCTGTTCTTCCCAGCAACAATTTAAAATTTAACGTCCATTTGGCAAAATTAATATGCCTCATTCTTGTCAGGTGGGGGCCTGCATGACATATAGCCTGATGTGACTCATGTTCTCATGTTCAAATCCCTCCATCATTTCACCTCTTGCCTATCTCTGTAACCTCCTCCGGCCCTATCACCTTCCAAGAACTCTGGGTTAATCCAACTCTGGTCTCTTGTGCATCCGCCATTTCCTTTGCCCCATTAGTGGTGGCTGTGCCTTCAACTGCGCTAGCACCAAACTCCAGAATTATTTCCCTGAACCTCCAGTCTCTCTATCTCCCTGTTCTCCTTTTAAGACACTCTTTGAAACCTATCTCATTGGCCAAGCATTTGCTCACCTGGCCTATCGTGTCTGTCTTTGGCTCAGTGTCAGTATTTAGCTGTTGACATTTCTATGAAGTGCCTTGAGACGTTTTATTATGTTAAAGTACTATATAAAAGTAAGCTGTTGTTGTATGTCTTCCTCTGAAGTCTGTGATAAGGAGCTAGGAGCACCATTTGCTGCCAACATTTGAATATTCGAGGCAGTAAAAATGTAAAGTGATACTAGGGACTGTTTATGGGGTGTTCCAAGTCTTTCTTATCTTAGATTGTTTTGGCTGTTATGTATCAGACCACTCTCACCGCTGAGTCCCAACTCCCAGGCTTTTGAGAGTGTCCATCTTTTCCTTCATCTTTCGGAAAGTTTTCAATAAATAATGTGCCTGGATTAACCAACAGCAAACTATATTTGGTACTGATTATGAGGTACAAGTCTTTGAAAGTGAATGAAGACTCTCAGTAGACCATGTTTAAATTATAAAACATGATGAATAAATGATGAATGAGCAAATAATACAGTGATATTGGTACAGTAGGATTATCAACCATCATCTAAACTTCAGGAAAAATAAAATAATAAACAGACCACAACCTTAATCTATATACTCTTGTACTTGATTTAAAGTTCATCAAACTAGATTTACTTATTAGTGGGTTTGTTTATTATCGGAAGTGTGGTAGAAATTCTTAAAGCTGCTGGTGTTGTACCACCGAGAACCTTCCTAATTTCCTAACTTTCTTCAGTGTATCTTTTTATATTCATGGTGGGCTCTAGTGACTATTACCACCTTATATAGGCAGCCTTCCCTTGGTTCGAGGTGGAGAGTGGGCGTGGTAGTGGAGGGGGAGGAAAATCCACTGCAGTCTCTGAAAGGGCCAAGGCAGGCATTTTGTGACTCACTGCATTCCCAAAGGCTGCTGAGCCCACAGCTATAAAGATTCTTTAGTTGAGGTGTTAACTGTCTGTAATATGGCAATGAGGGGACCAGTTTTTAGATCCTGAAAGGCATGATCCAGGTGCATGGAAAGAGACAATTTTAGCAGTGAGTGTCACCTCACCACATTCCAGAATGCCTTCTGAAACTTGGTTGCATTCCCCTCTCTGCTTGCTTCTTAAAGGGTGAAGAACTTCCTATCACTGTAAGAAAGGTAGGAGGCGAAGACTGAAAGGGCACACAAGCGTACGCACCAAGGGGAGAGAAGGTTGTCACATTTGTTGTCAGTGAGGTCTTTTTGCTACTGATGAGGACTATGTAAAATAATTTGGGGCAAGGTGGGGGAATGATCTTAGAATGATAGATTCGATATTTGTGTAGGGAAGCTCAATGTCAAATAACTTGACCCTGTGACCAAAAGGGGAGTGTAATTTGGTCAGCTAAAGCTCTGTTTTAGGACCTGTGCTTTCAGCTGGCAGCTGGTACACCTCAATCATTGTGAAGGAGGCACAGCCTTCTGAAGCGTTGACAAGTATCAAAAGATTTGAAGAAGGGCAGGGAAGCTCTCCTGGTCCCTCTGTCAATATTTATCTGGCAACTAGCACCACCATGAGCAGACTGTCCATTTATCTCATTGCTTTGAATGGGACCATGCTGTATGCAAATTGACTCCTTGCTGATGACAACAGTAACTACACTTGAGGAAATATTTAATTGTCATTGCGGTTCTTTAGATCGTGAAAGGCAGTGGTTGAATGAGAGTTCTTTCTTCTTGCTAGAGTCCACGTGTCTATGAAAAATGATTACCCAAGAGACGGTTATTGGGTAATCATTCCCACAATATCTCTGTCAATTCTCTGCTGACAACATGATCTGAAAGAGGCCTGAAGAAATAACATGGCAGATAGACAGTGGAGGACTAAGATAAATTCAAGGAAATACTTGAAGAACAATTGAAAGGAGTCAAGAGGGATGAAAATATTGGGAGATTTTAGAGGAAGGACATCCAGAGAGAGGTTTATTTTTATTTAGCGATACAGCACTGAAACAGGCTCTTCGGCCTACCGAGTCTGTGCCGACCATCAACCACCCATTTATACTAATCCTACATTAATCCCATATTCCTACCACATTTCCCTACCTATACTAGAGGCAATTTATAATGGCCAATTTACCTATCAACCTGCAAGTCTTTGGCTGTGGGAGGAAACTGGAGCACCCGGCGAAAACCCACGCAGTCACAGGGAGAACTTGCAAACTTCGCACAGGCAGTATCCAGAATTAAACCCAGGTCGCTGGAGCTATGAGGCTGCGGTGCTAACCACTGTGCCACCCAGGTTGATAGGCTTTTCCAGAAAGCAATTGTCAAGAGAATCTGAGAAATCTAAATTGAAGACAAGAGAAAATGAGAATGAAAGAGAAAGAGAGCTGATGAGTGGGGAAGCTAAAATGTTTACAGGGAAAAATTTTGAGTGTATGTTTGGAGGAGTAAATTCAAAATTAGGTTGACAGATTGTTACGACTGAGGTGAGAAGAGTGCACTGTTTATTCTAGTTCCACTTCTCCACGGGTCACAACATAAATTTACATTTTTTCCAACTTACTGATACGGTCAATCACAGACTCTATTTTTATCCCAGAATAAAACAAACCAACCAGGTTTCTTTAATAAACAACAAAATTATCAGTTTATTGTAAAACACGTCTTAACCAGTAATAAAGTAAAGCATAAACACACAGATTGAAATATTAAAGTTCCCTTTTTACCTTAGCCCTCACACTCACACATATATCCAGTGGATAACTGGAAAAATAAAGGGAATTTTCTTTTTAAAGCTCTATTACAGACAAAAATACACTTGGGCTGAATACTTGCACATTCTTGAAGAAACAGCAGATGAGATGTGTTGTCTTCCAAAACTGGCATACAGTCTCATCTTCGAGTACATATAGACGAGTCACTGGGATCTTTAGAACAGTTCTTTTCAGGTGGTATGAGAATTAATTTTACAGGCTTTTCTTCAAAGACAGGAGACAAGATGAGTTGACACAGTGGACTTCTCAGGGTCTTTTAGAGAGGTGCTGGAAAGCTGAGCTGGGTTGTGGTCTTTTCTCCTTCTTTCAGAATTCTCTTCTCTCCTTGGACGTTCTCTCCCTTTTTACACAGTTCAACTCCAACTCAAAACAGTTCAAAAGCGAAACCGACAACCATCAACTTTGACCTGTCACTTCTTTGTAAACAACTTCTCCAGCTGTCCAAAGTTCTCTGTTATTTATTGAGCTGGAAGTCAGGCGGTTTCCCGGAAAGGCTTGTTTTCCTCACAAGACCTCTCAGTGCCCCTTTTAAAAAATATTTCCAGGGACTATTTTTCAAAGTCAAGTGACCTTTACATAACCCCTTTTGAAAATCCCAAAGTTTAACATTTCTTCAATCTTTCAAAAATGAATCCTCAAAAAATATATTTAACAAAACACAGAGGCACATTCGTAACAAGATACAGAAAGGAAGATAAGTTGAGCAATGTGTTGCTCCAATACAGCTTTGTACGTTCAGTACTTTAACCTTCCTGTTGATATTTTTGTGCATCTATGTCATTGTTGCCATGAGGCAGAGCTGAAAAGTTAAATATTTTTCAAATGTGCAACAGTGGCAATGGAAAGCTGTCTCGATTAGAGAATATGGGCCATGTGAAATTAAGGGCTGCCCCTGACAATGTGCCATATCCTTATCCTCGGAAGAGACTCTTAACAACTTGGCATCTCCCACACCCATATCTATCCTTTGTGATAACATTGAATTAGTGCCAAATTATTGCAGACCATTTTGTATTACAGGAAGTGGGTTTTGTCTGTCCAAACTTATTTCACTGAGGGCCCTTTGCAGCTGTCATAGATGGAAGATTTGTGTCTCATCTGTTTGCTACTGACTCACTCTCCTATTCAGTTGGCCCCAGCATGGCCTAGTTTGCTTGTGATGTGTCAATTGAACAAGGACCGTTCAACTTAACTTGGTACACAGTCTTGTGTTTCACAAATCCAGTCACTTTCTCTTTCCAATGAAGGAACAAATGTACATTTATATGGCAACTTTCACATCCTCAGGAGGTTTCAAAGTCTTTGACAGCCAATGACTTACTTTGTTAATGTGTCCACATTGTTGTTATGTAGCTACGTACTGCAGCCAGTTAGCACACAAGGTCCCATGAACAGCAAAGAGAGAAGTGATCTGTTTTGGTGGTGTTGGCTGAGGAATGTATGGTGGCCAGGATACTGGAAAAGCTCTTTGAATCGTGCCATATGATCTCTTATGTCCAATTGAGGAGGCAGTTTAATGCCACATTTGAAAGATGTTGCTTCAAATAATGTTACTCTCCCTCAGTACTCAATTGGACTGCCAGCCTAGGTTAAGTGCTCAAGTTCCAGAGTGGAGTTTGTAACCGTAACCTTCTGACTCCCAAGCTAGAGGGCTACCACCTGAGCCAAGATTGATACAAACGTCACCGCTATATAGTTTACACAGTGGTTGCTTCTGAGTAGCTTGTACTATACAGAATGGATTTAAATAGTTTGTTAATTTTTCTCGATGCCATTAGCCTCTGGTGGCTGTGAAAGTATCCTGAGTTTGCACTTTGCTGATTTGACAGACAGAGCTGTTTCAGTTCAAGGTGCAGGTAGCTCTGGGACTAGGCGCTGTCAGTATAGAACTGGGAAAACTCCTTCATCCTAGCCCAATGAATCAAAATAACATTTAGCCATGGTGGAGCCATTTTGATCAAACCTACATTCAGTTTTATACTGGAAAAAGACATCATTGAAACCGTGTTACATCAGAGAAAAAGACTATTCATCCATCAAATTTGTACGCGTGTTTGCCTTTGCAAGCGACTTAATCTCATACCATTCTTCAACTCACTTCCTATTCCTTAAATTTTCCACCTTTAAAAGAATGTATAAAATTCAGAACTCTGCTTCAACAACAGGTTGTGACAAAGAATTCCACATAAAAACAACCGCTGTGTAAATATATATATATATATATATATATATATATATATATTATAGGCTGATTAACAGTCTAGTGTGAATGCCCTTTCCTTGACTGTAACCATCTTTATTCCGGTCTATTGAAACAGTTAAGCATATAGAGTGGGACGGTTTTATGGGATTCCCCAACCCATACAATCCGATTGGATATTCACCCAGGATTCAGAGCTGGGATGCTGGCTTCCACTCACCGGGACAATGTGGAGCAGGGTCTGAATCCTGCATCTTCTGACCCAAGAGACAGGAATGCAACCATTGAACCAAAGGCTCTCTCCATTCCAGTGCACTGACAAGTTTACATTTTTTTCTGTCATTTTAACTGCTATTTGTTTTTCTACCCTCTACCAGCCCCCCAGTCCCACCATTGTCCGCCCCCAACTGTCCATCTTTCCTAATGCTACCCTGAAATTGGCTACCAGGAAGCTTTGAGCTTTCAGCATTCCGAAGGAATCGTTCCCTCCACAAAACCCTCGTCCACTCCCCCATCACACCCAACACCTCGTCCCCTTCCCACAGCATCTTCCCATGCAATCACAGGAAACAAAGAGTAGTAATTAATGGATGTTTTTCAGGCTGGAGGAAGGTTTGTATTGGAGTTCCCCAGGGATCAGTGTCGGGACCCTTGTTTTCCCTGATACATATTAATGACCTAGACCTTGGTGTACAGGGCACAATTTCAAAGTTTGCAGATGATACGAAACTTGGAAGCATTGTGAACTGTGAGGAGGATAGTGTAGAACTTCAAAAGGACATAGACAAGTTGGTGGAATGGGCAGACAGGTGGCAGATGAAGTTCAATGCAGAGAAATGTGAGGTGATTCAGTTTGGTAGGAAGAACATGGAGAGACAATATAGAATAAAGGGTACAATTCCAAAGGGGGTGCAGAAGCAGAGGGACCTAGGTGTATATGTGCATAAGTTATTAAAGGTGGCAGGACAGGTTGAGAGAGCGATTAGTAAAACATATGGTATCCTGGGCTTTATTAATAGGGGCATAGAGTACAAGAGCAAGGAAGTTACGTTGAACTTGTATAAGACACTAGGTCAGCGTCAGCTGGAGCATTGCGTCCAGTTCTGGGTGCTGCACTTGAGGAAAGACGTGAGGGCATTGGAGAGAGTACAGCAAAGGTTCACCAGAATGGTTCCAGGGATGAGGAATTTCAGTTATGAAGATAGATTGGAGAAGTTAGGACTGTTTTCCTTGAAGAAGAGAAGGCTGAGAGGTGATTTGATAGAGCTATTCAAAATCATGAGGGGTCTGGACAGAACGATAGAGAGAAACTTTTCCCACTTGTGAAAGTATCGAGAACAGGGAGGGGAGGCAGGGAAATGGAACTGAGAGGATTGCTCTTTCAGAGAGCCGGTGTGGGCATGATGGGCTGAATGGCCTCCTTCTGCACTGTAACAATTCTGTGATTCTGAATCTCTCCTGCCCTCTGTCCTATCACACATCTTCCCTTTTGTTCTTCTTTCCCCTTTCCAGTTGCTCAAAGCTTATTATATTTCTAACATTTGCCAGTTCTGATGAAAGGTCTCAGACCTGAAACGTTAACTCTGTTTCTGTCTCCACAGATACTGCCTGACCTGCTGAGTATTTCCAGCACTTTCAGTTTTTATTTAGGAAGCTCTGAGTGATGCGTTTCCCTCTCATTCCGTAGGAAGTGCTTGGCCTCTTCAAAATTCCTCATGGGGATTATGAGCAGATAGGTTTGTGTCCTCCACGCCAAAGCACAATGGTGCTTAAATCTGTGTGCAAGTCACTGACTGATGGGCTTAAATGGATAATTCTAAATTGCTGAAATATAAGGCCCTGAAACCTAATCAGTTCACTCATTCCTGACCAGAGGTATCTCCTCAGGTGGAAACATCTGAACAGTTCAGTTGAAGGAACCTGTAGTTTTATGATAATTCACCAGTTGTATGTAAATAACAAGAGAATGTCTGCATCTTTCAGATAAGGCTTTTAACCGAGGCCCAGTCTGCCCCCTCAGGTGGATGTAAAAGATACCATTTGAAAAAGAGCAGCGGCGTTCTCCCATGACCCACTATATCCATCCACAGCATTAATTAAAAAATAGATTATCTGGTCATTTAGCTTATTGCTGTTTGTGGGAGCTTACTGTGCTCAAATTGGCTGCCATATCTCCTACATTATAACAGTGACCTTACTTCAAATGTACTTCATTGGCGATAAAGCGCCCTGGGACATCCTGAGATCGTGAAAGGCGCTGTATGCAAGTTCATTCTTTCTTGTTCTGTTGAGCTACGTATTGGTTACAGATAGCTATCCCTAAGTAAGGGAATCACAATTATCCCGTGGTTCACCTCATACTAACCATTCATAATGACTGCCAACTAAGGAATTGAATTGGAGAATTGCTAGTATCCCGTGGTCCTAATAGTTGATTTTAGTAGACATTGTAATTGCAAAGCACGTCTGCTAATGAGGCAAGTAATTTAAAAGAATTTTATTTGAACCAGTACACAAAAAGGAACAGTCAAGATAACTCCGCTGGGATGGGAGAGAGAGGCAGCAAACAAAGCTGATGTGCTCAATGGTAGATATAATAACTGAAGGTCTAACTAAACACCCCAAGATAACGTGATAATGCATGGAAAGTTTCTTATTGCTTTGAATGTAACCTTTAAATCTGATGTTATACTAAGACACTGGTCTGATACCAAAGGCTGTGTAGTACAACATTCAGTTAGCAGACCAGAGTTATACTATTGACTTTGCCTCACTATATGTCACATTCTCTTAACTAAGAGAGAGCTACATGCATATGCAAAGTTGAGGCCCTAGGCAGCTCAAATTAAGCTGATTAAAGAATGAATGGGATCACATGGGCACTTTTTAAACTTGGCTTCACATTGGGCTGCAATTATAGTGCATGAAGTGCAGGGTCTAAGGAGTGTGAGACAAGCTCCAGAGTAGCCTTTCCTTTGTCATCCAGCTTGTTGGGAGTACCCTTCCTTGGTTGCCAGTCTTGTCCATTCAGGCATGGCCGGAGCATCTCTAACAATGGCTTCTCTTCTCAATCTTGTCCATTCACCTCAAGAATGCCCTACATGCTGACCCGTGATAACTCAATCCATCCCTCAACCCCTCCACTTCCTCTGTGCTATCGTACTGCTAGTCTGACAACCAGTATTGCATGTGTTGGAATTTCCTCCAGCTAAATATTGGGAAGAATGAGGCTATCGTCTTTGGCCCTCACTGCCGTCTCCTGCTGCTTCCTCACCCATTTTCCCAGATATTTTACAGCCTTGACAAACTGGTTGGTCCTAAGCTGAGCTTCTAAACCTGATCCTTTCCATTACAATGACGCAATACTTCCACCTCTGTAATATTGTTTGCCTCTACTCCTAGCTCAGCCCATTTGCTGTTGAAAGCCTCATCCATGTCTTTGTCACCTCCAGGTTTGACCACTCCAATGCTCTCTTGGCCAGTCTCCCTTGTTCACTCCAGTGCTCTCTTGGCCAGTCTCCCCTGTTCACTCCAGTGTTCTCCTGGCCAGTCTCCCCTCATCACTCCAATGCTCTCCTGGCCAGTCTCCCCTCTTCACTCCAATGCTCTCCTGGCCAGTCTCCCCTCATCACTCCAATGCTCTCCTGGCCAGTCTCCCCTCTTCACTCCAATGCTTTCCTGGCCAGTCTCCCCTCATCACTCCAATGCTCTCCTGGCCAGTCTCCCCTCATCACTCCAATGCTCTCCTGGCCAGTCTCCCCTCATCACTCCAATGCTCTCCTGGCCAGTCTCCCCTCATCACTCCAATGCTCTCCTGGCCAGTCTCCCCTCATCACTCCAATGCTCTCCTGGCCAGTCTCCCCTCATCACTCCAATGCTCTCCTGGCCAGTCTCCTCTCATCACTCCAATGCTCTCCTGGCCAGTCTCCCCTCTTTACTCCAATGCTCTCCTGGCCAGTCTCCCCTGTTCACTCCAATGCTCTCCTGGCCAGTCTCCCCTGTTCACTCCAATGCTCTCCTGGCCAGTCTCCCCTCATCACTCCAATGCTCTCCTGGCCAGTCTCCCCTCATCACTCCAGTGCTCTCCTGGCCAGTCTCCCCTCATCACTCCAATGCTCTCCTGGCCAGTCTCCCCTCATCACTCCAGTGCTCTCCTGGCCAGTCTCCCCTCATCACTCCAATGCTCTCCTAGCCAGTCTCCCCTCATCACTCCAATGCTCTCCTAGCCAGTCTCCCCTCATCACTCCAATGCTCTCCTGGCCAGTCTCCCCTCATCACTCCAGTGCTCTCCTGGCCAGTCTCCCCTCTTCACTCCAATGCTCTTCTGGCCAGTCTCCCCTCTTCCCCATCCTCTGTAAGCTTCAGCTCATCCAAATCTCTGCTACCTGGATTTCATCCCTCACCATCCTTCTCTCTCACTTTCCCTGTCTTTGCTGATGCTTTTTGGCTTCTGGCCCCTAAATACCTCAGATGTGAAATGTTAATCCTTCTATTTAAATCTTTCTATGATTTCACCTCTCTGCTGGGTGGCATAGTGGCGCAGTGGTTAGCACCAGAGCCTCACAGCGCCAGCGACCCAGGTTCGGTTCTGGGTACTGCCTGTGCAGAGTTTGCAAGTTCTCCCTGTGACCGCGTGGGTTTTTGCTCGGTGCTCCGGTTTGCTCCCACAGCCAAAGACTTGCAGGTTGATAGGTAAATTGCCCTAGTGTAGGTAGGTGATAGGAGAATTGTGGGGATGTGGTAGAGGACATGGTATTAATGTAGGATTAGTATGAATGGGTGGTTGATGGTTGGCACAGACTCGGTGGGCTGAAGGGCCTGTATCTCTCTTTGTAACGTACACCAGCATATAACCCTTGCCTACCTCCCCTGAAACCCACCTTTCTCTGATGCACCCGTGTTCCATTCACTTCATGATTGGTGGTTGTCAGGTACCTCAATAGTGCGATCTCTTGTTCCCTCCCTAAACGCCTTTGGCTTTTCCACTTCCCTTTGCTCCCTTTCACCTCCCCCTCCTCCCTTTCACCTCCTGCTCCTTTTCCCCTTCTTCTTTTACCTCCCCTTCACCCTTTCCCCAACACCTTCTCCTTCCCATCCCCTCCTCCTCTTCCCCTGCCCCTCCTTTTCCCCATCCCCCTCCTTTTCCCCATCACTCTCCTTTTCTCCATTCCCTCCTCCCTTTCACTTTCCCTCCTTCTTTTCAGCTCACCCTCCTTTCACCTCCCTCTCCTCTTTTCCACTTCCCTCTCCTCCTTTCCACCTCCCCCTCTACCTTTCACCTCCCATTCTTCTTTTCACCTCTTCCTTCACCCTTTCACCTCCCTTCTTCCTCTTCTCATCCCCTCGTCCTTTTCCCTTCCCCTGCCATTTCCCTGCCCTGCCTTTCCCCTCCCCTCCTCCTTTTGGCATTCCCTTCCTTTTCCCATCTCCTCCTCTTTTTCACCTCCCCCTCCTTCTTTTCACCTCCCTCTCGCCCTTTTCAATCCTCCTTAAAACCCTCTGATCTCTCCTTTTTGGCTGCGACATCTATTTGTTTTCCTTGCACCTTGGTTCAGTGCCTTGGGACATTTTGATATGTTAAAGATACTCTATATAAATGCATGTTGCTGTTGGTCATCAGTACATTCAAGTCAAATCTCCGACCTGACACTTGAATTGCATTATCACTTCCACGCTCGTACACACGTGAAACTGTTTTAAAACACTCTGCTATTGTGATCCAACTAGTTTCTAAGCAACAGCTTTTTTGATTCAAGTTAAACCTGAAGAGACTATGGGATAGTTACCAGAACCAGTGAGGCAATGAAGATAATTTGTGCAGTCTTTGTTTTTTTCAGCCAAATGTTTACTTTTCGTTGATTATATTTTTGAAGTTGTCCTGCTCAGTTTATTTCCCTACCTGAAAATATTTTTTATTATTACAAACAGAATGAATTATGCTCTGGTATCATGTTATTACGGTTCTCAATGCTGGAGGTATTTATATCAGATTTTCAGGTTTTGAATAAATGTTTTGGTGAACTATTTTATACTATATAACATACATCTATCTGGTTACAGGCTATATAGGTAGTTAGGCTGCCTTGCTCCCACAATTGTCAGTCAACTTGCTGTAATGCATGAAAATTTTTTGTTGCTTTGAACGTAACCATTTAAAATCTTTCTTTATTATATCTGACTGTTGTGTTCCATTATACTCTCCAGTTTCTAAGCAACAACTAGTTTGAGTTTAAGTACTTCCAGTACAAGCCAGATGCTGGGTGTCCTTTTGAGGTAAAAGGCACCGACTGGTGTGTTTTAGCATATCTTTTGTCATTGTGTAACCAAGGCAAGGCTGAGCAGTGGGAAAGAAAACAGATAATTTCCATACTTTTCATCACTAAAATGAAGCATTCTCCTTATTATAAGGCAGGAGTTTGCTATTACAGTCAATTGACCTCCATAGATTGCGGAGTAAAGATAACCACTGGAAAAGACCGATAGAATGAAATGCAGACCATTCCTCCTGAGCAACGCTGCTTGGGTATACTGTTCCTTTTCAGTCTCAAGAAACATGTCTGTGTATTGTTTCATCTGCCAGCACTGTTGATTGTCTCACCACTTATTTCACTGGAGAACATGTACTATGTAAATGGCCCCAGTTTATAATTTCCTGGGGCCAGTCTGAAGAGACCAGCAGCTCAAGCTGTCAAACACTCATTTCTCTGTTGCAAACACAGTTTCTCCTGCCCTCAGAATACTAACTTCTGAATCTCTTGACACGGCTTCTTCTGCTATTGCATACTTCCTTTGGGATCAATCAACACAACTTGTCATGCTTCAGATATTGGCTTCTCACTGTTACACATTCAGTTTACCTATTGCACAGCACGCATTTGCTGTGATGCTATCATGTTGCCATGTTAAGGAAGCTGTCCCTTTGCTTTGTGTTGCAATCAGAGCAACTTAATGAATCCGCAAAGCTTTTGTAACAAGCCCCGAAGAGGACTGCATTCTTGCTTATACCCCTCTGACTTAATTGTTAATCCTGTATGCAGTATTTGTTGCTGAGACAAACTGTGTAGTATCCATATGTTGCACAGGTAGAGCTCAAATATGCTGCCCTTGCATGAAGGTTGTCTAGGTCTTGCTACATATGGACATGCAATTCTCTAAGTCTCTTTCAAACCTCAGAACATCAAAACCCAGATCATCTCATGTTTATCTGAACATGTGTCCATGCACTTTTGAAAGATCCATTGTCACACACAGATCCCCTTTGCTAGTAGCATCAATTTGCATTGTATATATGTTTGCAGTCATCTGTGGTTCAGTGGTAGCACTTTTGCCTCTTGAATCAACAGCTGTGGGTCCAGAGTCTTGAGCATATATTCTAGGCTAATACCTCAGAGCAGTACTGAGGAAGTGCTGCAGTTTCGGAAGTGTCATCTTCCTGATGAGCTGTTAGATCTGCCCTGCCAGATTAGTGATATCAGCAAAATACTGATAAGGAAATGACCTGTGTGTTCGTATGACTCAATTGGTAGCACTTGGGTCAGAAGATTATAGATTGAAGTCCCAAACCAGAGCTTGAATCGGTCTTTTAATGTGATGCTCCAGTACGGTTTTGACGGATTGTGAGAGGTTCCATCTTTTGGATGAGATGTTGAACAGTGGTCCAGGGGCCTGGTCCTGTGGATGTTAAAGATCCCATGGTAGTGTGTTTCTCCTGGTATCCTGTACAGCCATTACCACCAACAAAATATTCCATTGCTGTTTGTGGGCCATGACTGACACAGAACGGGTACTACATTTGCCCGTATATCAGCTGTCACGGAATTCCAAAAGCAATTTGTTGCATGAAGCATTTTGACGACCTGATAAGGTGCTGTATAAATGGCACTATCCTTTCTAAAGGAACGCTTAATTCCAATTGTAGCATGAACAAGATAAAAATATAAATAGAAATCAGTAATACTCAGGGGATATAAACACAATGTAGATTTTATGGTGTCATACTGTTAAAACCATGAGGACAATTAGGGATGATCTTATCAGACTGCAGTTGACAAGTGCGCCTGGGATAGAGGCACAGCTGCTCCGTATACTTTGCACAGTTTAGTGTGTACTATTTACCTATGCACAGTATAATTCAGGTATAAGTGGTCCTTAATGATGCCCCTGAAGAGGCCTATACAGTAAAATGACAGTACATCCAGCAAATGTTTGTGCAATATCATGTTTTCATTTCTAATATGGATGGCATTTAATCATGATTGCCTACACAAATAGACTACGGCATCTAAAAATAAATCAATATTGCTAGAAAAATTGTTGGGATGTTGACGTAGTCTCAACCCACTTCCTCAAGCCATCTGAAATATGCCAACCAGCTGTGTACATGTCTGCCTGCACTGAACCTACAAAGAACAGCCTCATTAAACTTCCCAGAAGAGTTACCTCAGTCGAAAAGTGATAACTTAAGACTTTGCATACCTTAGTCCAGTTTTTGTTCTTTCTTATGTAAATTAATTCCCACCATCCCTAGCAATTTGGAATTTGTTTTGTCGCCATCGAGGCATTGTAGGCACAAACAAACGACTCAGCCTTCAACATTATCTAATACTTCATCTGCTGAACAAGGTTTGCTGTAACACCCAATAGGCTGTGAGAATTTTCCAGGCCTATGGCACTGCACCCAAATGCTCCAACCTGCCTGTAGCTGTGGCAACCCCCAAGGTCAATTTTACAAAGCATTTGTCACTGATGCAGTTGCACCCTGTTGTGCTATCACTTAACAAACAGGATAATTTTAGCCATTTTATTTGGAATTTAGTTCACCTTTTACAAACCAGCTTATAGAATTCTACAGGACAGATCCATTGTATCAGTGCCAGTTCACTGTAAGCAGTATCCACCGAGGCACATTCTCCTAACTGATTGCCATATCCCTTTACATTTTCTTTAAAAAAATATTTAGTCACTTCCTCTAAAAGCTGTTATAAATTCTGCCTCCACTGCAGTTTCAGTTTGGATATTCATGCCCCAACAATCTCTCGCAACCTCTCCCTTTGTTCTTTTGATGATGATTTTCAACTTATGCCCTTTAGTTACCAACTCACTGACCAATGAAAGTAGTTTTTCCTTACTTACTTTATCGTAATTTTGAACAGGTCTATCAGATATCCTCTTAACCTCCTCTGTTCTACTAAGTCTTTCCTCATTCCTGCTTCCATTTTAGTGAATCTCTTCTGTACCCTTTTTGTGTCCTTGACATCTTTGCTAAAGTAAGGTGCTCAAAACTGGGCACTGTAAACTAACTGTGACCAAAGCAACATGTCAGTCATCCAGGTTTTCTTCAACTTACAGGCAAAGATTAAATACATGGTACATTGCATTAGTAAAATGTGCATGTGTGAGACGGTGTTAAGACGATCATACAGTTGCACTAATTCTAATGGATGAGAATTTAAATGTAAACACGGTGTAAAGAAAACAAAAGAGCGATGCTCATAATGTGTTGATTTAATTAATATTTAATAGCTTTAAGCATGTTGCACTTTAGTGAATAATTAAAAAGTGCATCAGCTCAGAGGTGTTGTAATGCATATAAATGTGCAATGTGAAGAATGCAGTACTTAATCTGTTCAGAATTATTAATAAGTACTGTCGGAAAAACTGTGGTTTCCAATGCACCACTGTCCTAGGGTGCATTTACACTGGAAAGGTTTCATGTCCCACTGATGCCAAAGTTATAGTGTGAATCAGGGCTAGCCCTGACTCTAGCACAAAGTGCAGTGAGGCTCCCTGGAGAACAGGAGGGTCTTACTACTCTTCTGTTCAGAGTCAGGGCTTGCCTTAACTCTAGATTTACAGTGCAAAATCTTCACGCTGTTGCAACTTTGAGCCAATACCACCTTTGCCATGTTAATACATCCTCAGGTAGCACTGAAAGAAAAAAAGACTTGGCATTTATATTGCAGCTTTTGTGCCCTTGTGGCATCTCAAAGCACTTCACAGTCAGTGAAGGACTTTTGAAGTGTAGTTGCTGCAGCAGCCAATTTGCATGCAGCAAGGTCTCACAAGAGCAACATAAGAAATGACCAGGTAATCTGTTTTAGTGATGTGAGTTGAGGGGTAAATGTTGGTCAGGCCACCAGCGCGAACTCACCTGCTCTTTGAAATAGTGCAGCGGAATCTTTTGCATCCACCCAATAGGGCAGATGGGACCTTAGTTTGGTATCTCATCTGATAGACAGATCCTCCGATAGTGCAGCACTTCCTCAGTACTGCACTGACGTGTCAGCTTAGATCGTACACTCAGGTCTCTGGAGTGGAACTTGAACCCATAATCTTCTGATTCAGAGAGGAGAGTGCTGCTGACACACATTTGCTGTCCTGAGTGCAGGAAAGTCCTGTGGGTGAGGATGTCATTTGTTGCTCTAACTGCAACCATTTGTTGCATATTAATGCCTTTTTAGGATCAACATTATTGTTCTGTTCCTTCAAGCCCAAGTCTGAATGTGGTCCAGGTCTTGTTGCACGCAAGCACGGGCTGCTTCATTTTCTGAGGAGTTACAGATGAAGCTGAACACTGTGCAATCAACAGCGAGTATCCCTAATTCTGACCTCAAGATGGAGGGAAGTTCATTGATGAAGCAGCTGAAGATGGTTGGGTCCAGGACATTGACCTGAGGAACTCCTGCAGCGACGTCCTGGGGCTGAGATTATTGGCCTCCAACCACGACCATCTTCCTTTGTGCTAGGTATGGCACAAGGTATCACAATTGTGTGGAACGGGCGAGATTGGTCTTTTCCTATGTTCTATTCCAGCAACAAGTGGGTATATTTCTGGAGAGAGAATGGATTGAGTATATATTTAACCCAATAGCTTTCAAAGCAAGTGCCATGCCATCAGTACTTTACAAAAACATAAGCTTTCTTTTCCCCAGTAGCATTAAAGGATGAAGGTATTAGTTAATCAGATTATTTCAGAGAGACTAAGCACAATAAGGTAGGGTTTCACACAAGCTCCAGTAACACCCCAGACTTGACCACAAAACAATGGCCATGATGTAGGTTTTAGTTTCTTTTTAAATCTCTTCCCTTCCTGAATTTTTGGGACTATATTCTGTTTAATTTCAAGTTTTATTTCCTATGTAAGTTTAGCATGAGCTACATTTGCATGACTCCTTTTTGTTCAGAATGAGCTAAATTAAAATTTAAAAAATCCTCATACACCCTGCACTGTCCTTTGTTTTTTACTGTTTGAAAACAGACCAGAATATGGCAACAATCAGATGGAAAGCAGGTCATTCTTTTACAGGTTGAGCGAAGTTCTTGTCACAAGCTGAAACACGTTTAGAGTATATTACAATTTTTTGGCTTTGCAACACTGTGTAAATCAACAAGAAAGGCATAGTGCCTTTTGTAATGGTTGTGTGATGTGATGGATGTGCGATGAAGAGAATCAGTTTATAGTTCTTGATGACAATCCAATGTCTGAGGGGAGGTAAAGGCAAAACATGACACTAACTGTGTGTAGTCAGAAGAATTTATTTGTGCATCCCTGAAATTTCCTAATATTGGCTCCAGATTTACTTTGTTCTTCAGTGACATTAAAAATCTATGCAGTTTCCTTCTATAATAAATAATAGGGGAGTGAAAATGATAATGCAAAAGTTATATAGTCTGGCCAAAAACTTTGTAAATTGCTATTGTGGGAACCCTATGTAAAAATATTGATAATGTGCCACTGTGAATGGCTGGTTGGGTATAGGTGGTGTAGTTGGTCGCTGTGTGAGGGGAGAGCTGTATGAGAGTCACACAGCAGGAGTTCCAGCCATGTACAAGATGGTGGTGGTATGGTGCAGAGTAATGTTTAGCCTTTGCTCCAGGGAAGGATTAATAGAGAAAGGAAAAGTTGGAGAGGGTGCTGGAGGCATCATTCATTGGAGCACGACTAGCAAGGGAGACAGGGCACTGGGGCTCTGTGTACTACGGACTATGTGTAGGCAGATAGAAAGTTGGTGTGAGGAAGCAAACAGGAGGCATGAATATGTGCTGTAATTAGAGATTCTAGGAGATAGTTTCTAGATGTTAGAGTGTACAGGTAAGTCTATTAGGAAGAAGAAGGGATTTATTTATGATACTTGAGCTTTTAATGACTCCTTTTGTAAGTGTTAGTTGTAAACTTGTTGAATGTTTCTTTTTGAACTGTTCAATTGTATGAAGAAATTTCCATATTTGTCAGCACTTCAGGAAATTTACATGAGTGAACCAGCTGCAAGCTGAAATTTGGTTGTAACAGAAGGAAGTATGATTGAAGTGTATGCTCAATTCATGTTTTCTGATGTTATACCATGGAACTTGAATTTTAATCAGCAGTATTTTTGAAGTGCCCGTGTCCTGTGTCCCTCCCTCGAAAGCATGAAGAAAGTTTCCAAATGCCAATGGTAACAGCCCCTCAACTAGCAATATATACTATTCCTAATTTTAAATAGTGGTTGGCATCTTTCAGAAGTTAATCAAAACTTGGGGCGGCACAGTGGTTAGCACCGCAGCCTCACAACTCCAGGGACCTGGGTTCAATTCTGGGTACTGCCTGTGCGGAGTTTGCAAGTTCTCCCTGTAACCGTGTGGGTTTTCACCGGGTGCTCTGGTTTTCTCCCACAGCCAAAGACTTGCAGGTTGTTAGGTAAATTGGCCGTTGTAAATTGCTCCTAGTGTAGGTAGGTGGTAGGGAATATGGGATTACTGCAGGGTTAGTATAAATGGGTGGTTGTTGGTCAGCACAGACTCGGTGGGCTGAAGGGCCTGTTTCAGTGCTGTATCTCTAAATAAAAAAAAGACCATAGACTAGTTTGGGCTAATTTTAACCCCACAAAAATTAGGGGTGGGTGGTGGTGGTAGTTATTTCTGTCAGGTGAGAAATCAAATGTTAAAAATTTTCAAATCTAAACCCAACCTGCCCACTTCTGGTTTTAACGGAGGTGGGATGAGGAGCAGGCGGCCAATCGGAGGCAGGTTTGAGGGTGTGTGCCTCCAATAGAACAAGGTTTCTATTATTAGCCAGAGTTGGCTGGAAAACCCGGCAGACAAAAGGAGGCAAAAGAAATGGATTCATAAGAGAAGTGTCTTTACACCACTGCTTGAGGAGTAGAAATGTTTTTTACAGGCGCAACAAGCTAACCCCGTAAACCCTGCAATTTGTCTGACTCCACCTCCACAATTTCCCATGATATCCGAAACCCACTGGCTGAATTTTCAGGCCCGATCAGGGGCAGGACCAGAGGCAGTTGGGACAGGAAAATACCAGCACCTGCTGGCATGCCGGTTTCCCAACGCTGTTCCCGACGCCAGCCATTTTTATGGAGGCGGGTTCGTGGCATGCAGTGCTACCCGCCCCAACCCGGCAGGTAGCTGATTAGGCTTGATAAGAGCCTCATCAAGGCCAATTAATGGGAGACAACTGGGATTTTCCAGTTGGCCTCCAGTTTCCCACCCTGGTGGGGGTCAGTTTAGATGCCTGGAGATGGGCACCCGTTGGCAAGGTGCCGGGGGTGGGGGGGGTGAGGGACAGTACTGTAGGCAGGCCTAGAGGCTCTCACTGCCTGCCTGGGTGCAAGAGCAGCCATAGGCTGCCTTGTCGAGGTATTGTCCACTCCCCCACCACCACCACCACCTCACCACCACCACCCCCCCCCCCCCACCGCCATAGAGAATCTGACCCTCTACAATCATCCCCGACTAGCCCCCCAATCACACTCTACCTACCCGTCTCCCACCCCCATCCCCCCTACCGTGATCTCCCCCCGGCACCACCACTAAACTTACCTGCTCCTCAGTTGTAGGCTTGTGGCCCAACCTGCCTGGCCCAACAATCAGACAACACAGTCAGTCAAGATATATCCCCATTCAGTGGCATTTCCTATTTACAACCATGAACTGTGAAGTTCAAAAATTCAAACATGCCCTTCAGTCAAAACTGCACAGCATTTTGGGGAAACCTGCAGTTTCGTGTTTCCTGACCCTAACTCTTCCAGCTCTGAAATCTGTCTCAGTAATATTGAGGTCCTTGACTCTGGTATTTTGTTCCTGGAGTGTTCCTTTTTCCTTTTCTTTTTAAGTGTTATGCAAAAGGTTGACTGTGACAGTTCATGTGTGACAATGAAGTGTGACGGACAGGAAATAATTGCTAAAAGTACCCATGTTATAATGTGGACAGATAATATTGTAAGACCCTCTCTCTTGTTTAAAGGTTCTAGCCTTTACTTTGGCTATCAATGGCACACAACAACTTGGATACTGTTCTACTAGATGTGGTACACCTTTATGATGCCACTAAGCGATAGTACATACTCATGATAATACCGGTCGCTTAGCAGCCCTGCGAGCTGGAATCTGGTCTCGGTGGTCATTCAGCCGACGAGTCTTCCATGTGCGACTGCTGGATGGCCGACCATACCACCCTAACCACTGCAGCAAAGATGTTCCTGTGGGCTCTTTCCTTATAACTTTTTTTGCTATGACCCTATTCGATATAAAATAAAACCTGTCTTTAACTCCTTCAGTTGGCCTGCAATTACCTCACCGTCCTTTTCAAAACAAGACAATGACCTCTCCAGGTGATTGCCAACTTGGGCCTCATGCAGGAATTTTCAAGGCCTACTGCTTCAGATAACAAAGACGGTTTAGCTCCGCTTTGTTTTCTCTAGCAACATTATCACTCTCCAGGCTGGTATGGACAGACCTTTTGTTTTAGGCCTTAATGAGTAAGGCCTGTATCTCTTCCTGGATGCTAGCACTTTTGCAGTTGAATTGATTTTGCAGACCTTGCTAATTTTAGCAAGGCTCTGTCATGACCAAATTGACCATCCTGCCTGTGCCTTCAGGCCCACAATACAGTTCATTAGATGTCTTTGGTCTGGGTACTCCAATGCTCCACATTGCCTCCATGAGACAGACTCCACACACACAGGACTCCACCACAACCGGTCTACATTCATTAATAAAGAAGAAATAAAGTTACATGGTTAAAAAGTGATTGTACATTAAAAGGTAAAAACACGGTTTACAATATTTACAAGCAATGTAATTATTAGGTATGAATTTAGTACCACTTAGTTCTGATTTATAACCCTCACAAACTTATCATTTATGGAATTACACATGGCTTTAGTTTATTTGTTTATTTAACAGAATGTTTACATTTTTAGAATGCACTTTAAGCCATAAATAGCCATGGGAGATACTTAACTGGTAAGCTGCCTCAAGCTTTCGAAAGGCATGAAACCATGTATTAGCAAAGTTCCCCAAGAAGTGGTAGTTCTGCTGGTCAAGGGACATGCACAGCAGTTACGTAAATCTTATGGTACATTACACTTAGATAAATATAGTAAAGTGCCTCACATACACTCATCATACAATGGATGCAGCTAAAAACAGAAGTGTTGCTGTTCCATTTGGGCCTAGTCAGTCTTGAGTATTGTTCCATCTCTTGGGACCTCCTGTCCTAATGTAACCCAGAACAACATCCTCTTTGATGGGGGCTGAGAGAAATGAGGCGGTAAATCATTAATCTGTTCCCTAGTTGATGCACAATGCTGGCCATTATTTGGGAAAAATTGGTGGGTTGTTGCCTCAATATTTACAGTTGAAAAGGAGGATGACTTGCAGAGGTCCCGAAAAGATTAATAGCCGATAGGGGACAGGAACTTAATACAATTAACGTAAGTAAATCATCAGTAACAAGGAAATTAATGGAACTAAAGAGTGAGAAATCCCCAGGACCTGACAGTTTCCATCCGAGGGTGTTAAAGGAAGTAGGGGAACACAATGTAGATGCCCTAACTATAGTCTTTTAGAGTTCCCTAGATTCAGGAGTGGTCCCTCTGAATTGGAAAATTGCACATGTCACTCCACTTTTTAAGAAGGGTGAAAGGGGGAACCAAGGAAATTACAGACCAGTTCGCCTGACATCTGTGGTGGGCAAGTTGCTGGAGTCTATAATCAAGGATAGGGTGACTGAACACCTCGAAAAATTTCAGTTAATCAGGGACAGCCAGCATGGATTCATGGTGGGAAGGTCATGCCTAACCAATCTCATTGAATTTTTTGAAGGGTGACTAAGGTAGTGGACAGGGGAATGTCTATGGATGTTATTTATATGGACTTCCAGAAGGCATTTCATAAAGTCCCACATAAGAGACTGTTAACTAAGGTAGAAACCCATGGAGTTGAGGGCAAATTATTGACATGGTTGAGTGGTAGGCGACAGAGAGTGGGGATAATGGGTAAGTACTCTGATTGGCAGGATGTAACTAGTGGTGTCCTGCCGGGATCTGTGTTGGGGCCTCAATTATTCACATTATTCATTAACGACTTGGATGATGGCATAGTCAGTCATATATCCAAATTTGCTGATGATACAAAGTTAGGCAGCATTGTAGGCAGTCTAGATGATAGCATAAAATTACAAAGAGATATTGACAGACTAGGTGAGTGGGCAAAACTGTGACAGATGGATTTCAATGCGGGCAAGTGTGAGGTTATCCATTTTGGACCAAAAAAGGATAGAGCAGGGTACTTTCTAAATGGGAAGAGGTTAAGTACAGTGGCTGTCCAAAGAGACTTGGGGGTTCAGGTGCATAGATCTTTAAAATGCCACGAGCAAGTGCAGAAAATAATCAAAAAGGCTAATGGAATGCTATCCTTTATATCTAGAGGATTGTAGTATAAAGACACAGAGGTTATGCTGCAGCTGTACAAAACCCTGGTTAGACCCCACTTGGAGTACTGTGAGCAGTTCTGGGCACCACACCTTAGGAAGGATATATTGACCTTGGAGGGAGTGCAACATAGGTTTACAAGAATGATACCTGGACTACAGGGGTTAAGTTATAAGGAGAGATTACACAAATTAGGCCTGTTTTCACTTGAATTTAGAAGGTTAAGGGGTGATCTGATTGAAGTCTTCAAGATATTAACAGGAAAAGACAGGCTAGATAAAGATAAACTATTTCCACTGGTTGGAGACTAGGGGGCATAGTCGAAAAATTAGGTTCATGGTCTAAATTACTGAACTCAATATTGAGTCCAGAAGGCTGTAGAGTGCCTAATCGGAAAATGAGGTGCTGTTCCTGAAGCTTGCATTGATGTTCACTGGAATACGCAGTAGGCCAAGGACAGAAATGTGGGCATGGAAACAAGGTGGCGAATTAGAATGGCAGAAAGTTAACATGCAGGTACAACAAGCAATTAGGAAGGCAAATGGCATGTTGATCTTTATTGCAAGGGGATTGGAGTACAAGAATAAGGAAGTATTGCCACAATTGTACATGGTTTTGGTGAGACCACATTTAGAATACTGTGTGTAGTTTGGAGTCCACATTTAAGAAAGGATATACTTGCACTGGAGGCAGTGCAGTGAAGGTTCACTAGATTGGTCCCTGGGATGAAGGGGTTGTCCTACGATGAGAGACTAAGTAAATTGGGCTTGTATTCTCTGGAGTTGATAAGAATAAGAGGTGATCTCATTGAAACATATAGGGCTGCATTTTAAGAGTCCTATTCACAATCCTGACAATGAAGATTGTCAAAGGCAGCTACAACAGGTGAGCGGGGAGAAAGAAACAAAATCAAATTGACTGAGAAGATTTTCAGGGCTGTTGATGGGATTTAGTATTATTGAAGCTAAGTGGATAAAGTCCCTTCCCCTGCATTACAGTGGGAAATGGCCATAAGAAATGGTTGATACTGGTGCTTTGGTACTATCATAATCTCCACTGTCTGTCATGTTAGTCCATCATTTTATGTCCAAAGAGAATGTTCTGTGTAAATTAATCCTCTTTAATCAGACCCAACATGAACAGACAGAGACCGTAGATCAGTTTTAGCAAATGACAATGGCAGTTGTCAATGAAATGTGAGTGCTGATTGTAAACTCCAAAGTGCAAAGTATTAAAGTTTGTACTTCAAAGAAAATGACATTAATGTGCATTAGAGAAAGAGCATGATCTGAATGTGGTGTTGATGCCATCGACTGAGCTATTAGAAGGCAGAATGGGAAAATGAGCCGATGGTCACTTTGAAGTTAAGGAGAAAAGAATGCAAAGACTCAAGCGAAAAGGTATGTAGTGCATTTCCACATGAGAGTAATTGTCCAACACAGGGTTAGTCCTGCTGGTCCAGTGGGAAAATTAGTTATTTATCACTCTGATGCAAAAGTATGACAGAGAACTGAAATGAATCCACAGGAGAAGAACAAAGAAAACCAAGTGAAACCTGCCACGTCAGAACCGTATTGCAGGAAATATGTTTCAGAATGGTTTAGAAGAGGAGAAATACTTTTTTACTTAATAGTGACTGTGTATCATGTGAAGATAAGACAACGGCGCTGAAGAATAAAGGTGTACCAGTGAAAGTGGTGGTCTACACTGAGTGCCTGAGAAACACTGGACCACATTTTGCTTTCAAAATAACCATGAGATTAATCGCGCTCTCCTTTATTATCTGCAAATTCTGCAGCGACTTCAGACGAGGGGCAGATGTGCAGTTAAATGCAAATAACCAGAAGTTGCTGTCAGAGTTACATTGCACTGTTAGCTTTGCGAACATATGAATTAGGAGCAGGAGTAGGCCGCTCAGCCTCTCGAGCCTGCTCCGCCATTCAATAAGATCATGGCTGATCTGATTGTAACCTCGACTCCACATTCCCGCCTACCCCCAATAACCTATCGCCTCCTTGTTTATTAAGAATCTACCTCTGCCTTACAAATATTTAAAGACTCTACTTCCACTGCCTTTTGAGGAAGAGAGTTCCGAAGACTCACGACCCTCTGAGAGAAAAGAATTCTCCTCATTTCTGCCTTAAATGGGCGACCCCTTATTTTATAAACAGTGACCCCTAGTTCTAGATTCTCCCACAAGGGGAAACATCCTTTCCATAACCACCCTGTCAAGACCCCTCAGGATCTTATATGTTTCAATCAAGTCACCTCTTACGCTGCTAAACTCCAGCGGATATAAGCCTAGCCTGTCCAACCTTTCCACATAAGACAATCTGCCCATTACTGGTATTAGTCAGGTAAACCTTCTCTGAACTGCTTCCAGCGCATTTACATCCTTCCTTAAATAAAGAGATCAATGCTGTAAACAATACTCCAGATGTCGTCTCATCAATGCCCTGTATAACTGAGGCATAGTCTCCCTGCTTTTGTATTCAATTCCCCTCGCAATAAATGATAACATTCTATTAGCTTTCCTAATTATTTGCTGCATCTGCATACTAATCTTTTGCGATTCATGCACTGGGACACCCAGATCCCTCTGCATCTCAGAGCCCTGCAATCTCTCTCCTTTAGATATTATGCTTCTTTTTTATTCTTCCTGCCAAAATGGACAATTTCAGATTCACCCACACTACACTCCATTTGCCAGATCTTTGCCCACTCATTTAACCTGTCTGTATCCCTTTGTAGCCTCCTTATGTCCTCTTCACAATTTAGCTTTGCTTTGCGAAAATGGCATGTCGTCTGCCTCACCATATAAATGCATCGAATGGCATGAAGTTGGAGATTTAGGAAGGGAATTCCAGAGCTTAGGGCCTAGACAGCTGAAGGCACAACCACCAATGGTGGGGCAAAGGGAGTGAGGGTACACAAGAGGCCAGCATTAGAGGATTGCAGTGCTCTTGGACAGCTGTAGGGCTGGTGGAGATAACAGAGATAGGGAGGGGTGAGGCCATGAAAGGATTTGAATATGAGAATGAGAATATTAAAATCGAGGAATTGGTGGACCAAAAGTCAATGTAGGTCAGTGGGTGTAGGGGTGATGGGTGTGGCTTAGGATATGGACAGCCAATATGAATTGAAGTTTATTGAGGGTGGAAGGTGGGAGACAGGCCAGGAGCGTGTTGGAATAATGGAGATAACAAAAGAAATTGCAAAAAAAACTACTCTTGTGAAAATGTTTTTATAGGCTGCCAATTCAACTTTCAGGCTAGCCACGTTCATAGCAACAAGGAAGGTCACAACCAATATTCTCTCAAAGCTGCACAGCAACCCAAATGTCACCATGCATGGCTGCACAAAAAAATTTAAAGGGGTTGCGCACTTCAAGAAATCGCCCAGGCGAAAAAAATTAGAGTGAATATTGTCACAACTGATGAAAGATATACATCATGAATGGAAATCCTACAGTTTTACAATTCTCATATATAAATGGTGGACTAAGTGAAGTGAAGAAAAACAAGATTACTTATGAAATATGCAAGGAATTTTAAAATGCTTCAGAGACACTGGTGAGATAAAGGATGTACTAGTGAAACTACACATAAATGGATGAATCAGCTTATCACACCAACAACATAGAAACCCCCCTTTCAGATTCGAAGAAAAGTGAAAAGACACAAAAACAAACAAATTGAAAATGATATAACTGAAAAAGCATTTGTCCCTAATCCTTAGGAATCATGAATGGTGGCTGTACCAAAACCCAGAAATCAAATCACAGTGGCCTGGCACACAAAACTAAAATTAAATTGGTCCTTCCAAAATGTGTGAATTCTCTAACTTAGAAATGCAATCAAATTGAAATCTGGTTAGAAAACCATTCTATCTCAACATTTTTGACTCACACAGTCTCAGGCAACACAAGAATTTGAAACTTGGGGTTTTAACTGTGGCTCAGATGTCCTGAGTGTTATCCGACAAACTTATTCAATTGGACGTCAAATTTTCCCATTGCAGAGTTCAGAGAAGAGCAGGGTGTTCTCCCAGTGCTTGGGCCAATATTCCTCTCTCAAACAACACTATCAAAAATAGAACTAACTGGTCATTCATCTCATTGATGCATGGGGGATATTGCTGTGTGTTAAAATAGCTGCGACATTTGTCTGCATAATAACTTTGATGTAATTCATTACTGTGCAATTCTACAATCCCATGTTATGATTTTGATGAGAAAAACTTAAAAGCCTTATGCTTTCTTGTGCAGAGTATGAATCTAGTATGAAAACACTTTTTTTGTTTTATTTATGGTGAAGATGTTTCCCTACACCCGACTGAAAATGCATTTGTCCCTAATCCATAGGAATCATGAGTGGTGGCTGTACCAAAACCCAGAAATCAAATCAGAGTGGCATGGCACACAAACCTAAGATTAAAAAGTTGCATAGCTCTATATGATTCTATATACATATTAATATCGCTGAACCATGCTGTTCGTAAAAGGAATTAAACCAGGACCATGAGGAAAGAGCTGTTTGGTCGATCCCAAGTGTGGTCGAAAGCATAATGATGTGTTTTTATCTTGGGGAAACACTATTATTAAGCAAATCATATCACATTAATGCACCACATGTGCAAAAGCCTGTGACATTTCTTGCCTGTTTTAATCTCTGCAGTTCATGAGGGAACTAATAATATATTGTCTCACGATGCATTTATTGTGACTGATACTACAATTAATAAACTGCAGTGGCAGTCTGTTTGCTCTTAAGAAACACAGATTATTTAATTAACACTTCCTGAATCTGCAATAAGCTTCAAATAACCAACCTGGACAGCTAAAAGGAGCAGTGGAGATGGGAATTGTAATTAACTGTTACTAAATTATCGATTAAGAGTTAGCAATTAACTTGTAAGAACATCGTCTGTGCTGTTGTGTGCTAAGATTAAACACACTTGCTTATGCTTACTGGTCTGCTTACAGGTTGCTGCAGATTCATGATGTGTTCATTAAATAAATGATGTTCTCTTATAACACAAGTTGTATTAGATTTTCTCATTATTTTATAGGTATGGGTCCCTGCCAGGCCTATACAGATTTCTAAAAGTAAGGTTAGTGATTGAGTATTGGAGGTTTTTGACTTTTATACTTGCAGCTGCTTTTTCTGAATAGGTGGTGAATTGTAAATGTCTAACAGCAATAGTTCTGAAGTAGAAGATTAAACTGTAGAACATGTCTAATTCAAAGTTTATTTGTAATACACAAAGCATTGTAAGCATTTGTTGTTATCTGTTAGTATAGAGTCCATTGTCATTATATAGCACAGAGTCCATTGTCATTATATAGCACAGAGCCCATTGTCATTATAGAGCACAGAGTCCACAGAGTGGTATTATGTATTTTTTATTTGTTCATGGGATGTGGGCCTCGCTGTCAAGGTCAGAATTTATTGCCCATCCCTAATTGTTCTTGAGAAGGTGGTGGTGAGCCACCTTCTTGAACTGCTGCAGTCCACATGGTGCAGGTACACCCACAGTGCAGTTAGGTAGGGAGATCTAGGATTTTGACCCAGCAACAGTGAAGAAACAGCGATATATTTCCAAATTAGGATGACGTGTGACTTTCGGTTGAGGTTGTGGTGGCTGTTGCCCTTATTCTTCTAGGTGGTAGAGGGCATGGGGTTGGCAGGTGCTGTGGAAGGAGCCTTGTCGAATTGCTGCAGTGCAACTTGTAGATCAGTGTTGTCCAACAGATGGCCCATGGGCGAGGATCCGGCCCGCCAAAGGTTTCCATCCAGCTTGCGGATGTAAACTGTACCCGGGGACGTTCCTCATCCTTGCCAGGAGTCCATGACTGGTGATTTCAGAGATGAGAAACATCCCAGTGGCTTCTTCTTCCAGACTGGTCTTTTAAAAAAAAAATCACAAGTCAGTTTCACAGCTGACAGGTGCTGGGAGCGGGAACAGCAGTTTCTGAACTTTAGACCGACTAGTGTTTTCTGGCAGCTTTTTTAAAAAAGGAGACACCTGAGTCTGTCCAAAATTCAGAAACCACTGTTCCCGCTCCCAGCACCTGTCAGCTGCGAAACTGACTTGTGATTTTTTTTAAAAACTGACCAACCACACCGAGTTCCTGCTCTCTGCAACTGTCAGAGAGAGAGGGCGGGGGGAGGGGGGGGGTCAGAGAGAGAGAGAGAGAGGGGAGTCAGAGAGAGAGAGAAGGGAGTCAGAGACAGAGAGAGGGGCGCGTCAGGGAGCGGGGGGGGGAACAGAGAGAGAGAGAGGGGGACAGAGAGAGAGAGAGAGAGTAGGGCATCAGAGAGAGAAAGGCAGAGAGGGGGGGTCAGAGAAAGAGGGGGTTAGAGAGATGGGGGGTCAGAGAGAAATTGGGGGACCCGGGGGGAGGACAGAGAGAGAGAGGAGACAGAGAGAGAGGAGTCGGGGGACAGAGAGAGGGGAGATGGAGAGAGAGAGAGGGGAGATGGAGAGAGAGAGAGGGGAGATGGAGAGAGAGAGGGGAGATACAGAGAGAGAGGGGAGATAGAGAGAGAGAGGGAGAGGAGAGGGAGGGGAGGGAGAGAGAGGGAGGGGGAGAGGGAGAAAGGGAGAGAGAGGGTGAGTGAGAGGGGGGAAGATGGAGAGAGAGGGGGGAGAGAGAGAGAGAGAAAGGGAGAGGGGGAGTGGGGGGGAGGGATGGAGAGGGGGAGTGGGGGGGAGGGATGGAGAGGGAGAGAGACTAGGGGAAGAGGGAGGGGGAGAGAGAGGGTGGGAAGAGGGGGAGAGACAAAGTGAGAGGAAGGTAGAAAGGGGGGGGGACATAGAGAGAGGGGGGGAATAGAGAGAGAGGGTCAGAGAGAGGGGGGGTGACAGAGAGAGGGGGACAGAGAAAGAGAGAGAGGAGGGTCAGAGAGGATGGGGGACAGCAAGAGAGAGGGGGGAACAGAGAAAGAGGGGGAAGGGGAGAGAGAGAGGGAGGGGAGAAGAGAGAGAGAGGGCGGGGAATGGAGGTGGTACAGGGAGAGAAATGGGGTGACAGAGAGAGGGAGGAAGGGGGGACAGAGATAGAGGAGAGAAAGAGGAGAGACCGAGAGAGAGAGAAAGAGGAGGAACAGAGAGAAAGGAAAAGAGGGGGGACAGAGAGAGAAAAGGGGGACAGAGAGAAAGGAGGGAAACAACACAGAGGTTGGAGCACAGAGAGGGGGAATACGGAGAGAGAGAGAGAGAGAGAGAGAGGGAGGGAAAGAGAGGGAGTGATCAAGATTACTCCTGGCAGATGGACATCTATCTGGAATACTCTGCATTGCGACACGAAATGTGCAGGCAAACACTGACTATTTGTTCAAGCATAAAAATGCCAGGCATCTCACTAAATCAGTGTCCAACATAGTGATGAGAAAGTAAGTCAATAAATTATTCTTCTCATTTAAAGCTTCTTCACAAAAATGCACATTTGTTGTTGTCTTGATTAGTAGTAAGATAAATTTCTTTCCAAAATTGTCTCACTGGCCCCTATGTAAGACAAAAATGTAATGTGGCCCCCCACGTGAAATGGTTGGACACCCCTGTTGTAGATGGTCGACACTGCAGCCACAGAATTCTGATGGTGGAGGGAGTGAATGTTTATGGTGGTATTCCATTAAGAGCAACTGTCTCTCTTAAAAAAAAAACTAAGCATTGCTTTTCATAATGTACAGCTTCAAACTCAATGCTCCATGTGTAATTGTATCCTAGTCGCTAATTTGAAGGCAAATATATTTCTGTTTTTCATCCAGCTTTCACCATCTTAAAAAGAACTGCGGCAGTTTATGTATAACTATAGCTACCAGGCTATTGGTGATCATCTTTATCATGTATAACTATACAAACTATTTCATGTAAGTATGTCAGAGCTGTAGGGATATGACCAAATTGGGGGAAAATAAACAAGGGTTAGTTTTAAAAATCAATCAATGCTAAATGCCTACTATTGAGTCCATATATTCCTCAGCCATGCTGAAAGTGTGTATTTTCTGTCGGCTGTTAAGGGTAATTACCACAGAATACTGTACTAAATGTAGCAGACAATTAGGTAATAAGTTTTCCAAAATAAAAATAGAAAATGCTGGAAACACTCAGCAGGTCAGTCAGCATCTGTGGAAACAGAGTTAACGTTTCAAGTCAGCAGTCTTTCATTGTAATGTATATTTTTCATCCATTCCAAAAATCAAAAAAAGAAGAAAGGTCTTGCATTTATCTCGTGCCTTTCACAACCACAGGGATGTCCCAACATGTTTGACAGCTAATGAAGTGCGTTTGAACTATCATCACTATAGGAACATAGGGAAACAGCGCAGCCAATTTGCACACGACAAGCTCCCACAAACAGCAATGAGATAAATGACGAGATCATCAGTTTTGGTAGCGTTGCTTGAGGGATATATGTCGGCCATAACACTGGGGAGTGAGGTCCATGGAGAGAAAAATCAAGCAGGCTGTAAAACAAGCAGCCAATACGATCGTGTCAGCTCTCTGCTGGGTGGGTTAGTTTATAAATAACCCCTGCAGGCCATTTGTTCTTTTGGCTTTCACTTCCTTTGTGATAATATGCATCTGATGATAAACATCTCATACAGTAGTTTAAGGTCAGAGTGAAGTGGTCAGTTGCACATAGAACTACGCACTCACTCCTGCTGTCACCCCTACTTTAATACACAACAAATCCTCAGTTTTAACCACAGTTACAGTGACGTGAGACCAATCTTGTTGCTTTTGATGCAGGAATCCTATTGCCATCCTCAAGGATTAAGAGGAGCTTTAAGGCCAGTGATTGCACTCTGTAACTGCAAATCTCCTGGGATACTATGGCAATCATATAGCAGTGAAAAACCCTACCTCAGTTTGGAGAGGCAGGAGAGAGATGACAAGGTTATTGAAGGTTCTGAAAAAAGTGAATGATGTGAGCTGGAAGTAGTGAAAGACCTTAATGTGCACTCTATTGTATATATTATTGTGGGATGTGATGGACATCCAGTTCAGTTAGATTCAAGCCAACATAACTTTGTAAAAGCAAGCCACTAAAAACGTATTCTTAGTGGCTTCATTTTCAGGTTTCTAATCAAAAAGGATTATCCAGATCCTGTTCTGTTGGCATGAGGTGCTTCATCTTTAGAGGAGTTGCAAATGGAGCTGAACAGTCCTACTCCTAACCTTATGACAGAAGGAAGGTCATTGTTGAAGCAAGTGAAGAACATGCCCTTGGCTTAACTATCTTCCAACAATTACCTTCGCTATGTCATAATGTCAAAATTAGGCTTCTTCATGAGTTCCCCACCATCAATATCTTGGAGATTACCATTGACCTGAAGTTTAACTTGAACAGCAATATCAACACCCTAGTTACAAGTGCATGGCAAAGGCTGGATACTCTGACAAGCAGCTCACTCCTAACTCCCTCAAAGCTTCTCGACTATCTACAAGGCTGAAGTCAGAAGTGTAAGGGAATAGTCACCACTCATCTGCACAGGTGCAACTGCAATGAAGAAGCCCAGCACCATCCAGGACAAAGCAGGTCACCTGATTGGTGCCTCTGACTCAATATTCATCCTCTCTACTACTGGTACACTATGCCTGCAATATATAAGATGCGCTGCAACAACTTCCCTTTGACCTCTATCACTGAGAAAGTGGAGTAGGAATGTCGTGGGAACAGCATCACTTACAAGCTCCCTCCAAGTGATACACCATCCTGACGTGGACATATAGTCATCATTGCCTGATCCAGACCCTGGAATTCCCTATCTAACAGCATTGTGGGGGCACCATCACCACAACGATTGCTGCAGTTCAAGGAAGTCGGCCCACTGCCACCTTCTCAGACTAACTCAGGATGACCAATAAACGCGACTTTGCCAACATTACTCGCATCCTGAGAACAAAAATGTAGAAAATGTGTGCAAATCACTCTTTTTGTTTCTTTAATAAATAAGTTTGAGTTTAAACTGAGGGGAAAAAAATGATTTTCGTTCAAGTGACTTACATTCACAAACTTGGATTCAGCAAGGTTTTGGACTTGGATCAGTGCCTCTGCAGTTTCACCCCAGCTACTAAAGCTGATGCTAGGCTGATCATGGGCTAGACTTCTGAAATTGTTTCACAGCGTCAGACAGACTAAAGCATTGGAGAGGACCCCACAGCCTCATGCCGGAACGGTGACCTTTGTAACCTATGTTTGGGTAAGAGGAAGTGATTTGAGTTGTGAGGGTTAGTATGAGGCCCAGAGTGGTATCCAAATATACAGCAACCACAGTAAATAATTGTAGATTTTTTCTAATTCCAAGTGAGCGCAAACTTTTTAAAACAGGCCTGACAGAAGTATAACATTCCACTGAAAGCATAGGAAATAGTACTGGCCAAGGACAACACCACAGCAAACCTTGCTGCAGCTTGGTTCAATCACCTGTGGAATGTGCTGCATTTTCACTCGGGTAGCAAAAATTCCTGAAATGAAAGATATTTCACAGTAACCATCGGTGTAATTAAACTGCACATGAAATGGGCAGATTGGCACATTAAATCTTTCTAGAGGAGAAAAAAAATTACTTCTCCCGCTTTTCTGCTCAGCTCAAATAAGAACCGATATCATAATATAAAAGCAAAATACTGCAGATGCTGAAAATTTGAAATAAGAACAAAAAGTGCTGGAAATACTCAGCAGGTCTGGCAGCATCTGTGGAGAGAGAGGCAGAGTTAACGTTTCAGGTCAGTGACCCTTCATCAGAACTGGCAAAGGTTAAAAATGTAATAGGTTTTAAACATAAGGGCAAAAGAGAACAAATGGGAAGGTGTTGATAGGACAGAGGGTCACAGAGAATAACTGACCAGAAGGTCATGGAGCAAAGGCAAAGAGTGTGTTAATGGTGCAGTGAACGACAAAGTGTTAGTGCAGAGAGGGTGTTAAATGACAGAATAATGAAAGCGCTAGCCAAAAACACATACATGAAAAAAGACAGTGGGCAGGCACATGGTAAACAAAATTGAATGATAAAACAAACTAAAATAAAATAAAATAAAAATGAAATAGGGGGTGGGGGGACAGTCATGCTCTGAAATTATTGAACTCAATGTTCAGTCCGGCAGGCTGTAGTGTGCCTAATCAGTAAATGAGATGCTGTTCCTCGAGCTTGCATTGATGCTCACTGGAACACTGCAGCAAGCCCAAGACAGGGATGTGCGCATGAGAGCAGGGGTTGTTTAGAAATGGCAAGCAACAGGAAGCTCGGGGTCATATTTTCGGACTGAGCGGAGGTGTTCCACAAAGCAGTCACCCAATCTGCGTTTGGTCTACCCAGTGTAGAGGAGACCACTTTGTGAGCAGTGAATACAGTATACTGAATTGAAAGAAGTACAAGTAAATCACTGTATCACCTGAAAAGAGCATTTGGGGCCTTGGATAGTGAGGAGAGAGGAGGTAAAGGGGCAGCTATTGCACCTCATGCGATTGCATGGGAAGGTGCTGTGGGAAGGGAACGAGGTGTCGAGGGTAATGGAGGAGAGGACCAGGGTGTCGTGGAGGGAACGATCACTTCGGAATGCTGACAGGGGAGGGGAAGACGTGTTTGGTAGTGGCATCATGCTGGATGTGGCGGAAATGCGGAGGGTGATCCTTTGGATGTGGAGGCTGGCGGGGTGGAAAGTGAGGACAAGGGGAACCCTGTCACGGTTCTGGGAGGGAGGGGAAGGGGTGAGGGTAGAGATGCGGGAAATGGGCCAGGCACGGTTGAGGGCCCTGTCAACCACAGTGGAGGGGAAATCCTCAGTTGAGGGGAAATCCTCAGTTGAGGAAAAAGGAAGACATATCAGAAGCACTGTTGTGGAACGTAGCATCATCAGAGCAGATGCGTCGGAGACAGAGAAACTGGAAGAATGGAATGGAGTCCTTACAGGAGGCAGGGTTTGAAGAAGCATAGTCAAGGTAGCTGTGGGAGTCAGTGGGCTTATAATGAATATTAGTGAACAGCCTATCCCCAGAGATGAAGACAGAGAAGTCGAGGAAGGGAAGGGAAGTGTCGGAGATGGACCATATAAAGGTGAGAGTAGGGTGGAAATTGGAAGCAAAGTTGATAACGTTTTCCAGTTCGGGGCGGGAGCAGGAAACGGCATCGATACAGTCATCGATGTACCGGAAAAAGAGTTGGGGGAGGGGGCCTGAGTAGGACTGGAACAAGGAATGTTCAATATATCCCACAAAAAGACAGGCATAACTAGGACCCATGCGGGTACCCATAACAACACCTTTTACTTGAAGGAAGTGAGTGAAGTTGAAGGAGAAGTTGTTCAATGTGAGAACAAGTTCAGTCAGGCGGAGGAGGGTGGTGATGGATGGGGACTGGTTGGGCCTCTGTTCAAGGAAAAACTGGAGAGCCCTCAAACCATCCTGGTGGGGGATGGAGGTGAAGAGAGATTGGACGTCCATAGTGAAGAGGAGGTGGTTATGGCCATGAAATTGGAAATTGTCAAAGTGATGTAGGGTGTCAGAAGAGTCACGGATGTAGGTGGGAAGAGACTGGACCAGGGAAGAAAAGATAGAGTCAAGATAGGAAGAAATAAGTTCAGTGGGCAGGAAAAGGCTGAAACGATGGGTCTGCCAGGACAGTCCTGTTTGTGGATTTTAGGAAGGAGGTAGAAGCGGGCTGTCCGGGGCTGCGGGACTATGAGGTTGGAAGCTGTAGAGGGAAGATCTCCGGGAAGAATCGATATCCTACTGACTTGCTGAAATATAAATCAGGAAAGGTCCCACTGGAAAGCAAGTAACATTTGCGCCACACAAGTGCCAGGTAATGACCATCTCCAACAAGAGAGAATCTAACCATCTCCCCTTGGCGTTCAATGGCATTACCATCGCTTAATCCCCCACTATCAACATCCTAGGGGCTACCGTTGACCAGAAACTGAACTGGAGTAGCCATATAAGTACCGTGGCTACACGAGCAGGTCAGAGGCTAGGAATCCTGCGGCAAGTAACTCACCTCCTGACTCCCCAAAGCCTCAGGACGTTCCAAAGTACTTTACAGCCAATGAAGTATTTTTGAAGTGTTGTAGGAATTGATAGTCAGTTAAAGAGCTGTTCAAAATGAAGGTGATTCCATTCTTTAGTAATGACATTCCCTACTTTGGCCTGTATAAAATTCTTCCTAAATAGGATCTAAAAAAATGCCACTGCATTTCACAGCTGCAGACAAAGCTGTCCTATCACTTCACGGCAATTCTAAATCTCCCTTAATTCAGCCAGAACTGCAAGCTATTCTAAATTCCCTTGTAAATCTATTTAGTACAACTTTTAATCAGGAAGCTAATATCTGTTCACCGAGTCTAATTCTACATCTGACATGTTTTTCACTAAGTGCAAGGAAATGACAGCATTCAAGATTAAATCTGCTGTATTAGGTATGACTTCAGCACACCTCCATTATTTCAGTCCCCATCTACATTAGAACTATCTCTCCATGAGCCATCTGTGTCTGAAAGCTTCATGATTGCTGGCTCATTACGCTTAACTTTATTATGACATGATAAAAATCTTCAGGGCTGTATATTCTAACCTTCGAATACTTCCTCTCTCAGGCTGAGTGGAAACGGCACTTATAAAACAAACTTTTAACAACTATAAATATTCCATCTGTGTAACATGGAGAACACCCACCTGGCAGCACTTGGAGTTAATGACATATGGAGCAGGATGATGGGCCAAGATCAGAATTATAGGATCATAGAATGATACAGCACAGAAAGAGCCCATTCATCCCATTTTGCCAGTGCCAGCCCTTTAAAAGAGCTATCCAATTAGTCCCACTCCCCTGCCCTTCCTCAATAGCCCTGTACTTTTCCTCTTCACTGATTCTCCAATTCCCTTTTGAAAGTTATAATTGAAACGGCTTCCACCGCCCTTTCAGGCAGTGCATTCGAGATCATCAAACCTCGCTGCAAAAAAAATTTCTTCTTGTGTTGTCGCTAGTTCTTTTGCTAATTACCTTTAATCTGTGCCCTCTGGTTACTGCATCTTCTGCCACTGGAAATGTTTCTCCTTATTTAGCTATCGAAACCCTTCATGATTTTGAAACTTCTATCAAATTGCTCCTTACTCTTCTCTCCTTTAAGGAAATCAACTCCAACTTCTTTCATCTCTCCATTTAACTGAAGTCCCTTAACTCTGGTACCATCCTTGTAGATCATTTCTGCACCCTATCGAAGGCTTTGACAACCTTTGACACTTTAAAGTGTCGCATTCAGAACTGGACGCACTCCGCCTGCTGTGATCCAACAAGTGTTTTATGACTGATTGCAATTCTAAATCTCTCTCAAGTCAGCCAGATTTGCAAGCCATTCTAAATTCCCCCTTAAATCTATTTAGTGCAGTTGTTGGTAAGGGAGCTGATATCTATTCATCGAGTCTCATTCTACATTTGACACGTTTTTCACTAAAGGTGCAAGGAAATTATAGCATTCAAGATGAAATCTGCTGCATTAGACCTCTTTGTTTCTGGCCCCTTACACTGTTCCAGTGAAGCTCAACAGGAGCAGGAGAAACAGTGCCTCATCTTTCGATCAGGCACTTAACAGCCTTCCGGACTCAACACTGTGTTCAACATTTCAGATCATAACCATTGCTCCCAGTTTTTTGGATAAAACTGTTGGTATTGATTCTGCTATTCATATTTACACCTCCTCCAAACTTATCTTTTAGTTTAGTTTAGTTTAGAGATACAGCACTGAAACAGGCCCTTCGGCCCACCGAGTCTGTGCCGACCATCAACCATCCATTTATACTAATCCTACACTAATCCCATATTCCCATCACATCCCCACCTGTCCCTATATATTTCCCTACCACCTACCTATACGAGGGGCAATTTATAATGGCCAATTAACCTATCAACCTGCAAGTCTTTGGCATGTGGGAGGAAACCGGAGCACCCGGAGGAAACCCACGTAGACACAGGGAGAACTTGCAAACTCCACACAGGCAGTACCCAGAATCGAACCCGGGTCCCTGGAGCTGTGAGGCTGCGGTGCTAACCACTGCGCCACTGTCCTATTACTTGTCCTATTACCATCCCCCTTTGGGGTTGCACCATCATCCCTTTTGATATTTAATCTCTCCTGCCCTCCACCCTATCAGAGACCTTACATTTTGTTCTTACCTCCTTCATCCACCCACCCCAACCTTTTCCTGCCTCTGTACTTGCTTATAAACTGTTAAATCTCAAATGTCTCTCACTTCTGACAATAGGTCATTGATCTGAAATGTTAACTGTTTCCCTCTCCACAGATGCTGCCTGACCTGCTGAGTATTTCCAGCATTTTCTGATTTTATTATTGCTGTGTTAGGTATGATTTTAGCACATCTCCATTATTTCAGTCACTATCTACATTAGAACTATCTCTGCATGATTCGTCTGTGTCTGAAAGCTTCAGGATTGTTGTCTCATTACAACTAACTTTAATATGACCTGATGAAAGTTTTCAGGGCTGTATATTCTAATCTCCAAATACTTCCTCTCTCAAGCCGAGTGGAAAGGGTGCTTGTAAAACAAAATTTTAAAAGACGATAAATATTCCGTTAGAATTCTGCGATGAGAACACCCAGTTAGAAAAGGCGGCTTATGGAAAATAAACTACTGTCATCATAGTTGGCAGCACTTGGAGCTAATGACGTAAGGAGCGGAATCACGAGCCCTAGGATCAGAATTAAAAGAAAGAGCTTGCATTAATACAGCACCTTTCATGACCACAGTATGTCCCAAAACACTTCACAACCATTTAAGTGCATTTTTTTTGGATGCACAGTTACTGTTGTAATATAGGAAAATTTGCACACAGCAAGGTCCCACAAACAGCAGTGTGATAATTATCAGATAAACTGTTGTTTGGCCTTGATTGAGGTCTGAATGCTGGCTACAACACGGGGAGAACTCTTCTTTGAATTGCGCCATTGGATCTTTTACGTCCGCCTTGGAGGGCAGACTGGGCCTTGGTTTGATGTGTCATCCGAAAGATGGCATCACCGAAAGTGTAGGACCCCCTTGGTACTGCAATGGAGCATCAACTGGGATTATGTGCCCAGATCTCTGGAGTGGGACTGTGAAGCCACAATCTTTTGACTCAGTGGTGAGTGTTACCCAGTGAGCCAAAGGTGGCACCCTAACTAAAGGGCAGTCTAAAAGCAGGTATAGTTACAAGTACATACTCCTTAATCACTACGCTCCACAGCAAGAAGGCTGGAGCTAAACTGAAAGGGGAAGCTAAGGAATTTAGTGGGACTCCCAAATAGAAGGTCCTTCACTTAGGTGAGCAAGATCACTGTCTGAATAAAGAGCTATACTGTGATCACCACAAATGCCATATCTGCAAAGTATTGCAAGTCCTCACCAACTATTTATGGGATGGGAATTGAGGCCTACATGTCTGTTAATTAATCTAGTTTAATATTTCTTCACAATGCATACCAAAAATGTCCATGTTATATTATGGTTCAGGGACTATTACTGTCCAGTTTTAGTTATTCACTGTACTGTCCATTCACTGTATTTATTAAAAAATATTGTAATTGAGAAGCATTGCAGTAAAACTACTTTTTGTCAATTTTCTTGCTGAAAATCTTTTAGTTGTGCTGAATTTCTCTGCTTTGCTCTTTCCTGTGCTGAATGGACTGACTTTACTGTTTTCTTTTACTGTCCATGTTACCCACCGGTACCTTGCTGAAGCCAGTCATTCTTCACACGTGAACCCGGACAGCAAGCAGCAGCAAGCTGTTTGGCCATGGAGGTCATCACAGCACAGACATGTACATAAACATGTGCACAGCCATGCCCGCACTCACTCACACTCTTGTGCACAGCCACATATTTTCTGGCTAGAGCTGCTGGAGAGGAGCTGAATTTTGTTTCTCACCCCTCTTCCTGACTAAAGTATACAGAGGCCAGCTATTTTAGCCCAAATATTGCCACAGCTGAGATGACTAACGTAGCAAAAAAACTAACTCGGAGTCTTTGCGGGATCATTTTTGCCTAACTCACTGGCTGGATACCACTGGATTGGGTGGAACACTGATTTTACACCCTACCCAATGTGCTGTCCACTGACTTCAAACTAGCATTGCATCTGATACCATCAGTTTCCTGACAAGTGGGTTAGGTTAAAATTGCCCCTTTTAGTCTGTGTTACACCAGGATGTGCCATCACCCACTGGGCCATCAGAGAAGATTTGTTTTTAATTCTAAAAGATCTTTAAGCTTTTCTGCAAATTCCCATCACAGTGGCTGATTGCAACCCACTTTTTCTGTTTTCGGTCTGAACAGAAGCAATCCACCGTGGGCTTCATAGCCAAGTTCATGGCTGGTTCTTGCTCAATAGGTATGTGCATGTGCATTTGTCATCTCATGACGAGTTTCTATTAATTCAGATGACTGTAGTCGCAGCAACCTTGGTGATTGCAGTGACCCTCTATTTTACAGTGGGAAAAAAAATTAGAATTTAAAATGCTCAGTTTATTTTGGAACAGCCAGAATAAAGGGATGACATTTTTATTTAATTATTCGCAATGCCAAGGAGGTCAGTGGCTGCTTTTTGATGAATTCAGCTGCCACCTCAATAACCTTCATTTTTGTCTCTTTCTCTCTCTCTCTCTCTCCATCCCTGCTCCCAGCTGACAGCAGTCCAGCTTTAGTCATGCACCGACCCAGAATCACCACAAAAGGCAGTTTCACCCCTCAACAGAGCACTTAAGGTTTTTTTTTTTGCGTCTGCTTACGTCAAAGAAATCACCAGATGGCATTTCAATGACTTTCTGAGACAGGAGTCTTTTATTGCAAGTCCACGTGGCTCCTTTCATTTACATTCACAGAGAGGCAGCTCTCACAGCTTTCACTGAGCGCTCATACTGAGCAGCCAAGGGAACCTTTCAGCCTGCTCTTTGTCTTATATTTGGACATTGTTGCCTTGAATGGATCCGCTTAATGGCACAATACTGACTGATACTGGGGTTTCATTTTACGCTTCATTACGGTGTGTACTTAACAAAGCATGGCCTTCTGGATGGTTCAACCACACTTCTAATTACTGTGCTCCAAAAGGAATACGTTGCACTCAGTTTGTGAAAAAAAATCATTCAAATTGAAAGTGGCAAAAAGAAAACAACAGCAAATTATTATCCTATCCAAAATAAAACAGCCAAGTCTCCTATTGCCTGTGAGAATTAGTGTCTCATAGAGAACTTAAGCAATTTGGCATCTCTCCTCTCCCTCTGAATAATAAAAAAAACAATTACAATGTTTAGAGATGGTTTAAACCTGGTTGAGATTGAGATTATTCAGGGGAAACACAGTGAGATAGTGAGGGGAATAAACAAGTGAATTGGGGAAGGTTGGGGGGTGGTGTGGTGGGGGGTGGGGGATTTTGAGGGAATATGGACCTGGGGAGGGATATTGTAAGGGCTAAAAAAAGTTGAAAGATTGATTTTTTGTGTTTGTGTGTGTCCATGTATGGCTAAAAGTAAATATACTGCTGCGGTTGATGGTTAAATGTGGTGTCAGCTACTGTGATCAAACAACAAATTTCGTTTAGAAAAGGCATTTGAATCTCATTGTGAGGTAACAACCCTCACACTGTCTTCAAATTAATAATTCATACACAATTTTAGCAGTTCAGAATAAGGTGAGTGTGAAGTCCTTCCTCCCCAACGGATGACACTTACCATAAATGATATTTTTGGGTCCATGAACAGGGGGATGTCAATTGTGTATCAGTTGCGTTTAATTATATGCAGGTCATTAACTAGGGTTTCACTTGAACAATAATAAAGAAACACTTACTGAAACTGTGGCGTGGTTGAGTTAGGAGGTTAGGAGGTATATGCATGTAATGTTCCACTCTGTACATAAATGTTAGACTGATCAAAGATTGGTTCCAGTACTGACCTTCACCAACTGGCTTTCTGGAGTATAACAGGGGAAACCAGGGACTACCTTGCCCACACCCAGGGTGAAATGAGAACATATAAAGAATTAAAATACTGATTTTTTAAAAATCTGAACAGACTGAGGGCAATAAAAGAGGGGTCAGGCACTAACCTTGGTAGATTGCTTGCTAAAGCAGTTAAAGATGCGAATAGCGAATTTGGTCACATCTTGGTGGAAGTGGAGTCTGTGGATTGCAGAAGGATGAATGACGCACTTGTCCCTGAAAGGGGGCCAGAGGATAACCCTGGTAAATTCAGGTCAGTAAATCTTATGCCTGTTGTCGCTAAAAAGATAATTCTGAAGATGTGTATACTGAAGAATCTGGAGAAATAGTGAATAATAGGGATTAAGTATAGCTTTATGTTAACTAATAATGTTCAGTGATATTTTCCCATTACTAATTCTCCTTTTCCTGTATCAAACCTATTGGAATTCTTCAAAGAAGTGAAAGACTTGTGGATAAATATTCCTGGATGTTACAGAGACATGGTTACAAAGTGACCAAGGTTGGGGAATAAATATTCCAGAGTACACAATATTTTGAAAGAGAGACAGAATGGAAAAGGAGAAGGGGTAGCCCTGATAGTAAAGGATAAAGGACATTAGTGAGGAAGGATCTTGATTCAAAAAATCAGGAAGTAGAATCAGTATGGGTGGAGATTAGGAATAGCAAGAGACAGAAAATGTTGATGGGAGTAGTTTATAGGCCTCCTAACAGTAGTTATACCATTGGACAGGGCATGAAAGAAAATATTAGGGGAGATGGCGGCATAATGGTAATGTCATAGAATTAGTAATCCAAAGAGCCAGCCTAATGCCCTGGGACCACCGGTTCAAATCCCACCACGGTAGCTAGTGGAATTTAATTCCTTGTTAATGAGTCACTAAGAGCTGGCGTGCAAGTGCAGCAAGCAATTAGGAAGGCAAATAGTATGCTGGTCTTCATCACAGGAGTAGAGAAGTCTTGCTGCAATTGTATAGCACCTTGGTGAGACTGCACCTGGAGTATTGTGTACAGTTTCGGTCTCCCCATCTAAGGAAGGATATACTTGTCATAGAGGGAGTGCAACGAATGTTCACCAAACTAATTCCTGCGATGGCAGGATTGTCTCATAAGGAGAAATTGAGGAAACTGGGTCTGTACTCCCTAGAGTTTTGAAGAATGAAAGGTGATCTCATTGAAACTTAAAATTCTTACAAGGTGGATGTAAATGGGATGTTTCCACTGGCAGAGGGGGGGGGGTCTAGAATCAGGGGAAATAGTCTCAGAATACAAGGCAGGCCATTTAAGACTGAGATGAGGAGGAATTTTTTCACTCAGAGGGTGGTGAACCTTTGGAATTCTCTATCCCAGAAGGCTGTGGAAGCTCAGTCATTGAGCATGTTCAAAACAGAAATCGATAGATATCTGGATACTCATTACATCAAGGAATATGGGGATAGCGTGGGAAAGTGGCATTGGGGTAGATGATCAGCCATGATCTAATTGAATCGTGGAGCAGGCTCGATGGGCTGAATGGCCTACTCCTGCTCCTATGTTCCTAAATTATTGGAGCTTGTAACAAAGGCAGTGTAATAGTTGTGGGGAACTTTAATCTTCATATAGACTGGACCAATCAAATTATCAAAGGTGGTCTGGAAGATGAGTTTGTAGAATGCTTTCGTGACAGTTTCCTGGAGCAATATGTTGTGGAACCAACTAGGGATAAAGCTATATTAGATGTAATATTGTGGAATAAGGTAGGGTTAATTAGTAATCTCATAGTAAAAGATCAGCTGGCATGATACAATTGAATTCCACATTACATTTGAAAATGACACACTCCAATCACAAACAAGAATCTTGAACTTAAACAAAGCATATTACATAGGTGTGAGGGGTGAGCTGACTAAGGTTGTTTAGGTAAATAGACTAAAGAGGTCTGGTGGTAAATAAATAGTGGGAAACATTTAAAGAAACAATTCAAAATATTTAACAAAGGTACATTCCATTGAAAGTCAAAAACTCAGCAAGAAAGATCCGTCAGTGGCTTACTGAGGAGGTCAACGATAGCATTAGGTTAAAAGAAGAGCCTTATAATCTTGTAACGAAATTTAAGGATTGGGAGTATTTTAGAAACCAGCAAAGGGCCATGAAAAGTTGATAAAAGGGGGAAAAAATAGAATGAGAGTAAACTAGCCAAAAATATAAAAACAAATTGTAAGCCTGTTCCAAGTATTTATAAAAGAAGAGAGTAGCTAAAGTAAACTTTGGTCCCTTAGAAGCAGAGACAGGAGAAATTATCATGGGGAATCAGGAAATGGTGGAGATATTGAACAAATATTTTGTGTCTGTTTTCACAGTAAAAGACACAAGTTACATACCAGAAACAAAGGGTTACCTAGGAACTAATAAGACTGAGGACATTAAGGTAATTAATATCAGCAGAGAAAAGGTATTGGAGACATTTAAGGGACTAAAATCTGACAAATACCTAGGACCTGATGGCCTGCATACTAGGGTTCTAAAAGAGATAGCATTAGAGATAGTGAATGCGCTAGCTATGATTTTCCAAAATTGCCTAGAATCTGGAACGGTCCCAGCAGATTGGAAGTTAACAAATGTAACATTGCTATTCAAGAAAGGAGGGAGAGAGAAAATAAGGAATTACAGGCCAGTTAGCCTGACATCAGTCAGTCATTGGGAAAGTGCTGGAATCTATTATTAAGGAAGTATTAACAATGCACTTAGAAAAGCATAGCAGGAATAGAACAAGTCAACATGGTTTTACGAAAGGGGAATCCTGTTTGACAAATTAATTAGAGTTTTTTGAGAATGTAACTAGTAAAGTAGATAAAGGGGAACCAGTAGATGTAGTATACTTGGATTTCCAAAAGATAAGGTGCCACACAAAAAGTTAATATACAAGATAAGGGCTCATGGAGTTGGGAGTGATATATTAGCATGGATAGAATATGGTTAACTGACAGGAAGCAGAGAGTAGGGATAAATGGGGCATTTTCAAGTTGGCAAGCTGTGATTACTGGAGGGTCGCAAGGATCAGTGCTGCGGCCTCAGCTGTTTACAATCTATCTTAATGACTTAGACAAACAGACAGAGAGGAAGGATTCTAAGTTTCCTGACAATGCAAAGCGAGATGGGGATGCAAGCTGTGAGAAGGACACAAAGAGGCTGCAAAGAGATATAGACAGGTTGTGAGTGGGCAAAAAGGTGGCTGATGGAGTGTAATGTGGGACAGTGTGAGATTATTCACTTTGGTCGTAAAAATAGAAAAGCAGAATATTTTTTGAAAGGCATGAAACTTGTAAATGTTAATGTTCAGAGAGACATGGGTGTTCTCATAGGTGCTGATGGAGGAAGGGCATTGCAAATAGAATGGTACAAGTGGACCAAATTCAGAAGCATTTAGATAGATTAAAAATTGGGCTGATGAATGGCAGATATTGTTTAATGTGGATGAATTAAAGTGATCATACAGCGTAACTGTACAAGTTTTCAGCATCAAAGAAGGTCATTTGCCTCATTTTGTCCATGCTGTCTACTTGCTGGAGCAAACGAAAAATAATTGCAATGCCCTGCTCTTTCCCCAAAACCTTGTATGTTCCTCTGCTACAAATATTTATCTACTCTTCCCTTAAAAGATACTTTTTTTTTCCTTTATTCATACTCAGGTTGGGGTGACACTGGCAAGATGTGCATTTATTGCCCATCCCTAGTTGCACAGATTTGTTCAACTGATTGTCTGACTAGGTTATTTCAGAGCTAGAGGAAGCCCTGACGGCAATGCCTCCTGGACTCTCTTCATCAGCATTCTCATCCAGCTGGGTGATATGTCCAGACAGTTGCAGTTGTCAGTGACTATATTGTTGTGAGACTGTAATTGCTGCAGGAGTTCCTCAGGGTCGTGTCCTAAGCCCAACCATTTTCAGCTGCATCATCAATGACCTTCCCTCCGTCATAAGGTCAGAAGTGGGCTGTTTGCCGATGATTGCACAATGTTCATCACCATTTGTGACTCCTCAGATACTGAAGTAGTGCGTGTCCAGATGCAGCAAGACCTGGGCAACATTCAGGTTGATAAGTGGCAAGTAACATTCACACCACACAAGTGCCTAGCAGTGACGATCTCCGAGAGAATCTAACCATCTCCCCTTCACACTCAATGGCATTACCATTGCTGAATCCCCCACTATCAACATCCCAGCGGTTACCATTGACCAGAAACTGAACTGGACCAGCCACATAAATACTGTGGCTACAACAGCAGGTCAGAGGCTGAAAATTCTGCGGTGAGTAACCCACTTTCTGACTCCCCAAAGCCTGTCCACCATCTACAAAGCACAGGTCAGGAGTGTGATGGAATACTCTCCACTTGCCTGGCTAAGTACAGCTCCAACAACACTCAGGAAACTCGACACCATCCAGGACAAAGCAACCCCTTGATCGGTACTGTTAAATTCCAGAAAGCTTGTTGTGGAACGATGATGCTGGCTCCTATCTTTACTTGATTTACATTTATTGTACATAGTAAAGAGGATTACAAATAAATAGCTCCTCACTCAAAACCTCCACCAGTCTCAGTAAGTGTCTTTCCATAAGTGCTCAAGCAGACCCCAATTAACACCCTCCACTTACATATCATAAAACAATTGATACACAATTAACATTCACCACCTTCAACATTCACTCCCTCCACCACCAGTGCACAGTGGCAGCAGTGTGTACCATATACAAGATGCACTGCAGCAACTCACCAAGACTCCTTCGACAGCACCTTCCAAATCTGCGACTCTTCCACCTAGAAGGATAAGGGCAGTAAACATGTGCGAACACCACCACTTGCAAGTTCCCCTCCAAGCCACACACCATCCTGACTTAGAAATATATCACTATTCTTTCACTGCTTGATCTAAATCCTGGAACTCCCTCCCTACACTATGGGTGTACCCGCACCAGATGGACTGCAGCGGTTCAAGAAGGCAGCTCACCACCACCTTCTCAAGGGCAATTAGGGATGGGCAACTTGAAACACATAAAAAAAGGCCAAACCAGGTAAGGATGGTGGATTCCTCCCTAAAGGACATTATTGAAGCAGCTGGGCTTTTGCGATAATCCATTAACTTTTGTTTTTACTGATACCAGTTTTTTATTTCCAGATTTAAAAAAAAAATACATTCAATTGGCGTGGTGGCATTTGAACTCTGGGTTCAGGTTCTCTGGATTATTAGCCCAGTAAAATAACCATTGCAATACTGTATCCCTGCAGCTCTGTTTCACACATTCCCTAGGGTAAAGATTCCACGGTTCATTAAATGTCTGCCCAAAGAAATTGGGAAAAAGATGATGGGGGAATATAAGCTACAGGATTCAACAGAGGAGTGATATCTTAGTTAACTCATGGATAGCTTGCTGAGACTGCCAGCACCATGAGTGATAGCAGTGATGGAAGCAAACAGATCTTTATCAGGGATGGAGTATAAGTAGCACGAAATAATAGTGAGCTTGCATAAAGTGCTGACTCAGTCTCACTGGGTGCTGGACAGAGTGCAGCAAAAGGCAATTCAACTAATACCTTGAATTAGGCATCTGAGCTGTGAGAAGAGGCTCCGGAAACTGGCAATGTATACAGAGTAGAAAAGAAGTTTCAATGGAGAGCTTATTCGGCTATTTGGAATTCACAAGCTCTACAACAAAGAGGTACAGACTTGAGCTCAGAAGTGGGAGGGTGAGCAGACAGTTCATAGTTAACTGTTTTAAACAGAGAGTGCTGAATATATAAACAGACTGCCTGGGAAGGCAGTGGAGGTGGTTACTATAGTATAATGTACATAAGCTGTTGCTGGGTCGATTATGTATATAGACCTTAAGTATCATCACAGGATGTGATGTCATGCGTCTGGACCTCATGCTGCTCAGTATTCATGTCGATACCTTAGTGAGAAGACCCTTATATAAAAAAAAAACCTCCTGTTACTTTGACCTGAAATCTACTATCCTCATTCAATACTAATAGCACACTGACAATATAGTACAAATAACCACTACCACTATTGACAGCTCCATCAATGGGGAGCATGACAGGATGTACGTGACGTTTCTAGCCTTCTCTGTCTGGGGGGCGGTGCCTTGAAGTGTAGAAGCCTAAGTTTAGCTTTTTCAGATGCTGCATCATTGTAAGGGTCCAGGTAGGCCTTGGTTGGCCTTGAGGTCTATGCCAACCTGGAGGGAGCCCTGTCTGAGATGCCTGCAGGTCTCTCTTAAGATCAAAGTTTGCATCTGACTGGGCATTATATCCAGACAGCTGCCATTGTCAATGACTGATTGTTTCCAAGACTGAGGGTTGTGTTATGAACCTTCTGATCTCTGTGCTCCTGATTTAGTTGTACCTGTGGACCCCTAGTATTTGTCAGAAATACCATTGGCGAACAGCAGCCGGTCTTGATTGGTCACAACTTGAAGGGGCCTCTGTGCTGGTTCCATATGTTGGACTTGGGATGACTAAACAGTTGTATAATCTGAGCTTGGCTCCTAGTTTTTGGTGAATAGGGCCAGAGAATTCAATAGGGAACTGCATAGATATTTGGCAGAGAAAATGAGTAAGGGATACAAAAAACAAATAAAAACAGAAAGTGCTGGAAATACTCATCAGGTCAGGCAGCATCTGTGGAGAGAGCAGCAGAGTTGATGTTTCAAGTCAGTGACCTTTCATCAGAACTCTGATGAGTTCCTCTTAATGTTGCCCCTCCCTGACTAAAATGAAATGGTCAGGATGTAAACACAACACATACTTACTGGAGAACAGACGTCATTTTAATATTACCTATGCACAATACAAATTCCAGTGCAGGCTCAGTTCTTTCCAAATATGTTACTGTTCAGTTGTGTAGACAGCGTTGTTATTAGCCATGCTCTCGTGCTAGTGCCTCTCACCCCTGACTCTGTGTCAGAGGTTGTGGGTTCAAATCACATGCCAGGGACTTGAGCATAAAATCTCGGTTGGCAATCTAGTGCAGTACCAAGGGAGTGCTGTGCTGTCAGCAATGTCGGCTTTCAGATCAGGCATTATACTCAGGCATCCGCAGTATTTTGCTTTTATTTTAGGCATTATACTCTGTCTGCCCTATCAGGTGGATATAAAAGAACAGTGGGGTTCTTCCCAGTCTTCTAGCCAATATTAATCTCTGAACCAAAACCTAAACAAGCATATTATCTGGTCATGTATTACATTGCTTTAGTAGGATCTTGCTGTGTCAAAATTGGCCAGCGCGCTGACCGACATAACAACTGTGACAACACTTAAAAAGTGCATCATTGGCTGTAAAGTACTTTGGGATGTCCTGAGGTTATGAAAGACGTTGTATTAATACAAGTCATTCTTTCTTTGTTCTATTGAAGAGCCGACTCAAACAGAGCAGGTTCCCAGTGGGGTGTTAAAAACAGGAAGCAGACTGACGTACAAGAGGGCAATTTTGTTCCTTCTACAGTTTTACATTTTTGCAAATCTAGCAGCAATTTACAATGGAGGGAATAAAACAAAACTGCCAGGAGCTGGGTAGCTCCTGCTGATTTGCTTCACTGTAGGAGGTATGAACGAAAGATTTTTTTTAAAGCTCTGCATGCACAATGACAGAATAAAATGCAAATAGAAGAATATGTCAAAAGAATAAAATAATTAGTCTGATCAGCACTCTATCAAAAGATGTTGAAAAGTATTTGATTTAATGAGGTGGTGGTGTGTGGGGTGAAATTATTAGTTCCTGTTAAGTACCGTTCATACAACTGAGCAGAATCTCTGAATCTCCTTCTTTGTGTCTCCCTCGTCTCTTTGTCTCATTCTCTTTCTCTGTCTCTCTCCATTTTAATCCCTTGGCTCTGAACAATTCTTAGATCAGTGCATATTGAAGGCTGCTGTCTGACAGATATAGTGGCAAACTGAGCTGTGTAAAATTTCACAGAGCACATGTAATGCTTGTACATGCACACAGGCCTTTCTCCAAAGGCGACGAATTTTCATTGAGTATTGATCTCCCTATTGATATTGGGCAGACTGAACAAGCTTCTCCAATGTGTTTAGTAATTGTATTGTGCGCGCATTTGGCTATAGATGTTGCTGTTAATTTTTTTCTTTATGATGAATTAATTCCCCCAGGATGTGCTGATGTGGAGTACCTCAATATTATTTTTTTTTTAGAGATACGGCACTGAAACAGGCCCTTCGGCCCACCGAGTCTGTGCAGACCATTAACCACCCATTTATACTAATCCTACACTAATCCCATGTTCCTACCACATCCCCACCAGTCCCTATATTCCCCTACTACCTACCTATACTAGGGGCAATTTATAATGACCAATTTACCTATCAACCTGCAAGTCTTTTGGCTTGTGGGAGGAAACCGGAGCACCCGGAGAAAACCCACGCAGACACAGGGAGAACTTGCAAACTCCACACAGGCAGTGCCCAGAATTGAACCCGGGTCACTGGAGCTGTGAGGCTGCAGTGCTAACCACTGCGCCACATACAACACAGATAATCTAACTAAAGGGAAAGTGAAACAAAAAATAATGGAAATCTTCAGCATCTGTGGCGAGAGAAACAGAGATAACATTTTGGGCAGAATTTTGAGGAGGCGGCAGGTGTTCCCTGCTGGGGCTGAAAGCGGGGTTGGTGACCCATGGTCACAATATCCTGGCAGCCACTAATTAGGCAGCTGCCACCAGGGCTACTGCCTATTAAGGATGGTAGCCCGTCCCCAAGTGTTGTGACCCAGTCAGTGAGGTTCCTCCGTGGGCAATGGAGTGCCCAAAAAGAAGTACCGACACCAACCCTCTGCTCCCCCCGCCCCCACCCCCCCTCCCCCGGAGCCCGCTAGAGTTTAACTAGTGGTCTTTCCACGTGGCTGCAGACCTTCCCACCACTGGCAAAATGCCAGCACGTGTGGGAAGTGAGCCTTGATTGACCACTTAAGTAGCTCAATTGGGCTCTGGGCGGGTGGCTCGTCTCTCACCTTTCTCACCGCTGGCATAATGGCTTGGCAGTGGGAAGGCTTCGAGCACGCCGCCCCCTCCCTCCCCCACCACCTCAACGCTGCCCTGCACCCTTTTGCCAGGCTTCCCATCTCTCAGCCCGTCACCAATGGGACCTGGAAAATTCCAGCCTTCAGGTCAATGACCTTTCATCAGAAATGGACAGAGTGTGAGTTTGGAAAGAGGAATGGGGTCAGAGAAGGTGAAGGGGAAGATAGCTCTGGAGAAGCCTTGGTATCTAAGATCTGTTGAAGCTCGCAAACCTTGACACTTGATAAGAGAGTAATAAGTTCTTTGTTAAAGCACGGGATAAGGCAAAGGATGAAATGGAACTGCGGACCAGTGTAGCTCTGAAATAGCGTGATGCCGTGCTGCTGAAGGGAGAGATCAAGAGCATGCATGTGGTGGCGCATTGTATTGAGTTTGGATCTCAACAGTGAGACCAGTGGTATGAAGTAACAAAAGGAATGTGTTCTTGAGTGCTCAATGTATATTCTGTGCCCTGGTCAATATTTATCCCTCAATCAATATCTCTAAAACAGTTTATCTATTCATTATCTCTTTGCTATTTGTTGGACTTTGCTGTGCACAAATTGGCTGCCACATTTTCTACATAACAACAAACGCACTTCAAAAGTATTTCACTGGCTGTAAAGCAATTTGGGGTGCCCTGATGTTGTGAAAGGTACTATATAAATACAAGTTCTTTCTTTATGTAAGGACAGTAAATGTTAACAAGTATACATAGATGGGAATTGTCTTGGGTTTGGTGCAGTTAGTGACACAATGAACTTCAAAACTCAGGTAGCCTTTTGGTGGGAGTGCTGCTGGAGTCTTTCCTCCCAGAGAGGAATGTGAAAATAGATAGGGTGTATCAGCAGTGACCCCCAAAGCAGCTATTCTGCCACCTTTAAAGCTAGCAATTCATTTATAGATCAGGAGTGAAAACAGAGGAAATACTTTAAAAAGAAAGTTATGTAAAGTGAAATTTGGCCTGGATATAATACAGAGCTGGAAGAGTTAAGCATAGACCTTTATCATTTCAAAATCCACATTTGTTATGTACTTGGCATAGAAGCATTTTTCCATTCAGTAAAAATCTTCTGCCCAATTCCTGGTTGGGAGTACTTGCTGTTGCTGTTTTACCCTAAAGGAGAGCATGAATAATGGCAGACATTGTGCAGAGTGAATATGTTCTTTAAAACTGTAATGTAAATATGTGTTGACTAGTTATGGCTACATCTTCTGCTGGCCTTGCTCGAGTCTCTCGAACTGTCAGGTCTGCCTCAGTTGACATTAACCTTGAATGACGCACCCCCCTCCCCCATCCCACCCTCCCCACCCCCTCACAGCCTCCCTGTGGCTCCCCATACACAGTGTTCAATCCTTACTGCACGCAAAGAGGACTACAAATTCAAGTACTATGCCAGAATATTCGGAAGACAGGGAATTCTGGAAAGAGCCACAGCTTTTGAAAATAATTCAAATGACAGTGTTATTTATGATCTAAATTCCCTGTTGTGGTTTACTTTTGGCCCCTTTTTTTTTACATGCTGTATTCAAAGAGTCAGCTGGAGGAATTATTCAAATATTCGATGATAGTCAATAGACTTTAATTACAGATTTGAAAAAACTGGCCCAAGCATAGAGAAAGACCTAACTGCTCAGTTATTGATGCCCCCACCATACTTCAAACAAGCTTCATGAAATATTACATAAATTACATTGAATTTATAGCACAGAAATAGGTCATTTAATCCAACAAGTATTATTGTTTTTGCTTTTCACTCTCTTTGTACCAGTGGAAGCCAAGGTCATGGAAGAATCTGCCAGTGCTTTTAAGCCATTAGGCCGGTGGGTGGAGTTGCCGATCACAAAAGTGTTCCATAGCCAGACTGCTGGAAAGCAACAAATCCTCCAACAAACTTCAAAATTGACACATCAGTGAATGTTGATGAAGGGAAATCGAAGTAACTTGCCATTCCATGTGAGAATTTGCAACCACCAATACCAGAGCGTATTGGGAACACTTACGGCATCTGGAGTTGGAGCCCATTATTAGGGAAAAGCCATCAATCCCATGCTTCCATCAAGGAATTGCACTCGAAGGTCGGAGAATCACGGCTATAGTGTTGCCGTCTTGTCTCTGACTTCCATTCCCTTTGAGCGTGCCGCTTCTGCAGCAGCATGGTAGATCATGTTTAACCCATTGAGTTTAAAGACAAAGAACTAATGAGAACTATTCTACTTTACTCAAACATTATTCCCCCTCAAAATATACTTTATTCGTAAAAAACTATAAAAAATACATTACAAAATAGTTCAAAACAGCACCAAGTCGACAATACAAAGAGTGCAAAGGAGATCAGTTTCCTTCAATACGGGAGTGAGTTGCCTCACAACCCTTCCATTTCATTTTACATGCCATGTATATTTTGCAGCAAACCCATATTTTCTGGATACAGTCCGAGGGGTTTCCCATGGATCCAGCCCCTCAGTTCAGCTTGGCGGGGGGACCTTCACTGTGGTCTTTCCCCATTGAGCCTTTGCAGCGGCTGCCCCAAGCTTTAGTGCGTCTCTCAGCACGTAGACCTGGACCTTGGAATGTGCCAGTCTGCAACACTCGGTCGTGGACAACACTTTGCGCTGGAAGATCAGCAAGTTTCGGGTCGACCAAAGAGCGTCTTTCACCGAATTGACAGTCCTCCAGCAGCAGTTGATATTTATCTCGGTGTGCGTCCCTGGGAACAGCCTGTAGAGCACAGACTCCTGTGTTACAGAGCTGCTTGGGATGAACCTCGACAAAAACCACTGCATCTCTTTCCACACCTGCTTTGCAAAGACACATTCCAGAAGGAGGTGGGCAACCGTCTCTTCCCCACCACAGCCACCGCGAGGGCATTGTGTGGAGGGTGTGAGACTCCGGGCGTGCAGGAAGGATCTGATGGGGAGGGCTCTTCTCACCATTAGCCAAGCTACGTTTTGTTGCTTGTTGGAAAGTTCTGGTGATGAGGCATTTTGCCAAATGACTTGGGAAATCTGCTCGTGGATCCATCCGACAGGATCCACCATTTCCTTTTCCCATAGGGCCTTGAGGACATTCCGTGCAGAACACTGCCTGATGGATTGGTGGTCAAAGTTGTTTTTCCGCAGAAACTTTTCCATGAAGGATAGGTGGTACGGCACAGTCCAACTGGATGGAGTGTTCCACGGCAATGTGACCAGGCCCATCCTTTGCAACACTGAGGACAGATAGAACGTAGTGTCACTTGGTATTTGCGTACTGGGGCTCTACGCACAGCTTGATGCAGCCGTACACGACAGTGGTCATCAGGATGAGGATGACGTTGGGTACATTTTTCCCGCCCTTATCCAGAGATTTGAACATTGTGTCCCTCCGGACCCAGTCCATTTTGGATCCCCAGCTGAAGCGGAAAATGGCTCTGGTGATCACCACAGTGCAGGAGTGGGGTATGGGCCAGACCTGTACCACATACAGCAACAGCTTGAGCGCCTTGCACCTGATGACCAGGTTCTTACAATGGAGAGAGATCGCTGCTCCCACATGCTCAGTTTATGTTGTACCCTGGCTACTCACTCCCTCCAGGTTTTGGTGCACGCCCCGGCCCTTCCGAACCATATCCCCAGCACCTTCAGGTAGTCTGACCTGACGGTGAAGGGGACAAAGGATCGGTCAGCCCAGTTCCCAAAGAACACGGCCTTGCTCTTGCCGTGGTTAACTTTGGCTCCTGAGGCCAGTTTGAACTGGTCGCAGATGCTCATCAGTCTGCGAACGGACAGTGGATCCAAGCAGATGTCCATGTACAGGGAGGTTTTAACCTGAGTGCCTCCGCTGCCTGGGATTGTCACCCCTCTTATGCTCGCATCCTTCCTAATAGACTTAGCAAAGGGTTCAATACAGCAAACAAACAAGACAGGGGAGAGAGGACAGCCCTGTCTGACTCCAGATTGGATCGGGAAACTTTCTGATTCCCACCCCATGGATTGAGACTGTGCTACTGATGTTTGTGTAGAGCAGTTTGATCCCATTGCAGATTCCCTCCCCAAACCCCATTTTGGAAAGCACGTCCATCATGTGGGTGTGCGATATCCTGTCAAAAGCCTTCTCCTGGTCCAGGCTGATGAGGCAGGTGTCCACCCTCCTGTCCCATACATAGGCGATCGTGTCCCTGAGTAGCGTGAGATGATCAGAGATCTTCCTGCCGGGTACAGTGCAGGTATGATCAGGGTGAATCACCAACTCCAGAGCAGACTTGACTCGACTGGCAATGAATTTGGACAGAATCTTGTAGTCTACATTAAGCAGTGAGATGGTCCGCCAATTTCTGCTTTCTGCCCTCTCCCCCTTCCGCTTGTAGATGAGGGTGATGATGCCTTTGCTCATGGATTCTGACATGCTGCCGGCCAGAAGCATACTCTCGTATACTTCCAGCAGGTCTGGGTCGACCCAGTCCGACAGGGCCAAATACAACTCAACTGGTAGGAAGATACTCAAACGGTAGGAAGTTAAGGGCGGCACAGTGGCGCAGTGATTAGCACCGCAGCCTCACAGCTCCAGCGACCCGGGTTCAGTTCTGGGTACTGCCTGTGTGGAGTTTGCAAGTTCTCCCTGTGTCTGCTTGGGTTTCCTCCGGGTGCTCCAGTTTCCTCCCACATGCCAAAGACTTGCAGGTTGATAGGTAAATTGGCCATTATAAATTGCCCCTAGTATAGGTAGGTGGTAGGGAAATGTGGGGATGTGGTAGGAATATGGAATTAGTGTAGGATTAGTATAAATGGGTGGTTGATGGTCGGCACAGACTCGGTGGGCCGAAGGGCCTGTTTCAGTGCTGTATCTCTAAATAAAATAAAATAAAAAATACTGCAGACCTTATTCACATGGCAGGCAGGTCAGTGCAAAAGAGACTAGGTAAGTACTGATTGTCCCCTCTTCATGGTGATACTAGTAGTGGCAGTTCTTTAAGGTCAGTAGATGCTGGTCTTATGCTGATATTGGGGAGTGATTTCAGCTCAACGGACACCTGCATCTTGCCAGCATTTACAATTTTTCCAGTTTAAAAATTTTTTTATCACTTAATTGCATTTCCTATGTCAAGGCACATTATCTGATTTCATCTTCACCGCTTTTTGAAATGAATTCTTGTGCGTGCAATAGCAGTTGTCACGACTAGGTAAGAAAGGTGTCTAGGGGTCCCTCTCAAACTTCACCTGGTCTTACCGTAACAGGATTTAATTTTTAAAACACCATGTTTTTTAGCTCCCCTTTGGTGAATCCTTGTTCACTGCTTTCAAATTATAAGGCAAAGAAACCAGCACAAACAGGCTTTCTTAAATTTAAAGAAGAAAAGTTGAAATTTATTGAACTTAAACTCTAATTTGGTTGACGCCTACAGATACACGATGCACCCACGCTAGCTTGCACACACAATACACACATGCAAATAGAGACAGAAAAGAGCAGAAGAAAAATAAAGTGGAAAAGTTTGAGGCAGTATCTGAAGAGTTTTTGTTATGGTTCTTCGAGCTCACTGCAGAGTCCTTGATTGTAGGTAGATCTTTCTTTTCTTTGGGGCCCAGTATTCTTCTTAAATCTTTTTCACTGTAGGAGACTTTTCTATCTTGGGATTCATGTGTCTTCAGTGAATTCAGAGGTTTGTGAGAAAGAGATTGGAGCAGACAGGAGAGGCTGTGCGAGCCAGCCAGGATAGGTCTTCTCAGTCCAGGAGCATTCTGCTTTTTTTTCCAAACTGTTTGTACAAATTCAAAAAACTCAGGTTGCCCAGCAGGTTAGTCATGTGACTAGCTGGTTTGACCATGTCTGTTTGTGTATTCAGCCATCTTAGTAGTCAACCTGGAATGCGAGCTCCCCCACCTTCGACGTCTGGTGATCAAAAGTCTATTGTAGGTTGAATGTATCGGGGAATAGCTGCTTTGTCCTTCAGAGCACTGTCTGTTAATATGCAAATGTCTTTTCCACGGCTGATCATTTAACAAGTCCTTTCTTCACTCCAGTAACAGTTTAAAATCAATGTTCATGACAAAATTAATGTGCCTTATTCTTGGCAGGTGGGAGCCTAGCATGACCATGATAAACCTTAGCTGTATATGTTATTTTTTGCATGCAATTAAAATGGCTGCTCAGGACACGAGGAAAAAAGAATTGTTTGCATGATTAGGCTGTTTGTATGTGACTTTCTAGTTTCCAGATTGGTATCACTGGACAAAATATTGAGTGATTTGATTGGTTCCGTGCATGCTGCTGATCGCTGACAAGTGTCAGTAGCCTTTTCTACCTGATCAGAGCAAATCATTAGCTTAAAAATACATGACTTGTTCAGTCAATCAAAATAACTTTGCATATGCCATCTGTTCATCCAATCATGTTTTGCAACAGATGATTTGTGCTGCTATGAGTGTGACGTATATGTGATTTACATGTTTAATCTGTGACTTGTGCGGAAGTTTACATTTTATAGACAGACTACATTTGGTGCTCTCTTGCCCTGAACTATGCTGCGAAGACAGACTTTCTGTCTACCCAGCCTTTGTGGTGGTGGATTATTTATGTTCATTTTAAAATAATGAAATAAAATTTCCGGAGTGCAGTATTTATGAAGTAATTAACTGTCTCGGCCCCTCCGAAGGACCTGGGGTTGCCCAGTCTATTTGCAGCCACAAAAAGGTACACATCACAATTTTATACATTAACAATAGAGATCATTTACAGCTGTTTAGTGCTCTTGTTATATATAATCAAGCATATAAAATATAGCTAAACGCTGGCAAGTATCTTTTCATTGTGGCAACAGGCTCTTATAACTGCTTGTGATTGTTGCTTAAGAATAAAACTTGGGACTGAATTAAATGCTGAGTTGTATTAAAGCCCTCCAATGCTTTCTTGGACAGTAGGGATGTGCTCTGCTTCATTCTGGTGTCCTCTGATAAGGATCAATGAAGTCTCAGTGTGTTTACTAACATTCCTTCATGTTTACACACTGTCATTAACTTTCAAGTGATGAATGCATGGTATCAGGCCACCAAAGATTACAAATTAATTTTTTGGCTGCTCCCACTTCATTAAGAAAACAAGCTTTTTACAAGGGCTTTGTGTACTTTTAAATTAAGCAAATGGAATGATTTGTCATATCCATCCAACACAAGGCGACATTGACAGCACCACAGGTTGATTCATGTTGAAAAATTAATAGACTTTCGCAAGCTGTGCTTTGAGACCATCTCAAAGATGTAACCTCCCTTGTTTGGGGAGAGCAGCCTCGTTTTCTGGAAGAGTGGGGAGCAGCGATGACACATGCAGCAAATGAGATAGGAAACAAAGAACTTGAAAAGCATCACTTCCTAATTTCTGTTACCTTCTGGGAGTATGAATGCTGGTTAAAGAACTAGATTCTTATTATTTTTTCAGCCTTTTGATGAAAGGTCACAGACTTGAAACGTTAACTCTGTTTCTCTCTTCACTGAGGCTGCCAGACTTGCTGAGTATTTCCAGCACTTTCTGTTCTTATTATAAAAGTGGGGACGTTTTGCTACAGTTGTACAGGACATTGGTGAGACCATATCTGGAGTACTGCATACAGTTTTGGTCTCCTTAATTAAGAAAGGATATAATTGCATTAGAAGCAGTTCAGAGACGGTTTACTCGACTGATTCCTGGGATGAAGGGATTATCTTATGAGGAAAGGTTGGACAGGTTGGGCCTGTATCCATTGAAGGATCAAAGAATGAGAGGTGATCTTATTGAAACATATAAGATCCTGAGGGGACTTGACAGGGTAGATGCTGAGAGGGTGTTTCCCCTTATGAGACTAGAGCTAAGGGACACAGTTTAAAAATTAGGGGTCTCCCATTTAAGATGGAGATGAGGAGAATTGTTTTTTCTCTCAGAGGGTTGTTAGTCTGTGGATTCTATTCCCCAGAGAGCAGTGGAGGCTGGACTATGAAATATTTTTCAGGCTGAGTTAGGTAGATTCTTGATTGACAAGGGAGTCAAAGGTTATAGCAGGTAGATTTGTAGAAATACATAAACACACACAAACTTTGCATTTCATACCTGACTCCAGACCTTTAAAATAAGTTGACTGGGTAATCAAACAGCATTAGCAGGGGTTTTTTTCAATATTCATTCTCTGGACATGTATGTGGTGGTTTGATGCCATTATGATCATCACAAATAAAATTCTGAACTGTATAGCCAAAACTTTAGAGTTCAAATCAGAGCAAGTCATGGTCACATTGTGTAATGTTCCGGTCAGGCTAACCTTGAGGGCTGCGTCCAATCCTGGTCACTGAGAAATAATAAAGACCATTGAAGCCTGGGTCAGTTCCGAGAAGAGCCGTGAAGTTGTTCTCTGCATCAGAAGATTGAGATGTGAAGGAAGACTTGAAGAACTTGGGATTTTGGGCCTTGGAAGGAGGTGACCGAGAGGTGTCTTAGTTTGAGATAGTGACAAGTCTGGAATATGTTGAGCCAGAAAATTTCTTCTAATTGAACCGTGAGAATGCGACGAAGTTTTAAGCTAGTAAAAGACAAATTTAGGACTGATATCAGGACGTTCTTCATCACAGAGAGTGATCAATATTTGAATGAATCTGAATGGATTCCTGGGGCTGGATTTTCAGCCAATGCTGGGGCCGGGATCAGAGGCAGGAGACACTGAAAATTAGCCCTGCCGGCCGGCATGCCGTTCCCTGGTTCCATCCCGCCTTCGGGCCGTTTTTACAGAGTGGGGATTGGGTGCTGGCAGGGCTATCTGCCCACATGTGGCAGGTAGCCAATTCAGCTCATTAAAAGCCTATTGAGGCCAATTAAAGAAGGCTGAATGGAATTTGCCAGTTGACCTCCAGGTTCCTGCAGATGCCAGGGGCCAGTTTAGGTGCCTAGAAGTGGCCACCAGGTAGCAAGCCAGGGGGCCAGCACTCCAGGCACGCCTGGGGACCTCACCCTGCCTCCTTTGGTGTAGGAGCAGCCACAGGCCACCCCATAGAGCGGTTCCTCCCACCCCCACAGCAGTGACCTGGCTGCTGAATCATTTTTTTAATTAAAGATTTTAAAAAGTTGGCGAGAGCGTGCCTCCATTTTGAAGTGCCCCATTCTCTTACTTGCCTTCCATTGCAGCCTGCTGATATAGTTATATATATATAGTTAGATATAGTTCTTAGGGCTAAAATGATCAAGGGTTACGGGGAGAAAGCAGGAACAGGGTACTGTTTGGATGATCAGCCATGATCGTATTGAATGGTGGTGCAGGCTCGAAGGGCCAAATGGCCTATTCCTGCTCCTCCTATTTTTCTATGTTTCTATGTCAGGCTAGAAAGCCTCTGATTGGCCCTCCAGCTTCGCGGGCCCACCCGCCATCCTTAACCGGACAGCAAATCTGGCCTCTGGCCACTAATTGGCCACCCTGGGGGAAATCTAGTGCCCTATTTCTGTAACTTTCTGCAGCCCTACAACCCTCTGAGATACCTGCACTGCTCCAATTCTGGTCTCTTGTGCATCCCTGCTTTTTATTGCCCCACCATTGGCAGCTATGCCTTCAGCTGTCTAGGCCCGAAGCTCCCAAAACCTCTCAACCTGTCTATCTCTCTCTTTTCCTTTAAGACACACATCATTGAAATTATTTTGATCACTTGCCCTAATATCTGCTTACGTGACTCGGTGTCAAATTTTGTTGAATTCCATTCTTGTGAAGCATCTTGAGACATTTTACTGTAGTAAAGGTACTATGTAAATGCAAATATTTCTTGGGATAGAGGAATATAGCTGATAGCTTTGGAATTAAGAACCAACTGGATGCAATGATGGAAAGATGGTGGATGAACTTAGATGGGACGAATGGCCTTCCTAATCAGATCTTGTAGATATATTTCAGCTTGAGTCCACCGACTTTAGGCGAAAAGGTGAGAAAAGGAAGAAAGGGTTGGAAAATGGGGAATAAATTACTTTTCTTTTAAGCTGAGGGACACTAAACAAGATGAAATGTTTAAGGATATAACCGAGTAGGTGATAGATGACACGATACATTTGAAGAAGTGCTATGAACAATTTATAAAAACTGAGAAAGCAAAAGATTGGAAAATGTACACTATCAAAGTAAATGTCACTACAATTAGTCATGAGTGAACGCAGAAAATTGGGTGAAGAAACGACTGGGCATTAGAAGAAGTGTGATGAGAATATACGAGTGTTGTGTTCCGACAAGTGAAATATTAAGGAACAAGCAGGGTGCCTTGAAGAGAAGGAAAATGCAATATTATAAGAGGTCAACCAGAAGGCAGAGCTTTTAAGAGATCTTTATTTAACAACAGTTTTCATAGTAGACAGTGTGAGCTGCATTCCCAAGGAGGTGAGTGAAGTGATTGGAGGTACCTCAAACTTCCTGGAAAAGGTAGTGGTTTTCAATGGCTATGACATGACTGCCCACTCCCACCCCCGAGGTCTCCAATCGCCCCGATCACAAGGCTTCCGACCTTCCATCCCTTAGGCCACCTGATTGTTCCTCCAGCTCAAGTCCTCCTCCCCGATCATCCCCACCCCCCCCACCTTTTCTGATCACTCCTCCCATTCCCAGCATGGGCTTACCTGCTGCAGCCATCAGTGACCAGCTCCCCACCCGACTGGAGGTCCAGCTGGAGGTGTCCGGGCAGGGAACCAATCCATGACACCAGATACACACAGTGGAGTTAAAACTCCAGGGTTGGGAGTGGGAAACATCCCAAATTGTGAGTCCCTATGACTTTCTAACTGACTTGTTCCCTGTTCCCTGTGGGTTGATAAAAATTCTGCCCTATGATTCTAATCGTTCTTTCTCACCCTTTCTGTTTCTCTCTCTCTACCTCTTATTTGCATTTCACATTTGGCAGTCAAAATTAAATGCAATGTTTGAGAGAAGGCAAGGGTAATTGGATCAGTGCACACAGATATGATTTAATCCCCATTTTAATGTCATATTTTCTGCCCATATTTTTTTCATACACTTGGATTTTGTATTATCATTTATAGAGAAACCAATGGGAATTTGAAAAGTGGAGAGGTAGAGATGGGTGGAGTGTAGGAGTTTGCCTGCCATACAGGCTGTGGAATTTGAGACACAAAACCAAGGCACCACTGTGCCACCTCTGTCTCATAATTACAGCATGACAATTTTACATCAGAAGTCTCTGTTATTAATATGGAGGTTAGAGTTTATAATGAGAAACAAGTTGTCATAAAAGTGTAACAAAAAATGTGACAACAGAAGGTAAGGTCGTGTAGACAAGAATGGCACTCTGATGTAAGATTTTGAAGATATTACTTATATCTGTGCATATTTTATGATTATAAAGCCTTACTTCCTGTTGTCATGTTTTTGTCACCTTCTTTGCCATTAAAAATTCCTATATCCATATTTGAAGTGGAATGCCCAGGTAATCTTGTCAATCAGCAAGAGAAAATGCAAGAGAAAAAAAGTACTACAAGAAATATGTCTAATATTATTAAAGAACACTAAAAGCCTTTCATATAATGCACTTCCTGGACATCACACTTATAGGTCAGGGCTCTCATGAAGGAGAATTGGTGGGGGTAGGGAGGAAGTGCCCAGTGGGGAGGCCTAAACTTTCATTGTGGGGCCAACAGGAGCACTCCTGCTCCTTCTGGCCCCAGAAAGTTTTCAATTAAAAATTACCTTTCACCTTCTCTTTGTCTCCTGATTCTCTTCTGACTTTCTTCAAACTGGCAGGAAATCTTCAGTGGGGAGTCAAAATCTGATGACGTCCAATTGGCACCATCACATCCTGATTAGTGTATTTAAAGAAGGACCCTGTCAGGCTCAGGCGGGTACCTTTGCTCCTTGTTTAGAAGATGATCCAGAGGGCTTTCTGGTGGGTATGTAACCTGCAGTATTTCAATTGTTCAGCTGCCCAATTTCCACCATGAGATTATATGCTTATGTCCTGGAGTGGGGAATCCACAATGTTGTGATTGAGAAAGGGAGAGAGACAATGAGGGGAATTTTATGCTCTCCCCGCAGCAACTTTGGAGTTGGGGAGAGCATATAATCGGGCGGGATGGTAGCAAGGGGGAATCCCACCACCTTCCCGCCTCCACCTAAATTAAGTCCAGGGAGGGAAGGCCTGTGAACGGCCTACCCGCCCCACTGGCAATTGAGGCCCTTAATTGGGCAATTAATGTCCAATTAAGGGCCTCATCCTGCTGCCACCAGAATTAGCCTAGTGGCAGGTAGGCCTGTTGCCACACGGGGAGCACACCAAGCAAACCTGTGTGGGTTGCTTGCTAGCTCTGTGATGGACGTGCGGATGCCTTGTTAAAAGACACAGTGCCTGAACGAGGGACCCAGCATCGGGAAGTGGGGGGGGCGGGGGGGGGGGGGGGGGAGACCCACTGAGAGCCACTCCCCTGCCCTTGCTGCTGAGCCCCCACAACCCCTCCCCCGCGACAGCCAGTCTGCAAAAACCCTCCCGCCCTGACTTACCTGTGGCCTGGATCCAGCTCCTCTGGTGAGTCCAGTACCCGTAGCAGTCACCGTCTCCTCGATGGTGCTGCTCAGTTAAAGAGCTGCCGGCTTCTGATTGGCCGACAGCTCTCAGAAGGCGAGACTTCAGTCACTGGGGTCCTTGATCCTGGGGAAGGCCTGCCGCTGTGCACTTAAGTGCCTAATTGGCGCTTGATTTGGCAGGTCTTCCCTAGAGGAGGCGACGCAGGGCTCTCACTGGCATTTTAGCCAGCGGTCGAGACCCCCAGCGTCAACATAACCTGGCCAGTGCTACCAACTGAGCCAAACTGATGTTGTAATATATTGGAAAAGAGTAAAAGAAGGGGAGCAGGAATGGTATCAAGATCTCAAGCCAGTGAGCTATGAAGAATGCCTAAAAGATCAAAATCTGTTCCCACTGGAAAAGAGAAGAGTTTTAGTGAGATTGATGTGGACAAGTTCACTTGCAGAAATAAGAAAAAGAAATAACTCTCATTTACATCAGATTCTGGAACCTTCCAATCGCTTCACCATTGATGAACTGCGTTTGAAATGTAGTCACTATTATGAAGGGAAATAAAATCAGGGATGATTAAAAACTAACAAAACCATGAAGTAAATATAAGTTAAGTAACTACTTCAAACTTAGAGATGTTAACTTGTGGAACAGAGTGCCACCTAGTGTAATTAATGTGACTGAATGAGAAGAGGTAAAGTCTTAACTAGGGGTAGAGAATTAGGAGTTTGGTGCCAAAGAAGATAAAAAAGTTTGGCAGTGATCGTGACTTAGTTCATTTATAGTACCCTTTCTCAGAGTAGTTAAGAAATTGAATTATCTACAGGAAATCTCCACTCTTGGGGAAGATTTTCAGTCATTTTAATTGAACTTTGAAATCTGTCTGGCCGAAGTAGCAATGGAAATAACTTGCATTAATATAATATTTCAATGTAGGAAAATGCCCCAAGGTGCTTCAGAGAAGTGTAATAAATGAAGAAAACATCTCTTTAGTTTTACATTTATATTGTTCTTCAGCTGTCACATCCTATGGTATCGTTGTCCCACTGCTGGTGCCCACACCAACATAAAGCTGCCTCATTGGGGGAAGGCCCACATCAATATAAAATAGGATCTGGCCAAAGTGGACTGGGAGCAGCTACGTGTAGGAAAGTCTACACCAGACCCATGGGAGTCATTCAAAAAGGAAATAGTGAGTGTTCAGGGCAAACATGTTCCCGTAAAGGTGAAGGGTAGGGCCAGCAAGTCCAGAGAATGCTGGGATGTCAAGGGATATAGAGGATTGGATAAGAAAAAAAAAGGAGGCTTATGGCAGATTCAGAGGGCTGAAAACAGCAGAGGCTCCAGAGGAGTATAGAAAGTCTAGGAGGGTACTTAAAAACATAATTAGGATAGGGAAGAGGAGGCATGAAAAAACACTGGCGGGCAAGAGAAAGGAAAATGCCAAGGTGTTTTATAAGTATATTAAGGGCAAGAGGATAACCAGGGAAAGAGTAGGGCCAATTAGGGACCAAAGTGGCAAACTGTGTGTGGAGCCGGAGGACATAGGTTTGGTTTTAAATAATTACTTTTCGTCTGTGTTCAGTATAAAGAAGGACAATGTAGGTGTAGAGATCAGGGAAGGGGATTGTGATATAGTTGAAAAAAATAGCATTGAAAGGGAGGAGGTATTAGCGGTTTTAGCAGGTTTAAAAGTGGATAAATCCCCAGGCCCAGATGAGATGTGTCCCAGGTTGCTTTGTGAGGCAAGGGAGGAGACAGCAGGGCTCTGACACAAATTTTCAAATCCTCTCTGGCCACAGGAGAGGTACCAGAGGATTGGAGGACAGCGAATGTGGTACCATTATTCAAGAGGGTTGTAGGTATAAACCAGGTAATTACAGGCCAGTGAGTCTAACGTCAGTTGTTGGGGGAAAATATTGGAAAAAATTCTGAGGGACAGGATTAATCTCCACTTGGAGAGGCACGGATTAATCAAGGATAGTCAGCATGGCTTTGTCAGGGGGAGATCATGTCTAATACATTTGATTGAATTTTTCGAGGGGGTGACTAGGTGTGTAGATGAGGGTAAAACAGTTAATGTAGTCTACATGGATTTCATTAAGGCTTTTGATAAGGTCCAGCAAGGGAGATTGGTCAAGAAGGTAAAAGCCCATGGGATCCAAGGCAATTTGGCAAATTGGATCCAAAATTGGCTCAGTGGCAGGAGGCAGAGGGTGATGGTCGAGGGTTGTTTTTGCGATTGGAAGCCTGTGATCAGTGGTGTACCGCAGGGATCGGTGCTGGAATCATTGCTGTCTGTAGTGTACATTAATGATTTAGACATGAATATAGGAGGTATGATCAGTAAGATCACAGATGACACGAAAACTGGTGGTGTCGTAAATAGTGAGGAGGAAAGCCTTAGATTCCAGGACGATATAGATGGGCTGGTAAAATGGGCAGAGCAGTGGCAAATGGAATTTAATCCTGAGAAATGTGAGGTGATGCATTTTGGGAGGACTAACAAGGCAAGTGGATGGTAGGACCCTAGGAAGTACAGAAGGTCAGAAGGATCTTGGTGTACTTGTCCATAGATCACTGAAGGCAGCAGCACAGGTAGATAAGGTGGTTAGGAAGGCATATGGGAAACTTGCCTTTATTAGCCAAGACCTAGAATATAAGAGCAAGGAGGTTATGATGGAGCTGTATAAAAGGCTAGTTAGGCCACAGCTGGAGTATTGTGTACAGTTCTGATCACCACACTACAGGAAGGATGTGATTGCACTGGAGAGGGTACAGAGGAGATTCACCAGGATGTTGCCTGGGCTGGAGCATTTCAGCTATGAAGAGAGACTGGATAGGCTATGGTTGTTTTTCTTAGAGCAGAGAAGGCTGAGGGGGGACATGATTGAGGTATACAAAATTATGAGGGGCACAGATAGGGTAGATAGGAAGAAACTTTTTCCCTTAGCGGAGGTGTCAATAAACAGGGGGCATAGATTTAAAGTAAGAGGTAGAAGGTTTAGAGGGGATTTGAGGAAAAGTTTTTTCACCCAGAGGGTGGTTGGAATCTGGATCACACTGCCTGAAGGGGTGATAGAGGCAGGAACCCTCACAACATTTAAGAAGTATTTAGATGAGCACTTGAAACACCATAGCATACAAGGCTACGGGCCAAGTGCTGGAAAATGGGATTAGAATAAATAGGTGCTTGATGGCCGAACATGATGGGCCGAAGGGCCTGTTTCTGGGCTGTATAACTCTATGACTCTATGTTTTAGACTGAGGGCGAAGAAGATCAGTGTTCCTGGCAGCAATATTGAGGCCGGTGATTGTACTACTGTAGTGACGACAGCATGACATTGCCTCAAGGTGTCACCCTACGGACTTGCCCGTTGAGGTGTCAGCTGTGGCTCAGTGGGTAGTATTCCTCTCTCTGAGTCCAAAGGCTTGTGAGTGTAAGTAAGTTCCACTCCCGATATCTAAGTACATAATCTAGGCTGATGCTCCACTGCAGTACTGAATAAAGGCCTGCTACCCAACAGGGCCCGACGACATGTGTCAAGTTCAGGTTGTGCTTTTGGGGTCGGTCTGGGTTGGGCACACACAGTATTAGTTGGACGTGAAAGGTCATTTAAAAAGATTCGGAATCGGAAGGCAGGTAAATTGAACATTCCGGTGGTCGGATCGGGCGTGGGAACAAATGGAGGGACTCGGGCCGGGCTTGGGTCCGATGTGGTTCTTTCATGTCGGGTTTTTTTTTCCTGACCTGAGCAGGCCTTTAGTACTGAGGGGCTGATGCATTGTTTGGAGGTGCCATCTTTTAGGTTAGATTAATGAGGTGGATGTTAAAGATGCCATGGCACTATTTTGAAGAAGAGCAGGGGAGATCTGCCTGAGTGTCCTCACCTATATGTATATCTATCCCTCAACCAACATCACTTTAAAAAACAGATTATCGAGTCAATATCTTATTGATGTGCCTGGGAGCTGGCTGTGTGCAGTTTGACTGTCATGCTTCCTACATTGCAACTGTGAATACACTTCAAAAGTGCTTCATTGGTTGGGACATTCTGAGGTTGTGAAAGGTGTTGTATAAATGTAAGTCTTTCTTTTTTTTCTATCGGCAGTGCATGTTATGTGTTTTTAAACAAACATGTTTGTCAAGCAGTTTTAAAGGGAGCCAGTGCTACTTTAATTGTTTATCAAATGCAAAGGCTGATTCACTTGATCTGTACATATTTATTTATTTTCGCACTCACATCCACATTATCCATTAAGTAAGTCCTGTGTAAATACATTTAACACCCACTATGATAATGAAACAGCTGTTTGTGACCAATATCAAAATATACCCATTTCGACACTGAGTATAATTACATGATTAGTGCCAGCTTGGCTCAGCGATCGTACTGTTGCCTTTGAGTTAGGTGATTGTGGGTCTAAGTCCCATTTCAGTGCTTGGCTACATGAAGCTAACATGGTATTAGAGGAAGTGCTGCACTGTCAAGGTGCATCTTTCAGTTAAGACATAAAACCGAGATTGCCATAGAGGAGAACACCCAATACTTTTCCTGATGCTTTTACAACAGTTATCCCGAAACCAACTCCAAAATGAATTAGGTGGTTGTTCATTTGTTGTTTGTGCATCTTGCTGTGTGCAAATTAATGGTTACTTTTGTCAACAAAATAGCACATCAAAAGTAATTAAGTTGTTGTGAAACACCTTTTGGGATATTTTCAAATTCTTTCTTGCTATAGATAGAATGGTTTATTCTTCAGTGTGTTGATCAGTTATAATAATCTGGGCACTTGAAACCTTACGCCTATTTTGACTGGATTTATTTCATAGGCATGGAGTAACGTGATGGGGGTGTGTGGGGAAGAGTGGGGGGTGTTGTAGGGCCCATTACCTCCCCATTGCCAAGCGATCTTCCCAGGGTGGGATAGGCCAACGATGGCCTTCCTGCCCAGAGGCCAGTTGAGGCCCTGAAGTGGCCTATTAACAGCCAATTAAGGGCTTTTTCCCAAGTGGCGTGGGTGCCTCTGCTGTGAGAGGATGTCATGTAACACGAGGCGCCCTCACTGCGGGCTTGTGGGGGGGGAGGGGGTCTCTCCTTCGTGGGCAATTTGTGATCCACGGACCACCCCAACTGGGAACGTCTTTCCACCCCATGGTGCCCCCCCCCCCCCCCTAACCTCAGCCTGGACTGCACAGCCAACCCCAGCCACCTGTCATCAGGACCTTCTGGCCTGGTCCCAGCAAACCTGTCTCACCTAACATTAGTCTGGGGTTCCATCACTGGGTCTGCAGTACTGGCAGTGGCCACTGCTCCCAGTGGTGCTGCCTGCCCTCTGTTTGGCCGGCAGCTCTTGGAGGCAGGATCCCCATCTTTAAAATGGACAGGGATCCCATCTCCTGAAACTTAAAAGTTAAAAGACCGGAAGATCGCTCTGGTGGGGTGGAGGGAGGGGTTGGCGCGAAAAGGCCGAGGTGGGCTTTGCTCCGCCTTTGCGGCTCGGCGCTGGGAGCCCTGGTCCCAGCACAAAATCCAGCCCATATGTACTGAAAACAAAAACAAATGTTAAACACACTTGGGTTGAATTTCAGTGGCAGTGTCATGATCTCCTGCCATAACTTCAACACAAATTCCATGCCAGCATCCAGTACAAAGCAATTACTGACAAAGAAATATGTCCCTTATCCTTTAGGTGGAAAGGAAGTGAAGTAAACAGTATTTTGAGCTCAATTTTTGTACTGGGTTTTGGTGTTTGGTGCAAGTATTCACTTTATTTTTCATGTAGCCAACTAGTTGCTTCTTGGTGCAACTCAACAGGAACAGGAGTAGGCCATTCAGCCCCTTGAGCCTCTTCATCATTCTATTAGGTTATAGCTGATCAGCACCTCATATTCCTGCTTTTGATGTATGTCCCTTAAGAGCAAGAGGATAACTAAGGAAAGGGTAGGGCCTGTCAGAGATGTGCAAGGGAACTTATGCTTGGATGCCGAAGATGTGGGCAGGGTTCTAAATGAATTTTTTGTCTCTATCTTCACAAAGGAGAGGGTTGATGTAGACATTGTAGTTAAAGACGAGGAGTGTGAAATATTAGATACGATAAGCATTATGAGAGAGGAAGTACTAGAGGGTCTGGCATCCTTGAAAGTGGATAGATCGCCAGGGCCGGATGGATTGCATCCCAGGTTGTTAAAGGAAGCCAGGGAGGAAATAGCAGATGTGCTGAGGATCATCTTCAAATCCTCACTAAATACAGGAGAGGTACCGGACGATTGAAGGTCTGCGAACATTGTACCATTGTTTAAAAAGGGTGTGAGGGATAGGCTAAATAATTATAGGCCAGTCAGTCTGACCTCGGTGATGGGTAAATTGTTAGAATCAATTCTGAGGGACGGGATAAACTGCCACTTGGAAAGGCAGGGATTAATCAGGGATAGTCAACATGGATTTGTTAGGGGAAGTCATGTCTTACTAACTTACTTGAGTTTTTTGAGGAAGTAACAAGGAGGATTGATGAGAGTAGTGCAGTGAATGTGATCTGCATGGATTTTACTAAGGCATTTGACAAGGTTCCGCATGGCAGACTGGTCAGTAAAATGAAAGCCCATGGGAAACAGGGGAATGTGCCAGGTTGGATCCAGAATTGGCTTAGCGACAGGAAACAAAGGGTAGTAGTCGAAGGATGTTTTTGCGAATGGAAAGCTGTTTCCAGTGGCCTGCCACAGGGCTCAGTATATATATATATATTAATGATTTGGACTTAAATGTGGGATTGGAAAATTTGCTGATGACACAAAAATTGGCTGTGTAGTTGATAGTGAAGAAGATAGTCGTAGACTCCAGAATGATATCAATGGTTTGGTTGAATGGGTGGAAAAGTGGCAGATGGAGTTCAATCCGGAGAAGTGTGAGGTAATACACTTGGGGAGGACAAATAAAGTGAGGGAATACACAATAAACGGGAGGATATTGAGAGGGGTAGAAGAAGTGAGAGCCCTTGGAGTGCATGTCCACAGGTCCCTGAAGGTGCCAGGACAGGTAGATAGAGTGATGAAGAGGTCATATGGAATGATTTCCTTTGTTGGCCGAGGTATAGAATACAAAATTACAGGGATGTAATGCTGGAACTGTATAGCTGGGGTATTGCGTACAGTTCTGGTCACCACATTACAGGAAGGACATAATTGCTCTGGAGAGAGTAGAGAGGAGATTTACAAGAATGTTGCCAGGGCTTGAAAGTTGGAGCTCTGCGGAAAGATTGGATAGGCTCGGGTTGTGTTCCTTAGAACAGAGGAGGCTGAGGGGTGACTTAATTGAGGTGTACAGAATTATGAGGGGCCTCGATAGAGTAGACAGGAAGGACCTGTTTCCCCTAGCGGAGAGGTCAATTACCAGGGGGCACAGATTTAAGGTGATTGGTAGAAGGATTAGAAGGGACATAAGGAAAAATGTTTTCACCCAGAGGGTGACTGGAATTCACTGCCAGGGACGGTGGTGGAGGCAGAAACCCTCAATTCTTCTCTTTTAAAAGGTACTTGGACATGTATCAGAAGTGCTGTAACCACCAAGGCTGTGGAGCAGGTGCTGGAAGGTGGGATTAGATTGGGCAACTAGTTTTTTTGCAGCTGGCATGGACACGACGGGCTGAATGGCCTCCTGTGCTGTAATTTATCTATGGTTCTCAAGCTGAGAGGTGATTTGATAGAGGTGTTCAAAATCATGAAGGGTTTAGACAGAGTGGATAGGGAGAAATTGTTCCCATTGGTGGAAGGGTGGAGAACCAGAGGACACCGATTTAAGGTGATTGGCATAAGAACCAAAAATGCCACGAGGAAAAACTTTATTACACAGTGAGTGTTTGGGATCTGGAATGCACTGCATGAGAATGTGGCAGAGGCAGATTCAATCATGCTTTCAAAAGAAATTGGATAAGTACCTGAAGAGGAAAACTTTTGCAGGGCTACAGGAAATGGCAGGGGAATAGGACTAGTTGAGTTGCTCTTGCAGAGAGTTGGCACAGACATGATGGGCTGAATGACCTCCTTTTGTGCTGTAACCATTGTATGATTCTATGATTCTAAATTTTCTATTGTATGCGTCTTGATTGGTGAAACCTGAAAAAGTTACTGGGAGGCCAAACAGTAGAAGAAAGCGGAAGAAGGTCAGAGGATATTGTAAAACTCCAGCAAGCACAAGGGACGTGCAATTTGACTGTTTATAATGGCCATTAATTTTATATAATGTATATATAAAACAAGCTGCAATTTTTTTATCGTTTCTATCTTTTTTGTTGGTGGTGGAGTGTAATATTTCTGTAATGTATTAAACTGGCAGGACTTGCAAACTATTGCCTGGTGAAGTTTATGGATATGTGTGAGAAGTGGAAATGCAGCAGTGAGCTGTGCAAATAAACATTGCTGAAAGCCGCCTGTGAGACTGTATTTACACAGGCAGTGATTGATGAAGACAAATTGGCTTAATGTTACTACATTTTGGAGCATTTGGTGGTGATGTGTCAGGACTGGTAGATGATTACCAGCTCCTTCTAGCAGACTACTAATGGCCTTACGACCTTTCTTTGCTTTGCTTAATGGCTCAGGTAAAACCTGAACAAATGTAATGGAAATGAAGGCTTACAGGGTCACTTTAATAATAACTGGCCTGCCTCAGTCAAATAAATAACAAAATAGGTTCTCATGAACTGTTTTGTATTTGAGAGACATTCTGATCTAGTACCACGTCAGCTTAAAATAAGCTTTTCAAATGGAAATATTATTTAAGTTCTTTTGTTTTTAATGCAAGTTACTCCTGATGACCGTGAGGTTTATCCAGTGAGTCACTCGACTATTCAGGCAAGGAGAGGTAAGGTTCGATCCAAAGCTGTGCTGAGTTCCAGATGTGTTGAGAGGATTCTCTTTTGGGGATAGAGTCTTTAGATATGAGTTTGACAGCCCTCCAGGATCATCCTGGAGTCTCCAGGAATTGGAGATTAATTTCCAGGATACTGCTGCAAGCAACCAATGAGAAAAATCATACAGCGTGAAATAAAATATGTATTTTTCATTTTCTTTGAACACTTTCATCTATTAATTATAAAAATGCAGGAGATGAAAAAAAAACTGTTCAACTAGCAGTCAAGATCAATCCTATATAGTATCAAAGAGTGTGTTCACTTTTTAATTAATGTGGGGAGGCGGTGTGCCCGGTGGATAGACCAATGGCGGGGATATTGGCGTGGGCCAGTTTGAGGTGAGGTCATGTGATGAAATCTCCAGGTAAAAACCCATCCAGTGTTGGCAATCCTGTTGGCAGACCTAATGCAACTATTTCAACAACTATTTTTCAAATAAAAATCTCTCAATGAAATTCAAATAAAAGCAATACAACTTCCATTTATTTAACAATTCAAATAAAGCTTATGAAAAGAAGAAAAATACTCTTGTCAAACTCTAAAAGCACAAATGGCAATTATGTCAGTCAATAACTATTTGCTGCAATATCTTGGTGAACAGATAGATTTGCAAACCCCATCTAATTGGTTTACACTGGTCAATATAAATTAAAGGGTACAATTCTAAAGAGGGTGCAGGAACAGAGAGACCTGAGGGAATATGTGCACAGATCATTGAAGGTGGCAAGGCAGGTTGAGAAGGTGTTTAAAAAGGCATCTGGGATCCTGGGCTTTATCAATAGAGTTATAGAGTAAAAAAGCAAGGAAATCATAAGGAAACATACAGATTCAGCCTCAACTGGGGTATTATGTCCAATTTTGGACACAACACTTTAGGAAGGATGCAAAGGCTTTTAGAGAGAGTACAGAAAAGATTTGCGAGAATTGTTCCAGAGATGAGAGACTTCAGTTATGATGATAGATTGGAGAAGCTGGTGTTGATCTCCTTAGAGAAGGGAAGGTTACGAGGAGATTCGATAGAGCTGTTCAAAACCGTGAGTGATCTAGACAGAGTAGATAAACTGTTCCCATTGGCAGAAGAGTCGAGAACCAGAAGACATGGATTTAAAGTGAATGGCAAAAAAACCAAAGGCAACCGGAGGAAAAACTTTTTTACACAGCGAGTGGTTAGGATCTGGAATGCACTACCTGAGAGTGTGGTGGAGGCAGATTCAATTGAAGCTTTCAAAAGGGAATTGGATAAGCAACCGAAGGGGGAAAAAATTGCAGGGCCATGAGGAAAGGGCAGGGAGTGGGACGAGCTAAATTGCAGAGACCTAGCATAGCCTCCTTCTGTACTGTAACCATTCTGTGATTCTATGAAATTTACGAGTTCTGGAAGATCATCTCTTGTTTCTGTGTTCTATCCAGTGATTGAGGCATGTTCATTTAAGAGAAGGAGTGACTTGAGTTTTTAGAAAATCATAGAGCTTTTAGGGGCTGTTTGAACACGCAATCAACCCCCCCACATCCCCACCCCCACCCCCCCACTGCTGAGCGACTTAGTCACAAGCCAGGTTGATGGTTAAAGGTGCTTCCAGTGGCTCTTCCCTGGGCATCGGTCCTACACAAATAGGAGAGTGAACAATTTAGCAGTCTGGAAACTGCAATAAACACCAGCCTATTAAACTAACTGGAATTAAAGAATTCATCATCCTATCTGTTCCATTAAACAGATAGCAAAACACTAAATGGTTATCTGTAAAGTTATCTATTTAAGATAACAAGATATCCTCCCAATCCTAATAACTATGCTTAGACTAATTACTGGAGAAATCAAAATTAAAGCAGTTTTTTTTGTTTGCATTTTGGGGAACAAAATGTATTTGGCCTTATCAAGATCATTTCCCTTCCAGCCTTTGTACAAGCAGCAAAGTATCTTGCATAACCATATTTAATGAACAAAGCTTAAATGGGGAAGAAAAGGAAAAGGTTCGGAAGGTCATATCTTATCTACCTAGTGTTGTGCTGTCAGATAATGGGGTGTTGTGTTGGTGAGTGGAATTGATCTCCTGAATGCAAGATTGAGCAGGCAGTTAAGAAAGTGAAAGTCAAAAAGTTTTAAATGAAAATAACTTGCAACACAATTGCACTGCTTTGATAGTATTGTGAAGCGGTTTCACGTCACACTAATGCTGCAATTCCAATCTAAATACAACTATATCAGCGTCAGGATAAAGAGTGGTGAGGCTTCCTGGAGGAGGTAGTGTCACTCTACTCCACAATCAGTTTCAGGGCTCAATACCTGATTTATACTCCACAGCGGTGAAATTGGTCTGAGGTAGCTGCGCAAAATGGGCTTGTAATGAATTAGCAGCCAATTTCTTACCACACCCGATCTTTTTTCCACTGAAGTTCACAGAACGCTAGTTCAGACTCTTTTTGGAGTCTGATTTCCTAGTCTCACTGTCACTTTTACTTGGTTTGAATTTCAAAATCTTGGCGATATTTTCCACGTCAATTGAAAATATAAACTAGCACAGTGTATAACAGGCTAATGATTCGCACTGAGCCTGTTCTGCTTTGCTGGCCAAGACCAATTGCTCCCTCCCCCTACAACACCCCCCCCCCCCCCCCCCCACTGCCCAACAAGTCTGTTTAAAACCAAACTTCCTTCACACCAGTGACAGACTTACATGGGCCAGTTCTTACTGATTTGATCTTGGGGAATTCGCATTTCCCTGGTGCAAAGGTCTGGAAGGAGGAAAACGTGTCCCAAAGTGTGTATGTACCGTAATTTATTTATTCATTATCATTGTTGTTGTTAAGTCCTGGTTAATATTGATCCCTCAATCAAAATCATTAAAACAGATGATCTGGTCATTATCAGATTGCTGTTTGTATGAGCTTGCTGTGAGCAAATTGATTGTCGTGTTTCTTACGTCACAACAGTGACTGCACTTCAAAAGCATTTCATTGGCTTTTTTGGGGTGACCTGAAAAGTGCTATAAAAATGCAAACTCTTTCATTCTTCTTTCTCTAAACCAGTTAACGCTCACAAGTAGGCAGGAAGCTGTCACCAGATTTCCAACCTCTTTCCTCCTGGTGGCCTTAGGTTTCCTGGGTGTCTACAACCAGTTCTAAGGTAATGCTCAGTTAGATTATTCAGTTCAAGGAATTGAGGCAGTAGTTTAGTCAGTTTCCTGAACTTCAGACTTTAATATCTGTTTCAAAATGGAATGAAGTTGCAAGTATTTCTTTTGAGGTTAGAAATACAATTTCTACTGAGAGTTGTTTGGAACTGTTTCCTATATTGTAAATTCAGCGAAGACTAAGTTTTAATTTCTTTTATTTGCGCATCAAAATGTTTGTCAGCTGAAATTCAAAATTCAGATTAATGGAGCCAAACTCCATCGAGACCCGTACTTAAAGAAGGGGGTAAATAATAAATTCTAGTTGAAGTTCAATGAAGAGGAAATGGCTGTGCATGATTTCTAATAGCGTAACAATGGAGTAGTTGAGCAGACACAACCAAGAAGAGGCAATGTGCATAGTGTCAAATGGCTGCAAGCCTATCACCTTACTTTTGTGCAGTTCATGCCTTGTTGGTTCACACGCAATAAACCAGGTAAAGACGACATCTCCTAACTCAGAGGTACTCACTATTCTCTACGTAATTAATATCTCAAAGAAGAGCAAGTGATTTCTTTCTGGTGTCATGGCCAATCTTTATCCCACAACCAACCTCATTAAAACAGCTTTTCTGGTCATTATCACATTGCTCTTTGTGGGACCTTGCCGTGTACAAATTGGCTGTCACGTTTCCCACATTACTATATTCCCACACTACACATCAAATGTAATTAATTGGCTGTAAAGGGTTTTGGGATGTCTTGTGATCATGAGAGGCGCTGTATATATGAAAATGGCTTTGGGGAAAAGGCGCTATTCAAAAAAATAGGATTTCTGCGCACAAAAAAAATTAGCAATATTTCTAGTGAGTAACAAACAGTTCAATAGACCCTACATTGTATCAGAGCCACATGCTTGTTCACGGAGGCAGGATAAAAACACTGCACTGCAGTGTCAGCCATCAATCATCACATAACAGAAAGTGGGAGAAATTAACGGACTGACCAAATGTGTCAGGAATGGGGTATGACTTATTTAGGGCCTCTATAATTATGTTGCACCTCTGGACTAACTTCTGTGGTGAGCCCAAACAAATTCTGCAGGGGAGATGAGAAATGGATGGCCTTTGGCCAGCTGCAAATTAGTGGGATTTAGGAGCTTGGTGTTGGGTGATGCTAGTCATAGTCAGAACACTAGATAGTGACTCCAATACAACTACAATGGAAAACACTGTAATAGGAAAGGAAGGGAAAGAGGGAAAATGGTGCTGGATAAATTCCACAGTGGTTGAACAGTAGAGGTAGAAGAGACATTTTAGCATGTTGTTTAATTTTCTTTGGAGAATAGTGAGTAATTTATGAAGAGTAACTGAGTTGGGTAGAATCCACTATAGGGTGGATTGCCCATGATCTGCCGAAAGAGTGATTGATTGGTAGATTGGTCCTTTTCTCGATCCATGTTTTTTTGTGTCCTTACCTGGAAATTGGTTTTCTGTCTGCACATTAAACAACTGCAAAGGGGGAATGTGACTGTTTTGGGAAGAGAATGGGCTTGGAAGTGTCCAAGGTCATTTTCAGCATAACGCATTATGGTGACATCATCATGGCGCTTGGTGATTCAGTGATGGTTTTGGCATTGCCATTATGCTTTTTCATTGCGAATAATGTCAGTCTGTCAAAGTGTTAGCTTTGGCTCAGTTGGACAGCACACTTGCCTCTGAGTCAGAAAGTAATGGATTCAAGTCCCAAAACAGACACTCAAGCACTTAATCCAGTGAAGTAGTGATAGAAGGAATGTTCATGTTATATATTTTATATATGCATACACAGGGGCAATGTTCAAGTTTTACCAAGGGTATTAGTAGTATTGGTGCGTTTTATGTTGGTACAACTGATTTAGCACTCGGTGTTCGTACATAATGTTCACATGAGATAATGAACAATCACAATGCAATTACTGCTGCTTTTGCAAGTCATACCGTAATCTGCAGTTTAATTTGAGGAAATTCTATGTCCAATCAAATTAAGCAAGCAATATTGGGTACCTGGGAATGATCATTCAGCAATTACCTCAGCAAGCAGTTCAAATGATAAATTCTTGACCGTGATTGAATCCCAAGATGAGACTGAGTTCTTGAAATCACTCCCATGTATCTTTCATTTTTACAAAGTGCTATGGGAGTTACAGTCCTGAAGAATCATCTTGCCAGTTGCTGCTATGCCCTTCTGACAGCTGTGAGTTTAAATGGAGGACTGTCCTGGGATCACCAGATCCTGTGTTCCAGGTAGTGAGGAGAAGGCCCTTAATGGATGTTTCATCAGCAAAGTTACTAACAGCATAATCTTTTTCCTTTAACTTGTAGTATTTTTAAAACATCATTTCTTTGCTATAGGTTATCAGGTTACTGAATTCCTTATTAAAATGGGATTGGCACGGTTAGCTGCATCACAAGCATTAAGTGGCTCCTTCTGTGCTGTAAAATATAGGAACAGAAGTAAGCCATTCAGCCCCTCAAGTCTGCTGCACCATTTAATCAGATAATGGCTGATCTGTGCTACAACGCCTTTTACCCGCCTTGGTGCCATATCTCAAGACACTTTCACCTAACAAAAAAATCTGTTGATCTTGAAAGCGCGAATTATCCCGCTACACACAGCCTTTTGGGGCCGAGAGTTCCAGATTTCATCACTTTCACAGCGTGAAATAAAGAAATTTATAAACTCCAAAGTATGTTTTATGGGGATGGTTTTATTTCATTTCATGTTTTTAAATAATTCTGGTGATAATCAAAGGCTAGTCTATAGTTGATGCAGTGACATTCACCCTGGAGGAAATAGCATATTCATCCATATCTGGACTACATAATCCATGCCCCATTGAACTGAACTTCCAGTTAGAAAATAAGCTACCAGTCAACAATCAGCAACAACAAAGTGAGCCAATTGGAGAACTTCTATTTACTGAACAGCTACCAATTAGCAAACACCAGAAATTCAGCCAATCAGATCACACCAAAGATGTTCTCCCACCATCTTATTTTCTGAGTCAACCCTCTATGAATAACATATCTAACATAAACCCACAAATAATTTACTCCTGTTTCCCTGACTTTCAGTGGCTGAATCCAATTTATTTTGCCATGCATCATGGGCCCTATTTTCCTTCAAGTTTTCATTTTTTTAACCTAGCCTTGTATAACACACTGGCTCATGTTCATGTTATTGTTAAACAGTATATCCTTGGACTCAACTTGATCAACGCCCTGGAGACCTGCCAGTATTGCTTAACAATGTACTCATTGTCAATAGAAGTATTTCAGTTATAAAGTTGCTGGACGTATTATTTTTATTCGTGCGGTTTACATTTTATATTATGTAAGTATTGATTTAAATTAATTTAATTTTTAATCTAAACACTTTGCAAGATGATTTGAATCCAATTTGGAAATTTCTATTAGTTTGTCACTATCCACAGGATATTCACTGATGGAATAAGTTATCAGGGAGGGTTGAGAGTTTGTGGAATGCACTACCAGAGTTAGTGATTGAAACAACATCCACAGCAACATTTAGGAATATGTTAGAGATGGGAAAAGGCCAGCCTGTCACTTTTGGATTTCTGCTTGTGTGAGAAAACAACTTCTTGCATTTAAATGCTGCCTTTATCATAGGAAAATGCCCCAGGGTGCTTCACACAGGGGTGTGTAGGGGTCGGGGATGTGTAGCGGATGTGGTGGGGGCAGGGCATTGCATCAACCCCAACATTGGGCCAAAGGGCCTGTTTCTGTATTGTAATTTCTATGTAATCAAAGCCAACGGTGCAACTTAATGGATTGAGACATCTTGTACAAAGATGGAGGTCAGTAGTTTAAAAAAAAGCTTGAAGCTTGTGGCACCACAAAGGCTTTTCGCTGTCCTTGGAAGTTCAGTTCAGCGGGACATGGATTATGTAGTCCAGATATGGTACATAATTCACGCAGGGGCGAATTAGTAGATAACTTTAGTTATTTTCCCATTGACCACAAATCATTTTAAAATCAGCGTCTTATGCATTGGCACGAGGAGAAAAATGTTCCATTTCCTTTGTTTTATTTGCCTTAGGTAATAGTTTGGGAGAAACAATTGAAGCCATCATACATTCATTGGTTTCGCTGCGGGCCTCTATAAATCATTGACTGTTCCAAATCTCAAAAGACAGTCTCAAAATGAAGATAGGTGCCTGGAATATGTGTTTTCAACCAGACTTTGTCTTTTCACATGGCTTTCCTCCAAATGTTCCAGGCCAGATTTTGAAAATGTCTGTGGGTTGTACTGACCTCCACCCACACCTTGCTGGTATATTGAATAAAAAGAAGCTTGAGACTCCACTGCTGGCCACCGCTGACACATGTGGCTCCAAAGGCCCTTATAATTGTAAAGAATAAAAACATTATTTGGCCTTGCTTCCTTTTTCATGTTCTTTAGACTTTTTAAAAAAAGACAACATGCAAATCAATCAAACTCAGAAGTGAACTGGTTGGAGCTCCTTTGGACAAGTGAATTAAAACACTAGTATAGCACTAAACCAAGCAGTCAGAAGGCCCAAGGCTTGATTGTCTCGGAAGCCAAGGCCCCGAAGATAGTGCAGAGGCCGTTTACTAGGATGGTACCAAGGTTGAGGGATTTCAGTTTATGTGGAGAGGCTAGAGAAACTGCGATTGTTCTCCTTGGAGCACAGAAGATAAAGGGAAGATTTAATGGAGGTGTTCCAAATAACAAGGGGTTTGATAACTTCTCCTTGTTTGCACTGTCTCCACTGCCAGGAGGGTCAGTAACCAAAGGATACAGATTTAAGATAATTGGCCAAAGAACCAGAGGGGAGATCAGTGGACTTTTTTTTATGCAGTGAGTTATGATGATCTGGAATGCACTGCCTGAAATGGTGGTAGAGGCAGATTTAATACTAAATTTCAAAAATATATTTGAAAAAGAAAGATTTGCAGGCCTATAGTGAAAGCAGCAATGGGAGTGGGACTAATTGGATAGCTCTTTCAAAAAGCTGGAACAGGAACAGTGGGCCGAATGGCTTCCTTCTGTGTTGTATAATTCCATAACTCCCAATCTACTGCAGGAGTTAATCTCAGATGGGGCTCTATAATTGGTCTCAGCGCTTCTTTGAGGAGCGTTGGGAGGACAGGTCGGGAAACTAAGCAGCCGGAATTCCAGCTCCTCCTTACTTGTGATAAACACCTGCTACAAAATGTGTGCATGTGGACCTTGGCTGAGAACATAGTTCAATCAGGCTGGGCTCTGATGCTTTCCATGCCTAAGCACATGCGTGCAGACTGCGCTTTGCTGGGCGAAGTACTGGATAGCTGCTGGAGTATGAAACTGTACTCCAGCGAGGGTCTGTGGGGAAGAAAAGAAGAACAAAACAAGTGAACTGGCCAAATATAAAAGCAGCTGAAGGGAGAAAAACAAACTGGTTGTTGCCAGCAGTTTCTGACTTACTCCAGTGAATCTTGGTACACTGTTTGGACCCACAAACATAACTCATTGCAACACTTGAACAATGTGTGTGTCCATTCACCAGGCTGTTGAGACTAACTCAGTAAAGACCTTTGTTTTCTACAATGGTGAACTCACCTCTGTGTAATTTTCATCAAATATAAGGTGAACACAGACGAGGAAGACCAGTTGGCCAATTGTGGTGCATCGATCTAAAAATACTCTTAACGTCTCCATTCTTGCAGCATGTGATAGCTCTTTCATTATTTCAGGGTTTTCTTTTGCCTCGACTATGTTACCTGGAAATCCATTCCATGTGTTATGCCCTCTTTGTACGAAGAAGAACTTCCTGATAATGGTCCTAAAGTTGCCTTTTACTAATTTGAACCTTTGTTCACTTTGAGTCATAGAGAGATACAGCTCCGAAACAGGCCCTTCGGCCCACTGAGTCCGCACCGAGCATCTTATCTGACCGTCTCAATTTAATTTAAATTAATTTAATTTTTTGGACTTGCATCTCCTTTCAAAGATGAAAATCCCAAGTTTCCCCATAGTTTTGTTATAACCCTGTCCTTTGACATTAAGGGCCAGCCTTTTGACTCTTCTCTGAACTGTTTGATTCTCTCCCGTGTGCCGCAGTGACCAGAATTAACCCAATGCACAAATTACAGCACCATGCATTGGTTTAGCCATTATTCATGTTCAGGTAGAGGAGCCCTTTTAGATCATTCATACTTTCCATGCTTTAGCTGCTTGTTGACTCCTACCTTGCCGGCTCTGTAAACTGGGGCTCTTCCAAATCTCTGCTGCCCATATCCTAACTTGCATCAATTCCCGTTCACCCATCACTCCCCGTGCTCACTGACCTACACTGGCTCCTAGTCTGGCAATGCCTCAATTTTAAAATTCTCATCCTTCTTTTCGAATCCCTCCATGACCTTACCTCTCCCTATCTCTGTAACCTCCTCAACCCTACAGTCCTCCTAGACCTCCGCACTCCTCCGATTCTTGCCTCTTGTGTATCCCCAATTTTCGTTGCCCCACCATTGGTGGCCATGCCATCAGCTGCCTAACCCTCTGCTCTGGAATTCCCTCCCAAATCCTCTCCACCTTTCTACCTCTCTCCTCTCCTTTAGGATGCTTCTTAAAACCTACCTCTTTGACCAAACTTTTAACCATTTGTCCTAATACCTCATGTAGCTCATTCTCACATTTTGTTTGATAATGCTCCTGTGAAGCACCGAGGAAAGTTATATTTATATAGAACCTTTAACATAGTAAAAATTATTATTGGATATCATTCTCCTAATATGTTGCCAGAAGATGTTCACAGCAAAGCTGCAACATACAAGTCTTGTTCTACAATGTAATAGATGCGCAAAGTTATGGCTTTAAAAACTAATGGTGTTCTACTTCACCTTGCTCAGTGTAATTCGGGTCTAACCATTAATGCTTTTGCTTTTTTTTATATATAAGAAGTAAATTAATGGTTGATAGCCTGTAACTAGGCCTCACTGCACTGCTCTTTACGTCATTCAGGAATTGTATTGCTCACCAGTCTGTTCCTTCCAATCAAAAGCAGCAACTTTAAAATATAATGATGTGAATTATGATGCTGTGCAGTGGTTTCCACGGTAACCCAATATTAAGACTTAGAGTACTGAATGAAACCGTCCAGAAATGCAGCAAGTAAAATCTGAAATTGATTCCACTCTGATGTTACAGATAAAAGTACTCATTCATGGCATACTGTTCGATGACAAATATCTTGCTTCCTCACCCCATGATTTAGCAAAAGCTAGAAAAGCTGAACTGAGGAAATAGTTACAAAATCTGAAGAAGGATAAAACCCCAATTAGTTACTGTAATATATTTGGACATCTGAAAATGTGGGTTATAAGAAGGAACTGACTGTTATCATTCAGGCCTTCTCTCAATACTTGTCACTGGATAAACAATAACTCTTTTACCATGATATTTCACACTTGTTACAATTGGGGTTCTATAAACACTACCACGTGTTCCGTGGTTCTGTACATTCTGCCAGTGAGCAGTGTCTCTTGTGATCTGGAGTGTACATCTGTTCCTCGGCGCACTGGAATTTATGTAGGCTTCGCACTATATAATTGATTTGAATGTGGAAATCTCAAGTTCGTGGTGTGACCGATATAGGCTAAAATCTTGACAATGTTTATATATGCTTAAGCCAAAAATACAGATACTTTAAAAAAGCATCTTTAGTCCTGCAAAGGATCGTTTTTGGATAAAGCATCCAGCATAAATAATCCTCATTGCTGTACAAATTTCGCAGAACTGGCAGAGAACAGATCTCCAGCTTCTTCGCTCTGGATTGTATTTTTGGCTTAAATGTAAAGGCAATTTATTCAGACACAGCAGAGACACTTGGTGCTTCAAATCGTAAAATCTCTACTTTTTAAAATTCGTTTGTGGGATATGGGCGTCCTGGCTAGGCCAGCATTTATTGCCCATCCCTAATTGCCCTTGAACTGAGTGACTTGCGAGGCCATTTCAGAGGGCAGTTAAGAATCAACCACATTGCTGTGGGTCTGGAGTCACATGTAGGCCAGACCCGGTAAGGACAGCAGATTTCCTTCCTTAAAGGACATTAGTGAACCAGATGGGTTTTTACAACCAACGACAGTGGTTTCATGGTCATCATTAGACTAGCTTTTAATTCCAGATTTATTCATTGAATTCAAATTTCACCATCTGCTGTGGTGGGATTCGAACCTACGTCCCCAGAGCATTAGCCTGGGCTCTGGATTACTAGTCCAGTGACATTACCACTATGTCACCATCTTCCCATAACATTTTATATAAGTCAGGACATTGCACATTTAAAATGGAAACCTGTTCTACCTTATAGAAACAAATCTTTGCTTCCCGTAAAGGCAAAGTGAGACAATTAAACTAGGTCTTCGCTCGGACCCAGAGAAAGCAACCTTTTCAGTTTATGTAGCATATTTTGCTTTGAAGCTGACCTGCCAGCTGAGCTTGACAATATTACCAATTGCAGCACGCAAATGACAATAGAGCTTCGTTGATTTCCAAGTAGCCGGGCCAATTAGCTCTGTACGGACGTTAAATTATGCCTCCATATCAACATTAGTAAAATGCTAGACAGTGCTATTGGTGAAGGTCCTTTTATCTTTAAGTCTAATTCTGGGACCCAATAATTGTGAGCCAGTTCAAGCCATTTGTGTTGTTACGTTTGGTTTCTGTAGATTGCTGGCAGATTTATTGATCCAGTTTTACCGCGGATCTGTGCAAACTGGATTTAATCATCTTGAAACACCAAGGGATAGATATTTACCTTGGGCTTTTGCGCTAAACCGGCAGTATCACTTCAGTTCCCTGTTATACACTCCATCAGATACTCAGTTCCAAGTCAATGGAATTGAACATCAGGCAGGGCATATAATAGGAGACCAATGTGATACTGACCGTTTTGTACTGGTGGCCCAAAACAAATTTCTACTCTCAGGAGCCAGCTCCCAGATGCCATCTTCTAAGTCTGATTTAAAGGACCAGTGTAAAGCATTCAGAAGCTCAGACAGCCACACAGAAGAAGATATCAAGGTTACAGCTAACAAATTCAGTTGACTGAGGATTCAGACAAATGTTTAATGTGTTAATTAATCTCACAATGGCAAGGGTCACTTACTTTGCAATGTGCAATATTAATTAACTACCCATCAACTAACTTAAACATAGACAATGGGAATTTCTTATGAGCATCTCAGAGACAGTGCCAGCTGATATCATTTTAAGCAGACTAATATCAATTTCAGCTGGACTGTTGATGCTTTTAAAAGCTATATATAATTACTCCACCAATAGAAATCCATTTTTAACACATCACTCAGTTGCCAAAGATAGCCAAACTTGGCTGATGTCAAAATCTGTGGCAACCAGTCTCCAGGAAAAATAATGTTTCCTCATGCAGTTGGCAGGGTTATCCAACTTTATGCAAGATGCCCAAAAGAGCTTCTCTAACCAAGAGAAAAGGGATCTAGTAATAATCCCTGAGGATCAATGTTAACAAATGAAGGAGAAAAAACTAATAAGGTATAACTTGGAGAGAAGGATTGAGAAAAACCTACTACTGTGAAGGCTGAATGGAGGCCTCCATCTCCCAACAAGATGGGGACGTCCTCAGGGTCATAGGAGAACCCAAATATGAACACTAAATAATATGAATTATGCATAATTTGGATAAGGGGTGCAAATGAACTGGTTAATTTAAGGTGTATTGTTTGAAATTAGCTGTTGGCTTGAGTTCAAAAGTCATCTCATTGATGAACTGAGATAGGAACATAGGAAATAGGAGCAGGAGTAGGCGATTCAGCCCCTCAAGCCTGCTCTGCCATTCAACTAGATTATGGCTGATCTTCTACCTCATGCCATTTTCCCACACTATCCCCATATTCTTTGATACCTTTAATATCTAGAATTGCCTGACTTATACCATGCCCTACATTACCGCTACTGTTTGGTGGCCTATAAAAAACATGCACCAATGTTTGCCAGTCCTTGCTGTTTCTTAGCTCCACCCAAACTTCCGATTTAAGATCCTCTCTCACTAAAGTACTGATTTCATCCTTTATTAACAGCGCTACCTTTTCCTTTTTGGCTATCCTTTCTAAATGTTGAATACTCTTGAATATTCGGTTCCCAGTTTTGGTCACCCTGTGGCCACGTTTCCGGATTGGCAATTAGATCATACATGTTTACTTCTATTTAAAGTAACTTCTGTTGAAAGTAACTGGCTAAATGGTACCATAGTTTATCATTATTTTCACTTCCTTATTCACCTTGGATCACACTTGACCATTGGTGGATCAATTAGAAAACAAACATGGAGGATAGAATGCTACTAGGCAGACTACTTTCTTATTCTGAATTGTGGAATTAGCTCATTCATTTTAATGAGCATTAGTCAGGCTGATTGCAATGTAGTGGATATGGAAAATTCATCTGAGTTAAATCCCAGAGTTCATGCATGCTATTTATAGAAGGTTAAGTAAAAGTTTGATGCAACATGTTGGGCTACAGTTGATGTATCAATGTATTTATATTGCTCGTTTTCCTTCAGTCTTCAGGGACCAGTGTCACTGTTGATATCGCTGTGATGGGTGAGGCCCATGGACTAATTACAGACCTGCTGGCTGAACCTTCCCTGCCTCCCAATGTCAGTACCTCCTTGAGGGCTGTCAGCAATCTACTCAGCACTCAACTGACCTTCCAGCCCATCCACAAGCCCAGAATAAATCCATTAATGTCATTCAGCGAGTCCTACATTGGCTCTGACTCTGAAGAATGCCCGGGAGAGAAACTCGCTATCCCAAAGGTATGCCTAGAGATGTTAACTTCCATTTCCAATAGCTCATTGGTTGGTTATCAGCAATCTTCATGTGTTTTTAGTAGTTTCATGTTTTGTGTTTCTCCTCCTACAATCTAACAAATCTGTGGTGTGTCCATGTACAGCAGGTTAAAAACTGGAATGCTGCGGAAATTCAACACATTAAATCTCCTGCTGGTAGCGATGGCAATCCTGTGAGGAGAGTATCGGTCAGAGTCAGAAACTGTCGGGCCTTGTTTGAATCCTTTCTTCTTCATTCATGGGATGTGGGCATCGCTGGCTAGGCCAGCATTTATTGCCCATCCCTAATTGCCCATGAGAAGGTAATGGTGAGCTGCCTTCTTGAACTGCTGCAGTCCATGTGGGGTCAGTACAACACATTTCTGTAAGGGAGGGAGTTCCAGGATTTTGACCCAGCGACAGTGAAGGAACAGCGATATAGTTGCAAGTCAGGATGGTGTGTGGCTTTGAGGGGAACTTGCAGGTGGTGGTGTTCTCATGCATTTGCTGCCCTTGTCCTTCTATTTGGTAGAGGTTGCGGGTTTGGAAAATGCTGTCTGAGGAGCCTTGGTGTGTTGCTGCAGTGTATCTTGTAGATGGTACACACTGCTGCCACTGTGCATCAGTGGTGGAGGGAGTGAATGTTTGTGGATGGGGTGCCAATCAAGTGGGCTGCTTTGTCCTGGATGGTGTCCAGCCTCTTGAGTGTTGTTGGAGCTGCACCCATCCAGGCAAGCGGAGAGTATTGCATCACATTCCTGACTTGTGCCTTGTAGATGGTGGACAGGCTTTAGGGAGTCAGGAGGTGAGTTACTCACCGCAGGATTCCTAGCCTCTGACCTGTTCTTGTAGTCACGGTTTTTATATGGCTACTCCAGTTCAGTTTCTGGTCAATGGTAACCCCCAGGAGGTTGATAGTGGGGGATTCAGCAATGGTAATGCCATTGAATGTCAAGTAGAGATGGTTAGATTCTCTCTTGTTGGAGATAGTCATTGCCTGGCACTTGTGTGGCGCGAATGTTATTTGCCACCTATCAGCCCAAGCCTGGATATTGTCCAGGTCACTGCTTCAGTATCTGAGGAGTCGCGAATGGTGCTGAACATTGTGCAATCATCAGCGAACATCCCCACTTCTGACCTTATGACTGAAGGCAGGTCATTGATGATGCAGCTGAAGATGGTTGAGCCTCAGATACTACCCTGAGCTATCCTGGAGACATACTATCCTGGAGCTGAGATGATTGACCTCCAACAACCACAATCATCTTTCTTTGTGCTAGGTATGACTCCAACCAGCAGAGAGTTTTTCTCCTGATTCTCATTGACTCCAGTTTTGCTAGGGCTCCTTGATGCCATACTTGGTCAAATGCCTTGATGTCAAGGGCAGTAACTCTCATCTCACCTCTTGTGTTCAGCTCTCTTGTCCATGTTTCAACCAAGGCTGTAATGAGGTCAGGAGCTGAATGGCCCTGGCGGAACCCAAACTCAGTGTCACTGAGCAAGTGCCGCTTGACAGCACTGTCAATGACACCTTCCATCACTTTATTGATGATTGAGAGTAGACTGATGGGGCGGTAATTGGCTGGGTTGGACTTGTCCTGAATTTTGTGTACAGGACATACCTGGGCAATTTTCCACGTTGCTGGGTAGATTCCAGTGTTGTAGCTGTACTGGAACAGCTTGGCTGGGGGCGCGGCCAGTTCTGAAGCATAGTTCTTCAGTACTATTGCCGGAATATTGTCAGGGCCCACAGCCTTTGCAGTATCCAGTGCCTTCAGCTGTTTCTTGATATTACGCAGAGTGAATCGAATTGGCTGAAGTCTGGCATTTGTGATGCTGGGGACTTCAGGAGGAGGTCGAGATGGATCATCAACTCGGCACTTCTGGCTGAAGATTGTTGCAAATGCTTCAGCCTTATCTTTTGTACTGATGTGCTGAGCTCCTCCATCATTGAGGTTGGGGATATTTGTGGAGACACCTCCTCCAGTTAGTTGTTTAATTGTCCACCACCATTCACGGCCGGATGTGGCAGGACTGCAGAGGTTAGATCTGATCCGTTGGTTATGGGATCGCTTAGCTCTGTCTATTGCATACTGCTTACCCAGTTTGGCACGCAGATAGTCTGTATTGTAGCTTCACCAGGCTGACGCCTCATTTTGAGGAATGCCTGGTGCTGCTCCTGGCATGCTCTCTTGTGCTTATCATTGAATCGGGTTTGGTCTCCCGGCTTGATGGTAATGGTAGAGTGGAGGATATGCTTTGCCATGAGGTTATAGATTGTGGTTGAATACAATTCTGCTGCTGCTGATGGCCCACAGCACCTCATGGATGCCCAGTTTTGCATTGCTAGATCTGTTCGAAATCTATCCCATTTAGCACATTGGTAGTGCCACACAACACGATGGAGGGTATGCTCAATGTGAAGGCGGAACTTCGACTTCAGAAGGACCATGCGTTGGTCACTCCTGCCAATACTGTCATGGACAGATGCATCTGCAGCAGGCACATTGGTGAGGACGAGGTCAAGTATGTTTTTCCCTCTTGTTGGTTCCCTCACCACGTGCTGCATACCCAGTCTAGCAGATATGTCCTTTAGGACTCGGCCAGCTCGGTCAGTAGTGGTGCTACCGAGCCACGCTTGGTGTTGGACATTGAAGTCCCCCACCTAAAGTACATTTTGTGTCCTTGCCACCCTTAGTGCTTCCTCCAAGTGGTGTTCAACATGGAGGAGTAGTGATTCATCAGCTGAGGGAGGGCAATAGATGTTAATCAGCAGGAGGTTTCCTTGCCCATGTTTGACCTGATGCCATGAGACTTCATGGAGTCTGGAGTCGACGTTGAAGCCTCCCAGGGCAACTCCCTCCCGACTGTATACCACTGTGCCGCCGCCTCTGCTGGGTCTGTCCTGCCGGTGGGACAGGACATACCCAGGGATAGTGATTGCAGTGTCTGGGACATTGTCTGTAAGGTATGATTCCGTGAATATGACTATGTCAGGCTGTTGCATGACTAGTCTGTGGGACAGCTCTCCCAACTTTGGCATAAGCCCCCAGATGTTCGTAAGGAAGACTTGCAGGGTCGACAGGGCTGGGTTTGCTGTTGTCGTTTCCAGTGCCGAGGTCGATGCCAGATGGTCGATCAGGTTTCATTGTTTATTGGCTTAGTAGTGGTTATATACAACTGAGTGGCTTGCTCGGCCATTTCAGAGTGCATTTAAGAGTCAATCACGTTAATGTGGGTCGGGAGTCACACGTAGGCCAGACCAGGTACGGACAGCAGATTTCCTTCCCTAAAGGACATTAGTGAACCAGATAGGTTTTTACAACAATTGACAATGTTTTCATGGCCATCATCAGACTAGCTGGACGAGTAGCAAGTTGCTAAAATTAAGGTCTCCAATGCAACTCTCATAGGTCTACATAGGGTTTAAAGCATTGATGAGCATTCCAACTAATACCTTTAGGATTCTTTCACTTACCCCTTGCAAACTTCTATACCAGTCTGCTATTATAATAAAGAACTTATGCAAGCAATTTTAACTTCCCGTACTAGTCGATCACCACAAAGGGAAAGAGAAATTGGAGTAGTGCCAGAAACTGGCTCAAAATGGGCATCGCGGAGGCAATGAAGACGCCAGCTTGAAATCAGTCAGTTGCTTGTCCATTTCTGGTAGAAAGCGGTAGCTGGCCAGTAGGATAGGATGAAAATCTTGTGGCTGCTGACACCAGAAGGCAGCTGCTGGCAGCAAGTCAGAGGTGTTGTTCCAGGGTTTCACATCTGGGGATAATGGGGGCTAGGGGTTGTGACGGGGAGCTGGAGAGAGCAAAGGCCCAGACTTCCCTTGTGGAATCTAATTGGGCACTCCTGTTCCATTGGGCCCCAACAACAAAAGTTTGTTTCTATGTACCTGGCTGGCTTCTCAACAGGTTCACTCTTGGGGGTGGGGGAGGGGACAACCATGATGGGCACTCCCCTCAGGCATGAGATAAGATTCCATTGGGGCCCCTGGGGTGTCATGGTAGGTGGAGAATTTCTGTTAAGCACAAACAAGGACAGGAGTGCAGGGACTGAGGGAGTTTAGTTGTGGGTTGATGCCACTGTATAACGGAGGATGTCTCAATGATGAAGTTAGTGTGGGGCTTGAGTGAACAGTAACAACAGTTTAGCATTAACTGTGGCAGTTTTTCTGGGTCAACACCAACCTAGCCAATGGGCCTTAAAGGAACTGCTGGAGGCTGCAAACAAAAAGACGAGGTAACTTGTTTTGCTTAATGTTTATGTGGAGCCAAGAGGTGGAGGAGGGCTTCTCCTGGCCCCACAGTAGTACTGCAGGCTCTGCCCAGCCAATCATGCCTTTCACCTCAGGCTCACCACAACCCCTCTCCCAAGATATACCAGCTTGGTCTTAGAGCCAGCTTATTTCCCTAACTGGGCATCCCAGTTTTTATGTAAAAAGTGCTCGAGGCTCAGTTTCCAATGATTTCAAGCTGGTGTCTTCGAGCACACGTTGCCTCCGCGATGCTTATTTTGAGCCAGTTTCTGGCGCTACTCCAATTTCTCTCTCCCTTTGTGTAACAGGTGATTGACTAGTACAGAAAGGTAAAATTGCTTGCATAAGTTCTTTATTATAATAGCAGACTGGGATAGAAGTTTGCAAGGGGTAAGTGAAAGAATCCTAGAGATATTAGTTGGAATGTGCAACAATGCTTTAAACTCCATACAGATCTATGAGAGTTGCATTGGAGACCTTGATTTTAGCAACTTGCTACATGTCCAGTAATCGATTGCACAGATAAGTGTGATCAGAACTGGTCAACAGTTGGAGCTATTTCTAGGTGAAAGATTTTATAGCATTGAACTGAAAAAGACATTGGATACTGCAGGGTAATTATGCTTCATTAACTTCCTCCTTTGAGATGGATTCAACCAATGGAGTCCTAGGGCTGGATTTTACCAGCCTCCTGATATTTCGATATTTCGTCCGGTTGCCGGAAGTCCTGTGCCTTCGGATCTCTGAGGCGAAACACTGGTGGGGAGGGAGGAGGAATAAAGTTTCAGGACGTTGGGGGGGTGGGGAGGGAGTAGAGAAAACTCTCACTATTGGCTGAGGGGATGGTGGGAAGGGGTTGAAGGGCAAAGTTAATAAAGTTAATAAATGTAATTGCAACATCGATTTCTCTTTAAAAATTTAAATCACTTGTAAGGGCTTGAAGCCCTTTAAAAATGGCACCTGTGCGGTGGAGCCTCCATATAAATGAGCTGCCGCACTAAATATCATGGCGGCTCCACAGTGCACATCTCGCACGTGTGCTGCGACGTTCTTGAAGCTCGCCTTGAAAAATCACCCAAGTTTCTTCAGACAGACTTCCTTCTTTGTTGGGACAGCCATTATGTCTGATGAAAGTACTGTTTAAAGCAATTATTGACCTTAACTAGATTCATGGTTACCAAACCATCAGACAGATAGATCTGTGGATTTATAATAGGAAATTTAATGAACAAAAACATCCCTTTATCACAGTCTTGGATAAACTGAAAAACCATTCTGTATAATTTGATTTAATCAACTGTTTATTCTATTTACAAAATTGCTGAATTTTTCTTTGTTTATTGTGCTTTAAGGTGCAATGAAAAATCTGTTATCATGATATTTGATTTATAATTGGTATTTTATTCAAAAAAGATAGAGAAGCATTTATTGAAGTAATTTATTTTTTGAAGAACAACAAACTGTAATTGTCTTTGTCTGAGATATTGTTTTTCCATCCTTCTGCATTTAGGACTGAGCTGAATTAACTTAAGGCTGTATTGTTCACACATGAATTTTTTTTAGTCATGCTTATTGATGATTTCGCCTGGGTGTGCTGAATTTATTTAATCCTTTTATTTCCATTAGCGACTGAGGAGAAGTCTCCCTCCGGGACTATTGAGACGGATTTCGTCCACATGGACAACCACAACTTCTGCCACTGGTCTGCCTACCATGGAGCCTGGGCCTGTGCGGAGAGACCGCAGTGCAAGCATCAAGTCCACTCACGAGACCCCATCGGGCAGGTGTGTACAGCTCCATAAACTCTGATGTTGCACTGCAGTCATGTAAAGTCTGCTTTGACACTAAATCCTGTATCTGATGGAGCCAATAGGTTTTTATGTAGATATTTAATGTATGGGAGGTTCCCCTTGAATGTTCTCGGTGCCCGTTGGAAATGATGCACGTATGTATGGTGAAAAGGTGCCCATTAGCAGAGTGGAGGAGTAAAGGTTTCGGTATGTTGGTTAATGACTCGCTCAAAGTTTCCATTAAGTGTGAAACTGTTACCAAGAAAGCGAATCAAATGCTTGGCAATATCTTGAGGGCGTTTGAAAGATGATCTTCCTTGTGCATATCATCAGTAAACAGAGCTGGCATGGAGAATTCATAGGGACCTGCACACCAAGAAGAGTCTGTAGTAAATTTAGGTGCCTTCCCTACACAGTCCTCTTCACCCACTGCCCACCCCCCACTAAATGTCTTCCATCCATTAAAACACAGACCTGCCATAAAATGCCTAAACCTTGTGAAGAGTTGCAGAGGTGTTGTCTTCCTCTCCTTGCTGTGAGGCCCCAGTGGCAACTTCTCGATCTGCTCGCGGGTTCCTTTAACCCTGTCTTCCAGCTGCTGGGACCATGTGATGCAGCCACAGTCAGATAACCAAGCCTATCCCCACTGCGCTCCCACTGTGTTCAAATTCCAGCACTGCGTCCCTTATAACTCAACCGGCAGGCAGCGCTGTGTAGGTGTATGGTGAGCCATGTTCACAGTTGCCTTCATGGACGACCCATATTCAGCTGAAACCCCTGGGAATGAGTATCACAGTCCCATGCGTTAATGTGACCCTGTCAGTGAAGCCAAATTTGTATTTTCTGCAGTTTTGGGTGCACTACCTTCCAAAAGTAATTTATGCCTTGAAGGTGACTCAGGGAAAAATATTTTCAGAATTAAGGCTAGAAGTTTGGGTGCCCAGCTTCCATAAGAACAGGAGTAGGCCATTTAGCCCCTTGAGCCTGTTCCACCATTCAATGAGATAATGGCTGATCCGTGAAAGTCCATATACCCACCTTTGCCCCATATTCCTTAATATTCCTGGTTAACAGAAATCTATCAATTGCAGATTTAAACTAAACAATTGATCTAGTATCAACTACCATTGCAGAAGAGAGTTCCAAACTTCTACCACCTTTTAAGAGTAGAAGTGTTTCCTAATTTCACTCCTGAAAGGTCTGGCTCTAATTTTTTAGGCTACATTCCCCAGTAGTAGATTTCATCTATCTACCCTATCTGTTCCCCTTAATATCTTGAAAACTTAGATCAAATCACCCCTTATCCTAAATTCCGGGGAATACAACCTGAGTTTGTGTCATCTCTCCTGGTAATTTAACTTGAGTCCAGGTATCATTCGAGTAAATCTATTCTGCACACCCTACAAGGCCAATATATTCATCTTACGGAGTGATGCCCAGGAGTAAACACAGTACTCCAGGTCTAGCTGTATAGTTGTAGCATGACTTCAAACCCGCTTTATTCTGGTCTACTGGATATAAAGGCCAGCTTTTCATTAGCCTTTTTGATTTTTTTTGTATCTGTCCATGACATTTTAATGATTTATGTCCATGAACCCCTAAGTCGCTTTGTACTTCCACTTCTTCTAGTTTGCACCATTTAGACACAACTCTGTTCTATCCTTTTTAGGCTCAAAGTGGATGACCCCACACTTGCCTATATTGAAATCCAATTGCCGCAATTCTGCCCATTCACTTAATCTATTAATATCTGTATGCAATTTTGTGCTTCCATTTACGATGCTTACAATGCCACCTATCTTTGTGTCATTGGCAGACTTGGATATGTGGCTCTCTATCTTTTCATTTAAGTCCTTAATAAATGAAGTGAATAGTTGAGGCCCCAACACAGATCCATAGTCACATCCTGGCAGTTAGAGTACCTGCCCTATTTATCCCTACTCTCTGGCTAAGCAGCAGGAGACAATTTCCTAACCAGGTCAATAATTTGCTTTCAATTCCATGAGTTTCAACTTTAGCTAAATCTATTGTGAGGAACTCTGTCGAATGCCTCTGGAAGTCCATATAAATAACATGCATAGAAATTTCCTGTTCATTCCTTCAAACATTTCTTTAAAAATTTCTACCAGGTTTGTCAGGCATGACCTATCCTTTACAAATCCTTCTAGCTCTCTCTGATCAGCTGAAGATTTTCAAGGCGTTCAGTCATCCTGTCCTTAATTATAGATTGTAGTAATTTCCTGACAACAGATATTAGGCTGCCTGGTCTATAAGTCCCTGGTTTCCCGCTCTCTCCATTCTTAAATAGCAGAGTGATATGTACAATTTTCGAATCTAAAGGAACGGTCCCTGACTTTAGAGAAATTTAGAAGATCATAATTAAGACGTCCACAACATTCTGGGTTGAAAACTATCTGTTCTTGGAGATTTGGCACTCTTAAGTGCCATTATTTTCTTTGTTACTGTTACTTTGCTATGTTAATTATTGGTGAGTCCCTATCCCTGATTCAATACTCTTTTCCTTGGGTTGTTTGGCATGCTGACCTCTTCCTCAACTGTAAATACTGATGCAAAGTAATTATTTAATGTTCGCCATTTCCTTATTTTGATTTATAATATCACCATGACCAGTTTTTAAGTGGGCTGCATTGCTCTTAATCACCCTCTTCTTCCGAATATAATTGTAGTTGTAATTGATATCCCTTGCAAGTTTTTTTTTGTATTCCTTTTTGTAACTCTTACTATCTGGTTTGTCACCCTTTGCTGTTCTTTGTACCTCTCAATCACCAGGATCTGTGCATTTTTTTTTTTTGTATTTTTGTATGTATTTTTCTTTACTTTCTCTTGTCTCTTTAAACATGGCTTTTTTTTTTGCCAAGTAGAGCTCTTGCCCCATACTGGTATAACTGGTTCTGTATCACATTAAATGCTTTTTTGAAAACCTTCCACTGATATTCTGTCGTGATACCCATTAACAGAGTTGGCCAGTTTATTGTGGACAATCCCTGACTCATCGCATTGAAGGCAGGCTTCTCTAAGTCTAGAACCATAGAGCTGTTTCATAAGAGCATAAGAAATAGGAAGAGGAGTAGACCATATGACCCATTCGAACCTGCTACATTATTCAGTGTGATCGTGGCTAATCCTCTGCCTCAACTTCACATTCTTGCCCGCTCCACATAACTCTCGAGTCCCTGAGAGACCAAACATCTGTCTGTCTCAGCCTGAAATATACTCAGTGATGAGACTGTGCCCCCATGTTCTAGATTCCCCAGCCAGGGAAACCAACCTCTCAGTGTCTACCCTGTCAAGCCTCTTCAGAATCTTGTATGTTTTTTATGTTTCCTCCTTTCAAATACTACATTGAACGTGATCACATTTGCCTGGATTTTGCAGTAGTAATGACAGCAAAACTTTCAACATTCGCCGTCATTACTCATTTGAAACCGACAGTGATTTCTGGAGTCCGCACATGTGCATTTAAATGCAGGAATACAGAAGTTGCTGTCAGTGGTTCTACGTCTCTTCTAAGGGTGCACTGTTGCGGTTCCCTTGGACTGCAATCAACTAGAAATCACTGAGCTGATGAGAACTTCACTCTTACGCTCTTAGTCTCGCTGTAAACACCCTTGGAAAAAGTTACACCTTGTTGAATAACTAGGTTTTCAAAGGGATGCTAAGTTCTTAATTATTGCTGAGCAGCCTCACTGGCCCTGAAAGAGTAATTTTATATTTGTTGAATATCAAATTCCTCCATTATAATAAATTCCATATTTTGAAAATAATTAAAAATATTAAAGTTTGTTTATTTTAGTTTCTACCTTAATCCCATCTGTATGTCACAATCATTTATTTCATTCTCTGTAAAATTTAACATTGAAAGTGAAAGGATTCAGTGCTTTTTACTTCCTGGTTTGCTCTCTGTGAGAATACTTCAGTATGATTGGCTACTTACCCTGCTTGATGAGATCGCTGTTGTTGGACACCTGGAGATCTCCTTGACTTGGCATCAGATCAAACTGTCATCAGGAAAGGGGAAACCCACACCACAGAGACCTTAGTAGGCAGCTATATTTGAGGTCCGTGGCAAGCAGCATTGCTTCACTGCTGACTGCAAAATCCCATCCAATATGATCACTACTGTATAAATGTTCACGCACCATTACGCTGTTAACTAAGTCTGGCTCATTAATCATTACTAAATCTAACATGGCATGCCCCCTTGTTGGTTCTGGGACATACTGTTGCAGAAAATGATCTTGCTCACACTCAAGAAACTCATTACCTTCCTGACATTAGCTATTCTGCTTATCCCAATCTATGTGGATGTTAAAATCCCCCATTAAAACCACTCTGCTTTTGCTACATGCTTGTCTAATCTCTGCATTAATACATGCTTCCACTTTATAGGTGCTACCAGGGGTCCTATCTACAACTGCCACTGCAGTCTTAAAACCCTTTTCTATTAATTCTGCCTGTAGGGTTTCCACTGCTTGCTTTCCACTTGTTATATCATCACTTCTCATTGAAGTAATTTCATCCTTAATTACTAAAATTACTCCTCTGCCCTACCAGATTCCCTATCCTTCCTGTAGACCTTATAACCTGGTATATTTAGTTCCTGTTCCTGACTATCCTACAGCCATGTCTCAGTACTGGCTAACATATTACAACCTCCAAGTTGAATTGGCACCCGTAATTCATGCAATTTGTTGCTTATACTCTGTGCTTTTGTGTAAAGAGCACATATTTGGCCATACACCCTAACCTGTCCTTCTGCTCTAACATTTTTTTTACACATTTCTTATTTCTCTCTCCGTTTAATTTCTTTACATCTTTTAGTTTTTTCCTTTACCTAAATTCTACTTAAAGTATAATTTCCATGTATTACTCTACTTTCTTCCTTTCCATTTGTTTTAGAATTATTATTTATAGAACCTTATCCACCTGAGCCCTCCTCACCTACCCACCCCTCTCTCTCCACCCCCCAATTTACTAGTTAAAAGTTCTCATGACTGCCTTATTTATCCTTTCCACTAGGACTCTGGTCCCAGCCTGGTTCAAATGGAGCCGTTCTCAGCCGTTCATTTCCTTCCTATCCCAGTACGGATGCCTGTGCCCCATGAAATTGAACCCCTCTTTCCCACGTCACTCCTTCAGCCACATGTTCACCTCTCTGATCTGCTATCCCTATGTCAATTTGCATGTGGTTAATAATCCAAAGATTATAACCCTAGAGGTGCTGCTTTTCTAATTTAGTTTCTAGCTCATGGTACTCTCCAAACAGAGCCTACTCTTTCTTATGTTATTGTTCCCAACATGGATCACAATGACTGGATTCTCCCTCTCCCTCTGCAATATCCTTTCAAGCTGATTCAAAGGCTGGTCCCTCACCCTGGCACCAGGTAGGCATGTGTACCAGTATAACATGTGAGGCTCTTAATCCTGCTTCCAAAGGATGATATTTGTCCCCCAATTATTGAAGCTCCTACAACTACCACACTACGTATCCGCTCTTCCTCCCTTTGGACAGCCTCTTGCTCCAAGTTGCCATGGTCTGCATTCTGGCTGTCCTTCCAACAATGTTTAGCCTTATTCTCTCAGGTAGCAGGTACATTGTGTCTGTTGGATAGGACCAGTTTCTGTGGATCATTGTTCTTTATTTCATTTGGGTTCCCCTTACTCATGTGCTGTTTAAATGTGCTGCTCTGCTCCTGTTAGGCTCTGCTTCTACCAGCTCTCCCTCTGTTTAAATTTATCAGTTTGCTCCCAATAACCCTTGCTGCTGCCAGCCCTCATGAACTATTTAAATCAGACTTTGAGCAAAAGCAGTTGAGACTGAGTTAGTTAACTCCCTCAAGGAGCATCAGATGAATATTTTGATAGCGTGCTTCAGAGATTTTAAAGAAAAAGAAAGAAATACTCAATTTGTACAGTATCTATCACAACATCAGTTCCAAAGCATTTTATAGCCAATGAAGTGCTTTTGAAATGTGGTCCATTGGTAACGAGGAAATGTGGCAGCCAGTTTGTGCACAGCAAGCTCCCACAAACAGCGATGTGATAATGACCAGGTCATCTGTTTTTGTGATGTTGGATGAGGGATAAATATTTTTAGGACTGTCATGCAGACCCCCACCTGCCAAGAATGAGGCATATTAATTTCGTCATATGAACATTGGTTTTAAACTGTTGTTGGAGTGAAGAAATGACTTGTTTGAAGATCACCAGACACTTGGCTGGAAGAACATTTGCATACTCAGGGACAGTGCTTGGAGAGACAAAAGAATTGCTCACTGATTCAATTAACAGAGACTGGGCTGGGCAATGATGATCCACGTCTTGTCGGGGTAAGAAGTGACAGCCCTACAACCACCACACCCCTCCCCCCAACCCCATCAAGAGCTTTGAAATGCACAAATGCAGGAGTGGTTAAGCCAGTTAGTCACATGACTAACCTGCTGGCCAACTTGGAGCTTTGAATTTTGCCACGCAGAAAGGAACAGAAGGCAGTTTGCAACTGAAGCTGGAACAAGCAAGCCTCTCTCCTGGCTGTCTTGCTCTCGCTTTCTTCCAAGCCACCGGACCCACAGAAGATATGTAAACCTTAAAAGAGAAAAGACTCAGACATCGAAACAAGTTGAAGCGTGCACTGGGCCCCAACGAACAGCAGGATTTACTGGCATCCACATTGAACTTAAAGGACTGTAATTATAATCCTGATATTGCTTCAAACTTTGCCCCTTTATTTTCCACTTTTTCTGTCTCTGTCTACGTGTGTGTTTATTGCGTATGCATGCTAGTGTGGTCACGTTGCATATTTGTAGTCGTTAACCGGATTAGAGTTTAAGATTAATAAACTTCCACCTTTCTTGTTTAAATCTAAGGAAACCTGTCTGATTTCTTTGCCTTACAATTGGAGCAGTGAACAAGGATTCACTGAGTGGGAGCTAAAAACATGGTGTTTCTGAAATTAAACCCTGTTACGGTTAAACCTGGCAAAGGCTGAGACGGAATCCCTAGACCCCTTCTCACCTGGTCGTAACAAGGACACTGGGGAGAACTCCACTGCTGTTCTTCGAAATAATGCCTTAGGTATTTTTATGTCCACCAAGGTTAGCCTCAGCTTAATGTCTCATCCAAAAATGGCACCTCCAACAGTGCAGCGCTCTCTCAGAACTGGATTGTCAGCCTTGATGTTTGTTCGTGCTCAGGTCTTTGGAGTGTGGCTTGAGCTCACAACTTTCTGACTCAGGCGAGAGTGCCACCACTGAGGGTGAGATGATTGCATACTCATTCAGACAGGTTTGTGTCAGGGCAGTTGAGGAAATTCTGTCCTTTCTACATTAATCCTGATTGCTGGTCTCACCCACGTAAAGTTCACACATTACTGCTCAATTCCATCTGTTCCATTTCTTGGCCGCCTCTACCAGCTTCAGCAATGGACTAATTCCAATGTAGGTGGCATTTGCATTTTATGGATGAGCTCCATGATTTGCAGAAATCATTTTTGTCAGTGCACATGATTCACAAAGCTTTCTATGCGTTTCAATTTGCCATGTGAATCGCTAGTATTCTAAAAGAGCAGAAGGTTCTGCAAATTGTGAGAGTTGTGAGTGAATCGCAAATATTGGTAATGCCCTCGCTCTCTCTTTGGAATATTTTAGATGAGTGATGAGTCATTTCTCATTTCAAAACCTTCAGTTCTGCAGCCCTGCACTGCGAGCATGTTCACAGGGTGCCCTCACGTGGCCTGGTATATCTTCACACTGTAGTGCAGTGTTGATGCATGTTACATGTGAATGTGCTTCTTTTGCAAAAAATGTTATATGGGATTTCTGGTCCATTTTCTCAATGCAAATAGCCAATGTCACATGTGAATAGTATAACGTTTTCCATTTACTTTAAAATGGTAGCACATTTAATGTCACCTTGTGGCACAGTCTATTTGATACACCATTGGAGCTAAAATTCAGGACTCGGGTGCATTCTGTTTGCTTAGCCCCAAGACACGTATATCATTTTTAACATGGTGTCATAGAGAAAGTGATTTGGTAATGTGTTCAGTCATAATTTTCGCCATGTTTCTAATTAACTGCAAAAATTGTCGGCAAAAGCAATCTTTTATGACGACAATGGTTCTATTTAAAAAATAATAAGTTGATAGCTCAAAGTTTGATACATTTTAATTAAGTAATAATTTGAGTTTGGGAGTATATTTTAATCAATTACTATGAATTGCTTAGTACATTTTACAGGTCTTATGAGAATAGTAGTGATGGGAAAATGGAGTTCGGAGTATAATGAGTAATCTGTAATTTCCTTCGGCACTATAATCCTCAGAGATCTCTGCATTCCTTAAATTCTGGCCTCCTGTGCATCCCCAATTTCCTTCACCCCACCATTTACTGCCATGACTTCAGCTACTTCAGCCCTAAAATCTAGAATTCCCTCCCGAAAATTGACCTCCTTTAAGATGTGACTTAAAACCTCTCTCTTTGACCAAGCTTTTAGTCATCTGCATTAATATTTCCTTATTTGGTTCAGTGTCCAATTCATTCTGTTAATGCTCCTGTGAAGCACCTTGGGCATTTTACTAGGTTAAAGGTGCTATATGAATGCAAGTTGTTGTTGGTATAGCCTGTCGAGACTAGTAAAATGGATTTGTGCGTCTTAATGACACTGAGTCAGTCAAGAGCATAAATCCTAGAAACACTCTGCATACTAATGGCTAAGACATATGCAAGTGTAATGAACAATAAGCTGAAATTGACAGATGGGAATTTCCTTTCCTTTTCTTGTTTTTTGTCAAACCCAATACTTTTTCATTATTGTTCCTTGTGATGCAGGCAACATTGGCAAGGCAGTATTTATTGTCCATCGCTAGCTGCCCCTGAGGGCTTTAAGAATCAGCCACATAGTGTGGGATTGTGGTCACATGTAGACCAGACCAGGAGGAGTGACAAATTATTTTCCCTGAAGGATATTCGTGAACCAGTTAGGGTTTAAAAATTCAATCAATTTCTGCTACTAGTCCCAAAGTTAACAAATTTATTAAATCCACTTTCAGAATTTGCCATGGCGGGATTTGACCATTTATACTTATTCAGGCTGTGCTTATCTTTATAGATAAATTGCTAGCAATTTCCATACTTGTACTCTTAGTTTATTAAACATGAAGCAATAAGGAATTAACAAAGTGTTATAGCAAATCTCTTTGATTGTTATCTTTTAGCCGCTTTTTTCTGTAGAAAACTGGAATGCTTATAAGTAATAAAGGCCGGCAATTTGCAGTTGTAATGATGGTGTCACTGTCAGTGCTCGCTATCAGTAGTGTGTAAAACCGACAGCAATTTCTGGCATCCACACACGGACAGTTAAATGCAGGAATGAGGAAGTTGCTGTCAGTGATACCCTGAACCTGCACAGGGTGTGCTACTGCAATCTTCGCAGAGAGATCAACACAGAATCACTGATTTGACATTAACTTCATCTATTTACACACTACTGCTGTACAAACTAATGAAAATCTTAAATCTTGTTCAGTCAGGAATAACTGAGTTTTTAACAGTGTACTAAGTCATAGTTACTGCTGAACAACCTCTCTGGCCTTGAAAAATGAATTTCATAAGTGTGTAGTCTCATTCTCTCAGAAGAACATTTAAAAATTGCTAATTAAAAAAAAATTTTTTTTTTGAAGATTGTTTTGATATTTAAGCTTCTCCCTTAATCCCACATGTACATCACAATCTATATTTCACTTTCTGTTCAATGCTTTAAATGTGAATTATATTCCCTGCTTCTTCTTTCCTGCTTTGCTGGCTGAGAGTAATCTTCAGTTTGATTGGCTGATCAGCCTTCCTGCTGCCTACCCTGTTGCTGGATGCCACAGATCCCCTTGAGATGGTGCCAAATTCAATGTGACATTAGAATTGAGGAAATTTATGCTCTAAAGCCCTCTAAATGTGTGGGCAGCTGTCCGTTCACAGATAACTACAAAATCTGTGCCAACATCTCCATATATCAGTGTTATGTAAACATTTTTGTCAAAGGTACATTTGTTAAAGAAATGCAAAGAATCTTGTGGATAGTAATCAGTGATCATTTTGATGCTGCTCAGACTTGCTGGAGGTGTACATATAGACTAAGTTTTGGCCAGTGGTAGCACTCTTACCTCCGAGTCAAAAGTTTGTGGGTTCAAGTGCCACTCCAAGACTTGAGCACAAAATCAGACTGAGCCTTCAGTACAGTACTGAGGGAGTGCTGCACTATCAAAGGTGCCATCTTTCAGATATGACATTACACCTGTTTGCCCTCTCAATTAAGTGTAAAAGACCCCTAGGCACTATTCAAAGAAGAGCAGGGTAGCTCTCCTGGTATCCTGGCTAATATTTATCCATCAACCATTATCACATTGCTGTTTGAGGGATCTTACTGTGTGTTTTTTTATTCGTTCATGGGATGTAGGCGTTGTTAGCTAGGCCAGCATTTATTGCCCATCCCTAATTGCCCTTCAAAAGGTGGTGGTGAGCTGCCTTCTTGAACTGCTGCAGTCCATGTGGGGTAGGTACACCCAGAGTGCTGTTAGGAAAGGAGTTCAAGGATTTTGACCCAGTGACAGTGAAAGAATGGCGATTTCGTTCCAAGTCAGGATGGTGTGTGGCTTGGAGAGGAACCTGCAGGTGGTGGTGGTTCCCATGCATCTGCTACCCTTGTCCTTCTAGGTGGTCGAGGTCGTGGGTTTTGAAGGTGCTGTCTAAGGAGCCTTGGTGAGTTGCTGCAGTGCATCTGGTAGATGGTACACACTGTTGCCACTGTGTGTCTGTGGTGGAGGGAGTGAATGTTTGTGGATGGGGTGACAATCTAATGGGCTGCTTTGTCCTGGATGGTGTCGAGTTTCTTGATTGTTGTTGGAGCTGCACCCATCCATTCCATCACACTCCTGACTTTTGCCTTATCGATAGTGGACAGGCTTTGGGGAGTCAGGAGGTGAATTACTTGCCACAGGATACTTAACCTCTGACCTGCTCTTGTAGCCATGGTATTTATATGGCTACTCCAGTTCAGTTTCTGGTCAATGATAACCCCCAGGATGTTGATAGTTGGGGATTCAGTGATGATAATGCCATTGAATCTCAAGGAGAGATGGTTAGAGTCTCTCTTGTTGGAGATGGTCATTGCCTGGCATATGTGTGGCGCGAATATTACTTGCCACTTATCAGTCCAAGCTTGGATATTGTCCAGGAATTGCTGCATTTCGTACATGGAATGTTTCAGTATCTGAGGAGTAGCGAATGGTGAACATCCCCACTTCTGACCTTATGATTGAAGGAAGGTCATTGATGAAGCAGCTGAAGATGGTTGGGCCTAGGACACTACCCTGAGGAACTCCTGCAGTGATGCCCTGGAGCTCAAATGATTGACCTCCAACAATCACAACCATCTTCCTTTGTGCTAGGTACGACTCCAACCAGCAGAGAGTTTTCCCCCTGATTCCCAATGACTTTAGTTTTGCTAGGGCTTCTTAATGCCGTACTCCGTCAAATGCTGCCTTGGTGTCAAGGGCAGTCTCACCTCACCTCTTGAGTTCAGCTCTTTTGTCCATGTTTGAACCAAGGTTGTGATGAGGTCAGGAGTTGAGTGGCCCTGGCAGAACTCAAACTGAGCATCGGTGAGGAGGTTTGTGCTCAGCAAGTGACGGTTGATAGCACTGTCGACGACACCTTCCATCACTTTACTGATGATCGAGAGTAGACTGATGGGGCCGTAATTGGCCGAGTTGGATTTGTCCTGCTTTTCGTGGACAGGACATACCTGGGCAATTTTCCACATTGCCGGGTGGTTGCCAGGGTTGTAGCTGTACTGGAACAGCTTGGTTAGGGGCGCGGCTAGTTCTGGAGCACAGATCTTCAGTATTATTGCTGGAATGTTGTCAGTGCCCACAGCAAATTGACTGCCACGTCTCCTACAATACAACAGCAACTACACTTCTAAATTGCCTAGTTGGTTGCAAAGCACTTTGGGATGTTTTGAGGTCGTAAAAGATGCGAAAAATGCAAGTTCTTTCCATATTGCATTAATATGAGTGATATTGAAGATGGTGAGGAAGATGTGAGAGACTAAAAATTAATCTTGCAAATTGTTTTCGTGTAAATAGGTACCTGGCTTTTCAATATCATATCTCCAGATCTTTGATATATGCTGTTCTAATTTATTGAATACTGCTGCCAGGCACATACATAAGGTGTGTTGATGATGGCATGAATCATTTTTATGGGTGGTTGATGCATTTTAGGGGGAATTCTATGCTCGTGGCAGGGTCTCGACGTCAGGGGAAACTGACACCGAGATCCCCGCATTGCCTATTCTACAGAAGGCCCGTTGAATTTAGTGCCTATCAGGAACTTAACTGGACAGCGGCAGGCCTTCCATCGGATTTAGGATCCCATTGCCAGAAGTTCTAGGCTTGCAGAGCTGCCGGCCAATCAGAGGCCAGCAGCTGCAGTGCCACCGTGGAGGCAGTAGCTGCTGCTGTAGCTGCACCTATAGGAGGCAGAGGAGTGTCACTGGATCCAGGCCTCGGGTCTGTCAGGGTGGGAAGGGTCTCGCGGGATGGGGGTTTCGGGGAGGGGGAGATGGGGTTCGGCAGCAAAGCCAGTGGGGTGGTCCTCAGCAGCCCCCTTTTCCCGATGCCCTGTCCCTCATTCAGGCACTAAATGCCTTTGAATGAGAGACCCCGACCCCTGGAGCCAGGAAGCAGCCCGCACAGTTTTTCAGGCCGTGATTCCTGTGCGGTGACAGGGCTGCCCATGTAATTGCAGCTGCGACAGGAAGAGGCCTTTGGGGTTTAATTACCCAGTTAAGAGCCTCAATTGGATGTAGGGTGGGAAGGCCGTTCACGGGCCTTCCTGCCCTGGACTAAATTTTGGCAGAGAAGGGATGGTGGTGGGGTCCCCCCTCCAAACACGCTGCGGGGGAGTGCATAATATTCCATCCTTTGTGTCAAAGCTTTATTCAAGAATTAAACTGAATGCAAAAGAATTAAGGAAATGACTGTGCTGGTCCTTAAAATTCAATGAAGATTGGGACCTTATATAAAATGATAAATTTCAGCTACTACATAAATCACCCTTGCATTTTCAGATAAACTAATTTAGGTCTTTGCTTTGTTTCTTTTATAACATATAGGGGAACTGAAGTTCCATAATACTGGTATTTTATTTAAAATGATTGGATTAATTAGAATAAAGCAAACTGCTGCTGTTTTTATCCATTCAGTCTCATCCAGCTGCCCCATTAGACAGATTTAAACAGTCTAGTTTTCCCTTTCTGTATTAGTGTAGCACTTTTCATCGAAGAGAATATCTGATTTTAGTGGAAAGTAGACCATCTTCAAGCTTTCATTGTAATAAATAATTCTATTGAATGGAGCTGGTTAATGTGCACTCAGACCAGTTTCGACCTAATGCCAACCCACAAAAATGTTACAGTGCTGAACCTACATTAGAAATTGTCTTGCGTAGAGAGATTGACTACATTTAAGTCAAAGTTAATTATTTTCAATGTGAAAGATAATTAATCCATTATGGACTTCTCTTAGTGTAGTTGTTTACATTTTGCTGCACCATTGGTATTTGACTCTTTTGTGTTTCATAACTCAATTTAATAATTATAGACACTAGTCACGGTGGCCTGTCTGAGTGTTAAACCTTCACACTAATTAGGAATAGTGGCTTTTATTGATTATGTATCTGAATACAGTAAATTTACAACTGGATCCATAGTTACATTAACGGCAGTGCCTTTTTAGAACAGGTTCAGGTTCACAACACAGAAGGGGCTTATTCAGCCCATCACATCATAAAGTCATAGAGGTCATTTGTGGCATAGAAGCAGGCCATTCAACCAATTCTTAAAGCAAGCAATATAAAACTAATCCTACTTCTCTGCCTACTCCCCATAGCCTTCCATCTGACAATAGGTATCTCTAAACCTCTCCACCTCCCACTCTTCCGTTAAGATAACACCCCCCCCCCCCCCCCCCCACAATCCCCACCCCCTTGGCCAAGCTTTTAATTACCCTTTCTAATATCTTCTTCTTTGTCTCAATGTCAGTTCTTGTCTGATTATGCTGCAGTGAAGCACCTTGGGATGTTTTTACTATGTTATGGATTCTATATTAAATCAAATTGTCCAGAGAGCTGGGCAGTGGGATTAATGTTTTTCTGGTAATACCTATCCCCATAATCCAGAGGCTATTTTTTTTACAATAATTTGTCTATAGGTGATCCCAAGGAGTTCACACTTACTCATTTCATGCAGCAATCTGCTTTCTGATTTAAAGGTAGCTTTGTGCTATACTTTCACACTTTCATAGGAATAGTGACTGCCAAGCTTAGTTAGACAGGCCATTACGATTAATATCTTCACTTATAATAATTCGATGTGAAACACAAAATATTCAGTCAAATACCAATGCTGTAATATAAACATGACCAAATATAGAAAGAGAAGTTCGCAACTAATTTTGAAGCACTAATTTTGAAGAACTCAAGTTTTTTTTTAATAAAAAGCAATGACTTGGTTAAAAGTGAAATTGTTAGTCCTGTTTTCTCTTAGCACTTTTAATGACCTAGATTAAATAAGAAAAGAGAAAAAAATCATGGCTGTTAACTCCTAATAAATATTGTTGACACTGTGGTGTAAATAACAGAAAATTATTGTCCTGTCATGACATGCTTGAACATTTTAAAATGTCCACTTTGCCCAGAAAAAAATGGAATATACATTCCCATATAAACAACAACTTGAATTGTTTAGCACTTTTAACATAGTTTTAAAAAAGTGCTTCTTATCAGTGTAATCAAAACCAAAAATGAACACTGAACCACATAAGGAGATATAGCACAGGCAACCAAAACCCTGCTCAAAGTGGTAGGTTTTAGGAAGTGACAAAGGAAAAGACAGAGGCAAAGAGATACAGGGAAGGAATTCCAGAGCTTATAGGCCCAGGCGCCAAAGATAAAGTGATGAAATTGAGATGTATAGGAAGTCAGAATTGGAAGAGCGCAGGGATCACGGAGGGGTTGTAGAGCTGCAGGAGGCTACAGAGGTAGGGAGGGGCGAGGCTGTGGGTGATGAAAAGAAGGACAGAATTGAATATGAAGGTTGAAACGTGGAATTCATCAGAATTTCAGCTTTATAAGACTTGTTTTCACACATTATACCTGCTTGTGACCTGTAGACTGGGATTTTCCACTAGGGTGGGTTTGCCACTGGAGTGGCTTGACTTCCAATAATGTCCCAACCCATTTTCTTGGATTGGCGCTGTTTAAGCTTGAGGTTGTGCTAATCACTAGTACCAATGAGACCACCACTGGGGGATAGGAAGCCATGGCAGTGCTGCAGCTCTGGAAGAGGAGGCAACAAAGAGGGCAGAACAGCTCTGATTTTCAGCACTAAGGGGCCTTCTCCTTCCAAAAGGCAGTTCGGCATCCCTTTCCGCCTCTGCCCCAGGGTCACCTGCTGGTTGGCAAGGGGAAGGCAGGGATGTCGGACTTTCCTCATCACCTCGATGTTCCCTGCTGTGGGGATAAGAGTCTAGTCTGGCAGTGAGAGGATTGTGTGGCATACCATCCAATTTTGGGGACAATCCATCCCATAGAGTGACAACTTATACCACTTGTTCAACGTTCTAAAGGTTGCACCTAGTACAGTTTGTGTGTTCGACCGTGTATACTTAGGGTCTTAATTCATCATAATAACTGCGCTGACAAAGCTTTTTATTTAAGTGGGGATAATATATCACGGGGACCTTATCTATAAAAATGAGAAGGGACAGGGGCCAACAAAAAATCCATTACAGTAAACCAGATGAATTTCCTGCCTAATATGAGCTGACAACTATTTTTTCAAGCATCTCAGTGTTCAGCCATACTGCAGGAATACATGTCTTTCATGAAACAGTAGCAGGCGATTGTAGTCAGGGTAGAAATGAGGGAAATTAAGCTCCAAGCATGGTTGTTCAGAGATGTGATTGCTGATCTGAAACAAGATGAAATCTGGGCACATCCAGGGAGAAAGTGGCCTGTTAGCAATGAATGGGAACAAGCGCAGTTAGTTACAGTACAGGATGTTCTGAGTATAACCATGTGCTTAGCCATCCTTTGAGTTAAGAACAAGCCAGTTCATCCAAGATTGCTATATGTTCCACAAACCCTCCTCTCCCCCACCTCTGGATCGCTTTCCTGCAGCATCAGAAGCTGATCTTTCAGCTACACACCTCACCTCTGTGGAACTCTCTCTGCAAAATCACTTGGTCGTCCTACCTTACTTCCTAAAAGTAGATGCAGCAATAGGCTTTCAGTTTCCCCACCCTACCACCTTAACGTCCTGTCTCCTTATCAATGTCCTCCACTCCCACTTGTAAAGTACTCTGAATAACAGTTCATCTACCTCTCTCATGTATATAGCACTCGTGACTGAAACACAGTGATAATTTTGCTATTACCCAGGAATTGGATGAAGAATAAATGCACTTGTGGGAGACATTTATTCGTTAATTATTATCAATCTCAATATTATAGCTAAAGGAAGATCAATTACTGTGTAAGTACCTGCTCTGCAAGTCATAAATCAGTTCTTCAATGAGAATCGAGTCCGTCGCAACTTTGATTCACTTAAAAGTTGTAGCTAAGAAGCAGGAAGTTCATGATCTCCACTTTAAATTTTACATCGGTATAAAATGTTGTCAAGTCACACAAAATATCAGCCTGCGCCATGTATGTTTTTTGTCTAGCCCTAATACTATATTGCAGTACGATAACACATATGCAGGCTGTTAGTTCTGATGTACTAAATTTGCACTCAAATTAGTTGATGGTTTGACTCAGCATATATGGTTGTACGTAATGGTCACAGTGTAGAGATGGCACTACATGATGTAAAATGATTTCATTCTGAAACTTCTGGAGTGGGTTGAACTCTTAATTTGAGCAGTGTTTGATAACAGTTGCTTATACCCCTGTTTTTCCCCAGTTCTTTTAACACAGAGTCTTGGAACAACAGCTGCTCCCCCTCAGTTTTGCTGACTATTGCCAAAAGCAGATCGTTCTCAGCCTCCTATGCTGCTGCCACAAATAACCACGTGAATGCCAAAAGACAATTGCGGCAAGGTAAACAACAATTTCATTTCCTTAACATGTATTTTTTAAATTAAGCTCTCGTCCTAGACTCTCCAACTAGCGGAAATAGTTTATCTCTATTGACCCTATCTGTTCCCCTTAATGTCTTGAAAACTTCGATCAAATCACCCCACCATCTTCTAATCTATTATATTGAAAGTAGGTGTATTTTTTTTTTGCTTCTGGTGTGTTGGTTATATTTCCTATGCTGTTGTTCTTAGTATGGAATTAACTGACGAGGATGCTTTTTTGTTAGGTTACTCTTCGAACATTACACCTCTCACCTCCCCGTGCCATTCACCCATCCAGGGGACACCAGCCGGTAGTCCCACCAGCAAAACCTCTGCTGTTGAATTCCCAGACACAGCAGATATACTGACCAAGCCAGGCCGCAACCCACATAAGCCCTTAACCTACACTCAGAGTGCACCAGACGTGGCAGGGCAGTACAGGAGCAGCTGCATTGTATGTAGTAGGTGAGTTATTCTGTATTTTTGCTCTTGTCTGTATTGCCTTTTTTAATTTGCTGCCATCTTTTGAGATGAGGAATTTGCTTTTAGAGACAGTGGAGGGAGATTTTGTCTGTTTGCGACAGTGTAAAACGGGCAACCGCAAATCGGCAGCTATACGTTATCCAACGGAATTTAAAATTGGAGAGATGTGAAAGGGGCTGCCGAATTGTTATCATCTGTTGTACACTATCTCACAAAGTCAAAATTACCTCCAGTGTGCAGTTTGTTGACCTCCTTACACTTTAAACCATAAATGATTTGCACTGAGTATATTACACTCTGCCAATATCCATTTCCAGTTCATTATTATATTTCCATTTTGACTGATGAGTAGGTTTCAAGGTGGAGGTTTTCCTGTAACTGAGTGGGTGCGATTAACTGTCTTCAAGAGAACATTAGCAACCTTCTGTCATAAGATGTGGTCACTTATCGCAGCTATCTGAAGTAAATGAGGATACCACGAGGGTAATTTAAACATCGCTCTTGCCTGTCGGGAAACTGACGGGATTGAGTGCAATGCTGGTTTCACACCCTGTCCAATTTTACTCTCCACTGAAGTCTATGGAGAATAATATTGGGCAGATGTAAAACCAACCTTCCACCTAATCCTGTGGATTTCTGCCGGGCAAGTTAGGTTAAAATAACCCTGTATGATTCCTAACATTTCTAGTTGGATTTAGAACAGTGGGTTGTGATTTAAACACAGGCAGAGTTTTCTCTATGTTAATGGCTACATGCCTCATGACAAGGGAATGAATTTAAAACCTGGAGTTCTCCAAGGCTCTCAAAATATGGCTTCTGGCAGAAATGAGTAATCACAATCTGATGGCAGTTAGAAGCTAACAATCCCTCCACAGCAACCAATAGCATCTCTCAGAGAGGAAACCATTCACATTGACGCTTGTTTTTTTTTAAACCAATAATATTCTCGGGAGCCAGATATTGGTGGAGTGATCAAAGTAGTGAATCAAGGTTGGAAATGGGCTGTCCATTTAAACCATAATTTAAAAACATCAGTCTTGCACTTTTGAACCTGGTTTATTTCTGTAAAGTTCACTTGATACTTTTAAGTAATTTGGGCAAATGATTTCCCCCACTTCTGCTGTCTTATTTTTAAATTTGTTTAAATTCTCTTGGATATTATGACTGGATGTGCAATCTGATATTTTAATAGTTTTGATGTACTGATGGAGAGTACTGCTGTATCTTGCATGTTAAAAAATGGATAATGCATCTTTAAAAAAGATAATGTACACTTAGAATTTACTGCTACCTGGCTATCTCTAACACTTGTTCAAAAAATAGGGGACCAGATTTGACCAGATCTCACTTTATGATAAGGCCCAGACTTGACACCAGCCTACACAGAGCCCCGTGTGTTGGGAAATCTCAACCCATATTCTAGTGGACGATATAGTATAAAAGGAATTTTAACTTTGGTATAGTGAAAGTAAATCAAATATGTCAAAGGGGTTTTCAGTTCTGCATTACCTGTGTTGTTATTTCATTATCATAAAGTGAGCTATTTTTCTCATTTTTCGCTTCCAGTATGGACGTATTTCAGTTATTCTGTAGTTTGCAATTTGTATTTATTTAATTAATATCCTATATGACAGTGACAAAGGGAAGCTATCCCTCTTCGTCCTGCTCGACCTATCTGCAGCCTTTGGCATGGCTGATCTCACCATCCTTTTTTCACCATTAATGCCAAAGGGGATCAAGGGATATGGGGAGAAAGCAGGAACAGGGTACTGAATTAGACGATCAGCCATGATCTTTTTTGAATGGTGGAGCAGGCCCGAAGGGCCGAATGGCCTACTCCTGCCCCTATTTTCTATGTTTCTATATCTCTATCCTCTTCCAACGCCTCTCCATCATCGTCCAGTCGGATGGGATTGCATTCGCCTAGTTCCATTCTTATCCATCTAATTATAGCCAGAGAAACATCTGCATTGTATTTTCTTCCCACACTCACACCGGTACCTCTGGTGTCTCCAAGGATATATCCTTGGCTCTCCTATTTCTCATCTACATGCTAGAACTCAGCAACATCATCCAAAAACATAGTGTCAGTTTACATGTATAAACCCAGCTATTCCTCACCCCTCTCTCAACCCTCCCCGCCCCCCCCTCCCCCCCCCCACCGCATCCCATCGTCTCTAAACTCTCAGACTGTTTGTCTGATATCCAGTTCTGGATGAGCAAACATTTTCTCCAACTAAATATTGGGAAGACCGAAGCCATTGTCTTTGGTCCCTGTGACAATCTTTGCTCCCTAGCCACCCGCTCCATCCCTCCGACTGGCAAATGTTTGAGGCTGAACGAGATTGTTCATGACCTTGGTGTTATATTTGATCCTAAGATGAACTTCCGACCACACATCTGTGCCATCACTAAGACCGCCTATTTCCACCTGCATAACATTGCTCGACTCCATCCCTGTCTCAGCTCATCTTAAACCCTCATTTATGCCTTTGTCACTTCTATACTTGACTATTTCAATGTACTCCTGGCTGGTCTCCCACATTCTAGTCTCTGTAAACTTGACATCATCCAAAGTTCTGCTGCCTGTGTCCTAACTCACACCCACTCACTCAGTACCCCTGTGCTCGCTGACCTGCTTTGGTTCCTGGTCAAACAGTGTCTTTTTAAAATTCTCATCCTTGTTTTCAAAACCCTCCATCGCCTCACCCCTCCTATCTTTGTAATTTCCTCCAGCCCCACTGCGCTCCTCTAATTCAAGCGTCTTGAGCATCTCCATTTTAATCACTCCATCTTTGGTGGCTGTGCCTTCAGCTGCCAAGCCCCAAAGTACTGGAATTCCCTCTCCAAATCTCTCTGCCTCTCTACCTCTCCTTCCTCCTTTAAGACGCTCCTTAAAACCTACCTCTTTGGCCAAGCTTTTGGCCATCTTAATAGGCTGGTGTCAAATGTTTGCTTTATAACACTCCTTTAAAGCTCCTTGAGACATTTTATTAAGCTAAAGCTGCTATGTAAATGCACATTGTTGTTGTAATAACCCTGTGCATGAGTTCCATAATTTCACTTGTCAATAGTTTTGTTCCTTTCAGCCTCTGAGCCATATTATATTTTTAGTGCAAAGATGACTGGTTCTGGCACAAGTAAAGGGATTGGTGTCTGTTTATGGAAAAGATTTCCACTTTTTTTTTGTACCCCAGCTAGCTGAGGTCCTCTCACAGAGGACAACAAATTGGCTACATTATTGGGGACTACAGGGAAGAAATACATCTTGAGCAGTAACATAAAAGGGTGGTACTGCATTGGCCACCTGTTAGAGACACCTCGAGATTCAGTTCCATTGACAGCAATAGAACTGAATATCAATCGGTGTATAACGGGTGGCTGATGTAATACCACTTGTTTAGTATCACTGCCCAAGATGAATTTCTATCCTTCTCAGTTCAGACTTGCCCACCTACCCAGTCCTGCTCAGTACTGCAGGTCCCGTCTCTTCCCTTCCTCCTGGCTACCAGTTTTTGAGGGTTCCAGGTGCTTCTCTGCAAATGATCAGAGGCCCCGCCAATGGATCCAATGATCCTTTGTGACGTTGTTTATTTAAGGAAACATCTGCTTTACGTTAACTTGATCTGAATCTCCTTTAGGAGCACGGTCAGTTTAATTTAATTGTTGATAGTTTCTCCAATGCTAATGGGTGATTGGATTGTTCAGAGAAGAAAGCTTTTGCCTTTGCATCTCTTTCAAGAACTGCGGATGATAAAATGTAACAGCTATCTAATGTAAGTGATGCCTTTCTGTTTGAAAAGGTTCTCGAGCATTGAAAACAAATAGCCAACGATTCATTAGCTCAGCAAACAAAAATGAATAAAGGTGAAATCTCTACTAACCAGTGCAGCATCTCAGCACTTACTTTTATAGAATTAGAATACATTACAATGCATATATTTTGTGTTTGATTGAGGGTTGTATAATCACCATGCAACATCATCAACTACCAGTTAGCTATTGCATGTCGTTGAGATGCAAGAACATGCATTTATCTAATGCCTTTTTATGTCCTTGGAACCAATGAAATATTTTGAAAATGCTGTCACTATTAGGTAGGCAAATGTGGCAACCAATTTTTGCAAACTGCAAGATCCCAAAAACTGTAAATGAGATGAATGGCCAATTAATATGGGGTTTTCTCGGTGGTGTTTGTTGTGGGAGGAATGTTGGCCAGAACAGTGGGAGAACTCCTTGTTCTCCTTTCAGTAGCATCACAGAATCTTTTGCAACTGCACCAGGACTTCGGGTCAAAATCTAGGCTGACACATCAGAGCAGTACTGAGAGAGGGCTCCATCATTAGAGGTGCCATCCTTTAAATGAAACATTAAACTGAGGACCCAAATAACAAGCTAGCTAATCCATTTTTGAAGCTATTGGTTGAGGGAGGACTGTCGACCAAGAACCCGGAAGAACTCCGGCCTGGAAATGTGGGCTCTGGGTCAATTTGGTGATTAAGGGATATTACTCAAAGCCATTAGAACAACCTCTTATTAAACTTCATAAATCTAACGTATTTCAGAATGTGTGCTTATAGTTCTGTTTAAATTAATGTGAAATTACTTTGGAATTTGTCTTATTTTCTATCTTGAGTAATTTTTGTGCACATCTGTAAGTCAGTGTCCCTAAGGGAGGAATTTCAAGACACATTAGAATCATGAGAAGTTGGCTTCATAATCAATCAAGATAATTTAACATTTAAATGTAATTTCCATAGTCAAAGGTGCTTGCGATCCTTCAATTGTTTTTAATGTTCCAAATGCAACATAACAATCCCTGTAGAATCGGACATTAAAGTAATCAGAAAGAAAGACTTGCATTTATATAGCACCTTTCACAACCTCAGTCACTGTTGTAATGTAGGAAAGGTGGCAACATTTTGCGCACAGCAAAGCCCCACAAACAGAACAATATGATAAATAACCGGATAATCTGTTTCAGTGATGTTGGTTGAGGGATAAATATTGACCAGGATATCGGGGAAAATTCTCCTGCCCTTCTTCAAAATGGTGCTAGGGCATTTTATGCATCCACCTGAGAGGGCAGCCAGCAACTTCACACTGATGGCAGGCTGTTAAACCCAGTGCTGGCTAGCCTACATTGACAATTCCGTCAAGGAGTCCCTACATGTCTTTATTAAAATGCAACCTGAACACCATTCTTTTTTTTTAAAGTTACTGTTCTCAGTTGAATTCAAAGTATAGAAACAGAGGAAGCCTTGGAGTAAATTTAGAGTCTTGGGCAATTGACAATGCATTACAAAGGGAATGTGTAAATCAAGCCAGCACCACTATCTCTTGCTGACTGATGTGGTGCCCTGCTTGTTTTCAGCTGTGGCATGGTTGGTTTTGAGACATACAAGTTTTAGCTGTAAACGAACAGAGATGGGGGCGAGGAGAAGCTGGGGGAAATCCTTGCTTCTTAACAGAAATAGACCATTGTTTAAGATTTTTTTAAAAACAACTTTGCGATAATTTATTTTCCAACAGGAATTAAAAGGTTGCCTGTGAATTTCTTGCAAGAGGACAAGCAATGGGATCTTCACATAACGGCTTCTGTGGATGATGTAAACTTTTCACGATAACTTTGTTGCTTATGGTGAAAATTGCTGCCATACTGGTTAATGTTCTGTTAGCATAACTGCTCAATCCCTACCCCGTCTGCAAAAAGGTAACATGTCTTTAATAAGTTTTTTTGGCACAGAATATGGAGCTCTTCTGAGGCAGGGCTTGGAGGTTGGTTTTCAGTGGTGGTGCTGACCTTCACATCCTTTTATTGTCGTTGCCCCCGGGCGACACCCATTTTCCTAGCAGGAGGCATCCCATACTTCATGTGGCAGGAAGGTGAGTCTTGCTGATGTCCCATAATCTACTGATGGAAGACATCCTCATCGTACATGGGGCAGTGACTGACTGTCCCCAAGGGGAAGGAAAGAAAGGAATGACTCTCTTATGCAACTCTCAGTTGGTCTGTTAGAGGAGGTCTCGTCACCATCTTGCTTGGGGCAGAGGGGAAGGAACCTAAATGGAATAGGAAGTAAGATTGTTCTATGTTCTGTAAGGAGATTCAGAGCCATGAAACAATGCACATGTATTCCTCAGGGCATTGAACAAGCATGACCTCTGGAATTTAATTTTTTAAAATGTTGCATACCCTGCAGGTACTGAGGATGAGAGTGCGAGTTTCTCCCTAATCTTGAAACCAAGTGTTGGTGAACAGCCACAGGCTTTTATTCTCCAAGTGTCTTGCATTGCTTCACACCAGAAAGGTATTCAAGGGTGGATGTTACAAGGGTTTTCTCTTAGGAAAGCATTTTGTGTTTACCTTTCCTGACTTCATTCCGAGTTGTCCAACATGCAAAACAAACGCGATTCAAGTTAAAAGCAAAGACAGCTACAGCACAATTGTATGCACTCATTTTCTTGGCCAAAGTAAAATGAAAGGTTTTGATGGTGAAAACAGATGAATGAAACTTCCTGGGTTATACAAAACAACTTCTAGATCAAGCATATCTCTCCCAAGCTCTCTTTCCTCACTGTCCCCAAAAGTCCATAGCTATCAAACACCTAGAAGTTGATATTGAGTTAATAGATTAGATTAGAGATACAGCACTGAAACAGGCCCTTCGGCCCACCGAGTCTGTGCCGAACATCAACCACCCATTTATACTAATCCTACACTAGTCCCATATTACTACCAAACACCCCCACCTGTTCCTATATTTCCCTACCACCTACCTATACTAGTGACAATTTATAATGGCCAATTTACCTATCAACCTGCAAGTCTTTTGGCTTGTGGGAGGAAACCGGAGCACCCGGAGAAAACCCACGCAGACACAGGGAGAACTTGCAAACTCCACACAGGCAGTACCCGGAATCGAACCCGGGTCCTTGGAGCTGCGAGGCTGCGGTGCTAACCACTGCGCCACTGTGCCGCCAACTGTATCTGGTTCTTTATCTTCTTTACGTTTTCTTTATTCATTTGATTGTCATCAGTGAATAGTTTTTGCAGGGTGATTGGAAGTATATCTGTTTAAAACATGGAAAGGTACCTCCAGAGTCCCAAATGATTCAATTGGTATCTGTACAGCTCGTGTGGCACCGAGTCATACAGATCAGCCATTGATTTGGGCTGCGTTAACTGTTGTCACCCAGGACGGCAATGGGGGCACTCCAATTGGCGTCAGGGTGCTTGGATTAAAGAGGGGTTAACCCCAACTTGTATCCCATACCTCATCACTTTCTAGTGACACATTAATGTTACATCTCACATCGGAGCCAGGCTACAACCTTCAAAGAACTAGGGCTGGTTTTTGTGTTGTGCTTGTGAATGTCCTTGTCCTGCCATTAATAATAATCATTCAATGGACAGATTTGAATCATGTAATGGCAAGATGTCATTATTGATTTAGCTACTTTTTCCCACAATTAAAACAATATTTTGTTATTATTATTCCCATTTTGCACATTTCTTACCTCCTATTCCATTTAGGTTCCTTCCCCTCTGCCCCAAGCAAGATGGTGACGAGACCTCCTCTAACAGACCAACTGAGAGTTGCATGAGAGAGTCATTCCTTTCTTTCCTTCCCCTTGGGGACAGTCAGTCACTGCCCCATGTACGATAAGGATGTCTTCCATCAGTAGATTATGGGACACCAGCAAGACTCACCTTCCTGCCACATGAAGTATGGGATGCCTCCTGCTAGGAAAATGGGTGTCGCCCGGGGGCAACGACAATAAAAGGATGTGAAGGTCAGCACTGCCACTGAAAACCAACCTCCAAGCCCTGGCTCAGAAGAGCTCCATATACTGTACCAAAAAAACTTATTAAAGACATATTACCTTTTTGCAGACAGAGTAGGGATTGAGTTATGGTAACGCAACATTAACGAGCATGGCAGCAATTTTCACCATAAGCAATGAAGTTATTGTGAAAAGCTTATATCATCCACAGAAGCTGTTATGTGAAGATCCCATTGCTTGTCCTCTTGCAAGAAATACACAGGCAGCCTTTTAATTTCTGTTGGAAAATAAAGGGTCATTTCAGAACATTGTATGTGGAAATGGGTTAACATTTTTCAAGATCGATGACACTGAAAAGTTACTACCAAATAAAAGCTTTGATTATGTCTGAAATTTTAACTTGCAGACAGCGGTTGCTCATAAACTCCCTATGTTTACATACTAGTTCTTTGCCAGATTAAGCATAAATGGCAAATATAAATTTGACTTCCCTACCCAATAAACATGAGTGCTTCACAGAAAATGTAAAATAATCTGCTCAATCTATCTGGATTCCTCCAGATAAGGCATAAATATATTTCTTTCTAATTAGCATACTAGAAAGGTATGCTGGCTTGCTTTTATTGGCATATCCAGTGCAGAAATTGCTCCTGTAGGCCTTAACTTGCAGAGAAGAGGGTGACTTATTGGGGTTGACTTTACCAACGTCTACTGCTGTCGGGGGAGCCTCGCATATCAGAATATCAGGGGTTGCCCACCCCTGTCCCAACTGGCGTGCTGGCAGGTGAGGGTCCCAATAGTCCACGTTCTGTATGGTTCTAAGCTCTGGGGTCCTGTTCACTGGATCTGGAGAATAGACATCAGAAAGAGCATCATCGTCTCGGGCTTGGCGCTTTCATCAGCAGACGATCAACCGTAAGGAATTGGAGGGGGAGAGACATCAGAGCTAATTGCAGTAATGGAAGTAGGGGATATAAACCATGGCAAAAAGCAATTTCATACGTGCCCCCTCCATACTCTGATAGAAACAGCGCCTATGTTCCTAAGGTTTCCCATCAATTTTGTGGAGCAAACTATTCTTAATGTTAGTGCCACTCTTCGCCCAGCTCCTTCCTCCTCTTTAACTTGTTGAGATCACAAACTCTGCACATTCAACCTCTCCAACGTACTATACACTGGGTCTTCTATTGAATGCCTGTGTTCAGTTGCTATCATAACATATATAGCAGTATACATGGTGACATTATACAGAACATAGTGTTGTATGCAGCTGCTATAACTGTGTCACATCAGGCGCCAAGCTTGTCAGCTAAAATAACATGAACCAAGGAAAGCCCCTTAGTAAGTGTATGTAAGATAAATATTTGGAGTAGTGAAGGTAATGACAGTAAAATAGCCAGATATTAGTAGCTAGAATAACTGAAAGTATGTCCAGTACCAATTTCATTAGATGTTTCAGGTCAAAACCAGATCATGGCGCTTTTGTTACTGACATATTCACTCGCACAACACTCCTCGTCAATTAATGTTACAGAAATGTTGGCAGATATTTTCTTGGGGAAGGGAATGGGATGGGTGATGTAATTGTTATGACCAGGTGAGAGGGGTCTAGGGGTTCGCTGTCGGCCTTTGCCTTGTTTAACCGTAACAGGGTTTAACTTTTCAAAAAAACACCGTGTTTTAGCTGCCCCTTAGTGAATCCTTATTCAATTTTCCAATTGTAAGGCAAAGAAATCAATTCAGACAGGTTTTCTTAGATTTTAAACAAGAAAGGTAGAAGTTTCCTAAACTTAAAACTCTAATCCGGGTACCGACTATGAATATGCGATGTGACCACGCTAGCGTGCATACGCGATAAACACACACGCAGATAGAGACAGAAAAGTAGAAAAGAATAAAGGGGAAATGTTTGAGGCAATAGATGGGTTTCTATTTTACTGTCCTTTGAGTTTGCTGTGAAGTCTTTGGTTGCTGGTCAGACTTGCAGTTCGTTGGGGCCCAGTGCACACTTCAACTTGTTCCGATGTAGGAGTATTTTCTGTCTTGAGGTATACGTGTCTTCTGTCGGTCCGGTGGCTTGGGAGAAAGCGAGAGAAAGAGTCAGCCAGATGAGAGATTTGCCTGTTTCAGTTTCAAACTTCCTTCTGAATTCAAACTGCCCTGTGGCTAGTTCAAAAAAACCTGGATCAGCCAGTTAGTCATGTGACAAGTTCTGGCTTTTTGGATTGTATCACCTTAGCAGTCTCTGGAATGCTCTTCCTTACAACTTCAATGTCTGGTGATCAAAATTCATTTGGGTTAATTGGGGCAGGGAATAGTCCTTTGACTCCACAAGCAGCGTCTTTTAGTTTGCACATGTCCTTCTAGCCCAGTGTCTGGTGATTTTTTTTTAAACAAGTCCTTTCTTCACTCCAGCAACAGTTTAAAATTAATGTTCATGTGACAAAATTAATATGCCTCATGCTTGGCAGGTTGGGGTCTGCATAACATAATAAATAGAATTCCTTTTAAATACAGCATGTTGTTACGACCAGATGTGAAAAGGGTCTTGGGGTCTCTCTCTCAGCCTTCACCTGGTCTTACCATAACAGGGTTTAATTTTAAACACACCGTGTTTTTAGCTCCCCCTTGGTGAATCCTCATTCACCACTTTCCAATTATAAGTCAAAGAAACCAGCGTAAACAGATTTTCGCAGGTTTAAAGAAGAAAAGTTGAAATTAATTAAACTTGAATTTGAACTCTAATTTGGTTGATGCCTACGGATACACAGCATGCCCACGCTAGCATGCAAATGCAACATACACATGCAAATGGAGACAGAAAAGAGCAGAAGGAAAATAAAGTGGAAAAGTTTGAGGCAATATCTGAAGAGTTTTTGTTACAGCTCTTCGAGCTCACTGTAGAGTCCTTGATTGTGGGTAGATCTTGCTTTACATTGGGGCCCAGTATTTTTCTTAAACCTTGTTCACCGTAGGAGACTTTTCTCTCTTGGGGTTCATGTGTCTTCAGTGGATTCAAAGCTTATGAGAAAGAGATGGGAGCAGACAGGAGAGATCTTCTCAGTACAGGAGCAAGCAGTCTTTCTGAGTTCAAACTCTCTGTGGCCAGTTCAAAAGAAAACCCTGGAACAGCCTGTTAGTCATGTGACCAGCTGGTCTAACCAGTCCTGGCCCTTGTGGATTGTATCCTCCTTAGCAGGCCCCGGAATGCGCTTCCTCACCTTCGATGTCTGTTAGTATGTTAATGTTTTTTTTCAAGCCACGACTGATCTGTTTAACAAGTCATTTTCTCACTCCAGCAACAGCTAAAAATCAATGTTCATATGACAAAACCAATGTGCCTCATTCTTGGCAGGTGGGAGCCTGCATGACAATGTGCACAACAATTTGCATTAATATAGCACTTTTATCATTGTAAAATGTCTCAAGGCACTTCACAGGAGTGTTATCAAACAAACTTTGACACTGAGCCACATAAGGAGTCATTTGAACTGGTGACCAAAAGCTTGGTCAAAGAGGTAGGATTTTAGAAACACCTTAAAAGAGGAGAGAAGGAGAGAGAGATAGAGAGGCGGGAAGTTTTAGGGAGGGAATGCCAGAGCTTGGGGCCGGGTAGCTGAAGGCATGGTCGCCAATGGCGGTACAATGAAAATCAGGAATGCGCAAGAGGCCAGAATTAGAGGAGTGCAGAGCTCTCAGAGGGTTGTAGGGCTGGAGGAGATTACAGAGATAGGGAGGGGCAAAACCATGGGTTACACATTGCAACAGTACTAGATGCTATTTAATTTTTTTTAAAGTTGGAATTTTTTTAGTTCAAAAAAGTGATATCCCACAGACGCACGCGACAGAATACAGCTTCAAGAAGATAATGTTTTTTCTTTTTTTTAAGCTGCCTCTGATTTAATGTTGATATTTTAGGAGCTTTAGTTCACTGTTTTAAAGCACCTTTCCCTGATCGTGTATCATTTGAAACAGAAAGCTGTAACTTGCAGAGGGATCCAGAAACAAAACCCCAAATTACATTTGGATTGCCAAAGGAGATGCTGATTATGCAGGAAGTGGCTGTCTGAGCAATGACCTGCATTAAAAAGCAAGGAGAAGCTGTTTAAGATCAACCTAACATGTCCTGACAGCTATTGTGTAAATAATTCAAACAGATATTTATTTAAACTAAAGTTATAAAATGTGAAGCAATTTCGTGAAGTCAACATTCTGACCCACCGAAACCGAGGTCAATTTGGGCCAATGGGGAAATCTTCCAGTGGCTGGAGTTATACCTAACACACAGGAAAATGGTCAAAGTTATTTAAAACCAGTCAGCAGTGTTCTAGAGCATTGGTGTGGGAGTTATTCAGGGGAGCGTTCATCTTCAGCTGCTTTATCAATGACCTTCCCTCCCTCATGAGATCAGGTATGATCAGCTCACTGATGACTGTGCAGTCTTCAGTTCCATTCACAACTCTGATAAATAAAGTAGCCCTTGCTACAGCAGGACCTGGACAGCACCAAGGGTTGGGCTGACGAGTGACAGGTAACATTCACAGAATTATGTAGAAAATACAAGATAGTAACAGGCCATTCAGCCCCAACCTGAGATTCTTATAGCCTTATCCACGCTGAGATTCTGCTTTTAATGTCTTCCTAACCTGAATATCCAAATCCCTCTGCTTTTCCACATCACCCAAACTTCCCCCATTCAAAATATAATGAAGAATTTTTTTGTGAAATATGCTACCTTACATTTTCATCTGCTTTTATTTGCCCATTTCACCATCTTAACAATATCCCCTCTTCCTGCCACACCCCCACAACAAAACTTTTTATGCACATCTTGAACTGCGAATAGGCGCAGGTTCTATCCCAAATTTCAGCCCCCCAATCCCCAACAGGCCATCCACCTTCAAAATTTCAGGACCTAAGTATTTTCTGTGCTCTGTGAATATTGATATCCGGGTACTTTAATATTAACAGACCATTATTTTTGGTCTGTAACATTGATAACAAACCTCAATCAGTAGAGTGAGCATGATATTTCCTTAAAACTGGGTTATGTGGCATATATGCTGGCCAACCATTTTAACAATATTCTCTTATTCTATCACATACCTGGTCTTCTTACTGCAGGTTTCTGATTTCACTCAATGTTTTAGGTATTGCTGGTAAATGCTCAGTTGTTGTCAAAGCAAAGACTTCTATTTCCTCCAGAAGTAAGACATCTCTTTCTTCAGGTTTTGAATTGTTGCTCTTGATAACCCATCTGCTGTTATTTGCTGTTTTACCTGGGACATATTCGGTCAACAAATTAAACTTAATTAGTTTTAGTCGAAATCTTTGTATCCTTGGCGGTAACTTTGCTAGCTCTTTCGAATTAACAACATCATGAGTGGTTTGTGGTCGGTTTCAATCTTGAACGTAAGGCCCGATATGTAGTCAGAAAATGTTTTTCATGCCCAAGTTGCTGCTAATGCTTCCTTCTGAATAACTGCATATTTCTGTTCGGTTTCAGTTAACAACCGAGAAGTGAAATACACAGTTCTGCATCTTCCATCCTTCTGGGATTTGAAACAAGATTGCACCTAATCCTGTTGCTGATGCATCCGCCTCTATTATGATCATTAGCTCTGGATCATAGTGTGCTAACACCCCCGACCAAGTTAATATCTCTTTGATTCAAAGGATTTTTTCTGACTTTCTCCCCAGTACCATATATTACTGCTCTTTAGCAGTTGTCGCAGGGGCTCGTTTATAGTAGCTAAATTTAGTAAGAATTTCCCTACCTGATTCACCATTCCTATGGATCTTTGTGGTTCTGCTATGTTCTTTGGTTCTGGGAAATCTTTTATCACCTTCATCTTCTGTGGATCTGCCTTGATCTCTGATCCATCAATTACGTGACCAACAAACTTCACTGTTGTTTACAAAAATACACACTTATCATTTAGCATGAGACCTGCTTCTTCTAGTCTTTGTATACCAGCTCTTACCCTTGTGTCATGTTCCTTCTGGTTTGCTTCATGTATTAGGACGTTGTCCGTGTGACAGATTATTCCCTCTAAGCCTTCCAGGATTCTTGACATCGTTCCCTGAAAGATCTCTGGTGTCGATGTTATACCAAATGGTAAACTGTTGAAACAAAATCTCTCAAATGGTGTTATAAATGTTGTCAGCAATTTAGACTCTTCTTCCAACAGTAACTGCCAGAATCCACTGTTTGCATTTAATTTCATAAATATGGAGCTTTTTCCCAGTTTTGCTAAACTTTCATCCAGTGATGCCAGAGGATGGAAATCTCTCTTTACTGCTTTGCTAAGTTGAGTGAGGTCTACACAGATTCTTATGGATCCATTTGGTTTCTTTACTGGAACCATACCAGAACATTATCTAGTTGGTTTACTTACTGCTGGTATCCCTCCTTGGTTCCCCATTGCTTCTATTTCTTTTTCAGCAGTGGATATGGGACCTTCCTCGGTGTGAATAAACACACAGGCTCTGCCTCTTTCCTCAGACTTGTGATAGTCTGTCTTCAATTTTCCCAATTCTCTAAACATCTTTGGGAATTCAGCCCTAAAATCTCTTGGTTGTTTCTCTTGTCCCTTAATTTCTTCTACCCTACATACCAATTGTAGGTCAACACATGCCTTCCTGCTCAGTAATGAACTCTGATTCATAATAATTTAGAGCATTTCAGGAATTTCTTTATTTTTGTATCTTAAAGTCATTCTCAGTTCCCCTATAATTTTCAGCTCTATGCCTCCAGGCTCATATAGTTTCTTGGTTGTTGTTCTAAAGCTTCCCTTCTTTTGCCATGGTTCCTTATCTGATAGGAGAGAAACCGCTGCTCCTGTGTCTAAGTTAAAGCTACTTTTATTTTCTCCTACCATGGTATCTGCTGTCCAGCAATTTTCATTTGCTCCTTGTATTTCTCCTAAGAAAGGAGTTTCAATCATTTGCTCATCTTGTACCTTGTTTATTCCCCTGTTTAAACAATTTGTCCCTTTGCTGGTTTGCAGCATTTGCTTCTTGCTGCAACACATCGACTAGAAATGTCCCTTTTTTCTACATGGGAAACATTCTGCCTCCCTGGCTGGGCAATTTTCCCACCAATGTCTCTCTCGGCTACACCTACTACAATTCAGTGCTGCTGCCTCTGGATGTGATTCCCGCCTTTTGGGTTTTTTGGCCCCATTCCGTTCTGTTTTTTTCACAAACTCCACTGAGTCTAATGTCTTTGAGATTGGACTCTCCCCTCGAACTACACGTCAGTTATATTTTCTAATCTCCCACTATCTGCTTAGCTGAATGGCTTTTTGTAAACTCAATCTTCCCTCGACTGTGAGAGATCCGACAGTGCTTCGTCAATAACCCCGACTACGATTCTATCTCGAATCAATTCCTCACGCAAGCTTCCATACTCTGAATCTTCCACGACCTTGTAAAGGTCATTAATAAATGATTCAACACTTTCCCCTTTTCTCTGGGTGCGCTTACTAAATTTTGCCCATTCAACAATAACAGTTTTCCTGATCTTTAAATACCCTTCTATAGCTTTCATGACTTCAGCATAAGTAGTTTGCTTCTCATTGATGCTTTGGGTTATGAGAATTCCATCTGCATCTCCCCCAAGGCATATAACAATATACTGACCTCCTCTTTTTCTGGTCTCTTTGCTAAACCTGACGCAAAATGGTACCTCTTCAAACTCTGGACTCATTTCAGCCACGTCTCGGCTTGGTTCAAACCTACTATCCGTGCAAAGGCCTCTGGCAAAGGCAATGAATTTTCCATCTTGTGTTTTTTTGATGTTATCATTTCATCTCTTCCACAATCACTTTTCTGCTGGCACCATGTAATAAAGGTAACTGGAGTTTATTTACAAACATCTATCATCTGTGGCTGCCACTACAATATACCTCACACCAGGCTCTGTACAATCCATGACATCACATCCTATAACGATACTTACAGTCTATTTGCAGATCTACCTAGCAACAACCTACATCACATTATACCACACTTAAAGGGATCATCGACTACTTTCAGGTTAATTGCTGATTGATTTCTACTGACTCTTGCTGAGTTTGTAGAAGTGCTGTGAGTTTTTTTACTGCTGCTTGTTGGTGAAATCCGCAACGTGTGCTTTTACATCCGATGAAGGCCTTGTTTCTGCTCACACCACTTGCTCCCAGTCATGAGTGCAATAGTTACTTAGCCTGTAGGTTGTCAGAGAGATTGAGCAGAGGCGACACAGAGGAGGAGTAACCTCAACCTCAGTGAGGAACAGATTGTGCAATGTCGCTCTTTTGTGAAGGAGGTACTCACCTGCAACCTTAGGGCAAGGTGAGGACGGCACTGCCAGTGGCTGTGAAGGTGATCATGTCCATGAAATTCTTCACATCTGGATCCTTCCAGGCTGGAACAGGTGGCGTCTGTAACATCTCCCAGCTTGCTGCCTGCTGCTGAATAAAGGAGGTTACTGGCTGCCAGGAGAGGGAAGCGCATTACATTCTCCCTGACCAGAGAGAAGCAGGTGGAGCAAGCACATGGCTTTGCTAGGATCGTGGGCTTCCTCATGGTGCAGGGTGTCATTGACTGCAAACACATGGCTTTGCTGGTGCCATGTATGATTGCAGAGATGTACCACAACCCCAAAGGGTTCCACTCCCTGAATGTGTTTGGTGTACGACAGTATCCTGGCAGCAGTCAAGATCACAAGAACACAAGAAATAGGAGTAGGAGTAGACCATATGGCCCACCGAGCCTGCTCCACCATTCAGTACGATCATGGCCGATCTGGGGCTTCTATTCCATTTTCCTGCCTGCTCCCCATATCCTTTGATTCCCTGCAAGACCAAAAATCTGTCTATCCCAGCTTTAAATGTATTCAATGATGGAGTATCCGCAACCCTCTGGAGTAGAGAATTCCAAAGATTCACAACCCATTGAGTGAAGTAATTTCTCCTCATCTCAGTCCTGAATGATTGACCCCTTATCCTGAGACTGTATCCCCGTGTTCTAGATTCCATGACCAGTGGGAACGATTTCTCAGCTTCTACCCTATCAAGCCCTTTCAGAATCTTGTATGTCTCAGTTAAATCGCCTCTCATCCTTCTAAACCAGAGAATATAGGCCCAATTTACTCAACCTCTCATCATAGGACAACCCCCTCATCCCAGGGAACAATTTAGTAAATCTTCGCTGCACTGCCTCCAGTGCAAGTATATCCTTTTTTAAACGTGGAGACCAAAACTGCACACAGTATTCCAGGTGCGGGCTCACCAAAGCCCAGTACAATTTTAGTAAGAATTCTTTATTCCTGTACTCCAATTCCTTTGAGGCCAACAAGCAATTTGCCTTCCTAATAGCCTGATGCACCTGCATGTTAACTTTGTGCATTCCTTGTACGAATACCCCAAGTCTCTCTGAACATCAACACTAACCAGTTTCACACCTTTTAAAAAATATTCTGCTTTTCTTACACAATATCCCATTTGTCATCTTGTTGCCCACTCACTTAGCCTGTCTATATCTCTTTGCAGCCTCTCTACATCCTCCCCGGCAAGATAAGAGCTCATGGTGTTGGGGTAATATGCTAGCATGGATTGGTTAACAGACAGGAAGCAGAGAGTGGGCATAAATGGGGCATTTTCAAGTTGACGGGCAGTGAATAGTGGGGTGCCACAAGGATCAGTGCTGGGGCCTCAGCTATTTACACTCTTTATTAATGACTTGGATGAAGAGACAGAGATTAATGTATCTAAGTTTGCTGATGATACAAAGCTCAGTGGAAAGGTAAGCTGTACTTATAAAAGCTCTTACAATCTATTTTTATATTGCTGGCTAGTTTACTCTCATATTCTATTTTTTCACTTTTTATCAACTTTTTGGTGACCCTTTGCTGGTTTCTGAAACACTCCCAATCCTCAGACTTGCTACTATTTTTTGCAACATTGTAAGCCTCTTTTAGTCTAATGTTCTCCTTAACTTCCTGAGTGAGCCATGGATGGTTCTTTCTGGATGAATTTTTGTTTTTGAATGGAATGTCCTTTTGTTGAACCCTTTGAATTGTTTCTTTAAATGTTTCCCAATGTTCATTTTCCGCCATACCTTCCAGTCTATTTACCCAATTAACCTTATCCAGTTCTCCTCTCATACCTTCATAATTGGCTTTGCTTAAATTTAAGATTTTTGTTTGTGATTGAAATGTGTCACTTTCAAACTTAACATGAAATTCAATGGTATTATGATCACTATTTCCCAGTGGATCTTTTACTATGACATTGCTTCTTAACCCTGCTTCATTACACAATACGAGATCTAAGATAGCTTTATCCTTAGTTGGTTCTACAACGTATTGCTTCAAGAAACTGTCACGAAAGCATTCTACAAATTCATCTTCTAGACCTCTATTGCCAATTTGATTGTCCCAGTCTATATGCAGATTAATGTCCCCCACAATTAATACATTACCTTTTTTACATGCTCCAATAATTTCCTGTTTAATGCTCTGTCCAATAATATAACTATGATGATAACTATATGATGCCTTTGTTCTGTAACTGTCTACTGTACCATCAGTATTTGAGACACCATGTTATACCAGAGGGTGGCTGCTGGGTGACGAGGGCTATCTGCTGATCACCTGGCTCATGACTCTGGTGCGTAACCCACACACACATGGGAAGCATTCATATAACCAGAGCCAGGCTATCATACAGAATGACGATTGAGGTGCTTAACCAATGCTTCCGTTGCCTGCACCACTCTGGAGGAGCCCTGCAGTGCACGGCAGAGTGTGTGCCACTATTTGTCATGGTCTGCTGCACCCACCACAGCCTCACCATCATGAGCCACAGCCCTTGACACCAGGGATTCAGTGAGAAGGAGAAGGAGGAGGTGGATGTGGAAGGGAGGAGGCAACCAACACATCCACTTTCCAGCTGGGCAATCCATGATTAGCTCTACCGACTATGGTACCAGTGAACCACAACCCCAATTCCCTATTCAATAATAGTCCCACACCTTACCTTCCCTCTGTTACTGACCATCACAGTATCCTCAGTCACAATGCTGAAATAAAAGCCAGTACAAAGCAACCATTCCAACCCAATTTTATCAATCAAACCATCCAATGTTCAATGCGAAAGTCACCTCAAAGCAACCATGTGCATTCGCTTAGTATTTCCATGTCTGTTTGCCTGGTCTAGGGCTCCTACATGGTGCTATCCAGTGGCTGCAGCATGGCTGGTGGAAGGCTACTAAACTTTATGGGGGAGACTACAGATGCTCTTGCAGCATGTGCATCCCTTGCCCAAGAAGGCCCTGCTTCAGACTCACCACCTGGGCATGGGCAGCAGCAGACGGAGAGATGGTGGCATAGTGGTAATGTCACTGACTATTATGCAGAGGCCCAGGCTAATCCCCTGGGACATGGGTTCAAATCCCACCATGGCAGCTGGTGGAATTTGAAGCATTAATTAATTAATTAAAATATGGTATTGAAAGCTAGCCTCAGTAATGCTGCCATAAAACTATCAACAATTGTTGTAAAAACCCATCTGGTTCGCTAATGTCCTTTAGGGAAGGAAATCTGCTGTCCTTTCCTGGTCTGGCTCCAGGTGACTCCAGACCCACAACAATGTGATTGACTCTTAACTGCCCTCTGAAATGGCCTAGCAAGCCACTCAGTTCAAGCGCAATTAGAGATGGGCAACAAATGCTGACCTTGCCAGCGACACCCACATCCCATGAAAAAATGTTAAAAAAAATGTCTGGGCTGGCTGGCAGACGGACAACAGCAATGCACAACACTCCCAAGCCATCCCAACCCCAACTAACCTCCCTTTGCCTTGCCGGGGCCCTGCCAATTGTCCCCGGTGAGGCCCCAAAAACTTACCTGAGTTCCGGGGATGTCCTTCCTCTTGCCTCCGATGACTGTGTGTAGTCCCAGCAGTGGCCACGCTCCCAGTGGCACTGGTGGGATGAAGGTGCTGCCGGCCCACTGATTGGCCGAGAGCTCCATTAGGCGGGACTTCCTGACTCGAGGAGGTGCAAATCCTGCCCAAGACCAATTAAGGGCCTGGGGAGTGAAAAATCCCAGCATGGCTCCTCAGGCCTGGTGGAGGCAGGCTCGGCGCCAACTTTTCGGTGGGCAGGGCCTCCTGCCAAAGGTAAAATTCCAACCATTGTTTTTGGTCCCCGCTCAAATCTCTGTTCCCTAGCTACTGATTCCATCCCTCTCCTTGGAAACAGTATGAGACTAAACCAGACTGTTTGCAACTTTGGTATCATAGTTGACCCCGAGATGAGTTCCGACCTCACATTCACACCATCAGTAAGACTGCCTATTTTCACCTATGTAACATAGCCCAACTTCACCCCTATCTTAGCTTATCAGCTGCAGCTGAAACCCTCATTCATGCTTTCGTTACCTCTAGACTTGATGATGCCAGTGCACTCTGGCTGATCTCCCACATTCTACTGTCTGTAAGCTTGAGGTCATCCAAAACTCTGCTGCCCGTGTCTTAACTTGTACCAAGTCCCGTTCCGCCATCACCCCTGTGCTCGTAGACCTACATTGGCTCCCAGTCAAGCAATATCTTGATTTTAAAATTCTCATCCTTATTTTCAAATCCCTCCAGGGCTTCGTCCCTCCCTATTTCTATAATCTCCTCCAGCCCATCACCCCTCCAAGACATCTGCGCTTCTCTAATACTGGCCTCTTGAGCATTCCCGATTTTAATCGCTCCACCATTGTTGCTGCGCCTTCAGTCGCCTAGGCCTGAATATTACGACCGAGGCGGGAGGAGTCTTATCTTGTTCCACCTCTCCACAGGTCACAACGTATCTTTTTAAAATGGTTACCCAGTTACCGATGCAGTCAATCATAGACTCTACTTTTTATCCCAGAATAAAATACACCAACCAGGTTTCTTTTATCAGCAACAAAATGATCAGTTTATTATAAAACAAGACTTAACCAGTAATGAAGCAAAGCATTAACACCAATCCTCCAGTCAGGCGCTCCTTTAAAATCTACTTCTTTGACAAAGCTTTTGGTCATCTGACCTAATATCTCCTTATGTGGCTCAGTTTGTCTCGTGCTCCTGCAAAGCGCCTTGGGATGTTTTATTATGTTAAAGGCACTATAATATAAGTTGTTGTTGTAGCAGTGCATTGAGTACAATGTGCCATTTTAAGATACATTCACGGACTTTGACCACCCGTGAGGTCATTGAATCTCTTTCGGCTTCCATGCAGGTCCTTGGGGCTATGCTTTGGGCATTGACCGTGACAGCTATCTACTCCCATTGCCTTCTCGGGCCTCATCCAACTTTTCCTCCACTATTCCTGCCTTTCTAAATGAGTCCATCGTTTCCCTGTAACTTTAGACATTGCCACAGGAGATTTGTTGTTAATGTATGAACCGGTAGCATTGTTAAATACTTGATTTATAACCAGTTGTTTGTATGAAAATAAATAGGAGATGTATGTCGACGACTGGTGTGGTACAATTTATTTCCCATCAGTGTGCCAATCTGATAGCTCAATTGTTTAAAAACAAATCTCCCATTAGCTCTTGTGTGAAGCAAGATTAAAATGCGTTCGGCAAGTAATTAAAGGGAAATGTAGAGTCTAATTTTAAACATGAGCAACATTGATGCACAAATTACAGACCTGTTCTGATGATGTCACTGCAAACTTTTTTTCTCAGTCTGCTCCTATTCTCAATTATGAGACAGTTTCCATGAAGGAAGGGGAATGAAGATGGCACTCAAGTGCATTGACATCTAATGTTCATTCCTGCTGCATGAAGATGCAGTAAGGTGGATTTTACACTGCACTGTGCCTCAGAAATCAACAATGAGAATAAAGGGAACAAAGATCCCCATTACATCAGGCCTCCGCCTCCAAATGCACTTCCCTGGGTCTGTCCCACAGTAGATCTGTAGGCTTGGGGCCTGTAGTAGATGCAGGCCCAGCATGCATGGAGCATAAGGGGTTTGCCAGACTCCTGGCTCACCTTGCTCTTCCTGGTTTTGTTGGACACCCAAGGGCAAGGGTGCATGAAGAAGCTTGGTACAAAGGGCCAAGTGTCATGGTCCATGCAGGCCAGAGGCTCTGTAGGAAATCCAGGGCAGCTTCAAGACTCTAAGATTATTCAGGTACTTTTCTCCCTTCCCCTCCCTGGTGAGCACTGCACCCAATTCAGTCCAAAATATGGCAATTGGGGTCCTGAGTGAATCACAGGACCCCAATTAGCAAATTAAATGGGCTGATCACCTGCTTTGGGGGCCCTCAAGGCACCCAGTGGTAGGCCTGGAAGAACATTGTTTGATCACAGCAATGGTGGTATCAGGGCGACAGGGCATCATTTTCTGGGTGCTACCGCCCCACTTCCACCAGGCAAGGAAAGCTGAAAATTCCACTGATGTTTCGTAAATGGAAAATGATGGAAGATCAAGGAGTCCCTGGTAGCTTTTCTGTAATGAATGAGATTTGAGCTCAGTGATGATCCTGACCCATTACTGCCTTATCAAAACTTGCTTTTACTTTCCCATCACCTTCACTCACATTTGCTAGATGTGCAGAGAAAATGTGCATCTCCTTCAGATTCCAAACCTTTGCAGTATTGAAACTCTGCATATATGTTTTATCATCTGAAATAGATGAATACATATTATAGAAAGGATTCCAGTTTAGTCTGTGGATGAAATTGCAAACTTGTGCAACTCTCCAAAATGCTGGCTGGTTTAGCGCACACTGCTGGAATCTTGTTTTCATTCAGCATGTTTGCTCGGATTTGAATTGAGCATGTTTATAAAGTCTATGAATGAGTTCTTCTATCAGTGACCTGTTGGGACCATAGATGACGTGTTAAAAGGTATGAGTTGAAGGCTACTTCTTGCATGGATGGGAAAAGTTCTTTTGAACAAATGGTGAGTCAAATAGTTTCCAGCGTAGACAAATCCTGCAGCTAACGCAGACAATGGGATTGTTTTTTTAAAGCTTGTTACATTCCCCAAAAAATTAGATCTCAACCAAGACACATTAGAACACTCAAAGTTATGTTCAGAAGCCTACAGAGTGGAACAGTGGTTTCAGTGAAAAAGGCAATGCCTAGACTGAACTAAAAACAGAAAATGTTACAGAGTCATAGAGTTATACAGCATAGAAACAGGCCCTTCGGCCCATCATGTCTTTGCCGGCCATCAAGCACCTAACTATTCTAATCCCATTTTCCAGCACTTGGCCTTTAGCCTTGTATGCTATGATGTTTCAAGTGCTCATCTAAATACTTCTTAAATGTTGTGAGGGTTCCTGCCTCTACCACCTCTTCAGGAAGTGTGTTCAAGATTCCAACCACCCTCTGGGTGAAAAATTGTTTCCTGAAATCCCCTCTAAACCTCCTGCCCCTTACCGTAAATCTATGCCCCCGGTTATTGACCCCTCCACTAAGGGAAAAAGTTTCTTCCTACCTACCCTATCTATGCCCCTTATAATTTTGTATACTTCAATCATGTCCCCCCTCAGCCTTCTCTGCTGTAAGGAAAACAACCCTAGCCTTTTCAGTCTCTCTTCATAGCTGAAATGCTCCAGCCCAGGCAACATCCTGGTGAATCTCCGCTGCACCCTCTCCAGTGCAATCACATCCTTCCTATAGTGTGGTGCCCAGAACTGTACACAGTATTCCAGCTGTAGCCTAACTAATGTTTTATACAAATATACAAACTGGGTGGTTTTATTTTAATAAAAAAAAGTCAACAGATGAAACTCTCCGCTGAACATCATAACCTCCCTGCTCTTATATTCTGTGCTTCGGCTGATTAAGGCAATTATCCCATATGCCTTCCAAACCACCTTATCTACCTGTGCTGCTGCCTTCAGTGATCTATGGACAAGTACACCAAGATCCTTCTGACCTTCTGTACTTCCTAGGGTCCTACCATCCACTTGCCTTGTTAGTCCTCCCAAAATGCATCACCGCATACTTTTCAGGATTAAATTCCATTTGCCACTGCTCTGCCTATCTTACCAGCCCATCTATATCGTCCTGTAATCTGAGGCTTTTCTCCTCACTATTTACGACACTACCAATTTTTGTGTCATCTGAAAACTTAATTATCATACCTCCTACATTCACGTCTAAATCATTAATGTACACTACAAACAGCAAGGATCCCAGCACCAGTCCCTGCGGTACACCACTGGTCACAGGCTTCCAATCGCAAAAACAACCCTCAACCATCACCCTCTGCTTCCTGCCACTAAGCCAATTTTGGATCCACTTTGCCAAATTGCCCTTGTTGGAAATACTCAGCAGGTTTGGCAGCATGTGTGGAGCAAGAAACGGAGTTAACGTTTCAGGTGGATGATCGTTCACCAACATCTGCAGTATTTTGCTTTTGTATTAATGCCGAGACTGAGCCTTGTTTAATTATTTGCTAACTATTAATGCCAGGGCCAATGTTTTGATCACTGAAACAGTTTCATTAACTCAAGCTTGGATGTAGGGGTGAAATAAAAACAAGAAAGGCTGGAAATACTCAGCAGGTCTGGCAGCATCTGTGGAGAGAGAAGCAGAGTTAATGTTTCAGGTCAGTGACCCTTCATCAGAACTGGGGTAAAAAACTTGTTACTACATAGAATTACAAAGAAACAGGTCCATTCCAGAGTTTTTGCTCCACACCAGTCTCTTCATCTAACCATATCAGTGCAACCTCCTATTCCTTTACCCTCATGTGTTTATCCAGCTTCTCCTTAAATATATCTATGCTATTTGTCAACTTCATGTGGTAGTGCATTCCACATTCTGACCACTCTCTCGGTAAAGACGTTTCTCCTGAATTCCTATGAGATTTGTTAGTGACTATCTTATATTTATGGTACATAGTGGCTGCAAGTGGAAACATCTTCTCTGCATCGACCCTATTGAACCCCTTTATAATATTAAAGACCTCAATTGGATGACCCCTCGGTCTTCAAATCGCACAAATCATAGAAAATTTATGACATAGAAGGAGGCCATTCAGCCCATCTTGTTTGTGCTGGTCGATGAAAGAGCTATCCTGCCTAATTCCTGCACTAGGTTCATAGCCCTGCAGGTCACAGCTCTTCCAGCAGACATCTGAGTCCTTTTTAAATGTGGTGAGAGTTTCTGCCTCTCCCACCCTTTCAGGCAGTGAGTTCCGCAAGGCTACGGGCCAAGTGCTGGAAAATGGGATTAGAATAGATAGGTGCTTTATGGCCGGCATGGACACGATGGGCCGAAGGGCCTGTTTCTGTGCTGTATAATTCCCTATGACTAATCATTCTACCAATTACCTTAAATCTATGCCTCCTAGTTTTTGCCTCCTCTGCTGAGGTAAATAGGTTATCCCTATTTACTGTAGCTAGACCCCTCATAATTTTATGCACCTCAATTAAGTCGCCCCTCAGCCTCCTCTGTTCCAAGGAAAACAACCCCAGCCTATCCAATCAGTCCTTATAGCTAAAATTTTCCAGTCTTGGCAACATCCTCATAAATCTCCTCTGCACCCTCTCCAGTACAATCATATCTTTCCTGTAATGTGGTGCCCAGAACTGTATACAGTTCGAGCATAACCTCCCTGCTCTCATATTCTATGCCTCAGCTAATAAATGAATGCATGCCATATGCTTTCTTAACCACCTTATCAACCTGTCCTGCTACTTTTAAAGGATCTCTGGACATACACTCCAAGGTCCCTCTGTAAAAACATCAAGGCTTATGGGGATAGTGCAGGAAAATGATGTTGAAGTAGATGATCAGCCATGATCTCATTGAATGGTGAAGTGGGCTCGAAGGGCTGAATGGCCTACTGCTGCTCCTACTTCTTACATTCTTATGTTCCTCCACACTACTCAAGTATGCTCCCATTTATTGTGTATTCCCTTGCCTTGTTGCGCCTCCCAAAATGCAATACCTCATAGTTCTCCACTTTCAATTCCATTTTCTACTTTTCTACCCTACTGACCAGACCATCTATATCTTCCTGCAGTCTAAAGCTTTCCTCCTCACTATCAACCACATAGCCAATTTTTGTATCATCTGAAAACTTCTTTATTACACCTCCAATGTTTGAGTCTAAATTACTAATATGAACTACAAAAAAGCTAGTGACCGTGTACTGAGCCTTTCGGAACCCCACTGGTAACAGCCAATATTTTTTCAGGCCCTCTTTGCTTTCCTAATGTCCCTTTTAATTTCATCCCTACACTTCCTGTACTCTTCTAGGCTTTCTGTAGTATTATGCTCTCGACGCGTGACATAGGCATCCCTTTTTTTCCTTTCCCTTATCTTACCCTCTAATGCACCTTGTCATCCAGGGGGCTGTAGATATGACTATCCCTCCCTTTTTCTTTGTGAGAACATGTTTACCCTGAACCCTTTGAATCTCCTCCTCAAATGCCTCCCACTGCTCTGACACTAGTTTACATTCAAGTAGCTGTTTCCAGTCCACCTTTGCTAAATTCCTTTTCAGCCTAGTAAAATTGGCCTTCCCCAGTTTAGAATCTTTACTCCTATTTAATCTTTGCCCTGTTCCATAACTGTGCTAAATCGATCTGAATTATGATCACAACCACAAAAGTTCTCTCCAACTGATACTCCTTCCACTTGCCCAGCTTCATTCCCTACATCTAAATCCAGAATTGTTCCTTCTCTTGCTGGGCTTGTGACATACTGGCTAAAAAGGTTCACTGAATGCAATTTAGCAATTCTGTGCCCTCTGTACCTCTGTACACTGTCAGAATCTCAGTTAATATTTGGGTATTTGAAATCCCCCCATTACTGCCTTACTGTTTTTGCATTTGTCAGAAATTTGCCTACAAATTTGCTCTACTATCTGTTTGGGGGTCTAGAGTACACTTCCAGCAGTGTGATTGCCCCTTTTATGTTTCTTAGTTAAGCCCATGTAGACTCATTTGATGATCCCTCTAGCATACCATCCCTTCTCATGTCTGTAATTGTTTCCTCAATCAATATTGCCATCCCCCTCTCTATCTCATCTGAAAACCCTGTAACCAGGAGCCTCTTTTAAGCCATGTTTCATTAATAGCTCAAAAAAAATCATACTTCCACGGTGCCCTCAGCTTATCTGCCTTATTCACCATCCTCCTTGCATTAGGTATATACCAACAAGCACAACAGGACTCCTTTTTTGTCTATTTTCCAACCTTTGTTTGCTCTGCTGTCCAAACTCTCTTGCTAATTTTCTGCCTTCCATTTCCAGCTCTGCTTTTCTCCCTTCTGAATCTATGCTCAGTTTCCCATCTGCCTGCCTAGCTAGTTTAAACCCTCCCCAACAGCACTAGCAAACTAGCCCATGAGGATTTTGGACCCCCTGTTGAGGTGCACCCTGTCCAGCCTGTACAGATCCCACCTTTTCCAGAACTGGTCCCAGTGCTCTAAGAAACTAAAGCCCTCCCCCCTGCACCATCTTTCCAGCCACGCGTTCATCTGCTCTATGCTCCTATTTTTGTACTCACTGGCATGTAGTGCATCCCTAATTACCCTTGAGAAAGTGGTAGTGAGCCACCTTCTTGAACCACTGCAGTTCTTGTGGTGAAGATACACCTACAGTGCTGTTCAGGAGGGAGTTCAAGGATTTTCACCCAGCAACAATGAAGCAACAGTGATATATTTCCAAGCAGGTTGGTGTGTGACTTGGAGGGGAACTTGCAGATGGTGCTGTTCCCATGTGCCTGCTGCCCTTGTCCTTCTAGGTGATAGAGCTTGCGTGTTTAGAAGGTGCTGTTGAAGGAGCCTTGGCGAGTTGCTGCAGTGCATCTTCTAGATGATACACACTGCAGCCACAGTGCGTCAGTGGTGGAAAGAGTGAGTATTGAAGGTGGTGGATGGAGTGCAAATCAAGCAGGCTGCTTTTCTCCTGGACAGTATTGAACTTTGTGAGTGTTGTTGGAGTTGCACTCATCCAGGCAAGTGGGAGAGTATTGCATCACACTCCTGACTTGTGCCTTATAGATAGTGGACAGGCTTTGGGGAGTCAGGAGGTGAGTTACGCACCGCAGAATTCCCAGCCTCTGACCTGCTCTTGTGGCCACAGCATTTATGTGGCTGGTCCAATTAGGATTCTGGTCAATGGTGACCCCCAGGATGTTGATAGTGGAGGATTCAGCGATGAATGTGAAGGAGAGGTGGTTAGACTCTCTCTTATGAGCAATGATCATTGCCTGGCACTTGTGAGAATGTTATTTGCCACTTATCAGCAGCTCAAGCCTGAATGTTGTCCAGGATTTTGCTGCATGCGGGCATGGACTGCTTCAGTATCCGAGGAGTTGTTAATGAAACTGAACACTGTGCAATCATTAGCGAACATCCCCACTTCTGACCTAATGATGGAAGGAAGGCCATTGATCAAGCAGCTGGAGATGGTCGGGCGTAGGACTCTACCCTGAGGAACTCCTGCAGTGATGTCTTTGCATTTAAATTGTGCCGTTAACATAGAAATTTATATAATGCTTCACAAATAAAGAAAGGGATAGACATCTCATGCCTTGATCTGGGAGTTGGGAGAGCTCTGTCAGAGCAATGATCTTTAAAGAGGCAGGTGAATAACTGGGAGGAGAATGGAATTCCAGAGACCAAGACCAGGATGGCTGATATTAGCATGTGGCTACTACCTTACTGAGTTAGGTGATTGTAAATTAAAAAGCAGATGAATGAGAAAAGAAACACGGCCATTTCATTATTTAAGGATTTTTATTTACTTTTATTTAAAACTTCTTTTATTTGATGTTCCAGCTGTGGACGGCCATTCAACAAACTGACGCATTCGGACAGCACAGGGGATCGAGCTGATGCACCAGTGAATTCACTGAACAGGACTGGTAAGCTATTTATCTCCAGCGTCTGCTGCACAGTCCTGAGCTAGGATTTAGCATTGATTCACCAGATAATAGTCACTGTTTGTTGTATGATTGCTTTTAAGAGTGATGTCCCTTTAACATCTTAACATGCTAATGACCAGGACGCAGTCATGTGATTTGAAGCTTGCGTCACTCTGCAACTGTAACACCCAGAGTAACGTTCTGTAAATAGTTTGCTCTGTACTCCACGTATCAAGTTAGCTGCAATAAACCTGTTTGAGATCTTCAGCATAACTGGGCTCCACGCATCTCATTTATGTTGCATCAGACAACATAAAAGAACTCATTACACTTGTTTGCTCTGTGGATTATCTAAACAGGATGCCGAGCTCTGCTACGTTCCTGCAGTTTGCTTTAATGATTTCACTGCTGGTCATGTGGAATGCACTCAGTTACAGGGCTTTCATTGGGAAGAGGTTGGGTGGTGAGCATGAGCAGGTACATTGAATTCTTTCATCCTTCAACTCAAACCCATAATAGTTGCGTGTGTCTTTTTTCTCTCATTTTGAACCTGCCCACTCAATGTTTCAGTACATAGTAGAGGAGGTGGAGAGACAGTCTTTGACAGTGTTTCTCATCATATAAACTGTCTTCACAATCAGTGCCTCGAGTCTGTTCTACCATTCAATTAGATCATAGCTGAACTGTACCTCAATTCCATTTACCTCCTTTGCTCCATATCTCATATTACCCTTACCCAACAAAACTCCATTGATCTCAGTCTTGAAAATTTCAATTGGCCCAGCATCCACAACCTTCTGGGGAGAGACTTCCAGATTTCCACTACCCTCTCTGTGGAAAAAATGCTTCCTGATTTCACACCTAAATGGCTTACCTCTTGGAACACATCCCCTTGTTCTGGATTCCTCCAGCAGAGGAAATAATTTTTCCTATTCTATCAAACCCTTTTATCACTTCCAACACTTCAGTTAGATCACCCCTCCATCATCATAACACAAGCCAGGTTTATACAACCTGTTTTCAGAATTTAACCCTTTAAGCCTGGATATAATTCTGATGAATCTGTGCTGCACCCCTGCAAGGCCTAAGGTGTGATCCCCAAAACTGACACAGTGCTCCAGATGGGGCTTGACCAAGGCCCTGTACAACTGAACATTTTAGTTCAACCGCCTTCAGATAAAGGCCAACATTCCGCTATTCGTTTTGTACTTGTGCATTAGCTTTCAGTGATTTATGTACTTGGACACCTAAATCCCTTTGCCCCTCTACACTTCCTTGTCTCTCACCATTAAGAAAATATTCTGATTTGTCTTTCACGGATCCAAAATGGATGACCTCACACTTCCCCACATTGAACTCCATCTGCCGTAACTTCAACCACACACTTAATGGTTTATATTATATTGTAACTTCTTGCTCCTATCCACAAAACCTCCTGTGCTTCCTAACTTAATGTCATCTGCAAACTTGGACATACAATAATGCATTCGACCCATTTCACAGCCATTTCATACCCACCCTGTCCATGTTCCATTTCACTGAAGGCACCAGAGACGAAAGTCGAACGAGTATATAATTGTCGGCCAATCCGTTCCCTCCTGTTTTGCACACCTTTTTACCCCAAAGAATTACCTGGACAGCATCACTCAACCAGGAGTGTGCTATAGTTTATCCAAATGGCTACAGACACCAAAGATGTTCCAGGAGACGTGTAAAAGGCCTAGTTTGTACCATAATTTATGGCAATTAGTTTCCTCATCCCAGAGTTATCATTCAAAGGACCAGGTACAACATGGAGACATGCTAAATTCTTATGAATATTTCTTTCTTGCAGATGACCCTGCACAAGCAACATCGGACTATGACAGCACCCATGAAACAAATAACAGTGACAGCAGTGATATCACACAGAATGATGATGAGCATGAATCTTGCTCAAAAGGGTTGGCACGATCCCTCAAAGGTTCTGACTGCAGAAGCTACAGGCCTGAAAACCTTATGTTGCATCATTTGATTCCAGCTGAGGTACTTCATTGGAATAAGTTTGTTTTGTGTGAAGCTGCGGAGACTTTGTGCACTGAACTGCGTACCTGTCACAGGGCAATTATTGGATTTAAACCCTTTTGCCAATAAGAAGGGTCTGGAAGCATAGAGGGATTCATCATTAAAAAGTACAAAAATTTGTCCATCACACTTCAAAATGTTACATATGCAAATTTCTGTCATACTTTAAGCTTGGTGACTCAAATAATCTTTGCAAACAACGTCAACAGATGAGCAATCTCATGTTAAGAAATAAGATAGCGACATATTTTCCAGTAGTTTCTACGACCTTTATAACTTCACCTCCCCCCCCCCCCCCCCCCGCCGCTCCCCAAGAGAAGGGGCTTGAGATTTAAAAGCAGTTGCCAATCTAAGCTCCCTGTAGCTGTGGGTTATACATTAGGTTTGTTTTTTCCTCTTTGATGCACACTGGGGAAAACATGTGAGGGATGAAAAGATTTTTTCACCGTCTGAAACTGCTGTCCTGATAGGGAAATAAGAATAAAGGAAAATGTTTTCTTTTAACCTTGAAACCTAAAAGAAATGTTTTACATTACTTAATTAACAAATCAACATGGTGGAAAGTCAAAGCTAAGAATATGGATAATAAACTGGTTCACTGCACTCTCTTGAGGCCAAAGCCTGCAACTGCATGTAGAGTCAAACGAGTGCAGTTAAACTTGTCCAGTTCACTGAATGTCACATTTAATAAGAAAATCCTGTTTTGAGCTTTACAGCCATCACAAAGAAAGTCTTACAAAAATGTGACAGTGCTGAGGCAGAAGATTTTTCAGTGGAAGGATGCAATGGATTTTTAAAATTCATTCTTGAGGTGTGGGTTTCACCAGCGAGTTTGGCATTAATTGCCTGTCCTTAGTTGCCCTGATACCACTGAATGGCTTGCTGGGTCACTTCAGAGAGTAGTTAAGAGTCAACCACTTTGGGACTGGAGTCACAATTAGGCCAGACTGGGGAATGACAAGTTTCCTTCCCTAAAGGACATTAATGAGTTGTTGGGCTTTTATGACTATCTGGTAACTTTATGGTCACTTTTACTGATACTTGCTTTTCACTTCCAGATTATTTTTAACTGATTTGTAATTCTCAAACTACCTTGGTGGGATTTGAACTCATGTTCTATAAATTATTAGTCCAGTAACATAACTACTTGTCCTGAGACTGTGTCCCTGTGTTTCACATTCCCTGACCAGTGGGAACAATGTCTCAGCTTCTACCCTATCAAGCCCTTTCAGAATCTTGTATGTCTCAATTAGATCGCCTCTCATTCTTCTAAACTCCAGAAAATATAGGCCCAATTTACTCAGCTGCTCATCACAGGACAACCCCCTCATCCCAGGGACCAATTAGTAAATCTTCGCTGCACTGCCTCCAGTGCAAGTATATCCTTTTTTAAATGTGGAGACCAAAACTGCACACAGTATTCCAGGTGCGGTTTCACCAAAGCCCTGTACAATTTTAGTAAGACTTTTTTATTCCTGTACTCCAACCCCCTTGCAATAAAGGCCAACATGCCATTTGCCTTCCTAATAGCCTGCTGCACCTGCATATTAACATTGTGCGTTCCTTGTCCGAGTACCCCCAAGTCTCTCTGAACATCAACACTTACCCAGTTTCAAAACTTTTAAAAAATATTCTGCTTTTCTGTTTTTATGACCAAAGTGAACAACTTCACACTTCCCTACATTATACTCCATTTGCCATCTTGTTGCCCACTCACTTAACCTGTCTATATCTCTTTGCAGCCTCTTTACATCCTCCCCGCAGCTTACCTTTCCAACGAGCTTTATATCATCAGCAAACTTAGATACATTAATCTCTGTCTTTTCATCCAAGTCATTAATATAGAGTGTAAATAGCTGAGGCCCCAGCACTGATCCTTGCGGCACCCACTATTCACTGCCTGTCAACTTGAGAATGCCCCATTTATGCCCACTCTCTGCTTCCTGTCTGTTAACCAATCCTCTATCCACGCTAACATATTACCCCCAACACTATGAGCCCCAATCTTTTATGTGGCACCTTATCGAATGCCTTTAGAAAATCTAGATATATTACATCTACTGGTTCCCCTTTATCTACCCTACTAGTTACATCCTCAAAAACTCTAATAACTTTGTCAAACAAGATCTCCCTTTAGTAAAACCCTGCTGACTTGTTCTAATCATACTATGCTTTTCCAAGTGCAATGTTAAGACTTCTTTAATAATAGTTTCCAGCATCTTCCCAACGACTGATATTAGGCTAACTGGCCTGTAGTTCCCTGTTTTCTCTCTACCTCCTTTCTTGAAAAGCGGTGTAACATTTGCCAACTTCCAATCTGATGGGACCATTCCTGAATCTAAGGAATTCTGGAAAATCATAGCCAACACATTCACTTTTTCTTTAGCTATCTCTTTTAGAACCCTAGGATGTAGGCCATCTGGTCCTGGGGACTTGTCAGATTTTAGTCCCTCAAGTTTCTCCAATACTTTTTCTTGACTGATATCAATATCCTTAATTTCCTCACTCTTTTTAGCCCCTAGGTTACAGCTATTTCTGGTCTGGAACTTGTGTCTTCTACTGTGAAGACAGACACAAAATATTTGTTCAGTGCCTCTGTCATTTCCTCATTCCCCATGAATGAACACACCAACAGGTTTCTTTAATAAACAATAAAATTATCAGTTTATTATAAAACAAGTCTTAACCAGTAATGAAGTAAAGCATAAACACACCAAGTAAAATTAAAAAGATCCCTTTTTACGTTAGCCCCCTCACACTCACACACAAGCACACACACACCAGTTAATCAGAAAAATAAAGGGATTTTTTTTAGCCCTATTACAGACAAAAAACACGGGCTGAATAGATGATCATTCTTGAAGAAACAGTAGATGAGTTATGTTGTGATCCTAAACTGGCATACAGTCTGGCCTCCGAATACACATAGAAGGGTCACTGGAATCTTTTGGAACAGTTCTTTTTAGGCGGCTTTGAGAATTAATTTAGCAGGCTTTTCTTTAAAGATGGGAAACAAGATGAGTTTACACAGTGGACTTCTCAGGGTCTTTTAGAGAGGTGCTGGAAAGCTGAGCTGGTTTGTGGTCTTCACTCCTTTCTTGGGAATTCTCTTCTCTCCTTGCAGGTTGAGCTGAGCTGGGGTTCTTTCCTTCAGGCTAATTTTTAAAAACTCCACCCCCTTTTTAAACAGTTCATTCCCAACTCAAAACAATTCAAAAGTGAAACTGGAAACAGAAAATCCACCTTCCGACCTGTCACTTCTCCGCACACATCTTCCCTCAGTTATCACGGTTTCTGTTCTATTTTTAACATGAGTCATGTGACAGTCTAAAATGTTGTTGTCAAACAAGTCCTTTCATTGTCCTCTTGATGACCCTCTTGGGAAAAACTGGTCCAACATTTCTTCAGTTCGACTATGAATTCCTCAAAAAATATATGTAACAAAACCAGAAGCACTTTTGTAACAGTGTATAGAAAAATAATGGTTGATCACTTGTGACACTGCACACAAGGTGTGAAGACTATGTCCTCTTGTTCATTGGGTTTAGAGGGCAGGAGATACTTAGATTGGTTTGTAGCTTGCCCTGTAGCTGTAATTCAGTTGCTATTTTTAAGTTATTGGAATTCTGTTCTTATGTTTATGCAATAAATTGGCCTGCATTTTGCAGTGAGTATAATGGTGAGGCTAATAGCGTTCACTATGGTTAAGGCGTAAATTGGACAGCAACTTCCAGCTGCTGCACACACTCACGCACAAACTTTCCGTTAAATATGGATATCTGGATGTTGCTATCAGAGATACACTGCTGCATTAGAAGCTTTGCTGAAACTGTATCTCACTGAGAGACTCAACTTTGAAAGACATGAAACGTGTGACGTTTGGTACTTATCCACTAGATATCCATGAAACATGCCAGAAAAAGTTAGCGGTTGGCCATTTAAGTGTGAATCAATTTTTAACAGTGTGGTAAGTCTTAATTACTGCCAAACAACCTCTGAAAATTAATTTTTATAAGAGTGGAGTCCCATTCCTTCAGATTTTAATTATTGTTGGAGATTTAAAGTTTTTTTTTACTTTTTCTTTCTGTCTCTTTTATCTTTCAACCTCATCTTTCTTTTCATCTCTTTATTTTGCTTTCTGTACATGATTTTATATTGAATTAAATATTCTAAGTTAATTTCTGGTTCACACTCTGCATGTCTCAATAAGGATTCTTTAATCGGATCGGTTAAGAAGAAACACAAATTCCAGATCCCCTGTGTAGGGGGTCACATAGTTTTTACACTTAATATCTGTAAGTCACAGTGCAAAAGACCACTAACTGCAAAATCCTGGCCATTAATTTTGAATAATGATTCATAAGTAAATAGCAAAATGTACTGAAATCTGTGGAGCAGAGAGGTGGAGTTGGTTGGAGTGTAAGAGTCCCTATGTCGTACAGGCAGTGGAGCTGGGAGAATCAAAGCAGATGCACAGCAGCACCGCCACTATTGGTGGGATCTAATTACAGCTTGACAGGTTTACATGGGCAGCTTCCATTATAAATATGGACATAGGAATTTAGAAAGGAAATGTAAAAAAAAAAGGACATAATTTGTAATGGAAGTGCATGTAAACACATGGGGAGTAATTTTAACCTGACGTGACAGGTGAGTAACCCGCTGGATTGGGTGGAATATCCGTTTCACACCTTGCCCCAATATCACTCGCTACTGACTTCAGTGGAGACGAAAATCAAACTGGTTGTAAAACCAACATTGCGTCCTTTCCCATCAGCTTCCCAACGCTATGTTAGGTTAAAGTTGCCCCCACAAGATTCTTGTTATAGATATAGAAAAATTTCCTCATCATTTTGGGTAAATCACTCCTTTTGTTTTCCAGGATAAACCAATACTTGCCCCAGAACCTCTGCTAATGGAAGGCCTAGAGCTGTTATTTACAGAATTGAACAACTGGAATTTTCCCATCTTTGATCTTGTGGAAATGACGGGCTCAAAATGTGGCCGGATCCTCAGCCAGGTGAGGATGTGCTTCTGTTGGCCTGGGGTATTAATGTTCTCGTGGAATCGTATAATGGTTACAGCATAGAAGGAGGTCATTCAGCCTGTCGTATCCATGCTGGTTCTCTGTCAAGAGCGACTCGGCTAGTCCCACTCTCCCACCTTTTCCCCGTAGACCTGCAGGTTTTCTGATGTTCAGATAATTATCCAATTCCCTTTTGAAAGCTACAATTGAATCTGCCTCCACCACTCTCTCAGGCAGCGTGTTCCAGATCCTAACCACTTGCTGCGTAAGATTTTTCTTCATGTCATCTCTGGTTCTTTGCCAACCACCTTAAATCGGTGTCCTCTGGTTCTCGACCCTTCCACCAATGGGAACAGTTTCGCCCCATCTATTCTGTCCAGACCCCTCATGATTCTGAACATCGCTATCAAGTGTTGTACAGATGCACAAAATGTTTCTATTTTGGATGCTCTTTGGCTGAATGTCTCCTCTGTACATTTGGTTCTGTTTAGATGCAAGAAAGATAAATCTTTTTAACTAAAACTAATATCAACATTAGGTTCCTGTGTTATTTTTCCTCTCCCAGGAGATTGCATGGCTACAGGGGAAAAGGGACAGGATTGGCAGGTCAGGGAGGGATGGATGGTAAATGTCTAGTCAGGATGCTCTGACCATCTTGATGTGTGGGGAGAACTTGATGGACTAATTGACCTTTTTCTTCCTGTCAATTTTGTATGTTCATAAAATGTTATTAAAAGAATTGAATCCGTCTCTCTGTCATTAAAGGCCTGTTTTGTGGGATCTGGATCATAAAGTGGAGCTTGTGTTGAACTCACTGTTTGGAGTACCTGACAATCGACCTCAGTGTTCTGTGACATCTGTCCCCACTCACCAGCCTCTTCTCCAGACCTCACTGCAAGTTACTCCTGAACCCAACTCACCAGCCTCATGCTGCTTGAGTCCCGCACCCACTCTTCATCTGATCTAGGCCTCGGTCTCCATCCTCAGACCACTGCACAAAGTTAGCGGTGAGCAAAACTCATCACATCTTCCCTGGGATTTTACTTACCAATATTAGTGGTCCACTAACATGCTGAGTGTCACTGTGCATTCATAGGATTTTAGAATCTGACAACACCGGATGAGGCCATTCAGCCCCAACAGCCTGTTCCATTATTCAATTCATGGCTGACCTGTTCCTCAACTTCATTTACCTACCTTCGATCCATGTTCCTCGATACCCTTACCGGTCAATCTCAGTCTTGAGAATAGCAAAAGAATCAGGAGTAGGCCACTCAGCCCCTCAAACCTGTTCCACCATTTAATCAGATCGCATAGTGTAGTAGTATTTTTTAAGAAGTAAGATTCTGTACAACAAGTTCTGCATGCAAATTTATGCTGGCTGTTTCCCACAAGCTTGGCCTCACCACTGAGAGTTTCAGGTGCCACTGAATAGTGAGGGAGGTCAAATCAAAGATTGTGCTACTTTCCTAATGGTTGATTGGTTTCTGCCAATCTTTCTCTTTAATTGGTTGAATTGCTTGTTCGCCTGATGTGGGTGTGTCTGGAGGCTGCGGAAATTGAAAATGCTGGGAGGAAATATATGAAAATCTGTGAACAGCGAGTAGCTGAAGCATACGGGGCAGGAAAGTGTCAGGTTCATTCTTCAAACTGTGTTCCGTTTTTATCACCACCACTTTCTCAAGGACAACATTTCGAGACTGAATAATAAAGATCAGATTACAAGTGATACAAAGCAGCACTTCATATTAATGCAGGAAATAAGACTCATTTAACTTACAGTTGGCCCTTCGGTCTGCATTCCTGACTATCTGAAATCAGTGTCTCCTTTAGAAAAAGGGAAAATCAAAAAGGATTTTATTCCAGTGCCCGATCCACTGATCAAAACTTGTGATGCAGAACAAAGAGAACCCGACATTTATTGCTCTGGGGGTTTGCTGCTCTACTTGCGATCGGAACCTTTTTTGTCAATGGGAGGTTAATGGCAGCATTTTATTTATTTATTCAGGAAGTTATGAATTTCTTTAGTACATTTATTATCAAGCACCTTTGGTCAGTCAGTAATTTGGATTTGAGGACTTTATTGTTAATTTGTAAACACTGCATAATATCTCAAGGTTATTTAGGTATTAATTTGTGCTTGTGATCTGTGAGTTGTTGACTGAGTAATTGGAGCAGAAAATAAAATGTTACCTCGTTACTGACCTTGTGCAGATGCAAAAAGCTTTTACTTTTGCTCGTGGCATGTTTTTAGGCAGTCTTTTTATTTTGGATTTAGTTAGATTTCCAACCTTAATAAGAATGGCTATTTTTCTCTATCTATTGCAAATGAATTATAATCATTTTATTTGTGGAGCCCGGTACTAAGAACAGGTTCAATCATAAGGGAAAAGTGGAAGGAAATCGGGAGGGACAGTTATGAGTTTGATAGTAAGTGGATACGTCATTGGATTGCCATTTTTGTTAACAGTAACATGTTTTAACAGTGTCTTTTCACATATTGCTCTGTTTACTAATAAGGTGAAACATTGCCTGTGTAATGGCAATTTGTAATGAAGAATGTGGTTTTGCAGTCTAAACACACATGCTATTGGAGTGATGGGGTTGCTCCATTTTTCACATTGAGAAGTATTAATTCATTAATTGTCCTACCTTTAAGCAACGTGTTGAGCGCACAATTTAACTGTTGGTGACAGTGTAAAATGCGTGATATCAGATTGGTCCGTGCTATTCACATCTCCCAGTTTTCACTTTCATTGACTTCATTCAAAACGAAAATCAGGAGAGATGCGTAATATGTAGTCAATCCAGTATTGTCTGTTCTATGCTTTCACCAAAACTCAAAATTACCCCCGATGTTTGAATCTTTCAGTACCAGTATCATATACGCAGCTATGTCAAATTCGCATGTTCCAATAATGCCATTACAGTCGTTAAGTGTCAGACAATACAGAGCACCCCATCCCATACTGCTTCTGGATGCAGAATTTCAGCTGAAACTGGCCAAAGTTAGTTGTCTGGCAGTACAACGGCTGTCTGCCAACTCCAGAGTAGCACAAAAAGTTGACAGCATCCCACAATCAAGTGTGAGACACCAACACACATTAGTATCAGTGTTGAGCTTAAATGTTAGCACAATTCCAACTCTGGATCAACAGAAGGGAGACTCAGTACTCAAGAAATGTATCTTGTCTAGGCACTTGAATAGTCGCCACACGCATGCCCCATACGTGTGCACACTCACACGCACGCACACACGTATGTTATCTCTCACTCTGTAGGGCCCTACCAAATTCACAGCTGTGAAAAATCTCGGGTCCTCCATGAAATTGCCCATTTTGTGAACTTTGTGGGTTTTAGTGATTGACACAAGGCTGAACTCGCTGATTGGTAGATGGGAGAGGTCTCCGCGTGCAGTTTTGAGAGTAGCAGTCTCAGGTATTAGCAGGCAAGTGAGAATGCCAGAATGAGCAAATCAAAATTGGCCACAGCCATTACTGCAGCACATGGAGTGAGAGAATTTGGAAACCGAATTCTGCATGCCGATGGTGGAATACTGTTTTGTACAAGCTGCAGTGTTTCGTCGGATCACACACGGCGGGCAACGGTTCAGCGCCAGGTAGAGTGCGAAAGCCATGGCAGCAGAAGGAGAGCATCCGATACTGCACTGCTGGAAAACAAACATGTGAGAAAAAAAGCAATGATTTCAACTCTTTTTAAGAAGTTAACAGAGAGCTCAGAAAATTGTCAGATGATTACAATGGAACATGTAGATGCTTTTGCAAGTGCCAACATACCATCGGAAAAACTTGATTACCCAAAGATGTGCAAAATGGTGGTTGCTTTCCAAGTGCAAATAAACAACGACAGGACTACCTACCAAAGGTTTTTGCGACACATTGTGAGGAGATGAAGTCTCAGATTAATGCATGTGAGTCTCCATGCTCACATTCAGCCACTGACTTCAGTGAGTAAAGAATGTGACCTGTTTATAGTCAGCTTTTTACAATAGTTTTTGAGTATACAATAAATGCCATTTGAAACCAGTAACCTCCCTTGTCTTATTTTTGTTTTATATAGATCATTTTCATGGTTTGTTGCGACACTGAAATTTACGATACATGAAATCGTGAAATTCATGATTCTTAAACTGCCATGATGTGAAATTTGTAAAATTTGACTGTGAATTTGGTCGCTCATAATGTTAAGCATTCAGGGGCTATATGCATGTATATTTGTTGCTGTAGTAGCATTAAGTTGTTATTCAGAGATACAAAGGGACTCAGTCAATACAACACTTCTTTACACTACCACATCTATCATATTAACTTGAGTTCAGACTCATATCAGGCAGTAGGTATAATGACAACTTTAAACTGCAGTTCTTGTAAAGACAAAAATGCCTCTTTAAAATCACTTAACTTAATAGCACAGTACAATTTATGGCCTGTGAAGTACATGTCTTTGATATGTATACGAAAAGCTTGGAAGCAGAGTGCAATCTAATGCCATAATTATGTTGAGCTTGAATTGTATTGCACCAGTTCCCAGTGCAATGTAAGAAAGGGTGGATATTTTAAAAAACCCTTTAGAATTGAATTCTCCACAGTCTATTATGTTTAATTTTATGAATGCTCATTAAAATTCTTGAAGCTGTTTGCTGCTAAATTGGAAGCATATTATTTAGACTAATGAAACACAAATGTATTTTTATTTGGGGGTCACTGGATTGTACATGTGACCCAGAACGCCCACATCTAGTACTTGCTTAAAAGACTTGTGAGATATCTGAGTTTTTGGATTGGCATTACTTGGGTTGTTGTTGGTATTAAGTTAAGGCCAGTTGGAAAATCTGGGTGTTTGTGTGTTTTAAGGATCTGTAACAGGCTGGGTTTACTCCATTCTCTTGATACTTTCCATTCACAAATTACTGAATCTCTCTCTTGGTACAGGTGGCATTCAGACTGTTTGAAGACACTGGACTTTTTGAAATATTTAAAATCCCATTAAAGGAGTTCATGAACTACTTTCATGCATTAGAAAATGGATACAGAGATATCCCCTGTAAGTATTCTTGTATTTTACTTTTATGGGAAAACATCACCCCAAGTAGTTACTTAGCTGTCACTCAGTGTTAATGTGATTGTTGCTCTCTGGAGGTGTATGTACTGCTGATGGGGGACATAAAGCTACACACCTGATCCCATGCTTCAGCAGTGAGTTGTTCTCAAAGGAAGCACAGGTCGGAGAAATGGAACTATAGTGCGGCAGCCCAACTTCTGGCCTCCTCTGTTCCCTTCCAGCACAAATCCCTGCTAGGAACGCCGGGTCAGTCAAGCTGCCCTTTACCCTTTAATGCAACAACTCCGTGGACCATTTTACCAACATCACCTTCTGTTTTGCCTGTGAGCGGTTGCAATGAAGGTGTTTCCCATATCTCGCCTGTTGCCTGCAACAGACTGGCACATGGGTCACACAACATGCTTACCCCAGTAACCATGCTTGAAGGATACACATTAGTGTACACTCTCAGGTGGTTGTGGGTTCAAGTCCCACTCTAGAGACTTAAGAGCAAACTCCACACTGACGCACCACTGCAATACTGAGGGTGTGTTGTATTGTGGGTGTCATTCTTTGGGTGTGATATTAAAACTGATGCCCTGTCTGCCCTCTAAGGTGGCTGTAAAAGATCCCATGAGGAACAGGGGAGTTCTCCCTGGTATTCTGGCCAATATTTATCCCAACCAACATCACTAAAACAGATTATATGCTCACATTGCTGTTTGTGCAACCTTGTTGTGTGCGAATTGGCTGCCACAACATTCTGGCAATAGTATTGAAAACTTATGCTCCAGAACTAGCCAAGCTGTTCCTGTATGGCTACAACACTGGCACCTATCCGACAATGTGGAAAATTACCCAGCTATGTCCTGTGCACAAAAAGCAGGGCAAATCCAATTACCGCCCCATCAGTCTACTTTCAATCTTCAGAAAATTGTTGGAAGGTGTCGTCGACAGTGCTATCAAGCAGCACTTATTCAGCAATAACCTGCTCACTGATGCTCAGTTTGGGTTCAGCCAGGGCCACTCAGCTCCTGACCTCATTAGAGCCTTGGTTCAAACATGGACAAGAGGGCCAAACTCAAGAGGTGAGGTGAGAGTGACTGCTCTTGACATCAAGACAGCATTTGACCAAGTATGGCATCAAGCAGCCCTAACAAAACTGGAGTCAATGGGAATCAGGGAGAAAACTCTCCACTGGTTTGAGTCATACCTAGCGCAAAGGAAGATGGTTGATGGCCAATCATCTCAGTCCCAGAAAATCATGGCAGGAGTTCCTTAGAGTAGTGTCCTAGGCCCAACCATCTTCAGCTGCTTCATCAATGACCTTCCCATCGTCATAAGGTCAGAAATGGGGATTGCACAATATTCAGTACTATTCGCGACTCCTCAGATACTGAAGCAGTCCATGTCCGTATGCTTGGACAACATTCAGCATTGGAGTGATAACTGTCAAATAACATTCGCGCCACACAAGTGCCAGGCAATGACCATCTCTAACAAGAGAGAAACTTACCATCTCCCGTTACCATTGCTGAATCCCCCACTGTCAACATCCTGGGGGATCAACATTGACCAGAAACTGAACTGGCCCAACCATATAAGTACCGTGGTTACAAGAACAGGTCTGAGGCTGGGAATTCTGCAGTGAATAACTCACCTCAAGACTCCCCAAAGCCTGTCCACCATCTAAAAGGCACAAGTCAGGAGTGTGATGGAATACTCTCCACTTGCCTGGATGGGTGCAGCTCCAACAACACTCAAGAAGCTCGACACCATCCAGGACAAAGCAGTCCGCTTGATTGGAACACCATCCACAAACATTCACTCCCTCCACCACAGACACACAGTGGCAGCAGTGTGTACCAACTACAAGATGCACTGCAGCAACTCACCAAGGCTCCTTCAACAGCACCTTCCAAACCCACGACCTCTACCACCTGGAAGTACAAGGGCAGCAGATGCATGGGAACACCACCACCTGCAAGTTCCCCTCCAAGTCCCACACCATCCTGACTTGCAACTATATCGCTGTTCCTTCACTGTCACTGGGTCAAGATCCTGGAACTCCCTTCCTAACAGCACTGTGGGTGTACCTACCTCACATGGACTGCAGCGGTTCAAGAAGGCAGCTCACCACCACCTTCTCAAGGGCAATTAGGGATGGGCAATAAATGCTGGCCTGGCCAGTGATGCTTACATCACATGAAAGAAAGAAAAAATTCCTTCATTGCAGCAGTGACTTTGTTTCAAAAGTACTTCATTGGCTGTAAAGCGCTTTGGGATATCCTGAGGTCATAAAAGTCATTATATAAATGCAAGTCCTTTCTTTTTTTCCCCAAGCAATTCTGTCAAATTTGTAAGACACAACTTTATTTTCTGGAAGCTTTCTCTGTCTTAAGTCTTTCTTACGACTGAAGTCAAACTAATAGGCCTATAGTTATGTATTTCAGTCTTATAGTTCTAATTTTTAAAAATTGGAACTATGTCAGCATCCTACTAGTTTAAGGGAACAGTTCAGTGAGCCCTCAAAAATATGGGGAAGGGGTTGCCTCGCACCTGTCCCAATTCATTCTGGATGTTTATTATCTGGGCCAGCAGCCCAATTTATTTTAAGCTTCCTATTCTATCTGTAACGTTATCCCCATCTATCTTAATAGCATAAATATTTGCAATGGTGGTTGAAAACACAACCACCTGACACACAACTGAGAGGAGTGTTACTACTGTGCTTGTGGCCTTTGTAAGTGAATCCTCCACTGTAGATGCCACTGGTGTTACATTGTGTTAACTTGGTTTAGTTGGTTGTCCTCTTGCCTCTCAGACAGAAGGTTGTGGGTTCAAACTCCACTCCAGAACAGTGTGTACTATATACAAGATGCATTGCAGCAACTCACCAAGGCTCCTTCGACAGCACCTTCTAAACCCATGCCCTCTACCACCTAGAAGGACAAGGGCAGTAGATGCATGGGAACACCACCACCTGCAAGTGCCCCTCCAAGCGATGCCATTCTGACTTGGAAATATATCACCGTTCCTTCACTGTTGCTGGGTCAAAATCCTGGAACTCCCTTCCTAACAGCACTGTGGGTGTACCTGCATCCCAAAGACTGCAGCAGTTCAAGAAAGCAGCTCACCACCACCTTTTCAAAGGCAATTAGGAATGGGTAATAAATACTGGCATAGCCAGCAGCGCCCACTTCCCATGAACAAGTAATAAAAATAAAAATGACTGTATAGCCTAGGCAATTACTGGAGTGAGTGCCTCACTGTCAGCCATTTCGCCTTAGGTCAGACTTCAGACTGAGCTCCTGCCTACCTGCTCCTTTGTTTCAGATGTGATTTATCACAATTTGGGTTTTTTTTTCACGAGATATTTCCTTGGGTTCAGCATTTTTGGTTACTCCTAGAAGCAGGACTTCATTATTCAGTGGTGTCCAAATGTTGCCAGTGGTCTACTGATTCCCCTTGTTCGATAAGCACAGCCAATATGTTATAAGCACAGGTGCACTCTTGTTCATTTGTGTACTTTGCTGTTGTTGCAAAAACCATGATCATGTACTTGTGCACAATTGTTTATTGACACACTAATGTAATATATTGTGCAAATCATAGACTGTCTCATTACTATTTAGTATGAATTCTGTTGCCTTCCTCCATCTCGCCAGGCCCTATGGCTTCTACAGTCTTCCTCCTGAGCATTAGTATCTTCAGGTGTTGGGGGGTTGTGTGGGGTGGGGTGGTGGGAGGGGGTGTGGGTTGGGGGGTTGATGGGGGGATCTCATCACCACCACTTGCAACATGTGCCCTTTTTATAGTCTGGGACCTTTTTCCTCTACAGGTTGGAGATTGTGACAATGATTAAGGCAACAAACATTCCTTCCTTCAGCACTGCCCTTTCCCATTAAGGCATGCACACTGTAATTTGCAGAACCCTGTTACCTTCACTTTTATTATCGTACATGCTGCGTTCTTGCTAGCAGTTCTCTGTGCCATTAAAATCTGAATGTTGCAAATTGTATTTCCTTGGACGATTGAATATAGAATTCCAATGAACTTTTTTGGCAATAGTACCAGATGTCACCACTAGGGGGCACTAAGAGTGGGAGTGTTGCAGCACCAATAACCAATGGAGGGGGAGTTATCTGTCATGTTTGCTGTAACTGGAAAATTAAGAACTCTGCTGTTAGGCTGTTTTGTCCCTGAAATTGCACATTCCACAGCTGCATTCTCAGACTATGTGAACTATGTGGGACTTAAGTAGCCTTAGTTTTTCAGGAACATTAAAGGATTTTTATTAGCAGTAGGTTATGGTTGTATATTTTTTGCTATCTAGAAAATCACATTTCTTGCATTTAGCGATTAGGATTGTTCATTAAGATGGTCAGGGAACTTACATTTCACACTTTTTGCATTGGAGGAATGCTGATCCCTGCATTTCCAGTGTAAGCCAAGAAAGGAAATCATAAATGCTGGAAAGTGACAGCAGGTCAGTCAGCATCTGTCAGGGCAGATTAATATTCTGAATTAAAAAGTTAGAAGAATGAGAGTTAATTTCAATGAAACATACAAGATTTTGAAGGGGCTTGACAGGGTAGACACTGATAGGTTGTTTCCCCTGGCTGGGGAATCTAGAACAGGGGGACACAGTCTCAGGATAAGGTGCTGATCATTTAGGACAGGATGAGGAGAAATTACTTCACCTAAAGGGTTGTAAATCTTTGGAATTCTCTACCCCAGACAATTGCACATGCTCCATCATTGAGTATATTTAAGGTTGAGATAGACAGATTTTTGGTCTCTCAGGGGATATGGGGAGTGGGTTGGAAAGTGAAGTTGAGGCAGAAGATCAGCCATGATCGTATTGAATGGCGGAGCAGGCTGGAGAGGCTGTATGGTCTACTCCTGCTCCTATTTCTTATATTCTCATGTTGTTAAGTTCTGATGAAGGGAAAAGAAATGTCAGTTTTTTTTTCAGATGCTAACTAGCCTACCTAGCTTCCCCCTACTTCACCACCCCACACCAGTCTGGAATTCCTTCCTTCAACCTTTCCACCTGCCTTTCCTCTTTTGAGATCCTCTTTAAAACTCACCTCATTAACCCATTTTGGTCACTCCTCCTAATATATCGTCTTTTGGCCTTGTATTTAGTTTTTTTCTTTACGTCTTTTGTAAGCACCTTGAGACAATTTCCTAAAAAGAAAGACTTGCATTTATATAGTGCCTTTCTTGACCTCAAGACCTCCCAAAGTGCTTTACAACCAATTAATTGCTTAAAGTGTTGTCGCTGTTGTAATGCAGGAAATATGGTAGCCAATTTGTGCACAGCAAGATCCCACAGCAGCAATGTGATAATGACCAGATAATCTGTTTTAATAATGTTGGTTGAGCACTAAACGTTGTATTGGACACCAGTGAAAGCTCCCTTGCTGTTCTTCGAAATAGTGCCATGGGGTCTTTTCCATCCACCTGAAGCAGTCCGTGCCGACATACAGCAAGACCTGAACAACATTCACGCTTGGGCTGATATGTGGCAAGTAACATTCGTGCCACACAAGTGCCAGGCAATGATCATCTCCAACAAGAGAAAAATCTAACCATCTCCACTTGACAAACAGCGGTATTACCATCACTGAATCCCCCACCACGACATCCTGGGGGTTACCATTGACCAGAAATTGATCTAGAGCAGCCATATAGATACTGTGGCTCCAAGAGCAGGTCAAAGGCTGAGAATTCTGTGGCAAGTAGCTCACCTCCTGACTCCCCAAAGCCTGTCCACCATCTACAAGGCACAAGTCAGGAGTGTGGTGGAATACTCTCCACTTGCCTGGATGAGTGTGGCTCCAACAACACTCATGTAGCTCAACACCAGGTAGAACAAAGCAGTCCGCTTGATCGGTACCCCATCCACTACCTTGCAAACATTCAGCCCCTCCGATACTGGCACACATTGGCAGCAGTGTGTACCATCTACAAGATGCACTGCAGCAACTCGCCAAGACTCCTTCACAGCACCTTCCAAACCCACGACCTCGACCACATAGAAAAACAAGGGCATCAGACCCATGAGAACACCACCACGTGCAAATTCTCCTCCAAGTCACCCACCATCCTGACTTGGAACTATATCACTGTTCTTTCACTGTCCCTGGGTCAGAAGCCTTTCCTAACAGCACTGTGGGTGTGCCTACCCCACATGGATACAGCTGTTCAAGAAGGCAGCTCACCACCACCTTCTGAAGGCCAATTAGGGATGGGCAACAAATGCTGGCCTTGCCAGTGACGCTCATATCACAGGAATGAATAAAAAAACGTAAGGCAGCAGGTAAGGCCTCAATTTAGTGTCTCATCTGAAGGACGGAATCTCCAACAGTGCAGAACTCCCTCAGTATTGCCCTGGGCTTTCAGACTAGATTTTTGCTCAAATGTCCAGAGTGGGACTTGAACCCATAACCTTCCACCCACCCATAGCCCTGAAATGGCCCTTAACAAAGTTGCAAATAGCATCCTAACTGTGATCATGGTAAACTATTCTTCCTCACTCTTCTCAACCTGTCTGCAGTCTTCAATGCACACCATCCTCCTCCAACATTTCTCCTCTGTTGTCTAACTGGGTGGGATTGGCCATCACCTGGTTTCATTCTTATCTGTCCAGTTATAGCTAGAGAATCACTGACAATGGCTTCTTTTCCTACTCTGATACTGGTACCTCTGCAGTACCCCAAGGAGCTATTCTTTACCTCTTTTTTCTCAGCTACATGCTGCCCCTCAACAATATCCTCTGAAAACATAACAGGTTCCACTCTAGCTGCCGACACTCAGCTCTACCCTCACCATCTCCAGCTTGACCGTTTCACTGTATCTGAGTTTCACACTGCTTGTCTGACATTCAATACTGGACAAGCAGAAATTTTCTCCAACTAAATAGTGGGAAGACCAAAGACATTGTCTTCAGACCCTGCCACAGACTCCATCCTTCTGCCTGGCAAATGTCTGAGGCTGAACCAGACCGTTTGTAACTTTAGATGTCATGTTTGACCCCGAGATGAGCTTCTGGCCACATATCCATTTGATCGCCAAGATTGCCTGTTTTAACCTCCATAGCATCGCCCAACTTCACCCCTGCTTCAGCTCCTCTGCTGCTGGAACCCACATCCACGCCTTTGTTACCTCTAGACTTGACTATTCCAATGCTTTCCTGACTAGACTCCTATCTTCCACTCTACAATCTCCTGGAGCTTATCCAAAACTCTGCAGCCCAAGTCCTAACTCACACCATGTCCATTTCACTTATCTTCCCTGTGCTCGCTGACCTACATTGGTCCAGCAAAACCTCTATTTTAAAATCCTCATCCTTGTTTTCAAATTCCTCCATGGCCTCACACCTCCCTATCTCTGTACCCTCCTCCAGTCCTACAATCCTGTCACATCCCTGTGCTCCTCCAATTCTGGCATCTTGCACATCCCCAATTTTAATATCTCCACCATTGGTGGCCGTGCTCTCAGTTGCCTAGGCCTAAGCTTTGGAATTCTCTCCCTCAACCTCTCCGCCTTTCTATCGCTCTCTCCTCCTTGAAGATGCTCCTTAAAACCTACCTCTTTGACCAAGCATTTGGTCATCTGCCCTGATGTCTCCTAATGTGGCTCAGTGTAAAATTTTGTATGATAACACTCTTGTGAAGCACCTTGGAATATTTTACAATCTTAAAGGTGCTATTTAAATGTAGGTGATTGTTGTTGACTAAGGCGAGAGAGCTATCAGCTGAGTCATTATTGACCCTTTCTACATGAAAGGCACTGGCCCAGGGTTTTTCTATCAAAATAATGGTGAGACTAATTGCACTCACCATGTATTTAAACCATACAGCAACATCATGCAAGGGGCAGATGCATGGTGAAACTGTTCGAGTTGCATTGCTCCGCCTTGGCTTCTTGAAAGCAGCATCTTGCTGTCTGCTCGCCATTGAAGTGCATTGAATAGCATGAAGTTGCTGTATTTGTGCTGTAGATATGCCTTTTTAAAAATGTGTTAATTATTGCCAGTCAACCTCTCCAGCACTGAAAATTAACTATTATACGTGCGGAGTCTCATTCCTTCAGGTATTACTTGTTTGGGATTTTAAAATGTAAAATTTTTAACTTTAAAACAAAATAACTTTTCCTTTTCATCTCTCTTTTTGTCTCTCTCTTAATTCAGTCTTTCTTCCCCTCTCTCTATTTCCCTTTCTGTACCCAATCTGACATTGAATTCAGTCACTTAATTGCAGAGAGGCTGGAAACCTGCAGAAAGTTGTAAGAGGTTGTATCTTGCTTTAATCAACAGATCATAATCGTATACATGCTACAGATGTGTTGCATGCAGTCTGGTACCTCACTACGCAGCCAGTCCCAGGACTGCAGACTACAATGAGTGATCATGGCTCAATGAGTGATTCAGGTACAACTTTTCAGAAGTGAACACACTTTTCTCTTGATTGAATGAAAAATAAACAGCTGCCCTGCGAAGTTTATGCAAGATTCTGGTAAGCTAAATAGTGATAGATTGTTTCTCTTGGTGATGAGAGGGCACAGCCATAAAATAATCAAAAAAGTCATTAAAAAGAAGGCTTTAAAAAAAATCTTTACACCAAGGGTGGTTAAAATGTGCAATTCTGTTTTATAAAAGATGTTCAGTTTGATTTAACAGTATACAAAAATGAAATTATTTTGAAGCAATGTAAAGGGGTTTAACATTTTCCTTATTGGTTGTTGTTTGTTTCAATAGGGAAACAAAAATGTATTTCTGGTGTTTTTGGTGAATTTTGACAATCATGAAGGTTAGGGTTCTGAGCACCAGGAAAAGGAACCATTTCTTAGCTAAACTACATGACAGGACCAAGCACTTCCGAGTCACAGATAGCAGTTTAGACCAGGGGTGTTCATACTACAGCTTATGGGAAATGCTGGAAATTTGGCCCACAAGGTCTAGGAAACTCAATTCCACATGTGCTTATCCTTCTTACTTTCTGGTTTGCCATGTTTGAATTTAACGAGCCTGAGGGTTGTAAGGTTATCCTCTAATCTTTCTTTGGTAGCTGAATCCTGATCAGTACTCTAAGACCTGCTAGTACCCACAGCTTAGGATTTGCCCAATTAAATGAAAACATGAATTTAAACTGCATACATGACACCCAAGACCATAGGCTGTGCACTGAGGCAGCCCATGAAGATGAGAAACATGGACACACCTGATTTAGACACATAGTAAAACACCCTTAACTGGTCATGCTGATTAAATTTCCAAATTCTCTTTGCTTTCCAAATACAAAAGAAGTTTCCTACTTCTGTTCAGTCTGGTGTATTTGCTGCTCTCAGTTTTTTTTTAACTCACCAGATTACAAATGAGAGTCACCCTTTGCTGCATCTTGATTCACCTATTCAGCAAGGCCAAGGTTTTTTTTAAAATTTGTTCTTTGGATGTGAACATCATTGGCTAGGCCAGCATTTGTTGGCCATTCCTAATTGTCCTTGAGAAGGTGGTGATGAGCCACCTTGTTGAGCCCGTAGTGTTTTTTTCTGTAGCAGTTTGATACAATTTAGTGTCAAAGAGCCAACCACATTGCTTTGATCTAGAGTCACGTGTAGACTGGGTAAGGACAGCAGATTTCCTTCCCTGAAGGACATTAGTGAGCCAGATGGGTTTTTACAACAATCCACTAGTTTCATGATGATTATTACTGAGACTAACATTTTATTCCAGATTTATTAATTGAATTTAAATTCCCCAGCTGCTACGGTGGGATTTGAACTCATGTCTCTGGAGCATTAGTCCAATAACATTGCGACCATGCTACAATCACCCTACATTCCACATTGTAGCATTTGTTTCTTGAACGATTCCAGAGTTTATGCCTCCACTGCTATTATCAGCGAGTCCATTCCATATGGTCATCACTCATGGTGTGACAAAGAACATCCTGATGTGAATCCTGGCTATAAGTTTGCCTTTGATTCATTTGAACCTATGTCCCCTTGCCCTACCCTCTCAAAGTAGTTAGCTGATTTTAGTCAGTAATGGCTAAATGTATCTCTTTACCTCATCGAACACATCTGCTGTCTGTCTGACTCTCCTAACCTCAAGAGTCTCTAGAACATGTTATCAGAAAAATCTATGTGCTCTGACTTACCCTCCAATGTTACAGGAATGGTGATTTTAGCAATGTTCACTTTGAACAATGGCTATGTTTGTCTCCCATTGATCAGCCAAGTACTAATTATGAATTAAAAATAATACAAGCAAAATACTGCGGATGCTGGAAATCTGAAATAAAAGCAAGAAATGCTGGAACCACTCAGCAGGTCTGGCAGCATCTGTGGAAAGAGAAGCAGAGTTAACGTTTCGGGTCAGTGACCCTTCTTCCCTCTTCTAAATGACCTCAGATAACTCGTCAATTAGCTGATCATTCCGATAATTCATCTATCTACCTAGGACTCATCCTTACCTTCAGCTCAAACTCTTCCACTGTATCTGTTTCTTCTTCTAACCACTGTCTCATGTCTTCCTCTCACAGAAAACCCTGCAACAAATTCGAGTCTAAACTCATTTGACACTATAGGATGGTCTTTGTGAATATGTACTGCCTTTTCCTGGTCCAACTGTTTCATTCTTCTGTCCCCTTCTCTCTCTGTCAGTGAAGTAACTGATGTTAATCTAGCTGTCATGGAACATTCTGACAGATATGATGTGAGATTAATATTGAATCATGCTTATCCTTCCGGCTCATAAAAATACTGTCCATCACATCTGCGACATTGAGCAGTCTGAAACATGTCAGGCCAACTTTATCTCTTTATAGGGGGAGAAATTTGTTCATGCTTCTAGTGGCTGCATGCAGATTTACCTCGATGCCTCAGGGGAGGCAGCTCCACAGACTGCTACCTGTGTGGCTCACGCGGCATTCTTCAATGATTTTCTCCCCCGTAATCTTTGCAAATCTACTACTAAAGCCACTTAACACAATGTTATTGAATGGAAGCATCAACTGCTGTCGTCCTGCTTCTTTGACCGTTACAGCTTCTGGTCTCTTGCCAAAGCTTTCACTTGTCACTTCGATAAATCCTCTATTTTACCCATCTTCTGTCCTGAAGATATAGTTTTTAGCTCTCCTGCAAAAGGAGCTGAGCCTTGTAGCTCACTTTTCCTCTTCAATTCTAATACTGAAGGTTTTGTGAAGAGTATTCTTCCATGTCTCCGCTCTATTTGACCATTATGACCAAAAGCAAGTTTTATTCCCACCAGCTCTGGACTTCAATAATTTTTTGTTTCTGTTGTTAACCCTCTCAGGTTGAGTGCATTTGGGTTTATCCCCGATTTGGGATGTATCACCAGTCACTAATTGAGTAGCACAAATATAAAATAGGTTTCCCCACCATCTGCTTTCAGTCAGTACTTTTGCTCGCAATTACTGGAGCAAGTACACCCATATATCCCCTCCGAACCTCAAGTGGAAATCCCAGATCTACTCAAATGCTAAATGAGCCCCATGAAGCCTGGTTTCCTATTTTGTGTAACATCTCTTTTCCCTCAACAATTTTTAACAAAGACTTGGATACTGCTTCCCTGTCTGGGTAAACTCCTTTGACACTGTAGTCACACTTTTGGGTGGGATACAAGGAAAGGCTAGTTCGAGAGGCACCCTCTTCTCCTACAGCTCTAATCTCTCTTCTTTCTGTCCATCACAGCCTTCATTCACTTGTTCTATTTTAGCAATACTGTTATGACCACTGGTCCTCTGAAATGTCTTCCTTTGTAGCTTCCTACTTGCAATGCTTCTTCCTGGCATACTGCACTGCCCTTTTGCTTTCCCATTTAAAATCAAGACTCACCAACTGCACTGTCTCCTTCTTTAAGATGCTTTCCTAGGCCCCCCAAAACTGTGAAACTCTTTAGCTTCTTAAGTTTCCCTCTGCCCCCACTATCACTTTCAGTCTTCAAAAAAAACAAGGTTTTCTGCCACCTTGTCACTGCTTGTTGGTTTACCTTATCCCTTTTACCCTATTCAACCTTCGACTCACCCTTTGCCTTCCTTTCTTAATTAAAAAGAAAAGAAACTGAAATCATTTGGCATAGGACCCTTACAGCCAACAAGTGCAGGAGACTTGGCTTTTCTTCCACCAATCTGGGCCTGGATTCAAAGCAAGGTCTAAAAGATAAAGGAAGGTTTGTAAATTACTTTTCCTCTTAACCTCCCAATTTGAAACTTAATCCTTTTGATGCTTCTCTGGTTTGTGCAGCTTAATATGGAGAAGAGGAATGCACTTTTCCAAAGGGGTAGAAACAAACTACCCTTCCCCCACCTTGCTGCACCTGGGTTTCTAGCCTCTAATATCACATCTACAGCTTGATGGTTACTGTCTGATGATGCAGTTCCCGTGAGATGAGTGATCTGTATATGAAGTGACACTCTGTAACAGATAATGCAGTTTGTATTAATGGTCAGGTGTTTTTGTGCATGGAACTTATTTTGCCAGACAGTGATTGCATTAGATTTTTGAATTCCTTCAAAAGATTTTCCAGGATCTATAAGCATTCACAGAATATTGCCATCAGAGAATTACAGCAGATGTGGGAAGGGTTTAGTTTGGGCAGTAAGGAAGAGGCAACAACAAGAAGTTGTTTTGAGATAGCGCCTTTAGCACAATAAAAACATCTCAAAGCACATCACAGGAGCTTAGACAGACAAAATTTGGCACTGAGCCACACAAAGAGAAATTAGGACAGGTGACCAAAAGCTAGGTCAAAGAGGTAGGTTTTAAGGAGGAGAGAGAGGCTGAGAGGTTTGGAGAGGGAATTCCAGAGCTTAGAGATAGTCAGAAAGGTATGGGACGTGGTGCTCTACTTTTGCAATCTAACATGAAAATTCTTCGTCAAATGGTTTAGATTCAGACAGTGGGATCACTCATGGACACATGGGATACGCCATATCAAAAACCTACAGTGTGACTGAGGACAGATATGGTTGTGTTATTGCCAACGTTCCTGCCTTGGAATTGATGGCCCTTTACGTCGCTGCGGCCATGCATGATTATGATCACCCAGGAAGAACCAATGCCTTTCTGGTGGCAACTAGTGCACCACAGGTATGTAATATGCAACAAGGTTTCCATTGTGTCCCTGAGGAGGTGGTCCTTTGTGCCATGACAGCTTTGTGTCTTAGAACTTGTAGAGTTTACACTTGTTTATTGTTTAAAATCAAACTTGACTGGGGATTTTAGTGGCACAGTAAGTAACGTGCTAGCTCTGCACAGAGTGCAAATACAGGGACAAAATGTTGTCAGAAATGAATGTTAAAAATAGGCAAAAACTGTGTAGAACTCTCATAAGTGCATAGTTCAGTGGGTTGGAACTCTTGCACCCGACTCAGAAGAATTCAGATCCCATTCCAGAGCTTGAGAGCACATAATCTGGGTTGACTCTTCAGTGCAGAACTGAGGGAGTGCTGCAATGTTGGAGGTGTCATTTCTGGGATGAGTTGTTAAACTGAGGATCAGTCTGCCTGTTCAGGTGGATGTAAAAGATCCTATGACATTATTAAAAAAAAAAGAGGCCAGAGTTCTACCACTGTCCTTGCTAACATATATCCCTCAACCACTGTTATAAATTGACTTAATTTAGTGTTTGTGGGTTCTTGCTATGTGGACATTTGCTGTTGCATTTGCTTTAGGTAGCTTCAAAAGTAAGTTACTGGCTGTCAAACATTTTGGGGCATTCTAAGGATGTGAAATGTACCATACAGATGCAAATTATTTCTTTCCCTTCGATGACAACTTGTATTTATATAATGCCTTTGACTTAGTAAAAAAAATGTCCCAAGGTGCTTCACAGGAATGTTATCAAACAAAATTTGATACTAAGCCGAATAAGGCAATATTAGGACAGGGGACCAAAAGCTTGGTGGAAGATGGCTTATGAAGAATGGCACCTTGGATAAGGTGCCAGAGGGCAACCAGTGTGAGTGGAAACTCATATAGCTAAACTTCTACCTCTTTGGGGGTTTCAGCCTCCTACTCTGATCGCCCTGGACTGACGCAGGAAGGCTACCTTCATTTAGCTGGCAGCCTCCCCACGTGTCAGGGATCACCATCGACAAAATACCAACAGCACCATAAAATGCCCCTTAATGATGGTATTCGGTTGCCGACCCCACCCCCTCCCTCCCACCCCAGTAAAATGCCCCAGTGGCGGGGTTGCATTGGGAACCTGACCCCGGGGCCGGTAAAATCCTGGCTCCCTACATTCCAAGGTACTTCATTGGTTATAAAGCATTTTGGATGCCCTGAGGTCATGAAAGGCACTATAGAAATACAAATCTTTCTTTTGGTATTAGTGATCAGCTTTCAGAGATACTTTGGTAAACTTGTACAGGGAACACAGAAAGTTAGCATGCAGGTACAGCAAGCAATTAGAAGGACAAATGGCATGTTGGCCTTTATTGCAAGGAGATTGGAGTACAAGAACAAGGAAGTCTTGCTACAATTGTATAGGACTTTGGTGAGACCACGCCTGAAATACTGTGCGCAGTTTTTGTCTCCATATCTCAGGAAGGATATACTTGCATTGGAGGCAGCACAGCAAAGGTTCACTAGATTGGTTCCTGGGATGAGAGGGTTGTCCTATGATGAGAGGCTGCGTAAATTGTTTCTATACTGTCTAGAGTTTATAAGAATGAGAGCTGATTCCATTGGAAGATAAAAGATTCTGAAGGAGATTGTCAGGGTAGACACTGAGAGGTGGTTTCCCTGGCTGGGGAATTTAGAACTTGAGGGCAGTCTCAGGATAAGGGGTTGATCATTTAGGCCTGAGATGAGGGGAAATTTCTACACTCGGGGTTGTGAATCTTTGGAATTCTCTAACCCCAGAGGGTTGTGGATGCCCCATCATTGCATATATTCAAGGCTGAGATAGATAGAGTTTTGATTTCTCAGGGAATCAAGGGATATGGGGAGTAGGTGGGAAAGTAGAGTTGAGGCAGATGTTCAGTCATGAGCGTATTGAATGGCGGAGCAGGCATGAGGGGATGTATGGTCTACTCCTGTTCCTACTTATCTTTTTATGTTAACTCAACTGGGACCTGGGAGCAAACCTGGTACCTTTCTGAAGTGAAATTCATCAAATGGATAAATGTTGCAAATAGAAAAGCCCAAAATTATAAGAAAAGCTCAAAGATATGCTGCGTATTTTGCATGTTTTGTTTTAATTGTTCATTCTAGTGCTGTGTAATTTTAAGTGCCAGCCTAGATGACGGGCTAAAGTCCTGACATGGAGCTAGTCTTAACCTTAACCCACAATATAGACATAGCTACTCAGTGCCTAACTTCAGTTGTGCTTAATTGCAGGCTGTTCTGTACAATGACCGTTCAGTGTTGGAGAACCACCACGCAGCATCAGCATGGAACCTGTTCATGTCACAGCAGGAGTACAACTTTTTGGTCAACTTAGACCATGTTGAATTCAAGCGATTCCGATTTCTTGTGATTGAGGCCATACTTGCCACAGATCTTAAGAAACACTTCGATTTTCTCGCTGAGTTTAATGCCAAGGTAATCTGGTTAATCTGAATTCATTAAGTCATAGTTTTTGATAGAATGAAATTGACAACGTAGAATGAGGATCACTTTCATTGAATGACTTACCAGTGACAAATCAGTGTTTAGAAGATAATTGAGGAATGCCTCTCGTAGTTCATCAATAAAGAATAATTTTAGCATCTAATTGTATCTTAAATGATTTGATTGTTTTTGGCTCCACTACTCCAATGCAAAAGTCCATCCAATGTGCTGATCACTCTTTTCCTGATGTTAGATTTAATTTTCCCTTTTACTGCTTTGAAGCCTTTGTCCTACAGTCACATTTTAGTTTAAAGTAATTTTACCTCTATATAAAACTCTATAAGATGACCTCTCTTGCGCCCTTTCAAGGCTGAAATGTCTAGCCTTTGCTCATGGCTCAAATCTTTGACACTGTGCATTGCATCCAGCACTTGAATATCGCCATTATCTAACAGTGCCAGAACGAGACGCAGTACTCAAGGTATAGTTTGACCACAGCAATGTACAATTTGAGCATGACTTCCTCTGGCTTATTTTCTATCTTTGTGGCTTCATAGTTCCACGTTCTGTTGGCTTTGTTGATTGCTGCTCTGCGTTCGCTGAACATGTTGATTTCTGAATCCGTTGTTACAGTAATTATAAATAGCAGTGGTCCCGACACTGAACTCTGAGGCACCCCACTCAATACTTCTTCCCACTGCTCTAACAAGTACTTTTTTTTTTACCTTTAGGCAGTTTATTGTTCATTTCCAAGGTTTACTGTGAATGCCGACAGCTCTAAGCTTAGCCCACAGCTGTTCACCTCAAATATCTTTTAGAAATCTGGGTACACCATAGCATTGGGTTAGTTGCAGTCTAGTCATGTTGTTGCTTCCTCAAGGATGTGATTCGTGTGTTGACCACTGTTTATTAACTTATTGATGTAAAGATGATCTTTTAAGTGTATTCTGGATAATTGCATTATTTTACGTGGAATTGAAGTAAGACTGATGGGTCTATAGTTGCCTGAATCTGTGTTATCGTCTTTTTTGAATACAGATCCCACATCTTCCAATCTATGATAGTTCCCCAGTATTCAGTCACTTCTAAGTGTCTTTCAGCACACTTGAGATAAATATCATCTATCCTTCATGATTTGTTTCTTTTGAGCCCTTTTCGCCCACCTAGGAGTCCCAGCTCATCTATACTGAAGTCATGATTTTTGTTTGGGTCATATCTGTTTAGATATGTCCCTTATGTCTTCCACAGTGAATGTTTTGGAGGGCGCAATTGTACAGCATTCTCCTGTCAAAGTTACAGCAGGAGCATGCTGGAACAGCCATGTTTATTCTGAGCTGATGTCTTTAAAAGGTGTTCCACCTGTTCTGTACTTAAGTGTTGTTGAACAGCCTCCCTCAGTCAATTTGCTTAATTTTTCCCTTCTTTCAACGTCAACCTTTTCAAAGTTACATACCAGGCTGGTGGTCTTGGCCAATTCTGGATCCCAGATCATGTTGAACGTCATGATTCTGTGTTGATTCAAGGGTGCCACACCTTCCACTTCCTGTATATTTTTGGATTATTCACAAATACTAAGTCAAAATATGCATTGTTCCTTGTAACTTCCCTAATGTCCTGTCATGCATTATGTTTATCAGCTCGGACTCAGAACCACTTAGGTTTTCTCAGTTTACACTTGGTTGATTGAAGTTGCCTATTAAAGTAACTTTTCTGTTCTTACCTAACCTTCCAATCTCCTCAAAGGGCAACCTGTCTCCCTCATGCTGTTGATCTGGTGTTCTGCAGCATAATCCGAGTATTAGATAGGATTACAGATGTAACAGCTGATGCGTTGCTGTTACCTCTATGGTTGAGTTGGGTTCAAGCCTTTAGGGCCTTTAGTCAAGAAATAGTTGGTGTATATAAAGTTTGTTGGACTGAACAGAATCAGGGCACCAGTGTATGAATAGTAGGCAATGATTTCACACTTTAATGGGGATTATGCATGCAAATGTGGCTGGATCAGGATTTGCATTTTAATAGAAATGAAGTGGGAAATAATTTAGAGGAATTCCATTGTATGAAAATCATATACTATTTTGTATGAAAATCATATACTATTTTATATTCAAATCAGTTTTAATATAGATTTATATACATAGCATTTAAATTAAGTTAATATTGCTGCCAGTTGTCAGCAAATGTGGGTGAAATTTTAATACAATCACAACTCATTCACTTACATAGAGTTAAAATTGGGTCCAATACTGTGTTGCGGTGACACTGAAGAGAAAAGGAGTCAGTCCTCTGTGTGTACAATACATAGTGTTGATGTGTGGTTATCGGTGTTAATGTGATGTACACGGTGTTAATAGGCAGCACATGTTAATGTACAGTACACGTTAATGTGTAGTACATGGTTATAATACACAATACATGTTAATGCACAATAAAAGTTGGCATGTTATTGCCTGTCAAAGCTTTTTGGAGTGACTTTCACAGTCCTGTAGTGATTGATACATTCGGGCTGTCAGAATGCACAGCTTTATTCTTTATTCTGCAAATCATTTTCTAAGTAGGACTTAATAACAGAGGCTCATTTTTATTCAGTAAACTCTGTTAACAACTTCCAATACTTTTTAACATGTTTGTAAAGGCATAACTGATCGCCTCAATTTTAACTGCTGCATCAAATCTGTTGTTGATTTGATTTGTAATTGTTTGTCCTCGTTACTATAAACACTTCCAGGTGAATGAGGAGGTCGGACCCGGCATTGACTGGGCAAATGAAAACGATCGCTTGCTAGTTTGTCAAATGTGTATTAAGCTCGCTGACATCAATGGGCCGGCCAAATGCAAGGAGCTGCATTTAAAATGGACGGAAGGCATCGTTAATGAGTTTTATGAGCAGGTTAGTGATATGCTATAAAGGAATGAATGAATTGCTTGTATTTTGTTCCATCTATTTTTGTGCCAGAGATCAGTCAAAATGAAGGCATAGGGTCTCTACTTTAAAGTTCAGTAGAGTGCAAACACGTTGTAGGGCATGTGCTCATGGGCATGCCTAATGGGGAGTGGCACTCACTGCTTGAGATATCACAGACCTGCAGCTTCTGATTTGCTACCCATTAATTTAAGTGATTGGTCAAGCTTGGCCTGCTAGCCCTGAGTTACCTCACTAGTGGTCCTGGTAATCATCACTCCTGGCTCATAAGAGCTTGATGAGGAAATCATAACCCAAACAAATGCTAGAGGTTCACCTGATATATGCACATTCCTTTGAACTCTAGCTTTAAAAACTTGCATAAAGATTCTGAAGTTGACCTATTTTTATACAAAATACTTGTGAGTCAGAAGATAGAAGATGTCAAGAGGCAAGTCTTTGCCGACTACTTTACCCAGAGGTTTCCCATATGAGCAGTACTGGCCCTGTGCCTACAGTAGGCACAAGCAACGCATTGACATACAAATAAAGTGGGAAGGGGGCATTCCCGCATCTCTTGTCTCATTTTTCCCTTTCCCTTTGTTTACTTGTGGGGCACCCAAAGGGATGGGTTCTCCAAAATCTGATAGTGGGTCTTGCCCAGGATCTCAAAGGTGGGAGTTTGGCTGAAATTAAGATTATTTCCTTAGCTTATCTTTTTGCAAATGGGTCTTTGGGTTTTAGGACTTTTGGCTGTTGGACTCCAGCAGCAGCCCAAAGTCCAGCTCTTTGCCAGTGTTAGATTCTGCTAGAAGCTGAGAAGGTTTCCAGGCATGTTCATGACCCAAACTGGGAATATTAGCTGAACAACTCAATCCACATGTACAGAAATGGTCACGTTTGCCTGTCCAGCAGTGAGTAGTGCATCCAAGAGGGAAACTGACCCTGTATTGCTTTACACAGAATTTATTGCCCATCCCTAGTGGCCCTTAAGAAGCTGGTGGTGAGCTGCCTTTTTGAACCACTGCAGTCCGAGTGGTGAAGGTGCTCCACCATGTCGGTAGGGTAGGGTGTTCCACAATTTTGACTCAGCAACCGTGAACTGACAGGTGTTATATTTCTAAGTCAGGATGGTGCGTGACTTGGAGGGGAACATGCAGGTGCTGGTGTTCCCATGTCCCTGCTGCCCTTGTCCTTCGTGGTAGAGGTCATGCATTTCGGAGTCGTGTAGTCAAAGCTTTGGCGGATTGCTGCCATGCATCCTGTCAATGGTACACATTGCAGCTATGTCCAGAAATTGTACTGGTGATGTTCCCTCAGTGAGGGAGAGAGAGAAAGTGAAGAACTGGGGGCAAATTCATTCCAGAGTCCCTAAGTGATTTTATTTTGATATGCAGGGTGATGAGGAGTCAAGCCTCGGGCTTCCCATCAGTCCATTTATGGATCGCTCAGCTCCTCAGCTGGCCAAACTTCAGGAGTCCTTCATCACGCACATTGTGGGGCCACTGTGTAACTCCTATGACTCAGCAGGGTTAATACCAGGTAGATGGGTGGAAGATAATGATGAAGAGGAGGATGAGGAGGAGGAGGACGAGGAGGCAGAAACAACAGAAGAGGAAGGCACAGAAACATTGGAACCAACAACAAGTGAGTTTTGTTTGTTGTTCAAAGAAACTTCAAAAGAAATTCAAGTTGTTCCAAATGGCCGGCTATTCTCGAGGCCTTTTGATAATCACGTAGTAATTTATGGTCAAATATTTAAAAAGAGAGGGAAGTGAGGAGTGCTTAATTCATGTGATTATGAACTCTTAATATGTGAGGATGTTTTGCGACAATCTCCAGCTGATCTGTGCTGTTGTCGCAGTATTTATTGACTGATTCCTTCAAGCCTTAATACAGCTTGCCTAATGGGTGCCACATAGCCAGGTGCACAGCTGGTGACTAACTGTTTCAGTGATCCATGAGATTTCCCAATGATCACACCTTGGCTCAAGGTTGTCGAACACAGGTGCAAGCTGTGGGTCTGTAGATTTGATTGCCTTCCAGCGTCAGTGCTATGAAGTCAGCACTAAAAACCCCGATAATAAATTGTGATGAAATTAAGGCAGGTCAAGGAATGAGAGTCCTGTGGTGACATATTTCTCACATAAGTCATACTTACTTACTGAAGAATGCATTCTAGCAACAGAGTTCAAATGGGAACATCTAGCATTGAACAGCACAGCGTCTGAAAGAAATTGTTTTGCCCATTAAGTCACCATGTGAGATAAATCCCAATACTTTGGGCTGAATTCTGAAAGCTCACCGCCAAGATCGACAGCCAGCTTGAAAAATGGCATGACGCACGTGCGAGGTGTTCGCCGCTGAACCCCCATGATATTTCGCGTGGCAGCTCACTTACATGGAGGAGGCGGATCGCCCGCCCCCAATGACGTAGAGGGAGCGGATGCTCCGTCCCTGGCAATGGCGTCCAGCGCTACTGCGCAGGCATCATTTTTAAAGGGCTTCAGGCCCTTCAGTTACATCTAAATTTTTAAAGGTCCCGGTCTCATTTTTTATGCAACTTTGAATCCCCTCTCCCACCCCCACAATGAGTAATCTGTATATAAATTGCCCTCTCCCTCCAAAACAACTTTATTCAGATCCCGCACTTACCCCCCCGAACTTTATATCCTTTGACCCTCAGCCCCTTCCCACCATCCCCGCCACCAATGAGAAGAGTTTTCCCCGCTCCCTACCCCTCCCACCCAGAAAACCTCACTCCTGCCCCCTCCCCACCAGTCTTATGCCTCGGATCTCCACTGCAGTTCCGGCAGGGATATCAGCATGGGACAGCCGTCGGGACAAGGTAAGTGTTTATGCATTCATTATAATTTATTCAAATATTTAAATTAAGGCTCCGCTGCTGAGTGGCGGGGTGCGGGGCTGCCCCGAGGCCATGCCGCCTCCAGTAAAATGGGGTGGGGCCTTCCCAGCACCGGGGCGCATGGCGGACCTCTCCCAGAAGTATTTTCCAGGAGCCCTCGCTATGACCCCTGATGTCGGGTGGGGGGGGAGGTGGGGAGTAAAATTCAGCCCTTTATGTGTAAATACACAAAATAATGTGTGCATTTAGCATTTGTTTGCAATGCTACAGAAACAGCAGCCCATATCAGACTTCTAGCTGTTGTATACATTAATCTCTCTGGTATTGCACTCAAATGGAGACAATCAAGGGTTCCTGAAGTTTTCAATGAACTCACTCGTAAAGCAAATTATTTCCCCTTACTGTGATAATGTGGTCTGTTGATTCAGCATTACATTAATCACAACTCATTAGTGGCAGAGTCTTATCCCTAGTTAATGTACCCTGTTTTATAATTCCTCACGTTACCTGCTGACACACTATTAGATGGGTCAATTGGTTGAGTGTGTTGCTGCTGGACACTGGGCACCACTGGCTGAATGCACTCATGCATCTGCATTTTTGTGGTTTTCTGTTCCCACATCACTAAGTTGTTTCTTTATAACTTTGCACACCTCATCATTGAATCTGAATTGGGAGTTTCGCAAGTTCACAACTCTTCCAGTACACGTACTAACAATCAGCTTCATTCACGCTGAATTGCATTCATCTCTGGAGCTCGAGCTGACACAGAACTTGTACAACGCTGTGCAAAAATAAAGGAAAAGACTTGCAGTTGCACAGCACCTTACTATCTCAACGTGCTTCACATACTCAGAGTGCTCAGAATGTAAAACTCAATACCACATGGAGACACTGAGGCAAATAGCATAGAGGCATTTAGCAGGAAGCTAACCAAGTACATGAGGGAGAAATTAACAGAAGGATATTTTGATAGGGTGTGATAAATTAAAGTGGGACGAGGCTCATGCAGAGCATAAACACCGCCATCTGCCCAATTAGGGCATTAGCATTTAAAAACAGTGTTGTGTGAGCAACGCAGTAGAGGTGCAGGGTTGGGACCCAGGGCTCATCCAGGCACTGGGTTCCTGATCCCGCTTTGAAAATCCGGCCCACTGTTGCTGATAGATGGTCATTGATCTGAAACATTGGATGAAATCTTGAGCACTTTAAGGAATAGTCAAGGGTCGGGACCAATTCCAGGTCCGAATCCCGCACTGGGTGTTGGCGTGCCCGCCTGAGATATCTTCCTGGAGGTGGTGAATTAAGTGGCCGACTGGTGATGGGCGGCAGGTGAGTTCCTGAGGCTGCGGGCTCAATCACAGGGATGGCAGAGGTGGGTGCTGCCACTGTCGGAGGGGGAACACGAGGGTGCCTCCATCTTGAGGTGCCTTCTGAAGAGGCTTGGATTTAGTGTTACTAAAGTGGGCACAGTGGCGCAGTGGTTAGTGCTGCAGCCTCAGCTCCAGCGACCTGGGTTCGGTTCTGGGTACCGCCTGTGCGGAGTTTGCAAGTTCTTCCTGTGACTGTGTGGGTTGCCGCCGGGTGCCCTGCTTTCCTCCCACAGCCAAAGACTTGCAGGTCAATAGGTAAATTGGCCATTGTAAATTGCCCCTAGTGTAGGTAGGCAATAGGGAATATGGGATTAATGTAGGATTAGTATAAATGGGTGGTTGTTGGTCAGTACAGACTCAGTGGGCCAAAGGAGCTGTATCACTCAATGACTCTAAAGTCTTTTACAAATCCTGCATTAACTCTTTGCTTTTGTATTCTAGGGGAGTGGATTTAGATTTGGGCAGCAACGCAAAATGGACAAAATAGCCCGTTGAATTGCAGTTCTGTTGAAGTCAGCGGAACTAAATATCGAGCAGGGCATATAACAAGTGACTGATGCAATTCTACACCTTTTGCCTCCCCACCCTAAGTTAATTTCACCCCCATTCTCTGCATGTAAAACCTACGATTCTGTGTGCCTTTTTTCATGGGTTTAGTCATTTGCACTGGCATCTTTAATGGCCCATATATCTGCACACCAAGATCCTTCTGCTATTGTATGTCTTCTTCACAGTTCAGTTGTCTGTTTTATTCCAGTTCTTGACTTCCGAAATGTTTTATTTCATATGAATGAAAGAACTTGCCTTTCATAACCTTAAGACGACCCAAAGCGTTTTACAGCCGATGAGGTACTTTTGAAGTGTAGTCACTGTTGTAATGAAGGAAGCAATTATTTATACCCATTTATACTCATCCTACATTGAATTTCTTTGAGCTTTTCCAAGGAGGACAATCAGGCAGGTTATTCTAAGCTTGAACTCTGACCTACCCAGTTCTCCTACATGGTAATCCAGTACATCCAGGCATAGACCCAAAAATATTTCCCCTGCCATCCCTATTGAATGCACTCTAATGAATAAAGCCCTGATTTCTTCACTCAAAGAGTTGTGAACCTTTGGAATTCTCTACCCCAGAGGGTTGTGGATGCTCCACTGTTCAATACATTTAAGGTTGGAATAGATAGATTTTTGGTCTCTCAGGGAATCAAGGGATATGGCGAACGGGCGAGAAAGTGGAGTTGAAGCCTAAGATCAGCCATGATCGTATTGAATGGCGGACTCCATGGGCCATATGGTCTACTCCTGCTCCTATTTATTGTGTTCTTGCCTTCTCACACAATGGCTGGGGCAGGCTGGGAGGTGAGGGGCGTAAGATTGGGTGGGGTGGCAGGGAGTGCCGTGCCTGTTATCTACCTGCCACAGCTGCTACTTTACCACCAGTGGAAGGGCACTTAGGCACCTGGGGAGACCACCTAATAAAACCTAGCGGCTTCCTTGCGGCTGAGGCTAGGCCATCCTGATCGGGCAGCCTTTGCGACACGGACTGCCCCCGCTGGAAGACACCCACATCCCCCCCCCCTCGCTGCAGCCTGGCCAATTGGCCCCGGCAAGCTCCAACCCCACTTATCTTTTCCGAGGCTGATATCCATGTACCTCTTCTCACTGCATGTAGTCCCAGCAGTGGCCACTACTCCTGGTGGCACTGCTGGGACTGAAGAGTTGCCAGCCCTGAGATTGGCTGGCAGCTCTTGGAGGCAGGACATCCTGCCTCAGAGGGGCAGAAGCCACGACTGCAAGCAATTAATTGCCTGAGCCACACATAATAGAGTCATAGCTTTGGGGAGATGGTGGCTTAGTGGTAATGTCACTGAACTAGTAATCCAGAGGCCTGGGCTAATGGCCTGGGGACAAAGGTTGAAATCCCACCATGGCAACTGGTGGAATTTAAATTCAATTAGTTAATAAATTCCAATGAATTAATAAAAATCTGGAATTGAATGCTAGCCACAGTAATAGTTTCATGGCACCATCATCAATTGTTGTAAAGACCTATGTGGTTCACTAATGTCCTTTAGGGAAGGAAATCTGCTGTCTTCACCTGGTCTGGCCTACATGTCATTCCAGACCCACAGCAATGTGGTTGACTCTTAACTGCCCTCTGAAATGGCTTAGCAAGCCACTCAGATGTCAAGGGCATTAGGGATGGGCAGCAAATGCTGGCCTTGCCAGTTACACCCACATCCCACGAAAGAACAAAAAAAGATTCCAGGCCAGGTGGAGGGGCCCCCAGCTTTACAGCCGGTGAACCCTAATTCCTGACAACATCCTAGTTAATCAGCAAAACACAGTGCAATCTCACAACTCACAAATTTCAAGTCATCAATGAGTTGTTAAGGTTCTCCTGATGCGTACATTAAACTTACACTTCTGCTCCCCACATTGTATTATAATAGTTTTCACCAATGCAATTATGAACAGTCATTTTCACCTTTGCATAAGAGAGAGGGCAAAAGTTGTGCTCCCAGGTTTCTGTCAGTGCTGCTGTGTATTTTGCCCAGGAGGTACACCCAAACAGCCAATGTTGACCTCTTGCTCCCCTTCATCCTTGTGAGAAACCCTTTGCCTCCTGTTTATGGCCTGCTGGGATTGAGAACTCACTCTACAAAAACTGCAAGCAGCAAACGTACAGCATCTCAAACCCTTTAAAAACTGGAATTGGGATTTTTAGCAGTACAGAGACCTACTCTGTACTTTCTGTCGTGTCCCAAGAGCTTCTGCTGAACTCTGCCAGGTGAAAAATCACTATCGTTCTGAAAGAAATAAAAGCCAAAATGAAATAATTACTAGATTGATTGATTACGGCCATGTGTACTATTTCTTCCACTGTGAACATTTCATTCCTCAGTCCTCTGTAAGAGTAATATTTTTGAACCACTTGACTGATTGAACCAATCAGTCATTGTCAGGGCTCTGTGTTTGTCATGGGCTTGCATAGATTGTGCAGAGTCTGGGCAATTAGTATCTTCCTCAATCACTAAATAAAATGATGAACTTCACTGGGATCTCTAACACCACAGACTCTATACCACCTTCATTGTGTGCCATTCAACTCCACAAAGGGGATCGTTTGTCCCTTCTGGTCTGTAACACCTGCATACGGCAATGGGAAGAAAGATTGTGCTCTTCTCATACTGATGCTATCACAGGGTTATAAACTTCTTATTACACTGCATCTGTTCATCTAACAGGATTTATTAAATAGCTATTGATAAATGTTATAAATTGACATTGCACAGAAATGATATCTTAAGGATCTAGCTACAGTCAGCAGCCCATATCGCTGTCAGCAAATATATAGTTACAGTCAGCAGGCTTGTTTATTCCAACGTTACTGCCACAAAACACAAATCTAGTGTGATCCTTAAATTAGTCTCTCAGTGTTAGATTCCATAATTGGCACCTGGATTATGATCCTAAATCAACTTTATGGACTGACTTAACTTGTCCATGCTAGCTTGTGATCTATTCCCACTGGAGTTTTAATTAATTACCTCTTGAACTCTCACTAACTGTCAGAAAATGAATTCTTCCATTAATGAATGAGGTCATTTGGTATTTCAGACTGAATACTGCATTCTGTTTCACTCTGACATTTTGTACCCATATGTCATTCTGTATTGGATGTGCCGGGAAGAGAGATGGAAAGATAAACTCTGTTTTAGCAAGAAAGACTACATAAGAGCAATGTTCCTTCCAATTTTTCTTTGTTGTTTACTGCACTGCACAACACATCCCAGATTGCTGAGCAGCCATGCACCTATGCAGCTTAGGGGGAACATTGCATGTGAGTTAACTGTACAAGCTAAAGGTGAATTCATACAAAAATCCACGGGACCGCATACTTGGTGCAATAGCTAGAGTTATAATAAAAAGCACATTGGATTAGTGGTCTGTTTGAATTTTATTTTTTGTCCACTGCTCAGCTCTCTTCAGGGACTAGAACATTTGAAAGTGGGAAAAGGGGAACAGGGAAGAGCAGTTAATTATGGGACAGTTGATCTTATCTCGGTTGTCAGAAAACTTCTGGAGTCCATTATAGAGGTGACATTAGTGACTGTAGAAACACCGGATGAGAAAGTGAAACAGCCAGTATTGGGGATAGAAAGCTATTGCTAAAACATAGAAGGAACTAAAAATGGCAATGCTGTCAGATTCAGATGATAGACAACCCAGAAGACAGAAGGAGGTTGTGGAGACACTGAACATAGTTTTCCGAAAATCTTTGGAGGCAGGATTTCTGTCAAAGGACAAGATCCTAGCAAATGTTATATTGCAATTTGGAAAAGGGGAAAAGGCAAAGCCAGGGCATTATAGGCCAGTTAGACCTCCAGAGTCCATTATAGGGGTGAAGTTAGTAAACACTTAGGAAGTCTATGGAACAGATGGCATGGATTTGTAAAGGGAAGACTGATGAACAATCAAATTTGGTGACTAAGTTAGGAGAGAAAGGGAATCTGGTGGCTGTTTCAATGTAATTTCAGAAGGCATTGGATAAAGTACCACATAGGAGACAAATGACAAAGATTGAGTGAGACACGTACATTAAAAAAGTGTAGCTGCAGGGATAGAATAGTGACCCTTGGGCAAAAAACAGAAAATGGTGCAAATAGTTGTTTTTTGTGTTGGCATGATAGTGAGCAATTGTGTGCCCCAGGGATCTATGCTGACACCTCTGCTTATTATATAAACGGTTTGGACATTGATATTCAAGGGTGCTGGGATTATCAAATTAGGGGCACATGGAACTGAAGCGAAATGCAGAATACACAGATGGGGTAGTGAAGTGCATAGATAGTGGTTAGATATATTTAAATGCATATATTCTATGGTTGACAGAAATCTAAGGGTACAGATACTTAGATCTTGAGTGCTGGTAGAGAAAAACAAATTTATAAAGGGCTATTGTGATTCTGTATTTTATATGTAAGGGCATTGAATATAAAAGCAAAGAAGTAAAGTTGAATTGTACAAGACAGTAGACCATAAATGGAGTTGTTTGTGAAGTTCCAGGCACCCCATTATAGGAAGGATATTTAAACCATAGAAACAGCACAATGAAGAATCATTGGAATGACACTGGGAATGAGAGGTTATAGTTCTGAAGAGAGGCTTCAACAGTTGGAGCTTTCATCACTGAAGCATAGAAAACTAAGGGATTATTTGATAGACAACTTCAGAATTTTGAGTGGTCAAATAGTGGAGAGCTTGCTTCCAAAGTAATAAGGGGTGTTACGACCAGGTGAGAAAGGTGTCGAGGGTTCCCTCACAGCCTTCACCTGGTCTTACCATAACAGGGTTTAATTTTAAACATACTGTGTTTTTAGCTCCCCCTTGGTGAATCCTTGTTCACTGCTTTCCAATTATAAGACAAAGAAACCAGCACAAACAGGCTTTCTTAGGTTTAAAGAAGAAAAGTTGAAATTTATTAAACTTAAACTCTATTTCGGTTAACTCCTATGGATACACAACATGCCCACACTAGCATGCATATGTGATATACACATGCAAATAGAGACTGAAATGAGCAGAAGAAAAATAAAGTGGAAAAGCTTGAGGCAATATCGGAAGAGATTTTGTTACGGTTCTTCAAGCTCACTGTAGAGTCCTTGATTGTAGGTAGATCTTGCTTTTTGTTGGGGCCCAGTATTCTTCTTAAACCTTGTTCAATGTAGGAGACTTTTCTCTCTTGGGATTCATATATCTTCAGTGGATTCAGGGACTTGTGAGAAAGAGATAGGAGCAGACAGGAGAAAACAGACTTTCTCAGTTCAAACTATTTGTACAATTCAGAAAAACCCAGGTTGCCCAGCAGGTTAGTCATGTGACTAACTGGTCTGACCACGTCTTGGATTGTATTACCTTAACAGTCTCTAGAATGCTGCTGTTACACACAATACCTGGTGATCAAGGGCCATTGTGGGTTGACTGTGTCAGGGCATAGTCATTTGTTCTTCCAATCGCCGTCTGTTAATATGCAAATGTTTTTTCCAGCTATGGCTGATCTGTTTAACAAGTCCTTTCTTCACTCCAGTAACAGTTTAAAATCAATGTTCATGACAAAATTAATGTGCCTCATTCTTGGCAGGTGGGGACCTAGCATGACAAGGGGGCATAGACTGAACATTATGACTTGAAGACTGAAGTGGGGAGTTAGAAAAAAAAATCACACAGAGGGCTTCTGAAACATGGAATAATTGAGTGGCTATTGAGACAGAGGCTGGAAGGTAATTTAAAAGGGGGAATAAGTATTTGTAGAGCAAGAATGTTAAAGGGTATAGACTTAGGGCATGGAAATGGGATTGCAGTAGGCAGCTCCAGTTGAAGAGCTTGCAGCAGCATGGCACAATGGGCCACCTCCTGTGCTGTAAGTTCTATGATTCGGTTTTGAATGTGCTGCCAAGAAACATAAATCAGTATATTGAAGGCAGCTTGAAGGAGTGTTTGTTACCAGTACCTAACTGGGTTTCATCTGAATCAGTCACACTACCAGGAACCACTTTCACCAGTCCTGCACTCACTATAAGTTGTCTTAATAAGTAACCACATGATGTAATTTCAGTAACCTTACAAATCAAAAGTGGTTATTTTCATGTTGGGGCTCCCAACCTGGTGCTGTGTGTTCTCAGTGTATGCTAATAAGGGACTGTGAATTGTAAAACTTGTACTGTGCACAATTCATTGGTCTAAAATTATTGTTAACATTATTAGTGGGCATAGCTTAATGGATTAACTTAAAGTAAGTTTGTTTACACCTCCTTTAAATAGTGAGCAAAGGAATACATCTGATTAATTCAAGTACTTGTCCATTATTATTGCCAGCAGTAAGGTTTTCATTGCCATTAATACAATTTTTTTTTTCATCCTTCTTATTCTAACTTTAAATTCATGGCAGCCATGACAGATTGTGCATTGGACCTGTAGCATATGAGCACGTGCTTCTTATGTCGGAGCTTGAAACTTCAGTTAAGTCTTCAGGGGATGGCCAGGAACTTCTCCACAGGGTGTGAGAGGAAATTGGGGGGTTGGCCACCCAGGTTTCTCTTGTAGGTCTCTCCTCAGGCAGTACTGGCAGAGGGCAAGGGCAGTTCACACACACACCATAGCAGCTGTCGACTATTATCGAGCCATAACATCCAAGTGAAAGGGGAGGAGATTAATTCTTCTAAAAGCTTAGGAAAACATTTGTCTAGCAATGGAAATAGTTGTTCATGCACATTGTTATGGAACAGAATTATTCCAAAGTCCATGGGAGGCGGTGGCGTAGTGGTATTGTCACTGGACTAGTAACCCATAGACCCAGGGTATTGCTCTGGGGACATGGGTTCAAATCCCACCACAGCAGAGTGTGGAATTTGAATTCAATTAATAAATCTGGAATTAAAAGCTAGTCTAATGATGGCCATGAAACCATTGTCGATTGTTGTAAAAACCCATCTGGTTCACTAATGTCCTTACCTGGTCTGGCCTACATGTGACTCTAGACCCACAGCAATGTGGTTAACTCTTACATGCCCTCTGAAATGGCCTAGCAAGCCACTCAGTTGTAACTAACCATTAGGAAGCCAATAAAAAAGAATGAAACCAGATGGACCACCTGGCATCAAGCTAGATACTGGAAATGACAACAGCTAATCCAGCCCTGTCGATCCTGCAAAGTCCTCCTTACTAACATCTGGGGGCTTGTGCCAAAGTTGGGAGATCTGTCCTACAGACTAGTCAAGCAACAGCCTGACATAGTCATACTCATGGAATCATACCTTACAGACAATGTTCCAGACACTGCCTTCACTATCCCTGGGTATGTCCTGTCCCACTGGCAGGACAGATCCAACAGCGGTGGTGGCACAGTGGTATACAGTAGGGAGGGAGTTTCCCTGGGAGTCCTCAACATCGACTCCGGACCCCATGAAGTCTCATGGCATCAGGTCAAACATGGGCAAGGAAACCTCCAACTGATTACCACCTGTTGCCCTCCCTCAGCTGATGAGTCAGTACTCCTCCATGTTGAACACCACTTGGAGGAAGCACTGAGGGGGGAAAGGGTGCAGAATGTACTCTGGGTGGGGGACTTCAATGCCCATCACCAAGAGTGGCTCGGTAGCACCACTACTGGCCGAATCCGAAAGGACATGGGTCTGCGGCAGGTGGTGAGGGAACCAACAAGAGGGAAAAACATACTTGACCTCGTTCTCACAAATATGTCTGCTGCAGATGCATCTGTCCATTACAGTAGGTAGGAGTGACCACCGCACAGTCCTTATGGAGACAATGCCCTGCCTTCACATTGAGGATACCGTCCATCGTGTTATGTGGCACTATCACCATGCTAAATGGGATAGGTTTCAAACAGATCTAATAATATAAAACTGGGCATCCATGAAGTGCTGTGGGCCATCAGCAGCAGTAGAAACTGTACTCAACCACAATCTATAACCTCATGGCCCAGCATATTCCCCACTCTACCATTACCATCAAGCCAGGAGACCAACCCTGGTTCAATGAAGAGTGCAGGAGGGCATGCTAGGAGCAGCACCAGGCATTCCTCAAAATGAGGTGTCAACCTGGTGAAGCTAGAACAAAGAACTATTTGCATGCCAAACTGCATAAGCAGCATGCAATAGACAGAGCTAAGCGATCCCATAACCAACAGATCAGATCTAACCTCTGCAGTCCTGCCGCATTCAGCCGTGAATGGTGGTGGACAATTAAACAACTAACTGGAGGAGGTGGCTCCACAAATATCCCCATCCTCAATGATGGGGGAGTCCAGCACATCAGTGCAAAAGATAAGGCTGAAGCATTTGCAACAATCTTCAGCCAGAAGTGCCGAATTGATGATCCATCTTGGCCTCCTCCTAAAGTCCCCAGCATCACAGATGCCAGACTTCAGCCAATTTGAGTCACTCCGCATGATATCAAGAAACGAATGAAGGCACTGGATACTGCAAAGGCTATGGGCCCTGACAATATTCCGGCAATAGTACTGAAGACCTGTGCTCCAGAACTTGCCATGCCCCGAGCCAAGCTGTTCCAGTACAGCTACAACACTGGCACCTACCCGGCAATGTGGAAAATTGCCCAGATATGTCCTGTATACAAAAAGCAGGACAAGTCCAACCCGGCCAATTACCACCCCATCAGTCTACTGTCAATCATCAGTAAAGTGATGGAAGGTATCATCAACAGTGCCACCAAGCAGCATTTGCTTAGCAATAACCTGCTCATTAACGCTCAGTTTGGGTTCCGCCAGGGCCACTCAGCTCCTAACCTCATTACAGCCTTGGTTCAAATATGGACAAAAGAGCTGAACTCGAGGTGAGGTGAGAGTGACTGCCCTTGACATCAAGGCAGCATTTGACTGAGTATGGCATCAAGGAGCCCCAGCAAAACTGAAGTCAATGGGATTCGGGGGAAAACGCTCTGCTGGTTGGAGTCATACCTAATGCAAAGGAGGATGGTTGTGATTGTTGGAGGTCAATCATTTGAGCTCCAGGGCACCACTGCAGGAGTTCCTCAGGGTAGTGTCCTAGGCCCAACCATCTTCAGCTGCTTCATCAATGACCTTTCTTCAATCATAATTTCAGAAGTGGGGATGTTCGCTGATGATTGCACAATGTTCAGCACCATTCGCAGCTCCTCAGATGCTGAAGCAGTCCGTGTAGAAATGCAGTAAAACCTGGAAAATATCCAGGCTTGGGCTGATAAGTGGCAAGTAACATTCGCGCCACACAAGTGCCAGGCAATGACGATCTCCAACAAGAGAGAATCTAACCATCTCCCCTTGACATTCAATGGCATTACCATTGCTGAATCCCCCACTATCAACATCCTAGGGGCTAGCATTGACCAGAAACTGAACAGGAGTAGCAATATAAATACAAGATCAAGTCAGAGGCTAGGAATCCTGTGGCAAGTGACACACCTCCTGACTCCCCAAAGCCTGTCCAGCATCTCCAAGGCACAAGTCAGGAGTGTGATGGAATACTCTTCACTTGCCTGGATGGGTGCAGCTCCAACAACACTCAAGAAGCTCGACACCATCCAGGACAAAGCAGTCCGCTTTATTGGCACCCCATCCACAAACATTCACTCCCTCCACCACCGACGCACAGTGGCAGCAGTGTGTACCATCTACAAGATGCACTGCAGCAACGCACCAAGGCTCCTTAGACAGCACCTTCCAAACCCATTACCTTTACCAACTAGAAGGACAAGGGCAGCAAATGCATGGGAACACCACCACCTGCAAGTTCCCCTCCAAGTCACACACCATCCTGATTTGCAACTATATCGCCGTTCCTTCACTGTCGCTGGGTCAAAATCCTGGAACTCCCTTCCTAACAGCACTGTGGGTGTACCTACCCCACATGGACTGCAGTGGTTCAAGAAGGCAGCTCACCACCACCTTCTCAAGGGCAATTAGGGATAGGCAATAAATGCTGACCAGCGACGCCCACATCTCATGAATGAAGAAAAGAAATACAGCACTATCTATAGTAATAATTCCTTTTAAAAACAAACTTGAATTAAGGTCCTTGAAATCTCAGTATTATTCTACAGTCTTGAAAAGTGTGTTGAATCCCATTACAAATGGGGTAATTTTCCATTAAGATGTTACATTCTTGGCAGGTTTACAATTGTATAATTGCCTCATTGTATATTTTAGAACTTTTTTATTTCACTAGTTGACTGCAATTCATAAATAGCAGATAATTGGTTAATATACATAATTTGCGTTATAGTCCCCACTGCTTATAGCAGGTGTGTTGGTACTATTTGCCTGTTATACACAGTGCACAGTGAAATCAAAAAGCAAAGTAACCAGCATTTTTAGAAAAAAAATCTCACTTAGCAACTGCCTCTTTGAGTTGTTAGCAGTTGCATCCAGAATCTCATAATTAAGGCAATCACACTTTCACCAGATGTAACAGCTAATTGAAGCTGCTTGAAGACTCAACTTTGACTGAAATCGATAAGTACTTATTGAACTGCCTGAAATACTCATGTTCTTGTTACATTATAAGCAATGCCTTTTTAATTGGCGTGCACGATAATGGCAAATGGACAGCACCATGTGCCTGATCTAAAAGGCTGTCTGTGATGAAGTAATACAAAGCAATTCGTTCTTGTATTGAGCCCTAGAATTGTTGCTCATGTAATACAATTCAGTGTTGAGAGGTACAAAAACAATTTATTTTATTTTTCATTTCTTGCCCAATGAACAGAAAGAGAAAGATGCAGGAAACGAAGAAAGGTCTTCTGCCAGATTACAAAGCACCTTCTGGAAAACCACGAAATGTGGAAAAAGGTCATCGAAGAGGAGCGAAAGAAAGCAGAGCTCGAAAAGCAAGATCCGTCCTCCCTGCATCAAAGCTCAGAGACAATCCAGGCAATTACTGAGGAAGAGGAGGACAAGGAGGAGAAGAATAATGAGGAATTGGAAGGGAAGTCAACACAAATCAGTTTGAATCCAGACACAACCAATGAGACATTAGAAGATGATAAAAATGACTGAATTGTGCACCAACTTTTTATGTTGTTTCCAGCACAATACTTTGACACAATACTGTAGATGTATAGGACAATGTGCCTATAGCTTTGATGGTGTAATATTGCCATGAGACAGAAGAACACGACTAAACAAACCTTCTGAGTAAGGAAGCTCCTGAATTGCACCACTGGCTGAATTAGATTTTAAAGACTCAGTGATTACCAGTAGGATTATGGTGCACTTCTTCATTGACATGTCTTGTTTAATATTGCTTGATTATACACGTATGTAAAAAAAAGAACACACTGACTTGTGCGACCACAGTGGGCGTCAAATGAAGGAGGACATATTTCTAAGCATGTACGTTGCAGAAAATGCTGCGGTACTAAGTCTGTAGCTTTTGCTCTACGTTTGAGTGAAAGTTGAAAGTTTAATCAGAGTTCTGATATGGCCTGCCAATATCCTTTGTGTATATAACCTTGTGGCTCACCAGCTTTGTATAAGCAATCTCTAAGCATAGCTGTAGTACTTGTACATTGCGAAAATGAACATGAACAAATGTTTTAGGAAAAGACTGGCAGACACGTGAAGGGCCATTTTCCTTTATAAAAGGTACATGCTACAAGCCAAACTCCTAGTCAAAGATTTATATCCATTTTGAATTTTTTATTGTTTATTTACATTCAATGATAATTATTTGCAAAAGACAACAGTTTATTGTAGATACAAAGAACATTTTCTATTGGCTTTTGTAAATAGCAACCTCTCAAACCAATTTTTGTGATTTTGTAAAGATGGTTATGAAAACTTCACACTTAAAAAAAAAATTCTTATTCTACTGCCAGTACATTCTTATACCCAGCGTGATTAGTACATGCAGGTTGAGGTATGTACTTAATTTTAAAAGGTGATCATTATTTGCATTATATTTGCAGCAAGCATTAATCCTGCAGACACTGTTTACTACTGATGGTACTGAGTTGATTTACAATAGAATTAGAGTACAACCACAGACTTTCCGAGACCCCATTATCTGTGCATTTTAGACAATGTGCAACATTTAGTAGCTGTAAAGTTCACTTTGTGAATTATGGCATATTTCCTTTTACAATATGAGTCCATATAGGACAAAGGTGTTGAACAGTCTAGCAGACATCATCATTTTATGTTGATATGACTTTAGTCTGACTCTGCACCTTGTGCCAGTTGCCTGAAGACTAATTGGACTGACCTAAGAGCTCCCTGTTTCATTCTTGATTATCATTTCATATCATTCAATTTTTGTTTTAATTTTTGGGTCAAAAACAATATAATGTGAATGAGTTTTAATGGATCTAAAAAGAATCTAATCTCTTTGTATCCCTTCTAATAAAATATTCAGGCTGGGATTCAAAACTAATCTTACACAATACTTTGTGGGTTCATCTTAAATTTGTGAACAACATCTTTTGAGGATACTATCAGTTTAATAAATTTCTGATGTCTAAAGCCACTACCTAAAGGTTAGACAACACTTAAGACCTGCGTTTTAAGCCACAAAGTGTAGTGGAAATCTGGAACACTCTACATCAAAAAACTGCTGAGTCTAGAGGTCAGTTGAAAATGTCAAAACTGCGATTGATAGATTTAGGTTAGGCAAGGGCATTAAGAGTTATAGAACCAAGGCAGGCAGTTGGAGATAACATACAGATCAGCCATGATTTAATTTAATGGTGGAAGAGGCTCCAAGACATGAATAGCCTCCTATGTTCCTCTGGTCTTAAGCCATAGATGTTCTATTCTGACCCAGTTATTACTTGGAAGGATGCAGGCTCGATTTTATAGATAGCATTAGCATTGGTTGTAAGTCCATGTTGTAAGGCATCACTTTAGACTGTGGCACATTCTGAATTTGCATTGTTGACTTAAGCCACATAATTGAAACACATGATTTAGTTTATAATACTACTTCCAGGTGACTCAAACGTTAACACCATTTTTGGTCAACTGTGTTAGGGAGGAAATGGTCATACATGACATGAAGATACAGGGCAATCGCACCTAATACATTTTATTTTTTGAGTGGAGAGTGTGTTTAAAACAAAGCTGACTTGTGTGGTGGTCCAGCTGTTGCCCAGGATGATGGAAAGGAAGTAAATCCACGTAGCTTATGAAGTTATCGGCACAACATTGCACAGTGACTGGAAGTATCTAAGGTGGCACCTGTAGTAACTCAACTCCAGTGTTATCCTGACAGGACAGTACAGAACCCAGCTAAATCTCTACCACGCCATGCCATCCCAGCCTTCACCCACCAATCCGCTCTCCTGTAGAAAATGGCTCCTCACTGCATGTCTTAAACCAGCTCCGTAAATTTTCTTCACCGTGAACAGTTTCAATATGGATCTTTAAGTTGCTGCAGTTTTACCTGCATTATGCTTAATGCATTTTCCCACTTTTTTAAAACATGTAATTAACTTTTGCTGTGTGTGTAAAAAAAAATGCAATATTTAGACTGGCACTAAGAGCACAGGTTCAATGTTCATTTACTATACAATTTGTGAATCTTCTCCCCAACCTAGGTTAAATTACAATATAATTTGAATATTACTGTTTACAGATCATTTCATATCAAAAGGTTACAGTCCTACTGCACCAATCCACTCTCAACTTTTGATATTTTGTCTGTCCAAACAACATTTTTAAATAAACAACATGAGTTTTCCCAGAAGACTGGACATCTTTAAATGTGTGTACAAGGGTAGATTAGATAGTGTTTGATTAATGCTTAAAATTCCGGAAACATTACTCGACTGTTTTAATATTGCTTTCAGCCATTAACTCTTGTAGCTTCCGAAAGCACTTTCTTTTCAAACTAATTTTCTGTGAGGTTTATCGGCTTGGGAATTATATTAATGATAATTCAAAAAAAAAGATATTGAATGGCAAAAAGGTTTAGGTAAAAACTGCACAAATTTCAAGTTTCATTCAGTCTCATATGAATATCAAAACCAGAACATAAATTCAATATTAAAGATAGCTATAGAGTGATGCAGAAAGGAAGGACATCATCTGTCCCATTGTGCCTAATAACCCCCATGCCCCTCTCTATCCATAATGTAATGATAATAACACATCCCAAGATGCACAGCAGGACTATTTATGCCCATGGCTTAATCTTGTACCAATATGGTTTATGAGCTTTGCAAAAGATCACAGCAAGCACACTAGCACAATTAGAGAAACAATGAAACCACAGAACAACTCGTAGTTTTCAGTATTCCGACTTTAAATGCTTGTTAGGGAACAAATGTACTTTAGCAATCCTCAGTTGGTAATGATTATAAGTTATTGAGATGCATTATGGGCTGAAAGGCTACTTCCTGTCTTGCCCACAATTGTCATGATAATATTACCCAAAGTTTAATCACGGATGGGCAATCACAGCAAGATGGATAATATCTCTTAAACAGGCTGAGGCTCGAGAGTTGAGAGAGTGAAGCAAAAATAGTCAGATATGTACTTACTCAAAATGCTCTGCTTTAAGGCAAAAATAAAAAAATACAGAGTATCCACTTTACTCAGGGTATAGCAAGGAAGAGATTCTTTAAATCAGAGTGTATGATATATGCCTAAATAATATTGATACCTTTATTTTTCAGAGATGAGAACAGATGCAATGACCTATTTTCCTAATACAAATGAACACTGCCAATTTTAGTTCACTGAGCATATCTACTGGTGCAACGTCTAAGCTGGTTCTGTTTAAAAAGGCTTCACGGTATTCTTTTCCCCCCAGTAAATTTAGCCCGGCCTTGTTTCTGATGAGGTGTAACTGCTGGCCAACTATGGACTGCTTGTGTTTAAGTTTATTTCAAACTTTAACAAGCAAATAAATCGGGATTGACGAAGAATGAGTTTAGATCAACAGGATATTGTGGCAAGTCGATGAATCAGGCAACTGCTGAGTCAGTTCCAGTGCAGTATTGAGTTTCAGTATGAACAGTATTTATTACAATGAGCTCACAAGTAGTAATTTGGATGTGAAATCCTTTCCATGTTTCCAAAAAAGACGTCAGCGAATCTGGATTTTTTACGAATAGTCGACTAACATAAAGGCGACACATTTTATTAAGCCAATAAAATCGTGCAAGGCAAGTTAATTGAAGTGCACCTAAGTTTTAACTGAAGGTCAGAGTTATTTGTTATTTGGAATCTAACGACTGACTGGCATTATTTAATATTGTCAAGGTAGCAGGAGCTCCTTGCAATTTGCTGACCACCGATACCGTGACTAGCACTTTAAGGGTTAATAATGTTCATCTTATGTGGGTATCTGACTACCTACCAGGATGTGAAAGGATACTGGAAAGAACAGAAACGAGTATTTTAACTATAGAATCTGATGTAGTTTTATGGATAGTAGTTTTCCATACATTCCAGTTCTTTTTTTAAAATGATTGAATGAGCTAAGTGTAAAAATTCACTCCAAGGTGTAATGCACAGTATTTATATTCACTAAGGCTTTCTACATTTATATAAACTGTATGAAAGAAGATTCAAGTAGGGCAAAGATAGGTGCAGATATAATTAGCTGTAGATATACATTTATCATAGGCATTTCAATCTTCACTTGTTAATTATGTTTATTTCACATGTCTGTGATATTGTGATTTTTTTATTTTACAGCATGCCATAAATATGTAAATTTTATTTTGTTCTTGTGTGTAATATAGTTTTCATGATGGTAAAATCATTAAGGTTGAACAGTCCATCATGTTTACACATCAGTTTTCTTAATTATGAAGAGCATGAGAATGGTGTGTTGTTATTCAAAGTATAAATTAAATTGCGCATCAAACACTGCCTAACAAATGAAGCAGTTTTTATACATGTAAGGTTTTGTGCCTTGGCAACTTCTGGTATGTTCCATTTTATAATTTGATCAGAAAATTTATCAACGTGTGTTTGTTTTAATTGGAGTTGCTATGATTTTTTTTTAAAAAGAACCCTTCTGAGAGTTGTAGAATCTTACAAGAGCCTATATGTGTCACTTTCCCTTAACCATTGCATACATTCAATTAAAGATTTGCATAAAGGTGATGCTATTGACAGGTGACCTAAGTTTTATCTCATTGAAAATAATGCATTGACAAAAGTTTAATAGCAACATGCAATTGGCAGTTTTTAAGTGCCTCCACAGTATTGATCCTTTCACAGAAAGCTGATGCAGTGACAGGGAGGTTTTGCTTGGCAGTGTTTGATTATACATTGTGATGTACTAAGAGAATGAGAATTGGAGTTGTCTGTCGTTGGACTTTGTTGGTGCTCATAATAAAATGTCACCTCAGCATAACATCAACAGATAATATGTTATTCAACTTGACAAGATCCATGTGGATGTTTAATTTCTTTAGGTACATAATGTCATCTTGTATTTACCACAAGTGTGTATGTTCTTTCTGTTAATACAGCAATCAACTTCCTCCACATTATTGCCCCTTCTACTTGCATTGCAGCTCAAGAACAAGGCCTTGCATTTTTTATGGATTTCAGAATTCACTGACCCAACGTAGCTGATCACCAGTATCTTGCATTTAAAACATGAAGCAATACTTAATGTTTCATTCACCGGTGTTTAAGTGAAGGATTCCGTATGCTATTAAATGTCCTGTTTTGTACAATAGATTATGTACAGAATGATTCTTTCAGATAGGTGTTATTTATTTTTACTGTTTTCTAAGTTAGACACTATACTGTAGCTCTTATGGCCAGAATTACTGGAAAGTGCCTCTTCATAAAATGTATAATTCAGTATACATATATGTATATTCAATATATTAGAAACATCTTTCACCAACTGAAAAAATGTGGATGTTGTATTGTGAAGACAGTTGTACAACATGAATTTAATTCTGTGGTATTGTGAGTCACTTATTTGTCTACACATTTGCTTTAAAAGTTGCTTTTCAGTATTTTCCAGTTCATCTTCATTTGCTGTTCATCCATATGTCCCAATTAAGCACCTGATATTGGTGACCCACACAGAATAACTCCTGCAGGACTTCCCCTTTAAGGACACTTCAGAGCATATACTCAAATAGAGAACACATTTCCTTTATATAGTGTCCCCCAGGATGTCTAAAAGTGCTTCACAGCTGTTGGATTACTTCTGAGGTATAGTGTATGTTGTACAAGCAAAGGCACAGCAAGGTTCCAGAAACAATAATGAATGAATGATCAGATAGCTGTTTTTGGTAATATTGATTGAGCAATAAATATTGGCCAGGACACTGGGAGATTTTCCTGCTCTTCCCTGAATAGTGCCATGGGGTTTGCATGTGCAAAGGGACATGCAGGTTAAGTCTCAGTTTTAAGTCTGATCTGAAAGATAGCACCTCCAAAAGTAGAGCACTCCCTCAGTACTACAGTAAAGGGTCAGCCTAGATTATGGGTTCAAGTGCCATTACCAACCAACTCAGGACAGAATAGTACCAGCCGCACTATGCTGACAGTCAAAGCCATTGTAATTTTATCAGTTTCGGTTCTGCCCCTTCTGTAGTTCTGTTGAAATTAGTGCACCCTAGTGAGTAGCTGAGCTGTTCACGTGAGGGAAGATTAGATGCCTGCTTTGTGGCGACTTAGCTGATTGCCATCGGATAGGGAAGTAATGAGGCAGGAACAATACATTTAGCCTCATTGCCTTTGGGTTGGACCAGGATTCTTGTTCCTGGTCATTCTCAGTTGCCACAGCCATTATTTCAGTGCCGGGTTTGGACATTGAGTAAGAGGAGCATTGGGTCTGCATTGATGCTGCTGCAGTTGAATAGCCAGCCACACTCTGTGTCAAACCATCTCTGTGATTTGGGCTAGGTAGCACAGAGCTTCCAAGTCTTATAGAAGCTTATAGCGGCAAAGGGGTCAAAACCTTCGCTAGAGAATCCAAGGCTCCAATTAGGTTTCCAACCCTACCACAGTACAGAAACAACTCTTATCAAAGTCAACAATGACATCCTATCTGACTCTGAAAAAGCTAACTATCCCTCCTTGTCCTTCTGAACATGTCAGCAGCCTTTGACACAGTTCATTGCACCATCCTCCAACGCCTCTCCACTGTCGTCCAGCTGGGTGGCACTGCACTCACCTGGTTCCATTCTGATTTATCTAATCATGGCCAGAGAATCACTTGCAATGCTTCTCTTCCCACTCCCACACCATTACTCCATTACTTCTGGTGTCTCTCAAGGATCTATCCCTGGTCGTCTTCCTATTTCTCATTTATATGCTGCCCCTTGGTGACATCACCCAAAAATGCAGCGTTAGTTTTCGCATGTACCCTGATGATACCCAGCTCTACCTCACCACCAACTCTCTCCACCCCTCCACTGTTTCTTCTTTATCGGACTGCTTGTCCAGCATCCAGCACTGGATGAGCAGAAATTTCCTACAATTAAGCATTGGGAAGACCAAAGACATTGTCTTCGGTCCCTGCTACAAACTCAGTTCCCTAGCCACCGACTCCATTCCTCTCCCTAACAAGTATCTGAGGCTGAACCAGACTGTTGGAAAACTTAGTGTCATATTTGACCCCGAGAATAGGAGCAGGAGTAGGCCATTCGGCCCCTCAAGCCTGCTCCGCCATTCAATAAGATCATGGCTAATCCAATTGTGGTCTCAACACCACCTTCCTGTCTGCCCCCGATAACCCTTGATCCCCTGGTCGATCAAAAATCAATCTAACAGTCTCGAATATATTCGATGACCCAGCCTCCACTGCTCTCTGGGGAAGAGAATGCCACAGATTTATAACCCTCTAAGAGAAAAAGATTCTCCTCAACTCAGTCTTAAATGGGAGAGCCCTAATTTTGAAACTGTGCACCCTAGTTCTAGACTTCTCCACAAGGGGAAACATCCTCTCAGCGTCCACCCTGTCAAGTTCCCTCAGGATCTTATATGTTTCAATAAGATCACCTCTCATTCTACTAAACTCCAATGGGCATAGGCCCAACCTGCTCAACCTTTTCTTATGACAACCCCTTCATCCCAGGAATCAGCCTCATGAACCTTCTCTGAACTGCTTCTAATGCAATTATATCCCTTCTTAAGTAAGACCAAAACTGTACGCAATACTTCAGATGCATTCTAACTAAGGCCCTGTACAGCTGCAGTAAAACTTCCCTACTTTTATACTTGACTTCCCCTTGCAATAAATGCCAACATTCCATTTGCTTTCCTAATCACTTGCTGTACCTGCATACTAACTTTTTGTGATTCACATACCAGGACATCCAGATCCCTCTGTACCTAGAGTTCTGCAATCTCTCTCCATTCAAATAATATACTGCTTTTCTAGTCTTCCTGCCAAAGTGGACAAGTTCACATTTTCCACATTATATTCCATCTGACAAATTTTTGCCACTCGCTTAACCTATCTAAATCTCTTTGTTGACTCTTTATCTCCTCTTGACAGCTTACTTTCCAACTTATCTTTGTGTCATCAGAAAACTTAGCTACCATACATTCGAACCCTTCATCCAAGTCATTGATATAGATTGTAAATTAGTTGAGACCCCAGCACTGATCCCTGTGGCACTCCACTAGTAACAACTTGCCAACCCAAAAATGTCCCATTTATCCGTAGTTTCTGCTTCCTGTTAGCTACGCAATTGCCTATAATATGTTATCCCCCACCCCCCCCCAAACCCCCATACCATGAGCTCTTATTTTGTATAGTAACCTTGATGTAGCACCTTATTGAATGCCTTTTGGAAATGCAAGTACACCACATCTACAGGTTCCCATTTATCCACCTTGCTTATTACTTCCACGAAGAACTCTAATAAATTAGTCAAACATGATTTCCTTTTCACAAAACCATGTTGGCTCTGCCTGATTGTATTACGATTTTCTAAATGTTCTGCTATTACCTCCTTAATAATGGATTCTAGCATTTTCCCTATGACCGATGTTAGGCTAGCTGGCCTGCAGTTTCCTGCTTTCTGTCTCCTTCCTTGAATAGAGGTGTTACATTTGTGATTTTCCAATCCGCTAGGACCTTTCCAGATTCTAGGGAATTTTGGAAGATCACAACCAATGCATCTACTATCTCTGCAGCCACTTCTTTTAAGACCCTAGTCCAGTGGACTTGTCAGCCTTTAGTTCTAATAGTTTTCTCCGTACCTTTTCCCTAGTGATTGTGGTTGTTTTAAGTTCGTCCCTCCCTTTTACCTATTGATTGTCAAGTATTCTTGGGATGTTTTTGTGCCTTCTACAGTAAAGACAGACACAAAATACCTGTTCATGCTTCCACCATTTCCTTGTTTCCCATTATTAATTCCCCAGTCTCACCCTCTTAAGGGACCAATGCTCAATTTAGTTACACTTTTCCTTTTTCAATACTTGTAGAAACTCTTATTTCTGTTTTTATATGTCTAGCTAGCTTTATCTCATACTCTAATTTCTCCCTCTTTTTTAGTCGTTCTTTGCTGGTTTCTAAAATCTGTCCAATCTTCTGATCTACTGTTAACCTGCGCAGTATTGTACGCTTTTTCTTTCAATTTGTTACTATCTTTAACTTCCTTAGTTAGCCACAGATGGTGAATCCTTCTCATTGAGTCTTTCTTTAAGCAAACTCCTTCTCTTCCTCATTCCTTGTGGGCTTTGGGTTGTGAACACTGTAGTAGCTGGAGTAGACCACTTCTCCACTTCTTCGTAATAATTTTCCAAATATTTAGATTCCCATGAATCTCCAGTATTCCTCCCAAAATCTTTAACCGCTTGTTGCTGCATTTTATCTATAGGTTTTCTTTTACACCAGTTGGGCCATCTTGCCTCAGTCAAATTCAAAATAACTGGAATTATCTGATAAAGTACATTTTGATACAAAATCTGATTGGTTGGAACCAATACCAGGCCATTTTTGGTCATGATATTCGCTTGGATACTCTGCAGGTTTTTGTTATTTTAATTTGTGTGATTTATTTGGTGCTGTTTTTAACTTACACATTATTATGGTTTGATGGTTTACCTCTTCCTTACTTGTACCCTTTCCTGCTACCTTATTCTCAAACACACTATGCTCACAATAATATCTGCCTTCATACTTCTTATTCCAATTTGACCAGCAGTAAACTATACCATCACCTAAAGAGTGATTGGTTTCATATAATCCGACAGATACAGCTGGTTCTACATTTAACCTTTTCACCCAGGGTTTTCCCGGTGCATGTGTGAGCAGTGTAATGTCTGTGGCGTTATGTAATTTAGATATTGTGCACTTGTTACCATCCCTGGGTGACTAAAAGCTACATTGCACACAAATTTGTCTCCCATCTTTTACCTCCATCACCTTTACTAAAACTAAATTATTGTTGCATCCCGTTGCCCCATTTCCAGAGCTGTTATTACTGTCAAAAGGACGTGTAAAATGCAATTCCTTGGAATATTTTTCAGCATCGGCTGTTTTCCCCAGGCAGGTGACTGTCGAGGAACACCGACCTAGTTCACAGGTCACACTTTTGCACCACACGATTCCCAGGAGAAGCACTGACACACTCTTCATCATTTCCTCCCTTTCCTTTCTCTTTCTGAAAAATAAAAATAAACAAAGGTTTGCTGTGCATTGGCCCCTACTACAGTATCCAGGCTAGAGAATGGCTACCCAATCCGAACCCAACCAGATCCAATGACACGTGTCGGGTTTGGGTTGGGTCGGGTCTCTCTTCCGGGTCTGGCATTCGGGCTTGGCTTGGATTGGGCCGGGTTGGCCACGGTGCTTCCTCTTGATCAGGGAGGGAAAAGTTTCCAGATTTGAACAGCCAGGACATCAAGGCGGGAAACGTGCATCCGGACTTCGCACTAGTCTGCAGTGAGCGATTCCATCTAAGGTAGAGCACAATCTCTTTAATATAATCAACTTCATTCAGGTGGTCGGGTTGGGCTGGTTTGGGCGCCGGAAAAATCAAAGGATTCGGGCCATGTTGCGCTCGGGTCAGATGTGGTTCTGTCGGACTTGAGTCGGGTTTCATTTGCAGACCCGAGCAGGCCTTTAATCCAGGCTACACAAATCCAATTGGTTAAATAGCAATTTCGTATTTACAGAATTGACTTCTCAAGTTATATTTTGGGCCTTGAGGGCTAGCACCCTCTGGGCTCTCCTTTCTGGTTAGCACCTCCTGTTGGCATTTTTCGGGGGGCTGGAACTGTTAATGGTGGCCCTTGTGGCTGTAATACCATAGGTTCACCTCACCTTTCATGATCCATCATTTTATCATACTTGGAACAATCCTTTCTGCTCTCTGTTGTTACCTTTGGGGTTTGCACAGTTTCATTTGATTGATGTGGAACGATTTTACCTTCTTGGGTAGTTGTACCGCATATATCATCGGGCTCGCTTTTTCCAGTATATTATACGGTCCCTTATACAGCGGTTTGAATGCTCCCACTTGAGCATAATTCCTTACCATCACCTGATCCCATGTCCCATTCCTGTGGTTTGTGTGGTTCTTTCTTAATGTTATTAGTTTGATATTTTCTGCCAATGTTCCCTGTAGCTTCCCAAAGAGCTCCTGTAACTGTTTCTTCAGGTCTCTCACAAATCTGTCCCGAGCTACTTCATTTCCCGTCTTTCAGTCCGAACAGGTACCAGTAAGTGTACTGGTGTTCACATGGATCTCCCTGTCATCAATTCATGAGGTGAATACCCTGTTGTACGAGAGGTCCTTCCCCTAATATTCATCAAGACCAGTGGTAACACTTCATCCCATTTTTTCTTTTGTTCATTCAGTTCTTTCCTAAGTTTTTTTGGGGGTTTTATTCACAATTCCCGAGGACTGCAGATTATAATTTAAATGTAATTTTCCTTCAATACCTAGCAGTTCCAAAGTCGCTTGCATTACTTGTCAGGAAAGTGACTTCCCTGAGCTGATTCCACGATTTGTGGTAGTCCCCATTTAGAGAATACCTCCTTCACCAGGATTTTTGAGGTAGTTAGGGCAATAGCTGCCTTCCGTGGAAATGCCTTAACCCATTTGGTGACGTTATCTACCAGAACTAAACAGCACATTCCCTCTGTTGGAAGTTGGAGAGGTCCTATAAAATCTCTCTGCACACACTGCCAAGGCCCTTCTGATCTTCCAAAGGTGGTGGTCTCCTCTGTGGGTCTGGGTGATTGGCTGCACAAGTCAGACAATTATGACAAAAATCCTCCACATCCTCACTGATGAGGCCACCATCTCACCGCATTCATTTTTTTCCATGTCTCCTCTGCACTAGGATGCCCAGCTCCTGGTCCCCTGTGTTCTAATCGGAGAAAATCTTCCCTCAGGGCTGTAGGCACCACCCATTTGTCATTCTTAAATAACATTCCTTCTTTAATTCCCATTACAGGTCTTCCATAACATCCCCCAACAGTCTTCCCCATTTTCTAGTTTGCTTAACACCACCCTGAGTACAGGGTCTGCCTTTTGCACTTCCATAAGATCACTCATCCTCACTGGCTCAACTGCTGCCATCATTACTATTTCTCCCATTCCTTCCGTGGGATCCCACTCCTCCCATAGCAACTTTCTTTGCTAGCATGTCTGGTTTCTCTTTTCCTTCCCACCTCGACTCTGTCTTAGAGTGAGACTTTACTTTGTGTATAAAATAGTCATATTTCCCTCATTGTTCCTGATCACCTGCAGGACCATCTTCAGCATAGGGCCACTTAAGAGTGGTTTCCTGTCTGCTGATCTAAATCCTCACTTTTCCCAAATTGCTAGAAACTTCATCAGTGAATTACAAACAAACATAGAATCTGAACAGACAGTATATGGTGGTGGGAACTCAGTTGGGTGAGTTACTACATATGCTACAGCAGCCAGCTCCACTGCACTCAGATGATTCGGTTATTTCAGTGGCACGGCTATCTCATTACTTGGATCCCAGATTCCACATCCTGGCTGCCTTTCTCCCTTTTCCATATTAACTTGATCCATCTACAAAGACGTCTCTCCCCTGCGGGTGAATGCCTTTCTTAAACCCTCCTATTATCCACCCCCAACTGTACAATGATGTGGTTTTCCCATTACCACATATTTACTACAAGGGTCGGGTGGTTCAATTGTTCCACCTTCAAATCATATGACCCCAATAACATGGTCCATCTATTAATAGTAGGGCTGGACCCTGTCCCTTCTTTAATTCTCCCATCTACCAGTAAGCTCGTTGGACTATGTACCATTGTCAGAGTTATCATGGCGGTTCCCATAAATACAGCAAAGTACTTAACTGTCCAATAGGTAGCTAAAAGATACCTCTCATAGGATGATTTAATGTCCGAGAAGTGACGCTACTGGTCTAAGTTTCCCATGGGCTGATTGTGAAAGTATTGCATTTAAACTTTTTCACGCAGCGAGTGGTTAAGGTCTGGAATGTGCTGCCTGAGAGTGTGGAGGAGGCTGGTTCAATTGAAACATTCAAAAGGGAATTAGACTGTTATATGAAAAGGAAGAATGTGCAGGGTTATGGGGAGAAGGCGAGGGAATGACACTAAGTGAATTGCTCTTTTGGAGAGCTGGTGCAGACACGATGGGCCTTCTGTAACGATTCTGTGAACTAGCTTCTGTGGCTGTGCACTCCAGCCAGAAAATCTGTGAAGGGTCTATTGTTCCCAAAGCTGGGCTTTTTGCAGCTTTATTTAAATGTGTGAAAAACCCTCCCACATTTGTCCACTCCCATTTGGCTGATGTTGCGATCTGAACGGTCACTGACCTGAAACATTAACTCTGCTTCTCTCTCCACAGATGCTGCCAGACCTGCTGGTATTTCCAGCATTTCTAGTTTTTATTTCAGTTTTCCAGCATCTGCAGTATTTTGCTTTTACTTTTATATTATTGTGTTATTGGATTCTGTGTTACAGAATAACAGAATTCCAGGAGAGCTCTTCAATACACGTGCTGCCTGCTGACTAACACTGCTCCAACTACTGAATCACATGTAAGCTTGCGTCACTTCCTGTGATGATGTATACTAAAATCTTCAATAGTATGTTAACTAGTATTAAAGCAGTTGAAGCAATATCACAACAACCCCCTTTCCTTAAATGGAAATTTACATAAGTTATAAGCATAATAAAATAGAATAATTGTGAACAGTATTTGCACAGTATGGACTCTCATCAATTATTCAAGTATCTCTGAAACGTACTAGTGGTCTGCTGACTCAGCCTGATCTCGTAACAGTGAAACTTTGCTGAGATCTGGAATTGTCAATTATTTTCTCTTGACTCGTAGCTTTAGACAGACAATTATTGTGTACTTGAGTGTTGTATGTGCCATCTTCCTCAGAATCTGAATGTAAACATGTTCTTGACGCTACAGGAGTGTTAGGTACGATGCAGTTGGATAACTCTCTCAGCTGACATCTATTCCTCTTCAATGTCACTCCATTTGGGTTGATTACTTCGTATGACCGTGGCTCAGTCCAGATCTTTGGCTCATCCGCAGAGAACCATGTCTTATCTTGTGGGTGGATCACCCTGACCGGGTGACTGGCAGAGGAGGTAACTCCAGGCCTGCATGTTTGTCATGTGTGATTTTCATTTTCTCTTATCTTGCCAATAATTTATCTTGGACTGATGACAATCTGATCCAATGATGACTCGGAAGAGTTGTCTTGACTTGCCTTCCAAACATGATCTCTGCTGGGGATAGTAATCCTATATCTAGTGGTGCTGTTCACCAGTGCAACATTGCTATTTGAATGTCTTGATTTGTCCCCTTACATTTCAAAATTAGTGATTTTACCATCCGCACTATCCTTTCTGCTAGTCCGTTTGACCTTGGATAATGTGGAGATGATGCAATATGATTTATAGCCGCTTTGTGTACATGTCTTGAAATGGCTTGTACTGTGGCTTGTTATCCGACACTATCTCCTCCGGAGAACCAAAAAGACTGAAAATTGCACTCATCATTTTTGCTATCAATGCAATTGATCTATCTCTCAATTGGCAAATGATAGGAAATTTGCAGAACTATTTGGTAATAAGTAAGAAATTGTCATCTTTGACAGTAATAAGTCTTGACCATAGATGTGTTTGAAGAATATCATCTATAAAACTACCCCAGTGTCAAATCTATCCAGGTATTTCTGTTGCAGATCTTGAATAGACTCAAAGGGTCACACTTGTCTAGATTATCCAACATTGGCGCTTTACTGATCTCATGAATCATCATGATCCGGAGTTCACTGCATGCTGGTAGTCCTTACCGCTGGACCATTAGTGTCAACAACATAGAACACTTGTGGTGACCATGCAGAACTTCCATAGCTGCACTCCAACGTCAATACTCCCACACAGCATATTGGTGAGCCACTTTATGTGGTGAGTCTAGCTCTTGTTGGTTGTAACAGCCACCCACTTTGCTAGGTACAGGTCATTAAGTATCCGCAGTGGTAAGATGTTGGTGCTTGCCCCAGTATCTATCTTCAGTCGTAGATTGTGCATGTCACTTTTGTTAGGACATATAATTTCAACTGTGGTGAAGGTTTCCAGTTGTGTGATTGCATCCACGTGCTGTGTGACTGTCACCGTATGGAGAGGTTGTCCACTTTTAGTGCCTTCTTTGCTGTCTAGGGTCTTTGCCTACCTCATGGACATGCATTTGCTTAAACCATTACTTGGTGAACTTTTTTTAAATTCTTGCCACTAGGTGGCAACTGTTTTTGATTGAGTTGTGGCTTGCTGTGGCTTCTGACCACTTCTTTGCTGTTGGATTTTCTACACAGTCATGCCCAGTCTCCTTTTAGACCATACACCTTGCAGGTATCTCTGAATGCAGTACAGCTACATAGCTGATGCATTAGACCACACTTGGTGCACACCATGCCCTGTCAAGGTACCTTGACTATCTCATCAATGGTTGTTGCTGCTCCAAGTGCTTGTATGTATTGCCTGCTCGTAGCTATGGCTTTGTACTTTCTGCCATCTTTGAGGAGACTGCCAATGTCGTATCCTTTTTTCTTATCAAGCTTTTGGAATGCTTCTATTGGAGTTGATGCAATTACCAGCTCCATTATTCTCTCGGAGAGTTCTGCGCCTGAGAACTCACAATCTTTTTCTGGTCATCTACTTATAAACTGGTCAACAGTTTCTTTGGGCAGTTGCCTATAAGCCGTCAGTTTGAGTTGATGGATCCTGAAGTTGACCTTGACTCTTAATTGGTCTTCCAGCATTGTCCAGAGTTTAGCTGGGTCTTTCTGGTCTGCTTCTGACAGTCCAGAGTGTTGATGCGATTGAGATTTTCACTGCCAATCAATATCTTTATTCTTATTGCTTGCTTGTCGAGTTCCGTGACTGCAAGATCTAAAAAACATAACTCCAAATGCTGTCAAAATAGTTAGCATTTGTGAAGGACATCCAGAACCTTCCAGTTCATGGCTGGGTATTTTGTGGTCATGGCATCAAAAATTCTCGCTCAGAAGAATTCTTTGCCAGAGCTTTCCTCCAAATTATTTTCCTTTTAATAGCTTTCCTTCAAGGAAAAAAAACAATAAAGAGTCTACTGTGCCTGCAACACTGGTCCTCTGATACACCCAGAGCTCTGTAGCTGCAATATGGACTTTCAGCTTCTGCATGGGGAGAGTCCGCCCACAAAGCTCTTTTTGACACTTAATGGCAGCGCAATCTTGCAGCCCGACTTAGATTGACTCTTTTTTTCTCTTTTGAACCTGATTCTGCGAGAATACTGCCTTTCTGGCCGGCTACCATTCAATAAACACCCCCACCCCACTTGATTACTTCTGCTCTCTCTGAGTACCAATTCTCGAGGGTGGTTTTTGAAACCAGTCCCAAGTTGCACTGCCACTGCTTCGTCCAGATATCTTCAGTGTTGTCCCAGACTTTTATGGCTTTATACGGGAGAAGCTGTTGACCACAGTGTTGCGCTTGTGATCACTGTCACTGTGTCGAACACTGCTGCTAACACGTTATGCACCTCGGCATCGCTGCTACCCTATTGTGTTTCGCTGCCACCATATTGTGTTATTGGTTCCTTATTACAGAACAACAGAATTACAGGAGAGCTCTTCAATACATGTGCTACCTGCTGACTAACATTGCTCCAACTACTGTATCACATGTTAATTTGCATCACTTCTTGTGACGGTATATACAAAACTATTTACACATTCAGCAGTATGTTAACTAGTATTAAAGCAGTTGAAGCAGTCACAACGGCTGACTTCCGTGTTAATGTGTACAATGGTCTAGCTAGATCTGCATAATTTTATATAAACTCACGACAATATGCCATCAGTCTTAAAAATGATCTGAAAGTGGAAACATCCTCTGGTATCATTTACTCTTGTGCTGCTTTTTTTTGCCTCATCTATGCCTCTCTCTCCCTTTCTGGGCATTTCCCTTCAACCTGTATTGTATCAGAAGCTGCACCAAGTCCTTCAGCAATACTATATGTTTCACAAGAGTCTGTGTGTATAGTAACAAATCATCCACATGCTTCTCCTTGCCTTCTAAACACTTAGCCATTTTCTGATGGAATATTGATGGGCTATTATGAAACCCTTGTGGCGGATATGTCCATGTGAACTGCTGCCCCTTAAAGGTGAAGGCAAATTTGTACTGATCTTCTTTCCTCATCAGAATAGACCAAAACCCATTAGAAATAAACAATACCATGTATACTTCTGCGGAACTTGCTATTCTATCAACCAAATCTGTGACAGTAGTGACCATTGGGGCAGATAGAGTCAGAGTCATAGTCATAGTATCATAGAATTATACAGAACAGAAACAGGCCCTTCGGCCCATCGTGTCTGTGCTGGCCATCAAGCACCTGTCTATTCTAAACTCATTTTCCAGCACTTGGCCCATAGCCTTGTATGCTATGGCGTTTCAAGTGCTCATCTAAATACTTCTTAAATGTTATGAGGGTTCCTGCCTCTACCACCTCTTCAGGCAGTGTGTTCCAGATTCCAAGCACCCTCTGGGTGAAAAAAAAAAATCCTCAAATCTCCTCTAAACCTCCTGACCTTTACCTTAAATCTATGCCCCCTGGTTATTGAACCCTCCACCAAGGGAAAAAGTTTCTTCCTATCTATCCTATCAATGCCCTTCATAATTTTGTATACCTCAATCAGGTCCCCCCTCAGCCTTCTCTGCTCTAAGGAAAACAACCCTAGCCTATCCAGTCTCTCTTCATAGCTGAAATGCTCCCGCCCAGGCAACATCCTGGTGAATCTCCTCTGCATCCTCTCATGCAATCACGTCCTTCCTATAGTGCGGTGCCCAGAACTGTACACAGTACTCCAGCTGTGGCCTAACTAGCATTTTATATGTCTCCATCATAACCTCCTGGCTCTTATATTCTATGCCTCAGCTAATAAAGGCAAGTATACCATATGCCTTCCTAACCACCTTATCTACCTGTGCTGCTGCCTTCAGTGATCTATGGACAAGTACATCAAGGTCCCTCTGACCCTCTGTACTTCCTAGGGTCCTACCATCCATTGTATATTCCCTTGCCTTGTTAGTTTTGATACTGTGTCAGCCAGCGTATATCCCGTAAATCCCCTAAAATGTAGGGTTTGCCGCTCGACCAATTGGCCCCCAGGGATCCTTTGCGTGGACCACAGTATGTGATGCCCCTTTATCTACCAGGTATTACCCTCTCTTCCCTTCTCCTATTAACTCTGCAGTCTGTCTCCCATGGCTGTCATACCTGATTGGGCACAGGTATGATAACTCATTACAGCCCCTTCATTGCTCAGAGGATGTGTAGGGTTTACAGCTTAGGTTCCCCTCCATTGGTGGAATTACATTTAACTCCAGACTGGCTTACTACCTTCTCCAAGGCATGGGCCAGATGCACTATTACATCCTGAGATTACCCCACCGTCAGGATTCTTTCTTGATCCTTCCCTATTCCTCGACACATAGCAGTCGTGTGCTAGATGACGGAATTTCCTGCAGTTATAGCATTCCCTGTTATCTCTACCTGGCTGATTACCTACATTCGTTTTTCACACAGGTTTTGCTCCTTCATATCTCGACTGTCTCTCCTGGCTCTGTTTAGGGGCCGGGCCTGGAGTTACCTGAGGTTTCATCTGTAATTTTCCCCCTTTCTGCCCTGTTTCTATCCTGTTTGTCCTGTTTACCCTCTCAAAACATAACCAACTTCCTCAATACTCAAGCTTCTGTCATGCCTGCACCTGCCAAATCAAACCCTGACAAGGCTGTATTAGTAACAGGTTCCATACGAGCTATAAGAGCTCTTAACCTTTGGCGGAGATCATCTCCTGTCAGACGATTCCAATCCAACCCTCCTCCTTGTATTTCATTTTAATCAGGCCACAATCTGCTGGCTAACGCTTCTGGGTGTTCCTCCTTTTTCTGTATAGTTGTGCCATGATCTTAAATGGATCACCCCTTCCGTATCCACAAGCTCCTCTAACGTGTTGCTTAATCTTGTCTCAAGTTACTGTTGGTTGGACATTCTTGGTTCCTTGGGGTAGCCCAGCCAGGACTGCCCCATCCAGACTAAAAAGTAAAGACCTCTTTGTCTCGGATTCGTCAAAATCTTGCATCACAGGCAGTGTCTCTAAACGCAAAAAGTGCCCTTCTACATCTCCTCCCCGTCTAAGGACTCCTAAATCCCTTGCTGTTTCCCTTAATTGTGAGGGAGTACAGGCTTCATTGTAATTCGACACTACCGGGTTTCTCTCAGTCACTGGTGTACTGTGCACATTACACCTCGCCCTATGTTGCCACCACCTTTCACTTCACCTTTCACAACTTCCTTTTCTACCTTCTCCCACCATTTATCTAACACATTCCCTTCTTCCCTGGCCCCTGCCATAGCACAGACAGTACCTCTCTGCCTTTGTAGCTTGTGCTGGAGCAGATCGATCTCTTCCTCACATTCTGAATGATTGGCACAGTTCTCGAGTTCCTTGTTCTGCTGTTGCAGCACCCGGAATGCCGGCTTTAAGGCACTAAATTCCTGAGACACTCGACTATTTTCTTCCGTTCACTATCCACTTCTTCCTGTAGTTGTCTGCACTGGTGTTGCAAATCAACTACCTGTACTTCGAGGTAGCTGCACCTTGTCTCCATCTTTTTCCTTTCTTCTCTCTCCTGTCTAGCCTCTGACAGTTTTTCATCAATCTCACTATTACTGCATCCTTTTCCTGCAGCTGTTCATCCTTCTCCTGCAACCTTTCTTCATATCATAGAATCATAGAAGGATAGAATGATTTTAGTACAGAAAGGGGCTGTTCAGACCATCATGTCTGTGCTGGTTCTCTGAAGGAGCAATTCACCTAGTGCTACTCCCCGCCTTCTCCCCATGGCCCTGCACATTCTTCTGTTGCAGATAATAATGCAATTCCCTCTTGAATGCCTCAATTCCACCTGCCTCCACCAGACTCTAAGGCAGTGCATTCCAGTGCGTGAAAAGGTTTTTCCTCATGTCCCCTATGCTTCTTCTGCCATTTAACTTAAATCTGTACCTTCTGGTTCTCAATCCTTCCACCAATGGAAATAGTTTCTCCCTATCTACTCTGTCCGAACCCTCATGATTTTGAATGCCTCTATCAAACCTTCTCTTCGCCAAGGAAAACAGTCCAAACTTCTCCAATCTATCTATGGAACCATTCTTGTGAATCTTATCTGCACCCTCTGTAACACCTTCACATCCTTTCTAAAGTGTGGCACCCAGAACTGAATGCAATCCTGATTCCTACACCCCTGCCAAACTGGTTTCCACCCCTCCCAAATAGCACTAGCAATTCATCTCACAGCAATACAGTCTTCCAGGCGAGGAATTGGGTAGGCCTCAGCTTTGGTTACTGCATCAACATTCTAGTAATCAATGCAGAGCCTTGTTGAGCCATCGGGCTTGGGCAACAGCACAACTGGGGAACTCCAATTCGAAGGTGACCTGCCTTGTTACAATGAAAACACACAGGCTTCCGAGCATCACTCCTATTCTCATCATCATCCTTTCTTGCCTGAGGAGGACCCCTTATGTGTCCAGATTTCCCTTCTCACCCATGCTGTTCAGGGTCCTATCACCCTCCCACCTTTTGTTCTTTTTGGGTTTTTTTGGAGGTGACTAGGGAACAGTTTCCCTTGAGGTAAGGGCATGTGGACAAGTGGAAATTCATCAGCCAGGGTCGTTGCTTACCAGCTCTTGGAACCTTTTCTTCCTCTATGTGGATTTTAGCGGAAAGGGGAAGTAAGTTTTCGAATTCCTCGAGAAGGTTCACCTCTCTGAGGTTTTCATATGTCGGCTGTATCTTGAGTGCCCATATCCTTTGGTCAAAAGTGAGTTGCTTGACCCTTTTGAACTCAATGTAAGTTTGTTTAGGCTGCTTTCGGAGGCTTCAGAATTTTTGGTGATACGCCTCTGGTATTAGCTCATGTGCACTCAACAGAGCATTTTTGGTCATCTCACAGTATGATGAGCTCTCATCAGGCAACAGTGAATAAACCTCATGGACTTTTCATGATAGTTTGCTTTGTAGTAGCAGGATTCACCTCTCTGCTGGCTACTTCAGCTGTTTTGCAACCTTTTCAAAAGAAACGATAAATGCTTCCACATCCCACTCATTGAACTTTGGTATCAATTGGGAAAACTTTAAGAGCTCAGCACTCGGTCCTGAACTAGGGGTAGTTCCCTCACTAGCGGTGCCTTCACTGGGTGCATTGAGTGTTCCCCTAGTTAGTTCGAGCTGCCTTTGGAAAGCTCTTTCGTTTTCCTTTTCCTGAAACTCTCTCTCCTAGTTCTCCTTCTGGAAATCTCTTTCTTTTTCTTGGAATTCTAATTGTAGTCGCCTCTGTTCTAACTGGATCTTCGCTAATGTTACACTGTCTGTTTTCAACTCTAAACCAGTTTTCGAGTCTTTAGTTTCAAGTGTAAAATAGTCAGCCACAAGTTTTAGGATTTCAGGTTTCCTCGCTTTTGGCTGGATAGTAATTCATAACTGCCAGCTACATTCCTCAACTCTTCAATGGATAGGGCTTTTAACCTTTCCCAAGTTACTTCACTCTGATTTAGAAAGGCACTGGCCTTGAATATGGGCATTTTAGTACTCTAGCACAGAAAACCACAAGAAAACCAGTGCTGAAGTTTTTAACTTTTTGCTAGGGATCAATTTAGTTTCCCACTTCCAATTTCCTGTTTGTATTTGGGTCTTGGTCCCAGGCGCAAGCCCCCAAATTTCTGTTACGATCAGGTGAGGAGAGGTCGAAAGGCTCTCCTCTTGTCCCTCTCCTTGTTTGACCACAACCGAGTTTATTTCTTTTAAACAGTGAATGTGTTTAACCCTTTATGCACTATGATCATTAAAAAAAATCAATCGGACAGGTTTTCTTGAGTTTAAACAAGAAAGAGGTTAATTTACTGTACTTAAAATCAAAACTCGATTAAATAAAATAATAAACTATGCTCCAACTTTCACGCACACACGCACATACACACACACACCTGAGAATCATACACACACACACAAATAGGTTACAGAGTGAAGAAGGATAGATTGGTTGGATTAGAGTCCAGAACAAATAAAATAATATACAATCTGTGGAGTTTGGTAATTCAGTTGTCTTCCAGCTGAATTCTTGGTCCTGAAGTTTCTGGCTGGTAGAGGTGGCCACCTGGTTCAGGGTTTTCTTGGAGACAGTGATGTAGATGGTTTTATCCCCAGAGTCTGTGATGCAGCAATTATAGTCTTGAATGTTTTGCAGCCCGCAGACAGGGTTCAAACTTTCAGTGTTACCTGAAGAGAGAGTGAGAGAGAGAGAGACAGCCCCAGTGGGGCCCTGCACTGGTTAGCTCAGATGTTTGTCTGATGTGTCCAAAGTAAACTCCAAGTCTTCACACAGATGAGAAGACTGTCACATGATTATCCCATGATTATCTTTAGAAGTTTAATGAGATCAAAGTCAAAGAATTCCAATCTCTCTCAGGTCTTATTGTTTCAATGTTTACCCCTTGAAGTTTGTCTCCACTAGTGTTAATGTTCAAAGATGGCTTTGAATGTCTTAATAATGAAAACAAAACCAGATAGCTCATTCAACTGCTCAGACCATTGTTCTGGATGAGGGCTATTCAGACATGCCTTGATACCATGGAATGTGAGGTATTTCAATGCAAATTGCAGTGGACATCTTAGCTGCTTTCTTTTTAAAAGTTGAATGTAGGTTTCCAGCTTTCTTTTTAAAAGTTCAATTTAGGTTTCCAACCAATGAATTAAAAATCACCATTCAGCATAACACGTTTTCATGACACAGTTTTTGGGATTAGCATTTCCTAGGGATGTGGTTGTACACCCAGACATACTGGAACCCACAGCTCGTTAGCTTGTAAGTGCTGTTTACAGTTTGTCTACAGGAGTTCAATGGTCGAGATAAGTCACTTAAATCTGGATAGACGTATACCATTGTGTGGTCTGATTGCAGCAACTATCTCTTGAGTATGATATTCAAGAATTCACTCCGTTGTGTCTGTGTTTTATTTCAATTCCCAGCTTGCTTTATTTTTCAAAAGTTGAGTTATAAAGTCTCATGGGATCCTGGAATACGAAACTTGGCCAATTTCCGACAATTGTCTACTACAAACAGCCTTTTAGCAGTTCTGTCACTTGAACTATAAATGTTGGCTCCCTTTACGTTGAATGCATTCTTGCTGAAGGACCAGCTACAGAGGTCGTGCTTACTAGTTTCTTTCCTGGTTCCCTAAACTATGCTTGCAGGACCTCATCCCTCTTTATACCTATGTCATTGGTACTGAAAAGGACCATGGCCACTGGCTGTTCACATTCCCCCCTGGGACTTGTCTGCAGCCTCTCAATTACATCCTTGAGGCTGGCACCAGGAAGGCAGCATACCATCCTGGATTCACGTCTGTGGCCTCAGAACCATCTATTCCCCTAACTATAGAATCCCCTATCATCATTACTTTCCCAGTATTCCTCCTGCCCTCCTGACGGAGCTGTGGTGCTATGGACTTGGCTCTGGCTGCACTCCCCAGTGGAATCATCACTCTCACCAGTATTCAGAGGACTCCTGCACTACTTGCCTGGTCCTCCATGACTGCCTTGGCAGTCACCTATTTCCTCTCTATCCGCATATCCTTATGCTGCGGGCTGATCACATCCAGAAACATGCTATCCTTGAAACTCTCAGTTTTGTGGATGCACTACAGTGACACCAGCTGTTCCTCAAGCTCCAAAACCTGGTGCTCAAGGTCCTCCAGCTAACAATATTTCCTGCATAAGTGGTTGGCCAGGATATGAGAAGCATCCTGGAGTTCCCACAAGGAACAGGATGCACACTCCACGGGACCGAGGTGCTCTGCCATGCCTCTATTTATTGGACTATTAAACTTACTACTTAAATAAATAAAGACTCACCAGCTACTCACAAATCAGCTGCTTCTCCTATGCTGACATCACTTTATTTTATAGGGAGGTTAACTGAAACGTTTTTACTGAACTCTTATCTAAAAACCATACATTTTAATTTACTGAAAAATTCAGAACTCTTTAACTTATTATTCTCTGTTATTTAAATTTTAACTTTATCCCATAGGTCTGATTAATGAAGCACTGATTTTAACTAAATGATAGATTATCAAACTGGCATTATCTGAAAAGATTTGTAGGGCTAAGGAGAAAAGGCAAGGAGTGGACCTAGGTGAGTTGCAATTGCCTGGACACAACAGGTCAAATGGCCTTCTTCTGTGCTGTAACAATTCTATGATTCTACGGCTTCAGTTTTTGGTTTTTATAAGAAATAATCGATCCAGTCTTACTTTATAGTTAATTAATTTAGATTAAATCAAACCCTTACCAGTATATCATCCCACATGACTCCTTATCGTATGATGTCACTTCACAATTTTCTTTCATCTCGTTCCGTTCAGACTCACAGCGAGAAAAACAGTCCGCTTTATCTTTCTCTGTTCCACTCTGATCCCAGTTTGCTTGCTATTTCTCTGTTCCACTCTGATCACAGTTTGCTTGGTACTTCTCTGTTCCACTCTGATCCCTGTCTGCTTGCTATTTCTCCGTTCCACTCTGATCCCTGTCTGCTTGCTATTTCTCTGTTCCACTCTGATCCCAGTCTGCTTGCTATTTCTCTGTTCCACTCTGATCCCAGTCTGCCTGCTATTTCTCTGTTCCACTCTGATCCCAGTCTGCTTGCTATTTCTCTGTTCCACTCTGATCACAGTCTGCTTGCTATTTCTCTGTTCCACTCTGATCCCAGTATGCTTGCTATTTCTCTGTTCCACTCTGATCCCTGTCAGCTTTATGTTTCTCTGTTCCACTCTGATCCCAGTCTGCTGGCTACTTCTGTGTTCCACTCTGATCACAGTCCGCTTGCTATTTCTCGGTTCCACTCTGATCACAGTTTCCTTGGTATTTCTCTGTTCCACTCTGATCCCTGTCTGCTTGCGATTTCTCTGTTCCACTCTGATCCCTGTCGGCCTTATGTTTCTCTGTTCCACTCTGATCCCTGTCGGCTTTATGTTTCTCTGTTCCACTCTGATCCCAGTCTGCTTGCTATTTCTCTGTTCCACTCTGATCACAGTGTGCTTGGTATTTCTCTGATCCACTCTGATCACAGTGTGCTTGGTATTTCTCTGTTCCACTCTGATCCCAGTCTGCTTGCTATTTCTCTGTTCCACTCTGATCCCAGTCAGCTTGCTATTTCTCTGTTCCACTCTGATCACAGTGTGCTTGGTATTTCTCTGTTCCACTCTGATCCCAGTCTGCTTGCTATTTCTCTGTTCCACTCTGATCCCTGTCGGCTTTATGTTTCTCTGTTCCACTCTGATCCCAGTCTGCTTGCTATTTCTCTGTTCCACTCTGATCCCAGTATGCTTGCTATTTCTCTGTTCCACTCTGATCCCAGTCTGCTTGCTATTTCTCTGTTCCACTCAGATCCCACTCTGCTTGCTATTTCTCTGTTCCACTCTGATACCCTGTCGGCTTTATGTTTCTCTGTTCCACTCTGATCCCTGTCAGCTTTATGTTTCTCTGTTCCACTCTGATCCCTGTCGGCTTTATGTTTCTCTGTTCCACTCTGATCCCAGTCTGCTTGCTATTTCTCTGTTCCACTCTGATCCCAGTGTGCTTGCTATTTCTCTGTTGCACTCTGATCACAGTGTGCTTGGTATTTCTCTGTTCCACTCTGATCCCAGTCTGCTTGCTATTTCTCTGTTCCACTCTGATCCCAGTGTGCTTGCTATTTCTCTGTTGCACTCTGATCACAGTGTGCTTGGTATTTCTCTGTTCCACTCTGATCCCAGTGTGCTTGCTATTTCTCTGTTGCACTCTGATCACAGTGTGCTTGGTATTTCTCTGTTCCACTCTGATCCCAGTGTGCTTGGTATTTCTCTGTTCCACTCTGATCCCAGTGTGCTTGGTATTTCTCTGTTCCACTCTGATCCCAGTCTGCTTGCTATTTCTCTGTTCCACTCTGATCCCTGTCAGCTTTATGTTTCTCTGTTCCACTCTGATCCCAGTCTGCTTGCTATTTCTCTGTTCCACTCTGATCCCTGTCGGCTTTATGTTTCTCTGTTCCACTCTGATCCCAGTCTGCTTGCTATTTCTATGTTCCACTCTGATCCCTGTCTTCTTGCTATTTCTCTGTTCCACTCTGATCCCTGTCGGCTTTATGTTTCTCTGTTCCACTCTGATCCCAGTCTGCTTGCTATTTCTCTGTTCCACTCTGATCCCTGTCGGCTTTATGTTTCTCTGTTCCACTCTGATCCCAGTCTGCTTGCTATTTCTCTGTTCCACTCTGATCCCAGTCTGCTTGCTATTTCTATGTTCCACTCTGATCCCTGTCTTCTTGCTATTTCTCTGTTCCACTCTGATCCCAGTCTTCTTTCTATTTCTCTGTTCCACTCTGATCCCAGTGTGCTTGCTATTTCTCTGTTCCACTCTGATCCCAGTCTGCTTGCTATTTCTCTGTTCCACTCTGATCCCAGTGTGCTTGCTATTTCTCTGTTGCACTCTGATCACAGTGTGCTTGGTATTTCTCTGTTCCACTCTGATCCCAGTGTGCTTGGTATTTCTCTGTTCCACTCTGATCCCAGTCTGCTTGCTATTTCTGTGTTCCACTCTGATCCCCGTCTGCTTGCTATTTCTCTGTTCCACTCTGATCCCTGTCGGCTTTATGTTTCTCTGTTCCACTCTGATCCCAGTCTGCTTGCTATTTCTCTGTTCCACTCTGATCCCTGTCGGCTTTATGTTTCTCTGTTCCACTCTGATCCCAGTCTGCTTGCTATTTCTGTGTTCCACTCTGATCCCTGTCTTCTTGCTATTTCTCTGTTCCACTCTGATCCCTGTCGGCTTTATGTTTCTCTGTTCCACTCTGATCCCAGTCTGCTTGCTATTTCTCTGTTCCACTCTGATCCCTGTCGGTTTTATGTTTCTCTGTTCCACTCTGATCCCAGTCTGCTTGCTATTTCTCTGTTCCACTCTGATCCCTGTCGGCTTTATGTTTCTCTGTTCCACTCTGATCCCAGTCTGCTTGCTATTTCTCTGTTCCACTCTGATCCCAGTCTTCTTTCTATTTCTCTGTTCCACTCTGATCCCTGTCGGCTTTATGTTTCTCTGTTCCACTCTGATCCCAGTCTTCTTTCTATTTCTCTGTTCCACTCTGATCCCAGTGTGCTTGGTATTTCTCTGTTCCACTCTGATCCCAGTCTGCTTGCTATTTCTATGTTCCACTCTGATCCCAGTGTGCTTGCTATTTCTCTGTTGCACTCTGATCCCAGTTTGCTTGCTATTTCTCTGTTCCACTCTGATCCCAGTGTGCTTGCTATTTCTCTGTTGCACTCAGATCACAGTGTGCTTGGTATTTCTCTGTTCCACTCTGATCGCAGTGTGCTTGGTATTTCTCTGTTCCACTCTGATCCCAGTCTGCTTGCTATTTCTCTCTTCCACTCTGATCCCTGTCGGCTTTATGTTTCTCTGTTCCACTCTGATGACAGTCTGCTTGCTATTTCTCTGTTCCACGCTGATCACAGTCTGCTTGCTATTTCTCTGTTCCACTCTGATCCCAGTCTGCTTGCTATTTCTCTGTTCCACTCTGATCCCAGTCTGCTTGCTATTTCTCTGTTCCACTCTGATCCCAGTCTGCTTGCTATTTCTCTGTTCCACTCTGATCCCAGTCTGCTTGCTATTTCTCTGTTCCACTCTGATCCCAGTCTGCTTGCTATTTCTCTGTTCCACTCTGATCCCAGTCTGCTTGCTATTTCTCTGTTCCACTCTGATCCCAGTCTGCTTGCTATTTCTCTGTTGCACTCTGATCACAGTGTGCTTGGTATTTCTCTGTTCCACTCTGATCCCAGTGTGCTTCGTATTTCTCTGTTCCACTCTGATCCCAGTCTGCTTGCTATTTCTCTGTTCCACTCTGATCACAGTTTGCTTGCTATTTCTCTGTTCCACTCTGATCCCAGTCTGCTTGCTATTTCTCTGTTCCACTCTGATCCCAGTCTGCTTGCTATTTCTCTGTTCCACTCTGATCCCAGTCTGCTTGCTATTTCTCCGTTCCACTCTGATCCCAGTCTGCTTGCTATTTCTCTGTTCCACTCTGATCCCAGTCTGCTTGCTATTTCTCTGTTCCACTCTGATCCCAGTCTGCTTGCTATTTCTCTGTTCCACTCTGATCCCAGTCTGCTTGCTATTTCTGTGTTCCACTCTGATCCCCGTCTGCTTGCTATTTCTCTGTTCCACTCTGATCCCTGTCGGCTTTATGTTTCTCTGTTCCACTCTGATCCCAGTCTGCTTGCTATTTCTCTGTTCCACTCTGATCCCTGTCGGCTTTATGTTTCTCTGTTCCACTCTGATCCCAGTCTGCTTGCTATTTCTATGTTCCACTCTGATCCCTGTCTTCTTGCTATTTCTCTGTTCCACTCTGATCCCTGTCGGCTTTATGTTTCTCTGTTCCACTCTGATCCCAGTCTGCTTGCTATTTCTCTGTTCCACTCTGATCCCTGTCGGCTTTATGTTTCTCTGTTCCACTCTGATCCCAGTCTGCTTGCTATTTCTCTGTTCCACTCTGATCCCTGTCGGCTTTATGTTTCTCTGTTCCACTCTGATCCCAGTCTGCTTGCTATTTCTCTGTTCCACTCTGATCCCAGTCTTCTTTCTATTTCTCTGTTCCACTCTGATCCCAGTGTGCTTGCTATTTCTCTGTTCCACTCTGATCCCAGTCTGCTTGCTATTTCTCTGTTCCACTCTGATCCCAGTGTGCTTGCTATTTCTCTGTTGCACTCTGATCCCAGTTTGCTTGCTATTTCTCTGTTGCACTCTGATCACAGTGTGCTTGGTATTTCTCTGTTCCACTCTGATCCCAGTGTGCTTGGTATTTCTCTGTTCCACTCTGATCCCAGTCTGCTTGCTATTTCTCTGTTCCACTCTGATCCCTGTCGGCTTTATGTTTCTCTGTTCCACTCTGATGACAGTCTGCTTGCTGTTTCTCTGTTCCACGCTGATCACAGTTTGCTTGGTATTTCTTTGTTCCACTCAGATCCCAGTCTGCTTGCTATTTCTCTGTTCCACTCTGATCCCTGTCGGTTTTATGTTTCTCTGTTCCACTCTGATCCCAGTCTGCTTGCGATTTCTCTGTTCCACTCTGATCCCTGTCGGCTTTATGTTTCTCTGTTCCACTCTGATCCCAGTCTGCTTACTATTTCTCTGTTACACTCAGATCCCAGTCTGCTTGCTAATTCTCTGTTCCACTCTGATCCCTGTTGGCTTTATGATTCTCTGTTCCACTCTGATCCCACTCTGCTTGCTATTTCTCTGTTCCACTCTGATCCCAGTCTGCTTGCTATTTCTCTGTTCCACTCTGATCACAGTTTGCTTGCTATTTCTCTGTTCCACTCTGATCCCAGTCTGCTTGCTATTTCTCTGTTCCACTCTGATCCCTGTCAGCTTTATGTTTCTCTGTTCCACTCTGATCCCAGTCTGCTTGCTATTTCTCTGTTCCACTCTGATCCCTGTCGGCTTTATGTTTCTCTGTTCCACTCTGATCCCAGTCTGCTTGCTATTTCTATGTTCCACTCTGATCCCTGTCTTCTTGCTATTTCTCTGTTCCACTCTGATCCCTGTCGGCTTTATGTTTCTCTGTTCCACTCTGATCCCAGTCTGCTTGCTATTTCTCTGTTCCACTCTGATCCCTGTCGGCTTTATGTTTCTCTGTTCCACTCTGATCCCAGTCTGCTTGCTATTTCTCTGTTCCACTCTGATCCCTGTCGGCTTTATGTTTCTCTGTTCCACTCTGATCCCAGTCTGCTTGCTATTTCTCTGTTCCACTCTGATCCCAGTCTTCTTTCTATTTCTCTGTTCCACTCTGATCCCAGTGTGCTTGCTATTTCTCTGTTCCACTCTGATCCCAGTCTGCTTGCTATTTCTCTGTTCCACTCTGATCCCAGTGTGCTTGCTATTTCTCTGTTGCACTCTGATCACAGTGTGCTTGGTATTTCTCTGTTCCACTCTGATCCCAGTGTGCTTGGTATTTCTCTGTTCCACTCTGATCCCAGTCTGCTTGCTATTTCTGTGTTCCACTCTGATCCCCGTCTGCTTGCTATTTCTCTGTTCCACTCTGATCCCTGTCGGCTTTATGTTTCTCTGTTCCACTCTGATCCCAGTCTGCTTGCTATTTCTCTGTTCCACTCTGATCCCTGTCGGCTTTATGTTTCTCTGTTCCACTCTGATCCCAGTCTGCTTGCTATTTCTGTGTTCCACTCTGATCCCTGTCTTCTTGCTATTTCTCTGTTCCACTCTGATCCCTGTCGGCTTTATGTTTCTCTGTTCCACTCTGATCCCAGTCTGCTTGCTATTTCTCTGTTCCACTCTGATCCCTGTCGGTTTTATGTTTCTCTGTTCCACTCTGATCCCAGTCTGCTTGCTATTTCTCTGTTCCACTCTGATCCCTGTCGGCTTTATGTTTCTCTGTTCCACTCTGATCCCAGTCTGCTTGCTATTTCTCTGTTCCACTCTGATCCCAGTCTTCTTTCTATTTCTCTGTTCCACTCTGATCCCTGTCGGCTTTATGTTTCTCTGTTCCACTCTGATCCCAGTCTTCTTTCTATTTCTCTGTTCCACTCTGATCCCAGTGTGCTTGGTATTTCTCTGTTCCACTCTGATCCCAGTCTGCTTGCTATTTCTATGTTCCACTCTGATCCCAGTGTGCTTGCTATTTCTCTGTTGCACTCTGATCCCAGTTTGCTTGCTATTTCTCTGTTCCACTCTGATCCCAGTGTGCTTGCTATTTCTCTGTTGCACTCAGATCACAGTGTGCTTGGTATTTCTCTGTTCCACTCTGATCGCAGTGTGCTTGGTATTTCTCTTGTCCACTCTGATCCCAGTCTGCTTGCTATTTCTCTCTTCCACTCTGATCCCTGTCGGCTTTATGTTTCTCTGTTCCACTCTGATGACAGTCTGCTTGCTATTTCTCTGTTCCACGCTGATCACAGTCTGCTTGCTATTTCTCTGTTCCACTCTGATCCCAGTCTGCTTGCTATTTCTCTGTTCCACTCTGATCCCAGTCTGCTTGCTATTTCTCTGTTCCACTCTGATCCCAGTCTGCTTGCTATTTCTCTGTTCCACTCTGATCCCAGTCTGCTTGCTATTTCTCCGTTCCACTCTGATCCCAGTCTGCTTGCTATTTCTCTGTTCCACTCTGATCCCAGTCTGCTTGCTATTTCTCTGTTCCACTCTGATCCCAGTCTGCTTGCTATTTCTCTGTTGCACTCTGATCACAGTGTGCTTGGTATTTCTCTGTTCCACTCTGATCCCAGTGTGCTTCGTATTTCTCTGTTCCACTCTGATCCCAGTCTGCTTGCTATTTCTCTGTTCCACTCTGATCCCTGTCGGCTTTATGTTTCTCTGTTCCACTCTGATGACAGTCTGCTTGCTGTTTCTCTGTTCCACGCTGATCACAGTTTGCTTGCTATTTCTTTGTTCCACTCTGATCCCAGTCTGCTTGCTATTTCTCTGTTCCACTCTGATCCCTGTCGGTTTTATGTTTCTCTGTTCCACTCTGATCCCAGTCTGCTTGCGATTTCTCTGTTCAACTCTGATCCCTGTCGGCTTTATGTTTCTCTGTTCCACTCTGATCCCAGTCTGCTTACTATTTCTCTGTTACACTCAGATCCCAGTCTGCTTGCTAATTCTCTGTTCCACTCTGATCCCTGTTGGCTTTATGATTCTCTGTTCCACTCTGATCCCACTCTGCTTGCTATTTCTCTGTTCCACTCTGATCCCAGTCTGCTTGCTATTTCTCTGTTCCACTCTGATCACAGTTTGCTTGCTATTTCTCTGTTCCACTCTGATCCCAGTCTGCTTGCTATTTCTCTGTTCCACTCTGATCCCTGTCAGCTTTATGTTTCTCTGTTCCACTCTGATCCCAGTCTGCGTCCTATTTCTCTGTTCCACTCTGATCACAGTTCCCTTGGTATTTCTCTGTTCCACACTGATCCCAGTCTGCTTGCTATTTCTCTGTTCCACTCTGATCCCTATCGGCTTTATGTTTCTCAGTTCCACTCTGATCCCAGTCTGCTTGCTATTTCTCTGTTCCACTCTGATCCCAGTCTGCTTGCTATTTCTGTGTTCCACTCTGATCCATGTCGGCTTTATGTTTCTCTGTTCCACTCTGATCCCAGTCTGCTTGCTATTTCTCTGTTCCACTCTGATCCAAGTCTGCTTGCTATTTCTCTGTTCCACTCTGATCCCTGTCGGATTTATGTTTCTCTGTTCCACTCTGTTCCCAGTCTACTTGCTATTTCTCTGTTCCAATCTGATCCCAGTCTGCTTGCTATTTCTCTGTTCCACTCTGATCCCAGTCTGCTTGCTATTTCTCTGTTCCACTCTGATCCCAGTCTGCTTGCTATTTCTCTGTTCCACTCTGATCCCAGTCTGCTTGCTTTTTCTCTGTTCCACTCTGATCCCAGTCTGCTTGCTATTTCTGTGTTCCACTCTGATCCCTGTCTGCTTGCTATTTCTCTGTTACACTCTGATCCCTGTCGGATTTATGTTTCTCTGTTCCACTCTGATCCCAGTCTGCTTGCTATTTCTCTGTTCCACTCTGATCCCAGTCGGCTTTATGTTTCTCTGTTCCACTCTGATCCCTGTCGGATTTATGTTTCTCTGTTCCACTCTGATCCCAGTCTGCTTGCTATTTCTCTGTTCCACTCTGATCCCTGTCGGCTTTATGTTTCTCTGTTCCACTCTGATCACAGTTTGCTTGGTATTTCTGTGTTCCACTCTGATCCCAGACTGCTTTATGTTTCTCTGTTCCACTCTGATCCCAGTCTGCTTGCCATTTCTCTGTTCCACTCTGATCCCAGTGTGCTTACCATTTCTCTGTTCCAATCTGATCCCAGTCGGCTTGCTATTTCTCTGTTCCACTCTGATCCCAGTCTGCTTGCTATTTCTCTGTTCCACTCTGATCCCAGTCTGCTTGCTATTTCTCTGTTCCACTCTGATCACAGTTTGCTTGCTATTTCTCTGTTCCACTCTGAGCCCTGTCGGCTTTATGTTTCTCTGTTCCACTCTGATCCCAGTCTGCTTTCTATTTCTCTGTTCCACTCTGATCACAGTTTGCTTGGTATTTCTTTGTTCCACTCTGATCACAGTTTGCTTGGTATTTCTCTGTTCCACTCTGATCCCAGTCTACTTGCTATTTCTCTGTTCCAATCTGATCCCAGTCTGCTTGCTATTTCTCTGTTCCACTCTGATCCCAGTCTGCTTGCTATTTCTCTGTTCCACTCTGATCCCAGTCTGCTTGCTATTTCTCTGTTCCACTCTGATCCCAGTGTGCTTGCTATTTCTCCGTTCCACTCTGATCCCAGTCTGCTTGCTATTTCTCTGTTCCACTCTGATCCCAGTCTGCTTGCTATTTCTCTGTTCCACTCTGATCCCAGTCTGCTTGCTATTTCACTGTTCCACTCTGATCCCAGTCTGCTTGCTATTTCTGTGTTCCACTCTGATCCCCGTCTGCTTGCTATTTCTGTGTTCCACTCTGATCCCTGTCGGCTTTATGTTTCTCTGTTCCACTCTGATCCCAGTCTGCTTGCTATTTCTCTGTTCCACTCTGATCCCTGTCGGCTTTATGTTTCTCTGTTCCACTCTGATCCCAGTCTGCTTGCTATTTCTGTGTTCCACTCTGATCCCTGTCTGCTTGCTATTTCTCTGTTCCACTCTGATCCCTGTCGGCTTTATGTTTCTCTGTTCCACTCTGATCCCAGTCTGCTTGCTATTTCTCTGTTCCACTCTGATCCCTGTCGGCTTTATGTTTCTCTGTTCCACTCTGATCCCAGTCTGCTTGCTATTTCTCTGTTCCACTCTGATCCCAGTCTGCTTGCTATTTCTCTGTTCCACTCTGATCCCTGTCGGCTTTATGTTTCTCTGTTCCACTCTGATCCCAGTCTGCTTGCTATTTCTCTGTTCCACTCTGATCCCAGTCTTCTTTCTATTTCTCTGTTCCACTCTGATCCCAGTGTGCTTGCTATTTCTCTGTTCCACTCTGATCCCAGTGTGCTTGCTATTTCTCTGTTCCACTCTGATCCCAGTGTGCTTGCTATTTCTCTGTTGCACTCTGATCCCAGTTTGCTTGCTATTTCTCTGTTCCACTCTGATCCCAGTGTGCTTGCTATTTCTCTGTTGCACTCTGATCACAGTGTGCTTGGTATTTCTCTGTTCCACTCTGATCCCAGTGTGCTTGGTATTTCTCTGTTCCACTCTGATCCCAGTCTGCTTGCTATTTCTCTGTTCCACTCTGATCCCTGTCGGCTTTATGTTTCTCTGTTCCACTCTGATGACAGTCTGCTTGCTATTTCTCTGTTCCACGCTGATCACAGTTTGCTTGGTATTTCTTTGTTCCAATCAGATCCCAGTCTGCTTGCTATTTCTCTGTTCCACTCTGATCCCTGTCGGTTTTAAGTTTCTCTGTTCCACACTGATCCCAGTCTGCTTGCGATTTCTCTGTTCCACTCTGATCCCTGTCGGCTTTATGTTTCTCTGTTCCACTCTGATCCCAGTCTGCTTGCTATTTCTCTGTTCCACTCTGAACCCTGTCGACTTTATGTTTCTCTGTTCCACTCTGATCCCAGTCTGCTTACTATTTCTCTGTTACACTCAGATCCCAGTCTGCTTGCTATTTCTCTGTTCCACTCTGATCCCTGTTGGCTTTATGTTTCTCTGTTCCACTCTGATCCCACTCTGCTTGCTATTTCTCTGTTCCACTCTGATCCCAGTCTGCTTGCTATTTCTCTGTTCCACTCTGATCACAGTTTGCTTGCTATTTCTCTGTTCCACTCTGATCCCAGTCTGCTTGCTGTTTCTCTGTTCCACTCTGATCCCTGTCAGCTTTATGTTTCTCTGTTCCACTCTGATACAGTCTGCGTCCTATTTCTCTGTTCCACTCTGATCACAGTTCCCTTGGTATTTCTCTGTTCCACACTGATCCCAGTCTGCTTGCTATTTCTCGGTTCCACTCTGATCCCTGTCGGCTTTATGTTTCTCTTTTCCACTCTGATCCCAGTCTGCTTGCTATTTCTCTGTTCCACGCTGATCCCAGTCTGCTTGCTATTTCTCTGTTCCACTCTGATCCCAGTCTGCTTGCTATTTCTCTGTTCCACTCTGATCCCAGTCTGCTGGCAATTTCTCTGTTCCTCTCTGATCCCAGTCTGCTTGCTATTTCTCTGTTCCACTCTGATCACAGTGTGCTTGGTATTTCTCTGTTCCACTCTGATCCCAGTGTGCTTGCTATTTCTCTGTTCCACTCTGATCCCAGTGTGCTTGGTATTTCTCTGTTCCACTCTGATCCCAGTCTGCTGGCAATTTCTCTGTTCCTCTCTGATCCCAGTCTGCTTGCTATTTCTCTGTTCCACTCTGATCACAGTGTGCTTGGTATTTCTCTGTTCCACTCTGATCCCAGTGTGCTTGCTATTTCTCTGTTCCACTCTGATCCCAGTGTGCTTGGTATTTCTCTGTTCCACTCTGATCCCAGTCTGCTTGCTATTTCTCTGTTCCACTCTGATCACAGTGTGCTTGGTATTTCTCTGTTCCACTCTGATCACAGTCTGCTTGCTATTTCTCTGTTCCACTCTGATCCCAGTCTGCTTGCTATTTCTCCGTTCCACTCTGATCCCAGTCTGCTTGCTATTTCTCTGTTCCACTCTGATCCCAGTCTGCTTGCTATTTCTCTGTTCCACTCTGATCCCAGTCTGCTTGCTATTTCTCTGTTCCACTCTGATCCCAGTCTGCTTGCTATTTCTGTGTTCCACTCTGATCCCCGTCTGCTTGCTATTTCTCTGTTCCACTCTGATCCCTTTCGGCTTTATGTTTCTCTGTTGCACTCTGATCCCAGTCTGCTTGCTATTTCTCTGTTCCACTCTGATCCCTGTCGGCTTTATGTTTCTCTGTTCCACTCTGATCCCAGTCTGCTTGCTATTTCTGTGTTCCACTCTGATCCCTGTCTGCTTGCTATTTCTCTGTTCCACTCTGATCCCTGTCGGCTTTTTGTTTCTCTGTTCCACTCTGATCCCAGTCTGCTTGCTATTTCTCTGTTCCACTCTGATCCCTGTCGGCTTTATGTTTCTCTGTTCCACTCTGATCCCAGTCTGCTTGCTATTTCTGTGTTCCACTCTGATCCCTGTCGGCTTTATGTTTCTCTGTTCCACTCTGATCCCAGTCTTCTTTCTATTTCTCTGTTCCACTCTGATCCCAGTGTGCTTGCTATTTCTCTGTTCCACTCTGATCCCAGTGTGCTTGCTATTTCTCTGTTGCACTCTGATCACAGTGTGCTTGGTATTTCTCTGTTCCACTCTGATCGCAGTGTGCTTGCTATTTCTCTGTTGCACTCTGATCCCAGTTTGCTTGCTATTTCTCTGTTCCACTCTGATCCCAGTGTGCTTGCTATTTCTCTGTTGCACTCTGATCACAGTGTGCTTGGTATTTCTCTGTTCCACTCTGATCGCAGTGTGCTTGGTATTTCTCTGTTCCACTCTGATCCCAGTCTGCTTGCTATTTCTCTGTTCCACTCTGATCCCTGTCACCTTTATGTTTCTCTGTTCCACTCTGATCCCAGTCTGCGTGCTATTTCTCTGTTACACTCTGATCACAGTTCCCTTGGTATTTCTCTGTTCCACGCTGATCCCAGTCTGCTTGCTATTTCTCTGTTCCACTCTGATCCCTATCGGCTTTATGTTTCTCAGTTCCACTCTGATCCCAGTCTGCTTGCTATTTCTCTGTTCCACTCTGATCCCAGTCTGCTTGCTATTTCTCTGTTCCACTCTGATCCCTGTCGGCTTTATGTTTGCCTGTTCCACTCTGATCCCAGTCTGCTTGCTATTTCAGTGTTCCACTCTGATCCATGTCTGCTTGCTATTTCTCGGTTCCACTCTGATCCCTGTCGGCTTTATGTTTCTCTGTTCCACTCTGATCCCAGTCTGCTTGCTATTTCTCTGTTCCACTCTGATCCCAGTCTGCTTGCTATTTCTCTGTTCCACTCTGATCCCAGTCTGCTTGCTATTTCTCTGTTCCACTCTGATCCCAGTCTGCTTGCTATTTCTCTGTTCCACTCTGATCCCAGTCTGCTTGCTATTTCTCTGTTCCACTCTGATCCCAGTCTGCTGGCTATTACTCTGTTCCTCTCTGATCCCAGTCTGCTTGCTATTTCTCTGTTCCACTCTGATCACAGTGTGCTTGGTATTTCTCTGTTCCACTCTGATCCCAGTCTGCTTGCTATTTCTCTGTTCCACTCTGATCCCAGTGTGCTTGGTATTTCTCTGTTCCACTCTGATCCCTGTCGGCTTTATGTTTCTCTGTTCCACTCTGATCCCAGTCTTCTTGCTATTTCTCTGTTCCACTCTGATCACAGTGTGCTTGGTATTTCTCTGTTCCACTCTGATCCCAGTCTGCTTGCTATTTCTCTGTTCCACTCTGATCCCAGTCTGCTTGCTATTTCTGTGTTCCACTCTGATCCATGTCGGCTTTATGTTTCTCTGTTCCACTCTGATCCCAGTCTGCTTGCTATTTCTCTGTTCCACTCTGATCCAAGTCTGCTTGCTATTTCTCTGTTCCACTCTGATCCCTGTCGGATTTATGTTTCTCTGTTCCACTCTGTTCCCAGTCTACTTGCTATTTCTCTGTTCCAATCTGATCCCAGTCTGCTTGCTATTTCTCTGTTCCACTCTGATCCCAGTCTGCTTGCTATTTCTCTGTTCCACTCTGATCCCAGTCTGCTTGCTATTTCTCTGTTCCACTCTGATCCCACTCTGCTTGCTTTTTCTCTGTTCCACTCTGATCCCAGTCTGCTTGCTATTTCTGTGTTCCACTCTGATCCCTGTCTGCTTGCTATTTCTCTGTTACACTCTGATCCCTGTCGGATTTATGTTTCTCTGTTCCACTCTGATCCCAGTCTGCTTGCTATTTCTCTGTTCCACTCTGATCCCAGTCGGCTTTATGTTTCTCTGTTCCACTCTGATCCCTGTCGGATTTATGTTTCTCTGTTCCACTCTGATCCCAGTCTGCTTGCTATTTCTCTGTTCCACTCTGATCCCTGTCGGCTTTATGTTTCTCTGTTCCACTCTGATCACAGTTTGCTTGGTATTTCTGTGTTCCACTCTGATCCCAGTCTGCTTTATGTTTCTCTGTTCCACTCTGACCCCAGTCTGCTTGCCATTTCTCTGTTCCACTCTGATCCCAGTGTGCTTACCATTTCTCTGTTCCAATCTGATCCCAGTCGGCTTGCTATTTCTCTGTTCCACTCTGATCCCAGTCTGCTTGCTATTTCTCTGTTCCACTCTGATCCCAGTCTGCTTGCTATTTCTCTGTTCCACTCTGATCACAGTTTGCTTGCTATTTCTCTGTTCCACTCTGAGCCCTGTCGGCTTTATGTTTCTCTGTTCCACTCTGATCCCAGTCTGCTTGCTATTTCTCTGTTCCACTCTGATCACAGTTTGCTTGGTATTTCTTTGTTCCACTCTGATCACAGTTTGCTTGGTATTTCTCTGTTCCACTCTGATCCCAGTCTACTTGCTATTTCTCTGTTCCAATCTGATCCCAGTCTGCTTGCTATTTCTCTGTTCCACTCTGATCCCAGTCTGCTTGCTATTTCTCTGTTCCACTCTGATCCCAGTCTGCTTGCTATTTCTCTGTTCCACTCTGATCCCAGTGTGCTTGCTATTTCTCCGTTCCACTCTGATCCCAGTCTGCTTGCTATTTCTCTGTTCCACTCTGATCCCAGTCTGCTTGCTATTTCTCTGTTCCACTCTGATCCCAGTCTGCTTGCTATTTCACTGTTCCACTCTGATCCCAGTCTGCTTGCTATTTCTGTGTTCCACTCTGATCCCCGTCTGCTTGCTATTTCTGTGTTCCACTCTGATCCCTGTCGGCTTTATGTTTCTCTGTTCCACTCTGATCCCAGTCTGCTTGCTATTTCTCTGTTCCACTCTGATCCCTGTCGGCTTTATGTTTCTCTGTTCCACTCTGATCCCAGTCTGCTTGCTATTTCTGTGTTCCACTCAGATCCCTGTCTGCTTGCTATTTCTCTGTTCCACTCTGATCCCTGTCAGCTTTATGTTTCTCTGTTCCACTCTGATCCCAGTCTGCTTGCTATTTCTCTGTTCCACTCTGATCCCTGTCGGCTTTATGTTTCTCTGTTCCACTCTGATCCCAGTCTGCTTGCTATTTCTCTGTTCCACTCTGATCCCAGTCTGCTTGCTATTTCTCTGTTCCACTCTGATCCCTGTCGGCTTTATGTTTCTCTGTTCCACTCTGATCCCAGTCTGCTTGCTATTTCTCTGTTCCACTCTGATCCCAGTCTTCTTTCTATTTCTCTGTTCCACTCTGATCCCAGTGTGCTTGCTATTTCTCTGTTCCACTCTGATCCCAGTCTGCTTGCTATTTCTCTGTTCCACTCTGATCCCAGTGTGCTTGCTATTTCTCTGTTGCACTCTGATCCCAGTGTGCTTGCTATTTCTCTGTTGCACTCTGATCACAGTGTGCTTGGTATTTCTCTGTTCCACTCTGATCCCAGTGTGCTTGGTATTTCTCTGTTCCACTCTGATCCCAGTCTGCTTGCTATTTCTCTGTTCCACTCTGATCCCTGTCGGCTTTATGTTTCTCTGTTCCACTCTGATGACAGTCTGCTTGCTATTTCTCTGTTCCACGCTGATCACAGTTTGCTTGGTATTTCTTTGTTCCACTCAGATCCCAGTCTGCTTGCTATTTCTCTGTTCCACTCTGATCCCTGTCGGTTTTATGTTTCTCTGTTCCACTCTGATCCCAGTCTGCTTGCGATTTCTCTGTTCCACTCTGATCCCTGTCGGCTTTATGTTTCTCTGTTCCACTCTGATCCCAGTCTGCTTGCTATTTCTCTGTTCCACTCTGAACCCTGTCGACTTTATGTTTCTCTGTTCCACTCTGATCCCACTCTGCTTGCTATTTCTCTGTTCCACTCTGATCCCAGTCTGCTTACTATTTCTCTGTTACACTCAGATCCCAGTCTGCTTGCTATTTCTCTGTTCCACTCTGATCCCTGTTGGCTTTATGTTTCTCTGTTCCACTCTGATCCCACTCTGCTTGCTATTTCTCTGTTCCACTCTGATCCCAGTCTGCTTGCTATTTCTCTGTTCCACTCTGATCACAGTTTGCTTGCTATTTCTCTGTTCCACTCTGATCCCAGTCTGCTTGCTATTTCTCTGTTCCACTCTGATCCCTGTCAGCTTTATGTTTCTCTGTTCCACTCTGATCCCAGTCTGCGTCCTATTTCTCTGTTCCACTCTGATCACAGTTCCCTTGGTATTTCTCTGTTCCACACTGATCCCAGTCTGCTTGCTATTTCTCGGTTCCACTCTGATCCCTGTCGGCTTTATGTTTCTCTGTTCCACTCTGATCCCAGTCTGCTTGCTATTTCTCTGTTCCACTCTGATCCCAGTCTGCTTGCTATTTCTCTGTTCCACTCTGATCCCAGTCTGCTTGCTATTTCTCTGTTCCACTCTGATCCCAGTCTGCTTGCTATTTCTCTGTTCCACTCTGATCCCAGTCTGCTGGCAATTTCTCTGTTCCTCTCTGATCCCAGTCTGCTTGCTATTTCTCTGTTCCACTCTGATCACAGTATGCTTGGTATTTCTCTGTTCCACTCTGATCCCAGTGTGCTTGCTATTTCTCTGTTCCACTCTGATCCCAGTGTGCTTGGTATTTCTCTGTTCCACTCTGATCCCTGTCGGCTTTATGTTTCTCTGTTCCACTCTGATCCCAGTCTGCTTGCTATTTCTCTGTTCCACTCTGATCACGGTGTGCTTGGTATTTCTCTGTTCCACTCTGATCACAGTCTGCTTGCTATTTCTCTGTTCCACTCTGATCCCAGTCTGCTTGCTATTTCTCCGTTCCACTCTGATCCCAGTCTGCTTGCTATTTCTCTGTTCCACTCTGATCCCAGTCTGCTTGCTATTTCTCTGTTCCACTCTGATCCCAGTCTGCTTGCTATTTCTCTGTTCCACTCTGATCCCAGTCTGCTTGCTATTTCTGTGTTCCACTCTGATCCCCGTCTGCTTGCTATTTCTCTGTTCCACTCTGATCCCTGTCGGCTTTATGTTTCTCTGTTGCACTCTGATCCCAGTCTGCTTGCTATTTCTCTGTTCCACTCTGATCCCTGTCGGCTTTATGTTTCTCTGTTCCACTCTGATCCCAGTCTGCTTGCTATTTCTGTGTTCCACTCTGATCCCTGTCTGCTTGCTATTTCTCTGTTCCACTCTGATCCCTGTCGGCTTTTTGTTTCTCTGTTCCACTCTGATCCCAGTCTGCTTGCTATTTCTCTGTTCCACTCTGATCCCTGTCGGCTTTATGTTTCTCTGTTCCACTCTGATCCCAGTCTGCTTGCTATTTCTGTGTTCCACTCTGATCCCTGTCGGCTTTATGTTTCTCTGTTCCACTCTGATCCCAGTCTTCTTTCTATTTCTCTGTTCCACTCTGATCCCAGTGTGCTTGCTATTTCTCTGTTCCACTCTGATCCCAGTGTGCTTGCTATTTCTCTGTTGCACTCTGATCACAGTGTGCTTGGTATTTCTCTGTTCCACTCTGATCGCAGTGTGCTTGCTATTTCTCTGTTGCACTCTGATCCCAGTTTGCTTGCTATTTCTCTGTTCCACTCTGATCCCAGTGTGCTTGCTATTTCTCTGTTGCACTCTGATCACAGTGTGCTTGGTATTTCTCTGTTCCACTCTGATCGCAGTGTGCTTGGTATTTCTCTGTTCCACTCTGATCCCAGTCTGCTTGCTATTTCTCTGTTCCACTCTGATCCCTGTCAGCTTTATGTTTCTCTGTTCCACTCTGATCCCAGTCTGCGTGCTATTTCTCTGTTACACTCTGATCACAGTTCCCTTGGTATTTCTCTGTTCCACGCTGATCCCAGTCTGCTTGCTATTTCTCTGTTCCACTCTGATCCCTATCGGCTTTATGTTTCTCAGTTCCACTCTGATCCCAGTCTGCTTGCTATTTCTCTGTTCCACTCTGATCCCAGTCTGCTTGCTATTTCTCTGTTCCACTCTGATCCCTGTCGGCTTTATGTTTCTCTGTTCCACTCTGATCCCTGTCTGCTTGCTATTTCTGTGTTCCACTCTGATCCATGTCTGCTTGCTATTTCTCGGTTCCACTCTGATCCCTGTCAGCTTTATGTTTCTCTGTTCCACTCTGATCCCAGTCTGCTTGCTATTTCTCTGTTCCACTCTGATCCCAGTCTGCTTGCTATTTCTCTGTTCCACTCTGATCCCAGTCTGCTTGCTATTTCTCTGTTCCACTCTGATCCCAGTCTGCTTGCTATTTCTCTGTTCCACTCTGATCCCAGTCTGCTTGCTATTTCTCTGTTCCACTCTGATCCCAGTCTGCTGGCTATTTCTCTGTTCCTCTCTGATCCCAGTCTGCTTGCTATTTCTCTGTTCCACTCTGATCACTGTGTGCTTGGTATTTCTCTGTTCCACTCTGATCCCAGTCTGCTTGCTATTTCTCTGTTCCACTCTGATCCCAGTGTGCTTGGTATTTCTCTGTTCCACTCTGATCCCTGTCGGCTTTATGTTTCTCTGTTCCACTCTGATCCCAGTCTTCTTGCTATTTCTCTGTTCCACTCTGATCACAGTGTGCTTGGTATTTCTCTGTTCCACTCTGATCACAGTGTGCTTGGTATTTCTCTGTTCCACTCTGATCACAGTGTGCTTGGTATTTCTCTGTTCCACTCTGATCCCAGTCTGCTTGCTATTTCTCTGTTCCACTCTGATCCCTGTCGGCTTTATGTTTCTCTGTTCCACTCTGATCCCAGTCTGCTTGCTATTTCTCTGTTCCACTCTGATCCCAGTCTGCTTGCTATTTCTCTGTTCCACTCTGATCCCAGTCTGCTTGCTATTTCTCTGTTCCACTCTGATCCCACTCTGCTTGCTATTTCTCTGTTCCACTCTGATCCCACTCTGCTTGCTATTTCTCTGTTCCACTCTGATCCCTGTCGGCTTTATTTTTCTCTGTTCCACTCTGATCCCTGTCAGCTTTATGTTCCTCTGTTCCACTCTCATCCCAGTCTGCGTGCTATTTCTCTGTTCCACTCTGATCACAGTTTCCTTGGTACTTCTCTGTTCCACTCCGATCCCAGTCTGCTTGCTATTTATCTGTTCCACTCTGATCACAGTTTGCTTGCTATTTCTCTGTTCCACTCTGATCCCAGTCTGCTTGCTATTTCTCTGTTCCACTCTGATCCCTGTCAGCTTTATGTTTCTCTGTTCCACTCTGATCCCAGTCTGCTTGCTATTTCTCTGTTCCACTCTGATCACAGTTTCCTTGGTATTTCTCTGTTCCACTCTGATCCCTGTCTGCTTGCTATTTCTCTGTTCCACTCTGATCCCAGTCTGCTTGCTATTTCTCTGTTCCACTCTGATCCCAGTCTGCTTGCTATTTCTCTGTTCCACTCTGATCCCAGTCTGCTTGCTATTTCTCAGTTCCACTCTGATCCCAGTCTGCTTGCTATTTCTCTGTTCCACTCTGATCCCAGTATGCTTGCTATTTATCTGTTCCACTCTGATCCCTGTCGGCTTTATGTTTCTCTGTTCCACTCTGATCCCAGTCTGCTTGCTATTTCTGTGTTCCACTCTGATCCATGTCTGCTTGCTATTTCTGGGTTCCAATCTGATCCCTGTCAGCTTTATGTTTCTCTGTTCCACTCTGATCCCAGTCTGCTTGCTATTTCTCTGTTCCACTCTGATCCCTGTCGGATTTATGTTTCTCTGTTCCACTCTGATCCCAGTCTGCTTGCTATTTCTCTGTTCCACTCTGATCCCTGTCGGCTTTATGTTTCTCTGTTCCACTCTGATCCCTGTCGGATTTATGTTTCTTTGTTCCACTCTGATCCCAGTCTGCTTGCTATTTCTCTGTTTCACTTTGATCCCTGTCTTCTTTCTATTTCTCTGTTCCACTCTGATCCCAGTGTGCTTGCTATTTCTCTGTTCCACTCTGATCCAAGTCTGCTTTCTATTTGTCTGTTCCACTCTGATCCCAGTCTGCTTGCTATTTCTCTGTTCCACTCTGATCCCAGTTTGCTTGGTATTTCTCTGTTCCACTCTGATCCCAGTCTGCTTGCTATTTCTCTGTTCCACTCTGATCACAGTCTGCTTGCTATTTCTCTGTTCCACTCTGATCCCAGTCTGCTTGCTATTTCTCTGTTCCACTCTGATCCCAGTGTGCTTGATATTTCTCTGTTCCACTCTGATCCCAGTCTGCTTCCTATTTCTCTGTTCCACTCTGATCCCAGTCTGCTTGCTATTTCTCTGTTCCACTCTGATCCCATGTGTGCTTGGTATTTCTCTGTTCCACTCTGATCCCAGTCTGCTTGCTATTTCTCTGTTCCACTCTGATCCCTGTCGGCTTTATGCTTCTCTGTTCCACTCTGATCCCAGTCTGCTTGCTATTTCTCTGTTCCACTCTGATCACAGTTTGCTTGGTATTTCTCTTTTCCACTCTGATCCCAGTCTGCTTGCTATTTCTCTGTTCCACTCTGATCCCTGTCGGCTTTATGTTTCTCTGTTCCACTCTGACCCCAGTCTGCTTGGTATTTCTCTGTTCCACTCTGATCACAGTTTCCTTGGTATTTCTCTGTTCCACTCTGATCCCAGTCTGCGTGCTATTTCTCTGTTCCACTCTGATCCCTGTCGGATTTATGTTTCTCTGTTCCACTCTGATCCCAGTCTGCATGCTATTTCTCTGTTCCACTCTGATCCCAGTCTGCTTGCTATTTCTCCATTCCAGTCTGATCACAGTGTGCTTGGTATTTCTCTGTTCCACTCTGATCCCAGTCTGCTTGCTATTTCTCTGTTCCACTCTGATCCCTATCGGCTTTATGTTTCTCTGTTCCACTCTGACGACAGTCTGCTTGCTATTTCTCTGGACCACTCTGATCACAGTTTACTTGGTACTTCTCTGTTCCACTCTGATCCCAGTCTGCTTGCTATTTGTCTGTTCCACTCTGATCCCTGTCGGCTTTATGTTTCTCTGTTGCACTCTGACCACAGTCTGCTTGCTATTTCTCTGTTCCACTCTGATCACAGTTTCCTTGGTATTTCTCTGTTCCACTCTGATCCCAGTCTGCTTGCTATTTCTCTGTTCCACTCTGATCCCAGTCTGCTTGCTATTTCTCTGTTCCACTCTGATCCCTGTCAGCTTTATGTTTCTCTGTTCCACTCTGATCCCAGTCGGCTTGCAATTTCTCTGTTCCACTCTGATCCCAGTCTGCTTGCTATTTCTCTGTTCCACTCTGATCCCAGTCTGCTTGCTATTTCTCTGTTCCACTCTGATCCCAGTATGCTTGCTATTTCGCTGTTGCACTCTGATCCCTGTCGGCTTTATGTTTCTCAGTTCCACTCTGATCCCAGTCTGCTTGCTATTTCTCTGTTCCACTCTGATCCCAGTATGCTTGATATTTCTCTGTTCCACTCTGATCCCTGTCAGATTTATGTTTCTCTGTTCCACTCTGATCCCAGTCTGCTTGCTATTTCTCTGTTCCACTCTGATCCCAGTCTGCTTGCTATTTCTCCGTTCCACTCTGATCACAGTTTGCTTGGTATTTCTCTGTTCCACTCTGATCCCAGTCTGCTTGCTATTTCTCTGTTCCACTCTGATCCCTATCGGCTTTATGTTTCTCTGTTCCACTCTGACCACAGTCTGCTTGCTATTTCTCTGGACCACTCTGATCACAGTTTACTTGGTATTTCTCTGTTCCACTCTGATCCCAGTCTGCTTGCTATTTGTCTGTTCCACTCTGATCCCTGTCGGCTTTATGTTTCTCTGTACCACTCTGACCACAGTCTGCTTGCTATTTCTCTGTTTCACTTTGATCCCAGTCTTCTTTCTATTTCTCTGTTCCACTCTGATCCCAGTCTGCTTGCTATTTCTGTGTTCCACTCTGATCCATGTCTGCTTGCTATTTCTGGGTTCCACTCTGATCCCTGTCGGCTTTATGTTTCTCTGTTCCACTCTGATCCCAGTCTACTTGCTATTTCTCTGTTCCACTCTGATCCCTGTCGGATTTATGTTTCTCTGTTCCAATCTGATCCCAGTCTGCTTGCTATTTCTCTGTTTCACTTTGATCCCAGTCTTCTTTCTATTTCTCTGTTCCACTCTGATCCCAGTCTGCTTGCTATTTCTGTGTTCCACTCTGATCCATGTCTGCTTGCTATTTCTGGGTTCCACTCTGATCCCTGTCGGCGTTATGTTTCTCTGTTCCACTCTGATCCCAGTCTGCTTGCTATTTCTCTGTTCCACTCTGATCCCTGTCAGATTTATGTTTCTCTGTTCCACTCTGATCCCAGTCTGCTTTCTATTTGTGTTTTCCACTCTGATCCCAGTCTGCTTGCTATTTCTCTGTTCCACTCTGATACCAGTGTGCTTGCTATTTCTCTGTTCCACTCTGATCCCTGTCGGCTTTATGTTTCTCTGTTCCACTCTGATCCCAGTCTGCTTGCTATTTCTCTGTTCCACTCTGATCCCTGTCGGCTTTATGTTTCTCTGTTCCACTCTGATCCCAGTCTGCTTGCTATTTCTCTGTTCCACTCTGATCCCAGTGTGCTTGGTATTTCTCTGTTCCACTCTGATCACAGTGTGTTTGGTATTTCTCTGTTCCACTCTGATCCCAGTCTGCTTGCTATTTCTCTGTTCCACACTGATCCCTGTCAGCTTTATGTTTCTCTGTTCCACTCTGATCCCAGTCTGCTTGCTATTTATCTGTTCCACTCTGATCCCAGTCTGCTTGCTATTTCTCTGTTCCACTCTGATCCCTGTCGGCTTTATGTTTCTCTGTTCCACTCTGATCCCTGTGTGCTTGCAATTTCTCTGTTCTACTCTGATCCCTCTCGGCTTTATGTTTCTCTGTTCTACTCTGATCCCAGTCTGCTTGCTATTTCTCTGTTCTACCTTGATCCCCGTCTGCTTGCTATTTCTCTGTTCTACTCTGATCCCTGTCTGCTTGCTATTTCTCGGTTCCACTCTTATCCCAGTCTGCTTGCTATTTCTCTGTTCCACTCTGATCCCAGTCTGCTTGCTATTTCTCTCTTCCACTCTGATCCCAGTGTGCTTTCAATTTATCTGTTCCACTCTGATCCCAGACTGCTTGCTATTTATCTGTTCCACTCTGATCCCTGTCGGCTTTATGTTTCTCTTTTCCGCTCTGATCCCAGTCTGCTTGCTATTTCTCTGTTCCACTCTGATCCCAGTGTGCTTGCAATTTATCTGTTCCACTCTGATCCCAGTCTGCTTGCTATTTCTCTGTTCCACTCTGATCCCTGTCGGCTTTATGTTTCTCTGTTCCACTCTGATCCCAGTCTACTTGTTATTTCTCTGTTCTACTCTGATCCCCGTCTGCTTGCTATTTCTCTGTTCTACTCTGATCCCTGTCTGCTTGCTATTTCTCGGTTCCACTCTTATCCCAGTCTGCTTGCTATTTCTCTGTTCCACTCTGATCCCAGTCTGCTTGCTATTTCTCTGTTCCACTCTGATCCCAGTGTGCTTTCAATTTATCTGTTCCACTCTGATCCCAGACTGCTTGCTATTTATCTGTTCCACTCTGATCCCTGTTGGCTTTATGTTTCTCTTTTCCGCTCTGATCCCAGTCTGCTTGCTATTTCTCTGTTCCACTCTGATCCCAGTGTGCTTGCAATTTATCTGTTCCACTCTGATCCCAGTCTGCTTGCTATTTCTCTGTTCCACTCTGATCCCTGTCGGCTTTATGTTTCTCTGTTCTACTCTGATCCCAGTCTGCTTGTTATTTCTCTGTTCTACTCTGATCCCCGTCTGCTTGCTATTTCTCTGTTCTACTCTGATCCCTGTCTGCTTGCTATTTCTCGGTTCCACTCTTATCCCAGTCTGCTTGCTATTTCTCTGTTCCACTCTGATCCCAGTCTGCTTGCTATTTCTCTGTTCCACTCTGATCCCAGTGTGCTTTCAATTTATCTGTTCCACTCTGATCCCAGACTGCTTGCTATTTATCTGTTCCACTCTGATCCCTGTCGGCTTTATGTTTCTCTTTTCCTCTCTGATCCCAGTCTGCTTGCTATTTCTCGGTTCCACTCTGATCCCTGTCGGCTTTATGTTTCTCTGTTCCACTCTGATCCCAGTCTGCTTGCTATTTCTCTGTTCTAGTCTGATCCCTGTCGGCTTTATGTTTCACTGTTCCACTCTGATCCCAGTCTGCTTTCTATTTCTCTGTTCCAATCTGATCCCAGTCTGCTTGCTATTTCTCTTGTCCACTCTGATCCCAGTCTGCTTGCTATTTCTCTGTTCCACTCTGATCCCAGTGTGCTTGCTATTTCTCTGTTTCTCTCTGATCCCAGTGTGCTTGCAATTTATCTGTTCCACTCTGATCCCAGTCTGCTTGCTATTTCTCTGTTCCACTCTGATCCCTGTCGGCTTTATGTTTCTCTGTTCCACTCTGATCCCAGTTTGCTTGCTATTTCTCTGTTCTACTCTGATCCCCGTCTGCTTGCTATTTCTCTGTTCTACTCTGATCCCTGTCTGCTTGCTATTTCTCGGTTCCACTCTTATCCCAGTCTGCTTGCTATTTCTCTGTTCCACTCTGATCCCAGTCTGCTTGGTGTTTCTCTGTTCCAATCTGATCCCTGTCGGCTTTATGTTTCTCTGTTCCACTCTGATCCCAGTCTGCTTGGTATTTTTCCATTCCACTCTGATCCCTGTCGGCTTTATGTTTCTCTGTTCCACTCTGATCCCAGTCTGCTTGCTATTTCTCTGTTCCACTCTGATCCCTGTCGGCTTTATGTTTCTCTGTTCCACTCTGATCCCAGTCTGCTTGCCATTTCTCTCTTCCACTCTGATCCCAGTCTGCTTGCTATTTCTCTGTTCCACTCTGATCCCTGTCGTCTTTATGTTTCTCTGTTCCACTCTGATCCCAGTCTGCTTGCTATTTCTCTGTTCCAATCTGATCCCAGTCTGCTTGCTATTTCTCTGTTCCACTCTGATCCCTATCGGCTTTATGTTTCTCTGTTCCACTCTGATCCCAGTCTGCTTGCTATTTCTCTGTTCCACTCTGATCCCAGTCTGCTTACTGTTTCTCTGTTCCACTCTGATCCCTGTTGGCTTTATGTTTCTCTGTTCCACTCTGATCCCAGTTTGCTTGGTATTTCTCTGTTCCACTCTGATCCCTGTCTGCTTGCTGTTTCTCTGTTCCACTCTGATCCCTGTTGGCTTTATGTTTCTCTGTTCCACTCTGATCCCAGTTTGCTTGCTATTTCTCTGTTCCAATCTGATCCCAGTCTGCTTGCTATTTCTCTGTTCCACTCTTATCCCTGTCAGCTTTATGTTTCTCTGTTCCACTCTGATCCCAGTCTGCTTGCTATTTCTCTGTTCCACTCTGATCCCAGTCTGCTTGCTATTTCTCTGTTCCACTCTGATCCCAGTCTGCTTGCTGTTTCTCTGTTCTACACTGATCCCAGTCTGCTTGCTATTTCTCTATTCCACTCTGATCCCAAAGATGTTTTATCAATACATTAAGAGTAAGACGATAACTAAGGAGAGATAAAACATCTTTGAGTTCACCATGATTTTGCTTGCCAATAGCCTTTCATGCCCTCTCTTTGTCTTTCATGCCCTCTCTTTGTCTTTTATGCCCTCTCTTTGTCTTTCATGCCCTGTCTTTGTCTTTCATGCCCACTCTGTCTTTCATGCCCTCTCTTTGTCTTTCATGCTCTCTCTTTGTCTTTCATGCCCTCTCTTTGTCTTTCATGCCCACTCTGTCTTTCATGCCCTCTCTTTGTCTTTCATGCCCTCTCTTTGTCTTTCATGCCCTGTCTTTGTCTTTCATGCCCACTCTGTCTTTCATGCCCTCTCTTTGTCTTTCATGCCCTCTCTTTGTCTTTCATGCCCTCTCTTTGTCTTTCATGCCCACTCTGTCTTTCATGCCCTCTCTTTGTCTTTCATGCCCACTCTTTGTCTTTCATGCCCTCTCTTTGTCTTTCATGCCCTCTCTTTGTCTTTCATGCCCTCTCTTTGTCTTTCATGCCCTCTCTTTGCTTTCCTAATTTCCTTTTTGATTTCACCCTCCACTTTCTGTACTCCTCTTGGCTTTCTGTAGTATTGAGTTCTCGGTGTCGGACATGAGCTTTCCTTTTCTGCCTTATCTTATCCTGTAAACTCTTGACCTCCATGGGGCTCTAGGTTTGGCTGTCTCACCTTTTTTCTTTATGGGAACATGTTTACGCTGAGCCCCTTGAATCTCCCCTTTGAATGCCTCCGACTAGTCTGTCACTGATTTCCCTTCAAATAGCTGTCCATTTCGCGTCCCCAGCCAGACGCGTCCCCCCCTTACCCCTACACCACCTTCCCCCCTCGCACCCCCATCCCTGCTCACCCCCCGCACCCACCTCTCCCTGCATGGAGAGTAAAAGGCATTAAAAGCCCCTGCTCCTCAAAATTCTTGGTGCAGCGAGTGAGGGATAGATCTGGCAGGATTGATTTCATCCCATGAATCCTAGAAGAAAATATCGTGAATAAATCACGGTAGTTTTAATTTTTTAAAAATTAGACCAGCAAAATTTTGTGGAGGTTGAAACTACACAAGGCAACCCCAAATTTACATGGCGACCGCTGTGTTGGAGCTGATGAAATGTTTTATTACCTGCACCCCCTTCCCCACCCCCTCCCCCCCGCATCCCCTTCCTAGCTCCCCCCTCGCGCCCGCCTCCCAGCTCACCCCCCTCGCATCCCCTTCCCCCCACCCCCTCGCACCCCCTTCCCAGCTCCTCCCTCACCACACCTCCCCCTGCACCCCCTCCCCCTCGCACCATCTTCCCCTCACATCCCCTTCCCCTGCACCCCCTCCCCTATCCCCCCAGCCAGCTCCCCCTCGCACCCCCTTCCCTCCACCCCCTCCCTCGCACCCCCTTCCCCCCACCTCCTCCCACCGGCATCCACCTATCCCTGAGCAGGGGCCCTAACAACCCCACTATCTTGTGGGCATCTCGAGTGAGACCAAGGCTAATGGAGTAAACCTAACAGAAAAACCGGAGCGGAACCCTGAAAGGCGGTCATGCATCACCTCTGGCATGTTTCCGGCAGTTCCTGCAGCCATACCGGTGCCAAACATCATGCTCTGCACTCCTTTGGACCCCACCAGGAAGGCCGAGAGGGGGGTTTTGACACTTGGGCAACTCACAACCTCCATACATCTGCCCAGGCATGCGCCATGGAGAGGTCACTCCATCGTCGCCTCACAGCGACCAAAACAACACGGAAGGCAGCAGTTATGGGCAATAAGTCCAGCTCAATTGGCATAGAGATTGGGCGCCACGGGTTGCCTTTGTCAGTGGGAGCGGTCATCGCATCTCACTGGACAGCTACCGCCCACCTCAAACCGGGCAGCCCCCGGTCAGAAAGGTTCTGTCCCGCCACAGTCTCCCTGCTACAATGGGTGCTTAGAGGTCAGGGTCATGCCTGACATGTGGACTGTAACACCGCATCAAACAGCACGACCAAAAAAGGAAAGAAGGTACCAGCCCTTCGCTTTGCAATCTGGAACATCAGAGCTATGTGTCCTGGCCTGTCGGAAGACCTTACTCAAATCAATGACTCTCGGAAGACCGCCATCATTAACAACGAGCTCAGTCGACTCAATGTGGACATTGCAGCACTTCAGGAGACACGCCTCCCTGTGAACTAAGAGAGCAAGACTACACCTTCTACTGGCAGGGTAGGGATCCTGAAGAACCAAGACAGCATGGAGTGGGCTTTGCCATCAGAAACTCTTTGCTCAGCATGATAGAGCCACCTTCAAATGGCTCGGAACGCATACTGTCCATCCGACTGCTCATCACCTCTGGTCCAGTACACCTACTCAGCATCTATGCTCCAACACTCCGCTCCTCACCTGAAGTTAAAGACCAGTTCTACGAGGAAATCTATAATATCATTAGTAGCATCCCCAATACCGAACATCTGCTCCTTTTGGGGGACTTTAATGCCAGGGTTGGGGCCGACCATGACTCATGGCCCTCCTGCCTTGGGCGCTATGGCATTGGAAGGATGAATGAGAATGGACAGAGACTGCTTGCGTTGTGTACCTATCATAACCTCTGCATCACCAACTCGTTCTTTCATACTAAACCCTGTCACCAAGTTTCATGGAGGCACCCAAGATCACGTCGTTGGCACCAGCTGGACCTCATCTTCACAAGGCGAGCCTCTTTCAACAGTGTTCAAATCACACGCAACTTCCAAAGTGCGGACTGCGACACCGACCACTCCCTGGTGTGCAGCAAGGTTAGACTCAAACCGAAGAAGCTGCATCATCCAAGCAGAAGGGCCGCCCGCGCATCAACACTAACAGCTGTTACATAGGTTTCTAAATTCACTTGAAAAAGCCCTTCAAAACACTCCTACAGGGGATGCAGAGGCCAAGTGGGCCAACATCAGAGGCACCATCTATGACTCAGCAATGACCACCCATGGCAAACATGTGAAGCAGAATGCAGACTGGTTTCAATCTCACTTTGAAGAGCTGGAACCTGTCATAGCTGCTAAGCGCATTGCACTGTTGAACGACAAGAAAGCCCCCAGCAAGTTAACATCAGTAGCACTTAAAGCAGCCAGAAGAGCTGCACAAAGAATAGCCAGGTGCTGCGCAAATGACTACTGGCAACACCTATGCAGTCGTATTCAGCTGGCCTGGCCTCCGACACCGGAAACATCAGAGGAATGTATGATGGCATTAAGAGGGCTTTTGGGCCAACCATCAGGAAGATCGCCCCCCTCAAATCTAAATCAGGGGACACAATCACTGACCAACGCAAGCAAATGGACCGCTGGTTGGAGCACTACCTAGAACTGTACTCCAGGGAAAATGTTGTCACTGAGACCGCCCTCAATGCAGCCCAGTCTCTGTCGGTCATGGATGAGCTGGACGTGCAGCCAACAAAATCGGAACTCAGTGATGCCATTGATTCTCTAGCCAGTGAAAAAGCCCCTGGGCAGGACGGCATTACTCCTGAAATAATCAAGAGTGCCAAGCCTGCTATACTTTCAGCACTCCATGAGCTGCTTGCCTGTGCTGGGATGAGGGAGCAGTACCACAGGACATGCGCAATGCCAATATCATCACCCTCTATAAGAACAAGGGTGACTGCAACAACTACTGTGGAATCTCCCTGCTCAGCATAGTGGGGAAAGTCTTTGCTCGAGTCGCTTTAAACAAGCTTCAGAAGCTGGCTGAGCGTGTCTACCCTGAGGCACAGTGTGGCTTTCGAGCAGAGAGATCCACCATTGACATGCTGTTCTCCCTTCGCCAGCTACAGGAGAAATGCCGCGAACAACAGATGCACCTCTACGTTACTTTCATAGATCTCACCAAAGCCTTTGACCTCGTCAGCAGATGTGGTCTCTTCAGATTACTAGCAAAGATTGGATGTCCACCAAAGCTACTGAGTATCATCACCTCATTCCATGACAATATGAAAGGCACAATTCAGCATAGCGATGCCTCATCAGACCCCTTTCTTATCCTGACTGATGTGAAACAGGGCTGTGTTCTCACACCTACACTGTTTGTGACCTTCTTCTCCCTGCTGCTCTCACATGCGATCAATTCTTCAGAAGAAGGAATGTTCCTCCACACAAGATTAGATGGCAGGTTGTTCAACCTTGCGAAGGTTGAAGAGCGAAGACTAAAGTATGGAAAGTCCTCATCAGGGAACTCCTCTTTGCTGACGATGCTGCATTAACATCCCACACAGAAGAGTGTCTGCAGAGACTCATCAACAGGATTGCGGCTGCCTGCAACGAATTTGGCCTAACCATCAGCCTCAAGAAAATGAACATCATGGGACAGGACATCAGAAATGCTCCATCCATCAATATCGGCGACCACGCTCTGGAAGTGGTTCAAGAGTTCACCTACCTAGGCTCAACTATTACCAGTAACCTGTCCCTCGATGCAGAAATCAACAAGCGCATGGGAAAGGCGTCCGCTGCTATGTCCAGACTGGCCAAGAGAGTGTGGGAAAATGGCGCACTGACACGGAACACGAAAGTCCGAGAAACCTTGGCATCAGGTGGCAGGACCATATCTCCAATGCAGAAGTCCTCGAGGCGGCCAACATCCCCAGCTTATACACCATACTGAGCCAGCGGCACTTGAGATGACTTGGCCATGTGAGCCGCAGGGAAGATGGCAGGATCCCCAAGGACACATTGTACAGTGAGTTCGTCACTGGTATCAGACCCACTGGCCATCCATGTCTCCGCTTTAAAGAAGTCTGCAAACATGACATGAAGTCCTGTGACATTGATCACAAGTTGTGGGAGTCAGTTGCCAGTGATCGCCAGAGCTGGCGGACAGCCATAAAGGCAGGGCTAAAGTGTGGCGAGTCGAAGAGACTTAGCTGTTGGCAGGAAAAAGGACAGAAGCGCAAGGAGAGAGCCAACTGTGTAACAGCCCTGGCAACCAATTTTATCTGCAGCACCTGTGGAAGAATCTGTCACTCTAGAATTGGCCTTTTAAGCCACTCCAGGCGCTTACCGATTGTCTCTCGAGACAATTTCTCTGTTCCACTCCAATACCAGTCTACTTTATGTTTCTCCACTCTGACCCTGGCCTGATTGATCCTGCCAGAATCATGAACCTGCTCCAATAAGCTGGGTGATTGCAGCTGCTGTCTGAAGAAGGTTAGAACTTTATTTAATGCGTGAAAAAGACTGCTCAATTTTCCATTCCAGGGAAATGAGGACAACAAGTCCCACCATACCCAAGAAATGTGTAAAGGAGAAACTTTGGGCAGAATTTAATGCCCCGGCCCCCCGAAACGGGCTACTAAGTCAATGGGGGCCCTTCGAATTGCGACAGAAGCCTGAGGCCTGAGGCAGCGGGCCCATCGCCTTCCTGTTGCACCACGATTAGGTCAGAAGCAACAGAGGCCAATGAGAACCTTCCTGCCTGGAGGCCAATTGAGGCCCTTAAACGGCCAATCAGCTGCCAGAGGAGGTGGTGAAGGCAGGAACAGTAGCAACATTTAAGAGTCATCTGGGCAGGTACTTGAATGAGCAAGGCATAGAGGGATATGGAATTAATGCAGGCAGGTGGGATTAGTATAGATAGGCATTATGGTTGGCATGGACGCGGTGGGCCGAAGGGCCTATTTCTATGCTGTACGACTCTATGACTCTAAATATGGCCTTGCCAGCACCACCTGCATCACAGGAATAACACCACTTTACAGAACCCCTCCGTTCAGTTTGCAAGTGTGACCCTAAGTTTCCAGTTGCCTGTCATTTTAATTCTCCACCTTGCTCCCACTCTGACCTTTCTGTCCTCAGCCTGCTGCAGTGTTCCAATAAAGCTCAACGCAAGCTTGAGGAACAGCACCTCATCTTTCGATTAGGCACGTTACAGCTTTCCAGACTCAATACTGAGTTCAACAATTTTAGATCATAACTTCTGCCCCCATTTTGTTTCCTTTTTCTTTGTTGTTTTTTTTCTCTCTCTTGTTTCCCTCTCAATGACTTTTTTTGCTTTCGGACAGCAGCTATTTATGATCCTGCCATTCACACCTCCTCTAGAGATATCTTTTGTTTCTTTACTTGACCCAATACCACTCCCTTTGGCCTTGCACAATGAAACCTTTTCTCATTTAATCTCTCCTGTCTTCCACCTCATCACAGACCTTCCCTTTTGATCTTTCTCCTTCCTTTTAATTGCTCAAAATCTATTACATTTCTAACTTTTTCCAGTTCTGATGAAAGGTCATTGACCTGAAACATAGGGCTGAATTTTATTTGGGCACGGCCCGACCAAGCGCGGTGCCTGTATTCAGTGGCCGCCGAGGCACCTCTGTGATATTTAACACAGGGGCTCATTTAAATAGAAGTGGTGGAGCAGCCGCCCCGATGATGTTTAGGGGTGGCGGCCGCCTCCCCAGCAATGGCGTCCGGCACCACCGCGCAGGCACCGGCGCCATTTTTAAAGGGCTTCAAGCCCTGACTGTTGATTTTCAACTTTAAAGGGACCAGCACTTCAAATGTTAATGCAACCATTAAATTCAACTTGAAAGTGCTACTTCCACCCCGCAATGGTCACAAAATAAATTTATTACCTTTTCGCATCTAAGAAACCATTACTGACAGTCCAATAAAAAATGTTTTCCCCGCTTCTCCACCCCTCCCACTCTGAAAGTTCTATTGGACCCCCTCCCCACCAGGTTCTCACCCGGAACACCATGCAGATTTCTGAAGGCGCGCGGAGCACCAACGGCAGCCATAATATCAGAGTGGGATGGCCGCCACCTGCAGGTAGGTTAATTTGAATTTCATTAGTCCTCATTTTAATATGGAGATGAAGGGCCCGCAGCCTGGCGACGGGGGAGACGCACCGAGGTCCCGCCGCCGCCAGTAATATGCGGCGGGCCCTTCTCAATGGGGGGGGGGGCCTCTCCCTGCAGCATTTTACTGGCCCCCGTGCCATGTCCTGCGACCTGGCAGGGCCGGTAAAATTCAGCCCATTAACTCAGTTTGGCTCTTCACAGACACTGCCTGACTTTCTGAGTATATCTGATATTTTCTGTTTTTATTTCAGATTTCCAGCATCTGCAGTATTTTACTTCAGTACCAGAACAACTACTTTTTAAAATGCAGGTATGGCTTTGGCAGAATTATAAGTTGGAAACTTGAACCATTTGAGAAGTTAAATATTGATTTTCTTTTGAATTTGTTCTCAAGATTTTTCTCTTATGGCCATATTTCTTCTGCATAATTGTTGTTACTACTCACTAGCTGGTTGGACCATATCAGAGAGAGAGTAGTCTGGTTTCACAAGTAGGCTGTGCCAACGAGGAGTCGCAGGCTCCCTTCCCTGAAGGACATGCATGATCCCAGTTGGGTTTTTACGATAATCTCGCAGCTTTTGCTTTTAGTTTTGGTAGCGCCAGCCCACAAATGGCCAGATTTTTTAACTTCAATATTGGATTTGAACTCACATCCTCTGGTACTCTAATCATGATGATGCCACACCCAGAAACCTTTTGAGCAAATCTGCACTGCTTGAATCACAGTATTCTGTCACCTTTTACAAATGTGACCCCATCAAGCTGTTTTGATGGATATTTTGTATAAGGGACACGTAGAAGTGTGGTGGCAGACAATTCTCACACAGTATGGACACAGATGAAATGTAAGTTATTTTATTATATAGATATAATTATATCAACAAGTGTAACTGCAATGTTAAAATTCCTATTAGATCCTTATCTGTATTGCCTTATCTAAACTAGCATTCAGAGTTTCTTATTTATTGTCTTCATGTATTGCTTAGGTTCTAAAAATCTCAATGAGCATCACAGGGACTAACATGACTCTCCATCAGTGAATGTTCATGTTTTCCTCCCTTTCAGTGCAATCTCCTGATGCAGGCACTCCACCTAGTGCTGTCTGTCAGAACTAATGAAAGCCATCTGGTAGGCCAATGATTTAACATTGGAAACGAGTGGGACAAGGGAGAGAGGGAAGAGGATTGCACTCAAAAACAAGCCACTAAGTGATGTTATACAGGTATCTTCCCTTGTCAAAAGCATTTAATAAAAGAATAGAGGTAGAGTTTCTGCTTGGGCACAATTGCTGATTCCAGCATGAATTGCACCTAAACTTGTGCCGATTTTGAAAAACGTTTTTTATTGAGTTTCCGCTCAAATTTATTTTCATACAACCAAATGCAAAATCTGTCATGAACCAATACAATTAGCGGAGTTTAGAACTTAATATTTTTCAAACAATTTTGCTTTAAAAATATTCCTTGAAATATTTAAGAGTGGCAACTTGGTAGTGTTTGATTATTACAGCGCAAAATGTGTTTACCACAAAAAAATAAGTATTTTAAATCACAGTGTCAATTGACTATTTGTGAGTAACCCGATTTTCAATTACTGAAAATTGTGAAAATATACAGAACCATTTGTTCACTATTTTGGGGTACAGTTGTGAGTTTCTTAGTAACTTAAAAAAAAATTACATTAAAAAACTTTCAAAGCATTCCTAATAGTGCCCTTGAACTCAAAAGAACTGGATTAATTTTTAGAGCCTCCTCATAGGCCTGCAAACGAACACATGTAGCAGAAGCTCCCAATGGTGATTAATTCACCCAGAGGGTGTGGCCAGGCTTGTGGGCAGGATCAGCTGACATTGCAATGGTTTTTAAACTAGTTCAAAAATATTTAAAATGTTCTTATTCGTGTTCTTGTGCCCAGAAGATCCAGCTTAATTTTTAGAAACTCAAGTTACATTGAATGTAATTTGTGCCTAAAATTCTGCAATCGTTGGCATCAGTTGCATTGATTTTGGTTAATCCCACTGAAAAAAACCAACGTTACCAAGCGGAAACACTGGGCCAAGAATAATCGTCACATTGATAATCAGGGATGGCTCGCAGTCATGTGACCTCACCTTAAAGATTTCTTGGTGTATTCAGCCCAAATAACTTGTGGGGAACAGTGATCATTGTCGTACAAGTCTACACGTATTTTCAATTAAATACTATTGAGTCCAAAAAGAGTCATTAAATAATATCTAGATATTAGCTTAGGATGGAAATAATTCTGTGTAAGGATATAAATTGTGTTCCAGAGACAGTCTCACCCAGAACTTGCTATGTAGGCCCTCTGGTAATTATGCTGCGTTGTTCAAATGTTTGACGAGAGGTAGTGACAGGGCAATCAGTGCAATCATTTTGCCTTGTAATTTAATTTTCAAGATTCATTCATCTGTGAAGTCAAGTCAATTATTATCTTGTCACCATCTGGTGCCTGTGCAAATGAGGAAATTTAAGGTTGACAAAGGACATGAATTTTCCCACCTGAGACTTTTCCTCAGGAAACCTATTAGTACTTATTGTAAAAATTTGTAGTCGTATTATTTCAGATATTTCGTGGAACCATTTCTAAGTACTTCCAGAACAACTCCTGGAGGCAACATATGTCCTCTGCAACTTGGAAGCAGTGTCTTCTCTGTAATCTACCGTTGCCCACAAGGTTAACAGTTAGCCTATTTGAAGTAAATTGGATTAATTGTAGTCCCATACAATCATCCCAATTCCCTTAAGAAATGTTAATGTAACCAACTCATTCAAAGTACCTAAAATTATAACTTGTAAACAAATGGAATTATGAATTGCAAAAAAAAAGTCAATTTGCATTGATGCAAAACGATATTGTATTATGACAAGTAAATCCCTCAAAAAAAAAAGTTTTTGGATTGGCAGATTCTGTCTTTTGATTTTGGTGTCGATTGGATTTGAATTGTGCAATATTTAACACAAGTCTCCTGTTCTCTCCACCTGACCAATCTCAATTCGAAAATGAACTTCTGAACTGAAAAAAATGTGTTGTAGATTTTAATCCACTCATCCCGAGAAACCCCATTGTTTTCTGTGTTGAAACAGCAAATAATGACTCATTAACATGTGAGATTTCTTCAGCAAGCTTGTCAACAGGTTTCCGGACTAAGCTTAACAATATTACAATTCAAAAATAAAAGAGAACTATTTAAACAATTCAAACATATGTGTTGGTGGCACAAAGACAGTTCACATGATCCAATCAGCACGTTATAGAAATTCATCAGTAAAGATCTTTAGGAGTTGTCCACTAATCACTCAATCATAGAAAGCAATCACTTTACCTTTTGATATTTTGATTGGAAACTACCTGTAACTGAAAAAAGTTTCAAGCAAATCCATACATTTGATACAAATGGATCTCTTTTGCTGACTCCACTGTTCTAATTGTATTTCCTTGGTTAAAAAGGGGGTAAGCTGTTAAGAAGCAGTTCTATGTAGATGCAGTGTGTGAGATGGGATTTAGAAATTATGAGTGAGGCATTAATACTACACGAATGTACAATCCAGTCTGATTAAAATCACTGGTGTTCTTTTCTCCTAGCCAATTATGATCTGACTGCAGTAACCCAAAATGCCATGCCTGATTACCCTAGCTAGTATTTAAGTCCTAATTAAAGTATGCAGTTCCAGAGGCCGACAACATCCCACTGGCATTTATTAACAAATTCTTTAAATCTAATGGGAGGCACAGTCTAGAAATGGAAGCGAGTTTTTAGAAAAGAATCTGAACAGTTCTAAATGTGTTGGGCATTGAACATTAAAGTCTATTATGGAAAGCACATTTGGGACATTTCTAAAAGATGGGATAGGTTCTTTTATTAAATTGAAAGCTTGAAGTTCAATGTCTGAAAACATTTTATTTAGCAGCACCTACTGAAACCTTCAATGATCCAAAGGACAAAAGGTTTCATTATATATCCCTGTCCTACAGTTGTCCTCTGTTCACCATGAGAGTTTTTGCCCATGAAGAGGCCACAAGATACAATTACAGTAGAAATCTGGAACTCTCTTCTCAGCAGCCCGCGCAACCACCCCCACCAGACAGCCCCACCCCCACCAGAGGCTATGAATGCTGGGGATAATTGGAGCTTTCAAGATTCAGGTCAATAGATTTTTGTTTGGCAAAGGTATTGTCATATCTTCACTGCCAACGCATCACTCAGGAGTATAATATGGAGGTGGAAAAGAGACTGGTATAATCTGTTTTTTCTTATGCACACGAAAACACACGAATGGTCACAAAATGGCACTATTGCACCCCTCCCTCCTGAATGAAAAAGTTACAATACAACTGGTCTAGATGTGAAATCTGACAATAATTGTGAGTTATGACAAAAGTTTCAGCGTAACCGTTTCATTTGTCTTTTTTAATACACATACCACATCAACAATATGTTTGATTTTCACATCATCTTAACACATTTCGTTGTTTTCCTTTATTCACAAATCAAACTTAATCACTGGTTTCCTATTCATAAGAGAATCAGAGAATCACCAGAATTGTTACAACGCAGAAGGAGGCTATTCGGCCCATCGTGTCGGCACCAGCTCTCCGAATGAGTGATTCACCTAATTCCTTCTCCCCGTAACTTCCTTTTCAGGTAACAGTCTAAGTCCCTTTTGAAGGCCTCGATTGAACCTGCCTCCACCACACTCTCAGGCAGTGCATTCCAGATCCTAGCCACTTGCTCTGGGAAGAAGTTTGTTCTCATGTCGCTTTTGCTTCTTTTGCCAATCACTTTAAATCTGTGCCCTCTCATTCTCGATCCTTTCACAAGTGGGAACAGTTTTTCCCTATCCACTCTGTCCAGACCCCTTATGATTTTGAATACTTCTATCAGATCTCCTCTCAACCTTCTCTTTGCCAAAGAAAAGAGTCCCAACTTCTCCGATCTACCTTCATAAATGAAGTTCCTCATCCCTGTAACCATTCTCGTGAATCTTTTCTGCACTCTCTCCAATACCTTCACATCCTTTCTAAAATTTGGCACCCAGAACTGGGGCGGCACAGTGGTGCAATGGTTAGCACCACAGCCTCACAGCTCCAGCGACCCGGGTTCAATTCTGGGTACTGCCTGTATGGAGTTTGCAAGTTCTCCCTGTGTCTGCGTGGGTTTCCTCCAGGTGCTCCGGTTTCCTCCCACAAGCCAAAGACTTGCAGGTTGATAGGTAAATTGGCCATTAGCAATTGCCCCTAGTATAGGTAGGTGGTAGGGAAATATAGGGACAGGTGGGGATGTGGTAGTAATATGGAATTAGTGTAGGATTAGTATAAATGGGTGGTTGATGGTCGGCACAGACTCGGTGGGCCGAAGGGCCTGTTTCAGTGCTGTATCTCTAAACTAAACTAAGAACTGGACGTAATACTCCAGCTGAAGCTGAACTAGTGTCTTATCTAAGTTCAACATAACCTCAGCAGGTCGGGTAGCATCCATGTAGAGAGAAACAGAGACAACGTTTCAGGTCTGTGACCCTTCATGAGTTCTGAAGAAAGGTCACAGACCTGAAATGTTGGCTCCGCTTCCCTCTGCACAGATGCTGCCGGACCTGCTGTGTGTTTCCGGCACTTTGTGTTCTCATTTCAGAATTCCAGCATCTGCAGTATTTTGCTCTTATTTCAACATAATCTCCTTGCTCCCACTTTCTTGACCCAAACTTTCAGAACTTGTGCAAAAAACTTGACCCATCTTGAGTCTGAACAGAAGTTTTCTCCAACAAAGACTGATTTTGACCTTGACTTACAATTGAAATTTCCACTTCATCAGATATGTCTGTCTGGCTCTGTCTTGGATCTGAACTCTGACTTTCTCTTGCACTGGTTTCTGGCACGACTTTTGCTGGAGTAACTATTAGTACTCGACTTGTATCCAAACTATCTGATTCATCAGACTTATTTGATTCTTTCCAATGTCCTTTTTTGTGAACCTATGAAGGTAAAACTTGATCTATATATACAAATCTAATCTTTCTACTATCAAACATCTTGACCAAATATGTGCGAGACCACATATTTTAACGGTAGCCTCGTCAACCACTTGTGATGATGATTCTTCACTCTAACCTTCCAGCTCAACTGCTGAACAATTTGCACTGTACACTCCACTGCTCCATTGGAAGCAGGAGGATATGGTGGGACTCTTGTATATTTTACACTGTTTGATCTCATGAATTGTGAAAACTCTTTTTGCCAAAACTGTGGTCCATTGTCAGACACGATTTCCTTTGGGAACCCACAAACTGCAAACAAATTAAGCAAAATATCTAGAGTTTTGCTAGTTGTTGTTAGATTCATTGGAAACCCCTCAACCCACTTCGAATGGCTATCTATCTATCTATGCGCAGCCTCTGCCACACTCTAGCTGTCCATTTCCACGGCTGCAAAGGTACCGATGGCAGCTTCTTTTCTACTGCTTGACATGCACTACACTGTTTCACTGTGTTTTCAATGTCCTTATCTAACCCTGGCCGCCAAAGATAGCTCCTTGCTAAACTTTGTCAAATACACTCATAAGTGTTGATCATGAAGATCACACAGCAACTGCAATCTGCACTTGCCAGGGATTACAACTCTGCCTACCCACATGACACAACCTTTATCAACTGACAGCTCATTGTTATACACAAAAAATGGCCTGATTTCTAAATCCAGTATCTGTGTTGGCCGTCCATTTGCAATATAGTCGTATACCCTTGCCAATACGGGGTCCCTATGAGTTGTTCCATCAATGTCATCTGATGCAACAGGCAACTCATCTATGTATGAAAAGAGAAATACATCTTCCCTATTGGGCTCTATCTCCATTGGGGATGGTAATCTAGACATCAACATTACAATGATCTTCCGATCGTCTTTATTTAATGTCATACTTATAAGCAGACAAAATCAAAGCCCATCTCTGCATTCAAGCTGCAGCAATTTAACTTAAGTGCTGCTAACCAGTTTCTTCCTAACAAGGCTGGTTTTTCACCTTTCACATCAGTGATGGGCAATTTTGCACATTGCTCATTGTATGTTACCAGAACCCACACACTTCAAATTATGGGGATTTTCTGTCCTCCATAACTGCATAACTCTACTCACGATTTTTCCAGCTGATGTTGACTCAATTTTTCATGATACAGTGACTCAGAAATCATGCTAATTGATGCACCCGTGTCGACCTCCATGTTTACTGGAGGTCCATCCAACGCTACTTGGACCATGAAGCCCTACGAATTCCCACTGGACATCCTTGTGCTTCTGATTGTATGGATCTCAAACGACCCCTCATCAACCTGCAGCTGTTTGACAACCATATGCAGTAACTGACGTTTCCTCCTGCCAGCGTTTTCTCCATTGACCTTCTTGCGACATGCCTTGGCAAGATGACCCTTCTTCTTGCAGCTGTAGCACTCTGCCTCCACAAATGGGCAATTCTGTGCCCAACATTGGCTTAAGCACTGGTAACAGAACTTTGGTGTATCACTACTACTACCCTGATGTCCTCCTCCCGTTCTCTTACTTGTAACACCCACATGACCACCACCAGCTGCTGCTGTTGAGGGTTTCTGCTTACTCATCTGCAGCTTATTTTGTTCAGCAGACGACTGACGGTTGTTAACTCTTACTTCTCTCAAGCCACATTCAGCCATGTCCATGGACAATGCTGTTTGACAAGCTATGTCAAAAGTCAGCTTCTGCAATGTCATCAACTTACTGCAAATGCACTGACTTCTTAAGCCGCAAACAGATCTGTCACACGATGCTCGCTCTTGAAATTCTCAAATTAGAATGAATTGACAGCTTTTTCAAGGCCATAATAAACTCCCCAGTATCCTCATTGGCAGCTGATTCCTTGTTCCAAAATGATAGCCTTCTGCAATCTCCAAAGGCTTGTGATTGTAGTACTGCTCAAGCTTAATCAAAATGTCCTTCAGCAGCGTGTCCTTTGGCTTTGCTGGGGCGTGCAAATTTTTGTGGATCTCATACATTTCCGGACATGCTTCAGTCAAAAATATCGCCTTTTCCTTTCTCACATTGCCTGGTTGACAGTTGGATTATGAGGATCTTTGAGGATAATGTTACCGGTGAAAAACATCCCTAGCCGCTCCATGTACGCACTGAAAGGCTCTCAGTCGCAGTTGTACTTCCCCAGTCGCCCGATATTTCCCATAGGTGCAGCCATCTTGGGAGGTCAGTGCACCCATGTGTACAACCCAATTTATTTTAGACTGGATTTTTAAGCCTTTTTCTGAAACAAAGAACACTCACATGTCCCTCAGTTGATAAGCTGGAAACTCCTCCAACCCGAAATTTTTCAGCTAGGGAATCTGCAATCCCATCCTCATCGCCAAACTGTCATATCTTTGCTGACAAAACATCACTCATGTGTACAACATGGAGATGGAAAAAAGGCTGGTTTAATCTGGGTTTTCCAACCGACATAAATACACACAATTGGTCATAATATGGTGCTATTGCAGGTATCAAGGGACACGAAACAAAGTTGGGTGAATGGAGTTAAAGCACAGATCAGCCATGATCTAAATGAATGGTGGAACAGGCTTCCGGGGCTGAATGGTCTACTCCTGTACCTATGCTCCTTCCTATGTTCCAGTCAGGAAGAGAGATGGATGCTGCTGCTCATCATGAGAGGAAACAATGCAAATGGTGGCAGGAACACGTCAATGCAGTGCTAAATCATCCTGGCACTGCCTTGTCATTCAGATCTGCCAGATCTCACATCAAGATTGCGCTCAAAAAAATTCAAAAATTTCAAAGCTGCTGGCCCAACCCGTTTACACCTGATATGTTGGAAAATGCTAATACTCCAATTTGCTAACTTCTGCATTCATCCCTTTTGCAAGTGTGCCAGCCTAGAATTGTCCCCAGACAATGGAAGGAATGCATCATTCGTCCATCTACAAAGAGAAGGGCTCACTGAGCAGATGTGACAACTGTTGCTCAAGCTATCTTCTATTGCAAAGTTTCTGAACAATGACCTCCAGCATTGACAACTAGCTCTGCTCGAGACCACAGCAACTTGGCATTACTGACTGGCATCCAATCATTTTCAAGAGATGACTTGAAGGAAAAATAAGTGGAGGTTTCTTATCAAAAAAAAAAGCTCTGAGCCACTAAAGTACTTTTGAAGTGTTGTGACTGTTGTAATGTAGTGAGCATGGTTGTCGCTTTGTGCACAGCAAGATCCCACAAACAGCAACATGAAAATGAGCAGGGTCATCAATCTCAAAAACAAATCAAAAAGAATCAAGTTCTGACATGGCAAGTTCAGTTATGAAAATAGCATGTTCCAAAAATATGGAAGATTTTGATTTGTAATTATTGAAAAATAGTGGATGCCAGGGTTGAGCAGAGCTCAGCTAGGCTTACCTATAAATGTAACACAGCACGAGGCCTTTTGTATTTACTGCCGCTGTGATCAAACGTGTGTAGGAAAATCCCCAAATTATGCAATGTTATCTCAGCTTCTGCCTTGTGCCTTTCACAAGCTTTGGTTGTTAGATCATTAGAAAGAGGCATTATGTGAAGTGATTTTGAAAGCTTTTGTGCACTTTTGCCAAATCATTACTGAGGGATTATCTGCAAATTTCATTATGGCTCCATAGAATTTGCAAGCAAAACAAACATTATTCCATTCACTCTGATGCAGTTAGCAGACGATTGGATTATTCCTTGACTATGTGGTCACAGGCAAATTGTTTTTAATGTTTGTCAAACATTGCCTTTCTAAATGCACCAAATTAAAAGCAAGGAAAACAAGAAAGTAAAATTAAGCTTCATGTGAATTAGAAAACTGTTGGGAATGCTTATAAATTAGCATGTTAATGCACTTTGCATGCAGGTAATATACATACAAAAATAACAAGATATGAATTAGGAGCAGGAGTAGACCATTCGGCCCCTCGAGCCTGCTCTGCCATTTGATAAGATCATGGCTGATCTGATTGCTGCCTCAACTCTACTTTCCTGTCTACTCCCTATAACCTTTGACTCCCTAGTCAATCAAGAATCTATCTAACTCAGCCTTAAAAATATTCAATGACCCAGCCTTTACTGCTCTCTGGGGAAGAGAATTCCATAGACCAATGACCCTCTGAGAGAAAAAATTTCTTCTCATCTCCATCTTAAATGGGAGATCCTTAATTTTTAAATTGTGTCCCCTAGTTCTAGTCGTTCCCATAAGGAGCAAGGAGTAAGTAAAGGGAGCAAAACTGTACGCAGTACTTCAAATGTTGTTTCACCAACGCCCTGTACAACTGTAGCAAAACTTCCCTACTTTTATATTCCATTCTCCTTGCAATAAATGACAGCATTCCATTTGCCTTCCTAATCACTTGCTGTGCCTGCATACTAACTTTTTGTGAATCATGTACCCCGACACCCAGATTCCTCTGTACTGCAGAGTTCTGCAATCTCTCTCTATTCTTCCTGCCAAAGTGGACAAGTTCATATTTTCCCACATTATACTCTATCTGTCATATTTTTGCCCACTCACTTAACGTATCTATATCTCTTTGCAGACTCTTCATAACTTACTCTCCGAACTATCTTTGTGTCAATCAGAAAATTTAGCAACCATACATTCGGTTCCTACATCCAAATCATTGATATAGATTGTAAATAGCTGATGCCTGTGGCACTCCACTAGTTACTACTTGCCAACCCAAAAATGCCCCATTTATCCCTACTCTCTGCTTCCTGTTAGCTAACCAATCCTCTAGCCATGCTAATATTTTACCCCCTACACCATGAGCTCTTATTTTGTGCAGTCACCTTTGATGTGGCATGTTATCCAATGTCTTTTGGAAATCCAATCACATCTACAGATTCCCTTTTATTCACCTTGCTTGTTACTTCAAAGAACTCTAATCAATTAGCCAAATACGATTTCCCTTTCACAAAACCATGTTGACTCCAACCTGATCGCATTAATATTTTCTAAGTGCCCTGCTAAAACCTCCTTAAAAATAGATTCTAGCATTTTCCCTATAACAGATGTTATGCTAACTAGCCTGTAGTTTCCTGCTTTCTGTCTCCCTCCTTTCTTGAAGAGTGACATTCACTATTTTCCAATCTGATGGGACTTTTCCAGAATCTAGGAAATTTTGGGAAATTACAACAAGTGCATCTACTATCTCAGCAGTGACTTCTTTTAAGACCCGAGGATTCAGGCCATCAGGTCTTGGGGACTTGTCAGTCTTTAGTTCTAATAGTTTTCTCAGTACCCTTTCCCTGGTGATTGTAATTGCTTGAAGTTCCTCCTTCTCTTTCACCTCTTGATTTACAAGTATTTCTGGGATGTTATTTGTGTCTTCTACATTGAAGATAGACACAAAATATCTGTTCAACGCTTCCACCATTTCCTTATTTCCCATTATTACTTCCCCAGACTCACTCTGTAGAGGACCAATGCTCACTTTAGTTACCCTTTTCAATTTTAAATACTTGCAGAAACTCTGTTTTTATATTTCTAGCCAGCTTTCTCTCATATTCTAATTTCTTCCTCAGTTTTTTTGTCAATTTTGCAACTGGAATTTTTTTCCCAAAAATATACTTTATTCATAAGAATTTGTAAAAGTACATAACATAAGAGCAACTGAAATGTTTACTCATGAAGAAACCTTTTGATAACTCAAAAACTGAAATACTGCCCAAATCCCCTCCTCACCCAATTTCTCCCTCCATTTGTATGACATGGCAGAAACCGGGTGTGTGGACAGCTAAAATCGCCCAGGTTATTTACTTGCTGAAAAGCTGCCAGGAACCCACTGTTCTGAATTTTAACCTGCTGTAATGAGCAGGTGCCAAGGATACCTGTTTAAAATTGGATGGGGGTCCTACAGAGGTTTGATTCCAGTGATGTCATCGGAACCTGACTGCAATTTTAACTGGAGGCATAAGCGCTGAAGGCTCAGTGAGTTCCCCAACAGCTGAAGACAGTAAGAAGAGGTGCTGGGGCCAGAAAGTAAGTCCCATCACCCCGCCCCACCAACAACCCCCCAAGATAGCCCCTGAAACTGATCGCACCACCTGCCTGGTGGCAGTGGGTGGCCTCGGTACTGCACCTTTCCTTGCAATTGCAGGCGAGCAGGTATTAAATGAGGCCCCCGGCATCATTTCTGGAGCAGTGAGTCACACCTACCAAATTGCACCCCCCACATTTGGAGTTAAAATCAGGGCCATAGTCACATAGTAGTGTCTTGGGCAGGAAGAGACCATTCAACCTCCAAATCTCCCATCAGTTTCAATACTGTGGTTCTACAACGAGCAGCCTTGAATCCTGTTTATTAAGACGTTCATTTTGTTTCTTTTTATAACTTACCATGATTTTCTGTTCCACAATCCCAGCTGGTAATCAGTTTCAACACTTCCAACACTCTCTTACTGAAAAAATGTTGCCTCAATCTCTTATTTTCTTATGGCTCCCTCCCTCCTCTAAGTTTAAGACACACCCCCTAAGAATTAAATCATTGAATCTCTTCCAACTCCAGCATTCCCTTTAAACTCTGCTCTCTGTCAACAGTCACTTGCTGCCATGTGTTTGTATTATCTCTTTCTAGATTAATACAAAGAAATCTGAAGGGCAGGCATAGCGGTTGAACAAAAAGCCTTAATGGAGACTTGCTGCTTCAGTTTACACATGCTAACACGTGTAAGAGACCTGGATCATCTAATATTGCATCAATTCCTGTGATGACATACAAATCAGCATAAGCATTAAATGATTATGTTTAACATACTAACAAATACACTATCACATCTCCATGCTCCACTGGCTTCTGAAAAACCATCCTCCTTATCAAGCTTTTGGCCACCTCTCCTATCTCGCGCCCCCCGCTCAGTATTTGTTTTTCAATTCTATCTTTAGGATGCCGTCAACATTTAAGGTACTGCATGAGTGCAATCTGTTATTTGTTATGATTCATATAGTGCCTTTCACAACATGAAATATCCCAAGGCTTTTTTCAGTTTCTTTTTAGTGAGGTGTGCATGACATATGGAAACCCAAGACCACGTTTAAAATTCCTATACCAAGCTACCAAACATTTCAGGCAGATGGGATTTCCATTTTGCCTTACTAGGTGGATTTTTGGCACTGGTTGGAAATGGATTGCCAAGTGTGCATAGAGTTTATCTAGTTAAATCATTAATAGCATCAGTAAATATCCCACAGGTCATCCAGGCAGGATCACCCTCCCCTCCAGGGCGCCAGCTGACATGATTAGCTGAAGCTGAACAGGAAGAATCCCATCTCAGGGTGACAGGCCCAAGAATAGTCCCAGGTTCCAAAAATGAATATGAGTCTGTCAAAGTGGGCTTACATAGGAAGCAATGGACACTGAGCACTCATGGGGAAGATTACTGAATGTTGGGGTGAAAAGGTATGTTTGGGAGGGGTTCTAAAAGAAGAGAGGTATCAAGGTGAAGAAGTTTAGGGAAAAAGTCTCAGAGTGGAGGGGCATGGTGACTAAAGGCTCTACCACCACAAGGTGCAGTAGAAGGAAGTGCAACAAACATTAGACCCCAGTTGGATAATGCTTGATGTCTTTTAGGATTGGAGAAGATTTCACAAGTAGGGTAGGGTCACAAAAGGATTCGAGGGCTCGGAAAAGGATATTGATATGCTGGGATCCAGGGAGCCAGCAGAGATTGTTGGGGACTGAAGTGATAGTGAACAGGATAAGATATTGATTAGACTTCTAGATGGCAAGATGGCAGCAGGATAAAGGAGTAGGCCTAGGGGAAGAGCACAGAGACATGGCGCAGGATAAAGGAGCAGGGCTGGGGGCAGAGCACAGTGACATGGCAACAGGATAAAGGAGCAGGTCTGGGGGAGAGCACAGAGACATGGCGCAGGATAAAGGAGCAGGGCTGGGGGAGAGCACAGTGACATGGCAACAGGATCAAGGAGCAAGGCTGGGAGCAGAGCACAGTGACACGGTGCAGGATAAAGGAGCAGGCCTGGCGGAGAGCACAGAGACATGGCGCAGAATAAAGGAGCAGGGCTGGGGGAAGAGCACAGTGACATGGCAACAGGATAGAGGAGCAGGCCTCGGGGAAGAGCACAGAGACATGGCGCAGGATAAAGGAGCAGGGCTGGGGGCAGAGCACAGTGACACGGCGCAGGATAAAGGAGCAGGTCTGGGGGAGAGCACAGTGACATGGCAACAGGATAAAGGAGCAGGCCTGGCGGAGAGCACAGAGACACGGCGCAGGATAAAGGAGCAGGGCTGGGGGCAGAGCACAGTGACACGGTGCAGGATAAAGGAACAGGCCTGGGGGCAGAGCACACAGACATGGCGCAGAATAAAGGAGCAGGGCTAGGGGAAGAGCACAGTGACATGGCAACAGGATAGAGGAGCAGGCCTAGGGGGAGAGCACACTGACATGGCGCAGGATAAAGGAGCAGGGCTGGGGGAGAGCACAGAGACATGGCAACAGGATAAAGGAGCAGGCCTAGGGAAAGAGCACAGTGACACAGCGCAGGATAAAGGAGCAGGCCTGGGGGATGAGCACACAGACATGGCGCAGGATAAAGGAGCAGGCCTAGGGGAAGAGGACAGAGACATGGCACAGATAAAGGAGCAGGGCTGGGGGGAGAGCACAGAGACATGGCGCAGGATAAAGGAGCAGGGCTGGGGGAGAGCACAGAGACATGGCGCAGGATAAAAGAGCAGGCCTGGGAGAAGAGGATAGAGACATGGCGCAGGATAAAGGAGCAGGCCTGGGGGAGATCACAGAGACATGGCAACAGGATAAAGGAACAGGCCGAGGGGGAGCACAGTGACATGGTGCAGGATAAAGGAGCAGGCCTGGGGGAGAGCACAGAGACATGGCGGCAGGATAAAGGAGCAGGGCTGGGGGAGAGCACAGAGACATGGCGCAGGATAAAGGAGCAGGGCTGGGGGAGAGCACAGTGACACGGCGCAGGATAAAGGAGCAGGGCTGGGGGCAGAGCACAGTGACATGGCGCAGGATAAAGGAGCCGGGCTGGGGGCAGAGCACAGTGACACGGCGCAGGATAAAGGAGCAGAGCTGGGGGCAGAGCACAGTGACACGGCGCAGGATAAAGGAGCAGGGCTGGGGGCAAAGCACAGAGACATGGCGCAGGATAAAGGAGCAGGCCTGGGGGAGAGCACAGTGACACGGCGCAGGATAAAGGAGCAGGGCTGGGGGCAAAGCACAGAGACACGGCGCAGGATAAAGGAGCAGGCCTGGGGAAGAGCACAGTGACATGGCAACGGGATAAAGGAGCAGGCCTAGGGGGAGAGCACACAGACATGGCGAAGGATATAGGAGCAGGGCTGGGGGAGAGCACAGAGACATGGCGCAGGATAAAGGAGCAGGGCTGGGGGATGATCACCGTGACATGGCGCAGGATAAAGGAGCAGGCCTGGGGGAAGAGCACAGAGAAACATGATTTTTTTTATTCATTCATTGGATGTGGGCATCGCTAGCTAGGCCAGTATTTATTGCCCATCCCTAATTGCCCTTGAGAAGGTGGTGGTGAGCTGCCTCTTGAACCGCTGCAGTCCATGTGGGGTGGGCACACCCACAGTGCTGTTAGGAAGGGAGTTCCAGGATTTTGACCCAGCGGCAATGAAGGAACAGCAATATACTTCCAAGTCAGGATGGTGTGTGGCTTGAAGGGGAACTTGCAGGTGGTGATGTTCCCATGCAACTACTGCCCTTGTCATTCTAGGTAGTAGAGGTCGCGGATTTGGAAGGTGCTGTCTGAGGAGCCTTGGTGACTTGCTGCAGTGCATCTTGTAGATGGTACACACTGCTGCCATTGTGCATCAATGGTGGAGGGAGTGAATGTTTGTGGGTGGGCTGCCAATCAACCGGGCTGCTTTGTCCTGGATGGTGTGAGCTTCTTGACTGTTGTTGGAGCTGCACCCATCCAGGCAAGTGAAGAGTATTCCATCACACTCTTGACTTGTGCCTTGTAGGTGGTGGACAGGCTTTGGGGAGTCAGAAGGTGAATTACTCGCTGCAGGATTCCTAGCCTCTTACCTGCTCTGTAACCATGATATTTATATGACTACTCCAGTTCAGTTTCTGGTCAATGGTAACCCCAGGATGTTGATAGTGGGGGATTCAGCGAATTCATTGAATATCAAGGGAGATGGTTAGATTCTCTCGTGTTGGAGATGGTCATTGCCTGGCATTTGTATGGCGCAAATGTTACTTTCCTCTTATCAGCCAAGCTTGGATATTGTCCAGGTCTTGCTGCATTTCTGCACAGACTGCTTCAGTATTTGAGGAGTCATGAATGGTGCTGAACATTGTGCAATCATCAGCAAACATCCCCACTTCTGACCTTATGATTAAAGGAAGGTCATTGATGAAGCAGCTGAAGATGGTTGGGCCTAGGTCACTACCCTGAGGAACTCCTGCGATAATGCGGCCTGGGCCTCCAACAATCACAATCATCTTCCTTTGCACTGGGATAAAGGAGCAGGTCTAGGGGAAGAGCACAGTGATATGGCAGCACGATAAAGGAGTGGGTTTGGGGGGAAGTTTGCATCTTCAGAGCCAATCAACTAGGTTCTAAAGTAAATTGAAGTGTGACTTCACAGGGAAGAAGTTAAGTAATTGCTTGGTGAGTATTTTTCTCTTTTCTCTCTCTAAACTAGGGTATTGGTTCAGATTAGGAGCTGGGCAATTAAAAATATTCAATCAGGGTTAGTATAATAGTAAGTGTTGTAATAAAAGTATAAGCACGGAGCAGATCTAGAAGTATTAATTAAAATTCATAGTTTAAACAGATTACTCACTAGTGTTACAAAGGGAATAGACTTTTTTTTAAAATTATGGATGGACAGCTGGACCTGTTGCTTGCAATTCCTGCGCCATGTGGGAACATCAGGACACTTCATGTCTCCTGGATGACCAGGTGTGTAGGAAGTGTCTCCAGCTGCTTCAGCTCAAGCTCAGGATATCCGAGCTTCAGGGGCAGCTGAAATCACTGCGGAGCATCAGGGAGCAGGAGAGTTTCCTGGACATTGCAGGAGGTGGTTACCCCACAGGCAGTAAGAGTTTGATAATAGTAGGTGGGCGGCTATTCGGAAGAGTAGGAAGAGGCAGGAAGTGCAGGAGTCTTCAGGGTGTGTGCTACTCACAAACTGGTACTCAGCTTTGCAGACTGCCGGTAGTGAAGACACCATGAAGGAGTGCAGTCCAGTCCATGGCACCAACATGGGACTGTACAGGAGAGAGCTGCAAAGTGCAGAACTGCAGTTGTTATAGGAGATTCCATAGTCAGGGGGATAGACAGGTATTTCTGTAACTGTTATCGTGAGTCCCGCATGCTGCATTATGGGCAAGAGATGCAGAGGGAATGTGAGGAAGAACTTGTTACACAGTGGGTGGTAATGACCTGGAACTTGCTGCCCATAGGCTGGTGGAAGTGGTGACAATCAACGATTTCAAAAAGAAATTGGATGGCCACTTGAAGGAAATAAACTTGCAGGGCAACAGGGACCAAGCAGGGGAGTGGGACTGACTGGATTGTTCTGCAGAGAACCAGCATGGATTCAATGAGCAGAATAGCCTCCTTCTGTGCTGTAAATGACTCTATGAGTTGGAGTTCATATAGAGTGGCCCTGTAAAGGCTGGTGACGAGAGAATTGGAGAAGTCAAACCTTGAGGTGACAAAGGCATAGCTGAGACTTTCAGTACTACCAGGGTTAAAGTAGAGATGGGGCATGGGGCGTGGGGCAAGACATATTCCAGAGATGAAAGTAGGCTGTCATGGTGATGGTCTGAACATGGAGTTTGAATCTCAGCTGTTGCCATTTTAGTAAAATTTTAACATTTTCTTGTTTGAGGTTTTTGTAATACTTTCATAAATATTTGTTATTGTTGTAATTTTACATGACACCTCTGGGTAAGTGGGACTAGAGCAGAGCATAGCAATGATGACATTCAACACACAGCCCTGGTACCATCAGTAACACAATTACTTAGCAACTCACAGACAATGAGGTAGATTTTCAACATGCTGCCAAAGCTGGTACTGCAGATGAGTCGCCCAGCACAGAAACTGTCCAGTTTTCATTTCCCATTGAATAACAAGCAGCTGACTCGCGATGCCAGCAAGTTGACTATCGACACTATCAAGTCTGTGCTCAATATTTTTCTACTTTTACTTTTTAAGCAATACTTTATGGAGATAATGTACGAATTGATAATCTGAATTTTCCTGAAAAAAGATGCTCTTGTTGAAGAGATGCTCTGCAGTTTGACTGCAGTCTGTCAATTCTCTCCCATTGTAATCTGTTCTGCAACCCCTTGCTGTTCTGCAACCTTCAAATCACACTCAATCAACAGCAATTTACCTCAATGTTATACAAGCCAATTGCTCAGTCTTATACCAATGACAAACCAACCGTCTCCAATAAGTCTCAAGTTGCTCATCCAACTGGCAATCATTTACACTGAACATTTAAACAACACCTGAATGGAGAATAATCTGGGACCTTAGTTTGTATGATCCAGGAGAATTTCACCACATGATAAGTGGCTAAAACATCTCAATAGTCAATGCTCGAAATACAAGTAAAATCCCTCAAAGTAGTCTCAGAAATCTGAACGACATGTTATACGACATGGATTGATATTTCATAATCCACAGAATACAACTTTGAAACAGTTGTTTTGTTTTAGGCTCGTAATTTAAATTTCCATCATATCTTAATTAATATCCTGCAGTTTAAAAAATAAAGTAGATTGTTAAAAATGTGTTTGCTATGAATTGAATTAAAAGTAGCCTTGACTATTAGCAAGCATCTGCCTTTATGACAAATAATATTTTGGGGGAATTTTGTAAGAATGCTTAATTGGCGAGGATATATAACCTAAATAATAGATCAGTAGCTGAACAGAGTTTTCATAAATTATATTGTAATCATAGAGAGATGAGAGGAAATATGGAGCCTGACAAGCAACAGTCTCATCAGGATGGACTACTCGATCTCCATTCAAATGCTATCACTAACCATTATGCTAATGGTCTGTTGGTTTTGCGCTCTAGTTTTAATGGCCTGGAATTTGCTGTACTAATAATGGTGAAGCTGTCAGCGCTCGTCATTGTTACTGTGTAAAACAGACAGGAACTTCTGCTGTCCACACATGTGCAGTTAAATGTGCAGATCCAGAGGTTGCTGTCAGAGATACCCTGCTCCTCTGCAGGGTGTGTTGTTGCACTCTCTGATGATGGAATCTGCACAGAGATCACTCAGCCTGATTTTCCTTCCGGGGTCAGGAAGTGGACATCAGGATCGTTTTCGAGTCCTGATCTCACCCCAGGGTGGGGGGAAGCAGTCACAGGCCCCGTTTTTCATGGGGGCAGCCTGTTAATTGGCTGGAGGGCGAGTTGTGCGGCCAATTAGCAGCCGCAGGGAATGAATGGAGGTGGGACAGAGTGAGTGCGGGCCTGATTTAGACAGGCCATGGCAGCCATTACTGTGGCTGCCGTTTTACTCATTCAATTACAGTAGTAGACATGGAGCAGGAAAGGCAGAGGGCTGGAACCCAGGGCATGGCTGCCCCTTGCTTCGCAAACACGGACCTGGAGGTCCTCTTTGAGGCAGTTAGGGAGACAAGGGAGGGTCTCTTTCCGAAGGGTAGAAGAAGACCACCCTCCCAAACCAAGCTGTCCTGGATAGAGATGACTGAGAACATGAGCAGATGGAGGGTGGTCAGGAGGAATTGGTGCAGTGAAGGAAGAGGTTCAATGACCTTATTCATTCTGGCTAGATGAGTGCAACACCAGACACATGTCAGGCCTCTGGGTATTTAACCTTCAGCAGACAGTCCAGCTGAGGAGCATGAGAGTACATGCTGTTCTTGAACATGGGAGATATGTGAGCCCAGGGTACTTATTGATCGCTCAGCAAGGCTCAGAGCTATAGTGTTGTTGAGGATCTGTGAGCACTGATACATGCAGCATCTTATGTCAATGAACTGATGGTATTGGCCATAGAGGCTAGCAGTGCCTTATCTCGCTCTCCCTCTTTTGTCCTTGCTGAAGAAAAGGGCACATAATGCCGGTAAAAGGGGTGCAGACTGGAGAAGGAGTGCTCATCCTACACATCATCACTGGCATGGAGGAGGGAGCATTGGAGATTGCCAGGGTGGCTGATCATGAGCAAGTTGGGAAAGGCAAGATGGGCATCCCTGGTGCAAAGGGTGAATAGAAACTGCACTGCACATCATCCGACAGCATGCCAAAGACTCAGCTGCAGAGGCTTCTACTTTCCAAGGCTTGTTCTCATGATCTCTTTTTGTGCCTCCCACAGGTCAGGATGTCATTGGGGAAGGACAGATTCCTGTGTCTGCATCGGGGCAAGCACTGCCAGCGGAGAGATCAAAGCAAGCACCATCACATCTTACAAACAGACCCGCCGCCAATACAGATAGTCAGCACAGTGGGTCCTCATGTCTGGTTAGATAGAGTGGCACTGGGTGATAAACACATCACAAGTGAGCAGGAGGAGGTGCCAAAGGCAAAGGCAGCTGTGGGCAGTATCCCGGAAGGATGAAGGACAGATACAACCCTGCTCAGCTGGGCACAGACGCAGGGCCTTGGGAGTCACATGAAAGGAGGCTCTACTTAAATCAGCAGCAACGGATGTGCTCCCACATGTCAGAGTGCCCTGAGGCAGTGAGGCACCATAGGCTGAGAATGGTGGGGTCCATTCAGCTCATGTGCACTACCATGGCTCAGGGCTTTGAGTACATAAGCTCCTCCATTGAGAGAGTGGCCAACCTTATGGAGAGTCACATGTGGCAGCACTCGGAGTGCATGCAGGAACTGCTCACTGACATTCCCAGAATACAAGCCACACTTGATAGCCTTGATCAGTCAGTGGCAATGATGGCGCAGAGATATTTGGAGGGGATGCTAGTTGCACCCCAACTGGTGGTATCCTCTGGCCATCTGGAGCGCTAGCCAAAGGCTGAGGCGGTCACCAAGG